>NC_080586.1:58310000-59560000 GCF_029962835.1 Magnolia sinica | reverse complement strand
AAGTTTCGACTAAAAAAGGCGAAACCGCATAGCACTTCCCACGCTACTCACTTTTAAATTTTCTTCATAATTATGTCCTACATTAGATAAAGAAAAGAGGTATATGCCTCGTGTGCCCTATTCAAACAAAGTTGACAGTCTTGTGCATGCCATGGTCTGTATAAGATTAGATATTTTATATAAAATTGGTGTTGTGAGTAGATACATGTCAACAGGCAACATTGGGAAGAGTTGAAATAGCTACTTCAGTATATATGAGGTATGACGGGCTACGTCTTGTGTTTCAGAGATTCAAAGGAGAGACTCGTAAGTTATGTTGATTCAGATTATGTAGGGAATGTGGACAATAAAAGGTTTACTTCTGGTTACTTGCTTAAACTATTGGGTGGAGCTATCAATTGAATGTTTAAGCTTTAGTCTATGGTTGCACTTTCCACTACCAAAGTTAAATATATGGCAGTGATGGATGAATTCAAGGAAGTTGTTTGGTTAAAATAGATGATGTATGATTGGGGCTTCAGTAGAAAGTCATGCCTGTGCTTTGTGAAAGCGAGAGCATAATTAATTTGGATAAATAACTTGGTATATGATTCTCAAACTAAGCACATTGATATTCTTCATCACTTTTTCCGGTAGATGATAGAACAATGAGATGTTACTCTTGAAAAGATTCATACCAAAGAAAATTTGACAGACATCCTTAAAAGTGTTGTCCTGCAAAGAAGTTCAAGTTTTGTTCTACTTCTCTGAGCTTCACAAGAAAGGAATATAATGGACTGTGCACGAAGTGATGATGGTGATGCTTAGAAAATATTAGCAAGGCAAGTATTTTTATTTTTATTTTCTATCAAGGTGGAGATTGTTAAAAGTGTGACACTAAATCACTATGGATTTATTCACTTTTATGAGCTCATTAGACCCATGTTTCACATGTTAACAAAGCCCAAGTATTAGTGGAAACTTGGAGGGATATCTTTAACATTTCCCTCTTGCAAGGGTGACTTTTAGGGTTAGTTAGTTAGGGTTAAGAGAGAGTTACGATTTTGTGTTATTTTTTCAGAACTTCCAAGGGAAGAGAGTTAGGGTTTTTTGTTGTAAGTTCTCTGCATCCTTATAATCTTCTCTGAATCGTAAATTGATTATCTCTTTTTCATAGTTTTTTGCCGAAGGGTTTTCCATATAAAAAATCACATGTTCTCTGTGCGATTGCTTAGAATTTCTCTCTCTCTCTCTCTCTCTCTCTCTCTCTCTCTCTCTCTCTCTTTCTCTCAACGTAGATTAAGGTGCTTTCGAAGGGCCGGTTCTCTAACACAACTCAATGAGATATCACGACTCAGCATGTCGTAGATTGATGGACATGGGATGTGCACATGAGTTCCGAGACATTCATCATCAGCTCTCTCAGCAAATTTATCCAGCACTGGAGATCAAGCTACCAACTCATCAAGTGGACCAACATGTAAAACTATATGTGAACGGTCCATTATCCTTTTTTAACCGTCCTTCTTTATTTGGCACTTGTTGTCCAACTAATTAGTGGATCCACAGGATTAATTATTTTTTGGGGGGTTGAGGACCATCTACCATAGGGCCACCGGTAAATGGTCCGGATCCCATACAGAGGCATCTCTCTTAGATCAGATCTTGTGAAGATGTATATATCATTAGTGGTAATTAGATGAGGAGCTAGCAATGGTATCTATGGGGACATTGGCTATTATTCCTGTCTTAATATTGCATAATCTAAAACCTCCACATCATCACCATTATTGAAAATCATAACCTACCCATGGGCGACCTTATATCTAACCATATGTTCAACAAAAAAGAAACCCTAAGACTGATTAATGGAGATGTGATTCCCACACCCAAATGCCAACTTTAAAAGTTCCTTCACAGATCCACTTGTTTCTTCTAAATTCCGTCGTAAGGAAATTTTCTAAGTTCCTTCATACATCCACTTGTTTCTTTTAAATTCTGACATGGGGGCATTTTCTTCATTAGATAAACTAATGAGGTAGTTTAATGAAAAGCATCTTAGAAAAAGTACTGGAATGTAAATATCGATCATAATAATAGGGCACTATTTTATAAAAATCCCTATATTTTTTTAATCTACTCGGCCCTTCACCTGGTGGGCCTACCTGTGGACATGCCATCAACCCAAAATTCAAGTTGATTGGCCGATCTTAACCTTTGATCATTAGCCAGTAAACAAACTACTAAAACAAAATTGCCAACACTTCTTGCTCGAAAGGGCCAAAGTACTTTGGTTGGGAAAGATCATCCAATCAGTTTGACATGGATGTGGCCCAGTAGATCGATGATATTAATATTACCTGCTCCAGTGTTCTAAGAGCACTATAAGTTCTAGTGCTGCTAGTTTCACACCAATCTAATAATATCTACCATTTGATCAGTGGCCATTGATATGATCAAGAAAGAATGTTTTAAAAGAATGGGTCTAATCAACAGTTTGATTGACCTATTTGTTAGGGCCATCAAAGATTGAATATGATACTAATAGATTTTATTAAGCAATCCTATCCATGGCTAGGAAAAGGGATGGCTAAAGAAATAAGGTCAAATAATGGATGGATTGGATCACATGATTAATGCGATTTTTGCATGGTAGACCATGAAATATGTTCCACGACTTCATAGACACTTCAAATCGATCGATTGGACTGTACAAACAAACTGATTCAACCAGGAGAACTGTAGCTTATAGTGTACATTTAGTAGGAAAATATGAAAAGATTCAAAATCCTGCGTCACACATAAATGTCTAGAAAAAGAATAAATAGAGGAGGTATTCTCCAATGCTTGGACATTTTAGATCAATTATAATTTTTTTTTTAAAAGGATTGATCATTGATACAGATCTTCTATCATTGATACTAAAAAGGTCCAATTATTCATTAGGATCATCTATCATACCGTGGTCCCACCTTCAATTGACCGGCTCTAAAGAATACTTTGATTGAAAACCCTAAATATCAAATTAATGGTTAGGAAAATTGTGGTCCAAGACAATTATACTATAAAAGGTTTGTTCATCAGCATTGGACTGCCATAATATAGCCCAACCTTCAATTTCCTTCCACCCCAACAATCACTTTGACTAGTTGCTACCGTCGGCTAAGACAACGGACAGTCCTCATTGATAGCAATGAAACATATTTATTCATGGATATAACGTCCACATGTGGGCTTAACCATATAGTGGTAGTAGATTTCAAAAATCACTTCGATCAGATGGTTTAGATAAGTGGATTTGTAAACAATCATCACATTTACTGTGGTAATGGGCAAGTCTTGGGCTAGTACTAGTCAATTAAGCCCTAGCCATGTCATTAATTGGCCCAAAAATGAAAGCCTCATATTAGTGGACGGAAACGATTTGATGATATCTATAAAATTATAGAGACATTCACACAAAGCCGATGATGGATGACCCATGTCAAAGCTAGCTATATATCTGCTGTAATTATTGGAGTGGAAAGGATTTAAGTACCGCTCTCATCTTATGATTAGGATGGTTCCCTTACATAATTAATGGTTTAAACCGTACAGAGGTAGCTTAATAGACAATAGATGTCAACTACTTGTTGATTTCTTAATTTTCTTTCGTGGGTATTTTCTTCGATGAATCTCTCTATTGAGGGTATGCTTTTTCTTTTCATAAAGGGAAGGATTATAAAGTTATGTGAAGAGTTGTAAGGCTTATTTATATGTGATAAGATTTATTTATATTACATATTATGTCTCTCTCATGCCAATTCTCTTCGTTGCTTGAACTTGAATTCAAAGTTTAATCTTCAAGAGAAAATAGAACGAGGGATGTCCTTCTAGAGATATCATAAGAATAAATTGTGTAAGACTCATTCACTAATGATTGTCCATAAATGGATCCTACAGGCCCATATGACAAAGAAAGTATTGGCCTTGGTCTTAGCCCTATAAAGAGAACTAAGCCAGTGATATAGTCCCTATAACAATAGTAGTGAAATGATTAAGAGATTAAAATAATTCACTTTAAGATGGTTTTTAAAGTCATCCCATTCATTCATGACGAATCTCATTGTATAAATGGTTTTCATCCTTGAAACATAACCCTTGTTCCAAGAGTGCTTTTAAACTATACAAGTGCATTTGAATAAGAACCTGTGACAAATGTCTTTAGATCATGCATTCCTTTCATACACGGTGGCTTATTTGATGATTGGACTAGGTTATGACTAGGCTAGGCCTGGCTGGTTGGACACTAGGCCTAGATTTCAAGACAACTCCTGGTCCTTGAACAAAGTTTCACGACCCAAGCCCTTACCCTACAGGATGGCCCATCGGCCAATAGCAACTCTTAATTTGACTAGCTTCGCTGAAAGTGAACGGTTCAGATTGATTATATTCAAAACGACCTTTATTGATCCGGATTGCCCATCTAAGGGCTACCTTGGCTTACCTGTTCTCTCAAGAATCACCTTGATAGGGGTACAATTCTAACCATATGATCAGTCGGCAAAAAGGTAGATGCTCTCTCTCTCTCTCTCTCTCTCTCTCTCTCTCTCTCTCTCTCTCTCTCTCTCTCTCTCTCTCTCTCTCTCTCTTTGTATATCAATTTTCCTAAAAATTATCTTGATCATCGGTCTAAAACATCTATCACGTGGGTCCCACTTTTGATAGTCTAAGTCTCTCGCCTCTCATGAATCACTTGGATAGGATGATTCCAACCGTTTGATCGATGGCGAAGAAACAACGATCTAAATTTATTATATATAGAAATGTCCAATCTTTTATTCCAATTGTCCATGGTGATAGCCTCATGTTGCAGAAGCTTCTCAAGGATCACCTATCCAATAACTGACCGAAAAAATAAAATAAAATTGGTCCACATCTTTTGTATTTAAATTGTGTTTTGACCATAGTTCATGTGGCCCATGTTTCATTGCCTATTCCTCTCATGAATTTTTTAATCGGGCGATCCTGATTTATTTAACAATGTGAGAGCCTCACAACGCTATTTAAATTGCAATTCTGGTTTCCATTTCGACCAGAAATCAACAAATAACACTTGAGTACATAAGCAGGATGGGAAATGTTCCTTTAGGGCGAACTTTAATGTAAGCTACTGTAAGGTTGAGCTATGTCGGCCCCACCATGATTTTTTCTCCGATATCCACCCTATCCATCTGATACATCGTCCCTTGCTGGGTATAGAGCTCAAAATCTAGCAAAAATTCATGACTTAGAAGGGCCACACTACAGGGAAACAGTTGAGAGTCTGGGTCAACCCATTAAAGCCTTCTTGATTATGTATAGAGCCCATCAAGATGTGGTTTAGACATCTGATCTGTTCATTTTGTGTGTCCCACTCAGACGAGGGGTTCCACCAACTTTTAGGCCCATTCCAAAACTTAGGTCGGCCCATGAAGTGATTTTAAGTGTTTTAAGCATGATTTTTCACTGTTCTCGGTGATGTTGACCTGCCAAGTTTCCGATATGGTTGATTTTCGGGACACCATATGCTTAGGAGGAAAGTCACCAGATGCATGGTGTAGATGCCACATACATATCACAATAAGGCCCATGTTGCTTGACCTTATGGTTACCTTGTTGGAACATTTCGCAAGTATCATTTGGAGTCAATGATATTATTCCATCCAAGCAGTGTAAGTGTTCAAATACCATTGAAGTTGCATGATATTTAGCTAAATTACATCTATACTCTGATATAAGCACAGCTAAGGGCCTGTTTGGACCCAATGTTAAAGGGGTGTTTGACTCTAAATAAGGTTTCGAGCCAAAAGAAGAAGCATAAGAAGAAGATGATGATGAAGGGTTTAAAAAAAAATAATAATAAATAAAATAAAATAAAATAAAAAGAGCCAAATACTACTTTGTGTGGTGTGTTTGGATGCACTTTTGCAAATTTTTTCTTATTTCTCACTTGGTAAAATAGGGACTAGAATGATAACTCCATAAAAGCCAGTCAACTGAAGGAGCAGGCATGAAACCCCTTTTGTGGAATTCCCTTTTTTGCAAAAGTGCATTCAAATAGGTCCCAAATGCATCCTAGGGTGTGCTCGAGCTTTCAATGCTCATGAATTTCCATTGGATTATTTGGTTGAATCAAATGGACTATTAAAAAATCAAGAACCAAAAAAAGAAAATAAATTTTGAGATATATGACTTATAGAGTAGAGTCGAGGCGTGACATGAGTCACTCGGCTTGAAATTGAATTTGCACCCCTTGGACAGCGTCCCAAGTACAACAGGTTTCCAGAGCAATCGACCTCCAAGATACAATGACTATGACTTGGTCCTAGCGGTGCACTCATTGTATGCGGGCTCAAACCAATTGCAGTTTAACCCGAATGTGCTAAGTTGACTCAGCGACAAACTCAACAACCAAAACTTGTAAATCAGAAGACAGAGAGTTTTCACAATAGAAGAAAATATTTTTTTTGTATATTTGAAACTGGAACAGAAGTCCTTATATAGACTTTAAAGTGTTGCATTAAGCACCTTTTTAAAAGGGTTTAGTTCGTTGGGTGTTGAAACCCAACAGATGTGACCAACCAAACAATCACATCTTTCTGGTTTAAAACGAAAAGGCGCAGTACGAGTATACTCTCACATATATAAATTACCGCGAGTATCCATGAACACACACCTATGCAAGTACACTTACACCCATGCCTAGCCCATCCTATCCTATCCTATCCCATCTTATCCCATCGCATCGCGCACACGGACACGGACTTAGACTCAGACTTAGCTCAGCTCGGCTCGTGCACGCATGTGTGCTCAATGGCATAGATTAGATGTGACGCTACGAAATTCAAGGGCCGAGTAGGAACTCGGCTCGTGAATTCCCGAGTACTACATATGCCCTAATGGGCCCCACATGCAATTGTAAATGAAGTATCCTGTGGACAATGGAGAATTAAACCAAGCATAGTGTAACAAAATCTCATATAGAAATGTCAAGTGCTATTAACAAAATAAACATATCTAAATATAAGACCAAAATATCCAAAGTAATATCCAACCAGGGATCTAATCCCATCCATACATACAACCCAAAATGACTAGGGCCCTAGTCCCGCGATCGTCAACCGAACTAAAAAGATCTGCCAAAGGTCTAGAAGTACGCCCACTATTCCTTGTCGTCCATGTTGGTGTCATCCAATGCATCCTGCTCTATCATCCCTGCATCTATGACAAGTACTGGTTGGTGTTTTAAAATACCGTCTTAGAGTGGGAGTGAGTGGTTAACTCAGTGATACCATTAACAATAAGTTACACAAATGATCATACACAAGAGTAAACTTAGTGAAAAGCATACATTCACAGAATCCTATATACTGTAGTTAATGCAATGCATGATTTAATGATATGATGCATGCAGTTTCTAACAATACTCCCTCGAGCAACAACATCTAACGATCGCGAATGACCAACACTCCCTCAATGCAACCACGACTACCAAATCGCCAAAAGTAACCAATGCAATATCATGTAAATGTTAGCAGAGTTGATTATTATGTCCATTCATCCAGCCGGTTGGGGAAACCAAGATACCCTAACGGATCGTTGCCTTAATCCGATCCTGTGTCAGTAATGACCATAGTCGTATGACACTCGTGATCCGTAGCCATTGTGGGTTTGTCAATCTCATAGCTCTTAAGCTTATACGAAAATAATTAGGATTCCAAGGTCCTGCTTGCGGTCACTATGGGAAGGTCGTCACCCCAGCATAAGATGACAAATCGAGTAAAGTGTCTCATACCACCATACCTGGCTCAAGAGTCTTTGGTGCTCACTGGTCACTATGGGGAGGATCATCACCCCAGCGTAGGCCGATAGCACGGGCATAGTGTCTCATACTACCATAAGCAGCTCATGAGTCTTGTGAGTCATAAGTTATGATTATCAGTGGGCGCAAGGGTCATAAGGTACCTCAGGTTCAATCAAGCATGCACAATCATGGTTAACATACAAGGATGGCCAACCAATGGGATAATATGCCCCCATGAGACGAACCACAAACTGTATGGCCTGAAAACAACGTCTCATGAAGTCCAACTACAGCCGGCAATTCACAGTTTGACTAGTCAGGCTAAACTTGCCTGTAGCGGACCCAAAGGAAAGGTTGCCTAAGGAATTCGGGTTGGTTGGCCGATCCATAAAGGGATATGTGAGCAAGTATGTAGCATTTATTCAACAATACCAAAAACAATTTTAACAAGTGATGTGTATGTTTCGAAAACTCAACAATGTAACAGCAAAACACTAGTTTTCACCGAAACATCCACATGTGAATAAGGTAATATTACAAATTCAGTAACAATGGAGATCAAGTTCAAGACATTCCAACAATTCAGCAAATGGACAGCCATACACCCACTCACATCGATTCAATTGCATGTACCAACAAAAGATATACAAATCAGCAATACAACGGAAGTCAAGTGCAACAATTTCAGCAATTCAACAGGTAGACAACAATTCACACATCAGGAAATTCTCAGGACTTAAATCCCTCTACCAATTTTAGGGAATTTCTACATACATATCCTAACTTAAGCAACACATAAAATTCAGCAACATGCATACACATTTATCACCTAAAATCACTACAATTTACACTAGGCACAATAATTCACCACCTAGAGGTAATTGTCTGCACCTATAGTTGATTGGGGGTCCTTAGAATCGCTCTAACGTTGATGGGTCCATAAACTTGACGTGCCGAAACCCTGCATCATAAGAATTTCGCTATAAGGTGCATGCATGTAGTTTATAGATAGGGAGAGATGGATGTGAGTTCAGATTTTTACCTTGGACTGAACGTAGCTCGTTCCTACAGTGATCAAGTTGAAGTTCTCGATAATGTGGAGATGATTGTGCGGGGAATTCTAGTCCCCAAGCACAACATGCACCCACACACTACTCTCTCTCCCTCTCTTTCTCTCTCCTCTCTCTTTCTTTCCCTCTCTCTTCCCTCTCCTCTCTCCCTCTCTCAGCTGCTGGATTTTTAGCGGAGTGAGAGATGTTTAAGTGTTTTATACCCTAGAATTAAATATTTGGCCCTAGGTTCCATTAATTGCTTCCAACGGGCTTGTAGGGCCCATTTATAAGACCCGTGTCCCAGTTCGTACTGATCCGTTGGCTTCTGCGGTCCTTCCGGTCGAATTCCGGCAACCTTCGCACCGTATCCAGCGTTTGCACACGATCCTAAATCAGGTCCCGCGCACCGACGTCAGCTTGATCCGAAAGTTGTATCATAGCGACCGCGTCGTCGCCGCGACTCGCGCACCGAACCGATACCCTGGCAAGAAGATGTCAATCTGCGTTTATTCCAAAGAAACACCGCGCGTTACGGATTTCGAGGGAATCTCTACACAATTAGTCCCATCAATCAACCATTAATGCAAGCCTTACCTCAAGTACATCAACCCATTCCCTCTTTTTCCAAAAGTCTACTCTCTTTCCACCTCACCATTCCTCTTTTCCAAATTTCAACCACAACCATACCACTTTTGTAAAATTTCAACCCAACCCATCACCCATCACACCTCACCCATCCTTATCACCTCTCTCTCTCTCTCTCTCTCATTTCTAAAATCTCCAAGCAACTAAGAACCCCTCTCACGTCCAAGCTTTCCTCTCCCTCCCAAGTGTGGTCCACCTTCTCATCTCTCATCTACACCTTCTCATCTTCCATCTCAACAATCTAAACCCCATCAACCTCCATCAAAATTGAAGCTAAGGAGCATTTGAGGCCAAGGGAGCAAGGAGGAGGCTTAAAGGTGGGTGATCCACCGTTGAAATCTTGATCTTTAGGGCCCACTTGTTGTGAGACCCATTTTGATATATGTGTTGTATCAATAGAGGGCCCATAGTGGCGGGGTCCCTCCTCTCTATCTCACCGTATATTTTTTTTCTCTCTCTCTTTCGTTGTGATGGTGTGGATCCCACCAATATATATGTGTTATATCTACCCCGTCCATCTACATCAGACGGTGTGACCCACTCTATTACAGGTGATGATCCACACCATCCACTGTTTGGATGGGCCCAATGCATATTATATATATATATATATATATATATGTATATATTTATATATATATATATATGTATATATATATATGTATATATATGTATATATATATACGTATATATATATATATATATATATATATATATATATATATATATATAATATAAGATATATATTATATGTATATGTATACATATTGGTGGGCCACGTCCATGTGGGACCCACCACAATGATGTGATTATGCAAGTCGTCCAGCGTCCCTGGACGCTGGACGTTGGCAACAGTAAAGTGTTAACTGGCATGGCTGTGTGCTTTAAAAAAAGAGAGAGAGAGAGAGAAAGAAGTGGTGGACCTCTCATGCAGGCCCCACCTTGATGTACATGCATAATCCAAGCCGTCCATTTCGTTCCCTTGGTCATTTTAGGCGTTGAGCCGAAAAATGAAACCGATCCCTTTTCTTGGTGGGCCATACCATAGGAAACGGTAGTGTTTACCGTTGAAAACCACCTGGATCTTTTTATTCGTCAGAAACAGGCCGTATATTGGACTCTGTTTGACTGTATCAAGCAGGGGAATGCAATGGACGGGACAGATTTTCTTGATGTGGACCCCACCTGTGGAAAACCACAGAAAAACCCGATTTTAAAAAAAAAAAACAGAAGCAGCAGCGCTGCTGCTGTCAGAAGATGCAGGCAGCGCCTGCGGCTATGCTGCCACTGACGGACGGACGGGCTGGGGGTCACGGCCCCAGCTGTGGGCCCCACTTTGATGCATTTCGACCATCAACACCGTGCATTTGCTGGGTCCCCACGGACCGGCCGTCCACTCCAAAAATCAGCCGTAAAAGGAACTCAGGTGGGCCACACCATCTAAAATCATGAGAAGACACGCCAAAAACATATGAAATCACTTGTGGGGCCTACCTGTAGTTTGGATGCGGCTGAATCTTGGTCTGAACCATCAGTCCAGTGGGACACACATAATGAGTGGACTGGATTTGGGGACCACCTTCCAGTGGACTCCCTGTCCACGTGAATATAATAATAATAATAATAATAAAATATATATATAAATATACATCACCGTGGGCTCCCCTGGCCGTGTAAACAGCTTGGGTGGAGAGTAAACATTGCAGTGGGCCCCAGTCCAGTGGACCCTACCCCAGGTCCACGTGACCCTTTGAACGGTTGGGTAGCAAATATATATTCCAATGGGCCCTACCTTGGTCCACGTGGTTTTATGAACAGTTAGGTGGAAAATAAACATTATGTTGGGTGGAAAAATAAACATTTTTTGGGCCCTAAGTTGGGTGGAAAAATAAACATTATGTTGGGCCCTAAGTTGGGTGGAAAATAAACATTATATTGGGCCCTAGGCTGGGTGGAGAATAAGCATTATGGTGAGTCCTACTTAGAACCCACCTATGTATGTATTGTAAACCACGCCCTCTATTAGTGTGGGCTCCATCATGATGTATGTGTTTCATCCAACTGTCCAACTGTTTTGGAGATAATTTAAGGCCCATTGTGGAGGCCCATCTTCATGTATTGGTGGTCTTTGTTGAGGCCCACCTTGATTTATATTAGGCCCATATTATGAGGCCCATTTGATGTACTGGAGGCCCACGGGTCAAGGCCCAATAGGACGTACATAAGGCCCAATGTAGTGTAATTCCACCATAGTATATGTATTGATTTTGTAGTGGGCTACGCCTTGGGAGCAATGATGGTTTGACGTCCACATTGAATGGATAATGTTGGTTAAATGTCCACATTATAACTCTCCCTAAGGCCCACGGATAGGTCCATACTTGTGGTAAGTGGGCCATCTAGGCCCATCTCCGTTATACCCAGAGCCCATCTCTTTATACATGTTTAGTATAGATCCATGATTCATGATCATTCGCATCATATGTATGCCTGATGTGAGGAGTGACCGATCATAGCATATGCCTTTGGGCAGACTGTTTATGGGCTCCCTAATAGGCGGAGTTGCCCCATATAAGTGCATGGTACATACAGGACTGTTGCATGACTGATAGTGTGACTCATACACTTGCATTTGTGTGATTGTAGTTATTGTATGCCCTAGCGACATCAGGGCCATAGCCTCCATAGACACATTGTGGATGGCTGGGTTGGATAACGAAAATGTTTGGTTCTAGCATACGGGCGCCATAGACATCCCTGGGTGAAAATTCCTAAACCCGATGGTACCAGAGGATGACTCCAACGTCGAGACCGAGTGGATATATTAGCGCATGAGGGCCGAATACCAGGAAGCCGTGTCTCCCATTGTGTCATGGTCGGTTGGAAAGGAGTGTGGCCTTACTCGCCCGAGGGTAGGGGGCAATACTAGGCTGAGTTTGACCAGCTCGCGAATGGGTCCGCTATCAACGTGCCGGATAGGTATTGGCAGACTATTGGTCAGGCGGATAGTGAGGTTTCTTACGCTCACTTGGACTATGCGGCTAGGAGAGCGACAGTGTCATTTGGAGTGTATTAAACCCCGGTGATTATCCAGAATGAGAACTGTACTGATACATGATGAGGATTGGCATGCTTGAGTTGCATCTCGCATCGCATGGCTGTGTTATGGCCGATAGCATTCATATCTTGCACCGCATAGCCTTGGTACGGCTGATTGCATCATGTGCTCATCACCATAATTCCCATTACTCTGACCTTATATTTTGAGCACGCTTATATTGCGCACATACTTACACCACCCTCTAAGCTTTCTATAAGCTTATGCACGATTGATGTGTGCAGGAGACGCCAGGACGCAGTCGCAGCCATAGTCTCGCCGTAGTTGGAGGGTGCAGCCGAGCTTCTGGAGTTTTGTTTCTTTTGTTACATTGTATTTTCCCTTTCAGACGCATTGTACTCAAAAGTTTTTTATCATAGTGGATTTTATGGTGGTGCTCTTGTGTTTATTATTCGTGGGTTATGCTTTTGTTATGCTTATTATGAATCAGACTGGTGATTATAAATCCTCCTTGTAGTATCCCAGGATCGGAACCTGATAAATGGGTGCCGGGATCCGAGAATGGGGTTCTACGGAGGCTGTCGGCGCCGGATTCGGCGATCGGGAATTTTGTGAGCCCGGTTTTCGAGTTCGGGGCGTGACACCATTTCTGCCCTGATGGCCCCTTGGCCCATCTAATTTATGGCATAGGTGCCCCATGGTCCGATGAAGGGCTGAGCAAAGTTTGGCAGTAAACGGATGTGGGGTTTTGTCGCAATGGTCCGATTTGTGATCAACAGTCACCGATCTTCGATCAAGGGTCAGATTTTGTGGGCAAGTGGAGGGAAATATCTCTAGCCTTTGGTGGAAATTTAGAAGAAATTTGACGGTTGAAATGCCCTGATTCACTGATTCAAGCAGTGGGGCCATTTGATTTAAAATTCTAGATTTCTATCCCAGAGTTAGGGCGACTCGCATTTTACAAGTGCCGGTAGGACGGTGCAATTTGTCCATTTTTGGGTGTCATCCGAGTCTATTATCCATGATGGATCACAAGCCCAGTGATGTAAATGCTATATTATCTAGCTCCCAGGTTTGTCAAATTTTGTTATGCCAAAACTTCTTGAAATCTGTATCTTGTTATTATAAGATCAACTTCATGTTATCCTTGCCAATCTTGTCTACATTCAAGTACAAGATCAAGACATTCAAGTACATGATCGAGTCATACAAGTACAAGATCAAGAAGTTCAAGTACAACATTAAGAAGTTCACTTTCAAGAACAAGAAGTTTAAGTATAAGATCAAGAGGTTCAAGAACAAGAAGTTCAAAGTACTAGATCAACTCTTCAAGCTTCAACTACTTCAAGAGAATGATATGTGATGAATCAATCTCACAAGTATGGTTTGTTTGACCTTAGGATAGGTCATACAATATCATAAGTCATTTGATAATTTTATAAGTCATTTTTCGACCAGTCTTAGTCATGGTTCGACAAGTCCAGACACTAGCTTGACCAGTCAAAGAATTCCCTCAACCAGTCCAAGGTTTGTTGTGAATTTTTGAGATTTTCTATTGGACCCTCGACCAGTCCTGAAGACTACTTAACCAGTCGAGCAGGCTCGACTCAAAGTCCAGCAACATTTTTGGGTCCCTCTTGACTAGTCCAGTGCAGGGCTCGACCAGTCGAGTAGGCCACTCGACCAGACGAGCAAGCCACTCGACTAGTCGAGTGGTGATCTTATCTTATCGCACCAGAAATTTTGAAAAGTTGTTAGTCCTTCAACTAGTCGAGCTAGGATAGTCGAGTGAACAATATTTATGCCTATAAATTGAGGACAATTTTCAGATTTTTTCAATTCAATTCAAAGCTATTCAAGTCACAACTCTGAGAAACTTGTCCCCAGATTCTAGAAGCTAATTGGTTAGTATTTAAGATTCTTTTAATAGCTTTTTTGTATTTGATTTTATGATCTTTATTCAATTTTATTTCTTTTGAAAAGGGAATATTAATTTTACCTTTTTTGAGATCAAAATCAAATCAAGCTAGCCTAGGTTGATTTAATCTAAAAATCATTTAGACCTAAGAACCCTTTCATATGTGAGATTGGACATTGAATATCTACATTGAACATCTACATCGAATTGGTTCTATCGGGCTTCATCAGAAGGAGAATCTTCAGATAAGTAGATTTTAATTTTCTGTATTTGGTTTGTAAGATTGTCAGAAAATCTTTCGCTTTTGGTTTTGACTGAGATAACCAGAAAATCTCAGTGTGTGTGGGGTTTTTAATCGTGATAGCCCTTTTGAAAACACAAGTGTGAAGGTTTTGGGTGAACCTTGAAAAACCTATTTCATAGTGAAAGCCAACATCCCGTGGGTGAGGATATTGGGAGTGGAGTAGTTATGTGGCTGTTTTCTAACAATTGATGTACACACAAGCGAACCACTATAATTGTTGGAGTTGTGGTGAATGTTTATTTTTGTGCATTTGTGGTGAATGATTGTAATTTTCTTTCTGCACATGTGGTGAATGTTGTAATAGCAGTATAAATTTATTTCTGTTTTATTTTTTTTTTTTCTCTGTATTAGTTTGAGATTTTGAAACACAGACCGTTCTAGAAATCAGGTTGTCCTATTAAAAGCCATTCATTTTGGTGTAAGGTTGTCCTTAGAACAATATCTGTATCAACCTCTCAATACTTGTGCATTTGAGGTTGCTATTTATTTCTGCTATTTGAGATTGATAAGAGTTATCTTGTTCTAGTTCCTTCTTTATTCTGCACTTAGATTTTAATTGGGCATAGTCCTATTCAACCCCCCCCTCTAGGACTTTTAGCTCGATCTTTTCAAGTGACCATTATTATAGATGATGAAGACTTCATACCATATCAATAATCTTCTTTAGGTACTCTTATTCTTACTTCTCTTTTATTTCTATTGTCTCATATTATTATGCATTGCATATCTTTTATATTGAGGATAATGTAGATTTTAGGTTGGGGTGAGAGATTAGATAGATCTAATCAGTATTTTCTAACTTGAGCAAATTCTTGTAAATAAAATTTTAAAATTTTCAATTTCAAAATTCTTTTTAAATAATGATATTATATGTAATTAAATATATTTTAGTATTATGATAAGTTATAAAATAACTTTTGAAAATTTGGAGTTTAGTTAATTAGTAGATTTTAAAATAAGTTCTTCGAATGAATTAATTAATAGAAAGTTTAAACATTAATTGAGTGTAGTTCACAATTCACATTTAACTCATATTCTGTTAAATTTATTTGAACTCCTAATTTTAACATAATGATATTCAAAAAACGCTAGGAACAAAGTCTGTAGATCCTTATCTACCTTAAATATAAAAAGAAAGAGAAAATGACCAGCTTAAAAATTGTGAAATCGAAATTGGCTATTATTGTATGTGTTTAAATTGAGAATATAATACAAAATGAAAATTAAAGAAGAAAAAGAATAATGAAAGTAAGTGTAGAAGTCATCGACATAAAATTGAAAAGCTGAAAAATAAGTAAAAAATGAAATAGGTTCGGAATCAGTAAATTATGTTGACCTATCCACTTTAAAGTAATGATTATGGATAATATTAAAAAGAAAATGCTAATTTTACAGATTATAAGTTGGAAACCATTAAGCACATTAAGAACTTGATGTTTGAATGCATTTTATTAATTAATTGTTAAGGGAGAACTTAGTCAATTATTTACTAATAATGTTAAATTCTAAATTATTGATATCTCATTCTTATATCTTTGAATTTTACTCACATATATATATGACTATACAAAATATTATTTTTTGAGAAAGGTTTGAAAATTGTATTTTTAGAAGATTAGTTTTCACATGTTCTGCTTGGGACTAGAAAAATGCTGGTTAGGAGTGTGTTGAGAGTAAAATATTATATATTTTTCTATTGTTATGCATTGGTTTTTATGAATATGGATATGCCTAATTGATCTAATTATACATACTTTCTCTTACGAGGTGATTTTGAGAGCTAAGGAGAAAAAGATGTTTAAAGCATAAATTTAATACTCAAAGAATTATTAAGTAAAAGATTGAATCTATGGAGATCAAGATTGAAGAATTTAAGAGTCCAAGATCTAAAGAAACCAAGCAAGGAAGGAAGAAAATCTATGAGTTAAAGTGTGAAAAATCGGAAGTATGAAAATCGACCCTTCGATGACATCGATGATACCTTCAATGCCATTGAAGTAAGTGTCAACGCCATCGAAGTCACCTTGAATCCCATCACAAAAATCATGAAAAATAAATTTTGTTGTTAGACATATTTGTGCACCTTTTGATGCCATCGAGAAAATCCATAAATTTGAAAATTCGTTACTGGACAGTTTCCTGATTTCACTCGGACGCTTCAATGAGAGCTCAATACTATCAAAGTTATGATTACTTTATAAAATTAAGTCATTTTTGAAGCATGTGCGAATAAAGCATATATAAAGGGATATTGTGGGAGTTTTAAAACATGAATTAGAATAAAAAAAAATAAATCAGGGAATTGTGGAGCTTAAAGAAGTCCTCCCTTCTACCCAATTCTTCAGTTCTATTTAATTTTTATATTTCTCTGTTCAATTTTTAGTTCAATCATGTCTATGGTTGGCTAATCTCTTAGCTAGAGCTAAGAGGTGAATCTTGTAATTTTTCTTAATGTTTATTTTTCTTTGATTCAAGTTATTTAGTTTTCATGTTAAATAATTGATTGATATTTGATTTAAATGAAGAAATATTTTTAGTTTATTTTTATTCATTGTCGACTCTAGGTACATTGGATGCTTATGAAGACTAATGATATTTTTTTAGATATTTTACAATCATTTGGTCTTAAAATTCATTGATCTATCATTGAATCTGAGAATGATAGATGCTTTGAATTCCCCACGATCAATACTTTGATGCTTTATGATGGAACTAATTCAATGAAAGTTTTAATATGTTTTAAAGCATATGAATAATGATTTAACTGCTCCATTATCCAACTGGATAGGATAAGACTTGAATTTCAATTGTGTGATCCAATTGAATTAAGTAAATTAACATTAAGGAAGCTATAAGTGGATCCTTGAAAATTTATTATTATATTCCTGGTAGTTTCTTCACAATTACTCTTTTAATCCATATTTTAGTAGTTAGTTTAGATTTTAGTTCTAATTCTAACATATTTCAAAAATTGTGTAATAGCAAGTCCCTGTGGGTATGACCTCGGTCTCACCGAGTTATTACTACATCGCAGCCCTACACTTAGGTTTGTCAATAAGTAAAAGTCAAATTACACTATTTTCAAGCAAAACACTACCATCTCCATGACAAAAAAGGAAGTGCATCCCCACACATTCGTATCTACTAGTATGTGCCACACACTTAAAACTATGCATGTACAATAAACATAGTGATTTTATTCTCTTTAATCAGCATAATTTTACATATGTTATCATCACCCATACAAATTATATTATCATCACAAAACTATGTGCCTTAAAGTTTCCTTATTTGGTAGATATGTGTTACAATTAGTAGGTATATTGTATTTGGTGGTCCTTAGGCCTACCATGTATTTTCTGAGAGTGGGAGGGGCTAATCTAAACCCTTTTTTAAAAAAATATTTCTCTCTCTCTCTCTCTCTCTCTCTCTCTCTCTCTCTCTCTCTCTCTCCCCATTTAACCAATGCTAGCCTTCCATAGCCACAACAAAAGAGGTTATATCATTATAGTCTGTCTATCACACTGTTATGGCCCACCAGCTGCTCATCGATAGTTAACCATCGATCCACAATGGCTCTCCACTGATTGATCTCAACCAGCTGGCACATAATATTCAATCTCCGTCATGTAAAGCTGACCTACCACCAGTTTGGTAGTGGTCCTCTGTCAAATGGTAGAGGTTCTCACCATTTACGTAATAACGACCCATTGGAACCACCAAGCCATTGCCCTACTCACTTCATCACTACTCTGTCACACCGGGTATGTATATTACCCATCTTTTATGAACTAGAGTTTGTTGCTATTGTTTAGCCATTTCTTTTGTAGTCTTATTCTTCATTTATTTTAATAATTAGTTGAAAATGGATGGTTCTAAAGTGGGAACCATATACTATCCTAAGTTATTATTACCACTATTAAGTTTGATGAATGCAACTATTTAACGCGGTCTTTGTCTATAAAAATGTATCTTAAGATAAAAAGAAGTTATGATACATCAATAGAGAAAAGATCGAACCCACAAAGATGACTCATCGTATAAAGATTGGGGGAGTAATAACTTTACTATTATGGACTTTTTATTTCACTCGATGCAATCTAAAATAGGTGGCCTGTTAATTTTATATAAAATTGCTAAGAAGATATGAAATATTGTTGTAAAGATGTGTTCTCATCACGATGACATCGCCTATTCATATCAGTTCCATCATGAGATTTATAAGCATGTAATAAGGAGTGATGTTTGTTGAGTTATATTATGTATCCTTTAATTAACACTGGAAAGAGGCTGATTATTATATTATACAGTTGTTATTCTTAAGGATTTGTGTAAGTGATTAAAAAAGAAGTATAGGCTTGAATTTTTAGGACGCCTTATCTTAGATCTAAAACATTAGTTAGTTTAAAATTTGAGGTATAGATTTCTATTATTGCTTAAAATTTACTATAATTATGGACAACGCAATGCATATTGATGTACATTTTTATTACTAACTTTTGTTCTTGAGTGATTTGCATTTTTAGTTGGTGATAAGCTAAGTTAGGGAGAAAGCAATGGCTTCCCCCCTCCCCATAGGATGTTGATAGGAATAATTTGGTGCATAGATATTGTGAGTGGCCTCTTATACTCACAACTACTATTATGATACTCACTGCCACGTTCATTCAAAAACTTTGAGTAAGAGGTTGGGCTAATAGTGATACTATTAAGGAGTAATCTATTAGCTTAGTGTCTACCCCAACTTTTCAAATTTGAAGATTGATCTCTACCATGGTGTTATTATTATCAGCACATTTTTCAATCCATCTGAGGATCAATAAGGTAAATCTACCAACTTCATTTCTATTCTCCGGAGTCTTGGATAATTAACTCGGATGTCATAGATCATAAGACAAGTCAGTAAGGTCCTTTCATACTTTCCTTCTGTACATTTAGTCGATGGATCTTTCTCTAAAGTCTCTAAATGGAGATTTTTATCAACTAAATTCTTTGTTTACTTATCACTACTCGATTACTTTCTTCGCTACTCATTGTGTTATGTAAAATATGTAGACACAGTGCAAGATTACTTGTGGTTGTGAGTATGGCATATTGTACTTTCTTGATGTGAGACATTCCTCATATTCTCCTATTACTACTTCACCAATAAAATAAAAATCACATTTTTCTTTAACACTCTTTATTAGGACAAGCATCGGTTCATTCCCCTAATTTATTATTTTCATATAAAATAAATAGGTCTAGTTGTATTATATGTGAAGCATGTGCACTTTATCATAATAATCATACTATGTGTTTGTTAAGTGAACATCAATCTTCATCTTGGTTTTAGTTCATCTATTTAGATGTTTGAGATCATGTCATAGTTACTTCTTCCTTTATTGGACATAATTATGTTATATCATTCATTGATGATTTTTCTACATTTACTTGGTTATATTTATTAAAAAGCATATCTTATATGCGTGCAACCATTTAAATGTTTATTTGCTTGTTCAAAATCAATTCAACTCTTTTATTAAAATCTTTTGTTATAATAATGCAAAAGAATACATGATTCATGAAGTCCAAAACTTCATTTTCTAATTATGAAATAGAATTTTGAAATTCTTTCCTTACAGCCTCAACAAAATGACATTGTAGAATACCAAATTCACCATCTTCTTGATGTCACGTTGTATATTATGAATGAAATGGTAGTCATAAAAGTTTACTAGGATCAAGCAAGTCTTACCATCACTTACGTAGTTAATAAAATGTCGTCATTATTGTTAGCAAAATCATTCTCCACTTTAACTGTTCAGCCCATTGAACTATTGTTTTATCTACCCCCTAAATTTTTTTTATATTATTTATGCTTTATGCATGATCTTAGTCCCTCTCATATGATTAAATCATTACTCAACTTAGTGTCACTACGCCAAAATGGTCAATTTGCGACGTATTTTTGCGACGGACTTCGTCCGTCGTAAAAATCTCTTGGTTTAACGACGGATTTAATCCGTCGCTAACGAAAAAAGTCCGTCGCTAAGCTCGTCTTTCTCGAATATTCGTAGGCCAAACGTCGCAAAATATAGCGACGGATCAAAATCCGTCGCTAAAATCCGATTTACGACGTATTTACGACGGATTTTTGACCGTCGTAACTAGACGACGGACGAAATCCGTCGCAAATTTTGATTTGGCGACGGAAAACGAACAGTTGCAAATTCCCGCCCAATATACCAAACGGCGGGCTTTTCAGTTGATTTTGCGACGGATCAGGTCCGTCGTAAAAGGACTTTTGCCTAAACATTATTTGTTTTTTCATTTTTTTAAGAATATGGTGGAAAATTAAGTTTTTTGTAGTCTAATAATTATTTTTTAATATAATTTCAGTGGTTTAATTGTACATATTTGTATCTAAGATTATTTTTTAACAATTAATTGAATGCAAAAAGAATTTATTTTGTTTTATATCAAATGAGTGGAATTTTAATTTTTATTTTTTAATTTTAAACTAATATTTAAATGATTTGAAATATCACATGAAAAAGAATATTGAGAAGTTTAAAAAATTTAACAATGTTTGAGAAAAAAATTAGATTTTGAAAAATAAGAAATTGTGATTTAATAAAAATCTATTTTGTGGGAACAAAAAAGAATATTTAATAAAGTTGATAAATTTGAAAAAAAAAAAAAAGCATTTGATTTTGAGAAAAAATAATATCCTGAAAAAGAAAATTAAAAATATTTTTAAAAATGTGAAAGTTTTCACAATGTTGAAAAATGATAATATTTTAAAAAAGAAAATAAGAGTTTAAAATTTGAAAAATAAAATAAAATTGTGAAGTTCAATTAAAATTGACAATTTCGAATAAAATGCTTTTAAAAAAATGGAGAAGTGAAAAAGAATTGAAAATTTTAAAAATAAAACGATATTAAAAAATCGATCCTTTATCAAAAAACAAACATTTTGAAACAAAAAATAAATGACTTGAAAATTTTTGTGATTTTGAAAAATAATTGAAAATGTTCAAAATTCGAAATTAAAAGAAAATTTTATTTATAAAAACACTACGATTTTGAAAAAATATATATAATTTAAAAAAAAAAATTGAAAAGTTGAAAACAACTGGATGCTTTTAAAGAAAAGTGGCATTTTGGAATTTTTGGGAAAAAAATTAAAAATTGTGAAAATTTAAGATATTTTGAAAATAAAAATTCAGAATTTGTATTTAATTTAGTTTTTTGAAATATTTTATATTAAAAATGATATTTTGTTAAAAGTTTTCAAAGAAAAATTAAGAGTAAAAAAATATACATTTTGAAAAAAAATGTAACTTTTGAATGGAAATTGATATTTATCTATGAAAAAAAAAATATTTTTTAATAAATTACTAGGCACATCCACTAATTGAACATTTAACCGTTTTTGGACAATCGAATTAGTTCAGATTGAAGAGTAAATAACTTCATATGTTTAAATCAAATTTCACTCAAATTGTTGATCAATCTTGTATTCCCAACACCTTTCTCACATGTAGCTAGCCTGATTGAGGTGAGTAAGTAGTCAAATTGAGGGTATTGATCAATAAAATAGAGTGAATGGACTATACATATAAAATGGGCTAAATATTATTGTCAAAATTGTGACCCAATTTATTGACCTCGCGAGAACCTACGAATTGATGTTGATAAGTTTTGTGGGCCCCATTATGATGTGTGTCGAACATCAACACCGTGCATTTAATGTGTTCCCTTTAGGTTATGAGATATCTCAAAAATCATCCGTAAACGAAACTCAGGTGGACCATACCATATAAAACCATGTCAAGACATCATAAAAAATAAAAAAGCACTTGGTGGGGCCCACATGAGTTTTGGATGCGGCTAAAACTTGGTCTGACCCCTCATCCAAGTGGGACACACATAATGAGTGGGTTGGATATGTGAATCACATTAAGGCAAGCCTAATATATGATTATGAATGTTTTAAAGAAACCCCTTTACATTTAGGTGAGTTACTCATTACCTTTACCAAAGTAAACTTTGTGGGGTCCACCGTTATTTATTTATTTTATCCATTCCGTTTATCCATGTTAACAGATAATTTGAGGTCTAAAGAACAAAAAGGAAGCATATCCAAAGCTCAAGTGGACCACACCACAGGAAATAGTGTGATTGAACCTCTACCATTGAAAAATTCATGGAGGCCATAGAAGTTTTGGATCAAGCTAATGTTTGTGTTTTCTCTTCATTCATGTATATTTGATATTATGAATAGGTTGGATGGCAAATAAATTAACGTTACTGTGGGCCGAAGGAAGGTATCAATGGTGGAAATCATTATTCTACATTGTTTCGTGTGGCATGGTCCACTTGAGCTTTGGATTTACCGAAAATTTGGGATCAACCCACACCGTTCATCCATTTTTCGAGATCATTTCAAAGAATTATTCCAAAAATGAATCGTTTCCAAAGATTAAATGGACCGCACCACAAATACCAGCATGGATGGGAACGGATTGGCTACTCCCCTGCCACCCACCCATTGGCTAGTATTCGGTGCTATGTAGGCCCCACCATGATGTATGTATTTCATCCATTATGTTCATCCATTTTTACCGATCATTTTAGGGCTTGATCAAAAAAATGATAGGGATATAAACCTAAGGTGGACCACATCATAGGGAAACAATATTGATTGGATATCCACCGTTAAAATCCTCTTAAGGGCCACAGTACTATTTATTTGACATCCAATCTGTTGATTAGATCATACAGGCCCTAATGAAGGGAAAAAACAAAGATCAGCTTTCTCCAAAACTTTTATGGCCCCCAAAAGGATTGGCTACTCCCCCTGATGAAGGGCTACTCCCCCGATGAAGGGAAAAACGGATTGCTATCGCTCGACACACCATCGGGTGGTTGGTGCTCTGTGGGGCCCACCATGATGTATGTGTGTCATCCATGCCGTCCATATATTTTTATATATCATTTTATAATGTACGTAAAAAAATAAATTATATCTCAATCTCAAGTGGACCACATTACAGGAAACAGTTTTGAATGAATTTTGACCATTAAAAAAGTTTTGGGGGAATAAAAGTTTTGGATCAAGCCGATATTTATTTTTTCCATTCATCTGGGTCTTTATGACCAAATCAACATATTGGATTTCAAATAAACAGTACAGTGGGCCTTAGGTGGATTTTAATGGTGAATATCCATTCATTATTTTTTTCCTGTGGTGTGGCCCACCTAAGATTTATATCCCTATCAAATTTTTTGTATAAAGCCATAAATTGATCTGTAAAAATGGATGAACGGAATGGATGAAACACGTACATCATGGTGGGGCCCACAGAGCACCGACCACCAGCCCGTGTAGCCAGTCCGTCTCCCCTGCGAAATTGGATTGCGTACGAGCTACTAAGTACGAATGTATCGTACTGAGTAAACTCAATCGGGCCCACTGTGAATGTATGTGGTTCATCCACACCGTCCATCCTTTTTTCCCGCTAATTTTAGAAGTTGATCCAAAATGTTAAGTAAATCCAAAGCTCTAGAGTACCATACCACAGGAAATAGTGTGGAATAATGATTTCCACCGTTGAAAACTTCCTAGGACACACAGTGATGTTTATTTGTCATCCAACCTGTTCTTAAGATCACAAAGACATAGATGAAGAGAAAAAACAAACATCAGCTTGAACCAAAACTTCTATGACCTCCATGAATTTTTCAATGGTAGAGGTTCAAACAAACTGTTTCTCGTGGTGTGGTCCACTTGAGGTTTAGATATTCTTCAATTTTGGTATCAAGTCTTAAAATTATCTGTTAAAATGTATTAACAGAGTGGATAAGATAAATAAATAACGGTGGACCCCACATGATTTACTCAGTACGTTAAGGTACTGAGTTACTCAGTACGTAATACGCCTAAAACAGCGCCTCTGTTCCCTCTCCCTCCATTCCACTCCGTCTGTTCCTCTCCCAGCGCTGGCCGCAGACATCTCTCCCACCTCTCTCTTCCTGTCGATCTCTTCACCAACGCAGGTAATGCTCTCTCTCTCTCTCTCTCTCTCTCTCTCTCTCTCTCTCTCTCTCTCTCTCTCTCCCCTACATGGTGTAATTATCGGGGGCGGGATGCGGGCGGTGGTGGCGAGGCACGGTCTTGACGATGAGGGTGATGAGGCCCTGTCCAGGTGCCGGGACAGGGCCGCCCTGTCCAGGTCTTGGAGGTTCCTACTCCGTTCATCGTCCGTCGCTGAATCCGCCGCGTTAATCTCCAGCGGCCCACCCCACGGATCTCGTCCGTACATACTCATCTCGAATCCACAGAGAGAGATAAAACAGAGAGTTTCGGACTCAGTTCAGTTGAAAAATGCTCCTTCCCAAATCTCTCTCTCTCTCTCTCTCTCTCTCTCTCTCTCTCTCTCTCAGCGTCAGATGAGCGGAGTCTGTGGAAGGAAGGAAAGCATCTCTCTCTCTCTTTGTTTTGGCAGAACTTCGGTACTCTGGCAGAATATGATACTTGATACTCAGGCGCAAAGGAAGTGCTGACGTGGCATTTAAGTAAATTAAATAGTTAATCTAGTTTGGATGAGTTAATTGGCTCATTAGTTGGCTCTTATGGGACCGTCAAATGAAACAGATCAACGGTCTGAATTCCAGAAGCAAATGCCTTTTGATAAGACGTTAAAAATTGTTTGACAAATGTGAATTCTGGATGATGATCTATCCAGAGAGAGTGCCAAGTTTTGGTGTGGACGTCATTGTCCCCACTGCTTTTTTTTGGTGTGGTCCACTTGAACTTTCCTCCTAAAATGATCTTGCAAAATGAACGGTTTGGATATAACACATCATGGTGAGCCCATGGAAGTCTGCCACGTCAGCACATGTTGCTATGTCCTATATTACTCAATCGGAGTCGAGGCAGATAGATTGCCTATTTTGAAAGACCACGCAGGGCTGTGGGGTCCACAGAGATGTCTGTGACAAATCTACCCCATGCATCTGTTTTGAAATACCACAATAGGGAAGGATTCTAAACAGTATTCACTTAACCAATGGCGTACATGTTAGGTGAGCATGTCCTTTACAAACGTTACAAAGAATTCTCTATGACAGCTACCAAATTCAACACATGATGCTAATGTTTATGTTGTTGACAAAAGCTGTCCAGATCGTATGCACATAAGGCGACCTCCACAGTGGCAAACGTCATTCTCAGATTTCGACATTTTTCTTCTAATAATATTGGAAAATTTGACTGAAAATAAAATATTAAAATATATTTACTATAATTAATAAATGATTTAAATTTTAAATAAAAATGAATTTATTTACACAATTAAAACCTTTGCGGTGTAACACAATGCATGGAACCCACACATTCTAATCTTATTTAAGTAAAGGGAACTCGGACTTCAAAAGAAAAAAAAAATACTTATTTAAAATTTTAGCTATTATTATGTAAATGGGGTGAAAAAGTGATTTTTTCAAGATCCCAACCATATCTGTCACATTGTTGCTCACCAGGGTAAATCTGATAGAGTAGAGAGATCATAAGCCTTCAATTTTTTTTGACGGCTTCTTAGCCTTCAATTTTTTCTGACGGCTTCAATTTTTTTGCTTCCCAGTCTGTAGTGACATCAACTCTTGAGGCAGAGATTCTCTTCCTCCTTATGGCAGCAAGCTTCTGCCACTTCCTTGCGATCGCGACTATGCTCTTGGGGTTGATCATGGTTGATTCCTTGGGTTAGAAGAAAAACTTTGAGAACCAAAAAGGAGATGAAAATTTAGAAAGCAGTGAAGATGGCTACCTATATATAATAAATTAGAGAGATGGAGAATGCATTTGTGTAGCTCTCTCATGTTAGGCCACAAAGGGTGCAAGCCCATGTGTTGTTTGGCATTGTGGGGAGCATTTTCACGTGGGCATCTTTTCTAATCATCAAGATAAGGTCCAGTTAGAAATGGGACTCTCACTTAAAACAGCATGGTGGGTCCTTCAATTACTATGTATGTCCAATTTCCTGTGGATGAGACGAAAGGTACATGGGGCTTTCAAGTAGACTGTGTCTGGGTGCAAGGAATGAACACCCATGTGATAAATGTACCAATGTAGAGATTGTTTGGTCAGGATGCATTAACAAATTACCTCCCCAAACATTACCAGACTAACAACACCTGGGTTCCAATTATTGAAATTTGCTATTGTTAGTAAAAATGTAAATGGGAGGCAGCTTTTAAACGCCATGCAAATCCATGTAAAGGTAATCGAAATCCAAGACAATCTTTTAAATGGCTAAACTGTTCTTAGACAATTACCATCCATAAGAAAATTTTAGTCACTTGAATCTTTTCTAATTTTTACTATATATAATGTGATTAGCTTTTCTTGGCCAGTTACCATCCATAGAAAAATTTTAGTCACTTGAATCTTTTCTAATTTATGCTATACAGAAAAATCAAAAGCAGAAGTTTATCGATGTCATGCATTGTTGGAGAAACTACATGTGGTAATTGGTCGGTAGATGCATGTAGATGCTTCTTGTGTAGTTTTTGCAGTTCAGGCATCCATTTTGGTTTGTTTTGAATCTTATTTTGGGTTTTGGATTTTGTTAGATTGATTAGGATTTTTAGATTTTGGTCATGTCTATTTTCATGTATGGGACTAACTAGATTACACCCATTTGTTAGAAAAGAATATCCCCATCACCATGCTTAATAAAAAAAAAGGAGGATAAACATGTTACACTTGTATTGAGCATTTTCTTTTTGTTACTACTGGTGAAATGAGGATTCAATGTTATTCAATGTCATGCTCTGAGTTTTGTTTATCTGTTTATGTATGGAGAACAGGTGGTGCTGGTATCTGGTGAGACTGGTTGCAGGAAAACAACTCAGGTTACCAGTTCTTTTGCTTTGATTCTACATTTATAAATGAGTTGTATTTTGAATTATGTTCATTTAGATTACAAATTTTGATGTGATTGTATATAGATTAAGACAATCAGTTACCCATTTAAGGGTTTTTATGTGGCCAGGCATAGATACAGTGTGCTCCTTGGTGCATAAAAATCCTTAAATTGTCCCTGTTTGGACAGTTCAATGCCGGATAGAATGTAATGCTTTCATTTTAGTAATTCAAATGCACTTGCCTTTTCTATGCATCATCTCTCTTTCTCTCTGGATATGTTTCTTGCATTTATTTCCATTGTCAAATATCATCACTTTGTGTTGATACCTGACGTGGGAATCAAATACAAGATCAATATATCTGGAGAGATATGGGGAGATGCTGCCGGAATTTCGATGTAGGCATTTAAATTTGAAAATGAAAGCGTTACAATCTATTTGGTCTTGGATGGGCAACTGATTTAGTCAGTTAAATAGACATACTCATTCGTAATCTAACTTAAACACATCATGTATACGTTACCAGAGATGGCTTCCATGACACCATGCAAGAACTGGATGCGGGCAGGAAGGTTAACTGTTGAATACATGGAAGGTGTTGTAACATTTCTAAAGTACGTGAAACAAAATTCAAATGGGGAAGACTGGCACAGCTGTCCTTGTGCCAAGTGCTGTAATATACGTGGGAAGATGACATTAGAAACCATTTCCGAACACTTGGTTTTTAATGGCATAGATCAAACGTACACGACATGGTTTCTCCATGGGGAACAACGTCTTGAAACAGGTGCGAGTACATTTGTCGATAATCGTAATGAAGATGTGTTGCCCAAAATGGTCGATTTGGTAAATGATGCTTTCGGTCGTTTTCAACCCATTGAGTTAGATGCATGCATGGATGAGGTTAATAATGGAGATGATATTGAAGCTCATGATGAATTAGGCGATGAGGCTCGGTATAGGAAGTTAATGGAGGATGCAAAACAACCCCTATATCCATCGTGTAAACCAGAGCATACAAAGTTGTCTGTGACAGTGGAGTTGCTGAGTATGAAGGCTAGGTTTCGTTGGTCAGACAATAGCTTTACAGAGTTATTAAACTTGCTCAAGAAAATTTTGCCCAACGAGAACTCTTTGCCAGATAGTACTTATAATGCAAAGAGGCTGATCAGTTCATTGGGTATGAACTATGAGACAATACATGCATGCCCTAACGATTGTATTTTGTACTGGAAGGACCATGTTGATAAGCAGTGTTGTCCAAAATGTGGAGCAAGCAGATGGAAATTTAATAGTGTTGTAAGGTCAACCGCCCCACATGTACCTTGTAAGGTGCTAAGGTACTTCCCATTAACACCGAGGTTAAAAAGACTTTATACTATACCAGAGATTGCAAAGAATATGATATGGCATTCAAAGTCGGCTCAAGATGATATTTGCATGTGTCATCCCGTGGATTTGTCTATATGGAAGATTGTAGATGAAAAGTATGTTGATTTTTCTACGAAGCCACGTAACGTTCGTTTGGGACTTGCAATAGATGGATTCAATCCTTCTGGGAATATGAGCAACTCATATAGTTGCTGGCCTTTTATGATTGTTACGTATAATCTCCCGCCTCATTTATGCATGCGGAAGGAGTTTACCATGTTTACACTTTTGATCCCTAGAAAAAAAGGTCCAGGACATGACATTGATGTTTACTTGCATCCATTGATTTTAGAGTTATTTGAATTGTGGAAAGGATCTGTGACATATGACTCGCACAATAAGAAAATGTTCACAATGAGGGCAATTTTATTATGGGCAATACATGATTTTCCAGCATATGGACATCTTTCTGGTTGTAGGACAGGAGGAAAGTACACATGCCCTATTTGTAGTGAGGAGACAGAATCGGTTTGGCTTGAACATGGAAAGAAGTTTGCATATATGGGACATAGAAGATTCCTGCCATCAGGTCATGACTTTAGGACTGATAAAACCAGATTCAATGGGAAAGAAGAAAAAAGAAAGGCTCTGAAGCGTATGAAAGGTTCAGATGTACTACGTAAAATGAATAATATTGAAACCGTTTTCGGAAAGCAAGTGGGAAAGACTAAGAAAAAGTCTAAGGATGACCCGAACAACATTACTGCTTGGACAAAGAGATCAATCCTTTTTGACTTGCCATACTGGGAGCATTTACCCATTCGTCACAATCTGGATGTGATGCATGTTGAGAAAAATGTCACCGAGAACCTCATTGCAACAATCATGGATACAAAAGATAAGACTAAGGATGGTTTACAAGCCCGTCAGGATCTTCAGGCTATGAAGATAAAAAGTCTATGTGGCCTGAAGAAAGAAACGGCAGGTTATTCTTACCCAAAGCTCCTTTCACGTTGTCCACATCTGAAAGAAACATGTTTTGTCTGACACTGAGCAATTTGAAAGTCCCAAGAGGATATTGTGCAAACTGGACACATCGTGTCAATTTAGAGGATTGTCAGCTAAAGGCCCTCAAGTCACATGATTATCACATTGTGATGCAGCAATTGCTACCAGTTTTGTTGATGCACTCGTTTTTAGGAAAAAAGAAGACATTGCGCACTGCCATTTGTGAAATGTCAAGATTCTTCAACGTCATATGTTCAAAAGTTATTAATCGTGAAGAGCTTCAAAATATGAAAAAAAAAATAGTGGAAACATTACGTGTATTCGACAAATATTTCCCCCCATCTTTTTTTTTTGTTCCTATGACACACCTAGTGGTGCACTTAAGCAGAGGAAGCACAACTTTGTGGACTTGTCAGATATCGGTGGATGTATCCTTTTGAGAGGTAACATTAATTATCAGAATTTATCAACTTTCTTTTTCCTTTTTTTAAAAAAATTATATCCATATCTGATTTTAATGTGTATAGGATGATGAGAACATACAAAAAGTATGTGACGAATCAAACTTATCCAGAGGGTTGTATTGTTGAACGCTACATACTGGAAGAGTCCATGATGTACTACATGGACTACATGCCTGATAAGATGTTAGGAAGCTATAAGAGAGTGAAAAAGATATTCTATGATGAGGGTGATAATAATGCCGATAATTTTCAAATCGATAAAAAAGGAAAAAGTTATCTTCTTACTAATGTGCAATATCAACAAGCACGCAGATGGGTATTACAACATCACGCTGAAAATGCTCAATGGCTGGGGTAAGTTAACAAAAGTCTATGTTTCTATCCTTAATGTTTTTAAATTGTACCATATAAAGTAAAAAGTTTAATTCATATATTATATTATATGTGAATTGTAGGAAGTACAATGAATACATTCATGGCCAAACACATAAGGACAAAACAGGAGGGACAATCCGTCGGTACAAAAAGAAGTAGACTACAATGCTTGGTTAAGGGAACAATTAGAGAATGAAGAAATGTCACAATTTAAGAGAATCGCTACTGGTCCTAGCTACGATGCCACATCATACAGTACATACTCAGTAAATGGATATGTTTTTTGCACATCAGACTCTGAAAAAAACTTGACAACACAAAACAGCGGAGTCTCTATGAAAGCCTTAACTATGTTCAGGGCGAGTGCCAGGGATAAGAACTTGGTAGAACAGGAAGCCACCTATTATGGTATCATTAGACAAATTCTTGAATTAAACTACTTCACCTTTAAGATAACATTGTTCTACTGTGATTGGGTGCATATCGAAGATACTTCAAATGGATGTTATGTAGATCCTGAAACAAATCTGATATTTGTTAACCTAGGAAGGTTTAGAAGGAATATCAAGGAAGAGGATGAGCCATTTATACATGCATCTCAGGCGGCTCAAGTCTTCTATTGCAAGGATCCGACAAGAGATGACTGGCATGTTGTATTAGATGTTCCGAAGCGACTAACAAAAGATGCATATGCATTTGAGGATCCGCTAGTGTTTGAGGCCAGGTTGACTGCAGGTTCCTCAAGCCCTTCCTTAATAGATGATCTGTATGACCCAACTAGTGAAGATATACAAGAAGGGTCATATGTAGAAATTGTATCAAGTAACCCACGTATTCAGAAGCGAAAAAGAAACTGATCAAGTTTCATATCAGGTTGAAATAAATTTAACTACTTTTACTATATTAGATTATTTTCCTTTTCATTTTTTCTAAATTCAGTAAAAACTTATGCATGTGTATAGTGTCATCTCTTTATTATGTATAGCAACATATTAAATGACTAATAATCTTAATTTTTTTTTAGGAATTATGTCGTATGTAGGGCCTTCTAGTTCTGCCCCAGGAAGCACCACAAAGATAAAAGTTTCAATTAGTCCAGTTGGAGAGATTACTGGAGATAACAAAAATCAATTCACCTCATTTCTAGGAAATGTGGTCAGGACTCATTGTCCAATTGCATACAAAGACTGGCGGCTTGTGCCAGATTCTATCAAGGATAATGTTTGGTCAACTATTTTGGTAAGCATTTAAATACATGAGTTTTACTTTCTAATGTTTATAATATAATTGTTGTTGACTAATTGCCCTATTTAATGAAATATGTAGGCCAAATATGATGTTGACGACAGTGTAAAACTGCCATAATTAAGCGTGCTAATGATATGTGGAAAGACTGGAAGAACCGATTACGAGGAACTGTCCTGGATATGTATGATAATGATGGAGACAGGAAAAAAAATTGCCCTAATGGCGTAAAGCTAGAAGATTGGGTCAAATTCGTTGATTACGAATCTACAAAAGAGGCAAAGTCTCGTCGTGGAAAAGGAAAGGAATCCAGAAGGGAAATGAAGTTCCCTCACACGACTGGGCGACGGGGATCTGCTAGGACGGCAGAGTTGATTGTAAGTTTTTAATATAACTTTAATTTCTTTTAATCCAATTTAAGAATACACAATAATTAACATGATTTCTCATTGTAAATTACAGCAACAAAAAAATCCAGATACTCAAATCACAAGAACTGAATTGTTTCTGGCAACTCATACTAGATCCGATGGGTCTCTCCCTTCACAGGAGCTGAGCATCACAACGGAAAAAATAAAAGACATAGTTGCCAATGACCCGGCTTGTATACATAATGATTTAAATCATGACCCGGTTGCACAGGTTTTTCATTCATTCTCTTCACTTTGACATACTTAGCTTTCTGAACATTTTTTGTTACTAATATACATGCATTACTAATAATGGTTGATTATCATTTAGGTTTGTGGTCTTGATAAAAGAGGACGTGTAAGGGGGTTGGGTCATATTGCAAAAACTACCATTATTGCTTCAACCCCTTACATTAATGAAATTAGAGAAGGAAAGGGTGAAATTGCTGAGGTTAAAGCATCGATAATTGTATTAAAAGAGCAAATGGAAAACAAGATCAACGAGTGCAAGGACATGATATTGACCATTGGAGAACGTTTGCTTGAAGTTCAGAATCAAATAAATACTCCAGTTCAACCAATGCAATGCTCTCCAGGCACTGCTGGTTCTCAGGTATTTTAACAATAAAAGAATAATGTACAGTTACTATTTTATCTATGAAAATAATAAAAATTATTTCTTGTAGGCATTTTTTCGATCTGGCGATACCTCAAGTCATCGTGATGAGTCAGCTCCACCTCCACCTCCACTTCTACGGGTGGAACAAATCTGTCATTTGACAGATATTTGTAGTCGAGTTGTTGCACGTGGGCGTCTAATTAGAGATAATGCAGGCATCCCTCCAGATTGCATCAAAGTTATATTGGATGTTGTTGAAGTTCCCAGTGCGAATGTGTTTGGTGACATTGAGAAGACGTTAGCCGATTGCGACGTGGGTGACGTTCTCGTTTGGCCTAGAGTGCTGACGAAAACATAGATATTAAAGGAGTTTACTTAAAACTTTTCCTAAGTCAAGAACATATTTTTGTAATTTGGTCAGGACATATGGATTGTGTTTGAGGTTATTTTGGATATTATTTGACTAAATCTTTATCTTGAATTATTTAGTAGTTTTGCTTGACTAATCTAGTGATTTATTTCAGCTTTTCATCTTCTTATGCATGATAGAAGGTACACATATTTCTATTATGATTTATTTTAATTTTTTCTTTGCTTATGCGTAAAATGTTCTGATTTAAATATTAAGAACTACGTAGTGGCTTGATCCCAATCTTCCAAACATTGGGTACGTAGGCAGCCGTTCATACTAGACCGTATCGGTGCAGCCACAAATTTTTTTTTTTTTTCCCTTCTCGTAGTGTGGATGCATTTTCGTCAGGACTACTTGGCAATAAGAGCGAGGTGGATGTAAGTTCTCGAAACCTTTAATTAATCTCAAATCATTTATATCTTTATCGCTTCATTTATATGCTGTCGTTAGGGTCAACTTGTAACTCCTAAGAACCCGCTCTGCCGTAAGACATTATGGTGCATAACGGTTCCTAACAGGTTAAGTTGCAAATTATTATTAAGAGTTGGTTGGATATATTTTATTTTTTGTAAATGTTGTTAATAGTTTGATGGATGATGAATGTATTTGTGAATGTAAATGAAAAAAAAAAAACTTATTTTATATATATATATATATATATATATATATATATATATATATATATATATGTTATCAATGGAGGATGCCTTGTTTAGGGGGACATGAAATTTTGTAGCTTATGGTATGGTGCCCCAATATTGGTTGTATGTTACTAGTATGTAGTAGATAATACTAGGATCAATAGTAAACATTTTGTTTTGAGTGGAAGACCGAGTAAAAGAACTTGGAAGATGTACTTTTTATGCCTTTCAGCTTCAAACTGGATACCTTTTGGATAAACCAAACATCCATTCACCACTAGTTTTCCAACTTCAGATTCATACTTTGGAATTCAGATTTAACAAATACCAACCTGGCATGTTTTGGTAGGAAATGAATAGATAGTTTAATGTTTATTTTTTCTTCTTTTAATGCGATTTGTGTGATGGACGGTTGCAAGTGTTCGGTTTATGTGATTGAATTTGCTATTTTTTTCCTTATTTTTTCATTCCAAAGTTATCTGGGATTCTTTTAGTCTAATATCATCCCTTGCACTTGCATTAAGCACTTTTGTGGACATTTTCAAGTTTTGTATCTTTTACAGCATACATGGCTGACTCCAATGGTGATGGTTATTGCAAAACTGAAGATGTTAATGCAATTGACAATCATGGTTTTTTTTTTTCCCCAACTTGACAGTCATTGAAATCAACTGATTCAGGTGAGATTTTACAAGGACATTGGTAATGAACTACACATGCATTGGATTCTTTTCTTTAGTTTGATCTCCAAATTCTTGCATTTTACTACTAACAGTATTTGTTTTAGTTGCAATGCATGTTTGGGGATCTATTTATCTTTTCTTCTTTTCCATTACACCTAGAGCTCTTCCTTAGCTCTGGAATTGTTTGCCTCTCTATTTATTCATTGGTTGCTAGGATCTTTGGCATGAATCTCTCATATACATGGAATCTAAACCATGGATATCTATTTAAATGGGTACATTTTCTCCTCTCTTTTTTTCCCTTTCAAATAGACTATGTGCTTGACCAAACACATAATATTTTCATATACAAATCAAGTTTCTTCATGTGGTCTCAAACAGTCAACATGCATGTGGGACCAGCCTGAATTATGGGTCAGGGCATCTATACATATAGGGTTCATCTGATGCATGGATTGTGCTAATTTTTGCACAAGGTGCTCCTCATGGTAGGCCCACGTTTTGGACAAGTTGGATGTTGCATGCACGACAGGTTAGAAGTTGTCCACTGGCTGGACAATAACCTACGGTCCAACTTAGCTGAACTTGATGCATTATCCCTGCTCATAAAAGAGTTCGAATTGTTGAGAAATAGGAATTTCCCAATTCCTACACTTTCCTTTGGTCATGTCGTTAGACTAGTGCATTAAATGCAGATTGCCTTGCACTGTTGTGTATTGATTCCAACATCTAAAGATCCTTTCAAATTGTATTGTGCTCTCCCAGTGAATGCTATGAAGTTAAGAAATGCTCTTACCTGAACCTCTAATGGCTAGGATGAATTCTAATCTTTTATTTTGTTAATTGGTTTCAGTTGATTAAACTCTTCACATTTCATGGATTTGAGCTGGTTATTTGTAATATATGAAGGGTTGACTAAACTATTCTTTTCTTGGATTGAATCTGGTTGTTTGTAATATATGTAGGAAGGGCTCAAAAGAAGGTTGAACAAGAGCAGATACTAAGTAGCCAATTCAAGGCAAGGCATAGCCAACAGTTGAAGTTCCGGGTAATTTCTTTTGTACGGGTCCTAGTTTAAGAGGGGAAAATGTTTAGTTTGTAGGGTAAGTCAATTTTTGTTGGAGTGGACCACTTGGGTCATTTCCTCTTTTATTGAATTGAGTTGTTACCAATTTTGTGAATAAGATTCTTATCAAACAGTACTGTGAATTATTTTTTGAATGACTATCAGGTGCAAGATTAAAAAAATAATAATAATAATTTATCAATATTTTGTTTTATTTACAGATATTTTAGCGACGGACCAAATCCGTCGCTAATTTGTGAACATTAACAATCAACGACGGATTTGATGTCCGTCGCTTACTCATATTAGCGACGGACCTTATCCGTCGCTAATTTCCGACCGTTGAACGACGGATTTGATGTCCGTCGCTTATTTATATTAGCGACGGATCTTATTCGTCGCTAATTTCTGACCGTTGAAAATCAACGACGGATTTGAGGTCCGTCGCTTACTCATATTAGCGACGGATCTTATCCGTCGCTAATATATTTAGTAACGACTGATTTTTTGAATTTTACCGACGGATTTTTTATTTTTTACGACGGATCTTATCCGTCGCTATGATACGACGGACATTATCCGTCGCAGATTAAATGACGGATTTTATCCGTCGAAAAAAAAAACGACCCAGTAAACAGCGACGGACCCAGCGACGGTCGAAATCCGTCGTTTATTTGGTTTTACGACGGATTTGGTCCGTCGCAAATTGGTGATTTTGGCGTAGTGTGTGTTTTCTTAGGATACTCCTCAACTCAAAAAGAATATAAGTTTTAGTCTCATTACTTGATATAAATGCATTTCTAAGTCACTTTTTTTTTAGAATACACATATTTTCCTTGTAGTCCTCCCAATGAAAATCTTCCTTTCCAAGTTATCAACGAGGGCTCTTTTATTGAGTACGTGTAGACGACCATCCATTTATATCCACCACCTATTTTTATCATCTTGTCGGCTTTGACGATGATCTTCATATTACTCTCTAAAGGGTCAAACGTATGATTATTTTCCCTATTTGATATTGCTCCATCGCACACCATATTGGTAATGTTATTCCTTATTATGTGTTTCTTCATCTTTTTATTCTTCTTATCTATATTGTCATTTTTTTTATTCCCAATAAAGTGATAGATGCTCTGAAGGATCTTTAATGAAATGTAATTATACTAGAAGAGTTGGTAGCCATATAACGATAAGGAACCTAAGAGCTACTTGATTTACCTTTTAATTTTCATGTTGTTGGTTATAAATGCGTATATACTCTTAGCTATAACTCTTATGGTTCAATGTCTTAGAACAATGCTTATCTCCCCGCAAAAGATTTTACTTAATGGTTTGAAGTGAACTACTAAGAAATCTTTTGACTAGTGTCTAAGCTGAAATGGCCTAACTATACATCCTAGAGGGGGGTGAATAGGACGATGCCAAAATAAAACTTTAATAGCAGAATAAAGAAAAATAGATAGCCAAATAAACTAAATCAAATCACAATGCTGAAATAAAAGTAACCTCACTAAACAAATATTGAGAGGTTGATACGAATGCAGTTCTAAGGACAACCTTACACCATAAAAACTAAAGGTTTATGGTAGGACAACCTTATTTCTAGAACGTCCTATATATCAAAAACTCAAACCGGAGAGGAATATATAAATAGCAAGGAATTGAAATACATTGCAGAAATTTAAAACTAAATTATTACAACATTCCCACTATGCTTGAAATGTAAATTTTACAACATTCACATCCACACATATATTTCACAAATCTGAATGAAAAGAGATATAAAACTTAAGCAAGCATTCAAACCACAAGACAAAGAGTTATAGCGGTTCGCCTGTGTGTACACCAACTGTTCAACAACAGCCACACAGTGCTATTCCACTCCTAATATCCTCACATAGCGGATATCAGCGTTCACTATCAAAGATAGGTTTTTCAGGTTCACCTAAAACCTTCAAATTGTGTTTTTCTCTGTGGGCTTACACAATTAAAAAAAACCCCTCTTCTGAGTTTTCCTGGCTTTCCTCAAATAACCAATACAATGAGATTTTTCTGGTAAATCCCAAAAGAAAAACCAAATGAAAGTAAATTACATAAATGTAAAATACCTGACTTTCTCCTTCGTTGTAGCAGTCCAAAAGAACCAAGTCAGAGTAGAAATTTGAATGTCAAAGTTCAATGTCCAATACTCACTTTGTAATGGTTTTAAGTTCTAACAGATTTTAAATTAAACCAATTGGGCGTAGCTCTATTTGATTTTGATTCCAAGAAGACGGACTACAGCAATTCTACTTTTCAAATAAGATTGGAATACAGGAACAAAATCAAATAAGGAAAGTTAAAGAAAAAGAATATTAAATATGCACACTTAGCTTAAAATGGAGCACAGACTTATCTCTTAGAAGGTCGAATTAAATTAGCTTCATTTCATTGTTTAATTCTGAGATTCGTGCTCTATTTATAGGTGAGCAAATCACGTTTTCGACTGGTCTAAAGAATTCTACGACTGGTCGTAGAAACAACAGATATTTGAAAATTCGAGGGCGATAAGATCTGGCGATTTCAAGACTGGTCGTAGGTGGTTTACGACTGGTCGTAAGTCCCCTTCGACTGGTCGTAGGTTTCACATGACTAGTCGAAGCTAGCCAATCTTCAACGCTGTATATTGAGTCGTAGCTCTACGACAGGTCGAAGAAACAGTCGATACTGTTCATACGACTAGTCGAACAAACCTTAAGACTAGTCGAAGCCAAACAGAAAATATCTGAATTTTGCAAGAACCTTACGACTGATCTAGAAAATTCTTAGACAGGTCGAAGCAGTGCTAGGACTAGTCGAATAAAGTCCAGGACTAGTCTTAGAATAGCCTAAACTCACATATATAAAATATATGAATTATGTATCTAGAATGACCTACTCTAAAGGTCAACCTATGGTCAGTCATACCTCAATAGTGAAGAAAGGATATTGAAACTTAGAGACAAGAGACCTTTGAAAGTAGCAAGGCTTGAAGTCTTGATGGAACTCAAACTTGAAAGCTTCTTGAGATCTTGAGGTTAAACTTGAAAGCTTCTTAATATTCTTGACTTGTGAACAGTGCTTGTCAAACAAAGATGATCTTGAGTAGAGCGTTGTTTTTCACAGATGCAAGCTGCATAACAGTGTCTTTGGCACCACAAATTTGACAACAAAAAGGGCTATAAACTATAGCACTTACATAAGCTCAATTCCATTTGGGTCTTACTTTCTATTCTTGGTCATTGTCACTCACTCTTTCATCAGTTGGACGTTAAAAATACTTTTCTCAATAGGACCTATAAGAAGAGATCTACATGGATATTCCTTTTGAGTTTCGGCCTCTTCAGTCTATATGTAAAGTATATGAAATGAAGTAGTCAAATCCAAAACTTATTAATGGTTCAAGTTCTCTTATAGAATCATCAATAATGATTCTCCGTCTCAAATAAAACACCTTTGAACCATACGAATCTTATGCTTGATCATGTAAATTGTATTTGAAAATTTTTTAATTTCCTTTTTTAGGTTTATGAATTTTACAAAATTGGCCACTCTTTCTATAATTTCATCACTTTCATATTTTTATGCCCTTTCAACTTGGATCATGTTGATCTCTTGCAATAGTATTTCTCTTAGTAGATCTTCATCTAATCATAATGGCATTACCAAAAGATCTCTCAAGTGTTTTTTTTTTTAATGAAATTACTCAATAAGTAACATGGACACGATTAACTTTATATTGAAATTTAGACCATTATTAAGGTTTAAGATTAAATAATCCCGTAAATCTAGTATCGAACAAAGTAGAAGTGCAATATTGCATCATTGTTAATTTTCACATCGACTACCACTAATCTGGTAATCAGGGTATTAAATCCATTCAAGTGTTCCTTCCAAGAAGACCATTCATCTTTAATTTGTACGGTTGTTGTTAGATAAATATTTTCTTTAACATTAATTTTTATTTACACATTTCATAATTCGTTTGAAAAATCTTTAACAATAATTTGATTTGAAATTAATAAAATTTAAACATATATTGCAAGAAAATTCATCATAGATAATTAATTTAGTAGTCATTTCTTTTCCTTCAATTGCAATTGCACAACTTTCCTTTACTAACACCATATTCATCTTCAATTTTCACAATGCATAATTAAATTCACTAAACTTTTATACCTTGAATTTATTAGAACTCTATACATTCATTTAAAACAATTCCAACACGAACGCCAATGCCAATCTCGAATTAGAAAGCTTTGCAACCTTTGGCTATGATACAAGTTGTTTGGAGAAAACACCTGCACCAAATTGTTTTTAAGTAAAGAAAATCACAATAAAAAGGATGAATGAGAGGCAAGAGACGAATGCTTTGCATGGTTCAATAATTTACATAAACTACGGATCATCAACACATAGCTTTTTTTATCTTATTTTTTCTTCATTTGAAATAAGGAACATCTTAAAATATAGGGTATAATTCGCATGGTCTCTCACCATTTAAAATAATAATAATAATAATAATAAATCTCTCACCTGCAAATGTATCCCACTTTTCCTCTGCACAAACATCCATGACACTTTTTACAGTGGCTTCAAATTTTTGTCAGGTTCGTCCAATCAAGGCTCCTCTGTAAGAGGCAAAAATTACCAACCATTAACGATGGGGAAATACACTCGTTAGAGTTTCAGTATAATGTCAACATGGCCCACTGATCAGGCTGGTGGAACTTGTATGGAAAAATGAGCGGTTAAAAAAGAGTTCAATGGTCCAAATTCAAAGTACATGTTTGGCTCACTTGATGCTTGTACTATCCTAATTTGTGGTACATGGTATGTTCACAGTGCCCACTACACATCTGATGGCCCCAATCTCTGATAAGTGTAAGATCTGGAGGCTTAACTAAGCCCAGCATGGGAGTTGTCATGTGGTCCTGCATCCTACGAAAAGATTCAAAAACATATTCTTCTTTCCATAAGTTTGTGAATGTAAAGACAAGTGCCTCCTTTTAAAAGAGGACCTATCAATAATACTATTGCCACATAGTCCCCTTTAAAGTATACATTTTCATCTCTTCCTAACCATGAAGAGACAAACAGGTCTCTCTCGCTATCTCTATCTCTATCTCTCAGTCCACTGGTGATAGGTTGACATATTTTTAAAATGGTGGTGACTCTTCCTCCTCGCATATGTATCCAATCATCCAAACATTTCTCTAAAATCATTTTGATCAAGCGATCCTAAACATTCAATCGATGGTTATCAAATGGATGGTTAAAAGTAGCCGCTGAGTGGCCTTTATATTAGGTGAAATGATGTTGTGGCCCACTTAATGAGTGGATCAGCCTCAGTTTCATATCAGCCGACGACCATGATGTTATGGGAGGCCCATCTTTTGAACAGATTGGATATTCTAAACATGTGACATTTGGCGGTTTAGAATGGCAGTATCCTCCATTCATAGTATGGTCTGCGAGTTGGACGGTCGTGATTGTCACACAACTATGTCATGTGTGTACGTTGAGGACTAAAATGGTGGTGATCATCTTGGGAATTGACCACCTTACTGCGAGAACTGATCACCTGCAGGCAAGTACCACAACTTGTGGTACCGTACCATCTTTCTCTACCAACATACCAAATTTGTGAGAAATCAGTACCGTTAAAGAGGTACGCCTAACTATTAAGATCATATAAGACAAAAATCCTCCAGATCTAATCGTCATGTGGGACACACTTTTTGAATCAATGGACAACCGTCGATTTGACTCAATAAACTGGATTGGCTCATCTAGAAAGCGGATCAAGCTGATTTTTGACAGGGATGATCTTGATGGTGAAGCTTATTATTCAATGGTACTGATTTCCAGAAAACATGGCATTTTTTCAAGAAAGATGGCACTGTACCACAAGCAATGGTACATTGTCTGTAGGTGATAATGTTTTTATTTTGCATTGACTTCTGTGGTACCACCATCATCGTATCCGTCACTACAAGGTCACCACTTCTTGGGGTGGAGAAGCTAACCTACATACTCCTCTTTTTCATACTTATAAAATTCCAGATTTTTGCATTTGTCTATATCACGTGGAAAAGTAGGATATTTCCAGACCACCAAACTGATTGGTCCTCCCTGCTCCCATTGGTGGGAACACTAGGGCCCACCATGTATGGTGGTGATTCTACGTCGAGTCCCACTACTTTTACTAATAACAGCTAAAGGGATCATCTAAATTGGTAGTCTTGCATACTACTAAATACGGCATTGAATTCTATCGGCGATAAGGCGGTTCCTACCAATGAAATCACATGATCCGGCGATGTGTTAAGTAGGACCCGACAAAAAACGGAAAGTCGTCGTTTCTACGGGAGGACAGATATGGTATTCCACTGAAACACCTAATGAGGTGTTCCCCATGGACAGAATGGTTAGAATCGGTGGACTCTCTAACTTCCAAGGGAGCAGCATGCAATAAGAAGTGGGGGCAACGATGCAGTGGTCCAAGTCATTGATACGATGGGGTGCCATTTTGTTTGAATGTGATTGTTTCTGTATTTTCTTTACTAACCGTCTATTTTCTTGATACCATTTGCATGATCCAGATTTCCCATCGTAGGAAACTTTTGGCACACGAAGCATCTACGTGGGTAAACGGATTGACTACTCCCCCTGCCATCAGCCAATGGCTGATGGTCGGTGCTCTGTGGGCCCCACCATGATGTATGTGTTTCATCCATGCCGTCCATCTATTTTTATAGATAGTTTTAGGGTATGAGACCAAATATCAGGTATATCCCAATCTCAAGTGGACCACACTACAGGAAACAGTGTTGAATGAACATAGACCATTAAAAACTTTTTGGAGCCCATAAATGTTTTGGATCAAGCTGATCTTTGTTTTTTCCCTTGATCTAGGTCTGTATGACCTAATCAACATATTGGATGTCAAATAAACAGTAGAGTGGGCCTTAGGATCATTTTAATGGTGGATATCAAATCACTATTGTTTTCCTGTGGTGTGGTCCACCTGAGATATATATCCCTTTAATTTTTTTTATATGAAGCCCTAAAATGATATGTAAAAATGTATGATCGGCATGAATGGAACACAAACATTATGGGGGGCCCACAGAGTACCGACCTCCAGCCACCGGGCTAGTGGCGGGGAAGTAGCCATTCCGTATCCTCTACGTGGGGCCAGCAATATCTATGGTCTTGATCAATCGACTATTAGCTTCCAAGGGACGCGGATTGCATACAGACTAATTAATGAGTGAAGCGAGTGGGTACTGGCCGTTGCTCACCACATGGTGTATGTGTTTTATCCATGTCATCCATCGTATTTTTCCTGATAATGTCAGGGCATGAGCCCGAACCCATATGGAAACGGATTGGCTACTCCCCCTGCCATCAGCCGGGCTGATAGTCGGTGTTCTGTGAGCCCCACTAATGATGTATGTATGTGTTTCATCCATTTTTATAGATTATTTTATGACTTTATTCAAAAAATGAGAGGGATATAAATTTCAGGTTGACCACACCACAGGAAAACAATAGTGATTGGATATCCACCATTAAAATCCTCTTAAGGCCCACTGTAATTTTTATTTTACATCCAATCTGTTGATTAGGTCATACAGACCTAGATGAAGGGAAAAAACAAAGATCAGCTTGATCCAAAACATTTGTGGGCCACAAAAAGTTTTTAATGGTCTTTGTTCATTCAACACTGTTTCCTGTAACGTGGTCCACTTGAGATTGTTATATAGCTCATTTTTGGTCTCATATCTTAAAATTATCTATAAAAATAGATGGACAGCATGGATGAAACACATACATCATGGTTGGGCCCACAGAGCACCTACCATCAGCCATTGGACGGTGGCAGGGGAGTAGACAATCCGTTTCCAACTCAAACGGGAGCGGATTGGCTACTCCCCCTGACACCATCCCCGTGGCTGATGGTCGGTGCTCTGTGGGCCCCACCATGATGTATGTGTTTCATCCATTTTGTTAATTCATTTTTATAGTTCATTTTATGGCTTTATACAGAAAATGATAGGGATATAAATCTTAGGTGGGCCACACCACAGGACAAAAATAATGAATGAATATTCACAATTAAAATCCTCCTAAGGCCCACTGTACTGTTTATTTGACATCCAATCTGTTGATTTGGTCATAAAGACCCAGATTAAGGGGAAAAATAAATATCAGCTTGATCCCAAACTTTTATGGCCCCCAAAACGTTTTTAATGGTCAAAATTCATTCAACATTGTTTCCTGTAATGTGATCCACTTGAGATTGAGATTTACTTAAATTTTTTTATCATATAATAAATGATATATAAAAATAGATGGACAGCATGGATGACACACATACATCATGGTGGGCCCCACAGAGCACCGACCATCAGCCAGTGGCTGGTGTCAGGGGGAGTAGCCAATCCGTTCCCAACTCAAATGGACCACGTCACAGGAAATACAGGTGATTGAATGCCTATCAGGGCCTGTTTGGCCGGTCGGATTGCAAGGGATTGGATGGTATTGGAAGGGATTGGAAGTTAAATCCTGGGATTGGCCGGCGTGCCAAACAGAATCCGTGATTTAATCCCAATCCCATGGGTCTTAATACAATCCACTGACAACCCCATCATTACCTTTAAATCCCATCCAATCCACCTTAATCCATTCAAATTTGCCTGAGCTGTGTTTGGTTTGAAGGATTGGAAGGGATGGGAAGGTTTAATCCTAGGATTGGCCGGGTGTGTAGCAATTCAGGGATATAGCAATCCCATGCATCTCAAGACAATTCACTGACAACACCATCATTACCTAGAAATCCATGCCATCCACCCTAATACCATTCAATCCCTTTCAATCCACCCGGCCAAACGGGCCCTCATCGAAAACAAGTGGATCACGTCAGAGGAAATACAGGTGATTGAATGACGATCATTGAAAACTTCACTAGGTCACAAAAGTTTTGAATTAAGCTGATATTTGTGATTTCTATTCATTACGTGTGACCTAGTCATCAAATTGAAAGGCAAATAAACATCACAGTGTGTCTAAGGAAGTTTTTAATGATGGGCGTCCAATCACCACTGTTTTCCTTTGGTGCGGCTTACTTGAGGTTTGAATCAGCCTTGTTTTTTATCATCTCCTAAAATAATGATCTAAAATGGATGGACCGAGACATACATCATCGTGGGGTCACATAGCTTCGTCCAGTGACTTGCAGTGTTAGTATGCAATCCGTGTCCAAAATCAAGAGTCCCGCAGGCGTAACTTTCTAGGTAATGGACGGTTCAGTCCGATTCGGACTGCGTACTACAGCACAGAGGTTGGTTCCGTATTGACATGGCAAAACTTTGTGAGTTTCACCATGATGTATGTGTTATATCTACACCGCTCCATCCATTTTTCCATATCATTTCATGATATGGGCCAAAAACTGAGGCAGATGGAAAGCTCAAGTGGACCACCTAATGAGAAATAGAGTATTGAACACGTACTATTAAAAACTTCTCGGGAGCCTCAAAAGAACTGGATCTTAATATTTGTGTTTTACTTCACCCAGGTTTGTGTGACCTCAAAGGAACAGGTTGGATGGTAAATAACATCATAGGTTGTCATTGTCTCCATTGCTTTCTACGGCCGTGTGAGCTTATACTTAAAAGTTTGGATGGCAAATAAACATCTAGGTGGACCCTGGAAGGTTTCAACGGGGCCGGGTGTCATTGTCCCCATATATATATGTATTCTGTGTGATCTTTTGAATAGATGTGGGTAGAAAACAAACATCATGGCTGCCCCTTAGGAGTTTCAACGGAGGCGTGCCCACGGTGCTTTATATAGTGTGGTCCACTTCAGATTTGGATCTGCCTTATATTTGGGCTCATGCCCTAAAATGATATTGCAAATTGATATTGCAAAATGGATAGATGGTGTGGATATAACATGTACATTATGATGGGCCCACAGAACTTTGCCACATCAACACAGTACCAACCTGCAACGAAATGTTCCCTTGAGCAAAATAGTTATATATATATATATATATATAGAGAGAGAGAGAGAGAGAGAGAGAGAGAGAGAGAGAGAGAGAGAGAGAGAGAGAGTATAATGGTTTCCTGGAAACCATTCCGCACGCTAACTTGGTGTGGTCCAATTCCCACCGCAGTGAGGAAATCGGATTGTGTACTAAGTAAACTCTGTTAGACTCACTGTAAATTGATGTGGTCTATCCATGCCGTCCATTCATTTTTCATGCGCATTTTAATGTTTGAGACTAAAATTGAATCATTTCCCATGCTCAAGTGGACCATAGAACAATAAATATTGGGAATAATAATTTCTACCGTTGAAACCTTTCTAGGGTATACTGTGATGTTTATTTGTCATCCGGCCAGTTCATAAGATCACATAGATATGGATGAAAGGAAAACACAAATATCAGATTGATCCAAAACTTATGGGCCCCAAGAAAAGTTTCAACAGTTGACATTCAATTCACACTGTTCCTGTGGTGTGGCCCACTTGAGCTTTGGATATACTTCAATTTTGAGCTTAAGCCATAAAATTATCTGTTAAAATGGATGTAAGGAGTTGATGGAATATATAAATCACGACAGGCCGCACAGAGTTTACTCAGTACACAGTTCCTTCCCCACAGGAGACCTGGACGCGGATTGGCTATTGACAGGTTTAGCAGTGACGTCACCAAATTTTGTGGCCGCACCATGAGATATGTTTTGTATCCACGCCATCCATCCATCTGGAGAGATCATTTTAGTGTAATATCCAAAGAATGAGTCACGTCCAAAGCACTAGTGGACTCCACCGCAGAAAACAATGGGGAGAGCAACGCCACTATTAAAAACTTCTAACGGCTGCAAAAGTTTTTGACCAAACTTATATTTGTATTTTCCCTTCATTAATGTCTTTGTTAACTTTTGAACAGGTTGGATTTTGAAAAAACATCATGGTGGGCCTTAAAAAGGTTTCAACGGTGAGCATCAATCTTCCCGTTGTTCCATGTTAGGGTCCACTAAAGCTTTGGATCTGCCTCATTCTCCAGTCCATGGCTTAAAATAATATCTCCAAATGGATTGACGTTGTGGATACAACACATACATCATAGTCGGGTTTACAGAACTTGGTGACGTCACTTCAGTCGCAAGTCTTCCTACACAACTTGCCGGTATCTAATCCGCATCTCCTTTGTGCACTCCACCTCCGCATCCTCCCGGGAACTTAGATAGGGTGGGCCCTATAGTGATATGTACGTGAAATCTACTCCGACCATTAGGTAATTGTTGGAAATTTATTCGTAGGGCTAAGATCACAGGTAAATTTATGATTAAGGTGGGCCACACTAAAGGAAACAATGGGAAAAGGGATGCATATCATTGCATTTTTACATAGTCCATCGTACTTTTTATATGAAATCTACTCTAACCATTAGCTTCATTGAAAAAAATAAAAAATCATACATGAGGTATAACAATTATACACATGCTTGAATGACACAGTTTGGATGGTGAGCATCCCTCTCCCTATTCCTTTCATGTGGCACACCGTAATTATTGATGTAGCTGATTTTTTAACCATATAGCTAAATTTATTTATTTTTGCTAACCTTATGGATATAGTGGATTTCGCATACACATGATGGTGTGGCCACCCCCAACCCACCCTGGTTGGCGTGTGGTGATGCCAAAGTGGATGGATGCTCGAGCAAATTAAGATGGGAAGAGCTTTGGGCGAGGAAATTAAATCAAGATGGGAAGAGCTTGAATGGGCCCCATAGTGATGTGTATTTGAAATCTACTCCAATCACAAGGTGTGTGATGCGAATTTAGATATAGAGCTAAAACGTTAGCCACATTCATAATTCAAGTGGGCCACATAAGAAGAAATAGTGCAAAGAATATCTCTCATTCCAATTTTTTTACTTGGTGTAGCCCACATAAATCACTCATGGGCCTAACTTGTCGTCCCCATGTATGAATTTTCATTAAAAAGATAATAGTTGGATTGGATTTCACATAAACATCACTATGAGCCATGTAAAAATTCAACGGTAGGCATCCCCTCTCTTATTGTTTCCCTTGGTGTGGCTCACCTGAATCATTAATTCATATGATTTTTTAGCCCTATGGATAAATTTCCATCAATAACATAATATATAGTTAGAGTGGATTTCACTAACTTATTATATTACATCCACCTTGTCTAAGTTCCCAACACCACGCATCGCAAAGAGGGAATCGGATTGTGTATTGAGTAAACTCTGTTGGGCCTACTATAAATGGATGTGGTCTATCCACGCCATCCATCCGTTTTTCAAGCGCATTTTAATGGTTGAGACCAAAATTGAATCATTTCCAATGCTCAAGTGGACCATAGAACAGGAAACATCAGGAATAATAATTTCCACTGTTGAAACCTTTCTAGGGTCTACAGTGATGTTTATTTGTCATCCGGCCTATTCATAAGATCACACAGATATGGATGAAAGGAAAACACAAATATCATATTGATCGAAAACTTGTGGACTCCAAGAAAATTTTTAACGGTTGACATTCAATTCACATTGTTTCCTGTGGTGTGGCCCACTTGAGCTGTGAATTTACTTAATTTTTGGGTTTAAGCATTAAAATTATCTGTTAAAATGGATGTAAGGAGTGGATGGAATATATAAATCATAGCGGCCCCACAGAGTTTACTCAATACGCAATTCGCTTCCCCACAAGAGACCTGGGCGCGGATTAGCTATTGACAGGTTGAGAAGCGACGTCACCAAATTTTGTGGCCCCACCATGATATATGTTTTGTATCCACTTCGTCCATCCATCTGGAGAGATCATTTTAGGTTAATATCCAAAGAATGAGTCACATCCAAAGCTCCAATGGACCCCACCGCAGAAAACAGTGGGGAGAGTGACGCCACCGTTAAGTAGGGATTAGATACTGACAAAGGGTATGCGGATTAGATACTGACGGGTTGAGTAGGGAGACTGACTACTAAAGTGATGTCACCAAGTTCTGTGGACCTCACTATGATGTATGTGTTGTATCTACAACGTCCATCCATTTGGAGACATTATTTTAAGCCATGAGGCAGAGAATGAGGTAGATCCAAAGCTTTAGTAGACCCCACCACAGAAAATTAAGGCCTTTAAAATTGATCTCCCTGAATCATTTCAAGTTGAGGCTATAATCGTGGTAGACTCTTAGGAGTTTCAACACCTGGTCAAGGCCTTTAAAATTGGGTCCCTTACTCTTACTCATGTGGTAGACTCTTAGGAGTTTTAACACCTAGTCATGGGTTCGAGTACCCATAGGTGGTGAAATTCCACTATGGTGTGAGTGTGTTGGGGTATGTGTGTGTGTAAAAAAAAAAGTCGAGGCTATAATCATAACACTGCTTCCCGATGTAGAAAGACTATAAGAAGAAGTTGTTGCATAAGACTGGAGACTACACACTGGAGGAAATCTGGAAATATTTGAGAATTTAGGAAAAATCCCGCAACTATGATAAGAAAGATAAAAATGGAAATTCCTCGTTTAAGGAACAAGAATAGAAAAAACCCAAATCAAGAATCCCGAGAATGATGATTCCCTGAAACACAATAAAGAGAAATTCAAGAAATCATAGAAGAAGAACGAAAAGTTCAAAGGCCTTTGCCATGTCTGTCGAAAAACCAGGCATTATGCTTGAGTATGTCGATTTTACAAATCGAAGAAAGAAGTAAGTGCAGTTAAGGATGAAATAATTGCATTGATCACCCGGTTACACGATCCAAGGGAAAGTCCCCGGTTAGTTGTACGATGCGACTGCCACAGTTCATGTTTACTACGATAGGTAAGCCTTCAAAACCTATAAAGATGTGACCATTGGTCAAGGAGTCTAAATGAATAATAAAGTCTTATCGAAGGTTGTGAGCAAAAGAATCGTGGAACTGGTGTTTACCTCTAGTTAGAAGGTGATCTTGACTAACGTGCTACGTGTCCCAGACATGAGGTGAAACTTAGATCTTTTAGGAAAACTTAGGATATGGGTAGTGTACGAATTGGGCAAGTTGGTTCTGTCAAAGAATGGAAACTTTTTTCGAAAGGTATATGCTTGTAATGACATGATTAAGTTTGTTTTTTAAAATAAAAATAGCATTTCTACATATATGGTTGAATTCGTAGCATTATAGCATGGTAGATTAGCACATATATGATATAATACCTTAAAATTCATGGCTAAGAGTGGTCTAATCTCACACACGGATAATGAAAATGATAAATATGAAGTGTGCATACAATCCAAAATTACAAAGAAATCATTTTTAAGTGTTGAGAGATCATCTCAAGTATTGGATTTTGTACACACTAATATTTGTGAGTTAAATGACATTCTTACTCGTGGAGGTAGAAGGTACTTTATAACATTTATTAATGATTAATTTAGATATGTATATGTATATCTACTAAGGAACAAAGATGAAACACTGAGTATGTTCAAGGTATATAAAATGGAAGTAGAAAATCAATTAAATTAGAAAATAAAAATTCTTTGCACTGATAAAGGGGAGGATACTTCTCAAGTGAAGTCTCCAACTTTTATGAAGAATAAGGCTTAGTACACCAGGGCACTAAACCATACACACTACAACAGAAGGCAGTAATAGAAAGAAAGAATATGTCCTTAGTAGAGATGATTAACTCAATGCTAATACAAGCAAACTTGCCACTAAGTATATGAGGTAATGCATTACTTGCAGTGTGCCGCATTCTAAATAGGATTTCATCTAAGAAAAGCAAAACCTCATCATATGAGGTATGGAAATGTAGGAAATCTAACTTAAAATATCTTAAAGTATGGGGTGTCTCATATATTGCAAGACAGATGATCTTAAGAGAACCAAGTTATGACCCATAGCTATCAAGTGTGCCTTTGTAGGGTATGTGCAAAATAGCAAAGCCTACAGATTATTATAGAGTCTAACACTATCATAAAATTCAGAGATGTTGAGTTCTTTGAGAACTCACTATCCTTAGAGTCAAAGGATAACGAAATCCAAACTCCTACAAGTGAAGCAGTGACTAAAGCTCCTCAAGTGGTTGAAGCTCCAAGCGAACTTTGTACAAGCCATAGGGTAAGGGTAGAGAAATACAACACTGATGGAACTATCCAAAATTTTAAAGGTATATTAGTAGCTAATGGGTTTAGACAAAAAAAAAAAAAAAAATTATTTTCATACATATTCCCCAATAGTTAGAATAACATTCATCATGATTTTATTTACGCTAGCATCCATACATTATCTTCACATTTACTAAATGGAAGTAAATATAGCTTTCCTGAATGGTGACTTTAATGAGGAGGTATACATAGAACAACCCGAAGGGTTCATTGTACTAGGAAATGAGAAGAAAGTTTGTAAACTGATTAAATCTTTATATAGACTAAAATAAGCACCCACACAGTGGCATGAGAACTTTAATTCTAAAATACTATCTCATGGTTTCATGCATAATAAACCTGCTAAATGTATATATTCTAAAGTTAGTGGTAAGTATATAACTATTATTTGTTTGTATGTTGATGACATATTGTTAATAATATATGATAAAATGGAAGGTGTAACTAGAATAAAGAAATTTATGTCTTTCATATTTAAAATAAAGGATTTTGAACAAGTGGATACCATCGTAAGTATCAAAGTTATGAAACATAGTAGGGGTTATGCACCATGTTAGTATCATTACATTAAGAAGATACTAAAAAAGTTTAATCATCTAAAAATAAAAGAGACAAAAATCTCATTTGATCAAAGTATCAAGCTAAATTAGAACAACAGAATAGCAGTTGCACAATTTAAATATGCAAGTGTTATAGACAATCTAATGTATGTTAAGTAATGCACTAAACTAGATAATGCATATGCTGTGGGTAAACTCAATAGGTTTACTAACAACTCTAGTTTGGAACACTGGAATGTAATTAATAGAGTTTTTTTTATTACCTGAAAGAAATAAAAAACTTAGGATTATTTTATTAAGAGTTTCAGGCTGTATTGGAAAGATATACTAATGCAAATTATATATTGAGTGTATGAGACAACAAGTCTACTATAGGGTAGGTCTTCACACTAGGAGGTGCAACTGTGTCTTGAGGATCTAAGAAACAAACCTTCATAACTCACTCAACTATGGAGTTTGAGTTTATAGCTCTAGTTGACACATGCATAGAGGTTGAGTAGCTTAGGCATCTATTAAAAATCACATTCTGTATTAAGCCTATACCTACTATTTCACTACATTGTAAAAGTGAAACCACATTAGTTAGAGCCTACAACGACATTTATAATATAAAGTTTAGACATAAGTCTACGACATAACTATGTGAGACAATTGATTTAAGATGGAATTATTGCAATTTCTTATGTGAAATCAAGTAATAACTTGGCTGATCATTTTATTAAACTTCTAATGAGAGAGATAGTAAGGCAACATCTAAAGGGATGAGACTGAAACTCTTCAACCAAAATTTCATCATCGAAGTAAACCCAACCCAAAATTGAAAAATCTCTAAGTTCAAGTTTAATACATAAAAACAAGTTACTGATATGTGAAAAATTTAGTACTAAAATTATATATAACCTCATCCAGAATAAGTGGTGTTGGGCCTTACAGATAGATGTTTGAGTCTTAGAGCTCTTAATGAAATCAAGTCTAAAAAGATAAATGTCTTAATAGTAATGGAGACACTGGAAGGATTTCACTTATGTAAACGTAGAAATGATGCTGCCTCTCATGAGAGTTAGAGTTTCTCTCGAAATTGTTCATGAAATAGGATAAGGACATAGTCATTAAATGTGTTGAGTAAGAATTTTGGGAACTCAAATAATACAAAGTGAGTATGTATGTGGTATCTCTGGCTCCGTCATTTAAGAATAATTGGTTCAAAGTTCTCGCTACAAGAAATTTCGATAGAACTTTGATATACTTACACTAAGGAAATATTCAAATTGAAAGATATCTTTCTTTATGCATATAAGTTGTGTCTAGTCTAGCAGATGTCTTTTCTTTAAAAATTATTTTTTAAACAAGTGAGGAATTGTTATGAAAAAATGATTTTGTTTAAAAAATATATATATTATATATTGTTATTATTATTATTATTATTATTATTTGTGAAAATTTTAGTTTTTCACCTTTAAGAATAGTCCTATATCAGATAGGACCTCTTAATAAGTTTAGTTTTGAGTACCTTAATATTTTCTTCATGAGATAGATGAGTATTGAGTCTTGTGTGTTCGAGTGTGAAGCACTAAAACACACGCTCACGCGTATGCACACAGGCTCAGGCTTGGGCTTGGGCACAGTCACAGTCACAGTCTCGGACTTGGTGTGAGGGCATGGGCATACGAGGCGGTGTGATTATAGAGTCTCTAGTGGCACACTTTGCACTTTGCACGTACACATTGTATCGTAGATGAGTTGCTCCCTTGCGACCTTATGCAAATCGGCACAAAGCAGGTACGATTCACAATGCCTCTTTACCTTATATAGGAGTTGTTGAGCCGTTTAAGAGGCCTGGTGTAACTGCTCATTTAGTAATTAACCAGACCATACAGAAACTATTGCATGTGGCTAGCCTAATAGTCAGAAATGGCTGGCCATGATGTCTAAACAGCTAGTATGCAACTAGACTCCCACATGCAAAATGGTAAAAAACTGTAAAAAAGTAGCTACTTTCTCACTAATAGTTAGAAACGGTCTATTACATTTATGACTTTGGACCAAAACATCCAGCCACCCTTGCTTATATAAACAGATGTTATTTGGTTTATTCGATCATCACAAACAAATCAACTCATTCTCTCATATGAACCAACAAGCTCCAAGAGTTCTCTGATCAAGCCAGTAGGTTCAATACAAACCTGAGCCAACCAGAACGAGCAGGTCTATAAGAATCATACCAGTGGTTTAAGCCAACAAAACCGGTCTTCTAATTTCTATCTATTTTTCCGTTTGTAAATTTTCTTCTTAACTTTCATCTACTAGTAAAATTGTTTTTATAGAGTTCCATCAGTGATTCCTTTGTGCCTATTGAATGCAAAACTATACATAGGCTCATCATACCTTGGAACCTATTTGCCTACAAACTCTTAGGAGTTTCAATTATTCTGAAAAGGGATGAATAACGCTTCAACGACAGTGTGATCATAAGTGCTTAGCTTGTCCTTAATATTATATTTTTTCGGTTTTCCATTTCTTTCTATTTCACTGTGACTATAAATTTGTAATTTGAGATGATCAAATCTCAACACTCACTACCTTCCAAGTGAGCAACATGCAATAAGAAGCAAGGCCCACAATTTAGTGGTCCAAGTTATTGATACGATGGGGTGTCAATTTGGTTGAATGTGGACTGTTTCTGTTTTTCCTTTTCAATCTATTTTCTTGCCACCATTTGCATTATCCAGATTTTCCCTTGAAGCTTTTCGCACATGAAACATCTAAGGTAGGGCCAAAACGTACCTATGGCCTTGATCAATGGACTATTGGCTTCAGTTGCAGAAGCCCAAAACCAAGGGACGTCGATTGCATACCGACACTGCCAGCACCAACTCGCTACCGCATGGTGTTCTGTGGGCCCAAAGGACTGATATGGTAGTTCACTGGAACGGCCAATGAGGTGTTCCCCTTGGACAGAATGGTTAGAAGGGGTGGACTTGGCACTTTCCAAGTGAGCTGCGTGCAATAAGAAGCGGGGGTCACGATTCAGTGGTCTAAGTTATTGATAAGATGGGGTGCCATTTTGGTTGAATGTGGACTGTTTCTATATTTTCTTTCTTAACCGGCTATTTTCTTGCCACCATTTGCATTATTTAGATTTTCTTTTGTAGGAGACGTTTGGTATATGAAACATCTGAGGTAAGGCCAAAATCATATCTATGGTCTTGATCAATGGACGACTAGCTTCATTGCACAAGCCAAAACCAATGGATGCATATTGCATACAAACACTGCCTGTAGCAACTCAGATGGTATTCTGTGAGCCTTGCCATGATATGTGTGTGTTTTATCCATATGGGTCATCCATTTTTCAAATCATGTTAGGTATGAGACCATAAACAAGGCAGATCCAAATCTCAAGTGGACCACACTACAGGAAACAGTAGTGATTGAACACTTATCATTGAAAACTAACGGGGCACAAAAGTTTTAGATCAAGCTGACATTTGTCTTTTCCCTTCATTTAGATCTGTGTGACGTAATCAATACGTTGGATGTCAAATAAATATTACAATGTATCTTAGGATGCTTTTAATGATGGGTATTCAATCAAAACTGTTTTCCTGTGATGCGGTTCACCTGAAATTTGAATCTGCTTATTTTTGGGATTATGCCCTAAAATAAAGATCTAAAATGGATAGACGGAGTGGATAATACACATACATCTTCGTGGGTCCACAGAGCACCGTCCAATACCCAGCGAATATCATTACTCAATCCGCGTCAAAACCCAGAGAGTCCCGTGGCAAATAGGCGTGTCCGTTATTTCGACTTTCGACATAATGGATGGTTTAGTCGAATTCCGATTGCTTAGCGCAGGATCATCCAAGTCGCTACAGTGTTGACCCGGCAAAGCTTTATGAGTTTCACCATGATGTATGTGTTATATCCACACCGTCCATCCGTTTTCCCAGATCATTGTATTATATAAGCCAAAAAATAAGGTAGATTTAAAGCTCACGTGGAGCACACAGTAGAAAATAGTGGCAATTGAATTCCTACCATTAAAAACCTTTCAGGAGCCACGGAAGTATTGGATCAAGCTTACATTTGTGTTTTTACGTCAGACCTGATGAACAGGTTGGATGCCAAATAAGCATCATGATGGGCCCTAAGAAGGTTTCAATAGGCGGGCGTTGCTTTCTGTGATACGTCTGATGTTAAGAGCAGGTTGGATGGCAAATAAACATAATGTCGGGCCTTAGGAAGGTTTCTGGATAGTGAACTCTCGCACTTAATTTGCTATTGCCATCAACGTCCACATGTGCCAACGTGGAACATCCAATTCTCTCCTGATACATGTTCATCTGGAGGACCACACACTGATAACGAATGTAAACCATATTCATGTTAATTAACTAGATCAGTGGCCTGGATTGTACGCAAATAGTGCATTTGGTGGCCCCTATATTACAAATAATCTGGCAAGTAGACTTAGCAAAAGCTCTTGCTGTCCATAAATGTTCACAACTTTACATACAAAGTCATGTGAGCTTTCACACACTATCCTAACCATCCATTTATCACTTCTGGAGAACATCTTGGCTGTCTAAAGGTAGGCCCACATGATAAAGATGAATAGGGAGAAAATTAAATCAACCAAATCATTATGTGGTCCATCCACAACCATAGATCGAGTCAGACCAACGGCTGTCCATTGATTTCGACCGTGTAGCAGGCCGGATGAGTAGAAGCATGTTGATTTTCACCCAAGGTGATCTTCATGTAGTGGCCACATTTTTCACGGCACAGATGCTCTCTAAAAATGAAACCATTTGAGATATATATAAAATAGGAAAAAAAAAAAAAAAACAAAAACATTTTATAGTAATAATTTTCTTTCCAATTTAGTCAGATGAAGCAATATAATTCGGTAGTCTTACAGACTACCGAAACCCACCTCATTATTTATAAATGTTCATTAACGTTGAGGGGCACATCATCATAACCTTCATCACCCTTTATTTCCCAATTTCCCGCACTATCATTGCCTTTTGTTACTCTCCTTTCTCCACTCTCATCTTCTCCACCTCTCTCTCTCTCTCTCTCTCTCTCTCTCTCTCTCTCTCTCCAACACCACCACCTTCTCCATCTCCTCTTGAATTCCATCTCTCCCACCTCCATATCCTCTTTAATTCTTTTACATCTTACTCATTCCTCCTCCTCCTCCTCTTCTTCTTCTTCCTCTCTCTCTCTCTCTCTCTCTCTCTCTCTCTCTCTCTCTCTCTCTCTCAATGTCGCTCAACGAAGTCAAACTCCAACGTACCAAAAGCATGAGCGGGAGTAGAAAGATCATCCCCTCAACCTCCATGAGAGCAACCAACCCAGAAACCCTATCATCATCATCATCATTCTCCACCGTCGATTCCATCACCCCCGAAGACCGACCACTCGTCCGCAGTAAGTTCTCCGTAATCTCACTCTCAAAGAAGCCCACGAAATCGGTAAGCTTGACAGCAATCCTCCGCTCCATCTTAGGGCTACTCCCACTGCCACTAATCTCCATCCCAACATGCCGATGGCTATCCATCCCCTCCTCATCTCCCCATCTGGGCCGTCGAGTCACCGGTACCCTCTTCGGCCAGAAGAAAGGCCACGTCAGCTTCGCCGTGCAAGAGGAGCCACGGTCGGAGCCCGTACTACTACTCGAGCTCGCCACCCCGACGTGCTCCTTAGTAAAGGAGATGTCGTCAGGGCTCGTCCGCATCGCGCTCGAGTGCGAACGCGGTGCATCCGGCCGCGGCGTCAAGCTCTTCCACGAGCCTATCTGGACCATGTACTGCAACGGTCGGAAAACCGGCTATGCGGTCTCCCGCACGTGCAGTGAATCCGATTGGCACGTGCTGAGGACCGTGCAGACCGTGTCTATCGGCGCCGGCGTTCTTCCTCCAGAGAAGGCCGGCGCCGAAGGCGAGCTCATGTACATGCGTGCCAAGTTCGAGCGTGTGGTCGGTAGTAGAGATTCCGAGGCTTTTTACATGATGAACCCAGATGGCAACGGTGGGCCAGAGCTCAGCATCTTCCTGCTCAGGATCTGAGGCTGGGATGCATTCCGTACGTGGGTCCCTCTCTTTTCAATGGACTGATTGCATTGTTGAAGTGAGTGCTTGTAAATTGGATTGTTGTTGTAACCTTTATAGAAAAACAAATATCATTTTGCGTGGGAATCCTCTCTTCATATTACTATTACACCTTTGAAAAAAAAAAAAAAAACCCTACTGCGTTTGGATGTCCAATTGAATTAAATTGCAATAGATTAATTCAATTCAGTGTGAAGGACTAGGCCCCAAGTTGCAATTTGGAATATGGGGTTTGGTAATCGTTGTGAATTAAAAACTAAAATGTTGTAGACCAACTTTTGGCCATTTTCTCTTATGATGAACTTTTTGCAATTCACTTAAATTGCGCATCCAAACGCTCCCCTCAAGCCAATTTCAATTTTCATGTTCTACTCCCTGCGATAGTTCACAACCACCTCAGCACTCATTTACGGCTATCCAGACCCTCAAATTTGTGGGGCAGACTGTGGATGGAGCACGTGTTTAAAATTACATTCATCAAGCAATCCTAACCATTCAATCGATGGCTATAGGATGGATGGTTAAGGTGAAATAGTGAGTGGTCCAAACTGCAGTCTGCAGAAGAAAAATCAGATGGTTAATCTAGTATTTCCATCCACGATTGGATTTGTTTCTGCAAAAGTCACCGCTAAAATTTTCATAACGGTGTTGAACTATCACAGTAGTCAGACACGCACGAACCTAGGGTTTGAAGGTTGACCAGCCTCACACGCAGCTCCCGACACGCTACCTTTAGGAGCAGCACGTGTGCTGGCATGGCAAGCGTGTAAGGCATATCCGAAGTGCATGCATAGTGGTCCCCCCCGTGAAGATGGAACGTGTGGGCGGGGATTGGGTGAGGTTAGGGTAACAGCTTGCCCGATGAGTCCCCTGACAGTGTGGTCCACCTTAGTGTATGTATTGCATATCCATCCCGTCCATCTGTTATTTCAGCTGATTTTAGTGCATGATTCGAAAAAATGAAGCAGATCCAAATATCAGGGGGACCACACCGAAGGAAACAGTGGTCATTGAACGCCTAATGTTAAAAAGTTTCCAAGGGCCCACCGTAATGTTTATTTGCCAACTAACCTGTTGATTAGGTCACAGAGACCTGGATGAAGGGAAAACACTGTATAAACTTGATCCAAAACTTCTGTGGCCCGTAAAAAGCTTTTAATATTCGATCACGACTGTTACCTGTGAGTGGTCCACCTGATATTTTGATCTACTTCATTTTAAAGCTCAATTCCTTAGAATGATCTGGAATAACGGATGGACAGCGTGGATAAACAACGCATATGTCATATGGGCCCCACCGTCAAGGGTCTCATACTGAGAGCCGTTACCTAGAGAAGCGGATTGTCGGTGACACTGGGCGCAGAGATACACCCCTGCCCGAGGCTATGTGGGGTCCACAGAGATGTCTGTGACGAATCCACTCCGTCCATCTATTTTCCAAGGCTAGAACAGCACATAATTCTAAAAATCCGTCAGATCAAAAATTCAGATGGGCCACAACAACGAAAGAGTGGGAACAGAAATGTCCACCGTTGAAGCCTTCCTGGAGTTGACCATGATATATATATGCCATCCAAACCGTTCATAGAGTTACTACCACTCAGATTAACTGGAGGAACAAATATCATCCTAATACAAAACTTGTCACCTAGGTGTTTAATCCCTACTGTTTCGTGCGGTAGGGCCCACATGAGAGTCTTGGATATTCCTATTTTTAGAATCCTATCCGATTGTGGTCTTTCAAAACAGATGGACGGAGCACGGACATCTCTGTGGGCCCCACACAACCCCGGGCACTGGAGTATCTCCGTATCCGGAGTCACAGGCAATCCGCTCTCGTTCCCCTGACGTGACCTAATCCTAGCCGCCGGCGTCACAGGCAATCCGCTCCCCTTACGCCGACCTCACTTAATCCGTTTCCGGAACGTGTGTGGAGCATCTGACACACGGTGTACGTGTTAAGTGGACCACACATGTATGTTGATGCAGACGCTATGAAAGTTTGTTTTAAACCGTCACATATGACCATCCTTGCTTTTGGTCATGACCACCTTCGCGACAGCCCAGATGTTCACACGATTTCGAAGATGGTACGTGTGATGCATGTGGTTGGTGCAAAAGCAATAATGACATCTGACATCATGATGCATGAAACTAGGTTAATGCGTTTTCTTTTGAAGAAAGAGAAACTCTTTGATACTTGGCAGACAATAATCCTCAGTACTAATGCACACTCAAATTGTACAAGCGCCACAGCTGCATAACAAATTTAAACCGTCCAAAATATTGGGCCCAATTCATATGATGCATAAAAAAAATATTTAACTAAATATATGGAATATTTGATTGATTTGGTAACATTTATTGGACGGTTAAAAATTGTCAATGCTCCTAATTCAATGAAAAATGGCCATTGACCGGATAACGGGATCTTCTAATAAACCTTATTTTGGGAATGCGTCCCAATTACAATGGGCCCCACTATGCCACGTATAAAATTTCCATGGGCAGTCGCATGGCCGATATGGCATACCTGCGTGTAATCCAGGCCATTGATCAATCCTGGCCTATATATCAATCCACTCCACCTATATGGTTGGCACGCATGTGAGAAAGACAAATGGCTAGTAGAAACATGACCACAAATATACACGTGTCTCTCATCAGATCAAATGGACTGGGTTGATTACTTGGCCGGACCATCTTTGGTGTGAGCCTACCTGATGTATGGCCTAGCTTTGCACACGCGTCTCAAATCTAAGGCAGTGACTATGGTACGTGCGCTTACCGATTCCACACGTATAACGCATCTTTACACCCTAGACACGTGCCAACATGTTATACATGTGACATCCCAGATGCATGGTGGTAGATGACTCGGCAATGATCAGGCTGGTCAAATCGTTGGGCCCACACGTGTAAGTTGAGTGTTTGGGCCGTTGGCTCTTTCTAAACCGTCCATTTTCTGCATATACGCATGGCTAGCTTGATGAGTGGACCGTCCTGATTTGTTTTCCAGGAACTCTATAGATCCGATGTGTTTGGTAGGCACGCGTGATTAGCAAAACTCATGATTGTATTATGCAAATATCAAAGATGAAGATTTTCACTCGAGACCTGCCAAATCTTCACGCGCATGCTAGGAAAAAGTGCCCATGCGTTTGGGTGGGTCACACAAGCGGTCAACGTGAGTTGAGAAAAGGTGTCATACTCGAGTATGTGGGTCCCACTGCCTTTGTGGGCCAATCAAAGCACCTTTGGGAATCTTTCCCTTAACACGCGTTTGAGATTAGTATTTTCCAATTCGGTCTTGTTTATCTGAGTCCTGATGGTTAGCTAACGAACAGGATTTCGTGCATGTGCGGCCCATGGTTATTAAATAACGATCCTCGCTACAGATCAAAGATATTGTTAGAAATCTCTTGATCGGAAGGTCTTAACCTTTGATTTTTGACCTTTTCTTCATTGAATAGAGATCATTTCTGAAGATGGTTTCTCTCAACCGTGTATTCGTCGGCTCCAACTTTTAAGGGTCAAGATCTTCCATGTAAGAGAACTTCCGTTCCCATCGACGGCGAGTCGCATCATATCAACGTCTTGTGACACTGAACTGTGGCCCACATCCAATAGATGGAAAACGCGTAGGTGCCACTGGAATGATTTTCGACTCCACGTGGATGAAATCCACTCCGTCCATCAGGCGCATCATCCCATGTTATCATTGATCCCAAAAATTATGCTGATTCAACACACTCATGTGGAGTACCCCTGTAAAATTATTGGTAAAAACCTCGAAATTTGCATATTATGGCCCACCTGTGTTTTAGAATACGTTGGTTTTGGATATTTCTGTCATCCTGATGAGACGCATCAAATGAATGGATTGGGTGGCATATAAACAACACGGTAGGCCATACACAACACTAACGGTGGGCATCCTATCCCAACATTTCCTTATGGTGTGGCCTTCTAGAGTTCTGGATGATTATGATTTTTGGGCTTTAAAGTGAACATGAGCAGTCGTACCTGATGGACGGGTTAGATCTCACGAAAATTTTACCCACGTGGCAATCCATGCGTGAGGTATGCTAGCTCGGTTTGCACCAAATCTCCCAAATCGATGAAGGCACGTTTGAAGGTTAGCCTAATCCTATAATTCCTCGTGTTTATACGAGGTAGTTTTTGGACATGGCAATCAGCATTCCACGTGCATGTGTGGAAGACCCGTGACAATGGCCCATCCAAGAGGACAGGGTATTCTGCATATCAGATTGGTCCAAACTTGCATGTGAAAAGTAGACGGTTAGAAAAGAAAATGACCAACCCTCCAAATTCAACAGCTGTATCTGGCCTACCAATTGCGTGGACAGGATTTGTTTTTAAGTTATTAGTGCTGAGTGTAACTGTAACTCTGCTTTAAAATTGAAATCTACAAAAGAAACTTATTTTCCGAAATCTTAATTGTATATAACCATTCAAATCACATTCTCTTTCTCCACATGCATTGTATATACCGTATCTATTAATATCTTTAAAACTAAGAAGAAATCCCTTCTATTCATAAAAATCTTTCTCTCTCTATTATATATAACATTATTGGACGTCAGCAAAGCTTCCCTGCAATTAATCGTTCCTTGCCTTATGAAAGAACATCATAAGGAATTCGAAATCTATTTAAAGGGCATTTCAAGAATTTGTGAAGGTTGGTACTTGGTTTGTTTTGTGTCACGTATGGTGTGTGTAAGCATATTGAATTGATATAGTGACTTTATTCAAACCGATTAATTTTAACCCCAAGCCATAAAATAGGTAAATACATCAAATTTTGACAGTATATAACCGAATCTGAGGAGATCAGTCGCACACTCAGCCACTTGCAAAATATCTATAATGATTAAGTGATCATTAAAAGGTGTAGTTCTTCCTCCAAAGATGAGTTGCGCCTTTCCTTTAAAAAAAAAAAAAAAAACAATGATTTTTCAGTATACCGATGTAATCAAACAAAATTATCAACCCAGATTCGATCACTAAGGACAACTGCAAAATGTGTCGTTTGAAAGAACTGCTTGTATTGAATAAGGATCAAGTTCAGTGCATGAACATAAACTTGATTATAACTAAGAAGTTACTGCTATTGAATTATCATCACTCTTAAGATAGATTGAGCTAAGATAAATTGATAGATTTGATTTGTTTGTTGAATTTGGTTGTGTGTCTTTCTCCTCCTAATCTTATTGTTATTTATAAATTTCTTCTATAACTATTCTTCAAACGTTTTTCTTCTCAATTGGATATTATGATAATAAAAAAGTTGTCATCCAAAATTTTCTCTTGTTACGTTTATCTTTTTTACTATTCTCTCTTCTCTCGGCCAAACATTGTTCCTCTCGGTCAAGGTTTGCAGTTGACCACGTTTTACTCCTAGATGTTTCGGCTGCACTACTTTAATGCTTAAATAATGTATATTTATCCTCTTAATTGTATTCACTTTCTTAACATTTAAGTGTTAATTTGATTTAGTTATATATGTTTCTTACATGTGAGGAGATTTTGAACCTAAAGAAGAATACACACTTAAAATGAGAAATTAAAGCTCAAAAGAATGATCAATGAAAAATTAAAGATTTGGAGGACATTATTGAAGAATTCTAATGCCAAAAATATAAGAAAACCAAGTACAAAGTATGAATAAAAAATTGAAAAATTAAAAAGTACAATAACAAAAATAACAGACTGTTTGGTCACACTGAGGTTGGTTTGGTCCGACCGAATGTGTACCAAATAGCCCATCAAGAAAAAAGTAATTTTCAGAGATAATTTGGCTTGACACTTAGGTACGATCGAAGCTATGTTCGGTACCACCGAAAGGAGGTTTAATGAGACTTAAGAGATATAGAGACTTTATACTTATTTTTAAGAAATTCAACTGCAGTCAAAGGCATCTTCAGTTGGACTTGGTACGACTTCAGTGCAACTGAAGGTGACTGTCAGTTCGATTGAAGCATAACAAAAGTGTATAAAATTGAAGTCGGTTGTAAGTCAGTGCAGATTTTCTCTATTTAAAGAAGTGTTATAAGATTTGCAAAGTACAAATTAGGACTTGAGAGAAAGACCCAAGGGTGGTGGAGCTTCTACGGAGCCGTCATTTTTCTTCGATCCCTCAAATCTACTTTTTAATTTAGTTTTTTTTTTCTTTTAAAGTTATTAGCCATTTTAGGCTAATCTCTTAACCAAGGCTAAGGGATAAAACTAGTAGTTAAATATAATATTTATTTTATTTGATTCAATAACAATGGTTTGAATGCTAATAATAGATTGAAATATATTTGGATTTACTTGAAAGTCCTTGAGTTGTTTATTTCTGAATTTGTTATGCACTACGGGTACAATGAATACTATGATTTAACAATTGTTTAGCCTGAATTATAGAAGGATTCAATCTGTATAAAAGATTGACCTATTTTCGCCTAAAGATACTTTAGACGCTTTTGATTCTCTACGATTGAGATTTGATTGTTTCATGAGAGAATTGTTCAATCGAAATCATAATCTTATTGTGTTAATGATTGGTTTAACAGAATTATTTTCTTGTTGGATAGGATAAGACTACAACTCTAATTAAGTTATATATTGAATTCGTAGATTAGATATTGTGATTACTATGAGTGGATTCCTGAATCTTTAGTCTTTTATTGATTATTAAAAAAATCCTTTTTACCTTGCTGGATTGAAAACCTAGACAAACCTTTACTCTTAGACTGGTTCTAGATTGTGTTCCCCATTCCCTGATGATTCGACCTTGGTCTCACCAAGTTATTACTACATCATAGCCCTACACTTGGGGTTGCTAACCCCTGGGTTCGATCACCTAAATGCTTTATTTTTATTATTTTTACTTTAATCTATTCGTTAAATTAAAAACCCAGATAAACTATTTAGCTTTACTTGTGTTTTTATACTCCCTATGGTTCAACCTCAGTCTCATTGAGAATATATTACTTTGCAGCCCTTCACTTAGGATTGCCTAACACTATATGGACACTATGGGCCGTCTTTAAGCACCTAATTAATAGGTGTGATCATTAGTGTCAAACTAATTTCTGGGGTTATCTTATTCATGTGGCTCATCATCTACATCATATGTTCCATTGTGTTTTCTGATCACTGTAGGATCCCATGTGCTTCGAACATTATTTATGGTCATTAATCTTTATTGTTTATGAGTCGTGCAAGCCTAGATCTCCCTTAAACTGGTGAGACCAGTTTGTTGTTAAGCTTAGGGTCTAAAATATTAATTGTTGACTCTTGCTTTATTATTGGCCCTATGTAACATCCCTATATTTTTATGGGATAGATTAGTCTTTTTTCCTTTATTGGGTCTTAACATTTTGTTTTCCATACTTTAGTTATTAATCATGTGGAGATTTGATGTGCACACTTACACTTGCATGTATTTTTACATTAAAGTAGTTTTATCCTTTTATACATGAGTTTACACTTGTTTAATTGTTAAATTGACCATAGAAATATATAGTTGACCTTAGATCTAGCTACGTATCTGCTTATGTTCTCATCAGACCGCTACATCATAGTGATCTCACCTTAAAACCATGAGATCGACACCTCCTTGTCCATCTAAAGATGAGAACCGATCTCATTATTCCTAGTCATTGCCTAAGCCTTTCCTACCATTGAAATCACAATCTAATCAGCATATCTTGAGATATTTTCATTTTACGACTCTTAGTGTATTTTAAGGCTCATTCACTTCGAACTTCATAAGTCCATGAATACTTGACCATTTGAGATTTCGTTCAACCATATCTTCCATCTATCTTTGACTCAACATCCCATTTATTTTCTTGATCATCAAGTAACTCAATCATAGTAAACGAATTGTGAAGTCACTAGACCCATTCATTTGCTCATCCAATTGAAATTATGCTCCATTCATCTTATTCATCATGTATTTATATGCTTATCCTACTATGAAAATTTCATTATAATAACCTCGTATAGGTTTACCATGTTCCTTAGTGAGTCATGGTGTATTAGTCCATAGACCTTGTTGCCCTATATCTTTCTACATATAAATTTGATTAAGAAACCATCCATACATTTATCTAATGATCACATTAGGATCTGAAACATCAGTTTACTTTTTTACAGTCTTTGGTCTTACCTACCCTAAGTGCAAGGTTGCAAAGTAGTATATACTAAGTGACATTAAGTTTGATACATAGAGATGAATTTGGATGAAATCACTACTAGAACTAGATTAAATCTAAAATTAGGGTTTCTAGCGAATTAAGAAGATAAAAAAATAATATTAAATGACAACTAGGGATCTGAGGATCCATTTTCAACAAATTCTTATTGTAATTCATCAATTCAACTTGATAACTGAATTAGAATCGAATACAAATTTGTTTTAATTAAAAGATAAAACAATTAAACCATTATAAAACATTCAAACAATGATATAAATGAAAAATGAACTAACAATAAGAATGCATTAAAAGGTTCACCCTGTAGCCTTAGTTAAGAGGTTAGCCAAGCATAACTAACATCTCTAAAAAAAACAGAAAAACAAACTAGATTTAAAAGAGGAAATCAAAGAAGGAAGGCACCGACAGGGGGGGGGGGGGGGGTGGGATGGTTGGACTCGTTTCGACTGTAGTCCTATTTCAACCAATCAGAATTAATTATGTGTGATCTGTACGAATACTCATGGATCGTTCGGAGGATTTCCTATAAATATGTACAGTTATGCCTTGGGAAGTAGAGCCACAACCTATCAATTGCTATTGCGTGTATTAGAGTAATAAAAAAAGAGAGGCGACCAAGTTTAAACGATCATATAATAGATGATAAGCGGTCGAGTTCACACGGTCGCTTGATAGATGACATAAGGATAACTCAAAGAAAGCATAGCGCATGAAGCATCTAGAATTTAAGTGATGGAGAATGGTTACCATAACTATCGGAACGTGGCAAGAATGTAGAATGGATGGATTAGAGCTATAAATAGAAGGAGATTGCAGCAAAATAATTCGTCTCATACTAAACCAAAAAAAAAACTCAATATTATCTTTCAATTATCTTTCAGTTATTCTGTCAATTTACATTCTGTAGTGTAATCTTTTATTTACTCTGTCAAATAAATTACATTCCTTAGTATAACATTTACTTTCCAAAGCTTGCTGTTTACATTTCATAGTGTAATCTATAGAGATAATCAAGTAGTTGATAATCTTAGCCGTAATTGGAGTCTACGCTCACACTCTGGATTCAATTCTACATTATAAAGGCATCATTCAATAGTTTACAGTGGCCGACTGTAAGGATCTTTTTCCCCTTTCATTCAATTTATATAGAAAAATCTTTTTATACAGAAGGCAAAGGAGTAACCTATCTTCAGAGGATGAAACCCACCCTCTACATTTACACATTAAGCAAGTTATTGAATAGCGACCAATATTTCATATCTCAGTCATACTGTATGTCTGCCTATCTTAGTGCTCAGGGTCATTGTTATTCGGTTCGAATTGGAGCCACAAATCCAGTTTTGGCATGCCCGCATATACTGTGTGAGAGAAAACAATGGTCGAACAGTAGGGATCTCGAGATTTTTCTACATATTTTTGGTACCAGAACCTTCTCTCCTAGTCCCCACGTGGAGTTACAAATATTGCTAAGTTTAGTATAGAACTCCATAAATGTCTTATGCTCCTCCATCTTAATATTTTCGAATTAAGTAGTTAGGAGTTGAAGCTTTGCATGTTTTACTATGTTGGTTATTTCATGGGTAGTTTCCAACAAATCTCATGCTTTTTTAGATGTTTCACAAATGCATATACGTTTGAATACTTTTTGTGAAAAGGTACAGTAAATAACATTCATTGCTTTTGTATCACAAGTGACCATTTGTTTTTCATAATCAGTCCAAAAGGCCTTTTGTTTAAGTCTAGATGTGGTGACACCATCATCTGATATGATTTGTTCCATATGAACCACTACTCCATTCTCAACTACGTCCCAAACTTCATGATCCAAGAATTTAAAAAATACGCGCATTCTTACTTTCTAATAGGCATAATTTGATCCATAAAAAAATGGCGGTCGAGGGACTGAAGTTTCCTTATTCTTATACATATTTTCAACTTCAACTAAGGATCTCCATTGAGGTTGTTAAGCCCTCCGAGAGGAACGCACTCTGATACCAATTGAAATTGCGGCTAAACCGCTATAAGCAAAGTTGAAGATATGTTTAATCGTCCTAGAGGGGGGTGAATAGGACTTTTCAAATTTTAATTAATCTAATTGCATGCACTTACTTCTAATTAATCAAGCGAAGAAATTTAAATAAGAAGATGTGCATAAACTAAATTAAAACGCTGATACACATCATTCATGCATATTAACAAACATGTTTTCTTTAAAAAATGAATAGATCATAGAGAACAATCAATCAACACAAAACATGAATCAAAACATTCACCCCGATACATAAAGATGTGTAGTAGTTCGGATATGTGCCTACTCCACTCCTGGTTGACCCACTCTCTCCTAGAGTGTGCTAGATTTCACTATCTAATGGTTTTAAATGATGTTAACAAAAAACCTTCACAACTTACACAAGGTCATAGATTGCCTACATAAGGTCTTATTAAGTTCTACATAGGAACTTGAGTAGTCCTACACAAGGACACAATACATATTCTCCCATCGGAAGCCTACACAAGGACTTGGCGAGTTTCGAAAAATAAATTCTAAATTCAAATCCCACACAAGGAAAGGTTTTCAAACACAAAGTGAAATCTTATACTTACTTATAAGTGAGTGAGCCCCATTAAGCACATTTGAAGAAGATCTTCCAGGTTGTCGAAGAGTCTTCGACTCCCTTATACTACAACTGAGTGATGATGCTCCAATGTTGATACCGAGGTTGATGGGTCAAGGGTTTTAGGAAAATCCTATTTAGGTAATGATGATTCTTTAAGAACTAGAAGGGATCCCTGAGGCTAAGCATTCAATGCTTATTGGTACATAAATTTGCTAATAAAGAAGGTTGTTAGAGCATCAATGAATGTCAGAGTTTATTGTTCAATCCAAGCTTTGAATATGCCAATGATTGCCTTTAACTCAATGATTGAATGATGAACTCCATGAGAAAAAGGGCTTGAGAAGATGGGTATTAACTCTAGCTATTAACTCTCTCAAAGCTCTCTTCAATGCTTACTAAATTGCCAAAGAAACAATCCATATTGATTTATAGAACGAAATCCCAACGGTGAAAAAACCAAAAAGCAGAAAACTGTCAGGTTTGATGCCATTTAAGATTCTTCAGTGTCCTTCAATGCCATCGAACATTCTTCGATCTCATCAAACTCAGGTAACAAGATATTCAAATAGTTGCTAGATAGTCTCTGTCGATGCCATCGAGAATCCTTTGATGCCGTCAGGAATTTTTGAATTTATGACATGAGGTTGTTGGGCCATTGGGATCCATTTATGATGCCATCGAACTAACCTTAGATGCCATCGAGAAGGTCCTTCGATGCCATCGCTAAAATTCTAATTTTCTGAGATAGTTCGTTGCATAGTTTGAGCACTTTTTCGAAGCTATCAAAACTAAGTTCAATTTTATTGAAGCATAAGTTCGATGCCGTCGAACAGGCTTCGATGCCATCAGAAAAATGAAGAATTTCTGTAATTTCTTGCTAGACTATTTAAGCACTTTCTTGATGCCATCGAAAGTAAGTTCGATGTCATGGCATTGAACAGACTTCGATGTCATCGAAAAAATTCAAATTTTCATTGCTAGACTATTTATGCACTATATTGATGCCATCGAAGAGGCCTTTGATGTCATTGAATATGTTTCGATGCCATCGAAAAATTTAGGAAATACTTCAATTCTTGTCGGACAAACTGACCCTATGACTCGATCCCATTGAGGTATCTTCAATGCCATCGAAGGCTGTTTGATAGAACTTCGATGCCATTGATAATGTCTAAATTTTTTATTTTTTATTTTTTTGCTCAGACATTAGCTTACATACCCTTTTATCATCCTTGATTATAGTTCTCTCTAGCTGCTTTTGGTTAAGGATGGGCTATGTTTTAAGGTGTTTAGGTATAGGGTTTGGTGAAATTGTGAGGTTAGCCTACCTTAACTTGTACTTGAAGCTTCTAACCTGTTGAGTCTTTAGTCTTGGGTCTTCTTTGGGACTCACTTAACTCTAAGACTTAGACTGCACGCTAATTGACAAACTAGGACAGTTTCACATCCTTTTGAGCTTTATATCCATGTTTTAAGCATGTAGGAAATATATATAATTGGATCAATTTAGCACTTACATGTCGTGAAAGCTAATTTAATAGAGAGGATAAATATGTAATATTTAGATGTTATCAATTATTACCCTTATCCATTTCAATATTCTTTCCCCTAGTAACCAACGCATCCACTAAGGTACCTCCGCCAGTGTCCTTCTTTCTCCACTGCTTCTTATGAAGGGCTGCGATGACAGTATCTACATCAATGATATCCCTACTATGAATCAACGTGTCTAACAGAGTTTTAAAAGATGGTAAAAGCGAATTCAAAAGAATTAAGGCTTGATCTTCCTTTTCGATCTTAACCTTCACATTCATCATTTTATATATAATTTGCTAAAAGTGTTCATTTCATTAATGTCAGACCACTCTGTCATCTTAAGATTATAAAATTGCTTCTTAAGATACAAACAACTACCTAGGGATTTCTTCATGTACAAACTATTTAGTTTTGTCCATACCCTTATAACGGTCTTTTAATCTATAACATTATATGGGACGTTGTCTACTACACATAATTGTATCAAGGTTGTAGCCCTCTCCTCTAATTCATCCCACTCTTCATCAGTCATAGATGCAGGACGCTTCGCCTTACCAAAGAGAGCGTGTTGTAATCCTTTCTAAACTAAGAGGCCTCTCATCTTAACCTTCCATAAATTAAAGTTATTTCTTCTAGTGAACTTCTTCATTTCATATTTAATATTAAATCCATTAAAAGACATGTTTTTAGATTTAAAAAACTCAAAACCTTAACTGTTTTCTTTGATACCACTTGTTGAGTGGATGCGTGGAAGCAACCTCGAGTTAGAATCAAACAATAAGAGATCAAATAAATAAAACACATAGAGAACATAAAGTTTTACGTGGAAAGAGACAACAAATCCATTATGATAAAAAAATGTTAGAAGAGAGGGAAGAACTTACCGATCCGAGAATAAACTCTAAAAACCATTAAAAAAATCTAGCTTTAATCTTCCTTTCTTCACAAAAGCCAAAAACATGTTTTCCAATACCCTAATCCTTGAACAAATCCTTAAATAAAGTTAAAACTAAATTAGGAAATAATACCCGCAATTTCGTAAAACTGTGCAAGTTGGTCGATGGGAGCTTCGGTCAAATTGAATGCCATCGATGACCCAATGATGGGATTGAATCCATCTTAGAACGAATTGATTTGGACCCAAAAAATGTCCGGCGAGCAAAAGTAAAAAACAGGAGTTTCTTGATGGGACCGAGTGGAGTGTCAATGAGATCAATAGTTGCTCGATGGGATTAAGTGATCATTGATACCATTGACAAACCTAGTTACAAACAAATTGAAGACATCTGACAACACATCTTTTTAAAATATTAGTTTGATTGGATGATCTAACATTTTATTCATTCCTTATGGAAATGGATGATTTATACTGATTATAATTGAAATAGTCTGATAATTAATTTATATCATCCATCACATGACCCTTGCCTTTAAATGGCATCATTCTGAAAGCATTGCTTTGATGAGATAATGGTCTATTCATTAGCAAGGAAAATGGACAGTTAATATTAATAATACCAAAAATGGTCCAATCATTTATCTAAATCATCCATCATGTTGGTTCTGCCTTTAATTGCCCACCGTTATCAAAATAAATTAATGGTGATTTCTCCTTTATAATCTTTTTCTTTCTGTCCAAACTTTTACACCTTGACAAATTGTGATGACTAATAGGCAGGCATTATGAAATCACACACATGCCATACAATAAGGCGCTTGGCTTGTCAGGTGCCAATAAAAAAAGCGTCATGTGCTTCTTTTAGGGGTGAGACCCACATTAGAAAGGGCAAAATTGTCATTTTCTGAGTATCACGTCAGACACTCGCATCATGCTTTTCACCCTATTCATTGGCTTGCTGAACGCAATTTGTGTGCTTTAAATCGTGCGTCCATTTGAGTTAGATTGTGATTTATTTCTTCTGAATAGTGGATATTTAATCTACATTTGAAATGAAGAAAAGGCCAAAGGTGAGAGATCTAGGGACATTCCATCAATCTGATTTTGCTACCTATCCTACCCCATTTGACACCTTGGATTTGGTGGTAAATAGGTGTATTTCAAATCCAAACAACTGCTTTTTTGCATTTGGCAGCATTGGATTTGGAGGTAAATGGAACTAAGGTATTTCAAATATACATTTTTAATGTGTTTTGAAATCTCATCAAAATGCTGAGATTCTAGTGTAATTCAATGGAAATGACTTTTTTGCCTCCTTTTTTAATGGTATGAGAGTCGCACATGTAACAAAGATCTATCTAGGCTACTAATCCATTAGACACATGGTACGTTGATGATTCTCCAAAATACTTCAATTATTGGCTGCAACATTAAAATCACATCAATTAAATAATCTAAACCATCCAAATATTAGACATCTAAATGGATGGTTAAAAAACATTGATGAATTGCTTGTTTGTGATCCTTGCATTTGTGGCCCACTCAATGCTTATTTTAATGGACTTATTACAATCATTCAAATATATATATATATATATATATATATATATATATATATATATATATATATAGACACACACACACACAGAGTAATTTGAGATATGAAAGTTGATTTAGTTAATTAAATCTAATATAATGAAGAATTCCAATGCCTTCTATTAATGCTATTTTCGGCTTGCCCTGTTGCTTGCCCTTGGACCTGCATAAGTAGAAGGAAAAAAGGTGACCCTGGCTTTGCCATGGGACCCTCCGATGCTTAAGTCAGAACCTGGGTCTTAGAGTAAAGGTTTTAAGGCGAGAGATTTTGCATATCTTCGCTCACTCTATTAGCCGACTCAATCTTTGAATCCGACTAAAGCTCGGGCGGCTCTAGGGCCAAGTGGTCTTAGGTTGGCTTGGGCTTTCCTCTATGAGGCTTTTAATTGAGCCTTGAGGTGCACTCCCTCCCTTAGAGGCTTCACTTTAAGGCTCAGGACATTTAGGCTATGGTTGGGTCAGGCACCTCACGATCTGAGTTATGTCTCTCCATCTAACGTTTATGGACTTTGGGCATTATTCGTACTTGGTGTCAAACGAGTCCGAGCTGTGAGACCCGTATCCTAGACTGTAGCATTCTGTAGGCTTCCATGGTCATTTTGGTCAAATTCTGGTGACCCGCGATCTGTAATGGGTGTTTGCCCACGACTCTGAGTTGCATCCTGTCGATTTATGTCGGCTCGACCCGAGACCTGTACCAGTACGACCGCGCCATCGCTGTGGTTCCGACGCCGCATCTCCCACGCCGAGGCAATACTTAGGTCAGGAGATGTGGGCCCGCATTTAGTTCGAGGAAAATGCCACGCGTTGCGAATACTAAGGGAATCTCTACAACACATTATATCAATCCATCAATCATAAGTCAAGTACAACCCATCACTCACTGTAACGCCCTGAAATTTGGGGGTCGAGCATAACTCAGCTCCCGAGTTCTAAAACATCACTTATGCAACATATTTAATGATGAATGTATGTTGGCTGTATTAGTGCATAAAACATGGAATAGATTAAGCCAAAACACAAATATGATTCAGGGATAAGTGAATAAAGCAAGCGGAAGACTTATAGAAAAATATGTGTACAAGTGTAAATCCCTAAAGTACATATACAAGCCCGGTCGTATGAAAGTATTATTTAACAAAATTATAAGTATCAAGTTACATCATTTAAATTCCCAAAAATAATCCCAGAGATCCCGCGCATCAGACCAAGGCTCGCTAGAACCCGTCTGAAAACTGCATATAAGAGAACGCAGCCTCATCATCATCCATCTCCCGCTCTGCCTCAGAAGTCGCATCCACATCTGCAACATCAGAACCTAAGACAGAGTCTGGTGGGTGTTTAACATCGCCCTAGAAACGTGGGAGTGAGTGATCAACTCAGTGAAATAATAAGGCACTGGTTAACATGTTATCAGTTCAATCAAATAGTAATGATAAAGCAGAACAATTAAATAAATTCTAAGTACTCTTATTAATGCAAGGATGTATGCAAAATGATGCGTGCCCTCACACGTACACCCTCAGCGTCTTCATCTTACGTTACGCATGACATCACCTCAAAGTGCACCACATCTACAAAGCACATGCCAATGCGGTGCATGGATATGATTACCAAGTTGTTATTAGTCCATTTCATACAGCAGGATTGGGAAGCTAAGATACCTTCCTCATGTCACCATCCAAACAGTGATCCATTCTAGGGTCGTCAATCCTAGACATCTCATACGATCATATATTTGAGGTCGTAGCAAAGGGCTCGTCACCAATCAATGCATGCCTTTCATACCTTTACTACCACAATTCGGCTCGTCACCTCCTTGCGGTATCCAGGTATGCTCGAGGTCACTACAAAGGGCTCGTCACCAATCAATGTAGGCCGACAGCACGAATATAGTGTCCCATACCACCATAATCGGTTCACGAGATTTGTTGCTCACTGGTCACTACGGGGAGGCTCGTCACCCCAGCGTAGGCCGACAGCTCGACCACGGTGTCCCATACCACCATGTCCGGCTCATGAGTCTTAGCGGATCGAGGTACCATGGTTAATAGGATTTTACTGGTAAGTTCAGTACCCTAGATTCAAGCAGTAGTGTCCATACATGGTGAACATACATCGGACAATCGGGTTACTTGACGAACTCGACTAGCACGAGCGCACGTTGAGTTGAGTGACATAGAGTGCGCAAACATTCCGCGTGGCCAAACCACTGCCGACAACTCTAATACGGCTCGGGTTCGTCTAATACGTCCTACGTGGTGAAAGCAACCTCAACCATGAACATAGAGTCGATTACCGATTTCTTGGACTAATGCATAGTCCCACACACCTTACACTACAACAAATATTCATATGGAATGTAAAACAGTAATGGAACGACAACTTAAATCATGGTACATAAGCACTTGAGGAATATCAACTTAACATAAATGTAAGCACAAGTAGTGCTTGAATTTAAATAACATGGAATGTAACTTGCATAAAGGAAATCATGCACATCAATAGGAGTGTTGAGAATCACTTCTCAACGCCCGCAATTAGTGTAATAAATTACACTTTAGTTCATTTATGCATTTCTACAAACACTTAGAATACATGGCACAACATACATGACGTATGCTGAAAAACATGCATTTAGACAATTCCTTTTACCAAGGAGTTGTCATACACACATCTAGCATACATACATGATGAATAATCATGGCAATCACAGGTGCATATTTTATACATATACGGTACTTTATACATACATAGAATACACAAATCTCATTATAACACATGCATAACAGGAAAGCAACGTAAACACAACATTTGGCATGCAGAATCTCATCCATAACAAGAATAAATCACTAACTGGCATTGAAAGCCTTGAAAACCATAACCTATACACTTAAAGTCCGCACCTTAAGCAAGGAAAGAAACACTGAACTGATTTAGACGAGTTGTCTTCGTCAACGGCGAAAGAATACCCTAAAACAATGATAGAAATGAGATACAACAACACCAAGACTAATCTAAGCTCTAACACAGATTAGGGTTAGATTAACTTACCCCAAAATGAACTCAAAACCGTCAGAATAACGATTCAAAGTGATGGTTCAAAGATGAAGAAGAACAAGGAAGAATCTAAGATGATTCACCAACTTATCTCTCTCACTTTCTCTCTTTTCCACTCTCTTTCCAAGCTAGGGTTAGAGAAAATTCGTATGGAAAAGAGAGCTAGGGTTTAAGGACTATAAATAGGCCTATATTTGATGAAAATAACCCCAGGGACAAGGTATACTTAGGTTATAACCAAAGCATGCCTTTCTCGATCCAACGAAGCATTTCTGGTGGGCCTATAACCACGAAAGGTCAGACTTAAGCTCATTGACCATGGATCTAGGTCAAGCTGAGTTTTCATACCGACCGGCTCTTCAGATCAGCCGTGGCGGACCACACTCAATTCAACGGTCACGGAATCTCGATCAAGTCCACAAGCACTAGGATATGCCCGGGCCGCCTTTCCTGATCAGATGGTGAAATTGGGTCAGAATCCAACGGTCAGATAGCTTAAAATCGTCGCGCAAGCGACACGACTCAGATTTCATAAAAACTTAATAAATTCCAACCGTTCTCACACTCTTCACTCCGAACTCGAACAAATCGACCCAGAACATCACATGGACTTGATTTTCGAGGTGATGGTCAAGCCCAACTCGGTGACCGCAACAGCCTAAGATCATCGCTATCGGACTTTCGACGCGCAGTCCAGGTCCGATCCAGATCTTCCAAAAATTCTCCAGAACAACTGGATTTAGCGATGGATCTCAGATTTCAGAGTAACGTAGCGCTAACTAATCTACAGGTTTAGAGCCATGCAGATACAATTTAAAGTGATTGATGCGAATTTCACAAGCAATCGAGTATAGCGCTAATTACCCCAAAAACAACTACTTAAGGAAAGATTAGCACAAAAATTCCAAGGTCGTTACAATCTACCCCCCTTAAAGAAAATTTTGTCCTCGAAATTCATGCCTTCATATAATCGTCAAGGATCAGAGGGTAGGTCTTTCTAACCTCAGCTTCAGATTCCCAAGTAGCCTCTTCCACACCATGATGCGTCCATAGCACCTTCACAAGAGGGATAACCTTGCTACGCAATACCTGCTCCTTCCTGTCGAGAATACACGTCGGTCGCAGCACATAAGTGGCATCCTCACTCAACTGCACTTGCTCCCAACTAATAATATGCGAAGGATCAGGAACGTACTTCTTCAGCATAGAAACATGAAATACGTTATGCACGCCCGCAAGAGGTGTGGGCAAAGCAAGGCGGTATGCTACTGCTCCCACTCGATCCAAAACTTGAAATGGACCAATAAATCTCGGCGTCAGCTTTCCCTTCTTACTGAACCGCAGAACTCCCTTCATAGGAGAGACCTTCAGAAAAACATGGTCTCCAACCTCAAACTCAAGCGGTCGACGCCTCGTATCAGCATAACTCTTCAGCCTGCTCTGCGCTGTCAGAAGTCGACGTCGAATGATGTCAACCTTCTCTGAAGTCACCTGCACCAACTCCGGGCCAAGCAAACTACGCTCACCAATTTCTGCCCAACAATGTGGTGCTCTGCACGGGCGACTATACAACGCCTCATAGGGAGCCATGCCGATACTCACCTGGAAACTATTATTATATGCGAACTCTGCATACTGAAGACAATCATCCCAACTGTCCTTGAAATCCAAAACACAAGCTCGCAACATATCTTCCAAGACTTGATTCACGCGCTCTGTCTGCCCATCTGTTTGCGGATGAAATGCGGTGCTGAACTTCAGTTTCACACCTATTGCTTCCTGGATACGAGTCCAGAAGATAGATGTAAAACGCGTGTCTCTATCAGACACAATCTCCAGGGGAACTCCATGTAGACGTACTATCTCCTTGATATACAACAGTGGACCCTGTATCCACTAACACAAAAACGGGAATACCTTCAATGTGCGCTGTCACCTCGAAGGACCTCGGCACTAAGTCAGACATAGGCGCTTCAGCTGAAAGCGCATGAACTCGAGCCTGCTGCTGATGATTCAGCGGAGGAACCATGGGCCGCTGCGGTGGCCTGAAGCTAGGAACTGCAGGTCTGAAGGATGGATGAGCTGGCACTGATCAAAGAGGTGGAGGAGAAATAACCTAAGGCATCGGACGGCTAGTCCTCTGCGGTGGAGTAAAACCACCGGCTCGCATACGGGAGAAGCAAAAACGGTCCAAGTGCCCCACCTTCCGACAATAGGAACATCGAAGATCAGCTCTCATCTGCTGAGCGGGCGGCGCTGAACGCCTAGGAGCAGAATCTGGTCGCGGCCTCTTGCCGAGGAAAGGTGCACCTTGAAAGTCTGGTCGCGGCCTAGGAACCATCGGTGCTCGCATGCGGGACGCTCTATCCCCGTCCTGCTCTGCTCGCAAGGACATGCTCACCAACTCCGCATACGAAGAAATACTAGCACAGCAAATCTTCGAAATGATCTCAGGTCTCAATCCCTCAGAGAAATGCCGCATCCTCATCGGCTGATCACCCAGGATCAAAGGAACATACCGCCCCAACTCAGTAAACCGGTTCTCATACTCTGTAACTGACAACCCTCCCTGGCGGAGGCAAAGGAACTCACTCTCCTTCTCATGTCGGTACGTGATCGGGAAAACACTTCTCGTGGAAGCGCGCCTCAAACGCCTGCCACGACCACATAAAATCCTCCTCAATGGTGCGAAGCACACTATCCCACCACAGACTGGCCTCCTTCTCAAACATGAAGGTGGTAAGCTTAACCTGCTCGACCTCAGAGCAGTGTAGCGGTCTCAGCATCTTAGAGATGCGGTCTATCCAATACTTGGCCTCCTCGGGTCTATGAGAACCCGCAAAAGTAGGAGGTCGCAAGCGCTGAAATCGCTCAAAAGTGCTGTTGGCACTGGCGCTCCCAGATGGAGGCATAGGTGAAACAGGTGGAGTCGCCCCCACTGACTGAGCAAAGATGCCAGCCATGGAAGAGAGGAACTCCTGCTGCTGCTGAATCTGCTGCTGCTGCATCAACAGCATCATCTGCTCAAACCTATCAGTAGGCGAAGCAGACAAAGGTGCACGGCTCGGCTCAGGAACCGAGGGTGTGACTGGAGGAGCCATAGGTGTCGACCCAACACCGGCACGAGATGGACCCGCCTACGGATCTGACTGGCTATCGCTCAAGGGAGGAACCCCAGCAAGCGACTCAATCAAAGAGAGGCGGGCCGAAGTCTTCGAACCCTTAGGAGGCATCCCTACATTCAACAGAGGATGCAACCTGTCAGATTCTACGTCACATAATCCATCCACACAACAACACAATACAACTCCAAAGGCAAACAACATGCATTCCATTAATCAAAATCGTCGCAATACAAGTAGTGCAGTAATACATGAATCACGACTAGGAAAGCATGAAAACAACACCATCTAACTTCAAACAACCACAAACAACTACCACAACTACAACACTACAACACTCCAACTACAAGCCAACAACGGCTACACACAGAAAGAAAACACCAAACAAAGCAAAGGACGGCTACAATGATGCTACTCGTCGGAATCAGGAGATGGAGGCGGAGCACCCTTATCCTGCAAGCAACACAGGATAGACTTCAGAGTCTGAGTCACCTTCTTAAACTTATGTTTAACAAGGCCTCGAAGATCAACCATATCCTAGCGTAAAACAGCCTGCCCTTCTTCAAGCCGTGTAAGACGGGCATCTCTGGCAGTCTGCTCTGCGCTCCGCTCTGGCGCCACAGGAGGAGAGCTATCACTCAAATCCTGTGCCTCAATCTCTTCCTCGTCCTGCTCTGCTTCTTCCTCAGACTCCGTACCACCATCAGCATAACTCTCTTCATCATCGCTCTTAGACTCAGCCTCACCCTCTGAGGCAAGCCGACCAGAACTAACCTCCATCAGCTTAAGAGTCCTCAGATTGATATGACGAACAGGAACCAGCTTCTCAGCTCTAAGCCTATAGCCAAACTCATGTGCAATCTTGCAAATGAGGCGACCAAATGGAAGCGACTCGGTCCTTCTACTCGAACGAGCGATGAGAATAATCTGGCGCAGGACGTACGTCGGTACACACAACTTCACTTTCTGCCCCACCTGATAAAGGAAATCCACCATCAGGCGTGTATACTCGCTGCGGTTGCTCCACCTTGGGTATACATTGAACGCAAAGATGTGGTGAAGCAAACGGAAGTCGTCAGTAATGTAGGAAGCCAGAAGACTCCTATTCGGTTGCCATTCGACCAGACGACCACACAAGGATTGGGTGCGACGATCCCTCTCACGCACACTGTCCACATTCTTCTCGCTGGCATGCACTTCACCAAGTGGCACTCTCAGGAGTCAAGATATCAAAGCAACATTGACAATACCCATTCGACCGCTACCACAAGGAATCTTGAACTGCAGAGGCTCCAGCGAAGGCTCCAGAATGTTTGCATAAAAGGCCCGAACAGTGCTAGCATTCACGTAATACTCGCCTTCGAACAAGGGACCCCAACCAGCCCCTTCTAGGCGCTCCAACAAGAAAAACTCACCAAAGAGCCGTGGATCAACATGAGCCTCAAAAAGGACTCTACAGCCTTCATAGACTCCATGCGACAACTCCGTCAATAAATTCCTACTGACGGGAGCTCGAGGATCGAGGTCCTGTTTCGTCTGGAATTCACGAGTGGCAGACGTGCTCGCGGTGGCTCCTCTCGGCCTCCGTGCACGGGTTGGGCGGCTCGGCCCGGCTTCATCCACAGGCGCTCTCTTCTTCTCCATCAAGGAAAGAAGGGAAGAAATGGAAAAGATGATCGTCACAATCTCAAAGAGGGCCATGAGAAATGAGAGAAAGAGAGAAATAGGAAGATGGTGAAGCTTCCATACAACTATTAGCCAAAAAGGGAATGTAAGAGCTCAAATGAGAAGGAAAGAAAGAGAAATCAGTAATGGGAGGGAGGATTTGGAGATGAGGTGATGGGTTTGCACGAAAAATGGAAGAAGAAGAAGATTTGGGAGAGATTTGAGAGGAGTTGGAGAGGGTTTTCAAGAAAAGGGAAGCTTGTGAGAGGGATTTGTGAAGGAAGTAGGTAAAAGAAAAAGGTTTTAAGGGAAAACTGTGGAGAGGTGGGCCACATTAGGCCTAGGAGTGATTGACCGGCGTCGGCCCGCCCAGCCTGGCCCGTTGGCCGGCGAGCCCTCGCCGAACCGGCGATGACATCGCCGGTCTCTGGACATTCTGGTGATGCCTCACCATTTTGGCGAGGCTCTCCTGGTCCCCTATGGTCCAAATGATATAGTTCCCCCCCTGGGCCCCGCTGGAAATGCCCCGATTGGCCCCTTGCATGATTTGACGCCTATCGGGCCATTCTGGCAGAAATCTGATTGAAAGAGAGATTTCTTGAAGGTTTAAGGATTAAAATAAGATGATAAACCATCTACACTCATTAATAGATGGTCTGGGAAAGGTTTCGGGTCGCTGTGTGTGATCAGGTAAGAGTACAGACTCGATCTCGGTGAAGGTTTTCAAGAAACTTTCGTCGATAGAAGCTACGGAGCACAAACACAAAATCTACAATAGACCCGCACCCAAATACACTAAAGTGGTGGTAATGTGCGATGTGTGACCATAACCCAGGTCCGGTTTAATCCAGATCATGCTTTAATACCAACTTGTAACGCCCTGAAATTCGGGGGTCGAGCATAACTCAGCTCTCGAGTTCCAAAACATCACTTATGCAACATATTTAATGATGAATGTATGTTGGCTGTATTAGTGCATAAAACATCGAATAGATTAAGCCAAAACACAGATATGATTCAGGGATAAGTGAATAAAGCAAGCAGAAGACTTATAGAAAAATATGTGTACAAGTGTAAATCCCTGAAGTACATATACAAGCCCAGTCGTATGAAAGTGTTATTTAACAAAATTATAAGTATCAAGTTACATCATTTAAATTCCCAAAAATAATCCCAGAGATCCTGCACATCAGACCAAGGCTCGCTAGAACCCGTCTGAAAACTGCATATAAGAGAATGTAGCCTCATCATCATCCATCTCCTGCTCTGCCTCAGAAGTCTCATCCACATCTGCAACATCAGAACCTAAGACAGAGTCTGGTGGATGTTTAACACCGCCCCAGAAATGTGGGAGTGAGTGATCAACTCAGTGGAATAATAAGGCACTGGTTAACATGTTATCAGTTCAATCAAATAGTAATGATAAAGCAGAACAATTAAATAAATCTGAAGTGCTCTTATTAATGCAAGGATGTATGCAAAATGATGTGTGCCTTCACGCCTACACCCTCAGCATCTTCATCTTACGTTACGCATGACATCGCCTCAAAGTGCGCCACATCTACAAAGCACATGCAAATGCGGTGCATGGATATGATTACCAAGTTGTTATTAGTCCATTTCATACAGCAGGATTGGGAAGCTAAGATACCTTCCTCATGTCACCATCCAAACAGTGATCCATTCTAGGGTTGTCAATCCTAGACATCTCATACGATCATATATTTGAGGTCTTAGCAAAGGGCTCGTCACCAATCAATGCATGCCTTTCATACCTTTACTACTACAATTCGGCTCGTCACCTCCTTGCGGTATCCAGGTATGCTCGAGGTCACTACAAAGGGCTCGTCACCAATCATTGTAGGCCGACAGTACGAATATAGTGTCCCATACCACCATAATCGGCTCACAAGATTTGTTGCTCACTGGTCACTACGGGGAGGCTCGTCACCCCAGCGTAGGCCGACAGCTCGACCACGGTGTCCCATACCACCATGTCCGGCTCATGAGTCTTAGCGGATCGAGGTACCATGGTTAATAGGATTTCACTGGTAAGTTCAGTACCCTAGATTCAAGCAGTAGCGTCCATACATGGTGAACATACATCGGATAATCGGGTTACTTGACGAACTCGACTAGCACGAGCGCACGTTGAGTTGAGCGACATAGAGTGTGCAAACACTCTGCGTGGCCAAACCACTGTCGACAACTCTAATACGGCTTGGGTTCGTCTAATACGTCCTACGTGGCGAAAGCAACCTCAACCACGAACATAGAGTTGATTACCAATTTTCTGGACTAATGCATAGTCCCACACACCTTACACTACAACAGATATTCATATGGAATGTAAAACAGTAATGGAACGACAACTTAAATCATGGTACATAAGCACTTGAGGAATATCAACTTAACATAAATGTAAGCACAAGTAGTGCTTGAATTTAAATAACATGGAATGTAACTTGCATAAAGGAAATCATGCACATCAATAGGAGTGTTGAGAATCACTTCTCAACGCCCGCAATTAGTGTAATAAATTACACTTTAGTTCATTCATGTATTTCTACAAACACTTAGAATACATGGCACAACATACATGACGTATGTTGAAAAACATGCATTTAGACAATTCCTTTTACCAAGGAGTTGTCATACACACATCTAGCATACATACATGACGAATAATCATGGCAACCACAGGTGCATATTTTATACGTATACGGTACTTTATACATACACATAGAATACACAAATCTCAATATAACACATGCATAATAGGAAAGCAACGTAAACACAACATTTGGCATGCAGAATCTCATCCATAACAAGAATAAATCACTAACTGGCATTGAAAGCCTTGAAAACCATAACCTATACACTTAAAGTCCGCACCTTAAGCAAGGAAAGAAATACCGAACTGATTTAGACGAGTTGTCTTCATCAACGGCGAAAGAATACCCTAAAACAATGATAGAAATGAGATACAACAACACCAAGACTAATCTAAGCTCTAACACAGATTAGGGTTAGATTAACTTGCCCCAAAATGAACTCAAAACCGTCAGAATAACGATTCAAAGTGATGGTTCAAAGATGAAGAAGAACAAGGAAGAATCTAAGATGATTCACCAACTTATCTCTCTCACTTTCTCTCTCTTTTCCACTCTCTTTCCAAGTTAGGATTAGAGAAAATTCGTATGGAAAAGAGAGCTAGGGTTTAAGGACTATAAATAGGCCTATATTTGATGAAAATAACCCCAGGGACAAGGTATACTTAGGTTATAACCAAAGCATGCCTTTCTCGATCTAACGAAGTACTTCTGGTGGGCCTATAACCACGAAAGGTCGGACTTAAGCTCATTGACCATGGATCTAGGTCAAGCTGAGTTTTCATACCGACCGGCTCTTCAGATCAGCCGTGGCGGACCACACTCAATTCAACGGTCACGGAATCTCGATCAGGTCCACAAGCACTAGGATATGCCTGGGCCACCTTCCCTGATCAGAGGGTGAAATTGGGTCAGAATCCAACGGTCAGATAGCTTAAAATCGTCGCGCAAGCGACACGACTCAGATTTCATAAAAAACTTAATAAATTCCAACCGTTCTCACACTTTTCACTCCGAACTCAGAAAAATCGACCCAGAACATCACATGGACTTGATTTTCGAGGTGATGGTCAAGCCCAACTCGGTGACCGCAACAGCCTAAGATCATCACTATCGGACTTTCGACGTGCGGTCCAGGTCCGATCCAGATCTTCCAAAAATTCTCCAGAACAACTGGATTTAGCGATGGATCTTAGATTTCAGAGTAATGTAGCGCTAACTAATCTACAGGTTTAGAGCCATGCAGATACAATTTAAAGTGATTGATGCGAATTTCACAAGCAATCGAGTATAGCGCTAATTATCCCAAAAACAACTACTTAAGGAAAGATTAGCACAAAAATTCCAAGGTCGTTACACTCACCCATACCTCTTTCTTCACCAAGTCATCAACACCCATACCTAACCATTCCCTTTTCACCAAAAGTTAAAAGAAACCATACCCTCCATCCCATCTTCCTTACAACAACCCATCCTTTCTTTCATTTTCTCACTCCATCCCAAGCACCAAGGGAGAACCAACGTCCAAGCCTCCCATGAGAGAGTTAAGTGTGGCCCACTCCCTACCACCTTCCTACCTCCCATCCCCACCATTCAAAGTTCATCTCGACCATTGAAATTGTTTCATTGGAGCTCTAAAGGCTATAAGCGGAAGAAGGAAGAGGAGATCAAAGGTGGGTGTTTCTTAGGCCTAGATTTCATTCTTTTGATGATGGGCCAAGTGGGGCCTACCGATTAATGGTATGGATCTCACTTTGGACCCTAGGTGTGGCCAATGGCCCACCATGATTCTCAAGATTATTCCATGATGGGGCCATTCTCCATGGACCCCATCATGATGTTTATTTTCCTTGTATGAATAGGGTTATCTAGACCTTGTATTTTCCTGGAGAAAGGATCTCCATCGTTGATTTTGATCGGTGGGCCCACATATAATAAGACCTACTTAATGTATGTTGTAAATCATGGAAGGGAGGGCCCATAGTGCCGGGGTCCCTCCATCACTTACCTCTCTCTCTCTCTCTCCTTTTTCATTATTGATGGTCCCATGATGTATGTAACTTATCCATGTCGTCCACCTTCATGGGACCCACTTGATGGACGTGTTAGATCAACACCGTCCAGGCCATGTGGGCCCTACTTAATGGTGATGGGAAACACAAATAGTAGATTGATCCAAATCAGGTAGGCCATGTCCACATGAGATCCACTGTGATGTGTGTCATCCACATTATCCACACACCACACCAGGATGGTGGGACCTTCAGCCGTGGGCCCCACACATGCGACCTACCTTAAATGTAAGTATACCCTCACTGCCCGTCCAGCAGTGAGGTGTGAACTGACAGTTAGGTGTACTAACCTACTTTAAAATAAGGGAGAATATAATAATATATATATATATATATATATATATACACATATACATATATATATATATATATATATTATAACATATATATGTTATGATGGGCCCTATGTGGTACCCACCTGCTCTGCCGTTTTGAAGCAGTTGTAGCTGCAACGTACAACAGCTACATAGTTGTTGTGTACATCCAGCGTGGGACGTGGACCCCACCATGATGCATTTGTTGTATCCACCGTCCATTAGGATGGGACGGTGGGACCCACCAGCAGGGGAACGGATTTGCTGGGGTACCTCATACCAGCTACATGGCTAGTGAGTCAACGTCAGCAAGTTCTATAGGCCCCCAATGATGTATATGTTTTATCTACACCGTCCACTATTTGGACGGTGGGGCTCATCATGATGCATGTGTTGTATCCATACCATCCAACCATTTTGAGATATCATTTAATGGGGTGAGGTAAAGAATGAGTTAGAACTAAAGTTCAAGTGGGCCCCACCATTGAAATAGTGGACAGTGACATCCACCGTTCAAACTTCTAAGGGCCATAGTAGTTTCCAATTAAGCTGATATTTTGTCTTCACTTCATCTACCATTATGTTAACTTATTAATAGGTTGGATCTCAAATACATCACGGTGGGCCACACCGTGATGTGTCCAGCCATTGATTAGGTGGACCACACCACAAAAACAGTGGGATTTGAACGTCTACCATTGAAACCCTTTAGGGTCACAGAAGTTTTGGACCAATATGGGATTTGTTTTTACTCTTAGTTCAGGTCTTTGTGACCTTATGAATTGATTGGATGGAAAATATATGTTATGGTGGGCCCTGTAATTTTTAAGCGGTGAAAATCATTATCTCCACTGCTATTTGTGGTATGGTCCAGATAATCTTTCCATTATCTCCACTGCTATTTGTGGTATGGCCCACTTGTGTATATGCGGCCCATTTGTTGGGGCCCATGGGTTGAGGCCCATTGCGATGTATTTGGGGCCTATGGGTTAAGTCCCATTGTGATGTATTTGGAGCCCATGGGTAGATGCCCATTGTGATATATTTAAGGCCCATGGGATGTGGCCTTTGTGATGTATATTAGGCCAGTGTCAGAGGCCCATTGTGATGTATATATAGCCCACCTGATGTATGTGAAGCCCTTATGTGAGGCCATGGGCCCACTTATTATGCCCGACTTGAGTGAGGACCATGGTGTTGTATATTAGACCCTTTGTGAGGCCATGAGTCCGCTATACGTTAGGCTCTATATGGGCCACTCCTTGGGAGCAATGTTGGTTAAATGTCCACATTGATGGGAAGTGATGGTTAAATGTCCACATTGTGACCTTCCCTCAGGCCTGGTTAGGCCCATTCTCATCATTCTCTAGTGGGTTAACCCAAATTATTAGGCCCCACTGATATTACTTGGTCTATCATCGGCCGTCCATTTATGGACCCCACCTTACGTTGAGATCGAGGTCAATTCTAATCATCGAGACCGATTATGATTATCGAGGTTGATTATGATTATCGAGGCCGATTCCGATTGTCGAGGTCGATTGTTGAGGCCAATTCTGATTGTCGAGGCCGATTCTGATTGTCAAGGCCGAGTCTGATTAATGAGGCCAATTCCGATTATCGAGGCCAATTTTAATTATGGAGGCCGATTCTGATTGCCAAGGCTGATTTCAATTATCCAGGTTGAGTCCAATTGACGACACCGATTCTGATTGTCGAGGCCGATTCCGATTGTCGAGGCCGATTCCGTTTGTCGAGGCCGAGACCAATTGATGAAGCCAATTCCGATTGTCGAGGCTGATTCTGATTGTCGAGGCTGAGTCTGATTAACGAGGTCAATTCTAATTGTCGAGGCCGATTCCAATTGTCGAGGCCGAGTACCATTAATGAGGCCAATTTCGATTGTCGAGGCTGAGACCGATTAACGAGGCTGATTCCGATTGTCGAGGCTGATTGTTGTGGCCGATTCCGTTTGTCGAGGCTGATTCTGATTGTCGAGGCCGATTTCGATTGTCGAGGCCAAGTCCGATTGACGAGGCCGATTCCAATTATCGAGGTCGATTCCGTTTGTCGAGGTCGATTCCGATTGTCGAGTCCGATTCCGATTGTCGATGACCGATGCTCATGTTACGGATTAGGTCTACTGTCCTTTTATGGACCCTGCCATATTTAGGCCGATTATACGACTGAGTTAGTATACGCACTATGTATGAGTTAGCGTAGCGTTGTGATTATATGCAGCCTGTTGTGATTGTAAGAGGCCCATTGTAACCATGTGAGGCCCATTATGACCATGTGGGGCCCATTATGATTGTAAGAGGCCCATTGTAACCATGTGGGGCCCATTGTGACCATGTGGGGCCTATTATGATTGTAGGAGGCTCATTGTGATGGTATGAGGCCCATGGTGATTGTATGAGGCCTGTTGTGATTTTATGAGGCCCGTCGTGACTAGATGAGGCCCATTGCAATGTGTGAGGCTCATTGTGATTGTGTGAGTCGAGCATTTTTATGATTGATGATCATGCATGACATACACCATGATTCATGCCCATATGCATCATCTGCATGTTTGTTATTAGATGTGATTGACCATTGCATATGTCATTGGGCAAGTTGTTATGAGACTCCCTTATAGGTGGAGATTGTCTCACATGAGCACACGGTATGCGCAGGATTGATGCATGACTGGATTGTGTGTTGTGATTACTGTATGCCCTAGCGACATCAGGGCCATGGCCTTCACGAGCATCTGGGCGCTTTGGATGTCCGTGGGTGAAAGTCCCTAAACCTCCGAGGCCAGGAACCCCCAAACGATGAAACCGAGTGGATAAATGAGCGACCGGTGCCGAATACCAGGAGGCCGTATCTCCCACTGTGTCGTGGTCGGTTGGGAGGGGGTATGGCTTTACCTGCCCGAGAGTAGGGGGCATAGCTAGGCTGAGTTTGACCAGCTCGTGAATGGGTCTGCTATTGACATGCTGGGTAGATATTGGTTGACTACTGGCCAGGCAGATAGTGAGGTCTCTTCCACTTGCATGGTCGCGCATCAGTGGGCGGCGATTTGCATGTAGAGTGTATTAGACCCTGATGATGATCCCATAAATATACAGTACTGATTTGTGGAGCAAAAGTTGCATACTCATTCATTCATTCACTATCCACTCGGGCTAATGGTGCATAACTGTTTGTTATGTGTACCTTCGCAATGGCCAGGATTTTGGTTGGGGTGCGCAACTAACCTGAGATCAGGAGTTTACCACATTGAGTCTAACTATCCAAATTTAGGTATGAGACTGGTTTGGATAGAAGTCCCTTGTGGTGGACCTCGTAGCCTGCGATACTACATACTATCATCCCGACTTCACACTCCATCTTTGTCATTTCATTCGCATCGCATATTGCATTACATCCGTAGGCATATGACATTTTGGGTTGATATGTTTCTACACTTATATGGCTTAGACGGACTTATCAGGATTTACATATGGCATTGTATCATCGGTATCTGATATTTGACTTATTATGTCTCCGCATTGCATAACTGACCTACATTACTTTTAGTATATGACATTGGCTTGCTATTGCATATCTTGGATTAGGTTGATGATATTTTTTATGGACTTGTCAGTACTTCTACTTACTCTGATATTGTATGGTTCGTAGACTTACCAGTATTTTCGTTTACTCTGATATTACATTTTGAGCATGCATATACTGCTCACACACTTACACCACCCTCTAAGCTTTCTATAAGTTTATGCACAATAGATGCGTGCAGGTAACGTTAGGACGTAGTCGTAGATGAGCAGGAGCAGGAGCGTACAACTGAGCCTTGTGAAGATCTTATTATATGCATGTATTTCCCTTTCAACACTGTATCCAACTGTTTATATTAGTGGATATGTGATGATAATGTTGCCTTTGTGATTTGGGTAAACTTGTGGTTATGCTTATTACGAGTTAAATGTACATTGGAAAATCTTCCTTGTAGGATCCCAGGATCGGAATCTGACGTATGGACACTGGGAGCCGAGAATGTGGTACTATGGAGGCTGTCGGCACTGGATTCAGCGATCGAAAATTTTATGAGCCTGGTTTTCGGGTTTGGGGCATGACACGAGCTATTGCTTCGCTGACTCTTCTGACCCGCAAGCCGACTTAAGGACTTGTTATATTTTTTTCCCCAATAGTGAGTCCCCCTACTCCATGCATCACCTTAAGGCGGTCGAGGAGTATTTCAGAATTGAGTTAGGTTGTATTTGAGCCGAGTTTATGATGAAGCATTTATTGATTGCAGGGTGGTTCGGGCGGCTTCCAAGATATGTCATCTCACTTGGCGACGTGTCGATTTGTTTATCGAGACCACACAAGCGGAGCGGCCATCGTTTCGGTGTCAGGACGTATGAAGATCAGACACGTGACGGAGTACGTGATGGGAATGCATGGGGTGCCGCCACGTGTAAAGCTGGGGTGCCTGAGGGAATGTCATTTTGACTCCTCATTTAATGTTGGAGACACGTGGCGGCTCTATATAAAGAGGTCACCCTAAATAGGCTTTTGCCATTCTCGCGCCCTCTTTTAATTTTCACCCCTTATCTCCTCGCTTCCTCTTGCGAACTTTGGCACAGTAATCCTTCGCGATGCTATTTTCGACACCCTTGAATCTCTTCCAGTGAGCTCCTTCTTCCTCCCTTTCTTTTCTTTTAACAATGTCAGGCCCCGTAAGCCCTAGGGAGGGAGAATATAGTGGTGAGGGTGAAGCGAGCGGCATTTGGGCAGCTTCGGAATCACCCTCACTTTGGCGGAGGTTGCTAGAGAGGTAAACATCCTATTTCGCCATTCACAGAGGGTAATGGACCCTCTGGCAGAGAGGTCGGTGGCGTCAGTGGAGGCGTTGGATTCACCTCCTGAGTGTATGGCCGTTGAAGGCTCCTCTGGCCATTCCGATCTTGAGGAGGGCGGTGAGGAGGAAGTTGAGACCGAAGGACAAGATAAAGGGCATGTGCCTTCAGTGATGACAAGAAAGGAGCTGTCTAAAATCTGGTCTGAATACCACATTCCGGACTCGGTCATTTTGACTCTCCCTCAGCCAGGAGAGCTACCCAACCAACCTCCCCCCGGGGCAGTTGCAATTTTTCATGTTGCGCTGCAATGTTGTCTCCAGTTACTGCTTTAGAAGATTGCTTAGGATCTGCGGGGCAGTCTTGGCATAGCTCCGGGACAGGTTGTGCCGAACGGGTGGAGAGACTTGTTCGGTTGTGTGGTGCTTTGGGCCGAGATGCAGCAGCCCGAGCTAAGTGTGAGTGAGTTTCTCCACTTGTACTAAGTGCAGGCGCATACTCAGCATCCTGGCTGGTTCTTTTTCTACTCTTGGCAGAACACCGACGGGCCCTTAATAACCGACCCTCCTTCATCGAAAAAGCACTGGAGGGATAGGTGGTTTTGGGCCCTCAGTAGATGGGAGTCGGCTGAGACAGGGCCTATCCGCCCTTTTGTCATTCAAGCTTTTTGCATGGTAGGTAGAGTTGATGTGATTTACTACTTTCACTTGGTCAAATTTTTGTTGGATTGCTGATGTAACTTCTCTTTTTCTTCCAGTGATACCCAAGCATCCTCTGAAACTTGACTCAGGCTCCGTGACTTAGATTCAAAGTTTCCGAGCCTTGAGTCTGGAGAGGAGATCTTGTAAGAGGCTTATCTAGCCGGAGCTTCTTTTCGAGTGGGGCTTTGACTCTGTTGTGACTGGTGAGAAACTTAGTTTTTTTTTTTTTATATAAATTTGACTACACTGATGCTTGTTCTTTGAATGCAGACATGTTTGAGGCTCGGCCCACTCTTCGTCCCCCGTCTCAGGTCTGACTCTCACCTCGCTTAGGCTCTCGGGTCTCGAAAAGGCATAAGACGGTCTCGAAAGGTTCGACGAGGACCTCCCCTCCTGCTCCCCCAACTATTATTGAGGTTGAGGAAGGTACGGAGGTGGTGGAGGCGATGGAGGCAGCGACGGAGGTGGTGGCAACAACCTCTGAGCAACCTTGGGAGGCTCCTGAGGCACCTGTTTCTCAGGTGGTAGAGGAGAGGGTGCCGCGTAGGGCGGGAGCAGCTGAGGAAGAGAGGATAACCTTCCACCAGAAGGTTGAAGAGATCCTTCCGTGGGCCAGTCGACAGATGTTCGTGGGATAATTCTTTGGCCTTCTGGAGTCGTCTTCCATGGACAACACGCTCAGTAGGATCGGGACGCTGTTGCTCGAGGTAACATCATCACTTCCCTCAGTTGTTTTCACTTTAGAATTCTCTCTCTCTCTTTTTTGAAAAAGACTTCCGTTGTGTAGTTCGCCCCTTGCATGCTGAAGGCCCGTGCCGATGTATTTGCCTTAGTTAGGGGAGTTGGGGATGCAAAAGCTAAGCTGTCAGATGCTAAGGACGGGTGGTCAAAAGCAGAGGCTGGACAATCGTTTGCTAAGTTTCGGGCTATCTTCATGGAGGGCCAGCTCGAGAAGGCAAAGGCTGCTCTTGAGTCGATCATGATAGAAAGGGACCGCATGGCCTCGTAATTGGAAGAGGCCAGGTTGGCCTTTGAGCAGGCCGACATAGAACGTGCTTCAGCGTGAAGAAGCTTCAGGAGCTTGCGATAGGGACTAAGGATACTCTTACGGCTGTGAAGGTTAAGGCAGTAGAATAGTATCTTTCATCTTCAACCTATGAGGAAGAGCGAACCCTTATCTATTGAGAGGGCTATGCAGAATGCATCAAGGTGATGAAGGAATCTTTCCCCCATTTAGATTTGTCCGACTTCGATGAGGGTGAGTCAAGGTCCTGTGGTGAGGCGATGGTAGATCCCGAGGCACACACTTAATTATGACACCTCTGCTACTGCTCCTAATGCGGCTCCATCAGTCCCTGATGTAGCTCCATCAACATCTCTTGGGTTAGCTCCTGGTGTAACGGGCAAGGCCGAGCCTTGAAGTTAGTGTGGTGGAGCAAAATTCCTTTCTGCTCCCCATTTCTACTTTAGGCACTTCAAGCACACCAAGCTTTGGGGCCGAGCAACTCAACATCGTCGAGCGTCATCTTTTATTAATATCCAAGTGTTGAGCATTTATTGTTTTATCAATATGATTGTAAACAATGAACCGACAATGTAACACTATACTGATCAATGAATATATGTTTGCTGCTGCTTATTTGTGCATTCTACATTTTTTTTATGATTCTTTTAAGTGTTTAAAGTAATCGAGCCGAGTGTAGATTGCCCTTTAACCGAGCCAAGGATAGTATATCTTGAGATGCTTGGCGTTCCAAGGATGAGGCAGGAGCTGCCCTGTTAGATCTTCTAGTCGGTAGGTACCTGGTCGGACAGTATTTACGATTACGTATGGGCACTCCCAATTGGGCCCTAGCATTCCTGCACCACTTTCCTCGGTATTCTGAAAAGTTCTTCGGAGGACTAGTCCCCCGCTCGGAATGGTCTTACTTTGGCTCGGACGTTGTAGGATCGGGACACCAATCGTTGATAGGCAGCTATACGAAGTCGAGCCAACTCTCGAATTTCTTCCAGGAGGTCGAGGTTGAGGGTCAGCAACTCCTCGTTGTCTTGCTCATTAAACGAACTTACTCAGGCAATAGGTAGGCTGATTTCCACAGGAACAATTGCTTTCGAGCCATACGCTAGTGAGAACGGATTCTCCCCTGTTGCGGTTCGAGTCGTAGTTTAGTACGCCCAAAGAACTTTAGGAAGCTCTTCAACCCATGCCCCTTTGGCTTAGTCAAGCTTAGTCCGAAGGTACTTCTTTATAACCTTGTTAATGGTTCAACCTACCCGTTCGCCTGTGGATGACACGGGGACGAGTAAATGTTCCTGATCCCAAGGCTTTAACACATTTTCTGATAGTGCTTATTGTCGAACTATTTTCCGTTGTTGAAAACAATAGTTTGAGGTATCCCAAACTGACAAATGATGTTTTTCCAAACAAAGTTTGTGATCTTCTACTCGGTTATCTTGGTTAGGGGCTCGGCTTCGGCCCACTTGGTGAAATAACCAACGACGATGATAGTGAACTTAGTTTGACCCTTCCTTGAAGGGAATGGTCCAATGATGTCACGCCCCGAACTCGAAAACCGGGCTCACAAATTCCCGATCGTTGTATCCGGCACCGATAGCCTCCATAGTACCACTTTCTCGACTCCTGACACCCATACACCAAGTTCCGATCCTGGAATTCTACAAGGAAGATTCCTAATATGATTCTGATTTTTAATGAGCATAACTATAAGCATAACCCACGAATAATAACCATAAGAATACCATCACAAAATCCACTATGATAAAAAACTTTGAGTACAATGCGTATGAAAGGGAAATATAAGATAATGAAAATAAGAGAAACACCAGAAGCTCGATTGCACACTCCAACTGCGGCGATGCTACGGTTATGTCTTGGCGTCACCTGCACGCATCAATCAAGCATAAGCGTATATAAAGCTTAGCTTATATAAAGCTTAAAGGGTGGTGTAAGTGTGTGCGCAATATGAGCGTGCTTCGAATACAAATGTTAGAGTAATGTGGAATCATGCTGATGAGTATATGAATGCAATTAGTCGTACCAAGGCTATGCAGTATAAGATATGAATGCTATCAGCCATGTCAAGACCATGCGATGAGAGATGCAACTCAAGCATGCCAAACCTCATCCAAATCCACATCTCATCAAATATCCGTGTAGTTCTCATTCTGGATAATCACCGGGGTCTAGTACATTCTACACCAACTTGCCGCCCCTATCCGAACACACAACTTGGTGAGTTGAAGAGACCTCACTATCTGCCTACCAATATCGGGCCAGGCTCCTCGATAGCAGACCTATTCCTTAAGCTGGTCAAACTCAACTTAGGAATTGCCCCCTCACTCAGGTGGGTAAGGTCAGACCCCTTTCCAACTGACCACGACATAGTGGGAGACGCGGCCTACTGGTATACGGTTCATGCACGCTCATGTATCCACTCGGTCTCGACGTTGGTGTCATTCTCTGGTACCATCGGGTTTAAAAATTTTCACCTAGGGACATTTATGGCGCCCCGATGCTAGAAACAGTATTTTTGGTGTCCGATCCTACCATCCATGATGTGTCTATGGAGGTCATAGCCCTGATGTCGCTAGGGCGTATAGAAATTATATCATACAAATGCAAAGTGCATGAATCACACTACCAGTCATGCAATAATCTTGCGCGTACCGCGCGCTCATAAGGGCAACTCCACCTATCGGGGAGCCCATAAACAATCTACCTAAAGGCATATGCTATGATCAATCACTCCTCATATCAAGCATACATATGATGCCTATGAACATGAATCATAGAACTATACTAAACATGTTATATGGTGATGAGTTCTTTTCATAACGAAGAAGGGCCTAGACGGCCTACACATTATAAGTATGGGCCTATCAATGGGCCTCTAGGGAGAGTTATAATGTGGACATTTAACCATCATTGCTCTTACAATGTGGACGTCAAACTATCATTGCTTCTAAGGCACGGCTACCAAAACATCATTACATGCATCATGGTGGAATCTCACATCGCAACGGGCCTCGTATTCATCACACTCAGCCCACACAAAGGCCTCACATACGTCTCATTGGGCCTTGTATACCTCAAGTGGGCCACATCATGTGGGCCGCTCCAATGGGCCAATCATGCATGAAATGGGCTACATCATATGGGCCGCACCAATGGGCCGAATCAAATGGGTCGAATCAATGGGCCGATTCAAATGGGCCGATTTAAATAGGCCAAATCAAATGGGCCGATTCAAATGGGCTAAATCAAATGGGCCGATTCAAATGGACCGAATCAAATGGGCCGATTCAAATGGGCCAAATCAAATGGGCCGATTCAAATGGGCTGATTCAAATGGGCTGATTCAAATGGGACGAATCAAATGGGCCGATTCAAATGGGCCAAATTAAATGGGCCGATTCAAATGGGCCAAATTAAATGGGCTGATTTAAATGGGCCGAATCAAATGGGCCAATTCAAATGGGCCAAATCACATGGATCAATTCAAATGGCCCGATACACATCATTATGGGCCTCAACCCATGTCTCCAAATACATCACAATGGGCCTCAACTCATGGACCCCGAATATGTCATTTTATGCCTCTCAAATACAACAAGTGGGCTGCACTACTTGGGCTGCACCAATCATCCATCTATAGAGATTATTTTAGAGCATTATCCAAACAATGAATCAGATCAAAAGATCATCTGGACCATACCACAAATGGCAGTGGCGATAATGATTTTCCACAGTTAAATTTCTAGTGGGCCCACCATAGTATTTATTTTCCGCCCAATCTGTGCATAGGGTCACAAGGACTTGGATAAAGGAAAAACAAATATCATAATGGTTCAAAACTTCCGTAATCCCAAAAGGGGTTTCAATGGTGGGCGTTCAATCCACTGCTTCTTATAGTGTGGTCCATCTAATAGATGGATCTGTCTTATTATTTTATTTTTATTTTTTTTTGCATCAAGCCGTGAGACAATCTTGTCAAATGGATGGACAGTTAGGATACAACACATGTATCATGGTGGGGATCCACCGTCCCTACCAGGGACGGTGTGAATGAAACCATACATCATGGTAAGGTCCACAGTACCCGATGACATCACTGTTCTAGGTGGATTTCCACCGTCCAGATGGACGGTAGGGATACAACACATACAGTGGGGTCCACAGAGCCTAGTGATGTCAAACAACAGTTGAACGGCTGCTGTGAGATGCACCAGCCAATCATGCATATACAAGTGGGTCCACGTGGTAGTGGCCCATCACAGCACTTACATATTAATGTAATATATGTAATATATTATATAATAATATAATATTAATATAGTGTGTGTGTGTGTGTGTGTGTGTGTGTGTGTGTGTGTGTATATAAATACATCCAACCAGTGTCCAGCAGCAGGGATGCTGGACGGTCTGGATGCAACGGGGTGGGTCCACGTAGTGTGGCCCACCATATATATATTATATATATATATATATATTATAATATATATATAAGTATGTACGTGTGTGTGTGAGGGTGAAGGACATCAGCGTCCATGCCCTCTTCTTCTTCTTTTATTTATTTATTTGGGTTAGCTTGTTAGTATACACATGTCAGTACACACACTTCATATAAGCCACCCCCACTAAGACCTCAAGTGCTGAAACAAGGTATCTCCACTCGGTCTGCCAGTTAAGCTATGGATCTGGGTGAGCACTTCACAGTGGAGTCCCACCGTCCATGATGGACGGTGCTGATAGAACATAAATTAGTGGGGGCCACTTCATCAAAACGGATAGAGAGAGAGAGACATCGTGATGGAGAGGAGGGACCCTGCCACTATGGGCCCTCCATTTCTTACATTGTATGCTTCAAACGGGTCCCACCACATGTGGTCCCAAAAAAAGTACTTTAACTGTAGATCACCCAGTTATGACCTCCTTCTTTAGCTCCTTGCCTTTAACTTTGATGGAGGTTGATGGGTATTAGAAGGTTGAGATAGGAGATGAGAAGGTGAGTCACACTTAGTTTTTGGTAGAGAGCTTGGTTGTTGGATATTTTTCATGGGATTTGGAAAGTTGCTAGAGAATGAGAGAGAGAGAGACAGAAATAATGGATGAAGGGATGGATGGAGTGGTGGTTGTAAGGAAAGGAGATGGAGAGGTAAGGTTTTGTTTGAAATTTGTAAAAGAAGGATGGGTAGGGGAGAGAGAGAATTGACTTGTGGAAAAAGGAGGGATGGATGCTTGTACTTGAGGTATGGGGTATACTTGATTGATTGATTGATTGATTGATGGGATGTGTTGTAGAGATTCTCTCGAAATTCGCAACGTGCGTTGTTTCTTCCGAATGAACGTGGGCCCATATCTCCTAGCCCAGATATCGGTTTGGTGCGCGAGTCGCGGCGTTGGAACCGCGGCGACAGTGCGGTCGCTAAGATACAAGTTTCGGATTGAGTCGACTCAGGTAGGCAGGTCTTGGCTTAGGATCATGTGTAAACATCGAAAACAGGTCAAAGGTTATCGAAATTCAACCAGAATGACCGCAGAAGCCTACGAAACAGTACGGTCTAGGATACGGGCCTTATAAATCTTCCCTCCAAATAAAAATTTTATCCTCAAAATTTACACAATCAACATAACTAGACATAACTCATAAGGAAAGAGGATGCATAACATCATCATATAAAACCGGAGATAGCATACATGATATAACATATAATCAATCGTCAAAGAGATGAGGATAATGCTCTCGAATCTCAGCCTTGTGATCCTAAGATGCCTCATTAAAAGAATGATGACCCCACTGAACCTTCACCAAGGGAATGACCTTGGTTCGGAGGACCTGCTCCTTTCGATCAAGGATATAAACTGGCTGCTCAATATAAGAAGTGTCCTCGCAAACCTCTAACGGCTGCCAATCAATAACTAGAACGATGTTTGACCCACACTTCCTCAGCATAGAGACATGGAAAATATTGTGGATGCTAGACAGCTGAGATGGCAAGGCAAGCCAGTAGGACACGACACCAATGTGCCCAATGATCTCAAAAGGTCTTATGAATCTTGGGGCAAGCTTGTCCTTCGCTCCAAATCGAATTATGCCCTTCATGGGCGAGACCTTGAGATACACTCTGTCCCCTACTGCAAACTCCAAGGGACGACGCCAACGATCAATAAAACTCTTCTACCGGCTCTGAGCTGTTCACATCCTCTGCTTAATGATATCGATAGCCTCTGACATCTGCTGCACAACCTCGGGACCTACGAGATGCTGCTCTCCGACCTCGATCCAACAACTCGGAGATCTGCATGGTTTGCCATATAATGCCTCAAATGGAGTCATGCCAATGGTCGCCTGATAACTATTATTGTATGTGAACTCAGTCAATCGCAGATGCTCATCCCAGCTACCCCCGAAGTCAATCACATAGGCCCGAAGCATATCCTCAAGGATCTGGTTGACCCTCTCGGTCTGGCCATTAGTCTGCGGACGATATGCGGTGCTGAGCTACAAATTAGGGCCCATCGCTCTCTGAAAGCTCCTCCAAAACTGAGACGTGAACCTCGGGTCTTGGTCAGAAACAATCGAGACTAGAACGCCATGCAGCCTCACAATCTCCTCGATGAATAACCCTCAAGCCAGTCTAAAGGCTAAGTCGCACGAATAGCAAGAAAATGTGCCGACTTTGTCAGATCATCAACGACAACCCAGATGGCTTCATGATCACGCTGAGTCTTCGGTAAACCCATGATAAAATTGGTAGATATGTACTCCCACTTCCACGTCGGGACGCTCAGTGGTTGCAATGGACCAGGGGGTCTTTGATGATCGGCCTTGACATGCTAGCATGTGTTATACTTGGCCACAAAATTGGTGATCTGGCGCTTCATCCCCACCCAAAAATACTGTCTCCTTATATCACGATACATCTTCGCGGAGCCATGGTGGATAGAAAACCGCGATAGATGTGTCTCGGCCATATGATCTCTACTCAACTCAGGAATATCCGGGACACATAATCGGCCTCTGAAGCGAAGTCTACCATCAGAACTAATCTGCTAATGTCTGACTCTCAGATGCTGCCTCTACTCGGTAATCTTGTAACGACTCGTCTGCCTGCTGAGCCTCGATTACCCTTGTGACAAGAGAGGGTTGAATCGACAGACTTGATAGCTGAATGATAGAAGACTGCAGACCAAAATTGAAGTCGTACTCTGCTATATTTTCGAGCATCCTCCACTCCTGAATCATCATGTGTGCCACTAGGCCTCGTAGCTGACGGCTGAGGGCATCTACTACCACATTCGCCTTGCCTAGGTGGTATTGGAGGTCAAAATCATTGTCCTTCAGAAGCTCCATCTAGCGTCTCTGCCTCATGTTCAGCTCGGATTGAGAGAATAGATACTTCAAGTTCTTGTGGTCAGAGAATAGCTTGAACCTGACCCCATAGAGATAGTGTCTCTGCACCTTTAGTGCGAAGACGACTGCTATCGGCTCCAAATCATGCGTGGGGTAGTTCAGCTCATGGACCTTGAGTTGACGAGATACGAAGGCTACTGGCCTGCCGCGCTGCATCAGGACAACACCTAAATAAATACGTGAGGCATCGTAAATACAATAAATTCATCACTCCCATAGGGGAGAGTGAGGACAGGAGCGAACGTCAAACGATCCTTCAGCTCCACGAATGCTTACTCACATGCGTCAGTCCAAAAAAAAATCTGCGCCCTTCTGAGTCAACCTAGTCAATGCGGCTGCAATACAGGAGCAATCCTCAATGAAATGTCGATAGTATCCCGCTAAACCAAGGAAACTGTGGATCTCGGACGTAGTCATGGGTTGGCCCCACTGACGCACTGCCTCAACCTTCGAGGGGTCCACTGTGACACCCTCTTTCATCACCACGTGACCGTGGAACTTCACCTCCTCCTACCAAAACTTACACTTCTCCAGCTTCGCATACAGCTGGTGGGCACGAAGGGTCTATAAAGCGATCTTCAAATGCTGCATATGGTCCTCACGGGTCCTCAAATATATTAGAATGTCGTCGATGAAGACCATAAAAAACTGATTAAGATATGGATGGAAGACCTCGTTCATCAACTGCATGAAGACCGCGAGTGCATTGGTCAGTTCGAAGGACATGACCTGAAACTCAAAATGACCATAACGCGTCTTGAAAGCCGTCTTCAGGATGTCCTCCTCTCGGACCCGAATTTGATGATAACTGGAATGCAGGTCAATTTTTTAAAAGAACTGTGCACCCTACCGATGATCAAACAAATCATATATCCTCCGAAGTGGGTACTTGTTCTTGATCATGACTCGGTTGAGCTCACGATAATATACGTAGAGCCTCAACGAGGCATCCTTCTTCCTGCGAAGAGTATCGGCGCTCCCCACGGAGAATTATTCGGACGAATGAATCCCAACTCACGCAACTCGTCCAACTATCATTGTGGCTCACGCAACTCCATCGGTGCCATATGGTACGGGGCCTTCAAGATAGGCACGGTATCGGGCACAAGGTCGATCTGAAACTCAATATGATGGCATGACAGTAATCCCGGAATCTCATGGAACACGTCGGGAAAGTCATAAACAATCGGCAATCGATCAATACAAGCGGCAACAGGCTCCTCAACGGCGCATGACATCAAGCAGGACAATGACTCTCCTCTGAGTTTGGCAACAAACTGAAACTATGGCAAGCTTAGGATGCAAAACGCGACTGTCCTTACGGAACAGTCCAAAATGGTGTGGTACTCGGTAAGTCAATCCATGCCCAATATAATGTCAAAATCTGACATCGGTAGCATGTACAAGTTGGAGGGCAAGAAAATCTCTCCCACTAACACGGGGTAAGATGAACAGAAACAGCCCAATACTGTGGTCTTCCCCAAGGGCATCGATACGATCAATCTCTCACTAGCAGACTCTATTGGCAATCCAGTCGATCGGTATAAATCCTCAGACATGAATGAGTGTGAAGCACCTGAATCAAATAATACTCGGGCGATGCATGTAGAGACTGGAAGTATACCCTTAACGATTCCTTCGGATGACTGCGGGTCCTGCTGAGCCATATAGATCTAGCTTGAGTTGGCTGGGGAGGTGCCTGTCCCCTCGGAGGATGCTGCTGCTGCTGATGTCGCTGAGGCGCTCAAAACTGCTGCCTCTGCTACTGAGGTCTCAGAGGTTGGTGCTGATGCTGCTGCTGAGGGAGCCTTAGTGGTAGGATCTACTGTTGCTGTTGCTGCAGTGCTCTCAACTGCTGCTATGGAGGCTGCTGTGGCACTCTCAATTGCTACTACTGAGGTCGGGGACACTCCTGCCTACGGTGTCCTATCCCACCACATCTATAGCAGGTATCAGAAAGCTACCTCTGAGGTGGTGCTTCTGGGGGTACTGATCATGCTACTGGTGCGCTGACAGATGGGTGGCTCCTGTACTTCTGCGGCTGTCGATGCTGCTGGGAGCTACTGGAGGGGGCCTCCCTCTTTCGACCTCTCCTCTGATCTTGATCTCTCTGTGTGCTGGCCCACTTCGTCTCTTAAATCTGAGTCCCCCGTACTACCACTTGAAAAGTTAGGACCTCATGCCCAATAATACGGCTTCGAAGACCGTAACGTAAGCCGTTCTCGAAACGGCGGGCCTTTCGCCCCCTCATCATCAACCAAATATGGCGCAAACCTCGATAGTGCCATAAAATGAGCAGCATACTGCGCCACAGACATATCCCCTTGCACCAGAGTCTCGAACTCTAATGCTCGCTGATGATGAATGTGGTCAAGGAAGTACTGCTGCTCGAATTGATCAATAAAGTCCTCCCATGTCCTGACATAATCAGGCCCTACAACACGAGTAACAGAGGTCCACCAATGCTCGACCTCTCCCTGGAGAAGAAATATAGCCAATCGGACTCGCTGCTGGGTCGTACATGCCATCATATTAAAAATCTTCTCCACATCGGAGCGCCACCTCTCAGCTGCAGTCGGATTTAGTTCACCTTAGAAACGCGGAGGATCGAGATGTTTAAACTCTCGAAGAAGGGCGCTCGCACCCTCCTGCTCTGCCTAGGCTAGCGAAACAACTAGGTGCCTACCCTATCCCTGAAGTGCAGCCGTCATAGCCTGCAAACATCTGCTGTAACTAAGAGGCACTCATAGGTACGGTCGGATCCGCACCGGTCTCAGGTGGAGGAATGACATCCTTTGGCTAGAGAATAGGGATCTCAGGGGGTGGAACTGGAGTCGCAGGTGGTAAAGCTGGAGCCTTAGGTGGTGGAGCGAGGTTCGCTTGGGTCACTCTCCTGAGCGACATGTTCTATAGGAAGGAATAAGGACGTCAATCAACCTTAAGAATCGCACGTTAGGGAACTCAATCGGAAGGTTATGCACCCGGAACCTAATCGTCATAAACTCATAGCAAACATGTGATGTTGTTCTCAGTTATTCCCAAGTTATACTTTGATACCAACTTCTATCATGCCCCGAACTCAGAAACTGGGCTCATAAATTCTCGATCACCGAATTCGGTGCCGACAGCCTTCGTAGTACCACATTCTCGGCTCCCGGCACCCATACACTAGGTTCCGATCTTGAGATTCTACAAGGAGGATTTCTAATATGATTCTGATTCTTAATGAGCATAACCCACGAACAATAACCACAAGAACACCATCACAAAATTCAATATTATCAAAAACTTTCAGTACAATGCGTATAAAAGGAAAATACAAGATAATGAAAATAAGAGAAACTCCAGAAGCTCGACTGCATACTCTAACTGCAGCGAGGCTACGGCTGCGTCCTGACATCACCTGCACGCATCAATCGTGCATAAGCATATATAAAGCTTAGAGGGTGGTGTAAGTGTGTGCACAATATGAGCATGCTCAGAATACGAATGTCAGAGTAATGTGGAATCATGCTAATGAGTATATGAATGCAATTAGTTGTACCAAGGCTATGCAGTGTAAGATATGAATGCTATCGGCCATATCAAGACCATGCAATGCGAGATGCAACTCAAGTATGCCAAACCTCATCCAAATCCACATCTCATCAAATATCTGTACAGTTCTCATTCTGGATAATCACCGGGGTCTAGTACACTCTACGCCAGCTTGTCGCCCCTATCCGAACGCACAACTGGGTGAGTGGAAGAGAGCTCACTATTCGCCTGCCAATATCGGCCCAGCTCGTCGATAGTAGGCCTATTCCTCAAGCTGGTCAAACTCAACCTAGAAATTACTCCCTCACTCAGGTGGGTAAGGTCACACCCCTTTCCAACCGACCATGACATAATAGGAGACGTAGCCTACGGGTATACGGTCCTCGCGCGCTTATGTATCTATTCGATCTCGACGTTGGAGTCATCGTCTGGTACCATCGGGTTTAAAAATTTTCACCCAGGGACATCTATGGCGCCCCGATGCTAGAAACAGTATTTTTGGTGTCCGGCCCTGCCATTCACGATGTGTCTATGGAGGTCATAGCCCTGATGTCGCTAGGGCATATAGAAATCATATCATATAAATGCAAAGTGCATGAATCATACAATCAGTCATGCAACAATCTTGCACGTACCACGCGCTCATACAGGGCAATTCCGCTTATCGGGGAGTCCATAAACAATCTACCCAAAGGCATATGCTATGATCAGTCACTCCTCATCTCAAGCATACATATGATGCCTATGAACATGAATCATGGAACTATACTAAACATGTTATGTGGTGATGAGTTCTGTTCATAACGAAGAAGGGCCTAAACGGCCTACACACTATAAGTATGGGCCTATCAATGGGCCCCTAGGGAGAGTTACAATGTGGACATTTAACCATCATTGCTCTTACAATATGAACGTCAAACCATCATTGCTCTCAAGGCACGACCACCAAAACATCATTACATGCATCATGGTGGAATCTCACATCGCAACGGGCCTCATATTCATCACACTCGGCCCACACAAAGGCCTCACATACGTCTCATTGGGCCTCGTATACCTCAAGTGAGCCACATCATGTGGGCCGCTCCAATGGGCTAATCATGCATCAAATGGGCTACATCATATGGGCTACACCAATGGGCCGATTCAAATGGGTCGAATCAATGGGCCGATTCAAATGGGCCGAATCAAATGGGCCGATTCAAATTGGCCAAATCAAATGGGCTTGATTCAATGGGTAGAATCAAATGGGCCGATTCAAATGGGTCAAATCAAATGGGCTGATTCAAATAGGCCGAATCAATGGGACGAATCAAATGGGCCAAATCAAATAGGCTAATTCAAATGGGTCGATTCAAATGGACCGAATCAAATGGGCCGAATCAATGGGCCTAATCAAATGAGCTAATTCAAATGGGCCAAATCAATGGGCCTATTCAAATGGGCCGATTCAAATGGACCGAATCAAATGGGCTGGTTCAAATGGGCTGAATCAAATGGGCCGATTTAAATGGGCCGAATCTATGGGCCGAATCAAATGTGCCAAATCAAATGGACCGATTCAAATGAGCCAATATACATCACTATGGGCCTCAACCCATGGCCCAAATACATCACAATGGGCCTCAACTCATGGACCCCGAATACGTCATTTTAGGCCTCTCAATACAATAAGTGGGCCGCACCAATCATTCATCTATAGAGATTATTTTAGAGCATTATCCAAACAATGAATTAGATCAAAAGATCATCTGGACCATACCACAAATGGCAGTGGTGATAATGATTTTCCACAGTTAAATTTCCAGTGGGCCCACCATAGTATTTATTTTTCACCCAATCTGTGCATAGGGTCACAAGGACCTGGATAGAGGAAAAATAAATATCATGATGGTTCAAAACTTCTGCAATCCCAAAAGGGGTTTCAATGGTGGACGATAGATGGATCTGTCTTATTTTATTTATTTATTTTTATTTTCCGTCAAGCCTTGAGACAATCTTGTCAAATGGATGGACAGTTAGGATACAACACATGTATTATGGTGGGGATCAACCGTCCCTACTAGGGACGGTGTGAATGAAACCATATATCATGGTAGGGTCCACAGTACCTGATGACGTCGTTGTTCCAAGTGGATTTCCACCGTCCAGATGGACAGTAGGGATACAACACATACAGTGGGGTCCACAGAGCCTGGTGACGTCAAACAGCAGCTGAGCGGCTGCTATGAGACGCACTAGCCATTCATGCATATACAAGCGGGTCCACGTGGTAGTGGCACATCACACCACTCACATATTAATGTAATATATATAATATATTATATAATAATATAATATTAATAATATATATATATATATATATATATATATATATATATATACATCCAGCCAACGTCCAGCAGCAGGGGCGCTAGACGGTCTGGATGCAACAGGGTGGGTCCACATAGTGTGGCCCACCATATATATATATATATATATTATAATATTATATATATATATATATAAGTATGTACGTGTGTGTGTGAGGGTGAAGGACATCAGCGTCCATGCCCTCTTCTTCTTCTATTTTTTTTTTGTTTGGGTTAGCTTGTTTGTATACACACATCAGTGCACACACTTCATATAAGCCACCCCCACTAAGACCTCAAGTGCTGAAATGAGGTATCTCCACTCGGTCTGCCAGTTAAGCTATAGATCTGGGTGAGCACTTCACGGTGGAGTCGCGGTTAGAATATAAATTAGTGTGGGCCACTTCATCAAAATGGATAGAGATAGAGAGATCATGATGGAGAGGAGGGACCCCGCCACTATGGGCCCTCCATTTCTTACATTGTATGCTTCAAACGGGTCCCACCATATGTGGTCCCAAAAAAAGAAATTTAATGGTGGATCACCCACCTATGACCTCCTTCTTTAGTTCCTTGGACTTGTATGCTCCTTGCCTTCAACTTTGATAGAGGTTGATGGGTATTGGAAGGTTGAGATGGGAGATGAGAAGGTGGGCCACACTTAGTTTTTGGGAGAGAGCTTGGTTGTTGGATATTTCTCATGGGATTTGGGAAGTTGCTAGAGAATGAGAGAGAGAGAGAGAGAGAGAGAGAGAGAAATAATTGATAAAGGGATGGATGGAGTGGTGGTTGTAAGGAAAGGAGATGGAGAGGTAAGGTTTTGTTTGAAATTTGTAAAAGAGGGATGGGCAGGGGAGAGAGAGAGTTGACTTGTGGAAAAAGGAGGGATGGATGCTTATACTTGAGGTATGGGGTGTACTTGATTGATTGATTGATTAATGAGACATGTTGTAGAGTTTTCCTCAAAATTCACAATAATAACCTTGCCGGATAACCTTGTGAGCTAGGGATTGGCCGCCCGAGTGATTACTGTAGATGCCCTCATGAATTTCACGCATGGCATAGTCGGCCTCACTTGGCCTCAGGCATCGTAGGAGGGTTGCATAGTATCCTTTCTTGTACAGTACTCCATTGAGCATGGTGTAGCAGGCTGCGCGGTTCTTCAATCGTCGAGCCTCTACGCGATCTTCGGGGAGTACACTGGTCTCAAGATATCTAACGATCGGATCGACCCAAGATGGCTCGGAATTGATGGGGAGCAGGGTCGAGGGTTTGGTTCCCCCGACACTTAGCTCGACCATGAATTCAATAGGAACAGATCTGGGGATGTCATCTTCGTCTGCTAAAGCGAGCTTCGCTAGGAGGTCGGTTTTAGCATTCTCGGCCCTTGAGATCCGGGTAAGAGAACATTGGTGGAATCCGGCGATCATTTCTTTGGCTTTCATAAGATAAGCTTTTAACCTCTCCTTCCTAGCCTAATATATATCGACTATCTGGTTGACGACTAGTTGGGAGTCGCTATACACATTTACATGAGTGATTCCTAAGTTGGCTGCTAGCCAGAGTCCTAGGAGCAAAGCTTTGTATTCTTCTGTATTATTGGAGGCTTGAAATCCAAGTCTCAAGGCATATTGAATAATTGTGTGATCAGGAGTCTACAGGACTATCCCTGCCTTGCTTGCCTTAGAGTTGGATGAGTCATCCATGTAGAGAGACCAAACGGGATGGGTGGGAGGGGATTGATCGGACGATGCCCCTAGGTCAGTAGAAGAGATTTCTGTTTGCACTGTGACTTTAATGATGAAGTCTGCCACCGCTTGTCCCTTAATTTCTACCTGGGCTTATAATGGATGTCGAATTCACTGAGTTTGATTGCCCATCTTGTGAGTCGTCCTGAAGCCTCCGGTTTCTATAATACCTAGCGGAGAGGTTGATCGGTCATGATGATAATTGAATGAGCCTAAAAGTATGGCCGTAGGCATTGGGATGATATGACCAATGCCAAGGCCACTTTTTCTAGAGTCGGATACCTCATCTCTGCCAGGACGAGGGCCTCGCTAATGTAGTAAATGGAGAATTATTTGCCTTCATGCTCGCAGATAAGGGCCGAGCTTATGGTTGCAACAGATACTGCCAGGTAGATCAGCAGAGGCTCACCTGGCTCAGGCTTAAAAAGCAATGGTGGCAATCTTAAATATTCTTTGAGTTGCTAGAGGGCGTTCTCACATTCCTTTGTCTAATCGACGATCTGTTGGCCCTTCAACTATTTGAAGAAAGGGAGACACCTGTTGGTAGCTCTAGACACGGAGCGATTCAGGGCCGCTATCCTTCCAGTCAACCGTTGAATATCTTTGATCATCTTCGGAGATTCCATGTCTAGCAAAGCATAGATTTTCTCTAGATTAGCTTCGATTCCCCATTAGTTGACCAAGAATCTGAGAAATTTGCCCGAGCCTATGCCAAACGCGCATTTGTTCGGGTTGAGCTTCATCTTATATTTTTATAGGATGAGGAATATTTCCTCTGGGTCAGCTATATGGTCGGTCGCTTTAACGCTCTTGACGAGCATGTCGTTGATATATATCTCCATCGTTTGTCTTATCAGTCGGGCGAACATTTTGTTGACCAATCTTTGATAGGTTGCTCCAACATTTTTCAATCGAACTGCATCACTTAGTAACAGGAAAGACCTTTGTCGGTGACAAAGGTGGTTTTTGATTTATCAGACTGATGCATTACAATTTGATTATAACTAGAGTAAGCTTCCATAAAGCTAAGTAACTCATGCCCTGTGGTACTATTAATTAGCTGATTAATCCGAGGAAGGGGAAAACTATCCTTAGGGCAGGCTTTGTTTAAGTTGGTATAGTCTATACAAACTCGCCACTTTCCATTAGCCTTTTTGACCAACACGACATTAGCCACCCACTCAGTTGCAGTATATTTCTGCAATGAAATTGGCTTTGAGTTTTCTAACCTCTTCCTCGATTATGGTGTACTTTTCGGGGCCGAGTGCACGCCGTTTCTAATGGATCAGCTTGTAGTCTCGGTCAATATTAAGGCATTGAATCATGACCAAAGGGTCAATGCCCGGCATGTCTTCATGAGTCCATGCGAAGACGTCGGCGTATCAACGGAGCAAGGCTATTAGCTTCTCCTTTGATGGCGTTGATAGGGATGAGCCAATCCGGATGGTCCTCGAGACATCCGACTCATTCATGACACCTGGATGAGGTCTTCCACGGGCTGTGTGAGACCCGTATCCTAGCCCGTACCGTTCTGTATGCTTCCGTGGTCCTCCCGGTTGAATTCCGGTGACCAGCGATATGTTATCGGCGTTTGTGTGTGATCCTGAGTCGTGTTCCGTATATCAGAGTCGGCTTGACCAGAGACTTGTATCCCTACGACCGCGCCGTTGCTGCAGTTCCGATGTCGCGTCTCGCACGTTGAGGCGATACCCGAGTCAGGAGTTGTAGCCCCGCGTTCAGTTTGAGGAAAACACCACGCTTTGCTAACCCCAAGAGAATTCATCACATCAATCCCATAAATCATTCAATCAAGTACACATCACTCCCATCACTCCCACCCATCCCTAAGTACAACTACCCATCCCCAAAGTCAACTCTCTCTCTCTCTCTCCACCCATCACTCCCCATCACTCACCCATCACCCTCTCTCTTACAACCCTCTCTCTCTCTCTCATCTCTCTCCCTCATTCTCCAAGCAACCCATGTCCAACATTTTCATGGGAGAGAGGAGAAGCTAGTGTGGGCCACCTCCCTACCACTCAATCTCACCATGCAAAGACCATCTCCACCGTTGAAATGCATCCTTTGGAGCTCTAAGATGCGTTAATGGAAGAAGAAGTCCATGATCAAGGTGGGTGTTTTCTTAAGGTTAGATTTATACATCTTTATTTGGATTCGATGATTTGAGGACCCGCATTTGGTGAGACCCATCTTGATGTATGCATTATATAGGGAGGGCCCGTAGTAGCGGGGTCCCTCCCCATCTCACTCGTTTTCTCTCTCTCTCTCTCCTGTTTGATCGTGGCCCACCTAATATGTGTTAATTGATGGTGGAGACCATAGCTATGCAGCTGTGGTATTGACGCCAGCAAACTCTGTGGGGCCCACCCATGAAATATGTATTTTATCTATGCTGCCCATCAGCATGGCCCCACACACGTGTGGAATCCACTGTGGTATGGTCACGTAGGACCTAGCCCATGGCTCTGGAGTCTTTACAGCAGCTATATTGCTACTGTATTGAAGTTACCAAGCTCTATAGGTCCGACTGAGGTTTGTGTTATTCAACACCATCCATCCTTTTTGCTTGAAGCGGGACCCCACTTAGATGTATGTTATATTTCCGCCATCCACCCTACTTCCCAGCTCATTTTAGGTGTTGAGCCGAAAAATGATGCTAATCTGAAACTCTAGTGGGCCACACCATCTAAAATAGGAATTTTATGATTAAAAATCTGTTAAGACTCGCTGTAACGTTTCTTCACGTCAAACTATGTTGAATATTGGACTCATCTGAACTGTCTCGAGCCCAAGAATCCAACCGACCGATTGGATCTTCTTGATGTGGGCCTCGCTTATGAAAAATTGTAATAAAATTAAAAAAAACAAGATGACCCTGTTGCTGCCAGCATCTAGAGGACGCTGCAGTAGGCAGTGTCTTGCTGCTTCTAATGGGTAGGGACTGTGGGCCCCACTATAGGCGCCACCATAATGTATGTTGAACATCCACACCATGCATTTGATGAGTCCCCTTTGGGAAGTGGGATCCCCTAAAAATCAACCATTCACGGAACTCAGGTGGTCCACACCAAAAGGAGCAGGAGGTTGAATGTCTACCATTGAAACTTTTCTGGGTCACGGAAGTTTTGGATCTATATGAAATTTATTTTTCCCCTTGAATCAAGTCTCTGTGACCTTATGAATGGATTGGATGGAGAATAAATGTTATGATGGGCCCCACGTGGGACCCACCTTTATGAAGTGGATGGGTTGGGGTACTACACAATAATTATATAGCTGCTGTATTAACGCCAGCACATTCAGTGGGTCTGAACATGGGGCATGTGTTATATCCAAGCCGTCCATATGGATGATGCCATCCAGCTAGTGGGCCACGCAGGTGGATCCCACCCTTTTGAGATATGGCTGGTATCTCCACCGTCCAGTTGCTGGACGGTAGGACCCACCTTAATGTATGTATTGCATCCACACCATCCATCATCTGGATGGTGGGAATTCCACCCTGATATATGTATTTTATGGACGGTGGGACCCACTTTAGATGTATGTGTTTCATCTTACGATGTGGGTCCCCTTTAATGTATGTATTTATTCTACACACCATCCATGTGGACGGTGCATTTGAGGTCCATCTTGAGGTATGTGTTGTATATCTACACCAGGCCATAGGGCCATACGATGTATGTATTTTATCCTTGTTGGCCATCAGCAATGGAGCCCACCATGATATATGCATTGTATATCCTAATTGTCCATCTGGTGGGGGCCTATATGGATTGTGCTGGCCCACCTATTACTTGTGTAGGACCCACCTTAATGTGTATGTTATGTATGGCTACCCACCTATCTTGGTTGAACCATGGGCTGCCTCATGAGGCCCATTGTTGTGGCCCTCTTGTCGTATATGAGGCCCATTAGTGTGGCCCACTAATGCGGCCCACTTGTTGTATTTAGGGCCCATGGGTTGCGGCTCATTGTGATGTACTGAGGCCCATGGGTCGTAGCCCATTGAGATATATTTCTGGCCATATGTCGTAGCCCATTGTGATGCATTTTCGTCCCATGAGAGGTGGCCCATTGTGATGTATTTGTGGGTCATGTGCAGGGTCCACTTGTTATGTATTTGTGGTCCATTTGGTAAGGCCTGTTGTGATGTATTTCCAGCACATTTGGTAAGGCCCATCGTGATATATTTTTAACCCATATAATGAGGCCCTAATTGATGTATACAAGGCCTGTTGCGATGTATATTAGGCCCGTGAGATGTGACCCACTTGATGTATATCAGGCCCATGGGCAAGGCCACATGTGATGTAGTTATGGCCCATATGATGAGGCCCATTGAGATTTATTTTCGGCCCATGTGATGCGGCCCAGGTGATGTCTGAGGCCCTTGTGTAAGGCCCATTATGATTGTATGGGGCCCATCGAGATGGTATCGGACCCATTATTTTATGTATGAGGCCTTTGTGTGAGGCCATGGGCCCAATATACGTTCGGCTCTATGTAGGCCACTCCTTGGGAGCAATATTTGTTTAAATGATAACATTGATGGGCAATGATGGTTTAACGTCCACATTATGACCTTCCCTTAGGCCTAGTCAACCGATTATTGAGGCCGGTTGTCAAGGCCGATTTCGATTGTCGAGGCAGATTCCAATTGTCGAGGCCGATTCTGATTGACAAGGCCGATTCTAATTGTTGAGGCCGATTATCGAGGCCGAGGTCGATTTTGATCATCGAGGCCGATTGTTGAGACCCATATGATGTATGCGACCCATAGTTGAGGCCCATTGTGATGTGTATTAGGCATGTGTTTAAGGCCCAATGTGACGTATATGCAGCCCATATTTGAGGCCTATTGTGATGTGTATTCAGCTTGTGTTTAAGGCCTAATGTGATGTATATGAGGCATATGTGATGAGGCCCATTGTGATGTATTATTGGCCAAGCGATGGAGCCCATTGTGATATATGTTAGGCCCATGTGAAAGGCCCATCATAATGTGTATTAAGTTCTCGAGTGAGGCCCATGGTGTTGTATATTTGGCCCTTATGTAAGGCCATGGGTCCACTATATGTTAGGCTCTATGTAGGCCATTCCTTGGTGGCAATGTTGGTTAAATGTCCACATTATCGAGGTCGATTATTGATGCCGGTTATTGATACCGATTATGAATATGTGACAGCATAGCATCATGATACAAGCCTATATGCATCATCTGCATGTTTGTCATGAGATGTGGTTAACCATTGCATATGTCATTGGGCAGGTTGTTATCTCCTTGATAGGCGGAGGTTATCTCACATGAGCACACGGTATGTGCAAGATTGATGCATGATTAGATTATATGACTCATGCATCTTGCATTGTGTGTTGTGATTACTGTACGCCCTAGCAACATCAGAGCCGTAGCTTCCGCAAGCATGTTGTGGATGGCTAAATGGGACACCGAAAATGTTTGGTTTAAGTATTTGGGCACTTTGGATGTCCATGGGTGAAAGTTCCTAAAACTCCGTGGCTAAGAGATGCCCCAACGTCTAGACAAAACGGATACATGAGTGCCCGAATATCGAATACCAGTAGACCGCGTGTCCCACTGTGTCGTGGTCGGTTGGGAGGGGGTGTGGCCTTATCCGCCCGAGTGAGGGGGTTATAAGCTAGGATGAGTTTGACTAGCTCCCAAATGGGTCCGCTATCGATGAGCCGGGTAGGCATTGGTATACTACTGGCAGGCAAGTAGTGAGGTCTTTTCCACTTGTTGGGTTACGGGGCCGGCTGGGGCGGTAGCCAGCTTGGAGTGTACTAGACCCTAGTGATGATCCCAGAGATATACAATATTGATTTATGGAACATGAGTTGCATACTTAGCATTATATTCATTCATTCATTCACTATCCATTTGGGCTGGTGGTGCGCAACCATTTGTTACGTGTACCTTCGCAATGGCCAGGATTTCGGTTGGGGCGCGCGACTAACCTGAGATCAGGAGTTTACCACATTGAGTCTAACTATCCAAATTCAGGTATGGGACAGGTTTGAATAGAATTCCCTTGTGATGGACCCCATAGCCTGCGATACTACATACTATCATCCTGACTTCACTCTAGCTTGGTCATTTCATTTCCACCGCATATTGCATTGCATTATCAGCATCTGATATTTGGCTTAGTGTTTCCGCATTGCATAACTGATCTACATTGCTTCATCAGTACATGATATTATTTTTATTATATTTTTGCATCGCATAACTTGGATAAGGCTGATGGTATTTATGGGCCTATCAGCATGATTTCGCATTTCTCTGATATTGTATGATTTATGGGCTTGTTAGTATTTTCGCTTACTCTGATTACTCTGATATTGCTTACTTGACACTTACCTTGTGCACACACTTTCACCACCCTCTAAGCTTTCTATAAGCTTATGCACAATAGATGCGTGCAGGTAATGTTAGGTCGTAGCAGCGGTGTTGTGCATGGAGCGTGCATCTGTCTTTTGGAGCTTTGATTTTTATTTTGACATATGTATTTTCTTTTCTACATTGTATTCAAAGTTTATATTAGTGGATATGTGATGATGATATTGCATTTTGTGATTTGGGTAAACTTGTGGTTATGCTTTTTCGAGAGAAATGTACGTTGAAAAATCCTCCTTGTAGGATCCCAGGATCGGAACTTGGCTTATGAGTGCTGCGAGCCGAGAATGGGGTACTACGGAGGCTGTCAGCACCGGATTCACCGATCAAGATTCCTGTGAATCCGATTTTTGGGTTTGGGGTGTGACAGGCTAGCCCAGTCCGGGAGATTCGTCGCACGGATCCAGGGTCTCAATTGTCGTAACTTTTACAGATGCTCATAGAGCAGTAGCATAGCATCGTCGAGTGTCATGATGATCTCCTTTTATGACCTCGATGCCAGTTTTAGTCGAAAACTTCATAAACAGGTGACAAGTTGAGATGATGGCTCAGAGGAGATAGAGGAAAGGTTGACCGAGGATCACATTGTAGACTGAAGACTGATCGACTATTAGAAAGTCGATCATAACAATAGCTTGATTTGGCGCATCTCTGGCAGTGAGAGGGAGGTGAATTACTCCTTTGGGAAGAATCTACCCACCCGAGAATCCGATCAATGGAGTTCTTATGGGACTCAGAGCCAAACGTTCAGCACCCATCTTGTCAAACACCTGTGTAAACAGCACGTCAGCAGATGAGCCTGTGTTAACGAGGACTCTGAAGACTTAGCGATTGACGATAGTGACAATGATGACCTGAGCGTCGTCGTGCGGGTGATGAATGCCCCTCGCATCTGCCTCAGTGAATACCATGCTATATTTTTCGAGCTTTCTCTCTTTTGAGGGCCAAACTAGAACCATAATCTCGGACTCAGGTTGAGTAACGTTCCTTGCATGTTCTTTTCGAGCGTTATTTGAATCGACTCCACTCAAATGACCACCGATAATAGTTCGGATATCCTCAGTAGGTCGGTTATCATTCGGGTGTTCTTCTATGGTTCTAGCTCCTAGGTCGACGTGTTCGCCGAGGTGGCCCTCTCGGATGAGCCTCTCAATCTCCTGCTTTAGGTTATAGCAGTCACTCGTGTTATGTCCATGATCGTAATGGAAATGGCAGTACTTACTCTTACTCCGTCGGTTCGGATTACTCCGGAGTTTATCTGGCTAGTTGACGAATCCTTCACCCTTGATTTCCTTCAGAACCTACTCTTGCGGCTTGTTGAGTGGAGTGTATGTTGAAAACTTGTGATCAGGCCGCTTACCCGACCTACGTTCATCGCGGGACCGGTCATCCTTCCGCTTCTTACCACTGGCTGAGTCAACTTCTTTTTTGGCTGGCTCTTTGGCTAGGATTTTTGCATTTTGAGCGGCCTCATGAAGGATTCGGGTTTCCTTGGCATCTTCTTACTTCTCTGACCGGGCCATGAATTCAGCCAGAGTAGTGGGCGGGTTCTTGTCCAGGGATGCAAGAAATGGCCTATCTTTGACACCTTGTGTAATAGAATTGAGAGCTATCTCGTTCGAATGCTTCCGGACTTGGAGCGATTCAAAATTGAAGCATTTGATATAATCCTTAAGTAGCACTCCCTCTTTTTGGATTATATTGTTCAGGTGCGCGGATGACTTCAACTTTTTCTTTCCTTCGATGAAATTATCGAGGAATGCGTCGCTGAGCTCGGTGAACGAGCTGATGGATTTTGGTTTCACTTGTTTGAACTAGAGCCGAGCTACATCAACCAAAGTAAGAGAGAAGGCCCGGCACATCATGGCATCTGAGGCATCGTGCAATTCCATATAAGTCTGAAAGGACTCAATGTGCACGGTTGGATCGGTTTTGTCGATGAAGGGCGTGATTTGAGGAAGGCGGAATCGTTCCGATAGACGACTTGTATGATCTCGTCTGTGAACGGGGATGCCTACGCCTCAGGTCCTGCGTGACTGGCATGGCGGTTTTGCTTCATATCTGCGATCTCCTCTCGCATTTCCTTTCATAGGACCTGGAGCTCAGCCTTCCAAGATTCGTCGCTGTCAGCCGTACCCTCAACCGGGGGTCTGCTACGCCTTCTCCGATCTATTTCGTGTCGTAGATCAGTCGCAGGCAGCGGGGCGGTCATGGAGATATGGGGGGGGTGCAGGCTCAGTCGGACCCTGGTGTTGACTTTGCTGAGGAACGATTTGCGGAGTGACGTGCTGAGGATCCATGAATTGTCGTAGGGTATTTGCCTGACCATCGTCCTGTTGAGGTAGCTGGACCTGCTAGCGATAAATCTGTTCCAGCATCTACTTCATGTAGATCATATCGATCCTGAGTTCCTGGACCTCCTTATTTCAACGTCCATTCCCTCGATTCTGTTGAGTGTTCCTGGTCGAAACAAAGGTTGTTTGACGAGCTGCAGAACCTTGTCGATTATCGGGTTGGTTCTGGGCCCCTTAGTCTCCATTCGTACTAGGCAAGCCCTCTGTCGTCAGTGGTCCGGTGACAGGGACCTCACTAGGTTTGTTCTAGACGGTTCTCATTGTTCTCGCCATTGGAGACTGCTTAATGCTTAGAGAAAACGACTTTTCGTATCGGTTCCCATAGACGGCGTTAAACTGTTGATGCTGTTTTTGGCTCATCCTGTTGCTGGCCCTTGGACCTACACGAGTAGAAGGAAAAAGGTGATCCTGACTTTACCAGCGGACCCTCCGATGCTTAAGTCAGAATCTGGGTCTTAGAGTAAAGGTTTTAGGGCGAGAGATTTTACATACCTTTTATCATGAAGCTCTTTGTATTTATAATGGCATCATACCCCGTAGGGCTTCCGTAATTAGAGTAGATCTCAATCTCTTGGACTCCGTAATCCCTGATATTCCTGAATTTTCGGGGATCTTAGCCTTATCTCCTGAAAATCTCAGGTAAAGATCCAGAGTTTTACTAGGTAACTTCCAGATATAAAATGATACAGCTCAGCTGGCTATTAATACAGTCGCGCCGAGACAGGTTTTACAGCTAATCTCCGCCACACTATTAGCCGACTCAATCTTTGAATCGAACTAAAGCTTGGGCGTCTCTAGGGCGAACTGGTCTTAGGTCAGCTTGGGCTTTCCTCCGTGAGGCTTTTGATTGAGCCTTGAGGTGCACTCCCTCCCTTAGAGGCTTCGCTTTAAGGCTTAGGATGTTCAGGCTACGGTCGGGTCAGGCACCTCACGATCCGAGCTATGTCTCTCCATCCAGTATTTATGGACTTTGGGCTTTATCCGGACTTGGTGTCCAACGAGTTCGAGCCATTGCTTCGCTGATTCTTCTGACCCTCAAGCCAACTCAAGGACTTGTTACATTTTCCTCACCAACACCTTCCAAATACATGCTCCCAAATATAAGATTTGGATTACTGTACATTTTAACCAAATACAAATGAAGAATTGAAATCACATTGATTCCAATGTAATTGTGATTTTGATTCCAATTCATTCCAAATCCAAGCTCTCAAATGGAGTGGATTAGACAGTCTGAACGGTTACACGTGGAATATTTAGGGCTGAGTATCAACCATCACCATCTCCCAAGTATTAAATGATGCCCCTTCTATTCCTGTTTATATACAGTATAGTTACTTTGTCATGCAGACAACATCATGTACGATGGATGGATGAGTTGAAGATATTGATGTGAGAATGAGTAAAAGATCAACACAAGCACTACAAATTTGCAAAATGGCGTAAACTTGAACCGTTGAAACTGTGGCTCTCATTTTAGATGGCTCCAAAGTCAGAAATTAAACTCATCTGATTTCCCAATTGGTTGATTGGCGCAAATTGGATGAACGGTGAAGATGAAAACCAGTTAATGGTCTGGATTCAATCTTTATTTCCAATCTTGCCCTACATGCAGTGTTTCCTGCATTTTGGACAGTTTTGATTTGAATTAACATTTGCCACGTGTACAATTCATATCAATCTTCTCTTTTTTTTTCTTTCTTTCTTTTTTTTTTATTTTTTTTTTTATTTTTTTTATTTAAATAATAAATAAAATCAGTTATTGCACGCGCCACCACAAATGTCAGCATGGCAAACTGGTCCGGCATCTAAGCTATTCATCAAAAGGATCCTGCTAAATAAATTTCCTGTCCCAAAAATCCGGTCTGTCCACTAACAAATATACGGTTGTGGAAAAATCTGACAAAGTTCTCTAATATGTCATCTTATTTCCAATATAACGGCACACCTACTCAATGGACTACCTTTTCCTTTTGGAGGAAACATGTCCACCTGATGAATGGCTTAGGATATTTTTCACGGCCTGCCACGCTGGCAATTGTGCAAGTTCTTGCGTGGGATGTTAGTGGGGCCACCATGATGTTTCTGAAAAATCCACCCGTCGTCCATTTTTACAGATCATTTTTGAACAAGAGGCCCAAAATAAGGTTGATCCAAAACTCGAGTTGACCGCACGAGAGGAAACTGTGGAGATTCTATGACCACCGTTTAAACACTAATATCAAGCTAAGTTTTTTGTGTGTTCACTTCATCCCAGTGGCAATGACTTTATAAACGGTTTGGATGGCATTTAAACATGAAGGTGGAGCCCAGGAAGGTTTGAACGGTAGGAAACTCTTTCTCTAGTTTTCCTTATAGTATGGCTGCCTTGAGTTTTGGATGCACCTGATTTTCGGTCTCATCTCGTAAAATAATTTAGAAAAACGGATGAACGGGGTGGATTTTTCAGAAACATCGTCGTGGGCCCCAACTAGCACCCTAGCGTAAGAATTTAATGCCAGAGGCTTTGGCAGGAAATCCGGGTCCTAGTTCACTTGTACACGCTTATGGGCTTAACAAAGCTCAGAGGTGATGCTGGGCTGGTTCCGAGAAAGGCAGGATAAGGCCCATCCTTTCCAACACTATAAAGCCCAAGGACTAAGCCTGAGATGATACTAGCACAGTGGGCCTAGGCCCACCCTAAAAAAAGACCACTCCTGAAACATTGATCAAATACCCATTTCCTACTGTGAATGTTGCTAATCCATCCGTTAATCAGGTGGGAGACACAATCACAAATAAATAAATATTTAGAAAAATTAAAACAAAAGTCTACGCGCAAGATGTATGCATGTATTGCCTAACTAATGATCTGAGCCGCATGTGCAAAGAACTCATGTTCCCATGACGTTGGGCTGAGTCGGGCTAAAATGACTTAAGCCCAAGCTTGTTTCCGGGCCATAAATGGCCCAAGCCCAGCACATGCCCAAGAACATTAAGTCCATGCCCGTACAAGTCCAGCTTCGCTCGCGGACCGGGTGGGCCATTGCAACCCCTAATGGGTATGGGTAGGTGTTATTGTTATTTACATTTTTTTTTTTTATTTTTTAATGATATTTCTAAAATTACATTCAACAATCAATCCTAGCCATCCAATTGATGGTAAAAGAATGAATAATTAAAAATAAAATAATGAGTGGTCCAAATTCAAAGGGAAAATCATATAGCTGGTATCATATTCCCATTGTACACTTTAGTCTAGACAATAATTACACTTATCTTAGCCATATGGACAGTTTGAATAGCCATATGGACAGTTTGAATTGCCATATAACTATCCTGAATGCGTAGTTGAAGAAGGGAGTCGATTAGGTAAGACTCGGATCTACCGATGTGGGTGGGACTCCTACTGTAGGGCTCACGGTAATGTATGTGTCTTAAATCCACACTGTCAAACCATTTTATATCACTAGTTTTAACCCTTTCTTCATTTAACTCTTTTTGTTTGGTTATGGACCATGTCATTTAGCCATTTTGGTTTACTGTTAGAATCTTCTAATCTTGAAGAAATTTTTTGGTATGAAAAATCATATAAATGATCTGGACCGTTACAACGTTAATCCAGATACAAAAACTACAGTAGTCCTTGCATTCTAAACATGGCAATACGTGTGGAGGTATTCTAGAATCTTTACACTGTTCGTCTGCACAATGTTCATATATGTAAATGTTTCACATGGGGCATGTGCAAGCAGTTTACCACACTTGTGATTTTGGTCCATGCATGTTTACATCCATCATATGGGCCCATCCATCTTAAATCCCTTAAAGCTCTTAGTCATTCGGTTAACATATGTCTAACAGACAATTCATATTTATTATATTAGAAAAATATAATTATTGACATAGACCGTCCATCACGCAGGCCGACCTTTGGTTAACCATCCTTCTCAAATCACTCTGGTCAGGTGATCCTAACCATCTGTTTAGTGGTTTGGTGAAATGGACGGTCCATATCAAGTATACGTGAAAAAACATGTGGACTGTCCATCATGCAAGTCCCACCTTTAATTCCCCATTCCTTTCAAATCACTATGATCCGACTATTCCAACCAACCCATTAGAAGTTTGGTCAAATGGAAGGTCCAAGAGTGGTTTAAGTTCATCACGTGGGCTCTCCATTAGTTGCCATCCCTCTAAAATCACTTTGACTTAGATGATCGTAACATCTGGGTTAGCGGTTTGAGAAATGTGTGGTTTACCGTGAGTGTACTAAAGAAGTCCATGTATTGATGTGGACCATTCATCACACGTGGCCTACTTTTCATTGCCCATCTCTCGCAAATCACTTTGCTCCAATGATCCGAACAATTAAATTAGTAGTTTGGAAAATGGATGGTCCAAATATTGATTATACTAGAATTATTTAAGCATGAATGTGGGACATCAGTCATATGGGGTCTATCTTTGATTTCCCATCTCTATTATGTCACTTTGAACAAATGATTCCAACCATCTAATTAGTGTATGGTGAAATGGACTACCCATATTTAGCATATATACCAACAAGGTCTAAGCATTGATATGAACCATCCATCATGAGGGACTCACATTCATTTGTCCATCCCTCTCAAATCATTCTGATTATATAAATCTAACCACCTAAATAATGGATAGATCAAATTAAGTATATTAAAGAGTTCTAAGTATATATTGATTTGGACCATCATCTTGTGAGTCACATTTAACTTCTTATACCCAATCAAGTCACTTTGATTGAATAATATAACCATCTAATTAATTGCACAAGAACTAGGTTGAGGTGGAACCAAAGCACACTCTTCTCATAGGGTTTGATGTGAAAATGTGTGTGCGTGTCTACACACACACACACACACACACACACACACACACCACCGAATGCTCAACTGCACACCAGTTGGCATGAACTCATGCGAACTTTTTCAAAACTCAGCATACATGATGTGAATCCAAAATCTGAATGGCCCGCGTGATGCAACACCCCATGAAACCTATACGGCCCAACTTTTACTTTGATCCAAAACTTTAGTGGGCCATGAAAAAAGAAAATGGTTTCCTCCCTTAATTTGCATCCCTCTTCAGAGTTTTAGATCAGGGTGAAAATCAGTCCCTAGTGATTTCACGGGATTCTGTATCACGGATTAAAAGCTCATGACATGTGTGCCTCTCTCTCTCTCTCTCTCTCTCTCTCTCTCTCTCTCTCTCTCTCTCTCTATATATATATATATATATATATATATATATATATATATATAAAAGCCTATGGCAAGAGACCACTATGAGCACATTTCATCCCATGGCAAGGAACTTTTCTTTTGTGTGACTACATTTAGAGGCACTTTCAATTGCCCTAAATACGATGGAATTTCATGATATTCTGCACAAAATTACACTCAAGTACAAGGAAAATATGAAATTCCATAATATTTGGTTGACCAAAAATCAATTCTTAGAATATGCACTTTTTAAGAATATTACTTATTCCCTTTTTAACAGATATTGTTACATTTGTTTTAGTTTAGTTGGCCCAATAATGAATCATTGAACTTTTATCAAGTAATTATAAGAAAGCTTATCTCAAATACTATGAAATGATGGCTATAACATCAACTCATTTATTTATTCATTTCAATTTGTTAGAATACATCTCTCAATATATTGCTATAAGATACCTTGAGACTTTAGACATTAGATCGGGGGTCATATTTCAACCATTTCATCATTTGACTCTTGTCCTAAATGCGAATGTTGTTTTTGAATGGTCAAAGGATTGTAAAGGATTGTATTCCAATTGGGAAGTGTTATCCCCCCCCAATAGCAATAAGTGGGGAGTAGATCTAGCAATCCATTATTTTCTTCCCTGATTCATTATTCCATAAATTGCTGAAAACAAAACAAGTTCATCGAAATTCAAGATCTAATAAAACAAATAATTCAAACAAAATTTCAAATTAACGAGTTTTTTATTCCCAAATATCCAATTGACCAATTAAATCTTTATAATGCACTCTATTTTTCTTTGACAAATAAGCTGGTAGACGTTTTCTCAAAATCTTTCAATGTCTGCTCTAGCTTCCACCATAGGTCCAGTAACTCTGAATACAACTCTCGTTAGAGGCATGCCCTTTGCTCGCTAAAATTCTCTAATAGTGATAGTGATAGCAGGCCTTGCAATGAGAGATTCTTATGGTCACCTATATACTTCTAAAGAAGCAAGTTGCAAGCAGAGGCGAGTTGACTGGGCATAGGCTCATGTAGTCCTTGTAAGAACTCTATTTAGTGGCCCTCACGGATCAACGGTCTGGATTGTCATACAGTTGGACTGGATGATTGAGTAGAACAGTGGGCCCCACTTCATGTGTGCGTTGCGCAGTTTATCTGTGCAACTATGCGTACTAGGGCTGGAATGCTATAACTGTCTTACGTAGACAGCAATTTGAGTTGCACTAGGATGCTACAATGTGGAGCGTGGGAGAGAGAGTTGTGATGGGTTTCAAACTCTCTCTCCACAGATTTTATAAAAGAGAGCTGGGTCCCCGATCCTACACCATAGCAGAAATTCGAGTCTCATCTTGTGAATTGCAGAAAGGGTGTGAGGGAGAGGAAGATCCTAAGCTCTACAGGTATTCTGGTATTCTTATCCGGCTTCCATGGTGGCGTCTCAGCTAGGTAAGCTATCCGACCCCTGATCGCCATGTCCCATGCACAGACAGATCCGTGGGCCTATTCCGCATATAAATTAAGTCCCACAGTTGGTATCAGAGACATTTGTGCATAGGTATGGATGATAGAATTCAGCTATTATAGATTTAATTCGATTATTAGGGTTTTCCAAATCGGAACCCATATCAGCAATCAGCTGATTCGAAATTAGAATCCCATATCTGCTATTAGCGATTTTGATATTCGAATCCCACATCTAGAGATTGGCGATTTCGAACTCTTAATTAATTTTGGGAATTTCAAATCTAGAAACCCCAAATTCAGATCGAAATTAGGATTTCCAAAATCTCAAATCTAATATTAGGGTTTTTTGAATCCCTGAAATCAGAGACCATCAATTAGGGATTTCGAGTCCCAAATTTAGTATATGGGAATTCCAGAAATCCCAAATCCCTAATTAGGGATTTCCGAAATCAGATCCCTAAATACAGATTAATTAGGGATTTCGAAATCAGAATCCCCAAATACAGGTTGGGAAATTTCGGATCAGACGCCCAAAATTCTTCTCATTAGGGTTTTCCATACCCTCACTTGTGTCTTCAAAGGAGGCAGCCGTGGATACCCTATTCACCACCGAAGTTATACATCATCTTTGACTCCAGCAGATCCGAGGTTACAACCTCCATTGACGGCCGACTGGATCCTTATATCCACCATCTTCCATCCATGGCTAAGCGAATATAGAACTCGTTCAAACCCTCACGATGCTCCATTGTACACCAGTTGTGTTCTTCCCTGGCCACGGTGGCCATCATCGTGACTGGAGATTCTTCCTGTCAGTCTGGTGATGGATGTTGGTCGTCCAGTCCTAAGGATGGCTGGCAGCGGCGACTACTTCGAGGCTAGGGCGAGCAGCAGTAGCAGCTGTTTTTCGAACAGCTATTAGAGGCAGGGATTTAACTTACCCGAATTTTTGGGTAATGGGTTTTGCGGAGCCGATTGAATGTTAGTCGGGTCTGCAATACAGGACCCGAACCGGATCATTTTTTGTTACAGACTATTGATTGGTGGGCCCTGATATCTTTCTAAGCCCATTAATCCAAGTGTCTGGTTCACTCAATAACATTCAGTTTTATTTTGGTCTGAACCATCTACGTGTTCAATCATGAGCTGCCTATTTTGATATGGGTTGTCTATTTAATCATGAACTTCCATCTATAATTAGACTTTGAATTGATCTGTTCAACTCATGAACAACCATACATGAATCTACCCATTAGTTTCACTCATTTGAACTAGTACAAATCAAATAATAGTTCTGATTCGGCCCTATAGTTGGCCCATCACCCATCTTTAAGTATTAATATGGACCGTTGGAATATAAGGTATGAAACCTATTTATATGTTTCACTTTAAGGATTTTCAAAAGGTCAAAATCAACTAACTTATGGACTGCATCGGACTAATTAAAATATAATTCATATAAAGGCAAGATTATAATAGTAATCCTAAAGTCTATATTTGTAGTTTTGGATTCGGTTGTGTTAGCCACCATAGTGATCTCAATTGATGAAAACTTTACCAGTACAGACTTGTAATATTGGGATAAGGATGATTGCATATAGTTGCGTTTACATTTTCATGCGTATGGTAACGAAAACGCAGACGATTACCGTATGGCAGACACGTGAACGGGTGAAGTAAATGGTGCTAGTAATGTAAGGCTGAAAGACTCATCTCACCCACAGGTATTGAGTGTCTTAGATTTACATGACTGACATCACTTAGCTTCATGTTCAGGAGGATCACTAACATGTTGTCATTACCGCCCACAGGAGGAATGATGATGATGTAACAGATTCTCACTAGGATGAGATGGTTGGGCCTATTGTCATCCTGGATGATTCAGTTGATGCCTCCCTTAGCAACTGAATTGATTAATTTTGCCTGATATTTGTTTACATTCACTAAATTGCTTTGTGAAATTATAAACTAATGTGAGTATAAATGCATCTCTTTTATTTCAGTCTCAATTCCAACTAACCAGAATCAAGTCCCTGCCCTTAATGGATCTAATTATGCTCAATGGAAGAACGTCATTAAAGTTGTACTGGGCTGTCTTTAATTAGATTTTGCCCTAATAACACCAGAACCGCTAAAGCCATCTAATAATGCTACTGAAGCTGAATATAATCGATGGGTTGCATGGTTTAGATCAAATGATATATGCCTGAAAGTCATTAAGTATTCAATTTCTGAATCGATGAAGGGTGTCATGCCTGAAACAGATAAAGCTAAAGTTTTCCCGACTGAAATGGGAAAACGATTCAAGAAATCTGATAAATTTGAAGTGGGCATTCTTTTGAATAAATTGACTCGCTTGTCCTACGATGGAAAAGGCAACATCCGTGAATACATTGTAGAGCAGATCGAAGTTGTTTCTAAGATCCGTGCTCTAGGGCTTGTACTCACTGATGATTAACTAGTTCATTTGATCATGATCAACCTACCTCCCCAATTCGGCACGTTCCTGGTAAACTATAACACTCTGAAGGACATGTGGACATTGGATGAACTCATCACTCAGTGCGTCCAAGAAGAAGACAAGATCAGATAGATGATAAAAGTTCAAAATGTTAATATGGTAACTTCAGGACAAGGGCATGGGCAAGGGAATAAAGGTAAAAGGAAGAGGAAACAAGGTTCTAATAATGCATTCTCTGGTTTTCCATCTGGAAACCATGAGAATCAATCTAGAAATGGATGTAAACATAAACGGGTTAAAGGCAAATCGTGTTTCTTTTACAAAAATACGGGTCATCTAAAGAAAGACTGCGGAGGTTTTAAGGATTGACTCATAAAGAAAGGTAATCATTTTGTTCTTGTCTGTTTTGAATCTAATTTGACCGATGTGTCAACAGATTCCTGGTAGATAGATTTCGGAACTACTATTCACATATGCACTTCTATGCAGGAATTACTACAGGCCAGGCCACCAACTGATGCGGAGTGCTCAATATACGTAGGCAATGGTGTCAAAGTTGACGTGGAGGGAATAAGAGTCTATAGGCTTAAGTTGAAGTCTGGTCATTTTTTGAATTTAGTAAATACATTCTGTATGCCGTTTATAAGGCACAATTTAGTTTCAATTTCCTGTTTGGATAAGTTGAGATATTCATTCCACTTTGGAAATAAATATTTTAGCATTTACTTTAATTCGATTAAAGTTGGAACCGGCTCTTTAGTAAACAACTAATACCAGTTAGACTTAATTGCCTCTCACGTCTATAATATTAATACCTTGCATGGAAATGTAGTGGGATCCAAGCGATGACTAGACTATGAGAATTCCTCCATGTTGTGGCACAGACGGCTATGCCATATATCTCTTGAGAGATTAGATAGGCTTGTACGAGAAGGAATTTTACATTCTTTAGACTTTTCTGACTATAAAGTATGCATTGATCGTATAAAAGGGAAACAGACTAGAACGAGAAAGAAAGGTGCAACCAGGAGTGTAGATCTATTAGAGGTTATACATACAGATATCTGTGGACCATTCCCTACAGCCTCATGGAGTGGCCACAAATATTTCATTACCTTTATAAATGACTACTTTCTCTTTGGGTACCTATACCTTATCAGTGAGAAATCAGATGCCCTGGATGCTTTTAAAATCTTTAAGGCCGGGGTTGAAAATTAACTCGATAAGAGAATTAAAGTTATCAGATCTGACCGTGGTGGTGAATACTATGGCAGATATGACGAATCAGGACGTAATCCAGGGCCATTCGTTAAATACCTGCAGGATTGTGGCATTGTTTCTCAGTATAATATGCCTGATACTCTAGAGCAGAATGGAGTTGCTGAGAGACGTAATCGCACCCTTATAGATATGGTGCGAAGTATGGTCAGTAATTCAACATTGCCAGAATCTCTGTGGGGTGATGCGATCAAAACCACAGCCCATATATTAAACAGGGTTCCCAGCAAAGCAGTAAGCAAAACTCCTTTTGAGTTGTGGAATGGGAGAAAACTAATTCTCCGATATCTACATGTTTGGGGTTGTTCTGCTGAGCCCAAAATTTATAACCCGCATGAAAAGAAGCTTGATCTTAGAACCATAAGTTGTTTCTTCATTAGATACCCAGAAAGATCAAAAGGCGATAGATTCTATTGTCCTTCCCACTCCATCAGGATTGTTGAGACTGAAAATGCCAGATTCATTGAGGTCACTGAAAACAGTAGGAGCACGAACATAAGAAATTTTGTATTTGAGGAACAAAGGACTGTGACTCCTATCATAGTCAATCCAGATCACGTGGACATTAATGATGCAGTCGATTCTGCAATCACTACAGAGCAACATGTAGAACCTCATATACAAACCACTAATGAGCAAAATCAAGATCAGACCCAACAAGCTGAACCATTAAGAAGATCTGAAAGAGAGAGAAGGCCTGTAAATTGAGATGATTACATCGTATACTTACAGGAACACGACTTTGACATAGGAGTGGAAAAGGATCCTGAACCCTTTACACAAGTCAAACAAAGTGCTGATCCTTCTCGTTGGTTTAATGCCATGAAAGATTAGTTGAAATCCATGCAGGACAATAAAGTATGGGATCTTGTAGAGTTACCTACTGGAATAAGGTCGATTGGTTATAAATGGATATTTAAAACCAAACGGGACTCCAAAGGTAATGTCGAACGATATAAAGCCAGACTTGTTACCAAGGGTTTTAACAAACGTGAGGGCATTGACTTTAAGGAGACTTTCTCACCAGTATCCAAGAAAGACTCATTCAGGATCATAATGGCTCTTGTAGCTCATATGGATTTAGAGTTACATCAGATGGATGTAAAGACTGCATTTCTAAATGGGGACCTGAATGAGAATGTGTACATGTTGCAGCCCGAAGGTTTTGTAGCTACTGGCTCAGAACATTTGGTTTGTAAACTTAAGAAGTCCATCTATGGGTTGAAACAGGCATCGCGACAGTGGTACCTTAAGTTTCATGAAGTAATTTCTTCATATGGCTTTGTAGAAAACACAGCAGATGAATGCATGTACATTAAAACCAGTGGGACTAAGTTCACTATGATGATTTTATATGTTGATGAGTTTCTGTTAGCTAGCAGTGATACCAGGATGTTGAGGGACACCAAGAAATTCTTATCTCAAAGGTTTGAAATGAAAGACCTTGGTGAAGCTTCTTACGTCATCGGCATTGAGATTCGCCGTGACAGAACACTTGGACTGCTCAGCTTGTCACAGAGGGCCTATATTACTAGGGTACTCGAAAGGTATTGCATGTAAAATTGTGCTTCAGGAAAGTCGCCCATTGTGAAGGGCGACAAATTTAGTTTATTTCAGTGTCCAAAGAATGATTTAGAAAAGAATCGAATGAAAGAATTTTCGTACGCATCAGTAGTAGGGAGCATCATGTATGCTCAAGTTTGTACGCGACCGGACATTGCCTTTGTCACTAGAATGTTGGGAAGATATCTATCTAATTTAGGAATAAAATATTAGATAGTTGCAAAAAAAGTATTACGGTATTTTCAGAGAACGAAAGACTTCGGACTCACATACAGAAGGTCTGATCAGTTGGAGTTGATCGGATATTCAGATGCAGACTTCGCAGGATGCGTTGATACTAAGAAGTCTACTTCAGGATACATCTTCATGATGGTGGGAGGAGCTGTGTCATAGAAAAGCGTGAAACAATCTACCACAGCCTCATCCACTATGAAAGCTGAATTTATTGCCTGCCATGAGGCATCTAATCAGGCACTATGGTTAGAGAGTTTCTTCTCAGGTTTACGGGTACTGGAGCATATCCCAAAACCATTGAGAATATTTTGTGAGAATTCGGTTGCTATTTCCTTCTCTAGTAACAACAAGCATTCGTCAAGGTCGAGGCATATCGACATCAAGTATCTTGTTATAAAGGAAAGGGTTCAGAATCATCAAGTGTCTATGAAATTTATCGGCACTACGCAGATGATTGCAGATCCGCTCACTAAAGGGCTCCCTATCACGCCATTTCAAGAGCATGTAACATCCATGGGAGTCATTAATCCCACAGATGTATTCAGTTAGTGGTAGTTGAGCGTACTTTGATTTTCACAGATACTTAGAGATCTCGTTTTATACAGTTTTATTTGGATGATTTTGATATAAAGATTTATTTCTACTTCTCTATATATATGCGTAAATTTTGAGTAAGTAGAATTACAGTCGTGTCTCGTTGGAGACATTAAAAGCTTCAGGACCTCTTAAGGATAGACACATATTATCACACTAAAATGTGTAATCCTTATACCACATTTCCTAGTTCGTGATCTAAGTCGTTAAGATTGAAAGTATTTGTGATCGCGCTTAGACTCACTTCGCCTAAATTAAATGTTGTGATGACTACCGCGTTTCGATACTGACTGTCTTGATGGACCAGATTGAATAGCGTTACTCATACTGTCCAACTGTTTTTTATTGGTTAACCATTTAGATATTTTCTTAAAAGATCAAAATTTGTTTTCAAAATAATTCTATATGACTATCACTAACGTTGCTCAATGAGGCCTAAGTGGGAGGATGTAAGAACTCTATTTAGTGGCCCTCACTGATCAACGGTCTATATTGTCATACAGTTGGACTGGATGATTGAGTAGAACAGTGGGCCCCACTTCATGTGATGCGCTGCGCAGTCTATCTGTGCAACTCTGCGTACTAGGGCTGGAATGCTATAACTGTCTTATGTAGACAGCAATTTGAGTTGCACTAGGATGCTACAATGTGGAGCGTGGGAGAGAGAGTTGTGATGGGTTTCAAACTCTCTCTCCACAGATTCTATAAAAGAGAGCTGGGTCCTCGATGCTACACCATAGCAGAAATTCGAGTCCCATCTTGTGAATTACAGAAAGGGTGTGAGGGAGAGGAAGATCCTAAGCTCTACAGGTATTCTGGTATTCTTATCCGGCTTCCATAGCGGCATCTCAGCTAGATAAGCTATCCGACCCCTGATCGCCATGTCCCATGCACAAACAGATCCGTGGGCCTATTCCGCATATAGATTAAGTCCCACAGTCCTAGCCCAAAACTAAACCTAGTGGCCAAAACCGGCCTAACTTGACAAAAGGCTTATTGAGTTGAGTCATGGATTGGGACTCAGTTTGGGCCTTAATATAGTTCTTAAATGAGTCCAAAGCACATTATATGGGCTTATAGTAAACCCCAAGCTCAGAAAACTCTGACAACCTAGCTAATTGAAAATCTCGAAAATAGGGTTGTAGCTGGGCTGGGACGGGGTTCACTTGGGTTGGATTTTGAACAGGTCCAACACCAGCCAGGCCTGTTGAGCTGGCTCTATTCAAAATTCTGCTTTTTCCTGGCAAGTGGGCACTTGATACTCTTAGTGGGGTTGTCAACAAACTACGCCCAGGGTGACCGAAGATCTTAACAATTTTGTTTCCATAGTCAAAGTTATATTACAAACCATTTTAGTTTTAACCGTACATTCGATAGCCTCCAATTGAATGGTATGGATTAACATGTATGCACGGCATCTCCACATTCTACGTGAGAAAACAACTTTAGATCAATGGTGAGGAACTAACACTCCACCTCTAATTTTTTATTTTAATTTCCAAATTCCGAACTTGCTAGATTCCTAGCCATTTAAAAATTAGTGACCACTCTGCAATAGTACAAGTGCAATGGTTGTACCACTGACTGTCCAAATCGCTGATCCAACTGTGGATGGAGCATAACACAGAAATTAAGATTATAATGTTAAACTTCTTCCTCTCTCTCTCTCTCTCTGTTTTTTTTTCCTTTTAATGTGGACCGTTCATTACTTTTTACCATGAGCCATCAATTTGATAGTTAGGATTTATGGTCGGCTCACTGCCTTTTTGCTATGTGTATTATCTAAAACTTTAAACTAAGTTTATGATGGTCATATTTTAGTTATAATAAGATTTTTATTTTATATTAATTAAGAGTTCTCAATGTAGGGTTGATATTTTTACATTTCTTTTGTTTTATTTATTTATTTATTATTATTATACAAAAGTATAATATATATATATATATATATATATAATTTTAATTTATTATTATTTTTTAATTAATTAGGCCTAGTAAGTTAAAATGGAAATTTTAGAAGATTATTAGAAAACCATCCATGCTTTACAATACAAGATGGAGCATTCAAAGCACAATATATCCATACGATGATGAGTCTAGTTGAAATAAAGATGTTGACATGGATGATAAGTATAGTTGAAATTGTTGAAAACTATATCTAATCTAGTTGTTCAGTGTAAGTGCCAAGCACACTCTTGATTGTCAAATTTCGATGAGACAAAATAACTTATGAGACGGAAAGTTCACCTTCAAGTGAATCTTCAAGTGAATCATGAAGTTAGAAAGTGCAAGCTTAAGTCATGAAGTTGGAAAGTTCAAGCTGAAAAATGAATTCAAATTTTACTCTTTTAATAGAAGATCAAGCTCCATTGCACTTCAAGTAGAAGATCAAGTATGTTTTACTGAAGAATCAAGAAGAAGATTCCAGCTTTACGTTTGAATATCTAGTCTTCTCAGGTATAATAGACCCTAGAAAGACCTTAGACTTTGGTGCTTTCAAATGTCAAATTTATATGGGTTTTTATACTTTGGTTAGGCTTAATTTCGACTAGTTTAGACCTTCGTTTGACTAGTTTAAGTTATAGTTTGACCAGTCTAAGATAAACTTTGACCAGTACAAGTTTGAAAATCTAAAAACGGATATTATTGGTGATTTCTCGACCAGTCGAGTAGACTGCTTGACCAGACGAAGAGGGACCTTCGACCAATTGAGGGTTGCTCGAATTGAAGTTCAGCAACTATTTTTTAGCACCCACGACCAATCGAAGCCCATGCTCGACCAGTCGAAGAGGGCCCTTGACTAGTCGAGCAGGGCCTTCGACCAGTCGAAGAATGGTGTTATCCGATCGCGCTCAAAATTTGAAATTTTGTTAGATCTTAGATGAGTCGAAGGAGACCTTAGACGAGTCGAAGTAACAACATTTCTATCTATAAATAGAGGCCTTCTCTCATTCTGAAATCATTCATTCAAGTTAAGAAAAGCTTTCACCTAGAGAGAGAAGTCCCCACTATCTTCAAGCTATTGCATGGTATTATAATATTTTGTTTATATAGTTTTTTTTTTTTTTTTAAATTTCTTGATCTATTTTTATGAATCATATATTTTAAAAAGAGTAATCACTCTTCTTTTGAGATCTAATGAATTCAAACAAGTAGCCTGTGATTTGAATTAATTTAAAATCAATCTATAACTTAGAACCCTTGCTTGTGTTACTGGACATTGAACATTCTACTTCAAGCGAAGCGGTTTTACAAGCTACATTAAGAACGTCTTCAAAAAGAAGATAAGTATCATTTTATATCTTTATATTTTGGTTTCTTTGAGATATCCAGAAAATCTCATGTATTGGTTTTGACTGAGATAGTCAGAAAATCTCAGCGTGGGTGTAACAACCTAAATTTCAAGGGTCGAACAAAGCTCTACTCTCGAGATTCAGAGCATCACTTATGCATTATGGATGATGATTTTCAGATTTCTTCCATGTTAATGAGTTAAGCATGCATGGGATTATACTAAACAATACATCATACTTCGGATTTAATTAAGTTAAGCAAGAGCGGAAGTCTAAAACATATTTATTTAAGTATGCAGATGTTTCACAAATCCTCCAGAGTATGAGTACGTAACCGGGTTCAATATATACATGTATTGTTTCAAAATGAACAAAATAGATATGTAAAAGTGTTGACTAAGCCCATATGTCCCCAATGGTCCCTGCGCATCGGCACGAGGTATACATTGACCTGCCCGAGAGTTGAAAGTAGGAGAATTCCTCCTCCTCATCCAAGAAGTCCTGCTCCTTCACATAGGCGTCGTCTGTACCTGCATCTACATCAGAGTCTGGTTGGCACAGTGGGAGTGAGTGATTAACTCAGTGGTTCTATAAGGGAAAAGTTACACATGTTGTTAAGTCAATCATAATAGCAATGATAAAACAAACATAACAATCACTTCCTAACTACCCCTTTTAATGCAGGAATGGGGTGCAAGTAATGATGTATGCCCTCACATCAAAGCCCCCTCACACACGGCTCCAACAACCTGTTTCACATATAACAACACTTTCTCAAAGCGGTGCAACTCCAATGCCTTCTTGGCACATCCTAACTAATACAGTGTGATGCATGGTCGTATTAGCCAAGTAATTAATTAAGCTTATTCATATAACAAGTTTGGGAAGCTAGGGTATCTCATTTTATATCATTGACCCAAATTGAAGGATCCATCTAGGTTCGTCACTCCTAGTTAAACACATATGATAGGCAAGTTGTAGGGTCGTCACTCCTAATTAAACACATACGATAGGCAAGTTATAAGAAATTATACTCGCAATCACTACGGGGAGGCTCATCACCCCAGTGTAGGCCGACAGCACGAACACAGTATCCCATACCATCATGCCCGGCTCACGAGTATTAGTTGCTCATTGGTCACTACGGGGGGGGGGGAGGGTGGGGCTCGTCACCCTAAGGTAGGCCGACAGCACGAACACGGTTCCCATACCAATATGCCCAACTCATGAGTCTTAGTGGATCGTGGTACCATGGTTAAAGTGGATCTTTACATTGGTGAGGGGTACCTTAGATTCAAGCAGTCGCGTCTATACATGGTAAACACACAATAGGTTAATCGGTTCATTAGGCAAGCTCGATTGGTATGGGCGCACACTAACTTAATAGACACGGAGCACGTAAGCATCCCTGGTGGTCTAACCACTATCAACAATCTGTAAGTGCTATGGTTTTATGATCCTTTGGTTGTCAAATTTTTTAGTGCCAAAACCTCAATCTATGTCTTGTGTAGCTTATTGTTATATATGTTCAAGACATTGCAATATCTTTTTTAAAAACTTTGCCTCAAGTCAAGAACGAGGATCTACTTCAATTCATTTCAAGAAATGCAAGTTCAAGCTATAACGAAAGAAGTGATCTTGTTCAAGACTCAAGTTTGTGTACAACTCAAGATGAAGTGCAATTTAAGCTCTAGAAGATCTCAAGTTCTATGCTACATCATGTAAAGAGATCTCAAGCTTCACAATCTTCAAAGGTCAACTATCATACAAAGAAAATGAAGTCTCGATGTTCATATATCACTTTCAAGGTATAATTGACCTTAGATTGACCTTAAGGTAGGTAATTGTGTATACATAATTCAAATTGAATTACTTTACATGTTTTTGGGCTGTTCTAAGACTAGTCCTAAACCCTGCTCGACTAGTCCTAGCACTGCCTCGACCAGTCCAAGAAATTTCATCACCAGTCCTAAGGTTGTTGTAATTTTTTGGAATTTTCTATTTGTCCACGACCAGTCTTAGACTCTGTTTGACCGGTCGTGTGAACAGTGCTGACTCGTCCTACGATCAGTCTTGGATCTATGACTCAAACTACAACAACTAAATCCGGTGCCTCAAGACCAGTCGTAGGGTGGTTATGACCAGATGTGGAGGGATCACGACCAGTTGTAGACTGCCTTCGACCAGTCGTGGAACGATCTGATCTAATCGAGCTCAAAATTTTAAAATGCTATTGGTCCTACGACCAGTCATAGTGTCCACAGGACTAGTCGAAGGTGCGATTTCTACTATTATAAATAGAGCACGAATTTCAGAGTTTCATAACTCAATTCAAGTAAAATCAAGGCATTACTCTGAGATAAGTTTGTGTTCATTTTAAGCTAATTTGTGCATATTTAATATTCTATTTTGTTAGCTTTATAGATTTGATTTTGTTTCTATATTCCAATCTGAATTGAAAAGAGGAATTATGATATTCCTTCTTCTTGGAATCAAAATCAAATAGAGCTAGCCCAACTGGTTTAATTTAAAATCAATTAGAACCTAGAACCATTTTAAAGTGAGTATTGGACATTGAACTTCTACATTCGAATTTCTACTGCGATTGGTTCTTCCGGGCTGCTACAAAAGGAGAAATCCAAGTATTTTACATTTGTCTAAATTTCCTTTATTTTGGTTTCTTTTGAGATCAAGTCAGAAAAATCTCATTGTGTTGGTTATCTAAGGAGAGCCAGAAAACTCAGAAGTGGGGTTTTTAAATTATGTAAGCCCATTTAAAAGACATAATTGTGAAGGTTTTAGGAGAACCTGAGAAACCTATTTTCATAGTGAACGCTAATATCCACTGTGTGAGGATATTATGAGTGGAGTAGCAAGCTGTGTGGCTGTTGTTTAACAGTTGGTGAGCACACAGGTGAACCACTATAACTCTTTGTATTTTTTGGATGTGTGATTTATTTGTTGTATCATTCAAGTTTTTGGGATGTATGTGTGGATGTGAATGCTATAATATTTACATTTCAAACATTGTGGGGAATGTTGTAATAGTTTAGAATTTCAATTCATTGCTATTTATTTATTTCTCTTTAGTTTGAGTTTTTGATACAAAGAACTTTCTAGAAATAAGGTTGTCCTTCCATAAACCCTTGGTTTTTATGGTGTAAGGTTGTCCTTAGAACAACATTTGTATCAACCTCTCAATACTTGATTATTGAGGCTGCTTTTCATTTCAGCATTGTGAATTGATTTATTTTATTTGGCTATCATATTCTTTTATTCCGCTGTTAAAGCTTAAAATTTGGCATAGTCCTATTTACCCCCCGCCTCTAGGACATATAGCTTGGCCTTTTCACAATCGTCATGCGACTCGTATTTATCGAGTTTACCCAAGTGGTAAGACTAAATTGGCCACCCAAACAAGGACTTTTACCAATTGCCTGGGCTACATTTGTAGCCCCAATCCTATCCAAATGCTACTACAACCAAGTGGAATATCCATCCTATCATTCAACAAAACAATTCAAGTGGATTGCCATTTGGGCATTTCATCAAACACATAGACTATAACAAATATAACTTGCATTTTATCAATTGATTTCATAAAGGAAAACATACATATGCACAAGACAACAGGGAATCCTATCTTAATACTTATAATAAATACAAATCATCAACAATTTCTCATTGAAACAATTTATTGAACGCTTAGACTACATTAGTTACAACATGTGTTTTATCAAATAGTCATATAGAGAAATCTATATGCATATAACAATGCTGAATCCTAGATTAGAAATCATGGCAAGCACAAATCATTTTCAATTGCTCATTTAAACATTTCAACAAACACAGATTGCATCATTTACATATTATAGTTCATAAGTGTATTTCATACGAAAATTGGCGTATCTAAGGCAATACGGTAGTAATCAAGGTAAACATAAATCATTAACTGACATGAAAGCAATGATAAATTGCAACCTAAGCGTTTATAGTCCACACCTTTCATTAGAATGCTTGACTTGGACTCGGTCTAAACTCTACGTTTCCGAAAATGAAACGTTAGGCACCTAGACGATGAAATTGGTTAGCTAGGTTGCCGAAAAACTATCCTGGAGCTCTACCTCAAAATTAGGGTTAGTATTTCTTACCCAAAATCGTAGCCAGAAGAAGTTCAGTAGCACAACGGGGCGGTGATTTAGGCGTGTGGGTGCGTGGGAGAAGATTTTCCACAATTGAAGCGATCTCCAACACTTCCTCTTTCTCTCTTTCCTCTTTTCTCCCATTTTCTCTCCTCTATCTCTCTCTATCTGGGGTTTGAAATTCGTATATGAGAGAGGAGGGGTGAAATGAGGGCTATTTATAGGCCCGGTTGTGATGCAAATGGCCATAACCACTTTATACATGGTTTATACCCTGTGGGTAGCTGTTTCTGACGAACGGGGCTTATAGGGAGGCCCATGACTCATCTACATCATAGGGGATGCTCCCTGATAGTGGATCCATGCTAGGACATGATTTCGGTGCGATCGGATAAGCCAATCGACCGTGGAGAACCTGTATCAGATCAACGATCATACGTGTCCAATCGGAGGCACGGTTATATAGATAGGTGCAGGGAAATTTCCTTTTCCCATGGGTGAAGTTTGGTCATAAACTAATAGTTTGAATTCTTCAACTTTGCGTGATAACGAACGACCCAATTCACTTAAGTTTCAGTTCATTTTTTAAAGATAATTGCATTTCCCAAGCACTTCATTCATGGCTCATGTTGGGCGTTTCTGGATACTATCTGGGCTTGATTCCCGTGATGGTTGTCAAGCCTAGTAGGACGGACATAGTCCTATAGTTTCACAGTCATCGGACCCTCGACGTGCGGTGTAGGTCCATTACCAAGTTTCAATGTACTCCCGAGGGCGATAGGCCCTTAGGATTTCTCCTAAGTCTTGAGGTGACATTGAGTCAGTGGTACTCATGGTTTTATGCCTTCCCATTTGTGAAAATTGTGGCCTAAGCTTAATCCACCGATCATTTAGTACTTAACTAAATCCTATCAAAATTATACGACATGATGCGGTCCTCGGGTTGTTCTACCTAAGGTGGTACTTGGGTTTTTGTACAGATTTTTCTGGGACGTTACAGTGGGGTTTTTGTTTGTGATCGCCCTTCTGAAATCACAACTGTATAGGTTTTAAGGTGAACCTGTGAAAACCTTATTTTTTTAGTAAATGCTATATCACGTGGGTTATAATTATTGGGAGTGGAGTAGGTGTGGTTGTTTGAGAATAGTTGGTGTACACACCGAACCACTATAACTCCTGGCGTTGTAGTGAATGTTTAATTTTTGTATCTATGGTGAATGATTGTAACTTTATTTCTCCATTGGTGAATGATTGTAATAGATAGGTTTATCATCTCTTGCTTAGTTTGAGGTCTTGATCCTTATAAACATTTGTGAAATCAGATTGTCCCACCTAAAACTTTATTTTTTGGTGTACGGTTGTTATACGAACTAAGTTTGAATCAATTTTTTAATACTGGTGCTATTGAGAACTGTGATTTATTTTGATTTATTTATTGTTTCAGTACTTTAAGTTTTTATTTGGCAGTCCTATTCACCCCCCTCTAGGACTGTTAAACTCACCTTTTTCAAGTGGTATCAAAGTTAAGTTGCTCATATTTTTGGATTAAGTTTTTTGAGTTCAAAGATCTAGAGCTTTTATTATGTCAAATTTTGATAGCTTGTTTATTACCAAGCCACCACCCTTTGATGGCTCTAACTATGCATACTTGAAAGCCAGAATGAAGATTTTTCTAAAATCCTTAGATGAAAGCGTGTGGTGAGCCACCGTTACCAAATAGAAACCATGTATGTCTAAAGTTATAGGCAGTGATGGAGCTAAATCTTTGAAAGAAACTCCATTCTATTTATGGACTACACCTCGAAAAAGCGAAAGTAGTGCAAATGCTAAGGTGTTAAATGCCATTACTTGTGCTTTATCACCTGATAAATTCAAAACAATCATTTCATGTGATACATCTAAACAAGCCTAGGATATTCTTGAAATGACACATGAAGGAACTATTATAGTTAAGAAATCTATAGTTCAAATCCTCACTATAAAATTTGAGGAAATTCGTATGGAAGAAAATGAAACATTCATGGACTTTTATATGAAATTAAATGATATAGTAAATTTCATGTGGGGTCTAGGAGATAGAATCACAGAAAGCAAGGTTTGTGCTAAAATACTGTGATCTCTTCTTAAGAGATTCAATTCCAAAGTAACTATCATTCAGGAACTAAGAGGCATTAATTTAATGAAGGTTGAGGAGTTAGTTGGTTCTCTTCAAACGTATGAGTTAAATTTTAAAGCTCCTAAAGGTAAGTCCATTGCTCTTAAATCATTTAAATATGTTTCAAAAAATAACTGTTCACTACTAAAAAATAAGGCAATGTCGACGGCTAAAAACCATCGGCAATGGCCTTCCCCGACGGCTTTTAGCCATCGTAAGGTCCATCAGTAAAGGGTGTGTCAGTGTTGCTCGCTGACAGATTAAAACTGTCAACGTTGTCGACGGCTAAAACAGTCGGCATTTTCGACGGTAAGGGCGATGGTCAAAACCATCGGCGTTTTCGACAACTAAAACCGTCGACGCTTCTGACGATAAGGGCGACGGTCAAAACCGTCGGCATTTTCTATGGCTAAAACCATCGTCATTTCCAATGGCTAAGGTCGATGGCTAAAACCGTAGGTGTTTTTTATGGTTTTTAGTTGTCAGCGATTCTTATTAATTTTTTTTAAAAATGAAAATTAATTGAATTTGGATGATATATTTGATTTCTTCCTTTTCTATTGTGTATACTTTACCTTCTCAAATAGGTTGGTTCATTCAAGACTTTGGAGAAATGGGGATATCTAGTTTTGGATGTGTGCGTTAATCAACGCATACATCCAAACTAGATATACCCATTTCTCCAAAGCCTTGAACGAACTAACCTATTTGAGAAGGTAAGTCTACACAATAGAAAAGGAAGAAATCAAAATCAAATATATCATTCAATTTCTAAATATTTGGATTGGATATATGCTTTAAAAAAAAAAAGAAACAAAAGAGAGATATACAGAAGCTTTAGATATCATAGAATCTGTGAACCCCGCAGCATAGTACATAAAATCTGTGCACTTGAAGGTCCATGTCCATGGAAGAGATTCTCTCATATTACCACTACACCCATCCAACAGGATAATGTAAGAAAGATGACCATGCACATTCTCTCCCACATTAATACAACATTGAGGCTTGAGCCTCAACAATACTACCTGGAACAAATCCCAGCCCCAAAATAAACTCTTTGAGCCTCAGAGGCTTTCCAAGAAGATCATGAATCCCTCAGGGCAGAGTTCATATGCATAAAGTTAGAGAATTCACATGACTATGAAGGAAAAAAATGAAACAATGGCTACTATTGGAAGCTAATTTTCTGTCAAGTGTCGATGACAAAGTGAGGCCTATATAATAGAATGAGGTCAAATAGCTTATGAGAAAATAAGTAAATCAACTAGTCTGAATGTTTCTTATCCTCTATGCTAACAATGGGCTATGAACTTTAAGCACTAATCTCTTGAAAATTCTCAGAGCTCAAAAATCTGATGGGGAACAATGAAAAAAAAATGAATAAGTCATAAAAGCAGCAAAAGATCTCAATACTGACGTACCAACTATGAATGAAACCCACACCATGCCCTCCCAACATTCGAAGGACAAGCTAGGACGAGGACGGAAACAATCCTCGTATTTTTATTTTATTTTTTTTGTTCTTTCTTTTTGTATAGTGGAAACAAGCCTCATATTGTTATGACACCAGGATAAAAGATCAAATTTGATAACAAAATTATGTCTAACTATGTGTTGCAAGCAATTTATATGCCTTTCCTTCTCTCCTACTAATAATAAAAGCTCATGTTGCCAACAAAAAAAAAGGTGCAAAACTATACATGACATTAGAGGGTTACAAGTGTTGATGGATCCATCAGTGCTTTTCCATCCTTCTATGCAGCATCCAAGTATGTCCTTAGTGACATGCCGACAAATACATGTCACATGATTGAAAATACTAATACTGTCAGAGAGCTAGGGAGCTTGGTTGTGTTAAAACTTCTAAAGATGCAAAGTACCCTTTGCACAAATTTGGAAAACCATTAAATAACTCAAGGAAAACCTGTTAAGAACATACTAACTTTCTACTAGTTAAATCTACTACAGCTTTCACGCTTCCAAGACAATGTATGTTAGATGCAAACTGTGTAGTTATTACTCTTCCTTTAGCAGCTGAAATACGTCGCAACAACGCATCTGCTACAATAGTCTCACTAATAGATCTTCCAGGTGACAGCACATTTGTCGAGTCACTCATCATCTGAGAAAAACAACTAGTAGTTAAGAATTTGCATATTCATAGAATCACAAGAAAGTCAGATTAAACAAAAAATGTTTTTAGGGGCCAGTTTTACTGTTCAAATTCCAAGGGAGTCTTTTGAACTACGGGTGTGCTTGTGACATGCCAAGTTTAGCCCAAATCTAGCCTGTTTGTTTTTCGGGCCTGAAAATCAGTTCAAATCCAGACACTGGCAGCATGAGGTCCACTAGGCCTTGATAGAATAGTTCTAAAACTAGGGTCAGGCCTTTCATTGCTCAGGTTTGAAAATCAGGCAAGGTCCAGTCCACAAGCCTAAATTTAGGCTTAAGCCAGCCCTTAGAGGTCTATGTTGTAGGCCAAATGGGCTAGTTTTGTCCGGTGACAGCCCTATAACGATAACGAACCCAAGTGCCGTTTGCCATCAGTCCAACCAGTATGTGGTTTTGATTCTCAATTGTAGGCTTAACTCACACTATCTATAAATCTAATTTACCAAGTACTCATGGTCATTTTCAATCTTATAGAAAGTCTAATGTTTTAAGTCTTCTCAAATTTTCAGCCCATCCCACTAATTCAATTCCATGCAATCTTTATATATAAAAATCCAACAAATTTTTGCAGCAAACAGTGAATCAACTCAGTTTATTAGGAGTGTACAAGGTTATTTAGCAAGCTTAGAAAATATGGTATGCCTGGAAAGAAGTACTAGAGAACATCATCATCATCACCTAAGCCTTATCCCAACTAACAGGGGTCTGCTACATGATTCTTTTTATACCATTCCACTCTATTAAGGACCAAATAGCATAAACTATCTCCCACAGAAAGAACAGCTCAAAATCTATAGTTTTGAATTTAATCTCCAGCTGGGAAGCTGATAATTAGAGTACAAATTAATATCTGGAAACTTGGGCGATCCAAGAGAAAAGAATGGGTGGTAATTACAAGACCATTACACCCTGTGCATAAGTACCATTGCCTTGTTTAATGTTTAAAATGATTAGTTAGGAAACATTTGGAAGAACCTTAATGGGATTGGTTTTGTGACTTTAGTGGAACCTATCTACTTTGCCTTCAGCAGTAGAGCATAAAATGGAAACCACATTTAAGTAGGATCCAATCTCAGTTGGGATAAGAATAGGAAGTTGTTATCCCAATTGGGATTTTGGCAAAGCATGTCCAGCGGTTCCCATCTGCCATCTGCCACTAAACGCAGGAGCTTCCAACGACATCTTGAATCTACAAACATCATCCTCATATTTACATTTGGGTTCAATCAACTGTCAATCTTATGACCATAACTTGAGAAAACAAGAGAAGAACATCACAATCACTCCAAAAGTTTGAAAACATACATTGAAGGGAGACAATGGCATCAGCATTGGCATAGGCTTCTCCCCATTCGCCAAATAGCATGGTGAGCCACACGAAGGCCTGCACAGAAGTTTAGAGAAAGAGTGGTCAATACAATAACTAGGTCATATATTGATGCTTTTATAATTCATCAATTCTGATCTACCATTCACTAACCAACCACTAGCAAATAGCATGAGCAATATCTGCTAGGACATGATCCAGACATTTGGTCTCTTCAAAACTCAGTGAAATTCAAATGTATTATATCTAACCAATGTAACAAAACAAACATATTAAGAATGGCAGGATATATATAGGCACCTTTGTGTAAGCATCGCCAGATTCTTGGTGTAAAAGAGGACGAGAATCAGCCCCTATAGCAGCAATCTGCCTTGCCAAATGGTGATCCCTTGTTTCATATATCTCCTGGCAATTCCAAACCATGGGTGCTTGTTAATACAACTCAAAATTAGGCTGTGTTTGGTTACACCAACTATCTTAAAGGGATCAGGGTTCTCTTCTCGTAGTGTGATTACTGGGGATGCATATAAAGGGATTCATGAAATCAGTTTACCATTAGAAATTGTTCAAAAGATCACATTTGAAGAGAAGGTCACGGCATACAACGTGGATCATTTACAGAAACTAGTGGATGACAAATTATGTATAACATACAGAGATGGTTCAGCCACTTATGCAATTAGGGAAGGTTCAAAAGGTTCAAAAGGGCCAGATTTCCACATCAAGCATCAGTTGCATACATGTAATACAGAAGGACAAAAGTATCACCTTCAACATGTGCGTGCATGTGGCCTCAACTGCTGTAGTAGACCATGATTGTCAAACAAGTTTCCTCACCAAAAATTCAGATCACAAACCATCATGGCATGTGTCCAATTTTTGTGGAAGCACAAAGTAAATGACTGATACACATTGTGCACAAGATGACCAACCTTGTATACAAATGTCATCTCCGTCCTCATACATGTTTTGCAACAGGTCATTTTCTTAGCTTAATCCAGGGATGCTAGAGACAACTGAGAAAGATCTCCAAGGAACCTTATGAGCCACCCCACACCTGAGATTGCATATGGTCATGGTTCACATGTAAAATGGTAACACAAAAACAAAAAATTAACATCACTATCATACATGGAATTTGAGAGAAGCAAATGCATTACCATGAATTTGAGGCCATCCAAGTGCTAAAGCAGGCTTCAACAGTAACCAAGTGTTTCAAATAAATGCAGTTTTTTCATATTAAGATGGGGAACATGTATACCATAGGAGATGAAATGAGAAGAATAACTCCCTCAAACACCACGACCCTGCGTTGCAAGTGATCTCCACGTAGTAGACTCAGTAGGCTCCCTATTTCTAAGATTTTGCAAGAAAGAAGAAGAAGAATGAGATCTTGTTAATAATTTCAGTTACTGAAAAGGAAAAAAATATAAAATAGTGAAGCTAATATGATGCTTATGCATTTATCAAATTAAGGACTCAATGACAAATGTCAATAGACTGAGACAATACAACATTAAACAAGGTATTTCAATCTTACAAACAACGAACTCATAGGTAAAAAAGGGTCATCATCAAATACATGTAAGAGATGACAATGCATGAAATGGAAATATGTTGTGCATTACATGGAACTCTAGCACCTAGGGGAGTGAGTTTATAAACAATTAGTAAGAAAAGGATTCTAATGAACATATCTAATAAATGAGAACTGAGAAAATAAAAATCACCAAGAAAAAAAATAGATGTCACGCCCCCAACTTGGTAACCGGGCTCACAAGGAAAATGATAGCTAGTTCTGGCCACAACAGCCTTCGTAGTACCCCATTTCGGCTCCTGAGACAGGTCCCGATCCTAGGATTCTACAAGGAGGATTTTCATAATCAAATATCCATTTCAATACATGCATACCCAAGATCACAACAAGTATATCTGAGAAATAACAAGGCACACATCACAAAATCCATTATAATTTTGAGTTTTAATACAATGCTAAAAGGAAATACATTTGATGACAAAAGAAGAAGGAAGGAGATCTGCAACACTGGGGTCCTCGGCTCAACTCCTATCCAAGCTCCGTTGCTAAGACATCGACCTAGGATCTCCTGCTGGCATCAATCATGCATAAGCTTATAGAAAGCTTAGAGGGTGGTGAAAGTGTGTGACAATGGTGCGTAGAAGACTAGTAGGGAATGCAGAAAGGAAATATGATCAGTGCCAATGCCACAAGCCTACCAAGGCTGCCAGGATTGCAAGAAGCCATACTAGGGCTATGCAAATGCAAGGAGATGCCAATGCTTATAACTTGTCCACATATCTAATACGTTTCCATCATAAGGAGCACCACCGAGGTCTAATGCACTGTAGGATGACTATTGCTCTCAAAGTCGCATAATCAGGCAAGCGTAAGAGACCACACTACCCACATGTGGATAGCCAATAACTAAATAGGCTTGACGGTTGCGGACCCATTTACAAGCTGGTCAGACTCAGCCTAGCAATGCCCTCAGGTGGATAAGGCCACATCCTATCTCAACCGACGACATGACAGTAGGAGACACGACCTATCAGTGTAAGGCACTCGGGTGCTCATGGTTTCCACTCGGTAACAGTATTGTGGCATCTTCCAGGTACCTTAAAGGTTTAGGGGCTTTCACCCAGGGATATCCAACGTACCCCAAATGCTCAAAATAATATATTTCCAGTGTCTATAAATACGACCATCCACGGATGTCCCTGTGGAGGCAAGGCCCCGATGAAGCAAGGGCGATACTGACATGAAATGTGATGCCAATGCATGAATCACGCATACAGATCATGCACCGGCTCCAAGTACAGGATATACATAAGAGGGAAACTCTATCCCTCTACCATATCATCTCTATGACCACACATAAATGCAGTCCAGTCACACTATGATGCATATGGGTCATGAGGATGCACCATACGATGATGAAGACTTAACATGTATACTCCTCCTTCTTAAGGAGGGGAAACAAGTCTAGGTACTTAGATAATTTACTATGGGATTATCCTCTAGTAGGGGCTCAACACTCTGGGGTAGCCCATAAGCTAAGACGGGCCATATAAGCCCAAGGGAAGAAGCAGTCCTAACAAAGGTCCAGGTGGGCCTTCAAACACCTATAACCACCTTATGGGCCTACCTTAGGGCCACCAAGGAGGACATCTAACCTCAACTGGGTCCCAAAAGGTAGCCCATTACTACTTGAGCGAATCAAGGCCCAAGGCTTAAAATAATCACTGTGGTTAACTTAGTGGGCAACCAAGGGCCCAACTATTAGTGTATGTTGGACCATAAAACCATCATAATAGCATAGTAAATATAGGCCCAAAGGTCCAATGGGCCTATCTGGAAAGTTCTAGCTTAACTGGACCTATAGAATCCTACCATTAAATATGTATATTGATCCAACTAAGCCCAACTGGGGTGGGCCTCAATTGCGCATTAATTAAGCCCAAGGCATGATAAAAAAAATGGGGCAAGATATGTGTGTAAACAAACCTAAATCTGGTGGGCCATGATGCCCCAAAATAGGCACTTATGGGCAACAAGTTTGAGCCTTTTGTTGAAATTCTAGCCCACCCATATTCTGGGCCTGCTGGAGCCCAACAATATTCATAAAGGGTTAAGTATGAGTTCCCCGATGACCCATATATATCTCTGTGGGTCCCACCAGAGGGAAGGACTGAATTTCACACATAAATAAGGGTGGCCATGCTGCTGGACTGAAAGTCCAGCAGTGGTTCAATGGGCTTGGGCGTCCCAAGGGTGAAAATTGCTATGGGCCTGGGCAGTTGGCTTAAAACACATTCAAATGGGTCTAAAAAATGGATGCCACTGAGGGAGATGGTTGTGTCCCACATGGACCATAATTAGATGGATGGTGGGTGAAACAAATGCATCAAGGTGGGCCCACAAGTTGGGGTGGATGGCCAACCAAGGCTGGACGCCCCAGCCTGGGCGTCCCTGCCTAGTGGGCAGGTCTAGCTTGCACCATGATCGGTACAAGGATCCTTTGACCCTGAAACTAGGCAGGTAGGTCCTATCATGGGTGGGCCACACCTCTACAAAATTTTAAGATTTTTAAATAATCAAAAATATTTTAATTAAATTAAGGAATGCAAGTTATCCAGAAAATCTGCTAAGTGCAAAATTCTCGACAGACCCTGATTAAGCACCCAAAAGGGGTGGGCCCAGGGTCTCTAAAAATTGGGGAAAATTAATTTCAACATCCCCAAATATGTATATTATAAGGTGGGGTCCACCAAAGTGGCCCACTTATTCAAAAATTATTTTATATTTTAAAGTTTTCAGATTGCAATGTTGCTGGAATTACAGCAGAAAATCCAGCAAGGTACCCATATTGGCCCACTCTTTTAGGGACCTTAATGAGGTTAGTTGAGGCTGGAATTTGGCATGATCAAAGGTGGGACATACAAATTTAAAAATCATATAATACTTAGTACAAAACTCCTCACCATGTAACGCCCTGAAATTCGGGGGTCGAGCATAACTCAGCTCCCGAGTTCCAAACATCACTTATGCAACATATTTAATGAAGGATGTATGTTGACTGTATTAGTGCATAAAACATGGAATAGATTAAGCCAAAACACAGATATGATTCAGGGATAAGTAAATAAAGCAAGCGGAAGACTTATAGCAAAATATGTGTACAAGTGTAAATCCTTGAATTACATATACAAGCCAGATCGTATGAAAGTGTTTGGTAACAAAATTATAAGTATCAATTACATCATTTCAGTTCCCAAAATAATCCCAAAGATCCCGCGCATCAGACCGAGGCTCGCTAGAACCCGTCTGAAAACTGCATATAGGAGAAGGCAGCCTTGTCGTCATCCAGCTCCTGCTCTGCCTCAGACGTCGCATCCACATCTGCAACATCAGGGCCTAAGACAGAGTCTGGTGGGTGTTTAACACCGCCCCAGAAACGTGGGAGTGAGTGATCAACTCAGTGGAACAATAAGGCACTGGTTAATATGTTATCAGTTCAATCAAACAGTAATGATAAAGCAGGACAATTAAATAAATCCTAAGTACTCTTGTTAATGCAAGTATGAATGCGGTATGATGCGTGTCCTCACGCGTACATCCTTAGCGTCTTCATCTTACGTTACGCATGACATCGCCTCAAAGTGCGCCACATCTACAAAGCACATGCAAATGCAGTGCATGGATATGATTACCAAGTTGTTATTAGTCCATTTCACACAACAGGATTGGGAAGCTAAGATACCTTCCTCATATCACCATCCAAACAGTGATCCATACTAGGGTCGTCAATCCTAGACATCTCATACGATCATATATTTGAGGTCGTAGCAAAGGGCTCGTTACCAATCAATGCACGCCTTTCATGCCCTTCCTACCACAGTTCGGCTTGTCACCTCATTGCGGTATCCAGGTATGCTCGAGGTCACTACAAAGGGCTCGTCACCATTCAATGTAGGCCGACAGCACGAATATAGTGTCCCATACCACCATAATCGGCTCACGAGTTTAATTGCTCATTGGTCACTACGGGGAGGCTCGTCACCCCAGCGTAGGCCGACAGCTCGACCACGGTGTCCCATACCACCATGTTCTGCTCATGAGTCTTAGCGGATCAAGTACAATAGTTAATAGGATGTCACTGGTAAGTTCGGTACCCTAGATTCAAGCAGTAGCGTCCATACATGGTTAACATACATCGGACAATTGGGTTACTTGACGAACTTGACTAACACGAGCGCACGTTGAATTGAACGACATAAAGTGCGTAAACACTCCGCGTGGCTAAACCACTGCCGCCAACTCTAATACGGCTCGGGTTCATCTAATACGTCCTACGTGGCGAAAGCAATCTCAACCACGAATATAGAGTCGATTACCGATTTCCTAGACTAATGCATAGTCCCACACACCTTACACTACAACAAATATTCATATGGAATGTAAAACAGTAATGGAACAACAGCTTAAATCATGGTACATAAGCACTTGAGGAATATCAACTTAACATAAATGTAAGCACAAGTAGTGCTTGAATTTAAATAACTTGGAATGTAACTGCATAAAGGAAATCATGCGCACCAATAGGAGTATTGAGAATCACTTCTCAACGCCCACAATAAGTGTAATAAGTTACACTTTAGATCATTCATGCATTTCTACAAACACTTAGCATACATGGAACAACATACATGACGTATGTTGAAATACATGCACTTAGACAATTCCTTTTACCAAGGAGTTGTCATACATGCATCTAGCATACATACATGACAAATAATCAAGGCAAACACAAGTGCGTATTTTATATGTATACGGTACTTTATAAATACACATAGAATACACAAATCTCAATATAGCACATGCATATCAGGAAAGCAACGTAAACACAATATTTAGCATGTGAAATCTCATCCATAACAAGAATAAATCACTAACTGGGATTGAAAGCCTTGAAAACCATAACCTATACACTTAAAGTCCTCACCTTAAGCGAAGAAAGAACCACCGAACTGATTTAGACGAGTTGTCTTCGTCAACGGCGTTAGAATACCCTAAAACAAGGATAGAAATGAGATACAACAACACCAAGACTAATCTAAGCTCTAACACAGGTTAGGGTTAGGTTAACTTACCCCAAAAGAACTCAGAACCGTCAGAAGAACGATTCAAAGTGAAGGTTCAAAGATGAAGAAGAACAAGGAAGAATCCAAGATGATTCACCAACTTATCTCTCTCACTTTCTCTCTCTTTTCCACTCTCTTTCCAAGCTAGGGTTAGAGAAAATCGTATGGAAAAGAGAGCTAGGGTTTAAGGACTATAAATAGGCCTATTCTTGATGAAAATAACCCTAGGGACAAGGTATACTTAGGTTATAACCAAAGTAAGCCTTTCTCGATCCAACGAAGCACTTCTGGTGGGCCTATAACCACGAAAGGTCGGACTTAAGCTCCTTGACCATGGATCTAGGTCAAGCAGAGTTTTCATACTGACTGGCTCTTCAGATCAGCCGTGGCGGACCACACTCAATTCAACGGTCACGGAAACTCGATCAGGTCCACAAGCACTAGGATATGCCTGGGCCAACTATCCTGATCAGAGGGTGAAATTGGGTCAGAATCCAACGGTCAGATAGCTTAAAATCGTCGCGCAAGCGACACGACTCAGATTTCAATAAAAGCATAATAAATTCCAACCGTTCTCACACTCTTCACTCCGAGCTCAAGCAAATCGACCCAGAACATTAGATGGACTTGATTTTTGAGGAGATGGTCAAGCCCAACTCGGTGACCGCAACAGCCTAAGATCATCGCCATCGGAATTTCGACGCGCGGTCTAGGTCCGATCCAGATCTTCCAAAAATTCTCCAGAACAACTGGATTTAGCGATGGATCCCAGGTTTCAAAGTAACGTAGTGCTCACTAATCTACACGTTTAGAGCCATGCAGATACAATTTAAAGTGATTGATGCGGATTTCACAAGCAATCGAGTAAAGCGCTAATTACCCCAAAAACAACTACTTAAGGAAAGATTAGCATAAAAATTCTAAGGTCGTTACACACCAAAAGCTCCAAATTCTGGCCTTAAGTTGGCCCAAAAATCTGTCCAGACAGGTCTGAACAGCAACATGTAATTGAAAGGAATTAAATATAGACATCATTTACAATGGGATTTAACCCCAAAAAAATCATGTTATGGACCACCCTAGTGGGCCCCACAAATGTTTAAACCTTCTCTATCATCAAGAACCCCTTACACGTGCCCCATTTAGGTGGATTTTGGGGCCACATGTCTAAGGATGGACTACTATGGGCGTCCAACCTCCATGGATGGTCTGGATTTTTTTTGTTGATCCATAAGGTGGGCTACACACACATGATCAGAATGCTAACATCGAAGAAAAATAAAGGATCAGCTACAAGTGGAGGGGATCCGGTACATTGAGGTCCTCCCCTTCATTAATCACACCACGTATTTCATTGATTCATACATTAAAACATAGATCAACGGCATGCATGCCCTAGAATCAAGATCAATGGTTAGGATGCCATCCCAACCATGATTCTAAGGTCAAGATGACGTATCATGCAATGAAATCTAAGAAGTCCTCCATGATGGGGCCCATAAGGGGAAAACCCCATGCATGGGATATGCATGCATGAAATAGGCCATTTGGCCACATCTAAGGGGTGGTGTAGGATCTCCACCATGGATTGGTGGGTCCTACACTTCCCATATGAAAGAAATAATAGATCTAGAACATGAAATTAAAAATCCTACATCCTATAAGTACACCCACCTTAGATCTCTTCCAAACTTGTATCACCTAGCTTCCAGTGCTCTAAGGATGATGCATTAATGGGTGAGATGGGGTATGGATGGTTAGAGAGATGGGGTATGTATGGTTGGATTAAGAGGAATTTGAGGTGAAAGGGGCTGGAATGGGATGGCTAGGTGGGGACGTCCCACCCTCTCTTGCTAAGGAGGAAATGGTAATGAGAAAGGGAGGAAATGAGAGAGGGAGAGAGAGAGAGAGAGAGAGAGAGAGAGAGAGAGAGAGAGAGAGAGAGAGAGGAAGGTTTTAAGCCTAGCAATCATTTCTTTCTTGGCTTAGGTAGAAAAAGGTCATGATTAAAATAGAAATTTAGAAACAATGTTGTAGGGTTAGTAGGCTTTATAGGTATTTGGGTGGTGTTTTAGAGATAGGTGGTGTAGGAATAGGGTTTTAGGTAGTGTATGTGTAGTGTGTGTTAGAAATTGGTGCTAAGAGATGGGACTAACTTAGAAACTTGTGCACACCATCCCTAGGTGGGCCACATGACCATGATCAAAGGCTAAAAAATGAAATGCACACAACTTATGATCTACATGTCGGATGGATGTACAAGGCACGTTATCGGAACCGCAATGACGATGCGAACATGATGGCATATGTTTTGGCTTGATCCTAGTTAGGTCTACATGACCAGACTTAAGGATGACCACAAACACTATCTGAGGGTTGCGGGTCATCGGGATTCGACTAGTAGGACCGCGAGACTAAGAGAAACAAAATGCATACTTATACACACGTGCACACACATGAGTTCGAGTTGGGTCTTATAATAGAAGGCTAAATTCATACATTTTGGCATAGTTCCCAAGGAGGCAAGTCCTGTACAAGCCTAGCCCGATAGTCCAAACTTGGTCAGTTTTAAGCTTGTAGGTCAAACACATGCCTATGTTTAAGTCTACCAAATGAATGGGATAGGCCCAGTCCAAGTTTCATGGGGGTGCTTGATGCTTGTAAAATCTCTTCTGAGTGGTAGGGCATCAATGGGACACACACATGGTTGGTTTCAACTGGATTTTAACTGGTCAGGCTGAGCTTGTCTGGCCAACCTTGTTCATGACTTTGAGTTTGCTTCGCCTAGGTTCGGCCCATTGACAACCCAACTTTTGTATGGTCAGGCTTGATAGATGCTAATGACTAGCATCCATATTAATACAATCGGGGTCGAGTGCACGCTATTTCTAATGGATCGGCTTGTAGGCTGGGTCAATATTAAGGTGGTGAGTCATGACCAAAGGGTGAATGCCCGACATGTCTTCATGAGTCCATGCGAAGACGTCGGCGTATCGCCGGAGCAAGGCTATTAGCTTCTCCTTTAATGGTTCTGATCGGGACGAGCCAATCCGGACGGTCCTCGAGACATCCGACTCATTCATGGCACCTGGATGAGGTCCTCCATGAGCTGGCCACATCTGGGAGATTTGTTGCATGGATCCAGGGTCTCAATTGTCGTAACTTCTGTGGGTGCTCATAGAGCAGTAGTGTAGCATCGTCGAGTATCATACTGATCTCCTTTTATGACCCCAATGCCACTTTTAGTTGAAAACTTCATAGATAGGTGATAGGCTAAGATGATGGCTCGGAGGAGACAAGAAAGGTCGACAGAGGATGGCATTGTAGACTGAAGACTGATCGACTATCAGAAAGTCAATCATAACAGTAGCTTGATTTGGCGCATCCCTGACAGTGAGCGAGAGCTGAATTGTTCCTTCGGGAAGAATCTGCCCACCCGAGAATCTGATCAATGGAGTTCTTAAGGGACTCAGAGCCAAACGTTCGGCACCCATCTTGTCGAACGCCTGTGTAAACAGAACGTCAGTAGATGAGCCTGTGTCAACGAGGACTCTGAAGACTCGGCGATTGGCGATAGTGACAGTGACCAGAGCGTCATCGTGCGGGTGATGAATGCCCCTCGCGTCTGCCTCGGTGAATACCATACTATATTTTTCGAGCTTTCTCTCTTTTGGGGGCGAAGCTAGAACCATAATCTCGGACTCAAGTTGAGCAACATTCCTCGCATGTTTTTTTCAAGCGTTATTTGAATCGCCTCCACTCAAATGACCACCGATAATAGTTTGAATATCCTCAGTGGGTCGGTTATCATTCGGGTGTTCTTCTGTGGTTCTGGCTCCTAGGTCGACGTATTCGCCTAAGTGGCCCTCTCAGATAAGCCTATCAATCTCCTGCTTTAGGTTATAACAGTCACTCGTGTTAGGTCCATGATCATGATGGAAATGGCAGTATTACTCTTAATTCATCGGTTCAGATTACTCCGGAGTTTATCTGGTCAGTTGACGAATCCTTCGCCCTTGATTTTCATCAGAACCTTCTCTTGCAGCTTGTTGAGCAGAGTGTACATTGAAAACTTGTGATCAGGCCACTTACTCGACCTATGTTTGTCGCAGGACCGGTCATCCTTCCGCTTCTTACCACTGGCCGAGTCAACTTCTTTTTTGGTTGGCTCTTTGGCTAGGGTTTTTGCATTTTGAGCAGCCTTACGAAGAATTCAGGTTTCATTGGCATCTACTTACTCCTCTGACCGGGCCATGAATTCTGCCAGAGTAGTGGGCAGGTTCTTTTCCAAGGATGCAATAAATGGCCTGTCTTTGACACTTTACGTAATAGAATTGAGAGTTGTCTCATTCAAATGCTTCTAGACTTGGAGCGATTCAAAATTGAATCATTTGATATAATCCTTAAGTAGCTCTCCCTCTTTTTGGATTATATTGTTCAGGTGCGTGGATGACATCAACTTTTTCTTTCCTCCAATGAAATTGGCAAGGAAAGCATCGCTGAGCTCGGTGAACGATCTGATGGATTTTGGTTTCAATTGTTTGAACCAGAGCCGAGCTATACCAGCCAAAGTGAGAGAGAAGGCCTGGCACATCATGGCATCCGAGGCATCGTGCAATTCCATATAAGTCCAAAAGGACTCAATGTGCACGATTGGATCAGTTTTGCCGGTGAAGAGTGTGATTTAATGAAGGCGAAATCGTTCCGATAGCCGACTTGCATGATCTCGTCTGTGAGCGAGGATGCCTTCACCTCGGGTCCTACCTGACTGGCATGGTGGTTTTGCTTCATATCCGCGATATCCTCCCGCATTTCCTTTCATAGGACCTGGAGCTCAGCCTTCTAGGGCTCGTCGCTGTCAGCCGTACCCTCAATCGGAGGTCTGCTATGCCTTCTTTGATCTATTTCGTGTCATAGATTAGTGGTGGGTAGCGGCGCGGTCATGGAGATATGGGAGAGTGCAGGCTCAGTCGGACCCTGGTGTTGGCTTTGATGAGGAACGGTTTGTAGAGCGACGTGCTAAGGATCGATGAATTATCATTGGGCATTTGCCTGACTATCATCCTGTTGAGGCAGCTAGACCTGCTGGCGATGAATCTGTTCTAGCAATTGCTTCATGTAGTTCATATCAGTCCTGAGTTCCTGGACCTCCTTATCTAAACGTCCATTCCCTCGATTCCGTTGAGTGTGCCTGGTCGAAACAAAGGTTGCTTGACGGACTGCAGAACCTTGTTGATTATTGGGTTGGTTCTGGGCCCCTTGGTCTCCATTTGTACCAGGTGAGCCCTCTGTTGCCAGTGGTCCGATGATAGGGACCTCCCTAGGTTCATTCTAGACGGTTCTCCTTATTCTCGTCATTGGAGACTGCTAAGTGCTTAGAGAAAATGACTTTTCGTATCGGCTCCCACAGACGGCGCCAAACTGTTGATAGTGTTTTCGGCTCACCCCGCTGCTGGCCCTTGGACCTGCACAAGCAGAAGGAAAAAGGTGATCCTAGCTTTACCAAGGGACCCTCCGATGCTTAAGTCAGAACCTAGTCTTAGAGTAAAGGTTTTAGGGCGAGAGATTTTATATACCTTTTATCATGAAGCTCTTTGTATTTATAATGGCATCATACCCCGTAGGGCTTCCTTAATTAGAGTAGATCTCAATCTCTTGGAATCCGTAATCCCTGATATTCCTGAATTTTCGGAGATCTTAGCCTTATCTCCTAAAATTCTTAAGTAAAGATCCAGAGTTTTACTAAGTAACTTCCAGATATAAAATGATACAACTTAGCCAGCTATTAATACGGTCGTGTCGAGACAAGTTTTACAGCTAATCTCCGCCCACTCTATTACTCGACTCAATCTTTGAATCGAACTAAAGCTCGGGTGACTGTGGGGTTAACTAGTCTTAGGTCGGCTTGGGCTTTCCTCTGTGAGGTTTTTAATTGAGCCTTGAGGTGCACTAGCTCCCTCAATGGCTTCGCTTTAAGGCTTAGGACGTTCAGGCTCCGGTCGGGTCAGGCACCTCACGATCCGAGCTATGTCTCTCCATCCAGCGTTTATGGACTTTGGGCTTTATTCGGACTTGGTGTCCAACAAGTTCGAGCCATTGCTTCGCTGACTCTTCTGACCCTCAAGCCGACTCAAGGACTTGTTACATTTTTTCCCCCAACACCTTCCAAATACGTACTCCCAAATATAAAATTTGGATTACCGTACATTTTAACCAAATACAAATGAAGAATTGAAATCACCTTGATTCCAATGTAATTGTGATTATGATTCCAATTCATTCCAAATCCAAGCTCTCAAATGGAGTGGATTTGATCGTCTAAACGGTTACATGTGGAATATTTTGGGCTGAGTATCAACCATCACCATCTCCTAAGTATCAAATGATGCCCCATCTATTCCTCTTTATATGTAGTATGGTTACTTTGTCATGCAGACAACATCATGTACAATGGATGGATGAGTTGAAGATATTGATGTAAGAATGAGTAAAAGATCAACACAAGCACTACAAATTTGCAAAATGGCATAAACTTGAACCATTGAAACTGTGGCTCTCATTTTAGATGGCTCTAAAGTCAGAAATTAAGCTCATCTGATTTCCCAATTGGTTGATTGGCACAAATTGGATGAACGGTGAAGATGAAAACTAGTCAATGGTCTGGATTCAATCTTTATTTCCAATCTTGCCCTACCTAAAGTGTTTCCTGCATTTTGGACAGTTTTGATTTGAATTAATAAACATTTTCCACATGTACAATTCATATCAATCTTCTCTTTTTTGGGTCGAGAAAATTAGAAAGCAGTTATTGCACGCGCCACCACAAATGTCAGCATGACAGACAGGTCCGACATCTAAGCTATTCATCAAAAGGATACTACTAAATAAATTTCCTACACCAAAACTCCAGTCTATCCACTAACAAATATACGGTTGTGGAAAAATTAGACAAAGTTCTCTAATATGTCATCTTATTTCCAATATAATGACACACCTACTCAATGGACTACCTTTTCCTTTTGGAGGTAACATGTTCACCTAATGAATGGCTTAGGATATTTTTCATGGCCTTCCACGCTGGCAATTGTGCAAGTTCCTGCGTGGGATGTTAGTGGGGCTACCATGATGTTTTTGAAAAATCCAGCCCGTCCGTCTGTTTTTACAGATCAGTTTTGAACAAGAGGCCAAAAATAAGGTTGATCCAAAACTCAAGTGGAGCGCACGAGAGGAAACTGTGGAGATTCTATGACCACCATTTAAACACTAGTATTGTAAGACCCGTATCCTAGTCCATACTGTTCTGTCGACTCCCGCGATCCTTCCCGTTGAATTTCGGTAACCTGCGACCTATGATCGACGTTTGTGCATGACTCTAAGTCGTATCCTATAGATTTGAGTTAGCTTAATCTAAGACTTATACCATTGTGACCACACTGTCGCCGCGATTTCAATGCCGCGTCTTGCATACCGATCCGATACCCTGGCAGGGAGATGTGGGCCGGCGTTCAGTTTGAAGAAAATGCCGAGAGTTTGCAATCCCAAGAGAATCTCTACAACATGTCCCATCAATCAATCAATCACTCAAATCAATCAATCAATCAATGCTTTCTTTCTCCTTAAGTCAAGCAACCCCAAAGCCAACTCTTTCTCACCCTCTCTCTTACACACCCATGCTAGTCAAGTACACCATCACCTCACATCCATCAACCATCACTTCTCTTACAACAACCCTCTCTCTCTCATTTCTCCAACACATTTCCCAAGCAAGAGAAGAGGCTCACGTCCAATCTCTTCCATGAGAGAAAAATGCATGTGTGGCCCACTTCCCACCCCCAAAATCCTTCATCCTAGCCATTCAACTCTCATCACCTTCCATCAAAGTGAAGCACAAGGAGACCGGCATTCCATCAGATCGAGAAGATCGAATGGTGGTGCTTCTATAACATAGATTCCATGCTTTTATGATGGGCCAAGTGAAGCCTACCGATTGATGGTATGGATCTCACTTTGGACCCTAAATGTGGCTGATGGCCCACCTTGATTATCATGATCATTCCATGATGGGGCCATTCTCCATGGACCCCATCATGATGTTTACTTTCTAGTTTAGAAAAGAGGTCATCTAGACCTTCCATTTTTGTGGAGAAGGGATCTCCTTCGTTGATTTGATCGGTGGGCCCATATGAAATGGGACCCACTTGATGTATGTTATAAATCATGTAAGGGAGGGCTCATAGTGTCGGGGTCCCTCCATCACACGTGTCCCACTCCCTCTCTCTCTCTCTCTCTCTCTCTCTCTCTCTCTCCCTCTCTTCTTCATTTCTTCTTATGTGATGATGTGGCCATGTGGCACACCCAGATGGACCCCACCATGAAGCATGTATTTTATCCAAGCCATATGTGTGTCTTACCTAAGCCATCCAGCCACTCGGTGGCCCACCAGCCCACCTCATATGTATGTGTTACACACAAACTGTTTAGCGTCCAGGGACGCTGGACGTGAAAAGAAAACAGAAATATTAGCTTGTTTCAACGCTTATTAGGTGGGCCACTCATATAGGCCCCACCTTGATATATGGTTCTAATCCAAGCCGTCCATCCCTTTCCCTAACTCATTTTAGGCGTTGAGCTGAAAAATGAAGCCAATCAGATTATCTGGCGGGCCATAGTTTAGAAAATTGTAACTTTTACCGTTGAAAAACCACCTAATGTTTCTATACGCCAAAACACCCTGAATATTGGGCTTGTTTAGATTGTCTTGAGCTATGAGAACCAGTGGATGGGGTGGATTCTTCCGATGTAGGCCCCACGCCTGAAAAACTGTGAGATTACGCGATTAAAAAAAAACAAAGTATACAGCAGATGCTACTGCTGTCAAAGGCGCAAGCAGCGCCTGTGGCATTTAGGTGGACGGACAACAGTTGCTGTGGGCCCCACCATGTTGTGTGTTTTGTATATCCACACCATCCATCTTGTAAGCCCTTAGGGCAGTGGGTCGCCCTCCAAAAATCAGCCGTATACCACACTTAGGCGGCCCACATCATAAGAAACAGTGTTGATTGAAGGTCTGCCATTGAAACCCTTTTTTTGGGTAGCAGAAGTTTTGGATCAGTTATGAAATTTGTTTTTCCTCTTCGTCAGGGTCTGTGTGACCCTATCAACGTTGGATGGAAAATATATGTTATGGTGGGCCACACGTGTGGACCCACCTTATGAAGCGAATTGGCTGGGGTACCACACATGAGCTATATAGCTGGTGTATATGACGTCACCAAGTTATGTGGGTCCCTCCTGTTTCATCCATTCTATCCATCTATATGGGGCCCACCATGATGCATATGTTGGATCCAAACCATCCATCCATCTAGCGTGCTGGCCACGCTCCTGGACCCCACCCATGATGCATGTGTTGCATCCAAGCCGTTCAACGATTTTGTAAGCTCGTCTTAAGGTTTGAGAATAAAAACGGGTTAGATCTAAAGTTCAAGTGGACCTCACCATCAATGTGGACAGTGACCTCCACCATTTAAACTTCTTAGGAGCTGCAGTAGCTTCCAATTAAGCTTATATTCTGTTTTCACTTCATCTAGCTCTATGTTAACTTACGAATTAGTTGGATCTCGAACACATCACAGCAGGCCACTCCATGATATGATCATCTGTGAGATCCACCTTGATGTATTTTTGTGGTCCATCTATGAGGTCCACCTCGATGTCTTTTGTGGCCCATTCATTGGGCCCACTTGGATGTATTTATGGCCCATGGGTTGAGACCCATTGTGATGTAGTAGGGCCCGTGGGTTAAGGCCCATTGTGATGTATTAGGGCCCATGGGTTAAGGCCCATTATGATATAATTGGAGCCCATGGGTAGAGGCCATTGTGATATATTTTCGGCCCATTTGGTAAGGCCCACTGTGATGTATTAGGCCCATGAGTTGAGGCCTATTGGGATATATTTGGGGCCCATGGGTTGAGGGCCATTGTGATGTATTCAAGGCCCGTTATTGAGGCCCACCATGATGTGTATGAGGACCATATGATGAGGCCCATTTTGATGTATTCTAAGGCCCATGGGTCGAGGCCCAATGAGATGTATACAAGGCTATTGCATTGTGTGATTCCACCATGGGTTATGTAATGACATTTATGGTGGGCCATGCCTTGGGAGCAATGTTGGTTTGACGTCCACATTGTAAGAATAATATTGGTTTAATATTCGCATTATAAATCTCCCTAGGGCCCATTGATAAGCCCATACTTGTTGTGCGTAGGCCATCTAGGACCATCTTCGTTGTGAGGATAGTTCATCACTTTATAACATGCGTAGTATAATTCCATGACTCATGTCATACGCATCATATGTATACTTGAGATGAGTAGTGACTGATCATAGCATAGCCATTGGGTAGATTATTTAGGGGACTCACTAATAGGAGTTACCCACATAAGCGTGTGGTATGCGCAGGATTGTTACATGACTGGATAGTGTGACTCATGCGTCTCGCATATGTGTGACATGATCATTGTATGCCCTAGTGACATCAGGGCCATGACCTCCACAGATACATCGTGAATGGCCAGATGGGACACCGAAAATGCTTGGTTCTAGCACTGTGGGCACGTAGGATGTTCTTGGGTAAAAATTCCAGAACCTCTTTGGTACTAGAAGATGCTCCAACATCTAGACCGAGTGGAAGATGAGCGTCGGTGCCTATACCATAAGGTCGTGTTTCCCACTATGTCGTGGTTGGTTGGAAGGGGGTGTGGCCTTATCCGCCCGAGTGAGGGGGCTATAAGCTAGGCTGAGTAGGACCAGCTCGTAAATGGGTCCGCTATCGACGAGCCGGGCCCGATATTGGCAGGCGGATAGTGAGGTCTCTTCCACTTGCTTGGTTGTGCAGCTAGGGAGGAGGCAGTCAGTGTGGAGTGTAATAGACCCCGGTGATTTTTTCAGAGAGTAACTGTACTAATATGTGGACTTATTGAGGAGGAATTGCATATCCATTCATTCATTCATTCACTATCCACTCGGGCTGGTGGTGCGTAACTATTTGTTACGTGTACCTTCACATAGTCAGGATTTCGGTTGAGCGCGCGACTAACCTGAGATCAGGAGTTTACCACATTGAGTTGGACTATCCAAATTTAGGTATGGGACTGGTTTGGATAGAAGTTCCTTGTGGTGAACCCCGTAGCCTGCGATACTATGTACTATCATCCCGACTTCACATTCCAGCATGGCCATTTCATTCGCATCGCATATTACATTGCATTCGCAGTACTTAGCATTTTGGGTTACTATGTTTTTGCACTTATATGGCCTAGATGAGGTTGGTGGTATTCATGGCTCGTTAGGATTTGTATATTACATTGCATCCTCCACATCTGTTATTGTTTTATTATGTATTGCATCGCATAGCCTTGGTACGACTGATAACACTCATGGACTTACCAGTATATTCCGCTTACTCTGATATCGTATGATTCATGATCTTGTCAGTATTTCAATGTATTCCGATGATGTATGATTTATGGACTTTATGGTATACTTGGCACTTATCTTGTGCACATACTTTCACCACCCTTTAAGCTTTCTATAAGCTTATGCACGATAGATGCGTGTAGGTGATGTTAGGTTGCAGCAGCGTGGAGCTTGGAGCATGTAGCTGACTTATGGAGCTTGGATTTGTCATATGTATTTCCCTTTCAGCATTGTATCCAAATTTTTATATTAGTGGATATGTGATGATGATGTTACCTTTGTGATTTGGGTAAACTTGTGGTTATGCTTCTTACAAAAAAAAGTACATTAAAAAATCCTCCTTGTAGGATCCCAAGATCGAAATCTGGCATATGAGTGCCGGAATCCGAGAATGGAGCACTACGGAGGCTGTCGGCACCAGATTCGGCGATCGAAAATTTTGTGAGCCCCGTTTTCGAGTTTGGGGCGTGACAAGTATCAAGCTAAGTTTTTTGTGTGTTCACTTCATCCAGTGTTAATGACCTTATAAACAGTTTGGATGGCATATAAACATGAAGGTGGAGCCCAGGAAGGTTTGAATGGTAAGAAATCTTTCTCTAATTTTCCTTCTGGTATGACTGCCTTGAGTTTTGGATGCACCTGATTTTTTGTCTCATGTCGTAAAATAGGGCACACAGAAAACTATCCTTAGGGTAGGCTTTGTTTAAGTTGGTATAGTCTATACAAACTCACCACTTTCCATTAGCCTTTTTGACCAACACGACGTTGGCCACCCACTCAGTTGTAGTATATTTCTTCAATGAAATTGGCTTTGAGGAGTTTTCTAACCTCTTCCTCGATTACAGCGTTCCTCTCGGGGTCAAGTGCACACCGTTTCTGATGGATCGACTTGTAGGCTGGGTCAATATTAAGGCGATGAGTCATGACCAAAGGGTTAATGCCCGACATGTCTTCATGAGTCCATGCGAAGACGTCGGCGTTTCGACAGAGCAAGGCTATTAGCTTCTCCTTTAATGGTGCTGATAGGGACGAGCCAATCCGAACGGTCCTCCAGACATCCGACTCATTCATGGCACTTGGATGAGGTCCTCCATAGGCTAGCCGCATCCGGGAGATTTGTTGCACGGATCCAAGGTCTTAATTGTCGTAACTTCTGTGGGTGCTCATACAGCAGTAGTATAGCATCGCCAAGTGTCATAGTGAACTCCTTTTATAACCCCGACGCCACTTTTAGTCGAAAACTTCATAGACAGGTGATAGGCTAAGATGATGGCTCGGAGGAGACAGGAAAGGTTGACCGAGGATGGCATTGTAGACTGAAAACTGATCGACTATCAGAAAGTCGATCATAATAATAGCTTGATTTGGCGCATCCCCGACAGTGAGCGAGAGCTGAATTATTCCTTCGGGAAGAATCCGCCCTCCCGAGAATCTAATCAATGGAGTTCTTACGGGCCTCAGCCAAACATTCCGCACCCATCTTGTCGAACACCTATGTAAACAGAACGTCAGCGGATGAGCCTGTGTCAACGAGGACTCTAAAGACTCGATAATTGGCGATAGTGACAGTGATGACCAGAGCGTCATCGTGCGGGTGATGAATGCCCCTCGCGTCTGCCTCGGTGAATACCATACTGTATTTTTCGTGCTTTCTCTCTTTTGGGGGCCAAGCTAGAACCATAATCTCGGACTCAAGTTGAGCAACGTTTCTCTCATGTTTTTTTCGAGCGTTATTTGAATCGCCTCCACTCGAATGACCACCGATAATAGTTCGGATATCTTCAGTGGATCGGTTATCATTCGGGCGTTCTTCTGTGGCTCTGGCTCCTAGGTGGACGTGTTCGCCGAGGTGGCCCTCCCAGATGAGCCTCTCAATCTCCTGCTTTAGGTTATACCAATCACTCATGTTATGTCCATGATCGCGATGGAAATGGTAGTACTTACTCTTAGTCCGTCGGTTCGGATTACTCCGGAGTTTATCTGGCCAGTTGACAAATCCTTCGCCCTTGATTTCTATCAGAACCTGCACTTGCAGCTTGTTGAGCAGTGATCAGGCCGCTTACCGGACCTACGTTCATCGCGGGACCGGTCATCCTTCCGCTTATTACCACTGGCTGAGTCAACTTCTTTTTTGGCTGGCTCTTTGGCTAGGGTTTTTGCATTTTGAGTGGCCTCACGAAAGATTCAGGTTTCATCGGCATCTACTTACTTCTCTAACCAGGCCATGAATTCAGCCAGAGCAGTGGGCGAGTTCTTGTCTAGGGATGCAAGAAATGGCCTATCTTTGACACTTTGCATAATAGAATTGAGAGTTGCCTCGTTCGAATGCTTCCGAACTTGGAGCAATTCAAAATTAATGCGTTTGATATAATCCTTAAGTAGCTCTCCCTCTTTTTGGATTATATTGTTCAGGTGCGCAGATGACTTCAACTTTTTCTTTCCTCCGATGAAATTGGCGAGGAAAGTGTCGCTGAGCTTAGTGAACGAGCTGATGGATTTTGGTTTCAATTATTTAAACCAGAGCCGAGCTACATTAGACAAAGTGAGAGAGAAGGCCCGACACATCACCACATCCGAGGCATCGTGCAATTCCATATAAGTCCCAAAGGACTCAATGTGCGCGGTTGGATTGGTTTTGCCTGTGAAGGGCGTGATTAGAGGAAGGCGGAATCGTTCCGATGGCCAACTTGCATGATCCTGTCTGTGAATGGGGATGCCTTTGCCTTGGGTCCTACCTGACTGGAATGGTGGTTTTGCTTCATATCCGAGATCTGCTCCCGCATTTCCTTTTGCAGGACCTGGAGCTCAGCCTTCCATGGCTCATCGCTGTCAACCGTACCCTTAACTGGGGGTCTACTGTGCCTTCTCTGATCTATTTTGTGTCGTAGATCAGTGGCAGGCAACGGGGCGGTCATGGAGATATGGGAGGGTGCAGGCTCAGTCAGACACTGGTGTTGGCTTTGCTAAGGAATGATTTACAGAGCGACGTGCTGAGGATCCACAAATTGTTGTAGGGCATTTGCCTGACTATTGTCCTGTTGAGGCAGCTGGACCTGCTGGCGATGAATCTATTCCAGCATCTGCTTATGTAGTTCATATCTGTCATGAGTTCTTGGACCTCCTTAACTAAACGTTCATTTCCTCGATTTCGTTGAGTGTGCCTGGTCGAAACAAAGGTTGCTTGACGGGTTGTAAAACCTTGTCAATTATCCGGTTGGTTCTGGGCCCCTTGGTCTCCATTCGTACCAGGTGAGCCCTCTGTCACCGGTGGTCCGGTGATAGGGACCTCACTAGGTTCGTTTTAGACGGTTCTCCTTGTTCTCGCCATTGGAAACTGCTAAGTGCTTAGAGAAAATGACTTTTCGTATCGGTTCCCACAGACGGAGCCAAAGTGTTGATGCTGTTTTCGGCTCACCCCATTGCTGGCCCTTAGACCTACACGAGTAGAAGGAAAAAGGTGATCTTGGCTTTACCAAGGGACCCTCCGATGCTTAAGTCAGAACCTAGGTCTTAGAGTAAAGGTTTTAGGGCGAGAGATTTTGCATACCTTTTATTATGAGGCTCTTTGTATTTATAATGGCATCATACCCCGTATGGCTTCCGTAATTAGAGTAGATCTCAATCTCTTGGAATCCGTAATCCCTGATATTCCTGAATTTTCGGAGATCTTAGCCTTATCTCCCGAAAATCTCGAGTAAAGATCCACAGTTTTACTAACTTCCAGATATAAAATGTTACAGCTCAGCTAACTATTAATACAGCCGCGCTGAGACAAGTTTTATAGCTAATCTCCGCCCACTTTATTAGCCAACTCAATCTTTGAATCGGACTAAAGCTTCGGTGGCTCTAGGGCCAATTGGTCTTAGGTCGGCTTGGGCTTTCCTCTGTGAGGCTTTTGATTGAGCCTTGAGGTGCACTGCCTCCCTTAGAGGCTTCGCTTTAAGGCTCGGATCGTTCAAGCTACGGTCGGGTCAGGCACCTCACGATCTGAGCTACGTCTCTGCATCCAGCGTTTATGGACTTGGGCTTTATCCGGACTCAGAAACATCATTGTGGGCCCCACCTAGCATCCTAGCGTAAGAATTTAATGCCAGAGGCTTTGGCAGGAAATCCGGGTCATAGTTCACTTGTACACGCTTATGGGCTTAACAAAGCTTAGAGGTGATGCTGGGCTGGTTCCGAGAAAGGCAAGAGAAGGCCCATCCTTTCCAACTCTATAAAGCCCAAGGACTAAGCCTGAGATGACACTAGCACAGTGGGCCTAGGCCCACCCACTCCTGAAACATTGATCAAATACACATTTCCTACTGTGATTGTTGCTAATCCATCCGTTAATCAGGTGCGAGACACAATCACAAATAAATAAATATTTAGAAAAATGAAAACCAAAAGTCTACGCACAAGATGTATGCATGTATTGCCTAACTAATGATCTGAGCCGCATGTACATAGAACACATGTACCCATGACGTTGGGCTTAGTCGGGCTAAAATGACTTAAGCCCAAGCTTGTTTCCAGGCCATAAATGGCCCAAGCCCAGCACATGCCCAAGAACATTACGTTCATGCCCGTACAAGTCCGGCTTGGCTCGCGGTCCGGGTGGGCCGTTGCAACCCCTAATGGGTATGGGTAGGTGTTATTGTTATGTACATTTTTTATTTTTATTTTTTAATGATATTTCTAAAATTACATTCAACAATCAATCCTACCCATCCAATTGATGGTAATAATTAAAAATAAAATAATGAGTGGTCCAAATTCAAAGGGAAAATCATATAGCTGGTATCATATTCCCATTGTACACTTTAGTCTAGACAATAATTACACTTATCTTAGCCATATGGACAGTTTGAATTGCCATGTAACTATCCTGAATGCGTAGTTGAAGAAGGGAGTCGATTAGGTAAGACTCGGATCTACCGATGTGGGTGGGACTCCTACTGTATGGCTCACGGTAATGTATGTGTCTTAAATCCACACTGTCAAACCATTTTATATCACTAGTTTCAACCCTTTCTTCATTTAACTCTTTTTGTTTGGTCATGACCATGTCATTTAGCCATTTTGGTTTACTCTTAGAATCTTCTAATTTTGAAGAAATTTTTTGGTATGAAAAGTCATATAAATAATCTGGACCGTTACAACGTTATGCCAGATCCAAAAACTACAGTAGTCCTTGCATTTTAAACATGGCAATACGGTCCAACGTTATGCCAGATCCAAAAAATACAGTAGTCCTTGCATTTTAAACATGGCAATACGTGTGGAGGTATTCTAGAATCTTTACACTGTTTGTCTGCACAATGTTCATACATGTAAATGTTTCACGTGGGGCATGTGCAAGCAGTTTACCACACTTGTGATTTTGGTCCATGCATGTTTACATCCATCATATGGGGCCCATCCATCTTAAATCCCTTAATGCTCTTAGCCATTCGGTTAACATATGTCTAACAGACAATTCATATTTATTATATTAGAAAAATATAATTATTGACATAGACTGTCCATCACACAGGCCGACCTTTGGTTAACCATCCTTCTCAAATCACTCTGGTCAGGTGATCCTAACCATCTGTTTAGTGGTTTGGTGAAATGGACGGTCCATATCAAGTATACGTGGATAGGTATGAAAAACATGTGGACTGTCCATCATGCAAGTCCCACCTTTAATTGCCCATTCCTTTCAAATCACTATGATCTGACGATTCCAACCAACCCATTAGAAGTTTGGTGAAATGGAAGGTCCAAGAGTGGTTTAAGTATGGATTATTCATCACGTGGGCCCTCCATTAGTTGCCATCCCTCTAAAATCACTTTGACTTGGATGATCGTAACATCTGGGTTAGCGGTTTAGGAAATGTGTGGTTTACAGTGAGTGTACTAAAGAAGTCCATGTATTGATGTGGATCATTCATCACACGTGGCCTACTTTTCATTGCCCATCTCTAGCAAATCACTTTGCTCCAATGATCCGAACAATTAAATTAGTAGTTTGGAAAATGGATGGTCCATATATTGATTATACTAGAAATATTTAAGCATGAATATGAGACATCAGTCATATGTGGTCTATCTTTGATTTCCCATCTCTATTATGTCACTTTGAACAAATGATTCCAAATATCCAATTAGTGTATGGTGAAATGGATTACCCATATTGAGCATATATGCCAACAAGGTTTAAGCACTGATATGAACCATCCATGATGAGGGACTCAAATTCATTTGTCCATCCCTCTCAAATCATTCTGATTATATAAATCTAACCACCCGAATAATGGATAGATCAAATTATGTATATTAAAGAGTTCTAAGTATATATTGATTTGGACCATCATCTTGTGAGCCACATTTAACTTCTTATCCCCAATCAAGTCACTTTGATTGAATAATATAACCATCTAATTAATTGCACAAGAACTAGGTTGAGGTGGAACCAAAGAACACTTTTCTCATAGGGTTTGATGTGAAAATGTGTGTTCCTGTCTATATATATATATATATATATAGACACCACCAAATGCTCAACTGTGCACCAGTTGGCATAAACTCATGCGAACTTTTTCAAAACTCAGCATACGTGATGTGAATCTAAAATCTGAATGATGCAACACCCCATGAAACCTCTATGGCCCAACTTTTACTTTAATCCAAAACTTTGGTGGGCCATGAAAAAAGAAAACAACTTCCTCCCTTAATTTGCATCTCTCTTCGGAGTTTTAGATCAGGGTGAAAATCAGTCCCTAGTGATTTCATGGGATTCTGGATCACGGATTAAAAGCTCATGACATGTGTGCCTCTCTCTCTCTCTCTCTCTCTCTCTCTCTCTCCCTCCCTCTTTATATATATATATATATATGTAAGCCTATGGCAAGAGACCACTATGAGCACATTTCATCCTACGGCAAGGAACTTTTCTTTTGTGTGACTACATTTAGAGGCACTTTCAATTGCCCTAAATATGATGGAATTTCATGATACTCTGCACAAAATTACACTCAAGTACAAGGAAAATATGAAATTCCATAATATTTGGTTGACCAAAAATCAATTCTTAGAATCTGCACTTTTTAAGAATATTACCTATTCCCTTTTTAAAAGATATTTTTACATTTGTTTTAGTTTAGTTGGCTCAATAATGAATCATTGAACTTTTATCAAGTAATTATAAGAAAGCTTATCTCAAATACTATGAAATGATGGCTGTAACATCAACTCATTTATTTATTAATTTCAATTTGTTAGAATACATCTCAATATATTGCTATAAGATACCCTGAGATTTTAGACATTAGATCGGGGGTCATATTTCAACCATTTCATCATTTGACTCTTGTCCTAAATGCGAATGTTGTTTTTGAATGGTCAAAGGATTCTATTCCAATTAGGAAGTGTTTTGCCTCCCCCCGATAACAATAAGTGGGGAGTAGATCTAGCAAACCATTATTTTCTTCCCTGATTCATTATTCCATAAATTGCTGAAAACAAAACAAGTTCATCGAAATTCAAGATCTAATAAAACAAATAATTCAAACAAAATTTCAAATTAACGAGTTTTTTATTCCCAAATATCCAATTGACTAATTAAATCTTTATAATGCACTCTATTATTCTTTGACAAATAAGCCGGTAGACGTTTTCTCAAAAACTTTCAATGTCTGCTCTAGCTTCCAACATAGGTCTAGTAACTCTGAATACAACTCTCGTTAGAGGCATGCCCTTTGCTCGCTGAAATTTTCTAGTAGTGATAGTGATAGCGGGCCTTGCAATGAGAGAATCTTATGGTCACATATATACTTCTAAAGAAGCAGGTTGCAAGCAGAGGCGAGCCGACTGGGCATACGCTCATGTAGTCCTAGCCCAAAACTAAACCCAGTGGCCAAAACCGGCCTAACTTGACAAAAGGCTTATTGAGTCGAGTCATGGATTGGGACTCAGTTTGGGCCTTAATGTAGTTCTTAAATGAGTCCGAAGCACAGTATATGGGTTTGTAGTAAAGCCCAAGCCCAGAAAACCCTGACAACCTAGCTCATTGAAATTCTCGGAAATAGGGTTGTAGCTGGGCTGGGACGGGGTTCACTTGGGCTGGATTTTGAACAGGTCCAACACCAACCAGGCCTGTTGGGCTGGCTCTATTCAAAATTCTGTTTTTTCTTGGCAAGTGGGCACTTGATGCTCTTAGTGGGGTTGTCAACAAACTACGCCCGGGATTGCCGAAGATCTTAACAATTTTGTTTCCAAAGTCAAAGTTATATTACAAACCATTTTAGTTTTAACCGTACATTCGATAGCCTCCAATTGAATGGTATGGATTAACATGTATGCACGGCATCTCCACATTCTACGTGAGAAAACAACTTTAGATCAATGGTGAGGAACTAACACTCCACCTCTAATTTTTTATTTTTTATTTTAATTTCCAAATTCCGAACTTGCTAGATTCCTAGCCTTTTAAAAATTAGTGACCACTCTGCAAGAGTACAAGTGCAATGGTTGTACCACTGACTGTCCAAATCGCGGATCCAACTGTGGATGGAGCATAACACAGAAATTAAGAATATAATGTTAAACTTCTTCCTCTTTTTTATTTTATTTTATTTTATTTTTTTCCTTTTAATGTGGACCGCTCATTACTTTTTACCATGAGCCATCAATTTGATAGTTAGGATTTATGGTCGGCTCACTGCCTTCTTGCTATGTGTATTATCTAAAACTTTAAACTAAGTTTATGATGGTCGTATTTTAGTTATAATACGATTTTTATTTTATATTAATTAAGAGTTCTCAATGTACGGTTGATATTTTTACATTTCTTTTGTTTTTTGGTTTTTTTTTTTATAATTATTATTATACAAAAGTATTATATATATATATATATATATATATATATATATATATATATATAATTTATTAATTTTTTTAATTAAATAGGCCTAGTAAGTTAAAATGGAAATTTTAGAAGATAGCTAGAAAACCATCCATGCTTTATAATACAAGATGGCGCATTCAAAGCACAATATACCCATACGATGGTGAGTCTAGTTGAAACAAAGATGTTGACATGGATGATAAGTATACTTGAAATTGTTGAAAGCTGTATCTAATCTAGTTGTTCAGTATAAGTGTCAGGCACACTCTTGTTTGTCAAATTTCGATGAGACAAAACAATTTATGAAAAGTTCACCTTCAAGTGAATGTTTAAGTGATTCATGAAGTTAGAAAGTGTAAGCTTCAATCATGAAGTTGGAAAGTTCAAGCTGAAAAATGAGTTCAAATTTTACATTTCTAGTAGAAGATCAAGCTCCACTGCACTTCAAGTAGAAGATTAAGTATGTTTTACTGAAGAATCAAGAAGAAGATTCAAGCTTTATGTTTCAATGTCCAGTCTTCTCAGGTATAATAAACCCTAGAAAGATCTTAGACTTCGGTGCTTTCAAATGTCAAATTTATATGGGTTTTTATACTTTGTGTAAGACCTGTATCATACACCATACCATTCCATAGGCTTCCGCGGTACTCCCAGTCGAATTTCGGCAACCCTCGACTTGTTACCGACATTTACGCGCGGTCCTGAATTGTGTCCCGTATATCTGAGTCGACTCGACCCGAGACTTGTATCCTCACAACCGCGCCGTCGCTGCGTCTCATACGCCGAGGTGATACCCGGGTCAGGAGATGTGGGCTCTCGTTGAGTTCGAGAAAAACGTCGCACGTTGCAAATACCGAGGGAATCTCTACGACACATTACATCACTCCATCAATCAATGTTAGGTACAACCACCCATCTCTTAAAGTCAACTCTCTCTTACAATTAAGTATATTCACCCATCACTCACCATCCCCCTCCTCATCACTCCATCACTCACATCACCTCCCTCGCTCTCTCTTACACCTTTCTCTCATCTCTCTCATTCTCCAAAAACAAGCAACCCACGTCTCAACCCCCATGAGAGTTTGATGTGGCCCACCTTCATACCACCCAATCCAACCCTTGAATCATCATCTCAACCGTCGAAATTATCTCCTTGGAGCTCTAGATTGCATAGGCGGAAGAAGGAGTTAATCTAGAAGTGGGTGCTTCTCTCTCTTTCTCTCTCTCTCCTTCCTTTATTTTGTGGCCCATTCAATGAGTGTATGTGATATCCAAACTGTCTATCAAATGGACCCCATGGCTGTCCAAACATAGGTACCAACCTCATTTTGCTACCCCTCTTGGAGGGTCCAGATGATGGGAAAACACACATACCAGGTTGATCCAAATCACGTGGGCCACATTCATGTGGGACCCACCTTGATTAAAGTGTTCACGCCGTCCTTCCAGCGTCCCTGGACGCTGGACATGGCTACACGGGGGAGTGTGAATGGACAGTGGGGTGCACTAACACCAATAGAGACAAATAAATAAATAAATATTTATTAGCTTGGTTTAAGCTTTGGGGGTGGGCTGCTCATGCAGGCCCCACCTTGAAGTATGGGTCTAATCCATGCCGTCCATTCCATTCCCCAGCTTATTTTAGATGTTGATATGAAAAATGAACCCAATCCGATTTTCTAGCGGGCCATAACATAGAAAATATTGATTTTTTACCGTTAAAATCGACTATGATCCACCTTGAGCCAAAATATACTGAATATTGGGCTTGTTTGGTCGATCTTGAGCCATGAAATGTGATGGCAATGGATTCATCTGATGCGGGCCCCACTTAGGAAAAACCTCAAAAAAATACATTTAAAAAAATAATTTTTAGACAGCAGCGCCTGCTGCTGCCGCTGACACCAGAGGACGCAATAGTGTCCTGCTACTGCGTGGACGTCGGACAGGCAAGGACCACGGGTCCCAGCCGTGGGGCCCCCACCATGATGTGTGAGAACATCAACACCGTGCAATTTGATGGGCCCCCTCTTGGCTGTGGGCCATCCCTAAAATCAACCGTATTTGTAACTCAGGTGGCCCACTTCACAGGAAATAGTTAGGTTGAACGTCTGCCATTGGAACTCTTTTTGGGTGTCCCAGAAGTTTGGATCATTATGAAATTTGTTTTCCTCTTCATCCAGGTTCTGTGAGACCTTATCAACGGTTTGGATGACAGATAAACATTATGGTGGGCCCTACGTGGGGCCCACCTGCTCCGTTTGCAGCAGCTGTAGCTGCAACGTACAACAACTATATAGCTGCTGTGTACGTCCAGCGTGGGACGTGGACCCCACCTATTGCATCCACACTGTCCGATTTGAAGGAGGGCTTGGGCCAACAGCCGACGTCAGTTGCTGTTGCACGTGCGACAGTCACCATGATGATGTGCTGGGTGCAGCACGGCTCCACCATGATGCATGTGTTATATCTAAACCGTTCACCCATCTGCTGGGACGGGCAGGAGCCTTGAGCAGCCACTAATGCATGTGTTGCATCTAAACCGTCCATTCGTCTGGTGAGTTTGTCTCAAGGCTTGAGACTAAAAATATGATAGATCCAGTCATCAGGTGGACCACACTACAAAAAGCAGTGGATTGAACACCCACCATTAAAACCCCTTTTGGGGATTATAGAAGTTTTGGAACCAATATGATATTTGTTTCTCCTCTAAATCCAGGTCTTTATGACCTTATGGACAGATTGGATGGAAAATAAGTACTATGGTGAAGCCCATTGGGATTCAGCAGTAGAAATCAATATCACCACTGCCATTTGTGGTATGGTCCAGATGATCTTTGGATATGATATTTTTATATATAATGCTTTAAAATAATCTCTAATAATGGTTGAAGCATGTAGTTGGTATGGCCCATTTAATAGGGGCCCATTTGATGAGGCCGATTTGATATATTTGGGGCCCACTTGATAAGGCCTGATATGATGTATTTTGAACCCACGTGATGCAACCCATTTGACGTATATGAGCCCATTGGAGCGGCCCACTTGACTCGGCCCATTCGACTTGGCCCATTTGTATCGGCCCAGTTGATTCGACCCATCTGTATTGGCCCATTTATATTGGTCGACCCATTTGTATCGGCCCATTTGATTCGGCCCATTGGTATCGACCCAGTTGATTTGGCCATTTGATCGGCCTACTTGATTCGGCCCATTGGATTGATTCGACCCATTTGATGTGACTAAGGTCCATTGATGATGTATGAGGCCCACTGATGAAGCCCACCTTATATTCCATCCAGCCTGTCTAGTAGGTCTAGCATCCTGTTGGGCTGATCGCCCACCAAATGGCCCATCTTTCTGTGAGCGTTGTAAATTCACGCTAGCCATCGGTGTGGGGCCCATTGGTATTGATGTGATATGGGCTGCTTTGTAGTGTGAGCCCACACAGCTGTAGCAGGTCCAAATATCAGGTGGGCGCCCATCAAGATGTGTGTTGGGCTGGGGCGTCCCACCATGGGGCTGCCATATGAGGCCCACTACGATGTATATGTTATACCCATACTATTCACCCATTTGGGGGTAGTGGGCCACCTTGTGAGGCCCACCATATATAAGTTCTATGCTCATGCTGTCTATCCGTTTTCTAGATTGTGTATGAGCCGTGGATTCCATTATAAGTTGGATTCCATATTCTAAATGGGCCGCATCATGTTGAATGTACCATATCCATTCATTGTTGGCCACCGTTTGGTGAGGCTCGTTTATGATGTGCAAGGGCCCCATTTATTTATTGTATGATTGGCCGCCCATTGTACAGTTTTGAGGCCCACCTTGATGTATAGGAAACACACTGTTTATCTGTTCTTTGGGCCACGGGCTGCCTCATGAGGGCTTGTTATAGTGTATATGTTGCACATGATGCCCATTTATTTTGTTGGATTTCATGGGCCACCCCATAAGGGCCCAGTATGATATATGTGACTCAATCTTTGCCACCCACCCAACTTGCCTAGTTTTGGGCTGATTTGTAAGGCACACATTGGTGGATGTTGGTTACACCTTGACTATTTAATTGGGGCATGTGGGTTGCCCATGAGGCCCAACATAATGCATGAGAAGGATGTTCTCCTTAGCCATGATGTTTTTGGGCCATGGCCTGCCCCTCATGTAGCCCCATTTTGATGTATTTAGGCTTTGGGGCCATTACCTGGGGCCCAACATAGCATGTAAAATATTGTGGATAATACCCATTTATTGTGTGGGCCATGGGCTGTTTCATAAGAACCTTGTATGAAGCCTATGGGATGTGGCCCAAAAGTGATGCATATGATATGTTTATGGCCCTTGAGTGATGCCCGATTTAATGTAATTGAGGTCCACCGGCTGTATATAATTGAGGCCCATGTGTAAGGCCCACCTATTGTGTATTTGAAGCCCATGGGTTATGGCCTACTGCAATGTATATGAGGGCCCATTAGTGCACCTCGTTAATGCGACCCACTTGATGTATACGAGGCCCATTATGTTATATTTGAGGCTCATGGGTGGTGGCCTACTGTGATGTATTGAGGCCCATGAGTTGGGGCCCATAGTGATGCATTGGAGGCCCATTATTACGGCCCATGTGTTGCGCCCCCTTTATTATGTATTCGAGGGCCCAGTAGTATGGCCCAATGTGATGTATTTATGACTCATTTGATGAGGCTCAATGTATTGTATATGAAGCCCATTTGATGCCGCCCATGGCGGTGTATATGTGAGGCCCTTGTGTGAGGCCATGGGCCACTATATGTTTGGCCCTATGTTGGCCACTCCTCGGGAGAAATGTTGGTTAAATGTCCACAATGATGGGTAATGATGGTTAAATGTCCACATTGTGACCTTTCCTTAGGCCCCTTTGTTAGACCAATTATCGATGTCGATTATAGTCATCTGTTATCGATACTGATTACGAGTATGTGACAGCATAACATCATGATACATGCCCATATGCATCATCTGTATGTTTGTTATGAGATGTGGTTGACAACTGCATATGTCATTGGGCAAGTTGTTATGAGACTCCTTGATAGGCGGTGGTTATCTCAAGTGAGCACACGGTATGCGTAAGATCGATGTATGACTCATGCATCTTGCATTCTGATTACTGTATGCCTTAGCAACATCAGGGCCGTAGCCTCCACAGGCATATCGTGGATGGCTAGTGGGACACCGAAAATCTGTTCTAGCATTGGGCTGCCATAGATGGCCCTAGGTGAAAATCCCTAAACCCTCTTGGTACCAAAGGATGCCCCAATGTCGAGACCGAGTGGATGTATATGAGCGCATGAGGGCCGTATACCAGTAGGCCGCGTCTCTCACTATGTCGTGGTCGGTTGGGAGAGGGTGTGACCTTACCCGCCTGAGTGAGGGGGTAATATCTAGGTTGAGTCCAACCAACTTGAGGAATGGGTCCGTTATTAACAAGTCGGGCCCAATATTGGCAGACGGATAATGAGGTCTCTTCCACTTACCCAGTTGTGTGCTCAGATAGGGGCGGCAAGTTGGCGTAGAGTGTGATAGAGCCCGGTGATGTTCCTAGAGAGGAACCATACTGAAATATGGATTTATTGAGCAGGAGTTGCATATGCATTCATTTATTCATTTACTATCTACTCGGGCTGGTGGTGCGTATCTATTTGTTACGTGTACCTTCACAATGGCTAGGATTTCGGTTGGGGCGCGCGACTAACCTAAGATCAGGAGTTTACCACATTGAGACTGACTATCTAAATTAAGTATGGGATTGGTTTGGATAGAAGTCCCTTGTGATGGACTCCATAGCCTGCGATACTACGTACTATCATCCCGACTTCACCCTTCAGCATGTTCATTCCATTCGCACCGCATTTTGCATTACATCCGCGGCATATGGCATTTTAAATTACTGTGTTTCTGCATTTATATGGTCCAAATGCAGCTAACAGTATTCGTGAACTCATCAGGAATTGTATATTGCATTGCATCATCGGTATCTGATATTTGGCTCTTTATGACTCCTCATTTACATAGTTGATCTGTATTGCATATTCTGATAATGATTAACTAATGGACTTGTTAGTATTTTCGCTTACTCTGATATCGTATGATTCATGATCTTACCAGTGTTTTCGATATTGTATGATTATGACATTGTATTGAATACTTGACACTTACCTCGTGCACACACTTACACCACCCTCTAAGCTTTCTATAAGTTTATGCACGATAGATGTGTACAGGTGATGTTAGGTTGTAGCAGTGTTGAACTTGGAGCGTATAGCGGATTTTTGGAGCTTGATTTTTGATTTATGTATTTCCCTCTCAGCATTGTAATCAAATGATTATATTAGTGGAGATGTGATGATGATATTGCCTTTGTGATTTGGGTAAACTTGTGGTTATGCTTCTTACGAGTTAAAGGTACATTGAAAAAAAAAACTCCTTATAGGATCCCAGGATCGGAATCTGGCGTATAGACGTTGGGAGCCGAGAATGGGGTACTATGGAGGCTGTCAGCACCGGATTCGACGTTCGAGATTACTGTGAATTCGATTTCCAGGTTTGGAGTGTGACACTTTGGTTAGACTTAATTTCGACTAGTTTAGACGTTCGTCCGACTAGTTTAATCTATAGCTCAATCAGTCTAAGATAAACTTCGACCAGTCCAAGTTTGAAATCCAAAAATGAATATTTCTGGTGATTTCTCGACTAGTCAAGAAGACTACTTGACCAGTCGAGGAGGGACCTTCAACCAATTGAGGGTTGCTTGAATCAAAGTCCAGCAACTATTTTTTAGCACCCTCAACCAGTTGAAGCCCATGCTCGACCAGTTAAAGAGGGCCCTCGACCAGTCGAGTAGGATTTTATCCGATCGCGCCCAAAATTTAAAATTTTGTTGAGTCTTAGATGAGTCGAAGGATACCTTAGACGAGTCAAAGCAACAACATTTCTATCTATAAATAGAGGCCTTCTCTCATTCCGAAATCATTCATTCAAGTTAAGAAAAGCCTTCACCTAGAGAGAGAAAAGTCCCCATTATCTTCAAGCTATTGCATGGTATTATAATATTTTATTTATATAGCTTTTTGGTTTTAATTCTTTGATCTATTTTCATGAATCTTATGTTTTAAAGAAAGTAATCACTCTTCTTTTGAGATCTAAGGAATTCAAACAAGTAGCCTGTGGTTTGAATTAATTTAAAATCAATCTAGAACCTATAACCCTTGTTTGTGTTACTAGACATTGAACATTCTACTTCAAGTAAAGTGGTTTTACAGGCTACATCAAGAACGTCTTCAAAGAGAAGATAAGTATCATTCTATATCTTTGTATTTTGGTTTCTTTGAGATAGCCAAAAAATTTCATGTATTGGTTTTGATTGAGATAGTTAGAAAATCTTAGCGTGGAGTTTTTGTTTGTGATAGCCCTTTTAAAATCACAACTATATATGTAACGCCCTGAATTTCGAGGGTCAAGTAAAGCTCTACTCCCGAGATTCAGAACCTCACTTATGCTGCATGGATGATGACATTCAGATTCCGTCCATGTTAATGAATTAAGCATGCGTGGGATTATACTAAACAACATATCATACTCCGGATATAATTAAATTAAGCAAGCGGAAGTCTGAAACATTTCTATTTAAGCATGTGGGTGTTTCACAAACCTTTAGAGTATGAGTATGTAACCGGGTTTAATATATACATGAATTATTTCAAAACGACGGAAATATGGGAATTTAAAGTGTCCAACTAAGCCAAATATCCAAGTGGTCCCTGCGCATTGGCACGAGGTCTACATTGACCCGCCCGAGAGTTGAAAGTAGGAGAATTCCTCCTCATCCATAAAGTCCTACTCCATTGCATAGACTTCATCAGCACCCGCATCTAAATCAGAATCTAGTTGGTGTTTTAAAACACCCTACCATAGTGGGAGTGAGTGATCAACTCAGTGGTTCTATAAGGCAAAAGTTAACATGTTATCAAGTCAATCAAGCAGTAATGATAAAATAAACAAACAATCACTTCTTAACTACTCTTTTTAATGCAGAAATGGAGTGCAAGTAATGATGTTTGCCCTCACATTGATGCTCCCTCACAAGCGACTCCGACAACCTATTTTGCATATGACAACACTTCCTCAAAACGGTGCAACTTCATCGCCTTTAAAATACATCCTAAATAATGCAGTACGATGCATGGTCGTGTTAGCCAAATAATTAATTAAGCTTATTCATACAACAAGTTTGGGAAGCTAGGGTACCTCCCTTTATATCATTGACCCGAATTGAAGGATTCATCTAGGTTCGTCACTCCTAGTTAAGCACATATGATAGGTAAGTTGTAGGGTCGTCACTCCTAATGAAACGCATACGATAGACAAGTTATAAGAAATTATACTCACGGTCACTACGGGGAGGCTCATCACCCTAGCGTAGGCTGACAGCACTAACACGGTGTCCCATACCACCATGCTCGACTCACGAGTTTTAGTTGCTCATTGGTCACTACGAGGAGGCTCGTTACCCCAGCATAGGCCGACAGCACGAACACGGTGTCCCATACCACCATGCCCGGCTCATGAGTCTTAGCGGATCGTGGTACCATGGTTAACGTGGGTCTTTACATTCATGAGGGATACCTTAGATTCAAACAGTCGCGTCCATACATGGTGAACACACAATAAGTCAATCGGTTCGTCAGGAAAACTTGATTGGTACGGGCACACACTGACTTAATCGACATGGAGCGCATAAGCAACCCTTGTGGCCTAACCATTGTCGACAATCGTCGTGTGACCTGGATTCGTCAAGTTTACCCATTGTGGCGAGACTAATTCGGCCACCCGAATAGGCACTGTTATAGATTGCCTGGGCTATGTTGTAGCCTCAATCTTACTCATATGCAGCTAACAAACACATGTGATATTCATCTTAGCATTTAACAAACAATTCAAATGGATTCCTCATTTGGGCATTTCATCAAACACATCGATCATGTTACCAAACACTTGCATTTTATCAATTAATTACAGAGGAAAATATGATTATATGAAGGAAATTATACATATGCATAAGGCAACAAGGAATCTTATCTTAATACTTATAATAAATACAAATCATCAACAATTTATTAAACACTTAGACTACGTTAGTTACAACATGTGTTTTTATCAAATATTCGTACAGAGAAATCTATATGCATATAACAATGCTGAATCCTAGATTAGAAATCATGGTAAGCACAAATCATTTTCAAATGCTCATACAAACATTTCAACAAACACATGAGATGCATCTTTTACTCATCACAGTTCATAGGTGTATATCATACAAAAATCGACGTTTCTAAGACAATATGGTAGTAATCAAGTCAGACATAAATCATTAGCTGGCATGAAAGCATTGATAACCGCAACCTAAGCGTTTATAGTCCGCACCTTTTGTCGGAATACTCAACTTGGACTCGGTCCGAACTCTATGTTTCTGAAAATGGAACATTGGGCACCTAAATGACGAAACAAGTTAGTTAGGTTAACGAAAGCTATCTTTGATCTCTACAACGACATTAGGGTTAGGGTTTCTTACCCAAAATTGTAACAAAAAAGGTTGGGTAGCACAACGGGGCGGAGATTTGGTGCGTGGATTCGTGGGAGAGGATTCTTGCAACAATTTCCCAAGTTCTTCCTTCTCTTCTTTTTCTTTTCTCCTGTTTTCTCCTCTCTCTCCCTTAAGGTTTTTGTGAAATTCGTGTATGGGAGTGAGGGTGAGAAATAAGGGCAATTTATAAGCCCATAGTGATGCAAATGGCCCCAGGGTCACCTTATACATAGTTTATACCCTTTGGGAAGCTGTTTCTGACGAATAGGGCTCATAGGGAGGCCCATGACCCATCTACGTCATAGGGTATGTTCCCTGACAATGGATCCATGCCAGGAGACGATTTCAGTACGAACGGATAAGCCGATCGACTGTGGAGAGCCTGCGTTAGACGATCATACTTACTCAATTGGGGTGACAGTTGTACGAATATGTGCTGGGAAATTTTCTTTCCCCCTGGGTGAAGTTTGGTCAGAAACTGACGGTCCAAAATCCTTAAGTTTGTGTGAGAGCGAAGGACCCAATTCACTTAAGTTTTGGTTCATTTTCTAAAGGTATTTGCATTTCTAACGCACTTCACTCATGACTCAAGTTGGATATTTCTAGACACCATTTGGGCTCGATTCCCACGACGGATGTCAAGCATATCAGGACGGACATAGTCCTATAGTTTCGCAGTCATCGGATTTTATGCACCAAACCCGGAGATCGGGATTCTTGTGAATCCGATCTCCAGGTTTGGGGCGTGACATTGGACCCTCGATGTGCGGTCTAGGTCTAATACGGGATTTCAATGTACTTTTGAGAGTGACAGGCTCTTCGGATTTCTCACAAGTCTTCAAGTGGCATTGAGCCAGTGGTACTCATGATTTTAGGCCTTCTCAAATATGAAAATGGTGGCCCAAGCTTAATCTACTGATCATTTAATACTTAACTAAATCTCGTCTAAATTATACGACAAGATGCGGTCCTTGGGTTGTTCTACCTGAGGTTGTACTCGAGTCTTTGTACGGATTTTTTCGAGACGTTACAGTATAAGTTTTAAGGTGAACATATGAAAACCTTATTTTTTAGTGAACTCTAATATCACGTGGGTTGTGATTATTGGGAGTGGAGTAGGTGTGGCTATTTGAGAATAGTTGGTGTACACACCGAACCACTATAACTCCTAGTCTTCTGGTGAATCTTTAATTTTTGTATCTGTGGTGAATGGTTGTAACTTTATTTCTGCATTGGTGAATGATTGTAATAGATAGGTTTATCATCTCTTGCTTAGTGTGAAGTCTTGATTATTATAAACGTTTGTGAAATCAGGTTGTCCTACTTAAAACTTTATTTTTTGGTACAAGGTTGTCTTACGAACTAAGTTTGAATCAAAATTTTAATACTAGTGCTATTGAGATTTGTGATTTATTCTGATTTATTTATTATTTCAGTACTTTAAGTTCTTATTTGGCATAGTCCTATTCACCACCCTTTTAGGATTGTTAAGCTTGCCTTTTTCAAGTGGTGTCAAAGTTAAGTTGCTCATATTTTTGGATTAAGTTCATTGAGTTTAAAGATCTAGAGTTTTCATTATGTTAAATTTCGATAGCTTGTCTATTACCAGGCCACCACCCTTTGATGGCTGTAACTATGCATACTTGAAAGCCAGAATGAAGATTTTTCTAAAATCCTTAGATGAAAGCATGTGGTAAGCCACCGTAACCAAATGGAAACCACCTATGTCTGAAGTTCTAGGTAGTGATGGAAATAAATCTTTAAAAGAAACTCCATTCTATTTATGGACTACACCTTAGAAAAGTGAAAGTAGTACAAATGCTAAGGTCTTAAATGCTATTACTTGTACTTTATCACCTGATAAATTCAAAACAATCATTTCATGTGATACAGCTAAACAAGCATAGGATATTCTTGAAATGACACATGAAGGAACTACTATAGTTAAGAAATCTAAACTTCAAATCCTCACTACAAAATTTAAGGAAATTCATATAGAAGAAAATGAAACCTTCATGGACTTTTATATGAAATTAAATGATATAGTAAATTTCATGTGGGGTCTATGAGATGGAATCCCAAAAAGCAAGGTCTGTGCTAAAATACTGCGATCTCTTCCTGAGAGATTTAATTCCAAAGTAACTGCCATTCAGGAACTAAGAGACACTGATTTAATGAAAGTTGAGAAGTTATTTGGTTCTCTTCAAATGTATGAGTTAAAATTTAAAGCTCCTAGAGGTAAGTCCATTGCTCTTAAATCATCTAAATCTATTTCAAAAGATAATTGTGTTAATTCTGATATTGAAAATATAGAAGATGATATGACTTTACTTGCTAAGAAATTTTACAGAATTTTTAAAAATAAGAAAAGATTATATTTTCAAAAACCATTTGACAAAAGAAAAATAAAATCTAAACTCTAGAAATCTGTAAAAGACAGTTAATGTTTCAACTGCCATGAATATGGGCATTTGACGAATAAATGTCCTAAACAGGATAGATAAAAAAGAAAGGGCATGATAGCTACTTGGGACAAATCATCCGGCTCTGAAAGTCTTTCTGAGTCTGATGAATCAGAACAAGAAAATTTAAATGAAATAAAAGCCTTATTGACTATAGCCAAAGTCACCTCCTCAGATAGCTATAACTTTTCTGATTTTGATAATCTCAGGAGTGACCCTGAAAATGAGAATGAAGTCAATCTTCAAGACGGCTACAATGCCTTATAAAGGAAAAGTTACAAAATTGCTGTCAAATTAAAAATTCGAAAGGAAAAATATCTTAAATTAAAAGAAGATCTTAAAAATAATATTTTGGAAAAATCTCATCTTTCTGATTGTTTTGAAAAAACAAAACTTGATTTAAATTTCAAAACCTTAGAGTTAGAGAAACTAAGAATTGAAAATGAGAATCTAAAGCTCGAAGTTTCTTTTCTTTTGAGTTCTAAGGATACTTGGAAATATACCCATGGAGACCTTAAGCTGGAAAAGCTACTAATCGCATCTAGAAAATATGGCGATAAATCGGGTCTGAGCTATATTAAAGATAGTTCACTGAAAGACAAAAATGCATATCCTATAGTTTTAGAAGGAGAATCCACAAACTTTAAAGGTAAGAACTTGAGAAATTTTGGTCAAAATGATTTTAAAAATCTAAAACCTTTTCAAGTTTTTAAGATTAATTCTAATACTATTAGCCATAGAAATCAAAGATTTAATAAACCTTCGTTGGCTAAAAATAAATAAATTGTGGACTTACTCAAAGAGCTTCTTAAAACTAACTCAAATAGAATTGGAGTTAATAAACATTGAAATAATTCCAACTCCTAAAAATGAAGAAAATCTAATGAAATTCCTAAACATAGAACCATATTGAAATGGGTTCCAAAGGGTACATGTCTTGTTGCGCACACAGCCTTCAAAGCCACTAGCCATTCCAAATGGTACCTGCACAGTGGATGTTCATGACATATGACAGGTGAGAAAGAAATATTTACCAACTTTAGAGAAGTAAACGATGGGTTGGTTACTTTTGGTGATGGAAACAATTGCAAAATTATAGGCTAAGGTATACTATTCAACTATCTAATCTCCCTCCCTTTGAGAATGTACTGTATGTTGAAAATCTAAAACATAATCTCCTAAATATATCTCAAATCTATGATAACAAACATTGCGTGAAATTTACAAATTATGGATGTAAGATATCAAATGAGAAGAGAAGTATGATATTAAATGGTCGTAGAACTTCTGAAAATTGTTATATTATTAATGAATCATGTTCTTTTAATTTCTCATGTTACATGGTCCAAACCGACGAAATAGAACTATGGCACAAGCGTCTTGTACATATCAACTTTAGAAATCTTTATAGCTTGAGCAAGAGAGATCAGATTCGTGGCCTACCCAAATTAAAAAAGGTTGAAAAGATTTGTGGCAGATGTCAGATTGGCAAGCAAATTAGGAGTAGTCACAAAAAGGTGAACTCCTTAGCCACATCCAAACCTCTTGAATTACTCCATATGGACTTAGTTGGACCAACGAGAATAGAGAGTAGAGGTGGAAAAAAGTATATTCTAGTTATTGTAGATGATTTTATTAGGTATACTTGAGTAGCTTTCTTGATAGAAAAATCTGAAACTCTTAATGAAGTTAAAAGAATTCTAAAACGAATTCAGACTGAGAAAGAAGTACATGTTGTCATTATCAGAAGTGATCATGGTACTGAGTTTGAAAATAACAGTTTTGAAAAGTACTGTACAGACCATCGTATATCATATGAGTTCTCAGCTCCGAAAACACCTCAACAAAATGGGATTGTTGAAAGAAAGAATAGAGTGTTACATGAAATGGCTAATGTAATGCTAAATATGATGAATTTACTAAAAAACTTATGGGCTGAAGCCGTTAATATTACTTGCTACATTATAAATCGTGTGTATGTTAGAAAAGCAAAAAATAAAACATCTTATGAACTATGGTTTAATAAGAAGCCAACTATTAAATACTTTCAAACTTTTGGAAGTAAATGTTACATTTTATGTGACCAGGAAAATTTGGGTGAGTTTAAAGCAAAGAGTGATGAAGGAATATTCTTGGGTTATGCTCTGAATAGTTGAGCATACCGTGTTCTTAATAAAAGAACATGAGTGATTTAGGAATCGATTAACATTGTAATTGATGATCACCTGATCACACCCTTACCAAACCAAGATAATGATGAAGTCAACATTATTGACAAACTTGACTCTTCATCTAAATCAGATAATTCTGAATTAAGATCAGTCAAAGACCATCTAACTAATTAGATATTAGGTAACCCTCATAATGGTGTTCAGACAAGAAAACAGTTAGAGAATATCTGTACCAACGTCTGCTTCACTTCCCAAATTTACCTGCCTCACTTCCAAAATTAAATCGGTAAATGTAAATGAAGCACTTGCCAATGAAAGTTAGATTTTGGCTATGCAAGAAGAGTTAAATGAGTATAGTTTGAGAATTGAATTACTTTCTTTGTTTACAAGTAAAACAATACGAAGATGGTATTTTCCTTTCTCAAACCAAATATCTTTTAAATTTGGTAAAGAAATTTGGATTCGAGAATGGTAAAAAGTTTGATACTCCTATGAGTACAACTCTCAAACTCTCTAGGGATGAAACATGTAAAAGTATAGACTCTCGCTTATATCGAAGCATGATTGGTAGTCTTTTATACTTAACTACTAGTAGACCAGATATGACTTTTAGCGTTGGAATTTGTGTTAGATATTAGTCTAACCCTAAGGAATCTCATTTAATTGCTATTAAACAGATAATTCGATATGTCGCAAGTACAACTAATTTCTGTCTATGGTATCTGCCTAATACAAACGTACAACTTGCCGGATATGCCGATGCTGACTAGGAAAGAAACATTAACGATAAAAAATCTACCAGTGGTAGATGTTTCTATATTAGAAATTATTTAGTTTCCTGACTCAGCAAGAAACAAAATTCTATATCTCTATCTACTGCTAAAGCTAACTATATCGCAGCTGGTAATGCTAGTACCCAGCTAGTCTAGATGAAAAGAATGTTAGCTGATTATGGATTTGCGCAAGATACTATTATACTATATTGTGATAACTCGAGCGCTATTAATATTTCAAATAATCCTATTCAACATTCTCGTATGAAATATATCGGCATTCGATATCATTATATTCATGAATTAGTTGAAGACAAGAGCATTTCATTAGAATACATTCAGATGGAAAAGAAGCTTGTGGACATTATGACCAAACCGCTTGAAAAGAATAAATTTTCTAAATTAAAATATGATATTAGCCTGTGCACTTTTAATTAATTAAATCATGTTGTTTATGCATTTTTATTATTTGTATGTTTATAATTTTTTTTAAATGCAAAACATATAATTTTCAAATTTTTAAAATTTTTGAAATTTTCTAGCTGCACGACTGGTTGAGCACGTCCTTGACTAGTCGAGCTTTAACGGATCGAGTATGTATGCGAGTAGTTGAAGTGTGCTGATGGGCCTTCTTAAAAGAGGGAAAATCACTTTTTCTTCTTCATTTTGCTCATCTTCCTCGACTAGCCTTTGCTCGACTCGTTGAACCCATCTCCATAGAGTCATTATAAGTGGTTTATTTTCGATTTTCTTCTAGATTTGGGTTCTTTGCTGTTAATTAGTCTTCATTTTTTGATTGATTTGAGATTTGTATCCTTTCCATAAAGGGTTTTTGGAAAAAAAATTGATTTAAGTCAAACCCATCATTTCTATCTTCTTTTACAAACTCTACATGGAGCATCGGTCTAAGAGGAAGGCTTCACGCAAGGGCCCTAGCAGCTCCTCCTCCCGGACTACTCCAGTTAAGGTGAGAACCCTGAGAGCTCCCAAAGAAGATTTAGAGCATGTAAGGGATCTCCGCACTAGAGATATAATTATAGAAAGGACTGTGAATCTTGATCATATTGCTCCATTCAAAATTTTGCCCATTCTGTTTACCGTCGGTTGGGAGTTGGGGTGGAATGGCATACCGCTCCATAGCTCAAGGGATGTATGCTTCAATAAGAGAATTGTCTCTTGAAAACCTTACATTCTCGATTAATTTTATAGAAGGGACATTTCTGGTTGATAGACACCTAATCTCAGGATTGCTTGATGTAAATGTAAATGATGAAGGCATACTCATTCCTCCACTTGCTGATAGAATGTATGAATATGAGCGTCGGGATATTACCCATAAACTATGTCGGTTTAATGCCAATGGAGTTCTGGTAACGCTCTCCATGCCACCCAGATGATTCCAAGACTCAGAGTACTTTATCGAATTTTTACATCGAATGTGTATCCTCATTTCAAGAATAAGTCTGAACTTATTCCTTTTATGGATCGTGTTCTTCATGTTGTTGTTTCTGGCATACCGATCTATCTTCCATCTTTGATATGTTATTTGATTATATAATTTCATATTCATTCGGATCATGGTTCCATACCATTTGCATATCTCATGACAACTCTTACTATCCATTTCAACATCATCATTCCATTGACTGAGGCACCTATGACAGTCCTACATTTTGATAATACGAATATTCACAAGATGAACTTGGATTACCTCCCTGGTTAAAGAGATGAAGATGATGTTGAAGAAGAAGAAGCACCATTGCTTGAGGACACATCTATAGATGATATTTTTGCAGAACTGGAATCAGATGATGAAGCTAATCCTGAGTATCAACCATCTTAATTTGATGATTGACTTAAGTCTTTAGAAGAAAAGGTTATTGAATTGAAGGTATCACAAGACAATCAGGTTGAAAGTCATAAATCTTCAATGAAGTATATGTGTAAATACTTTCATCGCATTACTAAAGGACTTCATCAGATTGACCCATCTATACCTCCTCCATCCTCTTTTGGTTCTGGTTAGGTCGATTTTCTTTCATGTTAGGCTATATAACTTTTAACTATGTCTGTTTAGCTTATTTACTCTTGAACTATGCTTTCTTTATACTCCTTGCTAACTTTGCTAACTCCTTTCCTGGACTTCATTATAATGATTATGTTTTCATTCCGTTATGCATTTTCTAGCTAGTTCTTATTCTGATGAGTTAGTTATATATATTATGTTCACATAGTTACTCATTCCCTTGTCAATTTGTGACAAAAAGGGGTAGAGAATACAAGAATGATGTTAATGATGAATGGTTGATCTGATTAATTAGAACAATGAATGCATGGAAAATGTCGATATCTATTAGAGTTGTGCATTGGAAGTATATATTATAATATATGTGCAGTACAAGGTATAAAGCATAAAAAAGATCACATCGAGGGGGAGTAGCAGAGAAAGAAATTTCAGCAACATTTTTTTGTGATTGTTGTACTAAGTGTTTTGTCATGAATTCAACAAAGGGGGAGATTGTAAGTGCCGGGCACACTCTTGTTTGTCAAATTTCGATGAGACAAGACAACTTATGAGATGGAAAGTTCACCTTCAAGTGAATTATAAAGTTAGAAAGTACAAGCTTAAGTCATGAAGTTGAAAAGTTCAAGCTGAAAAATGAGATCAAGTTTTAGTCTTCTAGTAGAAGATCAAGCTCCACTACACTTCAAGTAGAAGATCAAGTTTGTTTTATTGAAGAATCAAGAAGAAGATTCATGCTTTACATTTCAATATTGAGTCTTCTCAAGTATAATAGACACTAAAAAGACCTTAGACTTATGTGCTTTTAAATGTCAAATTTATATGGGTTTTTATACTTTGGTTAGGCTTAATTTCGACTAATCTAGACCTTGGTTCAACTAGTCTAAGCTATAGCTCAACTAGTCTAAGATAAACTTCGACCAGTCCAAGTTTGAAATCCAAAATTGGATATTTCTAGTGATTTCTCGACCAGTCAAGCAGACTGCTCGACCAATTGAAGAGGGACCTTCGACCAGTCGAGGGTTGCTCGACTTGAAGTCCAGCAACTATTTTTTAGCACCCTTGACCAGTCGAAGTACATGCTCGACTTATCAAAGAGGGCTCTTGACCCGTCGAGCAGGGCCTTCGACCAGTCGAAGAACGGTTTTATCCGATCACACCCAAAATTTGAAATTTTGTTAGATTTTAGATGAGTCGAAGGAGACCTTAGATGAGTCGAAGCAACAACATTTCTATCTATAAATAGAGGCCTTCTCTTATTTTGAAATTATTCATTTAAGCTAAAAAAAGCCTTCACCTAGAGCGAGAGAGAGAGAGAAGTCCTCACTATCTTCAAGCTATTGTATGGTATTATAATACTTTGTTTATGTAGATTTTTTATTTTAATTCCTTGATCTCTTTTCATGAATCTTATATTTCAAATAGAGTAATCACTCTTCTTTTGAGATCTGAGGAATTTAAATAAGTAGCATGTGGTTTGAATTACTTTGAAATCAATCTAGAACCTAGAACCCTCGTTTGTGTTACTGGACATTGAATATTCTACTTCAAGCGAAGCAGTTTTACAAGTTACATCAAGAACGTCTTCAAAGAGAAGATAAATATCATTGTATATCTTTGTATTTTGGTTTCTTTGAGATAGCCAGAAAATCTCAGCGTGAGGTTTTTGTTTGTGATAGCCCTTCTAAAATCACAACTGTATAGGTTTTAAGGTGAACCTATGAAAACCTTATTTTTTAGTGAATGCCAATATCACGTGGGTTGTGATTATTGGGATTGGAGTAGGTGTGACTGTTTAAGAACAATTGGTGTACACATCAAACCACTATAACTCCGAGTGTTGTGGTGAATGTTTAATTTTTGTATCTATGGTGAATGGTTATAAAATTATTTCCACATTGGTGAATGATTGTAATAGATAGGTTTATCATCTCTTGCTTATTTTGAGGTCTTGATCCTTACAAACGTTCATGAAATCAGGTTGTCCTACCTAAAACTTTGTTTTTGGTGTAAGGTTGTCCTACGAACTAAGTTTGAATCAAATTTTCAATACTAGTGCTATTAAGATCTGTGATTTATTCTGATTTATTTATTATTTCAGTACTTTTAAGTTTTTATTTAGCATAGTCCTATTTACCCCCCTCTAGGATTGTTAAACTTGCCTTTTTCATTCAGTGAAGTTGGGTTGACCAAAACTCCCTCTGATGTTTTCTGTCGATCGAGGTTTGATTCTAGTCAATTAGGAGTCTCTGTGATGTTTTTCGTCGACCGAAGTCTAGGTGGGATCGACTAAATGGAATGCGTAAGTTTTAAAAAGTACTTGTAACACCTCGGTTCCTGGAACTCGCGTACACTACTCATTTTTCAAAAACCCGAGCGTTAACCTTTACATATCCCAAATTCTATGTACATTTTTTTCTTTTATTATCAGAGTTAATAAACTAGCGGGACAAAAGCAAATTAAGTATAAGAGGGAGTCCAAATACACATAACCAAGATTTCAAGTGGTTACCCAAAAACTTATACAAATCACTGTCTTAAGGTTTAATAATATATGACAATACATCTTAAATGAAAATGAAATCAATAATAGGGAGTCGCAAGATCGTCTAGCTTCTCCTATTCCACCTGAACACCAGCATGTGCACCCTCTGTGTCTCTTATACGTTGATTACGGTTTGATAGCGTCAATGACTATCGCAGTGAGGTATAACCCCAAGATTTATCGTATCATCAAGATAATTAAGCATAGTTATCATGAACAGTGTATGATAAATATCTCTTAATGATTATCATATGAATTAGATATGGTTTATCAAATACGCATTTATTAGATAAATTCTACAAAGATAATCTTGTTTAAATGTATGAATGCATGTACATGCTCACAGACCTAGGGATGTACATCCAGCTAGTAAAAAGTTACCCAAGGAGAACTAGTCACCTGGAAAAATACTCAAAGGTATGCCCAAAGAGAACTAGCCACCCGGAAAAGACTATGTAGTGAAGTCGCCCAAGGAGAACTAGCCACCTAAAAAAGTACTAAAGGTACGCCTAAGGAGAACTAGCCACCTGAAAAAGTACTAAAGGTACACCTAAGGAGAACTAGCCACCCGAAAAATACTAGGTAACGAGGTCGCCTAAGGAGAACTAGCCATTTGGAAAAGTACTCAAAGGTACATCCAAGGAGAACTATCCACACGGAAAAGATTATGCAACAAAGTCGTCCAAGGAGAATTAGCTATCCAAAAAAGTACTCAAAGGTATGACCAAGGAGAACTAGTCACGTAGATAAGACTATGCAACAAGGACACCCATAGCAGTCCAAGAAGACCCCTGTGTCTTACATCGACCGCCCGGTAAAGTCCGCATGCCATGAAAATACATGATTAGCCCAACCATTGTTATTTCAATTTCAAACAATCATTTTCAAAAAGCTCAAAGGTCACTATGGGGGATTTATCATCTAGCATAGACCGACAGCTCAAGCATGGTATCCCATTCCACCATCCCTAGCTCATGAGACTAACAGATAGAATGTTTAAAGGTAACCTACTCAACTAGTGGGCAATTATACTTTTACCAGTGGAACTTACCATCGCAAGGTTATACAAAGACGATCTATTAAAGCCACACAGGGAAAATATTCCATTAAGCCACATAGGGCAAACAATCCATCCCAAGGATGTGATGAAAAGGGATTGTCCCTAAAGTCACTTATGCAACAAATAATCCATAAATGGTAAGTCCACCGTATAATTTCATTTAATCTATTTTACAAATGGCCACTAATTCGAGGACCTTTAAATACATCATATAGTAATCACAACTGGTAAAACAAGTCATGTACAATATCAATAGTATTTACATATAAAGTGGGATATTTGAGATCTATCACATATTCAAATAATCGAATGTAAATCCAACGATCAATCATTTATGGAGAATCATTCAATTAGAAATTAACATTTAATAGCATTATATTAAGCAATCAACGAATTAAACAAACCAAGTTAGCTATTAAGATGTAGAAAAGCTTAAAGGGTGATCCTCACATTTCCAAAGTTGAATTGACTTCCTATGTTGTTGGAATTGTTTGCGCACGTCCACGAATCCGATTCCAACCGCACTTTAAACCGTTTGATCAATTAGATCGTGACTCCAATCCCTAAAATTTACCCCGAAGATTAAATAGTGTAGGATTTGAGTCCGAATCTATGGTTAAGGAGAGGTGATTCGAATTCCGATATAAGAGTAGCATGGTTAAATGTTCGTTGTATTGAGATTTAAGCTAAAACTCTAACATCAATTTATATGGGTCACGGTGCGACTCGACTCAATTCGAATCAACTTATATGATTTGAATCGATGTGAAATCGCCTCTCTACCAAATCTCATCGCACCTACCTCGTTAGGATCAACTAACTGCGATGGGATTAAACTTAGTTAAACAAGTCCAACTAAGCGAGACGACTCAATGAGTCGACTCGATGAGTTGTCATATTTATTAAAGAAATAACATAACCCTAACTTCCTTGGATTACGCTTGTGTAAAATACTGTAATTGGGAAAAGTTGTTGACCTGGCTTGCGGTGGGTCAACGAGTTGACTCAGTGAGTCGACTCAGTAGAGTTAAAACCCCTCTTCTTGTTCTTCTTCTTCTTATTCTCCTCCTCCTTCTCCTCTTTCTTTCTTCTTCTCTTTTCTTTCTTCTTCTCCATTCAACTTTCATCTAGCCAGTTCGCTGACCCTAGCAGAACTCGACTCGATCACAGCGAGTCAAATTTACTTGACTTGACAGCAACCCCATGAAGGGAAACGACACCCTTCACTCGCTTCTCTTTCTTCTTTTCTTCTTCCTTCCACTTTATTTTCTTACTTCCATTTCTTCCTTTCCTCCTTTTCCTATTGTTGTTGGAAATGACCAGGTGAAGCCTTGGACTTGACTAAAGCAAGGCCGATATCAGGGTGACTCGGTCCAGACTCAGTTCTGTTACACGCTCGAGTTGAGCTAGTGCGGTGGACATCACTTCCCAACTTCGTTCTTTCCATTCCTTCCTCTTTTTCCTACTCTCCTTCATTTCACTTTTTTCCCATCGTATCCTTCATTCTTCCGTTGGGAGTCCAGCAGTAAGACTCAGCCGAACTCGGTCCGACTCGTTAGTAAGTCTGCATACATGGTGCAATAGAGGTGCAACCCCACTTTCTCTTCTCATGTTTTCTCCTTCATCTTCTATCATTCTCTTCCCTTTCCTCTCTCTCCATTCTTCTTCCTTCTTCTGCTGTGGAAGTCCAGCAACTGGACTTGATTCGACCCACAGCCGATTCGACTCAACTTCAAATGAGGAAGAACCTCGGCTGATAATGGCACACTTCCTTCCTTTGCTTCTTTCCTCAATCTAAGAGCGTTGAAGGGTGTGGGTAGATACCAGGAAGCTTTTAAAATGATTTAATCAAAGCCCTAGTGCGATTTTTCTAGTAGGTTCGGAGCTTAAATGCTGTAGCCCACAACCATAGCACCTGTAGGAAAAGCTCTTTCTTCCTTTCCTTCTTTCTTTTTCTATCTCTGCCGTGAAATGCGATTCAAATGGGTGGTTAGGATCTTCTCTAGGGTTTTCTATTTTTGGATGCCCTCAGAGAAAGGAATCGTAAGCTTCCTATTTATATATGTGGCTTGTTTCCACACTCAACCATAATCTGTGCGAGCGGTGGAGATGCCTCGGTTTGGATGATTAAGATGAAAGGAGCCCTCTGCACGGATTGATCCAGCTGTGCGATGGAGAATGGGGTCTTTCTGTTTCAAGCTCACTCACACACGCAGGAGAGTTTTCATGGTCGTTTTAGACGCATGTGGGCTAACAATATGTGTGGGAGTCATGGGATCTTGGTTATATCAATGACGTGATCATGATGGACGGTTCAAATCGGCACAATGGTCGTGATGGTGGATCAAAATCGAAGTCAAACAGTAGTTACCTGCTTAAACATCAGTCGTGTTGGGAAATGAGAGAAAGAAAGGAGAATTTGCTCTTTCTTTTTCAAAATCCATGGGTCATCGGTCATTTGACCAGATCTACGGACTGATGCACAGCGTGTGCACATGTCTTACGTGCACGTGCATTAAAGGTGAGGCCAACAGAGGTGTCCTGGCGAAATCTCAGTAGGAGCCTCTGACTCAACATTAGGTAGATCTGAAGCTTAGGTGGGCCATAGTAGATGATCTTATCTTATTTTGTTATCTCAAACTAATCTAGCGGTCATATTGGTCTGGACTTAAAGGGTCTTGGAGGTTGTTCGAATGATCTGGACCTCTCATTCTTTGAAATTTTCAATTCTAATGTCAGTACAACATCTTTCATAGTATAAGTTGTTGTTGTTATTATTATTATTATTATTATCTTATCCTTAAAATTGTAGGGTCTACTTCTAAACAGAGCTACCCTTATAGTAGATCAACATCTATGAGCCATGTACTTAATTCTTAAAGTATTTTAATTGTTTAGTGGGCCACAACACATGAACATTTAGTTACCAAATCTCAACTTCTTGACCATTCAAATGATCCAACGGTTGGATTTACTAGAAAATGTACTAATGATAACATGTAATGGCTGACTTGTCTAATAGGGTTATGTAGACGGATCTGGGTCTCGAAATTAATCATGGACGATTCAATTTTCCTAATAGGGTTTTTTTGTAAAATGTCATCACGATTAAAATGTTACAAAACTCTTTTTCTGAGTCTACTTTAGGATTAGAGTGTTTTGATAATATTTAATTGGATTCTAAACCATCGATTCATGATAAGGTCATAAATCGATAATCCATAGGTTCCTCGGGGTTTTGAGGCGTAGGTGTATAATTAGACTCCTAGATCAATAGTCAAATTAACTCCAAATCTGACCCTCAATGGTAAACTGATTTTAGGAACTGCTTACATGGAAATCAATAGTAATCTCAGTGATTGAATAGTCTGATAGTGACAATTAAGTGGTGGATGGATAACTCAAGGGTTGTGCACTCGAAGGATGGTGGGTTCGATTTACTTATCATAGAAAATTAAAATCTAACATTAAGTTTTACTAATGATTAATGGTCCATCTTGAAATTCAACGGGTGGATGACTTGATTTATGGACGAAAACTACTTTCCATGATCAGATTTAGACTAGAGTGAAGTTAAATGTTCAAATAAGTTAGGTTTGTATTTATACTAAGTTAGGTTACATAGTAACACCCGAGCACTGAAAAGTACAGGGTGTTACAGTACAAGTTTTGTTTCTTAATCTTATACGGAAGTATATAAGGAGGCTTCTAAACACGATTAGGGTATTGTAGAAAGAGCCCACACAATTTCCATGGTTATATAAGGGGAGAGACCTTGGGATTTGAATCTGTAAGTTGCCCATCCCTTATAACTATTTTTATTATATTGAATTGTTTGTGGCTTAGTGTTGGGGTTTTTCTTGTAAAGGTTTTTCTTGTAAAATTTATGTTTTTCTTTATGATTGCTCAATTTTCATTTCTCTATTTGCATGTTTGAGTCATTCTAAGGTTACGTCTATGCCTAATGTGTGGTGGTTGTGCACAAGTGGTATCAAAGAGTAGGCTTTATGTTGGGTTGTTTAAATCAAATCTGAGACATGAGTTTAAAAGATTCGAATGTAAAGTTTGAGACGGAGAAGTTTATATGCAAAATTAACTTTGAATTATGGAGGTTGAAGATGAAAACCCTCCAAATTCAGCAAGGAGTATCGCAGGCACTCCTTGGCAAAGCGAGATGTCTTGAAAATATGAAGGAAGAGGGTTGGGATGACCTAGATCAAAGGGTTATAACGTAATTCAATTGTGCTTCACTGATGATGTCCTATACAATGTCATTAATGAGACAACTACCATAGTATTATGGGTGAATTTGGAAAGCATCTACATGATGAAATTGCTCTCTAATCTCCTATATCTGAAGATATAATTGTACACTCTAAAGATGGTGGGATGGTCAGATTTATCTAAACATATCAGTGCTTTCAATAAACTACTTTGCAAATTGACAAGTGTGGATGTGAAGATTGATGAAGAAGATAAATCCATAATCATACTAACATCCCTTCCAGATTCTTATGAGAATCTGCTGGATACTCTATGCCATGATAAGGATACCTTGGACCTCAATATTGCTATCTCAGCCCTTTAGTTGAAGTAGTTAAGAAAGAATAATGGTAAGTAATGTACCTTTATGGGTGCACTGGTTGCTAGGGAGAGATCATCTGAGTGAGAGAAGAGGAAGTCATGAATGAGGTCCAAGTTGAAGGGCAAAGGGAAGCTTGGTGGAGTTAAGGAATGAAGGCTATATCCTAGAGGGGATGAATAAGACCAATTTAAAATTTTACTTCTTTTAAAGCACAATTGCTTACTTAAACTAATTGACAATTAAACTACGTAAGACAATTTAACTTTAAGGATACAAAACTAATAGATGGTCCAATCACATAGACTACACATGATATGCCAATTAAGCAACTAGTTTATAAATATGATAGTGTACATGTGTGTATGGGATGTGTTAACTATCAACACCTAACATTCATCTAATCATGCATTTATTTAAAGATTCAATCATATATAAGCATATTTAAACAAGTTCTCAAATAAGAATCCCAAACACAAGCATGTATAGTGGTTCAGTTTTTCTATTCCACTTCTGGTGGATGCACTCAACCCATGAGTGTACCAGATTTCACTATCAGGTATTTTAAATCAGGTTAACCTCTAACCTTTACAATCCTACATAAGGAATGGCTCCCGCAAGATACCTATGTGTTTTTCTATAGGCTTGTCACAAAGATCGGTCTTATACAAGAATATATTGATGTACACTCCTCTTGGGCTTCCACAAGAGACTTAATTGGTTTTCCATAGGCTAATCAACAACCATGGTCCTAGTCCAAAGACTTATATTTACTCCTGTCATAGGCTCCCACGAAAACTAACACGTACGCACCCCTGTCCGGTGGCCTACACAAGGATTTGATTTAGGCCCTACATAAGAGCTAAGGTCCTACATAAGACCCTATGTTTAGGCTCTATACAACAACCGATCTCCTACATAAAAACATAGATTTATGCACTACATAAGAGCTGAGGTCCTAGACAAGAACCTAATCGAGTTTTAGTCGTAAACTCTTACCCTTAATCATACACAAGGAGAGTATACAGACACTTACACTTGGCAACTTACTTGTCAGATTAAGCCCCTTTTATAGCGATGTCTTGGGTTCACGATCGATGCTCTCCCGTGCTTAAACCAACCCGCCTTTGCTCTCCCGATCATGATGTTAATGCTTTACCATGGCTTCATCTCCAAGATCAAACACCCTACATGTAGTGCTCCTTTGAGGTGATCAAGGTGAGGGAGGTTAGTTGAATCACCTATAACTAGTGAAAAGTTTATTTCCTAGGGAATTCACCTATATGAGTCTTCTAGAGGATTTATACAATGATATGTATATGAAGGTTAAGTTTAATCTCTAGAAAATGTAGGAGTTCAAGCACGTCTTCAAGGTGAAGGTGGAATCCTTATTAGAGTATTAATCTCAAGGAAGATGACATAAAACTCTTTGATTTAGAGGCTTGGGATTATGGAATCACCTAAACTTTTATTGCACCAAAAACTCATCATAATGCCTAAGAACTGAATGTCATTTATAAGAAGTTTGAGTTCCAACGGTCAGAAAACTTGCAAATAATGACTTTATTGATGTCATTGAAGGGTACATCGATGCCATTGAGAAAATCAGATAATATGATTAATTCTTACTGGACATAATTGAGTTACCTATTCGATTCCATTAAGTGGTCTTCGATGACATCGAAGTGAACCTTTGGTGCCATCGAAGGAGACCTCGATGCCATCAAGAAAGTTAAATAAAAAGATCTAATCTTGTTGGACACATCTGAAGTTCTTGTTCAATGCCATCAAGAGGATCTTCAATGGCATCGAAGACCCCTCGAGGTTTGCTTGATGGGATCGAGCACCACTCAAAATTTATTATTTTGGGTGTATGTTTTCACAACAGTTTTTCACCTCTTCCAGCCTTACTTATCATGTTCAAATTAAGTTCACAAAGTTAAGAGATTATCAAGCAGGTTTATCTATTAAGCCAAGATCATTTAGAGATTCAAGGGTTATTTTGGGTTAAGGGTTAGGGTCATAAGGCACCTCTTTTACATGTTCTTTGTTCCTTGTTGCTCTTCTACTCTTCTGTCTTTGGTCTTCAACCTCCAAAATTTCAACTGATTACATGATATATGGATTCACATGATTGATAAATAAGATGCACAAATCATTGCATTAACAATCTCCCCCTTTGTCAATTATGTGACAAAAACCTAACCTAAACTATATCATGGTCCATACCAATGACATACCAAAACAACTCAAAATATCACATGACAAATCTAAATGATTTACAATTCGATACATTAAGACATATAACACTTTCATTGCTCCCCTTATCTCATCAATCCCTGTATCAATAAACAAATCTTGCAAGACAGAATTCATTGTTTTGGTGAGATTTAATGTTTCTCTCCATTTTTGTCAGTATTTGACAAAGAATTAGTTCCAATAAAGATACCAATGAAAACATATATGAAATAACTCTATAAGTCATATATTTAGTAATTATGAGGCTTATACTAACAGGAGTTGACGGGTGTATATAATCATTAAAAATATAGGAGCACGTTGATTATGATCATTCAAAAGACATACCAACTACAATGAGAATGACCAATATTGGTCTAAGCTAAAAACATGTGATATTTAAAATTCAGTAATTTTAAAGCTTAAACTATCAAGACAAATGAAGCTTAATTCCCAAATTTACCAATAAGCACAAAATGAGGCTAGAATCCTCAGATTTTACTATATGCTTACTATACAGACTGAAATCCTCATATTTATAATTAGGCTCATAAATGAGTCTTAAATCCTTAGGTTTTATGAATTGAGTTCAAGATAAGGTTGAATTATCTGATTTAACTATAGAGCATTGATATGAGGCTGAAATCCCCTGATCTTCAATTAGGCTCATAAATTAGGTTGAAATACTCAGGTGTATCAATTAAGCTTAAAAATAAGGCTTGATCCTCTGATTTAACTATTCAACCTAAACAGACCTTCCAATGTCACCTTCTTAATGTGTTATGGTCTCCTAAATCTCTAGAGAGGGATGTTGTAGTGTAGGCCAATCAGACACATAAGTGACTAAGGTCTTCAACATTTGAGGAGCCTTCTAAAGTGGATTCAGACCCCTTTGTATCATCCCATGTTGCTGCTAGAGCCTTGCCTTTAAATTTTGTTTTGCTAGGGAAATCGGGGGCAAGATGTCCATGACTCTCACAATTTTAACATTGGACTTGTTTAGGTGGTATGATAGTTTTACCTTTATGCTTATCAACCATCTTGTCCTTCTTATCACAACTATTCCCTCTATTATACTTGAGGGATTTCTTAAAATTTTTAGACAATTCTTCCTCATCATCTTTATCATCACTATTATTTTAAAATTTAATCTCTTTGTGTTTATGTGAATGCCTATGAGATGTTTTGAGAATGACTAATTTCTTTGCTTTAGAAGAGGTCTTAAAGTATAGTTTAAATATTTGTAGGGATTATAAGATTTCTTCTACTTCTATCTCATCTATGTCTCTACACTCTTCTATCGAGTTTATCTTGGTTGTGAACTTATTCAGAAGAGATATAAGTATTTTCCTACATATACGCCCTTTTGGAATCCATTCTCTTAAACCCCGCATGTAGTTACAAATATCATTTAACTTATAATAAAACTCCATGAAAGTTTTAGACTCTTTCATTTTAATATTTTTCAAATGGGTCATTAAGAGCTAAAGCTTTGATCTTTTCACTATACTAGTTCCCTCATGGGAGATTTCCAATATGTCCCACATTTCCTTCCCGGTTTCACATGTGCAAATGCGTTTAAATTTATTGAGAAAAACCACACAGTAAATAACATTAAGAGCTTTGACATCATAGGTATACTGCACTCTCTCATCAGCACTCCATTTAGACCAAACTTTGGAAGTGGTAATGGTTTTACCATCAACAATGACATATTCCACAGGCGTAGTCCATCCTTGTTCGACAATAACCCAAAACATAAAGTCAATGGATCTTAGAAACAACCCCATTTTAGCCTTATAATAGGGGTAGTTAGAACCGTAAAAAAAAAAAAAAAACGGTGGTCGTGTGATGACACACTCCTCTTGGGTAGACATCATTCTTAAGCCCCTTGGATCAACTCAAGTTCGTTAAGCCCTATGACATTACCACAGTTGCGCATGTGTAAGCTTTGCGAAGATAAGGAATGAATGCAATATCCTAGAGGGGTTGATTAGGACCAATTTAAAAGTTTACTTCTTTTAAGGCATAATTGCTTACTTAAACTAATTGACAATTAAACTAAATAAGATAATTTAATTTTAAGGCCAACACTCCCCCACATGTGTGGGGTGGAACTCTGCACATGAACATACTAGGTTAGGGTGGAGGGACACAACTCGCACCAAAAATGCCCCTCATGGGAGAATATATTCCACTAGCATATTTGCTACTTCTGAGATCGAACACTTGACCTCCCGCTCTAATACCATGTCAAACAACCACTTTCTCGAAAAGCTTGAGCTGTTAGAGGATGGTGTATTAATGTGTATCAAGGGACTTAAAACTCCAACACCATGGACAACGAATTCCTTGAAAATTCTCCTTAATTTATGGTTCCAAATAGATAGTCATAAAGAAAATACAACAATAGTCCACACATTTGATTAAAAAGTTAGAAGGGAGTGGATTCAGTTAGGTTGGGTAGCAATGAGTTCCTTCAAGCCTTGATGTAGTGTCATTATGTTTTGCACCGACACTCTATAACGTTTGTGGGATTTTAGAGGTGCCCCACCATGTGATTTTAGCATTCTTTTTCTGCACCGACACTCTATAACGTAGTGTGAAGAGTCTGTGGGGGCTCACCATGATGCATGTATTTTATCGACGCCGTTCATTTGTTTTTCCAGCTCATTTGAACGTGAGACATAAATTGAGGTTTATCCAAAGCTAAAGTAGACTGCACCGGATGTGGATTTTCGACGTTCCTGCGCAAGGATGGCAGGAGGGGCTCATAGAGATGTTTGTGTGAAATCCACCCCGTCCATCCGTTTTGAGTGCTCATTTTAGGGGATTCCATAAAAAATGAGGTGATTGAAAACTCACGCGGGTCACATAAGAGGGAAAATTGGGGAAAGAAATTCCTACAGTTGAAACCTTCCTAAGCTCCACCTTGATGTTTATATGCCATTCAAGACGTTTTTAAGGTCATTAACACTGGGATGAAGTGAAAATACCAAAAATATATTCTAACAAAAAAAATTCATGGTCCCAAGAATGTTTCAACGATTCACACTGAATCTCATTGTTTCCTCTCGTGTGACCCACTTGAGTTTTGGACGGACGGGGTGGATTTCTCACAAAAATCTCTGTGGGCCCCACCCAGCATCCTTGTGCAGAAACTTCCTGCAAGAGGCTTTCACACAAAATCCGCGTCTGACTACATCGCAAGAAACGATAGAATTGAATGCTGACCGTTGAAATCTTCTTAATGACCACATAAGTTTTACATAAAGCTAATATTTTTTTATTTTCACTTCATCTAGATTTGTGTGACCTTTGAACAGGTTGGATGACAAATATGCCTCACTGTATGCCCAGGAAGGTTCTAATAATGGATGTCATTATTGCCACTATTTTCTATGGTGTGGTTCACTTGATCTTTGGATATACTTCAATTTTGGGTTTCCACTCTAAAATGAGCTGGAAAAACAAATGAACAGAGTGGATATTAAAAAAAGAACATCATGGCGAGACCCACAGTAAAGGGCAGTGATCCCCACAGTCCGCTCTCTTTACGTACTGTGGGAAGCGATACTATAGAGCATGAATTACTGTAATAGCTTACACCTAGGGGTATACATCGAGTCAAACCGAGTCGAGCTGGCCTCAGCTTGACTCGGCTCAGGCACTAGCTGACTCAGCTTGAATTCGGCTCGGCTCGGTCCTCGAGCCTGACTGTCTAACTCAGCTCGATTCGGTCAGCAGCTGGGGCCAGTTTGAGCCATGATTGAGCTGAGTTCACCATTGCGGCATTTTCACAAACACCTGGACCGCACCTTCAAAATTCACTATATTTGAGATAGCAAAAATGGTTTTACAGGTATTTTATAAAACACCTTCTAAGCAGCATAAAAATCAAGAAAAAAAGGGTGTTGGTTTCATATACATACCTTCCTTGCCACCAGCCACACTTCTTTGAGTCATTTCATCAAACATTTGGTAAGCAACATCAATATTAAAGTAACCGAGTCACTGAACTAGTTCGATTCAAGCTGGGTTTGATCTGAGTCAAGTCGAGTCAGGGCCAGCTCGAACTCGGCTTGAACTCATATTCGAGCTAAAAAAATCAGCTCGACTAAGCTCAAATTAGCTTCGAACCAAATCGAATCGAGCTTTTTCGAGTCGAGTCGAGTGAGTTAACCGAGCTAGCTCGGTTCGTATATACCTCTACTTGCACTAAGGGGCAAGCGGAGTCTGTAAAAAGATTTAAAATCTTTGTATATGTTTGTGATGGCCTTGTAATTGGCTTTCTCAAGCCGATATATGCCTATATAACTGGATGCGAATTGCCTGTGCCCCTGGCCACAGGAAGTTCGTGTGGTCAGAAGCTTTGTGGGGCCCACAGAAATTCTGGTGGTAAATCCACTCCATCCATCATTTTTGTATGATCACAACAGGATTGGAATTGAAAATCAAGCTGATTTAAAACTTATGTAGACCATACCACACGAAATGGAAGGAATAAGACAGTCACTGATGAAGCCTTCCTGGAGTTGACATTTATATGCAGTCCAAACTTCTCGTAGAGTTATTACGACTCAGATAAACCGGAGGCACAAATATCCTCTTGATACAAACTTTTATGGCCCCATAAAGTTTCCAATGGTAGGCGTTAAATTCATGCCCTCTCATGTGGTGTACCGCACTTGAGTTTTGGACTCCTGTCTTATTATGGTCTTATGGATAGAATGGATTTATCACATGCATCTATGCAGGCCTTATATATTTTCCGACCACATCTATTTCTTGTGTCTGGGGTCAAGGCAATTATAGCCTTATCATTTGGATGACAATAATTCCCTGTGTATTATGACTATAGGCTTGGGTCTAATATCTAAAACATAAATGAGATAAAGTGCATTTTCAAATAGAGCTTGAAATTCTTATTCAAGTGATAAATCATAACGAATATGACTTGGATCTCTTTAGTTTAAAGGCTTAGGATGAAAGATATGAAAGATGAATCACCTAAGCTTCTATTGCACCAAAAATCTATAAAAAATACCCAATGCCCAAATGACTTATGCAAAGAAATTAGATTCCAACAATCATATAACGGGAAGAAACGGCACATTCGATCGATTGATCGAGGGCCGTTGATTGATTGAAGTTTGTTGATTTAGGCCAGAAAACTTTATTGGACAATTTTGGCCAGGTTTAATCAATCAAGCTCGACCATCAATCGATCAACTTGATTGATCGAGCTTTGCTCCAGGGTCATTGAGATAGATAAAAAATCTCCTTGTATAGTCTTGGCCAGGATTGATCGATCGAACTTTACTTTGATTAATCAAACCGATCAATCGAGATCAATCAAGCTTTGCATGATCTCTCATATGAGTTTATTGTTTTCGGCATTTTGGTTTACAATAGATTGTGATCTCTATAGTCTATCTAAATATGTCCAAATGAAGGTTTTCCTATTAATGATAGGTTTTCACGTGTCTTCAGTCTTCAGCATCCAAAGGCTCAATCAACTCACTGACACACACAAATGCACATGATTAACAAATAGGTGCACAAATCAATGCACTAAGAAAAACAACACTTAATGGATTTAGTAGACAATTTGTCTCGATTAGAAGAAGGTAGTAAAATGAAACAAGTGCACCTAAATGCATAGAGAGCAGAGTAATTAGGAATTTAATGGAAAAAAAATTCAAACAGGGAGGATTTTCTAAACAAGACAGAGGAAGGCATGATATTAATCAGATAAATAGCAATACGAATAGCTTTTTCCCAAAAAGCCTTGAAACATGGGTGGAGAGGAGAAGAGTTCTACCAACTTCAATGGTGTGATGATTTTTATACTCAACCACACCATTTTATTCATGAGTATATGGGCAAGAACATTGATGCTTGATGTGTTTGTTACTTTTTTCTTTTCAAACTTGTCACTCATATATTTACCTCTAAAGTCAGATTATAAGGCTTTAATCTTAGTTGTGAATTGGGTTTCAACATAATAATAAAACTAAGTAAATAAATCATAAAACTTATTATGAATGTGCATAAAAAAATACCTAAGTATATCTTCTATAATTATCAATGAAGAACACAATGAGGAGATCTCCCTTTTAATAAAATTGGAGCAATTCCTCACACATCATTATGCATAACAGAAAACATGGAATAAGAAATACATGTATTATGAGTAAAAGGTAATGCATGAGTTTTAGCAACTTTTCAAGATTCACAATTTTTTTACATATGAAATTTTTATGTGAAAAAGTACTAAGAAGATCATGAGAAACTATAAATTATAGTTGAGCAGAAGAGACGCGACTCAAACAACGGTACCATAGGGATGAAGAATCAAGAATAGATTCACAATAAGCATATGTGCGTATTGAAGTGCGCAAGTGTAGATAATCCAAAAATAGAGATCTCGAACTTTACTCCTAGTCCTAATTAGCTTCCTAGACTATCGATCCTGCACATAATAATTAGAGGGAGAAAGACAACATTGTAGTTAGACTTTATTATTTAACCAATAAAGAGTAGATTCTGTTGGGGGAATCGCGGAAGCACATAAAGATGAATCAATGATAGAAATCAAATAGTAATAATCAAACACAAAGAGAACACAATGATTTAACGTGGAAAAACCCTTTCGGGAAAAAACCACAACACAAAGCGACAGATGATCACTATGAAAGAAGAAACTACAAAGAGAAAGAGCTTACTCGATTCGAATAACCTCAAATCTCACCCTTGCTACACCCTTTGAAACCCTAGGACTATTTAGAAACCTTTGGAATACCTCCCAATCCTGTTTATACCCATATATATATATATATCTATATCTATATATCCTTGAAAAGAACCCTAAATGAAATCAGAAATAAACCTCGCAATTTCCCAGTTTTGTGAAAAAAATTTGTGCAAAATTTGTTGATGCCATCAAAGCACTTTCAATAACATCGAACTAATCCTTTCGATGACATCGAAGATCTGTTGATGGCATTGAACTAACACCTCAATTTTCTAAAGACCAAACACGATCTTTTAAAAATCTCGATGACATCGAAAAAGTGTCCGGTTAGTCCAGTAACCAACTAAATAAAATCCAGAAGACATCGATAGGATCGAGAACTATTCGATGCCATCGAAGGTGACATCGAACAGACCGTCGATGTCATTGATAGACTCAGTAACAGAGTTGATTTAAGACATCTATTACAACAATCTTCACCATGTCTTCAAACATCAAACGTGTAGCTTCTTATCCTCTTCTCTTATCTCTGCCTTGCATCATAGCTCCATTAATACTTCTCGTGCACACTCCATCTTCCTTTTAAGCCATCGCCAAGCCCAAAGAAGTTGCACAGAACTTGAATTTATCTATAGGAACCACTTTGGTAAGCATGTCTGCCAGATTCACGCTCGTGTGAATCTTCTCCAGAGTTGTCTCCTTCATCAAGCACCTGTCGGATAAAATGGTGATGGACATTAATGTGTTTAGTACGATAGTGATAAACAGAATTTTTAACCAAATTGATAGTGCTCTCACTATCATAATTAACTAGCACGGGCTCCTGCTGAAGCCTCAACTAATTTATCATGCCCCTTAACCAAACACCCTCCTTAAATGCTTATGTCACTATCTTATACTCTCCTTCAGTCGTAGAAAGAGCAATCACGGACTGAAGCTTCGATATCCAACTGATTGCTCCAACCGCTAGCACAAACGAGTAACCTAAAGTTTGCTTTCTTGAATCCACACTACCTGCCTAGTCTGAATCCACATACCCTACCAACTTTGCTCTTGTCTTCTCAAAAGTTAAGACGAGTCTTTTGTACCTCGAATGTATCGAAATAGGCATCCTACTACCTCCCAATGTTGCTTGTCGGGGTATTTACTCACAACATCGATTGCCTATGAAATAATTAGTCTAATACAACACAGACAAAGCTAGTGAGGTTCTCCAGACCGAACGATTGCTATTGCTGTACTGGTAGCTATTGCTGCTTGTTGTAAGAGCTAGTGTTGCACTAGTGACTGTACTTACACAGCTGTACTAGGTATTTACTTGACTGGGAAAAACATTTTTTTCTTTCTCCTAAAGCTCTTAGAATTAGAAAACATTTCTTTTTCACTTTTCTAATTTTTTTCGATTTCTTTCCAAATGGGGTCAAAAAAAGAGAATAATGCTCACGAGACATATTTTGCTTTTCCTCATTAGACGTAGGGCATGTTCAAAGGAAAGCCTGAAGTGAGACGCATGGGGAACACTCACCGGCTTTGACATGTTCATCCTATACTGGATCAATACCTACTCAAGGTATCTAGCCTAAGATAACCAAAACATGCTCCTCTTCTAGTCTCTATGAATATCAATGTTGAGAACCCTCTTTGCAGCCTCCAGATCTTTCATCTCGAATGTCCCACTGAACCGAGTCTTTAATACATTGATTTCAAACATGTCTTGATTGGTGATCTACATGTCATCAAAAAATAATTCAAGGATGATGAATGTAACGACCTTAGAATTTTTGTGCTAATCTTTCCTTAAGTAGTTGTTTTTGGGGTAATTAGCGCTTTACTCGATTGCTTGTGAAATTCATATCAATCGCTTTAAATTGTATCTGCATAGCTCTAAACGTGTAGATTAGTGAGCGCTACGTTGCTTTGAAACCTGAGATCCATCGCTAAATCCAGTTGTTCTGGAAAATTTTTGGAAGATCTAGATTAGACCTGGACTGCGCGTCGAAAGTCCGATGGCGATGATCTTAGGCTGTTGCGGTCACCGAGTTGGGCTTGACCATCTCCTCGAAAATCAAGTCCATCTGATGTTCTGGGTCGATTTGCTTGAGCTCGGAGTGAAGAGTGTGAGAACGGTTGGAATTTATTAAGCTTTTTATGAAATCTGAGTCGTGTCGCTTGCGCGATGATTTTAAGCTATCTGACCATTGGATTCTGACCTAATTTCACCATCTGATCAGGATAGTTGGCCCAGGCATATCCTAGTGCTTGTGGACCTGATTGAGTTTCCGTGACCGTTGAATTGAGTGTGGTCCACCACGGCTGATCTGAAGAGCCGATCGGTATGAAAACTCAGCCTGACCTAGATCCATGGTCAGTGAGCTTAAGTCCGACCTTTCGTGGTTATAGGCCCATCAAAAGTGCTTCGTTGGATCGAGTAAGGCATGCTTTGGTTATAACCTAAGTATACCTTGTCCCTAGGGTTATTTTCATCAAGAATAGGCTTATTTATAGTCCTTAAACCCTAGCCCTCTTTTCCATACGGTTTTTCTCTAACCCTAGCTTGGAAAGAGAGTGGAAAAGAGAGAGAAAGTGAGAGATAAGTTGGTGAATCATCTTGGTTTCTTTCCTGTTCTTCTTCATCTTTGAACCTTCACTTTGAATCGTTCTTCTGACGGTTCTGAGTTCTTTTGGGGTAAGTTAACCTAACCCTAACCTGTGTTAGAGCTTAGATTAGTCTTGGTGTTGTTGTATCTCATTTCTATCCTTGTTTTAGGGTATTCTATCGCCGTTGACGAAGACAACTCGTCTAAATCAGTTCGGTGTTCATTCCTTGCTTAAGGTGCGGACTTTAAGTGTATAGGTTATGGTTTTCAAGGCTTTCAACGCCAGTTAGTGATTTATTCTTGTTATGGATGAGATTTCACATGCCAAATGTTGTATTTACATTGCTTTCCTGATATGCATGTGCTATATTGAGATTTGTGTATTTTATGAGTATTTATAAAGTACCGTATACGTATAAAATATGCACTTATGTTTGCCATGATTATTTGTCATGTATGTATGCTAGATGCATGTATGACAACTCCTTGGAAAAAGGGATTGTCTAAGTGCATGTATTTCAACATACATCATGTATGTTGTTCCATGTATGCTAAGTGTTTGTAGAAATGCATGAATGATCTAAAGTGTAACTTATTACACTAATTGAGGGCGTTGAGAAGTGATTCTCAATACTCCTATTGATGCGCATGATTTCCTTTATGCAGTTACATTCCAAGTTATTTAAATTCAAGCATTACCTATGCTTACATTTATGTTAAGTTGATATTCTTCAGATGCGTATGTACCATGATTTGAGTTGTTGTTCCATTATTGTTTTACATTCCATATGAATATCTGTAGTAGTGTAAGATGTTTGGGACTATGCCTTAGTCCAGGAAATCGGTAATTGACCCTATGTTCGTGGTTGAGATTGTTTCGCCACGTAGGACGTATTAGACGAACCCGAGCCGTATTAGAGTTGTCGGCAGTGGTTTGGCCACGCGGAGTGTTTGCGCACTTTATGTCGTTCAATTCAACGTGCGCTCGTGCTAGTCGAGTTCGTCAAGTAACCCGATTGTCTGATGTATGTTTACCATGTATGGACGCTATTGCTTGAATCTAGGGTACCGAACTTACCAGTGAAATCCTATTAACTATGGTACTTGATCCGCCAAGACTCATGAGCCGGACATAGTGGTATGGGACACCGTGGTCGAGTTGTCGGCCTACGCTGGGGTAACGAGCCTCCCCGTAGTGACCAGTGAGCAACTAAACTCGTGAGCCGATTATGGTGGTATGGGACACTATATTCGTGCTGTCGGCCTACATTGATTGGTGACGAGCCCTTTGTAGTGACCTCGAGCATACCTGGATACCGCAAGGAGGTGACGAGCCGATCGTGGTAGTAAGGGCATGAAAGGCGTGCATTGATTGGTGACGAGCCCTTTGCTACGACCTCAAATATATGATCGTATGAGATGTCTAGGATTGACGACCCTAGTATGGATCACTGTTTAGATGGTGACATGAGGAAGGTATCTTAGCTTCCCAATCCTGCTGTATGAAACGGACTAATAACAACTTGGTAATCATATCCATGCACCGCATTTACATGTGCTTTGTAGATGTGGTGCACTTTGAGGCGATGTCATGCGTAACGTAAGATGAAGACGCTGAGGGTGTACGCATGAGGGCACGCATCATATTGCATACATCCTTGCATTAACAAGAGTACTTAGGATTTATTTAATTGTCCTGCTTTATCATTACTGTTTGATTGAACTGATAACATGTTAACTAGTGCCTTATTGTTCCACTGAGTTGATCACTCACTCCCACGTTTCTGGGGTGGTGTTAAACACCCACCAGACTCTGTCTTAGGCCCTGATGTTGCAGATGTGGATGCGACGTCTGAGGCAGAGCGGGAGCTGGATGACGACGAGGCTGCCTTCTCCTATATGCAGTTTTCAGACGGGTTCTAGCGAGCCTCGGTCTGATGCGCGGGATCTCTGGGATTATTTTGGGAACTGAAATGATGTAACTTGATACTTATAATTTTGTTAAATAACACTTCCATACGATCTGGCTTGTATATGTACTTCAGGGATTTACACTTGTACACATATTTTCCTATAAGTCTTCCGCTTGCTTTATTCACTTATCCCTGAATCATATCTGTGTTTTGGCTTAATCTATTCCATGTTTTATGCACTAATACAGTCAACATACATCCATCATTAAATATGTTGCATAAGTGATGTTTTGGAACTCGGGAGCTGAGTTATGCTCGACCCCCGAATTTCAGGGCGTTACAATGAACATGTCATTACTCAGTGTCTTACAATAGACATTATGATCATATTCACTCCTAGTAAATTTCTAACTCAACATGAAGGAATCAAATTTTTTATACCACCGCCTAGGCTACAGGCCGTACAACGACATCCTACAAACCTTGTTCTCTGCCCCTTAAACTTCGAACCACTTTAATTGCTTCAGGAAGAACAACTCTTCTAATTTCCCATGCAGAAGTACAGTCTCCATTTCCATTTGTTCCAGCTTGAGATCACATTGAGCAACTAGCGCCAATATAAATCTGATAGACACCTACTATACAGCCGGTGCGAATATCTCTAAGAAGTCGATCCCTTCTCTCTGAGCATAACCCTTCACTACCAGCCTCACTCTGTATCTATGTTATATCTTTTTGAAGATCTACTTGCTTCTAATCACTTTTTCAACTGACTAGAAGCTCCACTAGCTCTCATGTGTTGATCTGGTATAACGAGTCCATCACATCGTCCATAGTCACCTTCTACTTCTCAACACCAGGCTCACTAAAATCCATCTGAATAATAGACAAATCCCCCTTGTATGTAATGAGACCATATGTGATGTTGGAGTCGTCCATGTACCTCGCTGATAACTTACGATTATGTGGTGTGATTCTTCTCATAGGTGGCTACTCCACCTACTCTGTATCTCTGTTCACGCGTCTCAACCTTCATGCCCTACTCGCTCATGTGGCCATGCTGAGCATCCCACATATGTGCAGAGTTGTAATCCGCTATAACCACTACAGCTCTACCGTTGAAGTGCTTCCGATCAACTTGTAAAGGTTACCGAGTAGTTGGGCTTTCATGATTACCAGTGCCCCCTTAGATACTTTAAGGGCACCATCAAATTCGGTGAACCTGCATCCTATTACCTCAAGTGCACCGAGAGAAATCTGACACTTCTTCATATTGGGAACGTGACTCACCTCAGTCAGGGTACGTTGTCCCATTAAACATCTTAATGTGCACCGTACCTACAACCACAATATTACAGGCATTATCATTGCCCATAAAGACCTTCCCCACATTGCACTCTCAATAGCTAGTGAACCAACTCCAATGAGGAGTCATGTGATAGGATGCCCCTGTATCTAAAATCCACTCATCTCTACGTTCATCGTGTAAGTGTCCGATCATAGACATGGACAAAACATCACCTTTACATCCACCTGTACATTCATCAGACATGACAGCGTTGGCCTCCCTAGAAGAAGCCTCAGAGTCCTCACTCTTCGATTTAGGATTTATATAATCCTTCTTCATATTTCCTGTCATCCCACAGTTCTAACACTTTAACTTACCTTTGCCCTTGCCCATGGACTTAGATCTCAACCTTGAAGATTATGTATCTCGCTTAGTATTCTTGTCTCTCGTACGTGGGTAGTGCATTAAAAAATGTCCCAATGCCACCATTTATCTTTCTCATGGCCTTCCCTTGAAGGGATGAGATAATGGTGTCCACACTCAGAGACTTTTTACTGATGCAAAATGAGTCCCTGAATGACTCATATAATGTAGGAAGAGACTTCAACAATACACATGCCTAATTTTCTCCTTTGACCACTTCCTCCATGTCTAGCAACTTGCAAATCAACTTTTTAAAGTTATTGATGTGAGCCTCAACATTTCCACTCTCCGCCATCCTGAAGTTGAACAACTATAGCTTCAAGTGTAGGCGATTCTCAGTGGACTTTTTAACATAAAAGTCCTATAACTTTGCCCGCAAACTAGCTGCAGTTTTCTCCCTCAAGACATTATAGAGAGACCTCATCTATGAGACACAAACAGATAAAGGCTTTGGCATTCTTATCAAGAGTATTCCAACATCATCACTCATAGATGGTCGTCGCTCCTCAAGAGCCCCATCTTTGCCTCGCTTAGTTAATAAGCTAATCATCTTAGCCTTCCATAACTCAAAATTATTTTTTCCTAAGTACTTCTCAATATCATACTTAACATTCCCATTGAGACTAATCCTTCAGATTCATGCTTGTGCCCCAACTTTAGCTCTGATACCACTTGTTGGGGGAACCGCGGAAGCACATAGAGATGAATCAAGGATAGCAATCGAATAGCACCAATCAAACACAAAGAAAACACAACGATTTAATGTGAAAAAACCCTTTTGGGAAAAAACCACTACACAAAGTGATAGATGATAACTATAAAAGAAGAAATTACAAAGAGAAAGAGCTTACCTGATTCGAATAACCTCGAATCTCACCGTTGCTACACCCTTTGAAACCCTAAGACTATTAATAAACCCTTCGAATACATCCCAATCCAGTTTACACCCATATATATAGCCTTGGAAACAATCCTAAATGAAATCAGAAACAAATCCTGCAATTTTGCAGTTTTGCAAAAAAAGTTGTGCAAAATCTGTCGATGCCATCAAAGCCCTGTTGATGGCATCGAAGCTCTATCGATGGCATCGAACTAACACCTCAACTGTCCAGAGATAAAATATGATTTTCTGAAAATTCTCGATGGCATCGAATACTCATCGATGGCATCAAAAAAGTGCCCACTTAGTCCAGTAACCAACTGAAGAAAATCCAGAAGACATCGATGGGATCGAAAACTGTTTGATGTAATCGAAGGTGACAATGAACAAACTGTCGATGGCATTGACGGACTCAATAACAGACTTGATTTACGACATCTATTGTAATAGATTCATGGTAATATAAGGAATACGATAGACACCAAAAATGTGCAAGTTTTCATTATTGATGGAGCCAATTTTAAAAATTGTCGTAATGGCTTCATTTACTGTACAAATAGAGTAAAAAAAAAAGGTGCCTGTTGTATTATTGTGACTCATGAGCTGTCATGTGACGAGAAGCTCCTAAATCTATTAACCATAAAAAGAAATGATATTACCTGAGAAGGAGGTAACAAGTTTAGAAGATTGGTGAGATTGGGAGAGCATACACTGAAGTTATTCAAAATTGAGCGTGACTGACTTAAAACCAACATTTTGGTTAGCAACAACAAATGGAGATACATTGATTTCCAAGTATGAGCCTGTATCAGTAATAACTCCAAGAGGTTTTACCCTTTTATTTGGACAAGTGAATTTTCGGTGCCCAAATTGATGATTGTAGTGATATTAGATTTGCGAGTTATTATTAGGAGGGCCAGAAGAGAAACGGTGTCCAGTATCTTGAGAAGCAGAAGAAATGCTCTGTTTGCCTGCAGAACGAGTAATAACAAAGATACTATCACTAGAAGAGTAGAAGGTCAAATATTTTAATTTTGTTTCTTCCAATATAAGCTTGGCAAGTGTCTGGGTCATAGATGGAAAATATGATCAATAAAGTATAACATTATGAACAACGTCAAATTCTGGCTGAAGTGCCATAAAAAATTGATTATTTGAAACTCATTTCGAGATTATTCCTTAATCTAGCACTAGGGCATATTTAAGCATTGGGTCAATAAGAGCCAAAGCATCCCATAATTGTTCAATAGAAGATTAAAAATCCTGAATAATTTTGTCACCCTAACGAAGAGATTGAAGCTTTTGTATTAATTGATATTTCTTGGCCCAGTTAATTTAATGAAAAAATTCTTCGAGAAAAACCCATGCTTCATGGGTACTTCACAAATTGCTCAAATTTATAACAATGTTAATTTCAACAGAGCTCATTAGCCAAGCTATTATTTGGGCATTATTAACACCCTACTCAACAAATTTTGCAACATTATCTTTGGGTTCAGTCATAGTTCCATCAATATAGCTGAGTAGTAATTTTCCATGAATTACATTTCTCATAAAAGATGCCCAATAAACATAGTTTGTCCCATTTAATATGACAAGAATAAGATGAAATATTCTAACTTTTCCAAGAAAAAAATGAAACTTATCTTATATGGAGATCGTTCATCTATTTAGTGCATATCACGAATGTTGGGCCCTATTCTATTTTCTAGCTGGACAATCATGCAAACAAGGAGTGTTAGTAGCTGAATAACTAAAGCACCAAAAGTACACATGGAGTTGTGCACCTCCAAAGCACCAAAACAATACTTATGGTGCAAAAAATTTACAAAGATGATTGATTTCGAAAATAGCAGAAATGGTTATAGGGTCCAAGCCATATCAAGCCCATGGGAAAAGAGGGGAAGGGCGTTCTCTTGTGTAAAAAACATGGTTTAAGGTAAAATTCATTTATATTCCATTATTTCTCTTGGAGAACTACATAAAAAGAGTTATGAAAGAGTTGCGGAATCTTACCTAAATGGAAAGATAAACACAAATACTAGCAATATTCATATTTTAACATAAATGCTATCAACTAATCTAATCTCTTATTTTAATACAAATACTATCCTATTTTATTAGAGTAAGAAAGGAACTATTAAGATAAGCTTTACTTGCCACATCAACACATCGATTAGGTTGGGCACATAACATTGCCCCCCTTTAAAACTGGCCCATGTTCTCATGACGTTAAAATAGGATCACGCCATAGTAGCCTCTTCACTTGGTAGGCGATGAAACCTCCACCATCGAATCAGGGTTAGATTCCGCTAATAATAAATCGGGTGGTTTGGGTTCATTAATCATGAAGACCTGCATTTGTTTACAACGATGGCCTGGTGTGAAGCATTCATCATAGTAATAGCAAAGATTTTGATTATATCTAGTCTTCATATATTTGGGTGCGATCTTTTTAATTGGAGTCGTGATTGCACCAGGCCAAGTTTTCTTATGGGATTTTGCTGGTGCAACATTCAATCCTATACTTATAGACCCTCCTAAATTTATCGGCACTAGCACATGACTAGACTTTAGTATAACGCCCCGAATTTCTAGGGCCAAGCACACACTCGATCCTTGACATTCTAAGTGTCACTTTTTCTTTACGGAAGCGTGATTTCTCATTTATAGTTATAATGGCATCAAAACAATCATAAGAGCTAAGCTAAACAATGCATATATGTGTGTGTGTGTGTGTGTGTGTGTGCGCGTGCGTGCGTGTGTGTGGGTCCCAATGTAAGTGTAGTCACGACAATCATCAAAAAGTACATACGACGCAATCAATCCATAGAGTCTACTCAATTGGGGACTCAATTATACATGTTCAAAAATACATGAATCAAAATATCAAATGAATTTACCCAACACTCCAACAACAACACTGCGGTGAAGCATGCCAATCTATACTAGCCCATCCAAGACCTGGAAGTACAGACTTCATCTATAGAGTCCATGCATGCCTCATCTAATGCGTCGACCTCAGTAAAATCTGCATCCATAGCATCGTTTTGTTGGTGTTTTGAAACACCGTTGCAGGCGGGACTGAGTGATCAACTCCGTGGTATCATTTTTCTAAGTTACCCATTTTATTAACACAATCAAGCGTAAGTAATGATAGCATAACAAAATAAATAATTTCCTAATCTGGTTTATTAAGTACATGGATGTCATGATATGCAAATACATTTCCTGTGAATATATAACAACATCTGTAATACTTATCATCAACACTTGTAAGACTTGACCCGAGTTCATATGTGTGCATGTGCGTATGTGAGTATGCAAGCATTTCGTTCATCTTGGTCCCGCAGTCCAACCTATCGAATTTCGGTGACCCATGACTTTCAGTTAGCGTTTGCGGTCTTCCTCAAGTCCGGTCACATAGACCCAACCCGGATCGACCCAAATTTAGTGCCATAGCGACCGCATCGTCGCCGCGGTTCTATCGCCGCATCTCGTGCAACAATCCAAGTTGTAGATCATGAGATGTGGGGTCGTGCATAATTTAGGCCGCCGATCGTGATTGTGGGGCCCACTTAGGATTTGGTACAAACCCCTCAATATAAATTTCATCTCCCTAGCCATCATTTGGATAGGTAGCTTAGACTAGGTTGCAAGCCCCTACCTAGCTAGCTAGTGATGATGAGTTCTCTTATCAAGAGAGCTCCTTTTCTCTACCGATGCAAAAGTGTGTTTTCACTCTTCCCCAATCTAAAATTTTCTGAAATTTCTCTTCTCTAGGGAGAGAGAGACCATCATATCCTTCTTTTCTAGGAAATGTAATCATCACTTTGAATAAAACTCCCTTTATTGCTAGCAAATGCATCTCATTCCTCTCTTTTCCTCTCTTCTCCTCATCTCTCCCTCTCCCTCTCTACCCTTGGACATCCCACCTTACTCCCCATTTCCAGCTCCTTTTCCCTCTAAAATCCACTCATCTAACTATCCACCTTCAATCTCAACCTTACATCTTGGAAGCTTGAAGCATAGGGAGTCCATTGGTAGAAGTTTGGTGAAGATCCTTTGAGGTGTGTGCTTCTCTAGGATGTAAATCTAATTTCTATAGTGTAGATCCTTTATTTTCTTCATGAGAGAAGTGTAGGACCTACCAATCATTGGTGGAGATCCCACACATTCCCATAAGTGTGGTCAAATGGCCTACCTTATACGTGCATGTCCCATGCAGGGAGTCTTCCTCTATGGACCCCCATCATGGTGGTTTTCTTTGACTTTATAGCATAATGGGTCATCTAGACCCTAGATTCATGGTGAGAATGGTATCCCAACCATATATTTTGATCATAGGTCATGCATGTGCTAGATCCATGTTGTAATAGTAATCAATGTTAATGTGTGGTGTGATTGATCTTGGGAGGGCTCAATAGTGGCGGAGCCCTTTTCCTTATGGCCGGATCATCTTCCTCTCTTTTCTTTCCTTTATTTTTTTGATGTTAGCATTCTGATCATGTATGTGTGGCCCACCTTATAGACCAACAAAAATCCAAACCATTCATGGAGGTTGGACGTCTATGATGGTCCATCCTTAGACATGTGGCCCCAAATCCACCTAAATGGGGAACATGCAAGGGGTTTTTGGTGATGGGGAATGTCTGGATATTTATGGGGCCCACTGGGGTGGTCCACAATATAATTTTTGGGGGTTAAATCCCTTCGTAAATGATGTTTATATTCATTTTCTTTCAAGTACATGTTGCTGTCCAAATATGTCTGAACAAATTTTGAGCCAACTTGAGGCTAGGATTTGGGGCTTTTGGTGGGGAATTGTATACCAATTGAAATATGATTTTTGAAGATGGGTATCCCACCTATAATCATGCCAAATTTCAGCCCCAATTGACCTCATTTGGGTCCCTAAAAGGGTGGGCCAATATTGGTACTTGTTGAATTTTTTGTTGTAGTTCCAAAAAGGTTGCAATTTGTAAATGTAAATTTATAAAATAGTTTCTGTTCAGATGAGCTACTTTGGTGGACCCCAACTTATACTAAATATATTATAGAAGGTTTTAATTTAATTTTCCAAATTTTTTGGACATCCAGGGCCCACCCCATTAGGTACTCAATCATGGTCTATCCAGAATTCTGCACTTAGTAGAATTTCTGAACAGATTGTAATTTTGAATTTAATTAAAATATTTTTGAGTATCCAAAAATTACTAAATTTTGTGGATATCTGGTACACCCATGGTACAATCCACCTACTAATTTTTGGGACCAACGGCCCCTTTGCACACCGTGGTAAGGGCTGGACCGGCCCACTACGTTGGGACATCTAGGTGAGACAGATTTTTTGGAAAGACTGTTTTGTTTAAATTAATTAAAATACTTTTAGTTATCTAAAAATCCTAAAATTTTGTGGAGTTTTGTCCCACCCATGGAAGTACTACTATGTAAATTTTAAGGGCCATCGTTCCCCTGTACCATCTGTGGTGCAGCCTGGAGTGGCCCACCAGGCTGGGATGCCAAGGCTGGGGCGTCTAGCCTTGGCTGACTATCCAGGTCACTTTGTGGGCCCACTTTTATGTATTTTAAGGGCCATTGGTCCCCTGTACCATCTGTGGTGCAGCCTGGAGTGGCCCACTAGGCTGGGACGCCAAGGCTGGGGCGTCTAGCCTTGGCTGACTGTCCAGGTCACTTTGTGGGCCCACATTAATGTATTTTATATCCCACCATTCATCTATATGGGGTCCATAGGGGACTTGATCATCCTTCCCTTCAGTAGCATCCAATCGGGGCCTATTAGATGAGTTTTTGGGCCAAATACCTAGGCCCATAGGACTGCCCACCATGGGACGCCTAGCCCATTGGGCTGCTGCTGGACGTCCAGTCCAGCAGCATGGCCCATCTGATTTGTGTGTTCAATCTACCCCCTTCATTTTGTGGACCCCCCTTGTGACATGTATGGGTCACCAGGAATTAAAATAAACATATAAATTAATTAATTTCTGAATTTCCAGCAATGCCAGATTGTGGGTGGGCTGGAATTTTAGCAATAGGCTCAAAGTTGCTGCCCATAAATGAATGTTTTGGGGAAGCATGTTCCACCAAATTTGGAGATAATATTATACATATCCTGCCTTATTTTTAATTAGATTTTGGGCTTAATTAGTACATATTTAAGGCCCATTCCAATTGGGATCTTATTGGACTAGTCTTCATAGTTATTTATTAGGTTTTCTTAGGCCCATTGACTTGAAACTTTCTTGATAGGCCCCTGACCTTTGGGCCTTTATTTAATACACTATTGTGATGGGTTTTATGGGCCAAAATACTCAAGTAGTGGGGCCCTTGCTTGCCCATTAAAATAAACCCATACTTGGGCCGAGATGTGAGGCCCAACTTGCTTGTTTTAAATATAAGGATTACCCATATGTTGGAATAATGGGTTGCCCATTAGGCCCACCACAATATATGGATTTATGATCTTCATGGTTGAGCCCAAACCTTGGCTACAGGCCCACCATATTGCTTATGATTTGAGCTTTGTATGTTTGCCCACTAGGCCCAGGATTGGTTTAGGCCTTGGGCCTTGATCTGTATTTGGTTAAAAGCAGGCTACCTCTTGGGAACTAGTTGAGGTTGGATGTCCTCCTGGGTGATCTTAAGATAGGCCCATGGGTTTCTCTATGGGTGGTTTAAGGCCCACCATAGACCACAGGTCATTTATTTGTGGCTCAATGTGAATGTATGTGCAGCCTACCTTAACATATGTTTGGTCCAGGCCGTCAAAGCCTTAGATCACCCGATCTTGGAGGCACTCTCTACCTTGGGTTGCTGCTAGACTTATAGTCTAGTGGCATACCCACTTAATCTTTTTCATGATGTATACTTGCCCTCCATCTGGTGGGGCCCCCTGTGAGTATTGTTGGCCTTCATGAGATCATTCCCACATAGTTGACTAATTTCTGGGCTTTAGTAAGTCCAGAAAGTTGAGTGAGTCAAAATTTTATCAAGGGGCCTTAAATGTACATTGTTATAGCTGAAACTTTATTGGATGTGGGGCCCGCCATATTGAGAACTTGTGTACGTGTTGCATGCATATATTTTATAATCCTTGGGTTTAATTAGTGCATTCTTTTAGGTCACCTTTAGTGATCATATGAGGACCCCATCTTAAGATCAGTTTTTTGGGACATCCAGTGGGGCCAGAATGGGCAGGGACGTCCTAGCTTGGCTCAGCCATACATTGGGCTTACTTCCACCACTTTGATGGACTTGTGGGCTGAGATAAGGATGGTATTGGGCCCTTGGTTGCCCACTTAAATTGCTAGTTATTGGGCTGATGTAGTGGGGCCAATTTCATCCAAATTTAAACCTATTTTTTTGGACCATACATTGTGTACACAGGCTGCCCATTAAGTCCAACTTAATGTATGGAATTCTATGGCCATTGGGAATTGGGCCTTGGGCCTTAATTCCCCTCTTGGGGCCCACGTTCTTGAATGTAACATTATACCATTTTTTTCTTATGACCCATTATGAGGGATATATGTATGTACCCATCTATTTTTATCTTAATTGTGGGCCTTGGGCCTTCTATCCATATAGTTCATGGTTGATATGCTTTTTAGGGAATGGTGGTTAAACGTCCCCATTATGGACCCCCTAGGCTTGGTAGTATCTAAGTGTGATTAAATGCCTATCTTAGACTCTTGTTAGGGCCATTTCTGGGTTATTTAGTCCTGTTGTTTATATACTTAGTCTCGTGAACTACCCTTGGTAAATGGGCTTCCACTGGAGGTTGGTTCCTTATGGATATTGTTTAAATACTTAGTCTTGGTCCCTTCTTGGATAGGAGGAATGTACCACATTGTATATCACCACATAACGCGCCTAGATTCATCTTCATAGCCTATATGCATCATTGTATGCTTAAATGACACTATGTGTGTGATTATGATTGTGTCATTGGGCATTGCATGATACCTTCCTTGAGGGATGTAGTATCCGCTCTTGAGCACGTTGGATGCTTGGAGTTGATGCATAGTTGATTGTGTGATTCATGCATCTGGCATTACATAACATATGAACATTATCACCCTTGCTTCATCAGGGCTGTAGCCTCCACAGATACATCGTGGATGGCCATGTTTGGACACCAAAAATGTTACTTGAGCATATAGGGTGCATAAGATGCCCATGGGTGAAATTTTCAAAACTTCCATGGTACCAAGGATCTGCTCCATCGCCGTGACTGGGTGGAAACATGAGTGCACGAGGGCCTTATACCTTTACGCCGCGACTCCCACTGACCTTTAGTCGGTTGGATTGGGGTGTGGCTTTATGTTCACTCCCCAAGTATAGGGTTGTGATGTAGTAATAAAATCGGTGAGACCGAGGTCGAATCCCAAGGGACTGATACCTGTACGTTATCTGAAACTAAGTAGAACTAGAACTAGACTAAGTTGAAATGTAAACCGATTGTAATTTGAGGAATAATGGTGAAATATTAATCTAAAATTTAAGGAATTCAGAGGAAGGAAACTAGGGATTCAGAGGATCCACTTGTAGAGATCAGGGAGATCTTATGCTTGTTTCAAGAATTCAACTGAACTTAGAATCCCATCTTCATCCAGTGAAGGGTGTAACCATGGAAATCAAAACTGAACTTCCTTTGATTAAGTTTTCAAGAGATGAAAGGTATATGAATTAGAATGGATTCCATCACCAAACCATGCCCAGGAGACAAAGTAAACAATAGAATTAAACTAATTACCAACTATTCAACAATGTATGAAGGTTAGGAAGGGTACTGTCATCCGACCATGCCCAGGAGACGATGGTGAACAACGGAGCTGCCTGACGTCATAAACATAAAAAGGAAAGGAACATGCTCAAAGCTATAGCAGACCCATTGTAATTTTAGTCACAACAGACCATTAAAAACTAAAAGCATTCCCTTAATTAAACTAAAATCAACATCAGTTCAATCTAAATTATAAAAGGCACAAGCAAATAGTTCTCCCACCACACGACAAGCTTCACCTCCTAGCCCTAGCTAAGAGGTTTAACAACCCATAGACATGATTAACTAAAAGAAAACATAAAGCAAAAGTAAAAGAAAAACTCTGTTATGGAAACTGCTCCACGTCCTAGCTTGGATTGCCTCATGGCTGCACGTTCCAAAGGGATGCTGGATCCCTTGCTCTCTCTCTTTCTCTTTCTTTTATAGGCAATGGATGCGGTGGAAAGTTGTCGGTGGAAAACCGACCTTGATGGAGTTGGTGGAGTGCATGAACGCACTCCTTTCGCCGGTCGGTGACTCTGTTTATGTAGTAGAAAGCTCTCCTTTCGCCGATCGGTGACTCTGTTTATGCAGTAGAAAGCTCTTTATGCATCTGTGATGATTGGTGGGCCCATAATCAGTAGTGGCATGAAAATCCAGTCCATCCATTGTCTTCTCCTCAGAATTTTGACCAGAGATGGAAAGTTTTGGTCGTCCGTTGATGTGGCCCAGGTAAGCAATCCAGTTGTAACGGCAGCTGACGGTCATCTGTTGATTGTTGTAGCGGGCACGTTTGCTTATGTGATCACAAATGGTCAACTAAAGTTCAACCTGCTCAAGCTCATCTTCATGATAGATGGTCCAGATCATCGATCTAATCATCATTGGTAGGCCACCACCTCCCGGAACTTCTGAAATTCTTGGACGTGCGTAACTTTATGCACAGAAGCTGCGCTGATGCTTGATGGGGCCCACTTAGTCTTTCTTTCGAGAAATCCACACCGTCCATTAGATGCATCTCGAAAAACCAGTCGAGGATGGTGCGGTTCCACTCAGATTCAGTGTGGATCACAGAGTCTTTCATTACACCGTTCATCTTCTGTTTGAACCGTTGAAAACCCATCTCCACTGTCTTCTAGTAGCCTGACACCTAAGCTTCGATGAGCAGCCCCGTAGGATTCTAATGGATAGTATGGATTAGGCTATTAATAGCCGGTGGTGACCCACAAAGATCTACTGCAAGCTCTGTTCGAGCTTTTGCGGACGAGGGAGATGAAGATGGGATCGGACAACAGCTTATTGACCAATCTAGCTCATTTGGTGCACAGCCAGTGCCCTTATGCACCGTGCACACGAACCCCCACGTGGGGTCCAACATGATGTTTATTTAAAATTCATGTCGTCCAATCACTGTGCCACCCCATTTAAGGGGTTGGACCCAACATTGAAGCATATCCAGATATCATGCGGGCCCCACTTTAACGATTTGTGGGATGATCTGACTATTGGGCCTCTTCCACAAGGATCTAAGGGCTTAAATTCGACGGGTACGGTTAATTTGTGGACCTCAGGCCATGTATAAAGTTCCGAGTCGAACGGATGGTGGAAACCTTGTGATCTAATATTCTGGACCAATTTCGGGCCACTTGAGCTTCAGTTTCTCGATTTTCTCAGGTCTCTGGCATGTAAATTCGTCGATCTTGGTCTCCTGGGGTCCGTTCCATGCTTTGGTGAATTCTGAGGGTTAAATCTGAGCTATTAGCACCTTGTTTCAATCCAAGCTTGTAAATACACCCTGTATCATAAACACGATTAAATCGGGCCGTTAAACAGTACCATGTTCGTAAATCCAGGTAATAAATGGGGTTTGTATGCAATATTTGACCCTCAACACAACTCCCAACCAACATCTTGCTAGTCCCGAGCAAAGTATGCGAAAAATTAGTTGAGACTTACAGGAGAATTTCTCGAGTGATTTTTAAAAAATTATCCAGATCCCAGAATTCTAAGGTTCGTGAATGTTGGGCATTACTTTCTCCGAGACTCAAGCGCACAATAAACTTCATAATTATCTTCAATGTATTAACCCATCAATTAGAAAAAATTCTAAACATTGAGTTTCATGGGTGTATAGTATAATCTCAGCTTACCATCAAAATTCACTTCTCTATTTCAGGATAACATTGGTAACCAACAAGAGAATTCATAATAACCAAGGCTTAAACCAAAACTTGCCTCACAGATCATCTTTTCATTCTTCCAGCTTTTGATTTTTCATTAAAAGTAACACCAAGAAGGGGAATCAAATCCTCACCTATAGGGAGCAAATCTATGGTGAAGATTGTACACCCAACCCTTTTCATATATCATCCATGGGGATTTAAATTTACACTTATAGGGAGCAAACCTAGGGTGAAGATTATTTACCCACCCATTTTCAAAGGTTTTTTTTTTGTCTAGGTATTTTCTTTTTCTATATTCTTCTTATTAAACATGATGGACAAATTCCTTCAATGCTTAATGATAACCAAGTTACAATTCAATATCGAACTGAAACTTTAATGTGTAAGCGAGATGTGTCTTATGAAATCATGACTCAATCAATGTTTAAAACTTCTAATCATAGATTAACAATTCAAACTTAACTGTGAAATCTAACAAATAACTGAATCCAAGAGTCATAAATTACCAACATCACTTATCTTGTAATTCTAAATCAAAGATGGCCGTCAAATCACTTCGAATTCACTAGAAAGTCCAGAAAAATTTAAAAATTTTTATAATTTTTGCTCAAGACGAAGAAAACACTGATTAGGTAACCTAATCTCCCACCCCCAACCTAAAATCTACATTATCCTCGATGTAAAAGGTAGATGAGCATGCAATGCACATGGGACAACGAAAGTAAATGAGAAGTGATGGAAAAATGGTAACTGAATGAAGGAATCGAGAGAGATTTTTCAAAAGATCACAGTGTGAGAGCAGGTCAGCACAAGAGTGAAAACATGAAAGCAAACTATCCTAAAACAATGCAGGAAGCAAACTAACCTAATGGCATAAAACCGTCTATCCTAGAACGGCATCAAGCAAACTATCCTAGAATGGCATCAAGCAAACTATCCTAGTCCTATGAAAGGAGGAAAAAACTACTCGATCATGCCGTAAGGTTCCTCTTCCGGCCAATATCTTGATAAGTTTCTCAGTAAGTTCCTCAACGGGATCATCTAAAAGCCCTTTTTTGCAATAGGCTTGGATGCCCTGAAGCATGACTTTCCAGAGAAACTTATGTACCTCATAAGAAATTTTTCGTTGAATTGCTTGAGGTATCCAGAGTATATACGATTCACCTATAACATAAGAAGTTTCAACATTAGTATCCCTTGGTGAATCAGAGACTACACGTAAATAAAGTTCAGAAAAGTTCTTAAGAAGTGATGTAGTCTCAACATATTCCGAAGTTCCAAACTTAGGTTCAATTTTCAGCTCATCTTCCTTTAATGGTAGACATTTAGGATCAGGGGAAGAAGGGGCTTCAGAATAAGGGTTCTCTCGGTCAGTGATGACTACCGAGATGTTGTCTTGCAAGGCATCCACCTTGTCTTTTGACATGGGATCGTTTGAATTTGCAAAGTGTGCCAAGTAATCATCTAAAGAGTTGGGAAGTTCAACTGAGCGTGACTTATTTTCCACCTTAGAGTTTGTGATGATCTGTTCAAGTATTCTATTGTCTTTAAATGTAGATAGAGGTATGCTCTCTTGCTCCAACCCTGTGCAAACAAATTGAGGGTTAGGAGATGAAGTACTGATGTGAGGATTATGTTCATTGATACCACTCAGAAGAGGCATGGAATCGTCAAAAGTGTATAACTCAGATGGTGGCATCAACTGAGTGGTTTCAACTTCCAAAGTCATATCAGGTGGCTCATTCATCTCCCGAATCATATCATCACCCAATTCAGGTGAGTGATCTAAACATGCCTCGCAAAGGTTGAAAGGTTTAGGTGAAAGTGGTTCATCCTCCACATTTAAATTAACCATGTCAAATAGGTGGAGTAGAACTTCCTATGCCTTGTGATCACCTTCCTGGACCATAATTGAAGTTGATTCCAGTGAAATTTGGGCTGTGCACCATGAATCTCATCCCAATACTTATTAGCCTCCAATTTAGTGCAGTTCACACTTGGGATAGGATTGCTTTCCTCACATTCTATTCCTAAATTGGGTTGAGGTTCGAATAAATTGACCTCTTCCTCATCATTGAACTCGAGTGTGTCATGTGAGTGAAGTGTGTTGTCATCATTATATTTAAAAGACACCCATGTCTCTTCACCATTTCTTTGGACGGTCATCGAGATCGACTCATCACGGAATTAAATTATATGCTCATTAACACAATCCAACTCTTCATTCCAAATTTCAGAATTCTTCAAAAGCGAGTTAGGATTACTTTCCTCGCATTGTATTTCTGGAATGAATTGTAGTTGGGATGACCAAGTCTCCTCTACCTTATCAAGGCGTGAATTAAGCGCTTCCAAGGATTTTTTAATTTCGCGAGACAAGCTATGCTATGCTGAATTGAATCCTGTTGGATCTTAAAGGTGGGGGATCCAAGAGAATAATCATTATAACATATTGTTGGTTCATTTCTCCAATTTTGATGTTTCCACTGATTATAGTCATACGGATCATAGGTAAGAGAATCTGATAGTTAGTAATACATATTATCACTCATAATATAATCATGCATTGTTTTCTTTTTATCGGATGGGTGATAATAATTCTCACTCTTATAGTTATGATAATACCCACACTCATGTACTATTTTGCTAATCCATGAGGTGTAATTTTTCTCCTGCATATGATCACGTAAGGACTTCTTAACTGGTGAATCTTTATATTCTGGTCGGTTCTTAATGATAGTTTCAGAAAAGTTTTGAGACATTGGTGGATTTCTATCATAATCATCATCCCAATATATGTTATTCTTCTTAGCATACTGACGTTCCCACTCGTGCATATACATGGTGAAAACCTAACTCTGAATCTAATTCTAAAGGAAAAATCCTATTGCAATAAGAAATCTAGAAATAGGAAGAGAGATACTTAGAAAGAAGTTACCAATTTGGAGGTTTATGTTAGAATCCTGCAAGAGAAAATAAAACAAGTTAGTTTTTAAAAACAGAAAATCTAAAATTAGAAAATTTCTAAAGAACAAAGAAGAAGAGTTAGTTTCTAAAAAGGAAAAAATTTCTAAAACTAGAAAGTAAAAAGTTTCTAAAATTAGAAAGAGTTTCTAAAAAGGGAAAATTTTCTAAAACTAGAAAATAGAAAGTTTCTAAATTTAGAAAGAGTTTCTAAAAAGGGAAATCACTAACCTAGATTCTAAAAGTAAAAGAAGAAAGTCTCTAAAAATAAAATAAAAGAAAGGAAAGATGAAATAAATTAGGAAAATTCCTAGAACAAAACCTAATATAGAAATAGAGGGTTAGAAAAACTAGAAAATCAGAAAGATACTACCAATTTAGAACGTATATATTCCTACAAAACAGGAAAAATAGGTTAGTTTCTAAAAATCAGGAAAACCTAAACCTAAAATCTAAGGTTAGAAAAGTCCTAATCTTAAACTAATCCCAAATCCAATTAATTTCAGAAAAACGTAGCCGTCAGTCCCCGGCAACGGCGCCAAAAACTTGTTCACTCCCCAAGTATAGGGTTGTGATGTAGTAATAAACTCGGTGAGACCGAGGTCGAATCCCAAGGGACTGATACCTGTACGTTATTTGAAACTAAGTAGACCTAGAACTAGACTAAGATGAAATCTAAACCGATTGTAATTTGAGGAATAATGGTGAAATATTAATCTAAAATTTAAAGAATTCAGAGGAAGGAAACTAGGGATTCAGATGATCCACTTGTAGAGATCAGGGAGATCTTATGCTTGTTTCAAGAATTCAACTAAACTTAGAATCCCATCTTCATCCAGTGAAGGGTGTAACCATTGAAATCAGAACCGAACTTCCTTTGGTCAAGTTTTCAAGAGATGAAAGATATATGAATTAGAATGGATTCCATCACCAAACCATGCCTAGGAGACAAAGTAAAAAATAGAATTAAACTAATTACCAACCAATCAACAATATATGAAGGTTAGGAAGGGTACTATCATCCGACCATGCCCAGGAGACGATGGTGAACAACGGAGGTGCCTGACATCATAAACATAAAAAGGAAAGGAACATGCTCAAAGCTATCGCAGACCCATTGTAATTTTAGTCACAACAGACCATTAAAAACTAAAAGCATTCCCTTAATTAAACTAAAATCAACATCAGTTCAATCTAAATTATAAAAGGCACAAGTAAATAGTTCTCCCACCACGCTACAAGCTTCACCTCTTAGCCCTAGCTAAGAGGTTTAACAACCCATAGACGTGATTAACTAATAGAAAACATAAAGCAAAAGCAAAAGAAAAACTCTGTTATGGAAACTGCTCCACGTCCTGGCTTGGATTGCCTCCATGGCTGCATGTTCCAAAGGGATGCTGGATCCCTTGCTCTCTCTCTTTCTCTTTCTTTTATAGGCAATAGATGCGGTGGAAAGTTGTCGGTGAAAAACCGACCTTGATGGAGTCGCTGGAGTGCGTGAAAGCACTCCTTTCGCCGGTCGGTGACTCTGTTTACGCAGTAGAAAGCTCTTTACGCATCTGTGATGATTGGTGGGCCTATAATCAGTAGTGGCACGAAAATCCAGTCCATCCATTGTCTTCTCCTCAGAATTTTGACCAGAGATGGAAAGTTTTGGTCGTCCGTTGATGCGGCCCAGGGAAGCAATCCTGTTGTAACGGCAGCTGACGGTCATCTGTTGATTGTTGTAGCGGGCACGTTTGCTTATGTGATCACAAATGGTCAACTAGAGTTTGACCTGCTCAAGCTCATCTTCATGATAAACGGTCCAGATCATCGATCTAATCATCATTGGTGGGCCACCACCTCCCGGAACTTCTAAAATTCTTAGACGTGCGTAACTTTACGCATAGAATCTATGCTGATGCTTGGTGGGGCCCACTTAGTCTTTCAATCCAGAAATCCACTCCGTCCATTAGATGCATCTCAAAAAACCAGTCGAGGATGGCATGGTTCAACTAGATTCAGTGTGGATCACAGAGTCTTTCATTACACCGTTTATCTTCTGTTTCAACCATTGAAAACCCATCTCCGCTGTCTTCTGGTAGCCTGACACCTAGGCTTCGATGAGCAGCCCCGTAGGATTCCAATGGACGTTATGGATTAGGCTATTAATAGCCGGTGGTGACCCACAAAGATCTACCACAAGCTCTGTTCGAGCTTTCCCAGATGAGGGAGATGAAGAAGGGATCGGTCAACAGCCTGTTGACCGATCTAGCTCATTTGGTGCACAGCCAGTGCATATATGCACCGTGCACACGAACCCCACGTGGGGTCCATCATGATGTTTATTTAAAATTCGTGCCATCCAATCACTGTGCCACCCCATTTAAGGGGTTGGACCCAACATGGAAGCATATCTAGATATCATGCGGGCCCCACTTTAATGATTTGTAGGATGATCTGACTATTGGGCCTTTTCCACAAGGATCTGAGGGCTGAAATTCGACGTGTACGGTTAATTTGTGGTCCTCAGGCCTTGTATGAAGTTTCGAGCCGAATGGATGGTGCGAACCCTATGATCTAACATTCTGGACCAATTTCGGGCCACTTGAGCTTTAGTTTCTCGATTTTCTCAGGTCTCTTGCATGTAAATTCACCGATCTTGGTCTCATGGGGTCCGTTCCATGCTTTGATGAATTCTGAGGGTTAAATTTGAGCTTTTAGCACCTTGTTTCAGTCCAAGCTCGTAAATACATCCTGTATCATAAACACGATTAAATCGGGCCATTAAACAGTACCATGTTCGTAAATTCAGGTAATAAATGGGGTCTGATATGCAATATTTGACCCTCAACACCTTACCTGTCTGAGGGAAAGAGTGCAATATCTAGGCTGAGTCTAACCAGCTCGTGAATGGGTCCGCTACCGTCAGGCCTTGCTGGTGATTGGCTGTCCACGGGTGGGTAGTGAGGTCTCCTACGCTGGTTTGACTATGTGGGCCTATAGAGCAGTAGTCATTCTACAGTGTACTAGACCCCGGTGATTTCCTTATGATGGAAATGTACTTGATATGTGGGTTGGATATGTGCACTGACATTACTTCGCATTGCATTTGTATCGGTTATATAAGCCTTATATTGCATCGCCTTGGCATAACGCCCAGTACTCATTGCATTACGGTACTCATTGTGTTATATAGCCTTAGTATGGCTTCCTGCATGATTGTACTGCCTTGGTATAGCTCCTTGCGTTCATGACAGCCTTGGTAAGGCTAGTGGCATTGGTATTGATTATGACTCCCTCTTGCATTCTCCATCTTCTTCTGATCACCATTGTCATACACTTCCACTACCCTTTAAGCTTTTATAAGCTTATGCACGATTCATGCATGTAGGGGATCCTAGGTCGGTGTCGTAGTAGCTGAGCTTGGATTAGAGTTGCCCCGAGGACCCCCAGTGTTGTAGATCTTCTTCCTACTTCCTTCGTTATCAGATGTATTCTTTTTAGTTATGTACTTGTAAAAGTTCAAATTTATAGTAGATTTTATAATGTGTCCTTTTGTTATTTCTAAAATTTACTTGCTGTGATCTTGTGTATGCATGTATTGGAAATGGTTATACGGTTATGAAAATCCTCCTTGTGGGATCCTAGGATCGGAACCTGCCTCAGGAGCCGAGAATGGGGTACTAAGGAGGCTGTTGCAGCCAGAACCAGCTATTGGGTTCCTTGTGAGTCTAGCTACCGAGTCTGGGGCATGATAGGAGTTGGTATCGGAGCATAGCAAGTAATTTTAGAATAACTTGGGATAACATCGCATATTTGCTGCGAGCTTAGGACAAGTAGTGTCCGGAGTGTGTTATTCTTGGTTCTGTTTGAGCCTTCAAGGATTCAAATCCCTAGGTGTCCATCACCTTTGTTCCTTTTGTTGGCCATACCGTCTAGTCGAGGTGCCCATGATTGTAACACCCTTGTTCATGGTGCCCGTGGATGTGGTTCTCATTCCGCTCCAGCGATCCGAGTGACTTTTGCTCCACCCTCTGAGATTCCTGTTCCCCCTCTTGAGCCTGTCATACCTATTCCTGAGGCTCCCGCCGGACCTGTACCTCTGTTAGAGGACAGTGCTGCCCCCGCCTATCTGACGATTCCTGTAGGAGCTGAGCATCTCCAGCAATTGATGCAGATCGTCACTGATGTTCTTCATACCCGTTAGCCCATTCCTAAGATGCCCGGACAGGTGGAACAGGAGCGTGTGAGCCCCTTTTTACGAGATTTGACTCCATAACAAGCTCCATTGGTGGTATTTTTACTTCAGGGTGAGGCCGAGTGGACCAGTTCATAGAGGGAATGTGATCAGAGAAGAGACCGGAAGAGGCAGGCCCCCTCCGGTAGCTCCCAACAGCGTCAACAGCGGCAGAGGTGTATAGCCTATCAAGCCACCAGGGCATCGACAGCACGTTTAGCACCACCTTCTAGATCGTTTACTGGCATTTGCTATGGATGTGGACAGATAGGGCATCAGAGGCGCAAGTGCCCTCTTCCTTTGTAGCAGCGACAGTGGCTCCCGCCACCGAGACCACGACAGCAGCCAAGACAACAGTGTAGACCGCCACAACAACAGCAACAGTAGTAGAGACCGCTGAGGGGACAGGCACCTCCCCAGCTAGCTCGGGCTTGATTTATTTTGTGCAACTCAGCAGAACCCTTATTTATCGTTGAGGGTATTCTTCTTATCTCTGTATGTAAACCTCATGTTTTATTCTAGTGCATCGCACCCTTTTTTTGTATCCAATGGCTTTTGTTCGATTAGGTTGCTAATAAAGTCTACCGTAAGGGATCGTCAGTATCGACATTTTTAGGAAGATTGCTGTGTTAGACCGATGATATTATCATGTTCCGTCTTGGTTAATGAGATATTCTTACCCACTAATTTATTTGTATTGTCGATGTCAAGCTTGTTGGCTTATTTTGTTGTCAGGGCAGTATTTCTAGTTAGGGATGATATGCCAGATTGCTAGTTTTGTGCCCGAGTGTGATACTTGCCAGCATGACAAGGCCAATCACTAAAGACCCCCGAGTCCCTTACAGCCATTAAGCGTTCCAATGTGGAAGTGGGAGCATGTATCGACAGATTTCATCATTGGTTTACCGAGGACTTAGTGCAGTCACGATATCATCTAGGTTATCGTCGATCATCTGATGAAGTTAGCTCATTTAATTATAGTGCGTGCTTCCTGATCTATGGACTGGCTTATAAAAGTGTTCATTGAGGAGATAGTGAGACTGCACGGCATTCCAGTTTTGATCGTTTCAGATCGAGACTCCAGATTTACGTCTCAGTTTTGGAGGAGTTTCCAGTAGGCGATGGGGACCACTTTGCATCTCAGTACCACTTATCATCCGTAGATGGATGGGCAGACTGAAAGGGTCAACCATATCCTTGAGGACATGCTTAGAGCTCATGTGATTGAATTTGCGGGTAGTTGGGATGAGCATTTGCACCTCGCTGAGTTCGCGTACAACAATGGCTATTAGGCGACTATCGGCATAGCTCCTTTTGAGGCACCTTATAGTACACTGTGCAATTCTCCTAGCTGTTGGATCGAGGTTGGAGAGCGTTGTCTCATAGGTCCCGAGCTTGTGCAGCAGATATCGGAGGCTATTAATATTATCAGGCTGAGGATGTGTATAGCTCAGAGCCAGCAGAAGAGTTTTGCTGATCGTCGACGTCGATCCTTGAAGTTTACAGTTGGGGACATGGTATATCTCAAGGTCTGGCTTACGAAAGGTGTGGTTTAATTTGGTGTGAAGGGCAAGCTTGCCTCGAGATTTATTGGACCTTTTGAGATTACCGAGTGCGTGGGCGCTGTGGCCTATAGGTTTGCCTTACCTCCTCAGTTGTCCCCGATCCATGACGTGTTACATGTTTCTATATTGCTGAAGTGTGGGTCGGACACTATCCCTGTGATTGATTGATATATGATTATTTATATTGCCTTCCTTATATAAGGATTGCTATATGATGGTGGTGTCTTGCCTTTCATTTTGTCCTGGATTGGTCAATTTTAAGGATAAAATTTTTTGTTGGTAGGGAAGATTGTAAGACCCGACCCGAGTTCATATGTATGCATGTATGCATGTGAGTATGCATTTCGTTCATCTCGGTCCAACCGGTCGAATGTCAGTGACCCGTGACTTTTGATTAGCGTTTGTGGTCTTCCTAGAGTTCAATCACGTAAACCCGATCAGATTAACCCAAATTTAGTACCATAGCGATCGCATTGTCGCTGCGATTCTATCACCACGTCTCGTGCGGTAATCTGAGTTATAAATCATAAGATGTGGGCCATGCATAATTTAGGCCATTGATCGTGATTATGGGGCCCACCTAGGAATTGGTACAAACCCCTAAGCATAGATTTCATCTCCTTAGCCATCGTTAGGGTAAGTAGCTTAGACTGGGTTGCTAACCCCTACCTAACTAGCTAGTGATGATGAGTTCTCTTATCAAGAGAGCTCCTTTTCTCTACCCCATGCAAAAGTGCCTTTTCACTCTTCCCCAATCTGAATTTTTCTAAAATTTCTCTTCTCTATGCAGAGAGAGAGACCATCATATTCCTCTTTTCTAGCAAATGTAATCATCACTTTGAATAAAACTCCCTTTCTTGCTAGCAAATGCATCTCATTCCTCTCTCTTCCTCTCTTCTCCTCATCTCTCCCTCTCCCTCTCTACCTTTGGACATCCTACCTTACTTCACATTTCTAGCCCCTTTTCCCTCTAAAATTCTCTCATCTAACCATCCACCTTCAATCTCACCTTTAGATCTTGGAAGCTTTAAGCATAGGGAGTCCATTGGTAGAAGTTTGGTGAAGATCCTTTGAGGTGGGTGCTTCTCTAAGATGTAAATCTGATTTCTATATTGTAGATCCTTTATTTTCTTCATGAGGTAAGTTTAGGACCCACCAATCATTGGTGGAGATCCCACACGTTCCCATAGGTGTGGTCAAATGGCCTACCTTATGCATGCATGCCCCATGCATGGAGTCCTCCTCTATGGACCCCCATCATGGTGGTTTTCTTTGATTTTATAGCATGATGGGTCATCTAGAACCTAGATTCATGGTGGGAATGGTATCCCAACCATCCATTTTGATCATAGGCCATGCATGTGATAGATCCATGTTGTAATAGTAATCAATGTTTGATGTGTGGTGTGATTGATCTTGAGAGGGCTCAATAGTGGCGGAGCCCTTTTCCCTATGGCCAGATCATCTTCCTCTCTCTTCTTTTATTTATTTTTTTGATGTTAGCATTCTAATCATGTATGTGTGTCCCACCTTGTGGACCAAGAAAAACCCAGACTATCCATGGAGGTTGGACGTCTATGGTGGTTCATCCTTAGACATGTGGCCCCAAGTCCACCTAAATGGGGCACATGCAAGGGGTTTTTGGTGATGGGGAAGGTCTGGATATTTGTAGGTCCTATTAGGGTGGCCCACAACATAATTTTTGGGGGTTAATTCCCTTCTTAAATAATGTTTGTATTCAATTTCTTTCAAGTACATGTTGCTGTCTAAATATGTCTGAACAGATTTTGGGCCAACTTGAGTCTTGGATTTGGTACTTTAGGTGGGGAATTATATACAAAGTGAAATAGGATTTTTGAATATGAGTATCCCACATATAATCATGCCAAATTCCAGTCCCAATTGACCTCATTTGGATCCCCAAAAGGGTGGGCCAATATGGGTACTTGCTAAATTTTTTGCTGTAATTCCAGCAGGTTGCAATTTAGAAATGTAAAATTATAAAATAGTTTCTGATTAGGTGGGCTACTTTTGTGAACCCTAACTTGTACTAAATATATGAGAGAAGGTTTATATTTAATTTTTCTAAATTTTTGGACATCCGGGGCCCACTCCATTGGGTGCTCAATCATGGTCTATTCAGAATTCTACACTTAGAAGAATTTCTGGACAGATTGTAATTCTGAATTTAATTAAAATAATTTTGAGTATCTAAAAATTACTAAACTTTTTCTATACGTGTTCCACCCATTTTAGGATCCACCTACAAATTTTTGGGGCCAACGGATCCCTATTCACACCGTGGCAAGGGCTGGACCGGTCCACCACATTAGGACGTCTTAGTCAGATAGATTTTCTGGACAGACTGTATTATTTAAATTAATTAAAATACTTTTAGTTGTCCAAAAATTGTAAAATTTCTTAGAGATTTGGCACACCCATGGAAGTACTATTCTGCAAATTTTAAGGGCCATCGGGGCCTTTTACCAACCGTAGTGTGGCCTGTAGTGGCCCACCAGGCTGGGACGCCAAGGCTAGGGCGTCCAGCCTTGGCTGACTGTCCATGCCACTTTGTGGGCCCACCTTAATGTATTTTATATCCCACCATTCATCCATATGGGGTCCATAGGAGACTTGATCATCCTCCCCTTTAGTAGCATCCAATCGGGGCCCATTGGATGAGTTTTTGGGCCAAATACCCAGGCCCATAGGACTGCCTATCATGGGACGCCCAACCCATTGGGCTACTACTGGACGTCCAGTCTAGCAGCATGGCCCATCTGATTTGTGTGTTTAATCTAATCCCTTCATCTGGTGGGCCCCCCTGTGACATGTATGGGTCACCAATAATTAAAATAAACACATAAATTAATTAATTTCTGAATTTCTAGCAATGCCAGATTGTGGGTGGGCTGGAATTTCAGCAATAGGCCTAAATTTGCTGCCCATAAATGAATGTTTTAGGGCAGCATGGTTCACCAAATTTGGGAATATTATTACACATATCTTGCCTTATTTTTAATTATATTTTAGGCATAATTAGTGCATATTTAAGGTTCATTCCAATTGGGATCTTATTGGACTAGTCTTCATAGTTATTTGTTGGGTTTTCTTAGGCTCATTGACTTGAAACTTTCTTGATAGGCCCCTCACCTTTAGGCCTATATTTCATATACTACTGTGATGAGTTTTATGGGCTAAAATACTCAAGTATTGGGGCACTTGCTTGCCCATTAAAATGAACCCATACTTGGGCCGAGATATGAGGCCCAACTTGTTTTAAATATAAGGATTATCCATAGTTGAAATAATGGGCTGCACATTAGGCCCACCACAATATGTGGGTTTATGATCTTCATGGTTGGGTCCAAACTTTACCTACGGGCCCACCATATTGCTTATGAGTTGGGCTTTGTATGTTTGCCCACTAGGCCCATGATTAGTTTAAGCCTTAGGCCTTGATCTGTATTTGGTTAGAAGCGGGCTATCTCTTGGAAGCTAGTTGAGGTTAGTTGTCCTCTTGGGTGATCCTAAGATAGGCCCAGGCCCACCATAGACCATAGGTCATTTATTTGAGGTTTAATGTGGATGTATGTGGCGCCTACCTTAACATATGTTTCGTCCAGGCCATCCAAGCTTTGGATCTCCTGATCTTAGAGGCACTCTCTGCCCTGGGTTGCTGTTGGACTCATAGTCCAGTAGCACACCCACTTGCTCTTTTTCATGATGTATACATGCCCTCCATCTGGTGGGGCCCCCTGTGAGTATTGTTGGCCTTCATGAGATCGTTCCCACATAGTTGACTAATTTCTGGGCTTTAGCAGGTCCACGAAGTTGAGTGAGCCGAAAGTTTATCAAGGGGCCTTAAATGTACATTGTTATGGCTAAAACTTTATTAGATGTGGGGCCCGCCATATTGAGAACTTGTGTATGTGTTGCATGTATATATTTTATAATCCTTGAGTTTAATTAGTGCAATCTTTTGGGTCACCTTTAGTGATCATATGAGGATCCCATCTTAAGATCAGATTTTTGGGACATCCAGTGAGCCTAGAATGGGCAGGGACATCCCAGCTTGGCCCAGCCATATATTGGGCCAACTTCCACCACTTTAATGGACTTGTGGGCTGAGATAAGGATGGTATTGGGCCCTTGGTTGCCTGCTTAAATTGCTAGTTATTGGGCTGATGTAGTGAGGCCAATTTCATCCAAACTTAAACTTATTTTTTTGGACCATACATTGTCTACGCAGGCTGCCCACCAAGTCCAACTTAATGTATGGAATTCTATGGCCATTGGGAATTGGGCCTTGGGCCTTAATTCCCCTCTTAGGGCCCATGTTGTTAATGTAACATTAGGCCCTTTTTTTTTCTTATGACCTATTATGAGGGATATATGTGACTACCTATTTTTATCTTAATTGTGGGCCCTGAGCCTTCTATCCATATAGTTCATGGTTGATATGCCTTTTGGGGAATGATGGTTAAACGTCCTTATTTTGGACCCTCCTAGGCCTGGTAGTATCTAAGTGTGATTGAATGCCCATCTTAGACTCTTGATAGGGCCATTTCTATGTTATTTAGTCATGTAGCTTATATGCTTAGTCTCATGGACTACCCCTGGTAAATGGGCCTCCACTAGAGGTTGGTTCCTTATGGATACTGTATAAATACTTAGTCTTGGTCCCTTCTTGGATAGGAGGAATGTATCGCATTGTACATCGCTGCATAATGCATCTAGATTTATCTTCATGGCCCATGTGCATCATTGTATGCTTGAATGACACTGTGTGTGTAGTTATGATTGTGTCATTGGGCATTGCATGATACCTTCCCCGAGGGACGTAGTATCCCCTCTTGAGCACATTGGATGCTTAGAGTTGATTCATGGTTGATTGTGTGATTCATGTATCTGGCATTGCATAGCATATGAACATTATCACCCTTGCTTCATCATGGCTGTAGCCTCCACAAATACATCGTAGATGGCCATGTTTAGACACCGAAAATGTTACTTGAGCATATAGGGTGCATTGGATGCCCATGGGTGAAATTTCTAAAACTTCCATGGTACCAAGGATCTGCTCTAGCGCCGTGACCGGGTGAAAACATGAGCACACGAGGGCCTTATACCTTTAGGCTGTGACTCCCATTGTCTTGTAGTCGGTTGGATTGGGGTGTGGCCTTACCTGTCTGAGGAAAAGAAGGCAATAGCTAGGCTGAATCTGACTAGCTTGTGAATGAGTCCGCTACCATCAGGCCTTACTGGTGATTGGCTGTCCACAGGCAAGTAATGAGGTCTCCTATGCTCGTTTGACTGTGTGGGTCTATAGAATGATAATCATTCTACAGTGTACTAGACCCCGGTGATTTCCTTATGATAGAAATGTACTTGATATGTGGGTTGGATATGAGTGCTGACATTACTTCGCATTGCATTTGCATCGGCTATATAAGCCTTATATTACATTGCCTTGGCATGACGCCCAGTACTCATTGCATTACAGTACTCATTGTGTTATATAGCCTTGGTATGGCTTCCTGCATGATTATACTGCCTTGGTATAGCTCCTTGCATTCATGACAGCCTTGGTAAGGCTAGTGGTATTGCTATTGATTATGACTCCCTCCTAAATTCTCCATTTTCTTCTAAGCACCATTATCACACACTTCCACCACCCGCTAAGCGTCTATAAGCTTATGCATGATTGATGCATGTAGGGGATCCTAAGTCGGCGTCTTAACAGATGAGCTTGGATTAGAGTTGCGCCGAGGACCCCCAGTGTTGCAGATCTTCTTCCTACTTCCTTCATTATCAGATGTATTTCTTTTCAGCTATGTACTTGTAAAAGTTTAAATTTATAGTAGATTTTGTAATGTGTTCTTTTGTTATTTCTTAAATTTACTTGTTGTGATCTTAGGTATGCTCATATTGGAAATGATTATACGGTTATGAAAATCCTCCTTGTAGGATCCCAGGATTGGAACCTGCCTCAGGAGTCGAGAATAGGGTACTACTAAGGCTGTTGCGGCCAGAACTGGCTATCGGGTTCCTTGTGAGTCTGATTACCAAGTCTGGGGCGTGACAAAACCATTATCTATAAAATATCTATCATATGGTAATGTAGCCTATCACCTCTATTACTAACAGAGATGCCATGATATGCATGTTTAGCCAAATCTTTATTATTGCAAGATTAAACAATACATTGGAAAAACTAGGTGTTAATGCAAACCCCAAGTGTAAGGCTATTGTTTTACTCGGTGAGACTGATGTCAAACCCACTGGGACTTATATTTATATGTTTTCTAGAATACTTTAGAACTAAAACTAAAAATAAAACTAATATGAAATTATATTTTAAGAAGAATTCTAATTCAAATTTAGAAGAATCTAGTAAAGCAAAACACTAGAGTGCCAAGAGTCCACTTATAGTCATTCTTAATGTTTAATTCACTTGATTTAATTATATAACTCAACTGGAATCAAAGTCCTATCTATCCAGCAGGATAATAGAGTGGTTAAATCATCATTCATAAACCAAAATAGATTGAAGTTCATTTGAATTGGTTCCCTCATAAACCACCAAAGTACTGATTACAGGGAATTCAAAGCATATATCGTGCCCTTAGTCTATAATAGGTCAATGAATTTTAGAGATCAATCCCTTAAAAAATAAATAAGCTATCACTCTTAGCTATCCTAAGCATCCAATGTGGTTAGAGTAGACAATGGATTGAAGTAAACTAAAAATAAATCTTCAAACGAATATCAAAGAATTATTCACCATTTAAACCAAATAATTTGAATCAAAGTAAACTAAGACATTAAAAACATTACAAGATTCACCTCTTAGCCCTAGCTAAGAAATTTAGCTAACCATAAACATGATTGAACTAAACTGAAAAGAAAAACATAAAAATCGACGAAGAACCAAAGGATTGGAGGAAAAGAAAGACTCAATAGAAGCTCCGTAACTCCTTGCTCTCTCTCCTCTATCCTAATTCGTATCTAGGATGCCTTGAATCACCCCTATTAAATAGAAAAAAATCCTCATTGACTTGAAACTTACGTTACGTTTCCATTGCACCGATGATAGCTTTCGTTCGCACTAATGTCGCACTGAATCCAGCTGAATATTACTTCAGTTGCAACCAAATTTCACCAGAATATGTCTTAAGCCTCCATCTCCCTTAGATCGCATTGAACTCTACCTTCGGTGACACCAAACAGGGGTTTGGTCAGACCTAAGTGTCGAGCTGAATTTCATCTGAAAATCACAATTTGTTGTTAGACTATTTTATGCACATTCAGTCGGATTGAACCAACCTTAGGTGAGACCAAATAGTTTGTTAATTCTATTGTTGGACTTTGTGATTTTTTTAGTCTCTTCTCTCTTTTGCACGTGGTTTTCTTGGATCTTTGGCACTTAAAATATTCATCAATCACGTCCAAATCTCAAAATCTTTACTTGGTCATTCTTTGAGCATTAAATATTCTATTTAATCTTTCTTTACATCTTAGCTTTCCAAATCACCTTGCATAGCAAAACATACGTAATTAGATAAATTAAGCACATTTATGCTCATAAAACTAATGCACAATAAGAGGGAAATATACAATAATTCACACTTAACACACCCCCAAGTAACATTTTGCTAGTCTCGAGTAAAACATGTGGAAAATGAATTTCAAAACTAAAATTTCTTACCTCTTTCTGAAAAACAACATTCTATGCAATCCTCTACATATATATAGGTCTAATTTAAAGACACAAGGATGAGATATTGTTAGTCTAAATCCTAATATCACTAGTAAACTATTAAACTAACTTCTCTTTTATCAATCAATTAATAGAATACATTCAAACATCAAGTTTTTAGTGTGCTCAGTGAATTCCAACTTATAATTTATAAGAGTCAACCTTCTATCAATGACATTAACTATGATGATTACTTGGGAGTGGCTAGATCAACACAAGTTACAGATTCCTAAGCCATCTCCTTTTTCACTTTTTTTTTTTAGCTTTCATCGAAGACTTTCACACTATTATCTCTTCTTTTTTCTTTTCTTTTTTTTATTTATTTTTTATTTTTCATTATTTTCTCATTTAAGCACATGCAATAGGTTGCCATTTTTTATTCTAACTATTTTTTTAGTTAGTCATTTTCTTCTTTTCATACCAAGGTAGATAAGGATCTCCACGCTTGGTTGTTAACACTCTTAAGTAATCACAAATCTAAACTCTAACACCCTGGTGTAGCCTAGCTGTGGTCTGAGCATGGGTTGTCATCTGGGTCCATTGGGATCGGTCGAGCTTCGAAAATAACATACCAGTTGGTAGGGCGCTGGGTAAGGTTAGTCCCACATCGGATGGATGGGCGCCTTGACCCTAGGCTATATGTGGAGCTCCCACCTTCGTTGTATAAGGCCTTTTAGGGGAAACATCGAGAATAAAACTGTGCGGGCATGCGTGCGTGCCCAAAGCGGACAATATCGTTCAATGTCAGTGGGGCTATTACATAAACACTAAGAGTTCAATTTAACCTTAAAGAATATGAGTCAAATGTGAATTGTGAACTAGACTCAATTGATATTTAAATCTTCCTATCAATCAATTTTTTAAAAGAACTTGTTAAAAACTCTAATAATCAACTAGACTCTTGTTCACAACCCCAAGTGTAGGGTCCTGATGTAATAATAATCTTGGTAAGACCAAGGTCGAATCCACAGGGACTAGTTTTGTGTGTATTTTGAAAACAACTAGAAGTAGAACTAGAAGAAGTGTGAATCAAAACATGAAATTGTGAATTGTTTAACTAGAACTTGTAAATTCAAAGGTGGGAATTAGGGCCAAGGATCGACTTGCAGCTATTAGGATATTTCCTTATCTGATTCAAGGAACTCAATTGGAATTTTAGTCCTATCCTATCCAATTGGAAGATATATTAATAAAATCAAATCTAAGCTTTCATTGACCTAATTCTCAGTGAAGGAGAATTGTGAGGTTTGGAAGGGATTCCATCATTAAACCATGCCCTGGAGACAATAGCTAACAATAGGATTTACTAATCCCACAATCTCAAAATAAGATAAAGAAGATACTCAAAGCTATTGTAGATCTATTGTAATTTGAGTCACAACAAACCATCAACAACTAAAAGTATTCCTAAAATATCAAATTAGAATCAAAGAAGTTCAACAAGAACAAGAATCAAAGTAAGAAAAACATCCCAACACACTACAAGCTTTACCTCTTAGCCCTAGCTAAGAGTTTTAGCCAACAATAAACATGATTGGAATCAACACCTTAGAAGAAAGTATTAAAAACTAGAAAGAAAGGAAGAAATACGGCTCTAACCCTTTGCTCTATTTCTCCAAACCCTAGATATCTAAAAAAGTCCATAGGAAACCCATATTTATAGCCTAATTCGCGTAAGATCGCAAAACTGCCTCAATTTACACAGTTTGTGTAATTCTGCGTAACGCGTTCGATGATATCGAACAACCTTCGATGTCATTGAACGTAAGTTGAATTCTAGAAGTTAAACCTTTACGCACTACGTAACTTTTCCACATTGCGTAACTTCTTGTGTCATTGAACCTTCCTTCAATGTCATCAAACGAGACTTCGATGTCATCAACAAGCCTTCAAGTAATCAAAAAAGTGTCCAAAACAGTCCAGCGAGTTGCTTCAAAATTCTTCAATAAATTCGATGCCATCGAACAGACTTCGATGTTATCGAGAATCTTCTTCGAGTCATCGAACATGACTTCAATTCATCGCTAATTGCATCCAATATGTCCAGCAACCAACTTGATTTTCATGTAAAAATTCAATGTCATTGACCTATGTTTGATGTCATCGAACAATACCTTCGATGTCATTGAACTATGGTCGATGACACAGATTGTGAATTGAATTTCAGCACTTTATTCTTTTGACTTCCTTCCTTCTTCACTTGGTTTTCTTGGATCTTGGGGTCTTGAAATCTTCAATCTTGGCCTCAAAAGATTCGTTCCTTGCCTTGGTTATTCTTGAGCGTTAAATTCCTGTTTTTAACATTCTTCTCAATCTAAGCTCTCAGATTCACCTTGCAACACAAACATGCATAAACTCCTCCATTAAGCAGTATCATGTTCATTAAACCAAGATATAAATGGGAGAAAATATGCAATATTTGACCCTCAATACACTCCCCAACCAGCATTTTGCTAGTCCCGAGCAAAACATGCATGAAATAATCTTCAATTCTCAACATACAAGATCTCTTTCAGAAATCATTCCTTTATGCAATCAAGTATGAAGGAGTAGAAATAAGGTGAGAAAGTAGGATTTTGAGAACCTAGAGCCGAATCATCTAAGAAATCAATCAAATAAGTTCTATTGATTAAATCAGAACCTAAGTTCATATATCAAGTTTCTTAATGTGCTTAGTGCAAATCAACCTACTTCTCATAATAATATTATCCTTTCTTAATGTTAACCATGCTCATCAATTCAAGATTGGTTGAGAACTCAAGTACTGATTCCGAACATAACCCCTATTCCTTCTTTTTCCAGTTTTTTATTTTTTTTTATTTTATATCGATGGTCATTTGTATTCATTCATTCTTTTCATTCCACTCTTTCATAGATTTTTCATTTTTTTTTGTCTTTTCATTATACATGACCTTTTTGTCGATCTCAATGTTTTTTAACTGGTTTTTTTTATCTTTTAGGTGGATAAAATTCTCCATACTGAATTCTCAATGTCTATTAATGTTCACATACTAACCATTAGAAATTCTAGCACACTCTCAGAAAGAAAATTTAATGTGTCTTGTGGTTTAGATTAAGATGATATCAAACTTCCTCATAGTTAATTAAATACAAGAACTTTAGATGATGGATTACTTAGTTGATCAAACTTCAATAATTCAAAATTCACTTCTCTGTCCCATAATCGTATTCAAAGCATCCTTAAGCACACAAATATTTCTTTCCAAACAAGTTTTTATTATGAAAATTTTAAAAATTTCCACAATTTTGCTCAAAATGAAGAAAATACTGATTAGTTTACTTAATCCACACCCCCAACCTAAAATCTATATTGTCATCAATGTAAAAAAAGCAAGCATGTAATGCACATGAGGCAACGAAATGAAAAGTAATGATGGAAAGATAGTACCTGGAGGAAGGAAATTTGAATATTTTTCCAAGGATCTTTACGTAAAGATGGATTAGTTAAAATACTAAAATAAGTTGAAAGCAAACTATCCTAATCACTACCAAAAAATAGGGCAACGCCGACGGTTAAAAACCATCAGCAGTGGCCTTCCCCGACGGCTTTTAGCCGTCGCAAGGTCCATTGGTAATGGGTGCGTCGGCGTTACTTGCCAACGGATTAAAACCGTCGGCGTTTTCGATAGCTAAAACCATCAGCATTTCCAACAGTAAGGGCAACGGTCAAATCCGTTGGTATTTTCGACGGTTAAAATAGTCGGCATTTCCGACGGCTAAGGGCGATGGCCAAAATCATTGGTGTTTTCGACGGGTTTTAGCTGTTGGCAATTCTCATTAATTAAAAAAATGTAAATTAATTGAATTTGAATGATATATTTCTTATTTTTCTATTGTGTAGACTTAGCTTCTCAAATAGGTTGATTCGTTTAGGGCTTTTGAGAAATGGGCATATCTAGAAATGGATGTGTGCATTGATCAACATAAACATCCATTTCTAGATATACCCATTTCTCCAAGGCCTTTAACGAACCAGCCTATTTGAGAAGGTTAAGTCTACACAATAAAAGGGCTTGCTTGAAGAGCATGTGCCCATGATCATACTTACCAAAATGAAGCCTTCAACCTTGACTTGCTCTAGGGTAATTCAACAAAATTGGATAACATGAAAATTTGAAAGAGAAACATTTATATGGTTTGTGAGTACCAAATTTCAACTTTCTATAGAATCTCTTTCCTGCTAAAAGCTTCTTCTTTCACCTTTGCAATTTGAGCCTCTAAGTTGTTCCAACATGCATGAGGGGTCAATCACTCCTACATAGAAGAGATGGCATCATCAGAAAAATGACAAATGATGCCATGACTAATGATAACCAACATAAAACTGTGAAGTTTTTGTGGTATTAACAGATAATGCCACAACTATGACCACCATAAAAACTCCTAAAAGCATACCTGTCTCATGATGGGGTCAATAGAATGTTTTGAATTTTTGGATCCTGCATTTGCCTTTGCCTGTAAAGAACAAAACACTAGTATAAATCCTTACCTTATAAAGCACTCCTAAGACAAAGACAAAAATGACTAATATTGGTAAAACCAAACTGGCATGTCTCTCTTGCAATTCCTCTGAACTGATATCCCCTCGGTTCGCCTTATTGATCTGTTTGACGCATCTAAAAATCGATCTAGAAAATAGAATCAATATAGTACAGTGAAGCATAGCATCAAACAACTAGAATCAAGTGTAGTATCTATTCTAATCAGTTTAATATCTATTGCGTGGGCCATCAATCCACATTATATTGAATTAATTTGTTGTGGAGGGCACAACACAGTTGCTTACTAGTGGGGCTCTTATGACATGCCTTGCACTATTGCAAGGGCATTGCACATCCTAAAAAAACCATAACAAACCATTTCCCTAGAATTCTAACTCTAAAAGATGGCAGCCTAAAAAGCATTACAATCAGTCCAATAGCTACAACAAGTCAATTGAATCATAGAAACAATAGCAAGGCCATATAATTTTTAATAACATGCCTATTTCTAATTCTAATTGGACCTCAAAAAACTACTCCATATATTATGAGTGAGTCATCCAATACACCAATTTAACTTGCCCAAATTGCAATTTTGGAACAGGCAAGCTATATCAAGTTATGAGTTTTCAAGCATTGACTCACATATGTAGACTGAAATATGAAAAGCAGTCTTACCTTTCTTGCACTAAATGAAAATATGAAGTTTCAATCCACAAAAAGAAAGAAGTAATAATTCAGAAGTTACTTAGGAAACAAGAGCAGCAAAATGCAATAAACAATACCTGCAGTAATTAAGTTTTTTTTTTTTTTTTTGCCCCCATTAAAAAGGGCATATATTAACATCTTAGAAGATAACACCAAATCTAAAGTTTTTTTTTTTATATTAAATGTAATGAAAAGGAACAACAAAACCAATAGCTCAATGCCTACTATCAGAAGTTTACATCAATTAATCTTTGGTCTTTAAAGGTGCTTTCACCATTTCAAGGGGTATAGTTAGAATGTAAAGGGTTCTCAAATTTTTGACAAAAAAGAGATGGTCTCTATTGTCCTCTAAATCAGTATATTGAACAATACATGTAAAAGTTCCCAAATGTCTGATGACTGGATGTGATGTAAAGACATGGGAGTGGTGGTAATTTCCTAGATAACCATGCAATCTTACCTGCACCACCAAGTCCAGTTTTTGACTACATGACTTCTTGTCAATAAATTGATGATAGATCCATCAGTAAGGATCTTTGAGTTACACCCAAGTTGACTTTACCTTTGATGTCTTACAAATTTCAAAATGTACATCTCAGAGCCAAACCCATGCATATAAAAAATGATTAAAAGGGAAGAAAAAAGAAAAGCATGCCAAACGAAGGAAATAAAGTGCAAGTAGTTACAGTCGTTTGTTGAGTTTGTGCCTGAATTTGTTGCAATGCTACAGACACTGCCTAGGTTACCTTGGACCAACTGGCTGTTTCAACAAGAAAATTGGGAAAAAAAATAATTTATCAAGCCATTCTCACCAAAATTTATGTCATGGTGTAGATCTAATTTGTAAACTCTAGATTTGAAAGATCTCTTTATATATTAGCTTTTGTATTTTGGCCTACAAAGAGATCTCTAAGGCCATATGTGTGGATAGAGTTGATCAATAAAGAGATTGGAATCTGCTACTTAGAGATGCCATATCCAGGTGAACTAACAGGGAATCTGCTACACTACAAGAGAAATTACAGCAACTTGTGGATTTTCCAGCAGCTCAAATGTCACTTCCAGATATATGGTGTTTGAAATCCTATAAACTTGAGTTATTGTCACATGACAATAATACCCATATTCCAATAACCCTTTTTCTATTGAGAAACCAGTTCAACAATCAAACTGTATAATAAAACTTATAAGGAAAAAGCCAATATAAAGGAACTAAAGTAGCAAAAAACACTGTTCTTGCAGTAACACCTCACTTGCATGTCCACAAAATAGAATTATATCCAATATGATAGAGGTGTCATACCTTCAATTAAATTATTTATAACACAAACTAATTCCTCATCACTAACAGCAATAGTTGATGCCAAATAGAAAGCATAAAAACAACAAATAATAACATCCATATCTTCCACATTCTCAACCTAAAACCAGTTGTACATGGTGTATTATCCTCATGTCTAGGTTGAATTAGTTGTTCTGTAAGTGATTGTTAGAGAAATTATAGAAGTATTAACAAAGGAGACGAATGCAGAACAATTACATTTATGATTAGAACAAGTATAGGTCTATTGTCATGCTTACAGAATGTTAAGATTGGGCATGATAGACATCTTTTGTGGTAGCTACCTGCAATCCAGATTGTAGAAGCTTATCATAGCTAGCAGCGTCCAATGCCTTCTGCACATCTTGCCACATAGCGTCTATGCTGTTCATCAAAAAATTTATATCCAGGGGCAGCATTTCATCATCAAAATCCAAACGAGCTTCAATTTCTGCAAGCAACATGATGCACCATGTTCTCAATAATATGACTAAAGCAGAAAACCCACCCTATCACAGAATATGATACAAAGCCTGCTCATCAGACTCTACTGAGAATTACATAAGCAAAAGATCAAAAGCACAACAGAAATGGTTGTCAGGGAGAAGATATCGATTAGTTGGCTAGTAAAAAGAGTCTCCCAAAAACAATATTCAAGAGTGAGAACAGAGTACGAAGCTCAACTTCTTCCAACCAAAATATAGCACACCAGAACTGGGTTATGAGATCAAGCAGATAGCTGGATCCCTGCCAATGCAGCATCTGCAATAGCAACAGATTTAGCTGAAATGAGTTTTCCAACATTTTCAGCTTGAGAAAGATCTAAAATTATCCAGGTTTTAATGCGGACAAAATCATTCATATGCAAGGATGGTTCATGAGGAAACATGCTCTTTTATAATCATTTAGAAAAATAATAAGTGCATATGTATACACTAGTTGTTAACTTCATATATTAAAATTTGGGAATCAGATTTGAGTCTAAAATCCTTCTTGCATCAAATCCAGGAGTTGTTAAGTTGGCATGGCGTAATTTGACCATGATCACATAGGATAATAATCAGCCCAATCTGGTCATCCGGTGGGACACAAGTGTAAATCGAATCAGAAAGTGGCCTAATTATTGTCCTGTGATGTTTGCCCTTTGTTAAAACAAACAAAATTCTTCACGTTTTCTAAAAGAAAAAACTTTGGCTGGAAGTAATTGGCGAATGACAAAAATGCTAAGATCATTTCACACTGGACCTTACTCTTAAGTGCTTTTGTGTAATCAATCTTTACCATCCATATTGAAGGCTACTGAAGATGTTTAACATTGTCATGTGATGTTTGCATGGTAGCCCATGATATGTGAAATGTGCTTTGGATCTAATGAAAGTCTAGATCAATGGATTGGACTGTTTAAAATTAAATGTCTAAATGCAGCTAGGAGCATTATGACTTACGTGTGTTCTAAGGGCACTTGAGCATTGTTGAACTATAATGGTTATATATTAGGCCCTGTTTAGTAGATGCCTAAAAATGAATTCATCTCATTTCTTTAACAATAAGCATGTATTGGAGATCTTGATCTCTAATACATTAGAGATTAAGATCTCTAATAAAAAATTACAATTGACTAACATGAGATGAGCTCATTTTTAGGTTTCTACCAAATAGGGCCTTACTATTTTAAAGGTATTTTAGTAAATTTTTATTTACTAATATAATTATACTTTGGCAGGATTTTAAATATCATTTTAGATGTTGAGTTCCCTATTTGTCACCAACATGAAACTTCCTTGTTTGGTTCCTAATCTGTAAATTTGGGGCTCATTACTAGTTCATGCATGTGAGTACACTTGCCGACTTGGCATCCGAGTGAGACATCGAATCCATACTATCCACTAATCAAGTGAGGAACACATGGTCAAAAATAGTGGTGGTTTGGGGAAAAAATAAAGATATTGCCAATGGACCCATCCAATACACGTGTTGACCATATGTCTAATGAGTGGACTGGCCTCATCTATTTCTATATTTATACGTTCTAACAAAAAGCTCTAGATAAACCTAATCTAGTAACAACAAGATTCTTAATAACATATTTCAAGCTACCATATTATCAACTAGACAAACAGCTTTGTATGCAAATATTCCCACCATTGTTGGTACAAGCTGTGAAAATGAATGATATACAAATCTCAATGACCCAAAACTCTCATATCTTAAGCATGTTAAGCAACTGGGACCATTGATCTAGTGGGCCACCAGTTGGATGGGTGGCTATAAACTGAACATCATAGTAATTAACAACTCTAACCATTTGATTGTTATTAGTTTTTCCCTGTTGATATAGCCATTGCTTGCTCTTTCAAGCCCCCAATTGGAATGGTTACCAAAGTCAGATGGCCATGTTTTTTGGGGTATGACCCATTAATGTGGTAGCCCACAAAATCAAGGGTCCAGATCATCATATGCAAATACCACGTGTACAGTAAAGATGCTTAGGGGAAGTAGCATTATTCAATAGCTTAAAGAATACAGAAACCAGTGAGGAAAGGAAAAAAAAAACTAAAGAATGCCATCAAACTACCTAGAAATCAAAGGCAATGAAATTGTGTGACAGTCGAGAATTTGAATTTTGACTAGAAGACCAATCACCAATACACCCAATGAAGATCATGATACGATATTTTTTATTCCTCACCCCACATAACCTGCCCAAAAGTTTGTAGTTTCTAAATAAAAAGATGGCCCCCATACGAATGTAAAAATATCATATTTGATAGAAAAGCATACAAGATTTATAAATATTCAATCAAATAGCATGTCAAATAGTATGCATTAAAGGAAAATAAGGGCAATGTCATCATTTCTAAGAGAATAAACTCGGACTATCCTTAAATAGAGTTCCACACTTAAGTTGCTAAAAGCAAAGGAAGATTATACCAGAAATACAATTGAGAGAACTTTTTAATGCCTTCCTAATCCAGAAAGTCGAAGCCGATAACCTGAGTTGACATTAGGAATATCTTTGCCAGGTGCAATCTTCACTTCGCTCCTTCACGATCCATATAATGACTTTGAAAAAGAAGCATCTGGAAATAAATGAAATGTGAAGAAACATTATTGAAAACAATTACCATTACATTTAATCAACATAAATGAAATGCTTATTTACAATTTAAATGCATTCTAGCAAGGCGAACACCCATAGACTTGATTCAAGAATAGAACAACAAAAAGAAAAGACACAACAAGGTTAGCATCTTAAACCAAATGAAACACACAAAAGATGCATGTTAAATTCTTGGATAATTCATTACATGAATTCAGAATGAATGGATCTTGGTAAAAAAAAAAAAAAATTTGCATCAAGTGGCATGGTTCTTCCGCTTCTTATTTTTTCTTATGCATGTGCAAGAAGCAGGTCAAGCTGTTAGATGCAACAACAATTTCCATGAGAATTATTTAAACATGAATTCCAATTTTCATTTCTTATTAGAATAGGTAGTGAAAATCTCATATTTATCTCAAAATACTCACTTAGTTTGGCATTCAAGCAATATAAAGAACTTAAAAGATAAAGTAAGGGCCAACATCAACACACACACACACACACACACACACACACACACAGAGGTTTGTCAGTGCCCTATTTTACTTAGCACTGGTGAAAGGTACACCCAAAGTGTCTAGTAAGCTCTTATTTGTTGTAGTGGTTGCTCCAATTCATCCAAATCCATGTCATTCTGCTGATAAGAGCCCTGATTGCTCCACCTCACCAAAAAAAATGTCATTTTTTTTCCAAAAAGAGCTCCAAATATAAATGCCCATTTTTAACTCATTGAGTTCAACATTTAGATTCTATATACAAACAGTTATTACAAAACCCTAAGAATTGGGATGGTCCATACTGTTGAGGATACATTGCCAAGTCATTGTGGGAGTTTGGTTGGTTAGTTAAGTAGCTTGGTTAGCTTGCCCCTAGAAGCATTCTTCACATGGCACATTATTTTATCTCATGGGTTCTCCACATTGCAACCTAATCTCAAGTACCAAATGTTGCAAATATAATGGGTTGTTAACACAATCACATGTTCGTGTTAGCAGTTCATTGTTATATTTGAGCTCAAACTTCCAACTTCTTCCTATTTTTCTTTAAGAGCAGCATGAGGTATATAAAAAAAAATTAAAACAATAATAATAATAATAATAAACAAACAAACAAACAAAAGAATTCTATTGACAGATTAGAAAGACAAACAACTCCTCTTCCTCTAATTTCATAAATTAGCAGCACTCCCCAAATTTGTAAAGCAGAGAAACAACACTATAAAAAAGATAATAACCCATGTATACATCTTTAAAATGGCCAGCCAGCTATTAAGACCAAACAAAAGTAGGCCAAGCAAAGAGCTTTGATTTACATGAAAGAAGAATCTTACTATATTCAATTAATTTCAAGAGCTGCCTGTTCATGCTACACCCCATTCAAGTTAGACTGCCATAACCTCACCATGCCATCACTACCCATGGTAGCCAATGTCATAACACTCATGTCCGACTCCAGTAGCCTTCAGATGGTCGTTAAGAAGACTTAAAGGGCTGATTTGGTAGTAGTGGGACAGCTAAGGTCATTAGCAATGGTGATGGTAATAGCAATGGTCAAAGGTGATGGTCATAGGCAACAACGATAGTGGTGGTCAATGGGACTGTTAGGATCGCAGGGAATGACGAGGACGGGACTATGGAAGGGGAGCGGAGAGCTATAGGTGTTGGAGAACTACGGAAGCACAAAGAGATGAATCAAGTACACACAATGGCACAACTACATTCAAACAAGAACAATCCTTATTTTACTTGGAAAAATCCTTTCAGGAAAAAACATGGCACAAAGGAACGAGTAAATACACTATGAAGTAGAAATTACAAGAGAGAGTCTTATTAATTCGAACAAGCTTCGAATCTATGTCACAAGCCCTAGATATGTCCTTAAACCTTTAAGAACAAATTAGAAAGCCCTAATACACATCTCCTCATCTCAAATGCTAATTACACCCGATAGATAAACTATCACAACCAGAATAGGTAACAAATCCCGCACTTACGCAATTCTGTGCGCGCCCTCAATGGGACCTTCGATGGCATCGACAATCCATCGAGGATCTGTCGATCGCATCAAACTTACTTCAATGAAATCGAGTAGCAACATTAAAATGTTCCAACATCCAACATAGAATTTTTTGAATTTTTTGAATGAGATTGAGCATCTATCGATGGCTCGACATTTGCTTGATGGCATCGAGTGGTCTGTCGATGGCACCGACAAACCTTGTTATTGACAAATTTAAGACATTAACAACAATCTATATCATGTCTTTAATCTTCATTCATCATAAATCATTATCAATCACCATCTCTAATTCTGCCTTCCATCATAGCTCCACAATCACTTCTCATGCACACTATGTCTTCAATTTACACCTTTGTGAAGCTCAGAGAAGTTGCACAGAACTTAAACTTCTCTGTGGGAACCACCTTTGTAAGCATGTTAGCCAGATTTATACTTGTATGAATCGTCTCTATAGTCACACCTCCTTCCTCAATCACCTATCGAATAAAATGATGACACACATCAATATGTTTAGTAACTTAGTGATAAACAGAATTCTTTGACAAATTGATCATGCTTTCGCTATCACAATTGACTGCAATGGCCTTCTAATGAAACCCCAACTAATTTATCATTCCTCTCAACTAAAAACCTTCTTTGAAAACTTCCATCACTCCCATATTTTAACATCCCGAATTTTCACGGTCAAAGTTTATACTAGTTCCCGAGAAAACTAGGTGTTAATAATTGAATGAATTGGATGCCTTAAAAATTATGAAATTTTTTTTCATTTAGTTCACATCCAGGTACATTCAGGAAGCTAACCATTTACAAGAAAAAAATTGTAACATCCTGAGATTTCACGGCCAGAGTTTACACTCGTGCCCGAGAAAACTAGGTGTTAATAATGTATAAACTGGATGCATTAAAATCGCACCATATTTTTTTCGTTTAGTTTATATCCAGATACATTTATGAAGGTAACATTCATAAGAATAAAATCAACTGTATTGATTATATTTCATCAGAGTAAAAAAGAATAATTAAAGGCCTTTCCAATGGAAGCTTATTACATTCATCGAGTTCGCAGCAAAAGTATAAAACTAAGTAAATAATCAGTTTTCATATTCTTTCAGTGCTATCTTCTATATGGAGAGAGTCCACTAAGTCTTTAAACTTGTACGTCATCTGCATAATTTATATCATTGAGAGAGGGTCAATGCCTACTCATAGTGATGGTTATCCTTTAAGATTAACAGTAATTCAAGAAGTTTATAAAAGTGATGTAAATGTTCTAATGCGTCAAGTAATCCACACAACAAGAGGTATCAATGCACAAGCAATCTATATGATATGCATGCGTAGCAAAGTATATGCTATGTATCACACTTAATGATCGCTACAACATGGAATATGATTAAGGTTATCTAACTCGCCCCGCATCCCATACTATGGAGATTCGCCGATGTGTCCCATGCTTAACATGGCTTTTCGCGGTTAACCTGAGACAGCCACAACACATGACTGAGTGAATATGCCCCTAGAGATTGGAGCAACTATTTACGACAACCAACCCCCAATTAGAAAGGAATTGATGCACTGCATATACAGAACGACTCACGCACACCAATTATGGCAACATCACCCGAGACCAAGGAATTATGTGTCGCCTCAGGGCCATTACCGAAAACGCATTACGTCAACGATATTTAATCAATCGCTAGAGGAGGGATTCCCAACATAGTACTTGCATCAAGAGAGAATTCCTTTATCCATAGTCGGTTAAGAATATTAAGACACCTGCCTAGCCCTTATGGTAAATGAGACGAGTGACAGTAACCAGCTTGAATAAGAGGCGAGTGACAATAGTCAACTCAAGTATGAGGAGAGTGGTTAAGGCCAACTTATGATTAACTAAAGCAAGAGCAAGGCTTGTATTCATAGCCTCACATAGATTCAGGAAGGCTCCCTACCACAAATGTTATATGAAAGAAACCTCAAAGGCTCAACAATTGATGATAATTAAAATGAAAACAAAAGGAAAGTAATGGAATTTGAGATAAAAGAAACGGCCTATAAAGGACAAGTGTAAAGGCAAGATAAAGTGCATCACTCAATTATGACAAAAGGTATATAAAAGGCGTGATAAAGTATCACAAAGGCATGAAAGATGAAATAAATATAACAACTTAAATTCATGTAAGCTTAAAGGATAAAACCCTCACCTTTGATATTGGAAAGCCCTCAATTGTTGACATAGCTCTGTGTATACACCATATGATTTAATTTTATCATTAGTTTAAACAATTCAAGGAGTTAGAATACCTCATTAGATGATTCTATTAATTAAGATCAAGAGCTAGGATCTTGCCTAAGATCTAGGTTTACGCTTAGAGTGATGATGATTTTAGACCTGAACCTATTATAGAGTTGTTAGTAGATGAGTGATCTACTCTAGTCTTGATCAGTATAACTTGAATGTAAATAGAATGTACCTATCAGGTTGGCCCAGATGAGCCGGTTGACTCACTGAGTTACCTTGAATTGACTCGGCTACCTCCTTTCATTCTTCTTCCTTTTTCCCTTTCTTTTTCTTTCCTTTCTTTTCTTTCTTCCGTTCTCTTTTTTTTTCTTTCCTTTCCTCTTTCTCTTTCTCCTTCTCTTCTTTCTTTTCTTTCCTTTCTTTCCTTCTTTCTTCTTCTCTTTTCTTTTCTTTCTTTCTTTCTTGGCAGTAGTAGACGATGGCCTTCTTGCTGCACGGGCATCACTAGCAGCTGATTTCTCTCTCGCTTATTTCATTTTCTCCAAACGCCGGACAAGGGTGTTTTTATAATGGTGCAGACCTTCTAGCCTCTCCCTGCGTAGCCCATACGTAGGCCTGGTAGTGTCGTGAAAGGAGTCGGAAATCCTGGACGCTATTACAATGAGTTCCGTAAATTGCAACAAAGCAACGTGGCTCCATAAGGATGGGCAGTTTTGTTTTGAATTCAGTGTGATGATAGTCGAGTCCTCCATTTGAACAAGATGGTGGGTTCAGATCGTCCATCATGACTATAATGGTGGTCCATAACGATCCGCACGGATCGGTGTCCGTGCGGATCGCGCAAATAGAGTACGCAGAACTTACGATGAGGTCTAATTCTTAACTGTGTATCCATGGGACTTCAACTCTGGATAAATCGAGTATAGGTTAACTTGATTTTGTCCCAGCTCTGTGATGTATGGTTTAGATTGGCCAGATGGGTTGTTCTAGTGGCCCACAACTCAAACGATCGGACGTTGTCCGTTGATGTTGTAGCACAGAGGGTTTCTTGCAGCGTTTGTTGCGTGCTCATATGTGTGCATTGATGTGCACAAATGGCATAAGTATAGTCGATTTGGCCTCTTAGATGCGATGGACATCCCAAATCATCCATTATGATGATGATGGCGGCCCATCATTCGTCCTAGCGGATGATCGTCCACATGGACGCGAGAGAGGAGAGAGAGTCTCTCATCAAATTCAAATTTCGTCGAGTCTACGCGCTTTGACTAGGAATTTCGATCCAGTGTTGTGTGGATGTATACACCGACTATGCACATGCGACCTGAAAAGTGGGGTCCACTATGATAGTTTGATGAACCCACTCTGCCCATTCATTTTGTCTATGAATTTTAAGGGTTGAGACCAAAATTAAAACATATCCACAGATCAAGTGGGCCCCAAACTGGTGTTTAATGGCTAATCTCTATCTGGCCCACTTGTACAATGATCAGATGATTGAAATTTTAAATGTACGGTTAATTTATGATACTTAGGCTTTATATAAGGTTTCATGCCAAAAGGATCGTGGCAATCATGTGATCTTGTATACAGGGGTTTAGCATAATGGCAATTTCATAATTATTGTGGATATAAGAGTTTTGTGAAATCTAATGGCTTCATATGGTTATAGTCGTGTTCCTAAGTATTTCTTATGAAAGGACTTATGTCTAAATCCTTATGGATGAAGGATCAGACATTGGTTTAGCTTGAGGGACTGTACATGTACCAATCCACATGATCAACAATCGGATAACCTGATTTACATCGGGGTATAGGTGTAAGGTAAGGATAGTGAGATTTGTATTGTACGCGTGCACCGATTATGCTAACTTCTTGGTAACGCTCGAGGACTTTCGATGCTCGAGTATAAAAAAGTTCAAGGTGTTACAATATACCCCCCTTAAATATAAATTTTCCCCTGAAATTTAGTACTCTCATAATTCGAGTAATTTTTCATGCCTCCAAGGGTTCTTCACTTTCCGTGTTCAAGGCAATATAAATAAAGGGTCGTAGTGAATTTATGCCCGATACACGAAGCCTGCGCATCGGGATAATTTGAGATTAATTAGGACTTAGGATTTGAGTCAAACCATGTAAACACTACATGAAAAATGGAAAAAAAAAAAGGATGAATTTTGAGATGGTCCAGGACTGTCTCTAAAATTCCTTAGTTTAAAGACGGTTTAGAGGTGGCCGCAAGCCGTCTCTAAAATTTTAGACGGCTCTTGACCATCCCTAATATTGTCTTAAAATGTTGAACGTCCACAAATTATTTAAGACAGTCGAAGACCGTCTTATATGCGGTCATCTGAGATGGTCAAAGACCGTCGGCATTAGAGACGGTCCTTGACCGTCTTATATGCGGTCATTTGAGACAGTTATTGGCCGTCCGCATTAGAGACGGTCATTGACCGTCTTTTACTTGTAATCTGAGACTGTTAAAGACCATCTCTATTAGAGACGGTCCTTAACCGTCTTATAGCCCTATCAAAGACCGTCTTCATTAGAGTCTGTCAAAGACCGTCTCTATTAGAGACTGTCAATTAGAGATGGTCCTTAGCCATCATATAGCCCTGTCAAAGACCATCTTTATTAGAGACTGTCAAAAACCGTCTCTATTAGAGACAGACAAAGACTGTCTCTATTATTTAAATTTTCTTTTTCAAAATGTCATTTTTCTTAAACATTATCAAAAATTAAGAAGCTCAAAAAAATTATGAATTTTGAAAAAAAAATAATAGTTGAGAAGCTTAGAAAAATAATTAACAATGTTTAAGAAAAATTTAGATTTTGAAAAAAAATGTGATTTTATAAAAATCTAGATTTTGAAAAAAAAATTAAGTACTTTGAATAATGTTAAAAATTTTGAAGTAAAAAGGATTTCGATAAAAAAATGATATTTTGAAAAAGAAAATTTAAAAAATTAAACAAAATTGTGAAAAAATTGACAAATTGTAAAAAGATATATATATTTTAAAAAAGAAAACTAGATTTTGTATTTTTGACAAGACAAATTAAAAAGTTATATAACAAAAGTGAGATTAAAAAATGATATTTTGAAAAAGAAAATTAAAAAAATTAAACAAAATTGTGAAAAAATTGACAAATTGTAAAAAGATATATATATTTTTTAAAAAAGAAAAGTAGATTTTGTATTTTGACAAGAAAAATTGAAAAGTTAGATAACAAAAGTGAGATTTTGATGATGTATTGTATATCCTTGCTGCCCCTATGTTTCTCCAACCCATTTTGGGCCGGGTATAAAAAATTGTGTAGATTTAAATCTCAAGTGGGCCACACTACTGGAAAGAATGATAATATAGTACCTCGCCATTAAAAATTATAAAGACCCCATCGTAAGGTTTTAATAATGTTTATTTGCAATCCAACTTGTTGATAATGTAAAGAAGATCTAGATGAAGGTAAACTACAAAGATCAAATTGATCCAAAACTTTTGTGGCCTTCAAAAGGTTTTTAATAGTTATTCATCATTGTTTTGATTGGTATGGCCCACTTGAGATTATTGAGTTCTTAAGATTTGAAATCACATCCTAAAATATGATGGAAAAATATATGGACAGTGTCGATATACATAAAACATATCAAGGTGGGCCCTACACGGTTAGAGTAACACCCATGAAGGGTTACCCTCCCATTAAAACATTCATAATCATTTATTGGGCCCACCTAGATGTGCTTCATAGATCCAACTCATTCATTATGTGTATCCCACTTGGATGAGGAGGGATGAGGAGTCAGACCAAGTTTCATACACATCCAAAACTCATGTGGGCCCAACAAATGCTTTTATATGTTTTAGGGATGTCTTCACATAGTTTTAGATGCTATGGCCCACCTGAGTTTCGTATATGACTGATTTTTGGACTTAAAGGGGACACATCAAATGCATGGTGTTGATGTTCCACACACATCATGGTGGGGCGCACACAGATTAACCTCATGGAAAGTTCCCATGAGGTGACCTTACAGTACCATTTCACTATTTAGGTAACTCCCTCAAATATAGTATGAGGTGTGGCCCACCCAAGTCATGGATTGACTTTATTTTTAAGCTCATAGCCCAGCATGGAATGGTGCATCTGACTGACGGGGCAGATCCAAAGTTCAACTGGACCCACCATAGAAAAGAGTGGGATAGTGAATAAATGAATAAATTATGGTGGGCCCCACAGGATTTACTCAGTATGCTTAGGGTACCGAGACGCAATCCGCTTCCATCCAGAAGCGTACATGGTTTGGCTTGTTACGCTGCCAATAGCTAGGTTGCTAGTAGTATGTGCAATGTGGACCCCACCATGATGTATGCGTTTAATTCACGTCGTCCATCCATTTTAAAAGATAATTTTATGTCTTAATCCCGAAAATGAGATAGATCTAAATCTCAGGTGGACCTCGCCATGGAATTTTTTTTGATTGAATGTCCACTAGTTAAAAACCTCCTCGGGCCCACTGTAATGGTTATTTGACATCTAACCTATTGATTAGGTGTAAAAAATTGGATGAATTGAAGTGAAAAAATATATATTAGCTTGATCCAAAACTTTTGTGAGCCTTGCCTTGATGTATATGTTTAATCCATGTCGTCTATCTATTTTTAAAGATCATCTTACGGTATGAGACTCAAAATGAGATATATCCAAATCTTAAGTGGACCACATTCCAGGAAACAGTGTTGAATGAGCGTCAACCATTAAAAAAATATTTTGGGGCCATAAAAGTTTTGGATCAAACTGATTTTTGTTTTTCCCCTTCATCTGGCCCTGTATGACCTAATCAACATATTGGATGTCAAATAAATAGTACAGTGGGCCTTATGAGGAGTCAGACCAAGTTTCATATGCATCAAAATTTCAGGTGGGCCCCACCAAGTGATTTTATATGTTTTAGGTATTTCTTCACATGATTTTAGATGGCATGGCCCACCTTGAGGGGCTCCATGGGGCCCATTGGAATATGTGTTTGATCTAAACCGCCCATCAATTCTGATATATAATTTCAGTGGATGAGCCAACAAATTATGTAGATTAAAGGTCTAAGTGGACCACACCATAAGAAATAATAAAAAATAAATTTCTATCATTAATATGTTATGTAGTCCGCTTACAGCTTCCATCTGACTCCTTTTTTGGATCAACTGTTAAAATAATCCGTTAAAATGAATGGACGGAGTGGATAAATAACATGCATCACGATAGGCCCCACAAGACTTAAAAACTAAGCTTAAAAGGGGAACGGATTGACTACTCCCCCTACCACCAGCCCCATGGCTAGTGGTCGGTGCTCTATAGGCCCCACCATGATCAATGTGCTTTCTCCATTCCGTTCATCCATTTTTAAAGATCATTTTAGAGCTTGACCACAAAAATGAGAGGAATATAAATCTTAGGTGGACCACACCACAGGAAAACAATATTGATTGGATATCCATAATTAAATTCCTCCTAAGGCCCACTGTACTGTTTATTTGACATCCAATCTGTTGATTAGGTCATATAGACCCAGATGAAGGGTAAAAACAAATATCAGCTTGATCCAAAACTTTTATGGCCTTAAAAAAGTTTTAATTGTCAATATTCATTAAACACTGTTTCCTGTAATGTGGTCCACTTGAGATTGAGATATAACTCATTTTTGGTCTAATACCATAAAATGATCCAAAAAACTAGATGGACGACATGGATGAAATACAAACATCATGGTGGGGCCCACATAGTACTAAACACCAGAACCCAAATCCATTTTCGCTTAAAAGTCTTGCGCGCTCCCACCCCTCCCAAAACCCAAATCCCTCCAGTCTCTCTCTTGCGCGCCCACCCCTCTCCCAGAACCCAAACCCTTTCTCTCTCTCTCTCTCTCTCTCTCTCTCTCTCTCTCTCTCTCGCTCGCCCCTCCCCAAAAACCCAAACCCTCTCTCTCTCCCTCGCGCCCGACCCTCTGTCTCTCTCTCTGCCCCTTAACCTCTCTTTCTGTGTTTGATCTAAAGAAGGGAGGGAGTCGAAACGATGCCCTCCCTACCCACACATGCCCTGTCTCTCTCTCTCTCTGAAGCTCGGTTGAAGATTTGTTCACAAACTTGAGGTATCTCTCTCTCTCTCTCAATCTCTCTCAATCTCAATGCTGATTTACGAATTTGGGGGATTTAGTAATTTTTGGATTCCCGATTTAGGGATATGGGGATTTTAGGGCTTACAGATTTGAATGTGGACCCCAAATCAAGGATTTTTTGATATTACAAATTAAGGATTTGGGAATTTTAGAATTTTAGGGATCTTGAAGATTTTTATAATTGGGGATTTCAGGTGGTTTTTGGGCAAAGGATGTTTTCAAAGAGGCCTTCTAAGAACCTTCATTCAGATATTGTTATCCATGTACAGCCCTGCTCATAAGCATTATTTTTGCTGCCCATGTAGCTGAATCACCTCCAATAGATGAGATGATATAGCATTAGGTTATAAAATTCCATCCCTATAATGTCCACAACATTGTATATGTGGCATCCAAACGGTCCATCAAGTTTGACCATGTAGATTAGGTCTTGGGTCTAAAAAATAATCCAAGAAAGCTCTCGTGGGGCACATCAGATGGAATTACATGTGCGGATGATGAAGCATTTGGGGCCCCACTTTTTAATATGATGATGAAGCATGTTCATCTCTCAATTTTTGAAAATGAATAATTATTTGTATTTTTTTCTAAAAAATCTGTTTAATAAGAATAAGAATAATTGTAACTTTTTTTTTTCTTTTAGATATCTGTTTTATTTCAATGTTTTCTTATTTATGGTCTATGATTATGATCAATAGGTTGCATTTGTTGGTGGGAAATCAATTTTTGTTTATAATAATATTAAAAAAATCTGTTTATATAAAAAAAAATTTCCATTTGATTTTTTTTTGTATGGATGCATCATGCATGGTTTTATGATAAAACACATGTATGTATGTGTGTATATGTATGCATGCACGCATGGATGGATGAAACATATGCATGCATGCATGGATGGACAGATTATGCATGTGTGTGTATGCATGCATACATGCATGGATGGATTTATGTGTGTGTATATATATGTATTTATGCATGCATGGATGGAAGACTGGATTGATGGATCATCACGCATGTGTGTGTATGTGTGTATGCATGCATGTACAGATGGATAGATTTTTAGATCATGGATGGATGGATCATCATGCATGTGTTTCTGTATGTATGCATGCATGGATGGATGGATGTATCATCATGCATGTTTGTATGCATGTATGTATGTATGCGTGATCCCAAACCTAAACCCGATCCTGAACCCGAACCCGTTCCTAAACCTAAACCTTAACCTATTCTCAATTCCTTAATGCTATAACCTATAACCTATAACCTAAAACCAAAAACCTACACCTAATCACGTGCACATATTTGCTGATATATATAGATCTTTATTTTTTTGTGATTGGTGACCACATGTGTGGCATGTTTTGACAATTTATGAAAAGCCTCTTTTTTATTGTATCTCACTTTTTATATGCTGCATGCACGTGATATCAGAAATGGATTTGATGCCCCTGAGCAAGAATTGGATGACGAAAGATATATTAAGTGATAAATACATTAAAGGCATTAAATCATTTATTATTTTTGTGAAAAGGAATTCGAGAGGTGTTGATTGGTATAGTTGTACTTATGCTAGATGTCGTAATGTGCGTGGGAAGAAAATACTAAGTACAGTTTCTGAGCATTTGATTATAAATGGTATAGATCAGACATACACAACTTGGTTTCTTCATGGAGAACAACTTCCCAATATGGGTGTCAATGCCAAGGCTCCTAGTACATCTGCCACTAATTGTAATGAAGAGTTGTTGCCTAGAATGGTTGATTTGGTTAATGATATTATGGCTTGTTGTCATTTGTTTTTTATTAACCAAGTCACTAAAGGATTTTAATTTCAAATGTAACTAAATTATTGACAGAACGTTGTCTCTTGTTGTAGTACGAGATGTAATAAGAATATGAAAAGGCCAAGCTATATGTCCTAGAGGGGGGTGAATAGGACAATGCCAAATAAAAACTTATAACAGTGGAATAATAAAGAAAATGATAGCCAAATTAAATAACAATGCAGGAAAGTAAAACAACCTCAAAAATCAGATCTTGAGAGGTTGATACAAACGTTATTCTAAGGACAACCTTACACCAAAAACAGAGTTTATGGTAGGACAACCTTATTTCTAGAAAGGTCTTTGTATCAAGTCTCAAATCGAAGAGGAATACAGAATTAAATATAAACTGAAATAAAATAACTTGTAATTAAAAATGTATTGTTCTAGGGACAGCCATACACCATAAAAATGGCAGGGCAACCTTGCTGGAACAACTTTCAAATGAAATTGAAAATCAAGCTTATAAAGGAATAACAGAAAGTAAATTCTAAGCTATTACAACATTCTCACAAAGCTTGAAATAATTACAACATTCACCACCATACATACATCCCACAAAAAGAATAAAAAATTAGAAAAATAAAACAATCAACCACAACTCAAGGGATTATAGTGGTTCGCCTGTGTGTTCACCAACTGTTATACAACAGCCACACACACAAAAAGCTACTCCACTCCTAATATCCTCACACGGGATATTAGCGTTCACTAAAAATAGGTTTTCTTAGGTTCACCCAAAACCCTTACAATTGTGTCTTTGTCGTGGGCTTATACAATTAAAAACCCCACTTACGAGTTTTCTGGCTTTCCTCGGATAACCAAAATAACAAGATTTTTCCGCAAATCTTGAAAGAAACCAAAATAATAGAAAGGAATTTACAATATGTAAAATACCGAAAATCTCCTTCGTTGTAGCGAGGTAGAACCAAATCAAAGTAGATGATTGAATGTCCAAGTTCAATGTCCAAGATTGATTACAATGGTTCTAATTCTAATAGATTTTAAATTAAACCAAATAGAGCTTGCCTTAATTGATTTTGATTCCAAAGAAAGGGAATAATAATTCCTCTTTATCAAATCAGATTGGAATATAAGAAACAAAATCAATTAAAATAAAGCTAAGGAAAGAGAATATTAAATAAGCACACTTAGCTTAGATGGAGCACGGAATTATCTCTCAGAAGTTCGACGAAGATTGGCTTGAATACTTTAATTAAATCGATAATTTCTTCTGAGATTCGTGCACTATTTATAGGTGAGAAGATCGGGTCTTCGACTGGTCTAGAGTGCTCTTCGACTAGTCGAAGCTCTAACAGATATTTGAAAAATTCGGCGGGATATGCTCAGACCGTTCTACGACTGGTCGTAGCTCTCCTACGACTGGTCGTAGGTCACCTACGACTGGTCATAGGTTTCCTTCGACTGGTCGTAGGTCCTGCAAAGGTTCGCTGGACTTCGAGTCGTAGATTGTACGACTGGTCGAAGATCAGTCGACACTGTTCCTACGACTGGTCGAACAGATTCCAGGACTAGTCGAAGGCTAACAGATTTTATCCGGAATTTGTAACAAACTCACGACTGGTCGAGGAATATCTTAGACTGGTCGAAGCAAGTCTAGGACTAGTCGAAGAAGCCCTAGGACTAGTCGAAGAATAGACCAATCACATGTAAAATAACATTCGGCTTATGTATCCGAAATGACCTACTTCTAAGGTCAACCTATGGTCAAACAAACCTCAATCATGAAGTATGGACATTGAAGCATTAGGAACAAGTGACCTTGAAGTATCAGTCTTGAAGTCTTGATGTAGTTGAACTCTTCATGTAACTCAATCTTGAAAGTGGCTTGAGTTTCAGCTTAAGTCTTGAGTTCATCTTGACTTTCAGCTTGAGTCTTGAGTTCAGCTTGACTTTCAACTTGAGTCTTGAGTTCAGCTTGAGTTTCAGCTTGAGTCTTGTGAGCAGTTCTTTCATTCAAGATCTTGAGTCTTGTACTTGAGAGCTTTGCTTGTTGTGAGCTTAGCTTGTTAATGAATGTTGATCCTTGAGAAAGCTTCACTTATGCAAGTTATATGAGTATAATAGTGATTTTGGCACTACAAATTTGACAACAAAGAGGGATAGAAACTATAGCACTTACAATCTCCCCCTTTGTCAAATTAGTGACAAAACACATAACCATAATAAACAAAAGTAAAACAACTGGTTAACATCTGCAAATCAATATTCAATATTCAACATTCAACCAGTTTCAACATTCAACCATTATCATTCAACAAGATCAAACATATATTCAAGATCAAACATATATTCCTCCTAACTCCCCCTGGGTAACATAACCACTGCTACTCCCCTCACAATCACATTAAGAACAAACCATTCTCCCCCTTTTTGTCACAATATGACAAAGGAGAACTAAAGAAAGGAAGTCATGAGAGAAAACATGAGGAAGTAAGAGAATAAGAGGAACACAAGATAGCATCACATATATCCAGCATTACATCAAGAACAAATATTCAGCATAAAACATAAATAGAATCCAAATCAAAATCAGCCAAGTGCTAAGTAAGAAAGTTATTACATACAAAAAGTCTCATAGAGACTAGTCAGAACTAGAACTTGAAGATGGAGCAGGAATAGAAGGATCAAGTTGGTGCATGCCTTTGTTCAAGCGCCTAAGATATTTGCGCATATACTTGAATTGCAAATCATGAGCAACAGACATGTTTTCCAACTTAACATTTATATCCTCAACTCTACCTTCTAATGCACTCGACGTGCATCAAATGAAGAAGGCTCAAAATGGATCATTTGTTGAGTCAGAATCCGGTTCCTCAAAAATGTCATCCATATTAATATCAACACCACCTTGATCAGACCACCACCACCACCACCTTGTTCGAAGTAGATCCAACTTCATCTTATTAATATTTGTATTGTTGAAGATCGGATGATGGATTGGTGCTTCATCAACAGCATATCGACTAACATATGAGTAGCCAATACGGTCATAAAGTATGCAAATGGAATGTCACTATGACCAGGATGGAGACGAAATTGAAGAATAAAATGACAGATTAAGGAAGGCAAACAAATCGAGTACCATTTGAGATAGCATGGATAACACGAACCATAAATGAAGTCAGTCGATTTATTACCCGAACGAGGATACAGATTAGACACAAAGATTCTGTGGAGAATTCTGTATTTGGGTAACAAATACCTTGCGGGGAGCGCATTCCCTTTTTGAGTCCATTGAACATCCATATTGCACAAGTCTTTAGTTAGCATACGTTTTTCAGCCATTGAGGGTTTATCAGTTAAATTATGAATTGGAATACCCTCATCATTCACAGGAATTTCCATAAGGGCTGAAATTAAATGACGAGCAACGTCAAATGGCCCTTCTCTAGTAGAAATTTGGAAAGTTAAATTATCCTGTGAAAATGCACTAATACATGAAAACATGGATTGGGCAATGGACCGGTATGCAGGCCCACCCCAATGCAATAAGTTAGTCCAACCTACAGCTTCAAGCATAGGAAGGATGTCAAATGGAGCAATGTGATTGACATCAACAGGATGTTCAACGATAACCTTACGAGATCTAATGTCCCTAACAAATTATAGATCATCATTGGGAATAAGAAGATGACGTTTAGATAAAGGGGTAGATCTGGAGGAAGAAGAAGGACCACGGGAAGTAGTTTTTCTTTCTCTAGAAGCCATTTGCAATAAGGAATTAAAGGAATAAAGAAGTTGCAAAGGATTGAGATGAGGGTTTGCTCAAAACAGATTTTTCACAACCCAAACCCCAAATCTCAATGATTTTCAAGATAGAAAGCTTCAAGAGAGAAAAGGAAGCAATCTTGACACAAATATGCAAGAAAAACGGATTTTGAACACTAACCTTGAAGAACTTGAAGGATGGGTTCGACGAGTCGAAGTTCGGCTCCAAGAAGAAGAAAGAAGAAATGAGGAAGAAAGTGAAAAATCCCCAATTTGAAGTGAAACCCGTGCTCCACGACTGGTCGTGGGTATCTACGACCGGTCGTAGTACGACTGGTCGTGTATACTCACGACTGGTCGTACAAACCCCAAAAATTCAATTTTCTTGCAAATTTTACAAAAATTAAAATACAATCTAGTAAATATATACAATATTATACAAGAAGGCACAAATTATCAATTTAAAATGCACATGTCAAGATCAAATTTCATCTTTTTGAACCTGCTTTTATCAAGAGGTTTTGTGAAAATATCAGCACGTTGATCTTCAGTAGGAATATATTCTAGAGATGTAACTTTTTCTTCTACTAATTCCCTTATATAATGAAATCTAATGTCAATATGCTTAGTATGAGAATACTGAATAGGATTTTTTGAAATATTTATCGCACTGGAATTATCACAATGTAATAACATAGAATCCTGTTTAATTCCATAATCACTTAGCATTCTTTGCATCCAAACAAGCTGTGTACATGCATTACTAGCTGCAATATACTCAGCTTCAGCTGTTGAAAGTGAAATAGAATTTTGTTTCTTACTAAACCAGGAAACTAGACAATTTCCAATGAAAAAACAACCACCACTGGTTGATTTTCTATCATCTAGATTACCAGCCCAGTCAGCCAAGTACCCAACTAATTGAACATTGGTTTCATGAGGATACCAGAGACCAAGATTTACGATTTGCGACATATCTAATAATTCGCTGACAATCAAGTGAGATTCTTTTAGATCAGATTGATATCTTGCGCAAATACCAACACTTAGAGAAATATCAGGTCTACTAGCAGTTAAATATAACAAACTACCAATCATACTCCGATAACGTTTTGAGTCAACATTTTTACCATTAGAGTCTTTTGATAGTTTCAGGGTAGTACTCATAGGAGTATCAAAATTCTTGCCATTCTCAAATCCAAATCTTTTGATTAGATTCAAGGCATACTTAGATTGAGAAATGAATATTCCTTCAGGTTGTTGCTTTACTTGCAATCCAAGGAAATAAGTCAATTCCCCAACCATGCTCATTTCGAACTGAGATTTCATCAAATCTACAAACTCAGTAGTCAAGTCAGTACAAGTTGATCCATAAATGATATCATCAACATAAATCTGTACCATTAGGATATGATCATTATGTTTCTTAACAAACGGAGTTTTACAAGATCCCATTTGAAAATTATGAGTTAAAAGAAATTTTGTTAGTTTCTCATACCATGCCCTAGGTGCTTGTTTTAATCCATAAAGTGCCTTTTTAAGCCGATATACATGATCAATATTTTTGGAATCTTCAAATCCCATTGGCTGTTCAACATAGACTTCTTCATGTAAATCGCCATTAGAAAAGCACTTTTCACATCCATCTGATAGATCTTTATATTTCTAAAACATGCAATGGATATAAATAGTCTGATAGATTTAAGACGTGCTACTGGTGCAAAGGTTTCATCGAAATCAATCCCTTCAATTTGAGTATAACCTTGTACCACCAGTCTAGCCTTGTTTCTAATTATATTTCCACATTCATCAGACTTATTTTTAAAAATCCATTTTGTTCCAATGATGTGTTTATCTTTAGGTCTTGGTACGAGATACTAAACATCATTTCTTACGAATTGGTTGAGTTCATCTTGCATCGCAACAATCCAGTTTTCATCAACCAGAGCTTCTTTTACGTTAGATGGTTCAATTTGGGATGTAAAACATACATAATTACATATATCCTCAAGTTGTCTACGGCTGCGAACACCGGTGAGAGGGTTTCCAAGAATTTGTGTGGTTGGATGATCTTTAACAGTCCTTAACTCAGAATCAGTCTGATTCGATGAAGTATCGGGTTTATCAATGATTAGTACTTCATCATTATCTGAATTAGAGATTGGTGTGTTTAAGTGATCATCAATGACAACATTAATGGATTCTTGAATCACACCAGTCCTTTTGTTCAGAACTCTATAAGCTCGACTGTTTAAAGAATATCCTAGAAAAATACCTTCATCACTCTTCGTATCGAACTTTTCCAAATTTTCACGATCACGTAAAATATAACACTTGCTGCCAAAAACTCGAAAGTATTTAACAGTAGGCTTTTTATTGAACCACAATTCGTAAGCCGTTTTATTATTATCTTTTCTAGTGTAGACTCGGTTAATAATATAGCAAGCTGTGTTGACTGCTTCAGCCCAAAGATTTTTAGAGAGCTTCATGCTATTCAACATGACGTTAGCCATTTCTTGAAGCACCTTATTCTTTCTTTCTACAATTCCATTTTGTTGTGGAGTTTTGGGAGCAGAGAATTCATGTAATATTCCTTGGTCGGTACAGAACTTCTCAAAATTGCTATTCTCAAATTCAGATCCATGATCACTACGAATTTTACTGATTTGAGAGAATTTTTCAGTTTGAATCCTTTTGAGAACTTTTCTTACTTCTTCAAGGGTTTCAGATTTATCCCTTAAGAAGACTACCCAAGTGAATCTGGTAAAGTCATCGACTATTACCAAGATGTACTTTTTACCACCACGACTTTCCGTTCTGGTAGGTCCTATCAAATCCATGTGGAGAAGTTCGAGTGGTCTTGATGTGGTATTTGAATTCACCTTTTTGTGTGAGTTCTTTGTTTGTTTGCCTATCTGGCACTCACCACATATTTTATCTAATTTCTGAAGTTTGGGTAAACCTCTTACAAGTTCTCGTTTGCTCAATCGATATAGCTTTCGATAATGTACATGTCCAAGACGTTTGTGCCATAAGTCAGTCTCGTCTGTATGGACCATGTAACATGTTTGATTAGATGAGCTGGATTCACTAATAATATAGCAATTTTCAGACGTTCTATGTCCAGTTAATATTACAGAACCCTTATTGTTTAGTATTTCACAACTTTGATTAGAAAACCGAACATTATGATTATTATCACATATTTGTGATATACTAAGCAAGTTGTGCTTTAGGCCTTCAACGTATAAAACATTTTTAAACACCGGAAGATTAAAAAGTTGAACCGTACCTTGGCCTATAATCTTGCAGTTGCTACCATCACCAAATGTGACTGAACCATCAGTCATATCTTTCAGATCGGTGAATAAGGCTTTGTCACCTGTCATATGCCTGGAGCATCCACTGTCTAGGTACCACTTTGAATGACTTGTTGCTTTGAAAGTAGTGTGAGCAACCAAGCAGGTGACTTTAGGAACCCATTTCATAACTGTTTTGGGTTTAGGAACATAGTTAGTCTTCTTTTGTGTATACTTGTAGGAGTGACCTATAGAGTTAGATTTTAATAGCTCCTTGAGTAAATCAACTATCTTTTTAGCTAGTGGATTTCGATTCTGATTAAAGTTGACATGGCTGTTTCTAGGTTTTTGAAAAGTTTTTGAATTTTTAGAAAAATCTTGATAAGTACTTTTCCCTTTTGAGTTTGAGGACTCTCCTTTGACAAACATAGGAGGAGTATACTTTTGTTTAGGAGGTAGATTTTTATCATAGCCCAACCCGGATCGATCGCCACATTTTCTTGATCCGGATAAAAGTTTTTCTAACTTTGGATCACCTTGGGCATATTTCCATGTGTCCTTTAAACTTAGAAGAGAAGATACTTCAGTTTTAAGATTCTCAATTTCAGATTTTAAATCAACAATTAGTGAGTTTTTGAATTCCAAATCACATTTTGATTTTTCAAAACTATCTGAAATTTGTGATTTTTCTAAGACAAGTGAATCAAAACAATTTTTGAGTTTAGAAAACTTTTCTTTTTGAATTTTAGTTTGACAACAATTTTACAACTTTCCTTATATAGGGCATTGTAAGCATCTTGAAGATCATCTTCATTTTCACATTCACTATTCAGATTTTCTTCACTTGTAGAGTCATTATCTGAAAATGTGAATTTGGCTAGAGTCATAAGAGCTTTAATCTCATTGCTCGACTCAGTTTCAGAATCTTCTAGAAGAACCTTCAGAATCCGATGATTCATCCCATGTAGCCAACATACCCTTCTTCTTGGGTTTGTCCCTTTTAGGACATCTATTTGCTAAGTGCCCATATTCTTGTAATTGTAACATTGACTATCTTTCAAAGATTTTCTAGATTTGGGTCTAAACTTCTTTTTATCATTTGATTTTTGAAAATCAACTCTTTTCTTGCTTTTGAAAATTTTGTAAAATTTTTTAGCTAAAAGAGCCATATCATCTTCTGAATCAGATTTTTCTTCTGAATTACATTTAGAAGATTTTAGTGCGATAGATTTACCTTTAGGAGCTTTAAAGTTTAACTCGTAGGTTTGTAGAGAACCAACTAGTTCTTCAACCCTCATATTATCCGTATCACGAAGTTCCTGGATTGCGGTTACTTTAGAATTGAACCGTTCAGGAAGTGAGTGTAGTATTTTTGCACACACTTTACTTTCTGGGATTTTATCGCCAAGACCCCACATTGAGTTTACAATGTCATTCAATCTAGTGTAGAAGTCCATAAACATTTCATTTTCCTCCATATGAATTTCTTCAAATCTGGTTATGAGGAGTTGGACTTTAGATTTTTGGACAATTGTAGTACCCTCATGTGTCATTTCTAATATATCCCAAGCTTGCTTTGCAGTATCACAAGAAATGATTCTTTTGAACTCATCCGGTGATAGTGCGCAAGTAATTGCATTTAGTGCTTTAGCATTTGCACTACTCTCACTTTTCTGAAGGGTGGTCCATTGGTAATATGGTGTGGTTTTCATAGATTTTGAACCATCAACCCCAGTAACTTCCATGATAGGAGGATTCCATTCAGTCACTGTGGCTTGCCACACATTTTCATCCATTGATTTGAGGAAGATCCTCATTCTGGCTTTCCAATAAGCATAGTTGGAGCCATTAAAGGGCGGAGGCCTAGTGACTGAAAGGCTATCAAAATTTGACATCTTAAACAGCTTAAATCGTTAGCTCAGGAATTAAATCCAAAAAAAAATGAGCTATTAGACTCTGATACCACTTGAAAAGGCCAAGCTATATGTCCTAGAGGGGGGGTGAATAGGACAATGCCAAATAAAAACTTATAACAGTGGAATAATAAAGAAAATGATAGCCAAATTAAATAACAATGCAGGAAAGTAAAACAACCTCAAAAATCAGATCTTGAGAGGTTGATACAAACGTTATTCTAAGGACAACCTTACACCAAAAACAGAGTTTATGGTAGGACAACCTTATTTCTAGAAAGGTCTTTGTATCAAGTCTCAAATCGAAGAGGAATACAGAATTAAGTATAAACTGAAATGAAATAACTTGTAATTAAAAATGTATTGTTCTAGGGACAGCCATACACCATAAAAATGGCAGGGCAACCTTGCTGGAACAACTTTCAAATGAAATTGAAAATCAAGCTTATAAAGGAATAACAGAAAGTAAATTCTAAGCTATTACAACATTCTCACAAAGCTTGAAATAATTACAACATTCACCACCATACATACATCCCACAAAAGGAATAAAAAATTAGAAAAATAAAACAATCAACCACAACTCAAGGGATTATAGTGGTTCGCCTGTGTGTTCACCAACTGTTATACAACAGCCACGCAAAAAGCTACTCCACTCCTAATATCCTCACACAGGGGATATTAGCGTTCACTAAAAATAGGTTTTCCCAGGTTCACCCAAAGCCCTTACAATTGTGTCTTTGTCTGTGGGCTTACACAATTAAAAAAACCCCACTTCTGAGTTTTCTTGGCTTTCCTCAGATAACCAAAATAACAAGATTTTTCTGGCAAATCTTGAAAGAAACCAAAATAATAGAAAGGAATTTACAATATGTAAAATACCTGAAAATCTCCTTCGTTGTAGCAGCCCGGTAGAACCAAATCAAAGTAGATGATTGAATGTCCAAGTTCAATGTCCAGTACTTGATTACAATGGTTCTAATTCTAATAGATTTTAAATTAAACCAAATAGAGCTTGCCTTAATTGATTTTGATTCCAAAGAAAGGGAATAATAATTCCTCTTTATCAAATCAGATTGGAATATAAGAAACAAAATCAATTAAAATAAAGCTAAGGAAAGAGAATATTAAATAAGCACACTTAGCTTAGATGGAGCACGGAATTATCTCTCAGAAGTTCGATGAAGATTGGCTTGAATACTTTAATTAAATCGATAATTTCTTCTGAGATTCGTGCACTATTTATAGGTGAGAAGATCGGGTCTTCGACTAGTCTAGAGTGCTCTTCGACTAGTCGAAGCTCTAACAGATATTTGAAAAATTCAGCGGGATATGCTCAGACCGTTCTACGACTGGTCGTAGCTCTCCTACGACTGGTCGTAGGTCACCTACGACTGGTCATAGGTTTCCTTCGATCGTCATAGGTCCCGCAGGTTCACCGGACTTCGAGTCGTAGATTGTATGATCGGTCGAAGATCGGCCGACATCGTTCCTACGATCGGTCGAATGCATTCCAGGACTAGTCGAAGGCTACCAGATTTTATCCAGAATTTGTAACAAACTCACGACTGGTCGAGGAATATCTTAGACTGGTCGAAGCAAGTCTAGGACTAGTCGAAGAAGCCCTAGGACTAGTCGAAGAACAGACCAATCACATGTAAAATAACATTCGGCTTATGTATCCGAAATGACCTACTTCTAAGGTCAACCTATGGTCAAACAAACCTCAATCATGAAGTATGGACATTGAAGCATTAGGAACAAGTGACCTTGAAGTATCAGTCTTAAAGTCTTGATGTAGTTGAACTCTTCATGTAACTCAATCTTGAAAGTGGCTTGAGTTTCAGCTTGAGTCTTGAGTTCAGCTTGACTTTCAGCTTGAGTCTTGAGTTCAGCTTGACTTTCAACTTGAGTCTTGAGTTCAGCTTGAGTTTCAGCTTGAGTCTTGTGAGCAGTTCTTTCATTCAAGATCTTGAGTCTTGTACTTGAGAGCTTTGCTTGTTGTGAGCTTAGCTTGTTAATGAATGTTGATCCTTGAGAAAGCTTCACTTATGCAAGTTATATGAGTATAATAGTGATTTTGGCACTACAAATTTGACAACAAAGAGGGATAGAAACTATAGCACTTACAGAATATACATTGATTGTGTATTTGAATTTTTTTTAAATGCACCAACCAGAAATGATTTGAGATGACGTTCAATGATACTTTGTTAAATATGAAATTATGACCTTTAGTAACTTGGTTAATTAAAAAGAACTACGTAGTGGCTTGATCCCAATTTGACTTTTTGGGTACGTAGGCAGCTATTCATAATGTACTAGAATATCGGTGCAGCCACAAATCTTTTTTCTCCTTTGAATTGTAATAGACTGTATCGGTTGCATTTTTCTCTGTTATACAGGTTGTGGCTATCAAAGATATAATATCACCTCCTTATAGGAAAACATTTAATGATGTGTACAAGTAAATTCATTTTTCCTTATTCCTTATATTGTTTCCCAGTTATATTTGTGTTGGTTTCAGAGTACAGGTAGCGATAGAAATTGTTGGTCGACTGTGGCTTGTAGACAAAGGGATGAGTAACCAACAATACAAATATGGGAGGCCTTCCCCAGGTAAAATGCACACTATTGGAAAGCTTTCAATTTATCTTTCTGGTTTACTATATAAGCATGGACATTTTGGTTCACTATTTGCTTCCCATTTCATACACCGTGCAATAGTTGACTGCAAGTCATTAGATTTTCCTAGATTTGGGGGGTTCCCGCACAGTGGCAGTTTGGTAGTTTTGGAGTCCTTGGTTAGGGTTTGGGCTGAAAGTACGAGTGTTAGAGCTAACACTTTCAGAGTCCGAACTCATTCTTTTGAAAAATAGAAAAATGGGAATATTAGTAAATATGGATTTTCTTATTAAGAAGAAAATGGAAGATGGATTGAAAAAATATAAAAGAGTTTTTTTTCATCTTCTTCTTCCCTTTTGCTTCAAGAGAGAGAGACGAAGAGGTGAGAGTGGAGAAATCGAGAGAGATAGTAGGGAAATGAAGTGGTCGCGTGAGATTTGAAAATAGCGATTGTAGTTTAGTTTGAAAATGATGTTTTGCATGCGTGGCGTGCATTTCTTTTAAGATAGTAATTTGATTTTATTGAAGACAATTGAATTACATAGGCAAGTGTTTAATGCAGGGAGCTTCCCTGAAAATGTTATTCTGATAACTAACCTGATGAGAGTAATTTGTGGTTCAGTTCCTGAACCAATCTCTCTATCATATTCAAATAAATCTAATTTTTCTTCGTGTTTCTTACATGGTTCTCTGTCCCATTTTTGTTTGACTTGAAAGTAAAGGTGATGCATCTTCTTATTTATTAAATCATGGAATGCAGGATGTTGCCGTTAAAGTTCTTACAGATCAGGACTTTCATGAGGATCAACTGAAGAACTTTCTAAGGGAGGTATGCATTTGAAATATTCCTAATAATGTTCTTTGAAACTGTACCCATTTATGTATCCGGATGTGCGTCGGAGCTATCCGGATGTTGAGCGAGAGTCCCTGGAAGGTGGGAACTGCTGTTATGACCATTTGAGGGGGTTGCCATTTGGACAGGCCGTGTTTATGTATTTGCTTGAAATTAATGGAGCAGATTCGAATGAGCGGGGGTCCTTGGAAGGTGGGAACCGTTGTTATGACCATGATGAAGTTGTTCATTTCCTATGGACAGCATCGGAGGGGCCTGGTCATTTGGATAGGCCGTGTTTATGTATTTACTCGAAATTAAAGGAGCAGATCCGGATGTCCATCGGAGCTATCCGGATGTTGAGCAGGGGTCTCTGGAAGGTTTGAACCGCCATTACGACTATGATAAAGTTGTCCATTACTTATGGACAGCATTGGAAGCGCCTGGCCAATTGGAGCAGGCCATGTTTATATCTATATTTGTAGGGACCACACCCTTAACCTATAACCTAAACGTGTTCTCAAATCCCAAAACCCATAACTACAACTTAAACCATAACCTAAACCTATAACCTATAACCTAAACGTATAACCTAAAATCAATTCCCTAAACTTTAACCTACAACCTAACCTAAACCTATACTTATAACCTAAACCTATTCTCAAATCCCAAAACCTATAACCTAAACCTTAACCTAAACCTATAACCTATAACCTATAACCTAAACTCAATTGCCTAAACCTTAACCTATAACCTAACCTAAACCTAAACCTATAACCATAACCTTCACCTTAACCTATTACCTAAAACTAAACCTAAACCTAAACCTATTCTCAAATCCCTAAATCTATAACCTAAACCTAAACCCATAACCTATAACCTATAACCTAAACTCAATTCCCTAAACCTTAACCTATAACCTAACCTAAACCTAAACCTAAACCTATAACCTTAACCTAAACATAAAACCTACACCTAAACCTATAACCTTAACCTAAAAATAAAACCTAAACCTAAACCTATACTTATAAGCTAAACCTATTCTTATAACCTAAACCTATTCTCAAATCCCAAAACCTATAACCTTAACCTTAACCTAAACCTAAAGCTAAAACCTAAACCTAAAACCTAAACCTAAACCTACACTTATAACCTATAACCTAAACCTATAACCTAAACCTAAACCTAAAACCCAAACGTAAACCCGATCTCAAACCCAAACCCAATTTCCTAAACCTAAACCTAAACTTGAAAATCCAAACCTAAACCCGAATCTGAACCCAATTTCCTAAACCTAAACCTTAACCTATTCTCGATTCCCTAAACCTATAGCTTATAACCTAAACCTAAACCTAAACCTTAACCTAAACCTAAACCAAAACCTATAACCTATAATCTAAACCTAAACCTACACCTAATCCTAATCTCAACTCCCTAACCTAAACCTAAACCTAAACTTGAAAACCCAAACCTAAACCCAAACCTAAACCCGATCCCAAGCCCGAACCCGATTTCCTAAACCTAAACCTTAACCTATTCTCAATTCCCTAAACCTATAGCTTATAACCTAAACCTAAACCTAAACATAAACCTAAACCTAAACCTATAATCTTAACCTAAACCAAAACCTATGACCCAAAACCTAAACCTATAACCTATAAACTAAACTTATAACCTATAACCTAACCTTAACCTAAACCTAAAACCTAAACCTTAACCTATAACCTAAAACCTAAACGTAAACCTAAAACCTAAATGTATTCTCAAATCCTTAAACCTAAACCTACACCTAATCCCAATCTCAACTCCTTAACCTAAACCTAAACCTAAACTTGAAAACCCAAACCTAAACCCAATCCCGAACCCGAACCTGATTTCCTAAACCTAAACCTTAACCAATACTTAATTCCCTAAACCTAAACCTAAACCTATAACCTTAACCTAAACCAAAACCTATGACCTAAAACCTTAACCTATAACCTATAACTTAAACTTATAACCTATAACCTAACCATAACCTAAACCTAAAACCTAAACCTTAACTTATAACCTTAAACCTAATCCTAAACCTAAAACCTAAATGTATTCTCAAATCCCTAAACCAAAACCTACACCTAATCCTAATCTCAACTCCCTAACCTAAACCTAAACCTAAACTTGAAAACCCAAACCTAAACCCAATCCCGAACCCGAACCCGATTTCTTAAACCTAAACATTAACCTATTCTCAATTCCCTAAACCTATAGCTTATAACCTAAACCTAAACCTAAACCTAAACCTAAACCTATAACCTTAACCTAAACCAAAACCTATGACCAAAAACCTTAACCTATAACCTAAACTTATAACCTATAACCTAACCTTAACCTAAACCTTAACTTATAACCTAAAACCTAAACCTAAACCTAAAACCTAAATGTATTCTCAAATCTCTAAACCTAAACTTACACTTAATCCTAATCTCAACTCCCTAACCTAATCCTAAACCTAAACTTGAAAACCCAAACCTAAACCGAATACCGATCCCGATCCCGAACCCGAACCCGAACCTGATTTCCTAAACCTAAACCTTAACCTATTCTCAATTCCCTAAACCTATAGCTTATAACCTAAACCTAAACCTTAACCTAAACCTAAGCCTAAACCTTAACCTAAACCTAAACCTAAACCTAAACCTAAAACCTAAATGTTTTCTCAAATCCCATAACCTAAACCTACACCTAATACTAATCTCAACTCCCTAACCTAAACCTAAACCTAAACTAGAAAACCCAAACCTAAACCCGAACCCGAACTCGAACCCGATTTCCTAAACCTAAACCTAAACCTGTTTCAATTCCCTAAACCTTTACCTAAACCTAAACCTAAACCTATAACCTTAACCTAAACCAAAACCTACCTATAACCTATAACCTAACCTTAACCTAAACCTAAAACCTAAAACCTTAACCTTAACCTATAACCTAAAGCCTAAACCTAAACCTAAAACCTGAATGTATTCTCAAATCCCTAAACCTAAACTTACACCTAATCCTAATCTTAACTCCCTAACCTAAACCTAAACCTAAACTTGAAAACCTAAACCTAAACCGGATCCCGATCCCGATCCCGAACCCGAACCAGAACCTGATTTCCTAAACCTAAACCTTAACCTATTTTCAATTCCCTAAACCTAAACCTAAAACCTAAATGTATTCTCATATCCCTAAACCTAAACCTACACCTAATCCTAATCTCAACTCCCTAACCTAAACCTAATCCTAGTCTCAAAATATGACGGCCGTGTTTATATCTGTATCTGCAGGGACCACACCCTTAACATAAACCACACTCTAAACTTATAACCTAAACCTATTCTCAAATCCCAAAACCTGTACTTATAGCCAAAACCTAAACCTATAACCTAAACCTATTCTCAAATCCCAAAAGCTATACTTATAACCTAAACCTAAACCCTAACCTATAACCTATACCTATACTTATAACATTAACCTAAACTTATAACCTTAACCTAAACCTATTCTCAAATCCCAAAACCTATACATATAACCAAAACCTAAACCTTAACCTATAACCTAAACCTAAACTTATAACCTTAACCAAACCTATTCTTAAATCCCTAAACCTAAACCTACACCTAATCCTAATCTCAACTCCCTAACCTAAACCTAAACCTAAACTTGAAAACTCAAACCTAAACCCGATCCCAAACCTGTACCCGATTTCCTAAACCTAAACCTTAACCTATTCTCAATTCCCTAAACCTATAGCTTATAACCTAAACCTAAACATTAACCTAAACCTAAACCTAAACCTAAACCTTAACCTATAACCTATAACCTAAACCTAAACCTAAAACCTAAATGTATTCTGAAATCCCTAAACCTAAACCTACACCTAATCCTAATCTCAACTCCCTAACCTAAACCTAAACCTAAAACCTAAATGTATTCTCAATTCCCTAAACCTAAACCTACACCTAATCCTAATCTCAACTCCCTAACCTAATCCTAAACCTAAACTTGAAAACCCAAACCTAAACCCAATCCCGAACCCGAACCTGATTTCCTAAACCTAAACCTTAACCTATTCTCAATTCCCTAAACCTATACCTTATAACCTAAACCTAAACCACCTTAACCTAAACCAAAACCTATGACCTAAAACCTTAACTTATAACCTATAACCTAAACTTATAACCTATAACCTAAACCTAAAACCTAAACCTTAACCTATAACCTAAAACCTAAACCTTAACCTTAACCTAAACCTAAACCAAACCTTATGACCTAAACCTTAACCTATAACCTATAGCCTATAACCTATAACCTAAACTTATAACCTATAACCTAACCTTAACCTAAACCTAAAACCTAAACCTAAACCTATAAACTAAAACCTAAACCTAAACCTAAAACCTAAATGTATTCTTAAATCCCTAAACCTAGACCTACACCTAATCCTGATCTCAACTCCCTAACCTAAACCTAAACCTAAAACCTAAATGTATTCTCAAATCCCTAAACCTAGACCTACACCTAATCCTATTCTTAACTCCCTAACCTAAACCTAAACCTAAAACCTAAATGTATTCTCAAATCCCTAAACCTAGACCTACACCTAATCCTAATCTCAACTCCCTAACCTAAACCTAAACCTAAAACCTAAATGTATTCTCAAATCCCTAAACCTAGACCTACACCTAATCCTAATCTCAACTCCCTAACCTAAACCTAAACCTAAACTTGAAAACCCATACCTAAACCCGATCCCAAACCCGAACCTGATTGCTATAATAATGTAGCCCGATCACATGGCAACAAATAAGAATGTATCCCTTTTAACACATGCTCCTTTTTACAAAGGTTTAATTTTTGTTGTTATTTCTATTAACTTGAATTACCCATTCACATGGCAACAAACAAGAATGTATCCCTTTTAACATATGCCCCTTTTTACAAAGCTTTAATTTTTGTTGTTGTTTCTATTAACTTGAATTGAAACACTCTTTTGCATTATTTGCTTACATTAGTTTTATTTTAATGGTTAGTTTTTTTTTAATGATTCTAAATTATAATGTTTTATTAGTTGAATATTTTTTATTAGATGAAAGACACAAAGAGAATTGTTGCTGATTTTTTTCCTTTTTTTATTTATGATGTTAAGCTTATATGTATTTATGTATGGATGAATGTAATGTGGATACGATTGTTTGTGTTTGGATGGATGTAGTTTATGTTTGGATGAATGTAGTTTATATTTGGATGGATTTACGTATTTTGGGTTTAGATGGATGTGAATGTGAATATGAATATGATGAAATATATTATATAACAGGTGTATATCAGGAAGAATATGATGAAATATATTGTAATAGGTGTATATTGACTGTCTCAAATTTGAAAATGTCCTTTGAAGGCTCATAAGAGACGATTGATAGCAGTTTTTTTAAGGACGGTCCATGACCTTCCTTTAAAGGATCATAAGAGACGGTTCATAGCAGTCCTTTTTAAGGACGGTCCATGACCATCCTTTGAAGGCTCATAAGAGACGGTCCATAGCAGTCCTTTTTAAGGACGGTCCATAGCCGTCCTTTGAAGGCTCATAAGAGACCGTCCATAGCAGTCCTTAAAGGATGGTCTATGGCCGTCCTTTGAAGGCTCATAAGAGACGGTCCATGACCGTCCTTTTTTCATCAATAAGAATGACGATTTTCAACCGTCCTTTAAGTAATACAACACGTCAAATTATGACGGCCGATGTGATGGTCCATGACCGTCCTTTTTGGTCATTCGAGACGGTTTTGGACCGTCCTTTTTTCACTATTTTGGCGTAGTGAAATTTTGTGCAAGCACGGTTCCATTAATTCGTAATCTTGATTGTTCTAAATTCATGGAAATATCATGGAATCTTTTATTCTTGTAAGGTATAATTATACGTGGCCTGTTACGTTTTCTTTGCATACTCTAATTATCTAATGTACCACCTGAGATTTAATCGCTTCTATTGTTCTCACCGATTCTTCATGCTTATGTCTTCAATGTATTATTCATGAGGTAACTACATATACATACATACATACATACATATATATATATATATATATATATATATATGTATGTATGTATATGTATATGTATATATGTCTAGGCGTGCATGATTGGCCAATGGCCATACGAATCGGGTCGCTACAACCTACCCCCCTTAAATAAAAATTTGGACCCCGAGATTTTGTAATAATCCGACTAACTTGTGCAAGCCATACCTGATTATGGTTCATAGTCTCCTAGTCCCGATTCCTTCTACATCTATAGAAAGATCTTCGTTTCTCTAGGAAAGACAAAGTTCCTAATCTGATTAGACGACAATGGATAAGCTAATTCATTTATTTCTTGTTAATCTCCAGTTTTAGTGTCGTCATGTAATGTCCAAAATCATTTTATATTGACAGTCTGTCACCTCAAGGATTTTATCTTCTAATCTATTCATCCGATTCTCTCAAAATTTGGAACCTAAGCTCTTAACTTGTTCCTGAGGCTCCCAAAAAATCCATGAGGTAATATTTGATGGTTTGGGGGTGTTTCACCCTTGTGAAGTGTATAAAAGTTTGCTGTCCAGCAGTGATTGCTATTAATTTGCGCTACTCTCCAATTTTTATGGAGTTTTGTACAAATCCAATCAAGATGAAATTTTAGAGGAAGGTTGATAGAGACCTAAGTGATCTACTAGAAAAGTTTCCAAATTTTCTGATATATCCAATTCCTATATATAGTGGGGGTTCCACAACATGTAAGAATTTCATGAAAATAGTCAAAATTTTTGGAGAAATTAAAAAATCTTCATTCCTATAAGCGAGGCTAATTTCTCCTCGATTGTGAACCTATTTAAGGATGACTTTTAGTTCAGAACCCATTTATTTACGATGTTGAGAATTTTTCTAAATGTACCTAAATTCATAGTCTCTAAACTCCACATCTAACTCAACATTCTCAATAGGGATCCTGAATATGGGTTTCTAATTTTCTCAACTTCATAATTTCTTTGGGAAATAACCCTAAGCATAAATATCTAATTTACAATTTAATCCTAGTAACGTAAATCTTACGGCTGTCCACTCCCCTCAGGCCCAGCTAATCTCATTCTCATGCTCTAATACCAACTGTAACATCCCGAGATTTCATTGCCAGAGTTTATACTCGTGCCTAAGAAAATCGGGTGTTAATATGTATAAACTGGATGTATTAAAATCGCACCCTATTTTTTTCGTTTGGTTTACATCCAAATACATTCATGAAGGTAACATCGCAAGAATAAAATCAACTGTAATGATTATATTTCATCAGAGTAAAATGAATAATCAAAGGCCTTCCCAATGAAAGCTTATTACATTCATCAAGTTCGTAGCGGAAGTATAAAACTAAGTAAATAATATGTTTTCATAATCTTTTAGTGTTGTCTTCTATAGGGAGATAGTCCATTAAGTCTTCAAACCTGTATGTCATCTGCATAATCTGTATGATTGGGAGAGGATCAATGCCCTACTCATAGTGATGGTTATCCTTTAAGATTAACAGTAATTCAAGAGGTTCATAAAAGTGATGTAAATGTTCCGATACGTCAAGTAATCCACACTACAAGAGGTATCAATGCACAAGCGGTCTATATGATATGGATGCCTAACAAAGTATGTATGATGTATCACACTTAGCGATTGCCATAATGTGGAATATGATTAAGGTTATCCGACTTGCCCCGCATCCCATACTATGGAGATTCGCCGACGTGTCCCACGCTTAACATGACTTTATGCGGTTAACCTAAGATGGCCACAACACATGACCGAGTGAATATGCCCCCAGAGATTAGAGCGACTATTTGAGACAACCAACCCCCCCTCCCCAATTAGAAAGGAATTGATGCACTGTGTATACAGAACGATTCACGCACACCAATTAGGGCATCATCACCCGAGACCAAGGAATTACGTGTCGCCTCAGGGCCACTACCGAAAACGCATTACGTCCATGATATTTAATCGATCATTAGAGGAGCGATTCCCAACATAGTAATTTCATCAAGAGAGAATTCCTTTATCCATGGTTGGTTAAGAATATTAAGATACCTGGTGAGCCCTTATAGTAAATGAGACGAGTGACAGTAACCAGCTCGAATAAGAGGCGAGTGACAATGGTCAACTCAAGTATGAGGAGAGTGGTTAAGGTCAACTCATGATTAATAAAAGCAAGAGCAAGGCTTGTATCCATAGCCTCACATAGATTTAGGAAGGCTCCCTGTGACAGATGTTACATGAAAGAAACCTTAAAGGCCCGACAATTGATAATAATTAAAATGAAAACAGAAGGAAAGTAATTGAATCTGAGATCAAATAAAAGGCCTATAAAGGACAAGTGTAAAGGCAAGATAAAGTGCATCACTCAATTAAGACAAAAGGTATGTAAAAGGCACGATGAAATATCCGAAGACATGAAAGATGGAATAAATATAACAACTTAAATTCATGCAAGCATAAAGGATAAAACCCTCACCTTTAATATCAGAAAGCCCTCAATTGTTCTCATAGGTCTGTTTAAACACCATATGATTTAAATCTATCATTAGTTTAAACAATTCAAGGAGTTAGATCACCCCATTAGATGATTCTATTAAGTAAGATCAAGAGCTAGGATCTTGCCTAAGATCTAGGTTTAGGCTTAGAGTGATGATGATTTTAAACTTGAACCTAGTATAGAGTTGTTAACAGATTTGCAATCTACTCTAGCCTTGATTAGTAGAATTCGAATCTAAATAGAATGTACCTGTCGGGTTATCCCAAATCAGTCGGTTGACTCGCTGAGTCACCTTAAGTTGACTCGGTTACTTCCTTTCCTTCTTCTTCCTTTTCCCTTTCTTTTTCTTTCCTTTCTTGTCTTTCTTCCTTTCTCTTTTTTATCTTTTCTTTCCTTTCTTTCCTTCTTTCTTCTTCTCTTTTCTTTTCTTTCTTTCTTTCCTGGCAGCAGCGGATGGTCGCCTTCTTGCTGCACGAGCGTCGCCAGCAGCTGATTTCTCTCTCTCTCTCTCTCTCTCTCTCTCTCTCTCTCTTGTTTTGTTTTCTCCAAATGCCGGACAAGGGTGTTTTTATAATGCGAAGCCCTTACGCAAGCCTGGTTGTGTCATGAAAGGAGTCGAAAATCCTGGACGCTGTTATAACGGGTTGAAATGGCCAAGCTATATGTCCTAGAGGGGGGGTGAATAGGACTATGCCAAATTAAATTTAAATACTGCGGAATATGAAACAAATAATAGATAGCACTATACACCAATCACAGTATGAGAATGGAAAGCAACCTAAAATAAAGAAATAGAAATAAAAATTATTCTAAGGACAACCTTACACCAAAAACTAAAGTTTATGGTAGGACAACCTTATTTCTAGAACAAATAGAGAAACTGAAGCTCAACGTACTAAAGAGATAATAAAAATATAATGCTGAAATGTAAATCTAAATTATTACAACATTCCCCACTGTGCTTGAAATGTAAAATTTACAACATTCACATCCACACATGCATTCCACAATTCTGAATGATAAAAGATAGGAAATATAAATCACACATCCACAACACAAAGAATTATAGTGGTTCGCCCTTGTGTTCACCAACTGTTAAACAACAGCCGCACAGAATGCTACTCCACTCCTAATATCCTCACACAGGGGATATTAGCGTTCACTATCAAATAGGTTTTCACAGGTTCACCAAAAACCTTCACAATTGTGTCTTTTTCAAAGGGCTTACACAATTCAAAAACCCTCACTTCTGAGTTTTCTGGCTCTCCTTAGATAACCAACAACTTTGAGAATTTTCTCGCTTAATCTCAAATAAAACCAAATAATGTAAATTACACAAATTGTAAAATACCTGATTTTCTCCTTCGTTGTAGCAGCCCAGAAGAACCAATTCGGGGTAGAGATTTGAATGTCAAAGTTCAATGTCCAATACTCACTTTATAATGGTTTTAAGTTCTAATAGATTTTAAATTAAAACAAAAGGGCTAGCTCTAATTGATTTTGATTCCAGAAAAAGGAAAACAACAATTCCCCTTTTCAGATTAGATTGGAATGAAAGAAACAAAATCAATTAACAAAGCTAAAGAAAGAGAATATTAAATATGCACACTTAGCTTAAATGGAGCACCGACTTATCTCTCAGAAGACTGAATTAAATTAACTTGAATTTCTTATTTTATTATGAGATTCGTGCTCTATTTATAGGTGAGAAAATCATATCTTCGACTGGTCTAAGGACCTCTACGACTAGTCATAGAACCAACAGATATTTGAAAATTCAGGCGCGATAAGATTTGGCAGTTTCACAACTGGTCATAGGTTTCCTTCGACTGGTCGTAGGTCTCCTTTGACTGGTCATAGGTGGCTAAATTTCAACGCTGTTCTTTAAGTCGTAGGTCTACAACTGGTCGAAGATGCAGTCGACACTGTTCCTACGACTAGTCGATCAGTCCTCAGGACTAGTCGAAGCCTAACAGAAAATTTTTAATTTTTGTAATAAACTTACGACTGATCCAGAAAATGTTTAGACAGGTCGAAGCAGTGCTAGGACTAGTCGAACAAAGTCTAGGATTAGTCTTAAAATAGACCAAACTCACTTATATAAAACATATGAATTATGTATCTAAAATGGCCTACTCTAAAGGTCAACCTAAGGTCAGTCATACCTCAATAGTGAAGTAAGGACAGAAACTTTAGAGACGAGTGACCTTTAAAAGTAATGGAGCTTGAAGTCTTGTTGTCGTTTAAACTTGAGAACTTTTTGAGATCTTGAGATTGAACTTGAAAGCTTCTTGAATCTAGTTGAACAATCTCACTTTCTCGAGTCTTGACTTATGAACAGTGCTTGTTAATCAAAGTTGATCTTAAGTAGAGCTTTGTTCCTTGAATCTAGTCGAACAATCTCACTTTCTCGAGTCTTGACTTATGAACAGTGCTTGTTAATCAAAGCTGATCTTAAGTAGAGCCTTGTTCTTCATGTATGCAAGCATCATAGTAGTGTCTTTGGCACCACAAATTTAACAACACAAAGGGCTATAAACTATGGCACTTTCAATCTCCCCCTTTGTCAAATTAGTGACAAAACACCCTTTCAAGATATGTTACATAACACAGAATATCTGATTAAAGAATCATGCACCAGTTGTTATATTTGATAAAAGAATCATGCACCAGTGGTTATATCTGATTAAAGAATCATGCACCAGTTGTTATCAACATACAGTCCACCTCTGCACACCTCTGCTCACACCTCTGCACATACTCCCCCTGAATAACATACTCATAAAACACCATACAATCTCTATAACATATCCATACTCCCCCTTTTTGTCATAATAGGATAAAGGAAGCACAAAAATAGATGGCTAAGGAGAAATAATCAATGAGAAATATGAGAGATAACTTGTCAAGATATGAGAACATAGCATAAGCAACACACATAATTCATAGATTGAGCTAAGTTAAAGAGAGTGACAAACTCAAAACTAGTTAGGAGTAATAAATTTATTACAGACCAGTAAACTTAAAAATACTAATCTGACCTAGATGAATGAGCAGGAATGGAAAGATCAAGTTGATACATGCCTTTGTTCAAGCGCCTAAGATATTTGCACATATATTTGAATTGTAAATCATGGGCAACAGACATGTTTTCCATCTTAACATTTAGATTCTCAACTTTATCTTCCAATGCACTCAGACGTGCATCAAATGAAGAAGGCTCATAATCTGGATCATTTGTAAAATCGGACTCAAGTTCTTTAAAAATATCATCCATGTTAATAGACAACTCCAAGAGAGAAATAGAAGCAATCTAGACACAAATCTACAAGCAAAATACAAATAGAGCACTAACCTTGAAGATTTTAGAAGATGGGTTCGACTAGTCATGTGTCGGCTCATTGGAAAGTGAAGTTAAAATGAAGAAGAAGATGATTTCCCCCAAATTTTAAGTGAATCCACGCGATTCACGACTAGTCATAGGTATACACGACTGGTCGTAGCACGACTGGTCCTGGATACTCGCGACTGGTCGAGTACAGGCTAAAAATTTAATTTTTGCATATTTTTCAAGATTTGAAAACTAAACTAGCAAATATATACACTATGATACAAATAGGCATAATTAATCATTTTAAAATGCACATGCTGAGATTAAATTTCATTTTTTTAAACCTGCTTTTGTCGAGTGGTTTAGTGAAAATATCAGCACGTTGATTCTCGGTAGGGATATATTCCAAAGATATAATCTTTTCTTCAACTAATTCCCGAATATAATGAAATCTAATATCAATGTGCTTAGTATGAGAATCTTGAATTGGATTTTTTAAAATATTTATGGCACTGGAATTGTCACAATATAATAACATAGAATCTTGTTTAATTTCATAATCACTTAGTATACGTTTCATCCAAACAAGTTGTGTACACGCATTACCAGCTGCAATACATTCAACTTCAGCTGTTGAAAGTGATATAAAACTTTGTTTCTTGATAAACCAAGAAACTAAACAGTTTCTGATATAAAAACAACCACCACTGGTTGATTTTTTATCATCAAGATTACCAGCCCAGTCAGCATCCGAGTACTCAGCTAATTGAACACTAGTCTCATGTGGATACCAGAGACCGAGATTAACAGTACTTGCGACATATCGTATAATCTACTTGATAGCAGTAAAGTGCGATTCTTTAGGTTCAGACTGATATCTAGCACAAATACCAACACTTAGAGCGATATCGGGTCTACTAGCAGTTAAATAAAATAGACTACCAATCATACTCCGATATAATTTCGGATCCACATTTTTACCTGCAGAATCTTTTGAGAGTTTCAAGGTTGTACTCATAGAAGTATCAAAGTTCTTAGCATTCTCAAATCTAAATCTCTTAATCAAGTTCATAACATATTTAGATTGAGAAATGAACATTCCATCAGGTTTTTATTTTACTTGCAACGCGAGGAAATAATTCAATTCCCCAACCAAGCTCATTTTAAACTGAGATTTCATCAAATCTACAAACTCAATAGTCATGTCAGTACAGGTATATCCACAAATGATATCATCAACATAGATTTGTACTAATAAGATGTGAGCCTTATGTTTTTTAATAAACAGAGTTTTATCAACACATCCCATTTGAAAATTATGGCTTAATAAAAACTTTGTTAGTTTCTCGTACCATGCCCTAGGAGCTTGTTTTAACCCATAAAGTGCCTTTTTAAGACGATACATATGATCAGCATTTTTAGGGTCTTCAAAACCCAGTAGTTGATCAACATAAACTTCCTCATGCAGATCACCATTTAAAAATGCACTTTTCACATCCATTTGGTAAATCTTAAACGTTCTAAAACACGCAATGGATATAAAGAGTCTGACTGATTCAAGACATGCTACTGGTGCAAAGGTTTCATCATAGTCAATACCTTCAATTTGAGTGTAACCTTATACCACTAGTCTAGCCTTGTTTCTAATTATATTGCCAAGTTCGTCAGACTTATTTTTAAAAATCCATTTAGTTCTAATGATGTGTTTATCTTTAGGTCTAGGTACGAGATACCAAACATCATTTCTTACAAATTGGTTAAGTTCTTCTTGTATCGCAACAATCCAGTTATCATCGGCAAAAGCTTCTTTTACGTTAAATGGTTCTATCTGGGATGTAAAACATAAGTAATTGCATATATCCTTAAGTTGTCTATGGGTACGAACACTAGTGAGAGGGTTTCCAAGAATCTGTGTGGTTGGATAATCTTTAACAGTCCTCAGTTCAGAATCAGTCTGATTAGATGAAATATCAGATTTATCAATTACTAGTACTTCATCATTATCTGAATTTAAGACTGGTGTATTTAAGTGATCATCAATGACTACATTGATAGACTCTTGAATCACACCAGTCCTTTTGTTTAGAACTCTATAAGCTCGACTGTTTAAAGAGTATCCTAAAAAGATCCCTTCATCGCACTTCGTATCAAACTTTCCCAGATGTTCACGATCTCATAAAATATAGCTCTTGCTGTCAAAAACTTGAAAGTATTTAACAGTAGGATTTTTATCGAACAACATTTCATAACCCATTTTATTATTACCTTTACTAGGGTAAACCCGGTTAATAATATAGTAAGCTGTATTGACTACTTTAGCCCAAAGATTCTTAGAGAGCTTCATGCTATTCAATACGACATTAGCCATTTCTTGAAGCACTCTATTTTTCCTTTCAACTATACCATTTTGTTGTGGTGTTTTGGGCGCTAAGAATTCATGTAATATTCCCTGGTCGCCACATAACTTCTCAAAACCGCTATTCTCAAATTTAGATCTATGATCACTACGAATCTTACTGACTTGAGAACCTTTTCCAGTTTGAATCCTTTTGAGAACCTTTTTTATTTCTTTAAGGGTTTCTGATTTGGCCCTTAAGAAGACAACCCATGTATATCTGGTAAAGTCATCTACTATTACCAAAATATATCTTTTGCCACCTCGACTTTCCGTCCTGGTAGGTCCTACTAGGTCCATATGGAGAAGCTCGAGTGGTCTTGATGTGGTATTGGAATTCACCTTTTTGTGTGAGTTCCTTGTTTGTTTGCCAATCTGGCATTTACCACATATTTTATCTAATTTCTGTAGTTTGGGTAGACCTCTTATAAGTTTCCATTTGCTCAATCTATGTAAATTTCGATAATGTACATGTCCAAGACGTTTGTGCCACAAATCAGTCTCGTCTGTTTGGACCATGTAACATGATTGATTAGATGAGCTGGATTCGCTAACAATATAGCAGTTTTCAGACGTTCTACGTCCAGTTAGTATTACTGAACCCTTGTTGTTTAGAATCTCATAGCTTTGATTAGAAAATTGTACACTATGGTTATTATCACAATTCTGAGATATGCTTAGAAGATTATGTTTCAGTCCTTCAACATACAACACATTTTTAATCAAAGGAAGGTTATAGAGTTGAACCATACCTTGGCCCATAATCTTGCAGTTGCTGCCATCTCCAAATGTGACTGAACCGTCAGTCATGTCTTTGAGATCGGTGAATAAAGCTTTGTCGCCTGTCATATGCCTGGAGCATCCACTATCTAGGTACCACTTAGAATGGCTTGTTGCTTTGAAAGCGGTGTGGACAACCAAGCAAGTGACCTTTGGAACCCATTTCATAACCATTTTGGGTTTAGGAGGATAGAAGGTCTTCTTTCGACTGTAAGTGTTATAAGTATGACCTAGTGAGTTAGACTTTAGAAGCTCCTTAAGTAAATCAACTATCTTTTCTGCCAAAGGACTTTGGTTTTGCTTTTTATAGTTGATATATCTTTTATGTTTTAAAAAAGATTTAAGAGTTTTTAGAAAACATTTGATCTTTCCCTTTTGAGTTTAAGATCTCTCCCTTTACAAACGTGGGAGAAGTATTCTTTGGTTTAGGAGGAACACTCTTGTCATAGCCCAGACCAGATCGATCGCCAAATTTTCTCGATCCAGATAAGAGTTTTTCTAATTTAGGATCACCTTGGGCATATTTTCAGGTTTCCTTTAAACTCAAGAGAGAAGAGACTTCATGTTTTAATTGTTCGCATTTTGTCTTTTCAAAACAGTCTGAAATATGGGACTTTTCTAAAACAAGAGATTTTCTTGAAATTATAAGCATCTTGAAGATCATCTTCATTTTCATATTCACTATTTAGATTTTCTTCATTAGTGAAGTCATCATTATCTAAAAAAGTGAATTTCGCTAGAGTCATAAGGGCCTTAGCATCACACCTTAACTCAGTTTTAGAATCTTCTGAGTTTTCTAGCTATCCTTAGATAACCAACAACTTTGAGAATTTTCTCGCTTAACCTCAAATAAAACTAAATAATGTAAATTACACAAATTATAAAATACCTAATTTTTTCCTTCGTTGTAGCAGCCCAGAAGAACCAAGTCGGAGTAGAGATTTGAATGTCAAAGTTCAATGTCCAATACTCACTTTATAATAGTTCTAGGTTCTAATAGATTTTAAATTAAAACAAAAGGGCTAGCTTTAATTGATTTTGATTCCAGAAAAAGGAAAACAACAATTCCTCTTTTTAGATTAGATTAGAATGCAAAAAATAAAATCAATTAACAAAGCTAAAGAAAGAGAATATTAAATATGCACACTTAGCGTAAATGGAGCACCGACTTATCTCTTAGAAGATCGAATTAAATTAACTTGAATTTCTTATTTTATTCTGAGATTCGTGCTCTATTTATAAGTGAGCAAATCACGTCTTCGATTGGTCTAAGGACCTCTACGACTGGTCGTAGAACCAACAGATATTTAAAAATTCAGGCGCGATAAGATTTGGCAGTTTCATGACTGGTCGTAGGTCTCCTTTGACTGGTCGTAGGTGGCTAAATTTCAACGCTTTTCTTTGAGTCGTAGGTCTACGACTGGTTGAAGATGCAGTCGACACTGTTCCTACAACTAGTCGAACAGTCCTCAGGACTAGTCGAAGCCTAAAAGAAAATTTTTGATTTTTGTAACAAACTTACGACTGATTCAGGAAATGTTTAGATAGGTCGAAGCAGTGCTAGGACTTGTTGAACAAAGTCCAGGACTAGTCTTAGAATAGACAAAACTCACTTATATAAAACATTTAAATTATGTATCTAAAATGGCCTACTCTAAAGGTCAACCTAAGGTCAGTCATACCTCAATAGTGAAGTAAGGACATTGAAACTTTAGAGACGAGTGACCTTTGAAAGTAATGGAGCTTAAAGTCTTGTTGTCTTTTAAACTTGAGAGCTTTTTAAGATCTTGAGATTGAACTTGAAAGCTTCTTGAATCTAGTCGAATAATCTCACTTTCTTGAGTCTTGACTTATGAACAGTGCTTGTTAATCAAAGCTGATCTTGAGTAGAGCTTTGTTCCTTGAATCTAGTCGAACAATCTCACTTTCTCGAGTCTTGACTTATGAACAGTGCTTGTTAATCAAAGTTGATCTTGAGTAAAGCTTTGTTCTTCATGTATACAAGCATCATAGTAGTACCTTTGGCACCAAAAGTTTGACAACACAAAGGGCTATAAACTATGGCACTTACACGGGTTCCGTACGTTGCAACAAAGTAACGTGGCTCTGTAAGGATCGGCAGTTTTGTTTTAAATTCAGCGTGACGATATTCAAATCCTCCATTTTGATAAGATGGTCGATTTATATTGTTCATCACGACTATAACGGAGGTCCACAACGATCCACAAGGATTTGTGTCCGTGCGGATCGCACGGATAGAGTATGCGGAACTTGTGGTGCAGTCCGATTTGTGACTGAACCTGCGTATCCATTGGACCTCAACTCTGGATAAATCGAGTATGGGTTAATTCAGTTTCTTCCCAGCTCTATGATGAACGGTTTGGATTGGCCAGATGGGTCGTTCTAATGGCCCACAACGCAAACAATAGGACGTTGTCCGTTGATGTTACAGCGCAGAGGGTTTCTTGCTGCGTTTGTTGCGTGCTCATATGTGTGTATAGATGTGCATGAATGGCATGAGTATAGTCGATTTGGTCTCCTAAATGTGATGAACGGCCCAGATCATCCATTCGGATGATGATGGTGGCCCATCATTCGTCCCAGCGGATGATCGTCCGCACGGATGCGAGAGTGGCGAGAGAATCTCTCACTCAAATTCGGATTTCGTCAAGTTTATGCGCTTTGACTGGGAATTCCGGTCTAGTGCTCCCAGATGTATGCACCGAGTATGCACATGCGACCTGCAAAGTGGAGTCCACTATGATAATTTGACAGATCTACTCTGTCCATTCATTTTGTCTATGAATTTTAAGGGTTGGGACTAAAATGGGAGCATATCCACAGATCAGGTGGGCCCCAAACTGGCATTTAATGGCTAATCTTAATTTGGCCCACTTGTATAATGATCTGATGGTTGAAATTTTAAATGTACTGTTAATTTATGATACTTGGGCTTTATACAAGGTTTCATGCCAAAAGGAACATGGTAATCATGTGATCTCAAATACAGGGGTTTAATGTAATGGCAATTTCATAATTATTGCAGATATAAGAGTTTTGTGAAATCTAATGGCTTCATATGGTTATAGTCGCGTTCCTAAATATTTCTTATGAAAGGACTTATGTCTAAATCCTTATGGATGAAGGAACACACATTGGTTTAGCTTGAGGGAGTGTATATGTACCAATCCGCGTGATCAACAGTCGAATGACTTAATTTATGAATGGGAGTCATTCCTGATGGTTAGATTCACATCAGGGTATAGGTTTAAGGTAAGGATAATTAGATTTGTATTGTATGCGTGCACAGATTATGCTAACTTCTTGTAACGCTCGAGGACTTTCAATGCTCGAGTATCGAAAAGTTCAAGGCATTACAAAAATTGACACTTTATTATTTTATCAGAATAAAAGAATTCAACAAATTATCAAATTCCCTCTCAATGGGATTATCAAGCTCGTAGCGGAAGTGTAAAACTAAATCATAAAACTCTCCTTATCAGTATAATCTTCCATAGGGAGATGGTCCTCTAGGTCTTCAATTTGTACATCACCTACATCATCTATTTGGAGATGGTCAATGTCCTACTCATAGTGATGGTTATCCTTTAATATTATCATTAATTCAAGATATTCATAAAAGTAATGTAAGGGTTTTAATATGTTCTGTACTTCACAACTACAAGGGGTATCAATATGCGCAAGTAACCTACATGAGATATATGCCTAGCAAAGTATATGTGGTTCATCATACTTAGCAATAACCAAAATGTAGAAAATGATTTTGAGTTATCCAGCTCGCCCCGCATCCCATTCTACGGAGATTCACCAATGTGTCCCACGTTAACATGGATTTATGCAGTTATCCCACGATAACAACAACGCATGACTTGGATGAATAACGTGACCGATTTGTTCATGGAGTGACTATTTGTGAAATCCAATCCTGGAAGTAATGTAATACACATTGTGAATTACTTGCATCAATTTGTACACCACTATCCAAATTTCATGGAATTATGTGTCGACCCAGGGACGACTACCCGAACTGCATTATGTCCACGATATTTACTTGATTGTTAGAAGTAGGATTTCCAACATAGTACTTGCACCAAATAGAAAATCAATTGAATCATGGGAGTTTTGGAGTTCTAAGACACATGCCCAATCCATAAAAGTATATAACATAAGGCTAATGAAATCAGGAGGAGTAGCAATGGCTAACTCAACAAAGAAGAGAGTGGCATTAGCCAGCTCAACAAAGAGGAGAGCAGTAATGGCTAACTCTACAAGGAGGAGAGTGGTAATGGCCAACTCAACAAAGAGGAGAATGGCAATGGCCAACCCAATAAAGAGAAGAGTTGCAAGGGCTAACTCAATAAAATTGGTAAAGGCAAGGGCAAGGCTTGTATCCATCGCCCCACATAAAAATAATGAAGATCACTCATAATTAACATCACACCATAATCCCAAAGGGTAAATAATTGTTGGTGGTAAATTAAACAATTATAGAGAGAATCATAATAACATGAGAGAATGTAAAAATGCAAGATTATATCAACTTAAATCAAGGTGGCTTAAAGGAATCCCTCGTATAAATTCAGAAAGATCATGCATAATTAACATCACACCTTAACCATTATTCCTAAAGGATAAATAATTGATGGTGGTAAATTAAATATTTACAGGGAGGATTCAAAGCATGTGAGGGAACAGAATAAATCAAACTAAATGAAGTTAATATAAGCTTAAAGGAATCCCTCACCTTAGTTGTTCGATCGTCTGCTAACAAGGTTAATGGCATAAGGTAATTGTAAGATCAAATTTTTTCTTTCGTCCTAATCCACATGATTCGAATGGTCAGGATTAGAGTCCAACTTATAATATTACTAGGCTTTAACCAAGTTTAGTGGTTCTGAAATGGTAAGCTTTATGGTTCTTTCGTCCTAATCCACAGTGAAATATTTCACCTCCATTGTTGTAAGAATAGAAAAATTTTAGAAAGGAAGAAGAAGGAATCGGGTTTGAACCTGCATTGAGCTCGAGCAGCAGCTTAGTGAGTTGGTGCACACTGCCTATTTCTCTCCTCTCTCGTTTATTTTTATTCTTCTTCACTTTCTTCTCCTTTTCTTCTCTCCCTTCTCTTTTGTTTTCCAACTCAACTAAGACTCAACCCAACTCGTCAGCGAGTTGAGATAGAGCGGAGCAACCCTCAGCAAGTCTCAGCTAAGTTAACTTAGTTTGACTCAACTTGGTGAAACACCACTATACGAACCCTCTCTCTTTCTTAATGTGCATTTTCTAATGGAAGGGTTGGGGTTTTATAGGATTTTTCTTATTTTTAGAGGCTTCTTGCGAACACCCTACACAATTCTCATTGCGCAGTTGAGAGAAAGAAAGAGAAATGGGAAGGTGAAGACGTTGTCGTGACCATCCGTTTCTTTCCAAATCTCTCCCTCTTTTCCCCGTTCTTTATCATGATGCTTGGGAGGGCCGTTAGGTGAGTGGTTGAGATTTTCTTTCACATGTTATGGTGGACACCGATGGTTAGCGATCAGTTGGGAACAACAGATTCAGTTCTAATGGTAAATCTACCTTCAACCAATCCTGGTTCGAAAAGGCTCTTCCAGAAGATTTCATATTACTGCCCAACAACCCCTGGCCCACAACATTTTTCTTGATCGGTTACGTTGTTTTCTTAAAACGTAATCTATGGGGATCTTGCGGGTGCAATTTCCGAAGATGCGATATATGTTAGGAAAAAATGGTGTGGTATCATAGCTTCCTCTTCCTTGCACCCCTCTCGGACTGCTTGGGTAGGGTCGGAATCCCATTCCCATGTGTTTAATGGTTTAGATCGGAGCCATGATCCAGGGTATGGTCATCCTGTGTGCGGAAAGTCTGGGATGTGACCGGTTTTCTCACTATTTGCATTTGCTGTGGAAGAGGATCGGTTTTATCTCTGGCTTGGATTTGGTGTGGAAGAAGTTAGGGTTTGGTCGAATTTGGATGGCTGACGAGATGGACGGTTTGGATCTTGTAGTCGTTCGATCGTGGTGGGCCACCGATGTCATTGCTAGTGGGAATCCGAAAGAAGAGAGGAATCTCTCTTTTAGAGATATTCTCGGTCAAGGCACGTTTGGCCAAGTTATGCAGTCTGGTGCTCCTCGGGTGTGCACATCCTGTGCACATGCACCATGTGCATGGGGTCCACAGTGCTGTCTGGAGGAAATCTATTCTGACCATTAGTTTCCTTGAGTCTAATTTTAGTCCTTGGCCAAAGATCGGGTAGGTGTAAAACTCAGGCGGGCCACCCTTAGTCAAATTAAGTTCCATTGTTGATCACTGTCAATTCAACTGTCGAACTGATTCTAAATTTGAATGTCAGTTGTCCAAATAGTCAAGGGCTTATTGAAGTGGGAACCAATGGTGGTTTTAGTGGTATGATGGCCTAATTAAGTCGATCAGTTGAAAGAATTACACATTGGGTGTCCTAGACCTTGTGAACAGTGGGTCCGCTGATTCGGTTCTTATTTGTATATCCTCATCAATTTAATGGTTGTGTTATTTTCGGATTCGATCTTCACATTTCCTAAAGGTTCTTAGTCAATCCTAGAAGACATCTATTGGTTGTTACTATAATCCGATGGTTGGATTATCTGATTACGTAATGGGTTTCAACATGGAGTGACGCAGCCTGATAAACAGTGGATTCGATGATTCGGGGTTCGATGGACGGTTTGGTTAACGTGATTGGTCTATCAAGGTGGTTGGGGTCCTAAAATTTGAGTTTCTTGATAATGTAGTGGTCTATCCTTAAAACTGATGGTTGGATTGCTTGATCTATGAATGGAGATTTATTCCCAACGGTTCGGGTTCGTGTTAGAGAATAGACGTAAGGTTAGGACGCCTAGTTTAGTACCATACACATGTACATAATAAGTTAAATTTTATGGTAACACTCGAGAACTTTCAATACTCAGGTATTAAAAAGTTCAGGGTGTTACACATATACTCAACTTCAGTCGTGGAAAGAGCCATTACAGGCTAAAGTTTCGACATCCAACTAATCGCTCCACCCACCACCACAAATGAGTAACCAAAAGTTAACATTCTATTATCCACACTACTTGCATGACCAGAATCCACATAATTAACTAACTTATCCCCTGATTTCTCAAATGATAGGATGTAGTCTTGCATACCTCAAATTATTGAAGTAGCCATTTCACTACCTCCTAGTGTTAGACCGCTTTTTGGTCGACGGGAAGCTCCACCCGCTCCCATATCTCATTCTTGTATATATAAAGAGTTTATCTTATCATTCATCGATACTTTTTACTTTTTCGCATTTACATCGTCAAGAGCCTCCTAAAAAGTAGATGGATCTCCCCATCTGTCATGAGGGTAAATACAACATTTGAGTCATCCATGGATCTCATTGGTAACCTGCGATCCATTAGCGAATTTATTCTCACAAGTGGATGCTCCACCTACTCCTGAACCTATATCCACGTCTATGTATTAACATGTGTTTCATCTCTTTCTATCTAAACATCCACAATCAAACTTTTTGTCTTCCTTGTGTTCATCCTTACGAAACAAGGATCCCTCATTGAATTTGACGTCGCGACTAATGATAATTTTCCATATGACCCAGTCATATAGCCTGTACCCCTTCACACCATTACCTAGTCGACAAAGATGTACTTTTTAGTAATTTAATCTAGCTTATCTCTCTCAACTGATAGAACATGAGAGTAAGCATCACAACCAAATACATGCAATCCTGAGTAATCTACCTATTGACCACTCTACACTTCCTTTGGAATCTTACATTCAATAGTCATAGAAGTGGATTGATTCACCAAGTAACAAGCCGTACTAATGGCCTCAGTTCACAATTCTTTGCCCAACCTAGCATGACTAATCACGCATTGGGTCCACTCTAAGAGAGTTAAATTCATCCGCTCAGCCACACCATTTTGCTCTGGTATATGGCGCATTGTGTTATGCCTCACGATTCCTTCATCTTTGCAATACCAATTGAATTCCATAAAAGTAAATTCTCATTGTTATCTTTCCTCAATACTTTCACCTTTCGCTAAGACTTTTTTTCCATTATCGCCTTCCACTGCTTAAAGTTGTTGTAAACATCATATTTATTTTTTTACAAAATAAACCTACACTTTTCTGGAATAATCATCAATGGATGTGACAAATCATAACGATCGTCCACCAGAAACCATGAGTGATGACTCTCGTACATCAAAATACACATAATCAATAACCCCTTTACAAATATGTTTCCTATACTTAAAAGAAAACTTGACTATTTACCATATATACAATGCTCGCATATACTAAAATCAATGCTTTTAGAAACTAAAATTAAACATCAGTCAAAAAGTACCTTCATGCCTCGGTCACTCATGTGGCCTAAGCATGTATGGCACATATGTGTAGATGTGCAATCCGCTATAAATGCTACAAATCCACCTGATGAAGTACTATCAATCAACCTATAAACGTTTCCATTCCTCTGTACCTTCATGACTATGAGTGCCCCCTTTGAAACTATAATGACACGATCAAAACTGATGAATTTGTACCCAAGTGCCTCGAGTGCACCTTGAGATTTCAAACTCTTCCTCAAATTAAGAACGTGTCTCACCTAAGTGAAGATACATTCCATGCCATCACACATCTTAATGCACACCGATCTAACGCCCACTAGTTTACAGGCATTATCTGGCCACCATCGCACTCACTATAACTAGTGAACCAACTCCGATGAGGGGTTTGTAGTACGAAGACCCGTATCCAAAATCCATTCTTCATCGAAGTACCCAGATTTTAATGCAGTCAGTACATCACTATTATTCGTTTTCTTACTAGATTTCGTAGTATTGGCTTCCTTATAAGAAGCATTTGAATTCTCTTTTCTTTACTTAGGATTCTGACTATCCTTCTTTATGTGCATGGTTATGCCACAATTCCAACATTTCAACTTTCCTTTATCCTTGCCATTGGATTTGGACCTTGATCATAAAGATCCACTGTATTACTTAGAATTTATCTCCCTTGTAACTAGTGCATCTGTAGAAACATCAACATCACCCTTTTTTTTCTTTCTCATCGCCTTCGACTAAAGGGCTAAGATAACGGTCTCAACGTTAATGGTCGTTCTACCGGTGCACAAAAAGTTCTTAAACGACTCTAGGAACCTGAGAGAGGATTCAGTAGTATACATGCCTGATCCTCATCTTTCATCGTTTCCTCCACATCCAATAATTTGAAAATCAACCTATTGAAGTTACTGATGTGGGCCTCAATGTTAGCCCCTTCCACTATCTTCAGATTAAGCAATTGTAGCTTTGAGTACAAACGATTCTTAATAGATATATTCACATAGATATTCTCTAATTTTGTCCATGTACTTGCTGCAGTTTTCTCTCTAATAACATTATAGAAGACCTCATCCATTAAGCACAATTGGATAAAGGTTCTAACATTCTTATTCATCTTGTTTCATTCTTCTTTTGTCATAGATTCCAGTCACTTTTTAAGGAGATCTTTATCCAACCCTTGTTGAACTAGGATATCATTCATCTTAACTTTCCATAGTTCAAAATTCTTTTTACCTGAGTATTTTTCTACGTCGAAGTTTGGGTTAGATGCCATTGATTCATTGCTTTCATATTCGATATACTTCCCAACGTTAGCTCTGATAACACTTGTTGAGGAACCATGGGAGCACACACAGATGAATCAAGTAAAGTACATGCAATCGTATAACCAATTCCAAACAAGAACAATCTGAATTTTACATGCTCTACAAGAAAAACGAGCAAAGGCTACGGCCAAAAATCGTAGCAAAATCCCTTTTGCTACGGATATAATCCGTAGCACGTCCGTCGCTATTGGTGGGGTAGCTAAAGGTATAGCTATGGATTATATTCGTAGCAATAGATACCAATAGCTACGGATTATATCCGTAGCAATAGATACCAATAACTACGAATTATATTCGTAGCAATACCTTTAGCTACCCCACCAATAGCGACGGACGTGCTACAGATCATATCCGTAGGAAAAGAAATTTTATCCGTAGCAATAGATACCAATAACTACGAATTATATCCGTAGCAATACCTTTAGCTACCCCACCAATAGCGACGGACGTGCTACGGATCATATCCGTAGCAAAAGAAATTTTATCCGTAGCAATAGATACCAATAGCTACCAATAATATCCGTATCAATAGATACCAATAGCTATGGATTATATCTGTAGCAATAGATCCAATAGCTACGGACAATATCCGTAACAATAGACACCAATAGCTACGGATAAAAGCTGTAGCTATAGCTATGGATTATATTCGTAGCGATTTTTTTAAAAAAAATTGTAATAATACGACCTGTTTCCATTACAAGAACCTGCTATCATTGATAACTCATCTAAGCTTAGTGCTGATAGAAATAGTACATAAAATGAAATCAGAAAAAAAAACGATGCATTTATTACAAATAGTAATCAAATCATACAATGCATCCTACATTCACATTTCTAAATAAACAATACTTCACTCTGCTTAACCTATCATAAGAATTACAACTAAGGCATGCCCTCATGTGCAAGAAACAAATACACTCCAACACAGTAAACACCCTCCATATGCATTCAATAATGCTCACGTTTTTACGAAATTTTCTTCCTTCAAATGGTTAATTTCAGTAAATGCAGAAGATAGAGCTTCTTCTTTCCTTGAAACTGTAGATGTGACTTCTGTGGACTTCGACACAAAATCACTTTCAAGTTCTGAAACTCTTCCCTTGAGAAAATGAATTTCATCCTCCACAGACTTCTTTAGCTTGTCAGCCTGTATAAAACAGCATTTGTAGACACAATCAAACAAGCATGCCTTTATACACATCTCAAAAGGAAGAAAAACAAAAAAAAATACTTATATATGAAGAAATCAAAAATGTACCTATAAATCTTCTAAACTATGGCAAAATCCAACATGAGTAATGTGTTCAAACCTAGGATGGACTTTTAAAGTAGCTTCTCCTACCTAAAATAATATATGATATGTTGAAAAACTCATTCTAGTTTGTTAAGATGTTAACATGCTAAAATGTTGTACATGAGCAAACACCACAAAATAAACAATCCTATGGAAAAAAACAAATGAAAAGAGAGAGAACATATGAGAGGTGATTCTTATCTCCTTTGATGGATTCAAGCTGCATGTGCCCTACCCAACTTCCTATAAGGAGAAGTTATATGGATCTTAGAATAATGTTGGTGACAATTCCACCTTCTCTATTAATATTATCATATTGTGTTAGGACATGACTCTAAAAATGAGATAAATCCAAATCTCTAATAATCTATGCTATAAGAGATAGTGGAGATGGAAATAGATGAATTGTGATGCTTGAGTTCAAGTATGCTTGCCAACAAAGCAAGATTTTCTTGTTTGTTGTTATGTGATTGGGCTACATTATTACATCAATCGGGTTCAGGTTCGGGATCAGGTTTAGGTTTAGGTTAGGGAGTTGAGATTAGGATTAAGTGTAGGTTTAGGTTTAGGTTAGGGAGTTGAGATTAGGATTAGGTGTAAGTTTAGGTTTAGGTTAGGGAGTTGAGATTAGGATTAGGTGTGGGTTTAGGTTTAGAGATTTGAGAATACATTTAGGTTTTAGGTTTAGGTTTAGGTTTAGGTTATAGATTTTGGTTTAGGTTTTAGGTTTAGGTTAAGGTTAGGTTTTAGGTAATAAGTTTAAGTTATAGGTTATAGATTTTGGTTTAGGTTAAGGTTATAAGTTTAGGTTTAGGTTAAGGTTTAGGTTATAGGTTTAGGTTAAGGTTTAGGTTTAGGTTATAGGTTATAGGTTATAGGTTAAAGCTTTAGAGAATTGAGAGTAGGTTAAGGTTTAGGTTTAAGAAATCGGGTTCGGGTTTGAGATCGGGTTTAGTTTGGGTTTTCAAGTTTAGGTTTAAGTTAAGGAGTTGAGATTAGGATTAGGTGTAGGTTTAGGTTTAAGGATTTGAGAATACATTTAGGTTTTAGGTTTAGGTTTAGGTTATAGGTTTAGGTTAAGGTTATAGGTTTAGGTTAGGTTTAGGTGTAGGTTATAGGTTATAGGTTATAGGTTATAGCTTTAGGGAATTGAGAATAGGTTAAGGTTTGGGTTTAGGAAATCAGGTTCGGGTTCGGGATCGGGTTTAGGTTTGGGTTTTCAAGTTTAGGTTTAGGTTTAGGTTAAGGAGTTGAGATTAGGATTAGGTGTAGGTTTAGGTTTAAGGATTTGAGAATACATTTAGGTTTTAGGTTTTAGGTTATAGGCTTAGGTTTAGGTTTTAGGTTTAGGTTAAGGTTAGGTTATCGGTTATAAGTTTAGGTTATAGGTTATAGGTTAAGGTTTAATTTACAGGTTTTGGTTTAGGTTAAGGTTATAGGTTTAGTTTAGGTTTAGGTTATAGGTTTAGGTTTAGGTTATATGTTATAGGTTACAGGTTATAGCTTTAAGGAATTAAGAATAGGTTAAGGTTTAGGTTTAGGAAATCGGGTTCGGGTTCGGGATCGGGTTTAGGTTTGGGTTTTCAAGTTTAGCTTTAGGTTAAGTAGTTGAGATTAGGATTAGGTGTAGGTTTAGGTTTAGGGATTTGAGAATACATTTAGGTTTTAGGTTTAGGTTTAGGTTTTTTGTTATAAGTTTAGGTTTGGGTTTAGGTTTAGGTTTAGGTTTTAGGTTAAGGTTATAGGCTTGGGTTATAGGTTTAGGTTAGGTTTAGGTTTAGGTTATAGGTTATAGGTTATAGGTTATAGCTTTAGGGAATTAAGAATAGGTTAAGGTTTAGGATTAGGAAATCGGGATCGGGTTTAAGATCGGGTTTAGGTTATAGGTTTAGGTTTAGGTTATAGGTTATAGGTTTAGGTTATAGGTTTAGGTTTAGGTTTTAGGTTTAGGTTATGGTTAGGTTATCGGTTATAAGTTTAGGTTATAGGTTATAGGTTATAGGTTAAGGTTTAGTTTATAGGTTTTGGTTTAGGTTAAGGTTATAGGTTTAGGTTTAGGTTAAGGTTAAGGTTTAGGTTATAGGTTTAGGTTAAGGTTTAGGTTTAGGTTTAGGTTATATGTTATAGGTTATAGGTTATAGCTTTAAGGAATTGAGAATAGGTTATGGTTTAAGTTTAGGAAATCGGGTTCAGGTTCGGGATCGGGTTTAGGTTTAGATTTTCAAGTTTATGTTTAGGTTTAGGTTAAGGAGTTGAGATTAGGATTAGGTGTAGGTCTAGGTTTAAGGATTTGAGAATACATTTAGGTTTTAGGTTTAGGTTTAGGTTTTAGTTTATAGGTTTAGGTTGTAGGTTTATGTTTAGGTTTTAGGTTTAGGTTAAGGTTAGGTCATATGTTATAAGTTTAGGTTATAGGTTAAGGTTTAGGTTATAGGTTTTGGTTTAGGTTAAGCTTATAGGTTTTGGTTTAGGTTTAGGCTTAGGTTTTAGGTTTAAGTTAGGTTTAGGTTATAGGTTTAGGTTATAGTTTATAGGTTATAGGTTATAGCTTTAGGGAATTGAGAATAGGTTAAGGTTTAGGTTTAGGAAATCGGGTTCGGGTTCGGGATCGGTTTTAGGTTTCGGTTTTCAAGTTTAGGTTTAGGTTAAGTAGTTAAGATTAGGATTAGGTGTAGGTTTAGGATTAGAGATTTGAAAATACATTTAGGTTTTATGTTTAGGTTTAGGTTTTAGGTTTTAGGTTAAGGTTATAGGTTTCGGTTTGGGTTTAGGTTTAGGTTTCAGATTTAGGTTAAGGTTATAGGTTTAGGTTATAGGTTATAGGTTATAGGTTATAGCTTAAGGGAATTGAGAATAGGTTAAGGATTAGGTTTAGGAAATCGAGTTCATGTTCGGGATCGGGTTTAGGTTATAGGTTATAGGTTTAGGTTACAGGTTTAGGTTTAGGTTTTAGGTTTTGGTTAAGGTTAGGTTATCGGTTATAAGTTTAGGTTATAGCTATAACCTATAACCTATAACATATAACCTACACGTGTGGATAGGTGGACCCACCTTGATTATGCATTGCATAGTCATGCCGTCTGTCCAGAGCCATATGCTGGCAGATATAATAATAGTAGTAATAAAATAATATTATAAGTGGTGGGCCCCATGTGGGACCCACCTGCTGGATGGATTGGCTGAGGCACTTTACACGTGCCATATCTGATGTATTGACGTCAATGAGTTTCGTGGGACCCACCTTGAAGATATGTGTTTCCGCACCATCCAGTAACGGCTAGACAATGGGGCCTACCTTGTTTTATGTATTTTGTACCTGCACCGTCCATCTCTGGACGTTGCCATGTCAGCCACTCCTTGATGTTTTTATTCCATCCACACCGTCCAGAAGTGTTGGATGGCGCTAAACTATTTAGACGGATCCTGCTATGCTACATGTGATTTGTTCCACGTCGTCCATTTGTTTAAAATGGTGGGACCCACTCTTGATGTATTTATTCTATATCCACGCTATATATCAGGTGGGCCACACTGCAGAAGACACTGGAGGTTGAGCGTCCACCACTGAAACCCTTTTTGGGGTCACGAAAGTCTTGGATCTATACGAAATTTGTTTTCCCTCTTAATCCAGGTCTTTGTGACCACATGATCAGATTGGATGAAGAATATATGTAGGCCCACTTAGAGGTATTTTGTGGCCCATTTGTCGGGCCCACTTTGATGTATTTCATGGCCCATCTGTGAGACCCACCTATTGTGTATTTGAAGCCCATGGGTTGTGGCCTATTGTGAGGTATTTGAGTCTCATGGGCAAGGTCAGATGTGATGTGCTTATGGCCCATAAGATGAGGCCCATTGAGATGTATTTCCAGCACATTCGACTTAGCCCATTTGTATCGGCCCATTTGACTTGGCCCATTTAATTTGACCCGTTGATGCGGCCCAATGTTATATACATTGGCCCATGAGTGAGGCCCAATGTGATGTTTATGCCCCATAAGCGAGGCCCAATGTGATGTGTATTAGGCCCTTATGTGACACCATGGGCCCACTATATGTTGGCCTTATAAGGACCACTCCTTGAGAGCAATGATGGTTAAATGTCCACATTGTTGGGCAATGATGGTTTAATGTCCACCCTGTGACCTTCTCTTAGGCCTTGTTCGGCCGATTATCGTGACTGATTGTCGTGACCGATTTGCCGACTCTGATTATCAATCAATCCCGATTGCCGTGACCGATTTACCGATTCTGATTATCGATCGATCCGATTGTCGTGACCGATTTACCAATTCAGATTATCGATCGATCCGATTGTCATGACCGATTTTCTGACTCTGAGTATCGATCAATCCCGATTGTCGTGACCAATTTACCAATTCTGATTATCGATCGATCCGATTGTCGTGACTGATTTGCCGATTCTGATTATCAATTGATCCGATTGTCGTGACCGATTTACGGATTCTGATTATCGATCGATCCGATTGTCATGACCGATTTGTCGACTCTGAGTACCAATCAATCCCGATTGTCGTGACCAATTTACCGATTCTGATTATCGATCGATCCGATTGTCGTGACCGATTTATCGATTCTGATTATCGATCGATCCGAATGTCATGACCGATTTGTCGATTCTAATTATCGATCGATCCCGATTGTCGTGACCGATTTATCGATTCTGATTATCGACCGATCCAATTGTCGTGACCAATTTGTCGATTCTGATTATTGATTGATCCGATTGTCATGACCAATTTACCGATTTTGATTATCGATCGATCCGTTTGTCATGACCGAGTTGTGGATTCTGATATCGATCGATCCGATTGTCGTGACTGATTTGCTGATTCTGATTATCATTTGATTCGATTGTCGTGACCGATTTACCGAATCTGATTATCAATCTATCCGATTGTCATGACCGATTTGTCGATTCTAATTATCGATCGATCCCGATTTTCGTGACCTATTTATCGATTCTGATTATCGACCGATCCAATTGTCGTGACCGATTTGTCGATTCTGATTATTGATTGATCCGATTGTCGTGACCGATTTACCGATTCTGATTATCGACCGATCCGATTGTTGTGACCGATTTGTCGATTCTGATTATCGATTGATTCCTATTGTCGTGACCAATTGCCGATTCTGATTGACATGACCGATTTGCCGATTCTGATTTATCGAGGCTGATTGTATAGGCCGATTCCGATTGTCTAGGCTGAGTATCGAGGCCGATTCTGATTTGTCGAGGCTGATTGTATAGGCCGATTCCAATTGTCTAGACTAAGTATCAAGGCTAATTCTGATTTGTCGAGGCTGATTGTATAGGCCGATTTTGATTGTTGAGATCGAGTGTTGAGGCCGATTTCGAGTGTCGATTCCGATTGTTGAGGCCGATTTCGTTTGTCGAGGCCGATCGTCGAGGTCTATGTGATGAGGCCCATTGTGATGCATTTGAGGGTCAGGCGATGGAGCCCATTGTGATGTATGTTAGGCCCATGTGAAAGGCCAATTGTTATATGTATTAAGCTCTTGAGTGAGGCCCATGGCGTTGTATATCGGGCCCTTTATGAGGCATGGGTCCACTATATGTGAGGCTCTATGTGGACCATTCCTTGGGGGTAATGTTGGTTAAATGTCCACATTGTCGAGGCCGATTGTCGATGCCGATTTTCGGTGCCAGTTATTGATACCGATTATGAGTATGTGACAGCATAGCATCATGATACCTACCCATACGCATCATATACATGTTTGTTATGAGGTGTGGTTAATCTTTGCATATGTCATTGAGCATGTTGTTATGAGACTCCCTGATAGGCGGGGGTTATCTCACATGAGCGTACGATGTGTACAAGATTGATGCATGACTGGATTGTATGACTCATGCATCTTGCATTATGATTACTGTATGCCCTAGTGACATCAGGGTCGTAGCCTCCACAGGTATATCGTGGATGGCCAGATGGGACACCAAAAATTTATTCTACATGGGGTGCTATAGATATCCCTGGGTGAAAGTCCCTAAACCCTCTTGGTTCCGGAGGTTGCTCCAACATCTAGACAGAGTGGATGCATGAGCGCATGAGAGCCGTATACCATTAGGCCGCGTCTCCCACTGTGTCGTGGTCGGTTGGAAGGGGGTGCGGCCTTACTTGCCCGAGAGGAGGGTGCAATGCCAGACTGAATTTGACCAGCTCGAGGAATGGGTCCGCTATCGACGAGCCAGGCCCGATATTAGCAGGCGGATAGTGAGGTCTCTTCCACTCACCTTATTGTGCGTGATGAGGCGGCAACCTAGTTTGGAGTGTAATAGACCCCGGTGATTTTTTAGAGAGTAACCGTACTGATATGTGGACTTATTGAGCAGGAATTGCATATTCATTCATTCATTCATTCATTCACTATCCACTCGGACTAGTGGTGCGTAACTATTTGTTACGTGTACTTTCGCATGGCGAGTATTTCGGTTGGGCGCGCGACTAACCTAAGATCAGGAGTTTACCACATTGAGTCTAACTATCCAAAGTTAGGTATGGGACTGGTTTGGATAAAAGTCCCTTGTGAAGGACCCCATAGCCTGCGATACTACGTACTATCATCCCAACTTCACACTCCAACATGGTCATTTCATTCGCACCGCATATCACATTGCATCCGCAGTACTTAGCATTTTGGGTTACTATGTTTCTGCACTTATATGGCCTAGACGGACTTAGCAGGATTTACATACTGCATCATACTCTCGACGTCTGATATTTGGCTCTCTTTGACTCTTCATTTGTATAGTTGATCTGTATTACGTATTCTAATATTGTTTGACTCATGGACTTGTCAGTATTTTTGCGTATTCTGATAATGTATAATTCATGACCTTGCGCTTATTTCGACATTGTATGATTATGTCATTGCGTTGAATACTTGGCACTTATCTTGTGCACACACTTACACCGCCCTCTAAGCTTTCTATAAGCTTATGCACAATAGATGCATGCAGGTGATGTTAGGTTGCAACAGTGTTGAGCTTGAAGCATGCAACGATCTTCGGGAGCTTGATTTTCGATTTATGTATTTCCCTTTCAGCATTGTACTCAAATGATTATATTAGTGGATATGTGATGATGATGTTGCCTTTGTGAATTGGGTAATCTTGTGGTTATGCTTATTATGAGTTAAATGTACAAAAAAAATTCCTCCTTGTAGGATCCCAAAATAGGAATCTAGCATATGAACGCTAGGAACCGAGAATGGGGTACTACGGAGGCTGTCGGCACCGAATTTGGTGATCGGAATTCCTATGAATCCGATTTTCGGGTTTGGGGCGTGACAGTTTAGGTTTAAGTTATATGTTATAGGTTATAGGTTATAGCTTTAAGGAATTGAGAATATGTTAAGTTTTAGGTTTAGGAAATCGGGTTCGGGTTCAGGATCGGGTTTAGGTTTGGGTTTTCGGGTTTAGGTTATATACAAACCGCAACTCTCCCTCCACCAGTGGATGATGAGTCCAATCTTAAGTTCTCAAAGATAATTAAAAGAGTCCCTCTCATTAACTAATTCATATATATCGTGATTATAATATAGACTTGACAAAAAAAAAAATCCACAGAATGATGGTTGTATAAATTTCAATTCCTTGTATCCTTATCTCATTCCTTGGGAACTAAATTTCAATTTCACTGATGAATGCAGGGAAATATGCTCAAGTTACAAATAATCAAGAGAATGATGGTTGTATAAATGTTGCTCTGCTTGTCTAAGATCCTTACTATGCACTGCAATGTCCCTTCATAAGAGATGTTTGAGCTAATCTTGAACAGCGAGCTTTTTGACCCACCTTAATCTTGATCAAATGTGAGGAAACATTACATATTATAAACTGAGACACATTTGTTTGGTTTTTAAGAGGCTGCCTTGCCTTATCACTCTCTTTTGTTGCATTTGGGCGCATGAGCTAATTGCATCATGAACAATCAGTTCAATTGAGATTAAATGAGATGTTTTGGTGTTCATAATTAGGAAGCATGGCCCCCAAATTGGAGTTTTGTTCTTTCCATGTCCGAGATGTAATTGTAAATTGATGTGTATACCATCAATATGAATGGAAGGAAAATAAAGGAAAAGACAATTAAGTTATTTCCGCTCCATTAGACTAATAATTGCTATTCAATTTGGTAGTGCATCCAAATGCGCCCTAGCCTCCAGATGAGAGGGCACAGAATGGATGTCATTTGTAGGTTCTTAGATGAAAGATTGGTGAAAATGCTCCTGTCCATAGATTGGATGTGTTGTCGAATAGAGTTACAATTACTAGTCCATAGTAAAACGGAAATAACCAAGATATATGTTGAGGCCCGTGGCTTGAAATTCCAAGTTGCAATTAAGTGACTTAAAAGTTGAAATTTGTTAGAATCTGAGAACTATTTGAATAATGGGGTGTTTTGAATATCTGGAATCATAGGGAGTCTATCATTTCCATTTTTTTCTTCTAGCTTAGAGGGAGAGAGCTCTTCCCTCTAAGCTAGGGTTTTTGTTTCTTTAATTGATAAAAAATAAAAATGAAAAACCCCTAGCTTTTCAGAGCTGGATTTCAACCATCGATGGACTGTCCTGGCTCGAATCTGGTCGACACCTACACCCGATATTGCGAGATTATATCAATAAATGAACGTGCAAAATCAAATTAGGACCTGGTTCTGCTTTCAAAGTTGGTTGACCCAAGAGGACAATCAAGTGACAGGAGTGTGATTTTTGATGACCTTTCCAAGCTCATGTCACTCCTAAACTTGACTGTAGATTCTCATTCATTCACATGTTTCTATGGGTTTGTGCTTTTCATTTGCCATGAAAATGGGCAAAAGAACATCAATGTAAGAAGGGCTGTAGCTGTGTGGAGATTAGTTTTGACAGGAAGGTTTCGACCTCCTAACCAATGGTGTGAATTTGTCAAGAAACATCATCAGCATGATATTTCTGAGGACACTTGGCAACAGCTTCTACCATTTAGCAGATGCATACATGAGGATCTTGAAGGATATGACCCTAAAGGTGCTTCGCCTATTCTCATTGATGAATTTGTGGAGCATATGTACAGAATAACTCAATCCAACAGTTGCAGCACACGGAACATTTCTGGTGATTGTGGTGAAATGGAAACACAACCATGCATGCCTGGTTCATATGCTGGACTGAGAGTGCTTCCTGGTATGAAGAGGAAATCTCTTGCCATTGTCGATGGAAATGAAGCACTGAACTCTTGGAACTCGATGAAATCAGAGCATTTCTCAAAATGCCAGCGTAGCAAGCAGATTCCTGTTTTTGATAAACAGGACTCCCTGGAGACCAACTCATCAGATGATCATGTGGAAGTGAACAAACACAGTCAGCTAGGTTGCTCAAACAGTTTGTCAACAAATATGAAAGATGGGTGAGTGAACAATTCTTGCCTAAAAAGGTTGGAGTTTTGTAGAAAGTTCAGCAGCATCAGATAAAATCAAATCAAACTAAATTCATCAGGGAATGGGTTTTATAGAATTCAACTTATAGGCACGGTACAAGTGGATGAGATCTAGAAATCATTCAAATGAACAACAGTAAATCATTCAAATGCAGTGAAACTGAGCCACAATACAACAACAGTAAATTTTGTTTGTGAAACTGAGCCACAATACAATAATAAATCATTCAAATGGAGTGAAAATTTAAAACCCCACTTAAATCCACACTACATTTTCTTAAACTTGGAAATCACATAATAAAATTTGTTATTTCTATGATCTTTTTAAAATTTTCCCATCAAAACAAATAAAACAGTAAAGATTCACATATTCTACCCCGAAAAAAGATTGAAAAATAAAATTATTCCATTAAAGAAGATCTAAAGAAAATTTCCAAGCGGAAACAGAGAAAAAGTACCCTAATTCCAGTGTGTAAATCAGATATTTCCGAACACAATCCTCTAAACCTGCGCTTTCTCAAACCAGTACCATACATTATCTTTCCAGAAAGATGAATTCCATTAAGATTTCCCAAAGTCCAGTAAAATCCATCGAAATCTCGCTATTTGAATCCTCTCAAAACTGAAAAAAAGGAAGCATGTGCATATTCGCATATAAGTTCTCAAATCGAAAGAAACTCCTTAAAAAATGAGCAAACTAAAAGAAACATTCCACAAAACCCAAATCAGAGAGCAAAAACCCAGATTCGAGAGCTGAAACCTACAAATTAGATCTCAGAAGTAAAAGAATCTCTACATGAGCTGAAACCTCTCAGAAACCATACCTGAAAGTGGAATTTTGTCAGAAAATGCTCCAAACGGGATCAGATCTGCATTTAAAGATAGGGTTAGGGTTTCGGCTCCCTCCCTTCTTTGGATAACAAACACACACACAAAGAAAAAGAGAGAAAGGTTAGGGGTCGGAGAGAGAGGGGAATCATCGGTGGGGAGAGTGAGATCGGGGAAAAGAGAGAGAGAGAGAGAGAGAGAGAGAAATGGAGCATTTGGGCACGGCTCTGTTTTGAGCATGCGCCCAAATTGGGGGCTCCTTTGATGGACGGACATGGACGGTCCGATCAAGGACTCTGTGGGGCCCACCATGATGTATTTCGTTAATCCATTCAGATCCATAATTTTAATAAATTATTTTACTTTAAAAAACCAAATTTCAGATATATTAAAGGCCCAAGTGGACCACACCATAAGAAGCAACTGTAATTTAATATCAATGTTTCCTACCGTGTGGTCCACTTGAGCCTTCGATCTGGCTGATTTTTTATTTTAACCTCTAAAGTAATATTTATAAATATATAGATGGCTTAGATAAAATATATAGTTTTTTTTAGGCCTTATAGAGCCCCTTACAACACTATTAATTATTAATGGTGTATCAACTTTTTCGCTACGGATTAAAACCGTAGCAACTATAGCTAAGGTTTATATCCGTAGCAAAACAGTAATGTGGTCTGAATCCTTTGTCCCTTTTTTTGGTAGTGATGGAAAAACCCCTTTGGGAAAAAATTATGGTACAAAGCAACGAGTAATGCACTATGAAAGTAGAAATTACAAGAGATAGAGTCTTACCAATTTCAATAAGCCTCAAATCTACTTCACACGCCCTATCTATGCTCTTGAACCCTTAGTAATGACTTAGAAATCCCTAATATACCTCTCCTCATCCCAAATTCCAATTACACCTGATATATAAACTATTACAACCGAAATAGGAAACAAATCCTGCACTTACGCAATTTTGGTCGAATTCTCGATGAGACCTTTGATGGCATCGACAACCCATCAAGGATCTGTCAATGGCATCGAACTTACTTCGATGACATCGAGTAGCAACAATCAAACATTCCAGCAATCAATATGAAAATTTTCTAATGGGATCGAGCATATATCTGTCAAGAACATCGACATCTGTCGATGGCATCGAGTGGTCTGTCAATGGCATCAACAAACTCTATTATCGATAGATTTAAGACATCAACAACAATAGGTTGGGGAGGAATGTGGGGTGGGTGATGAAGAGGTGATGTATGGGTTATGGTGAGGAATGTTGCAAGTGGTGATGATAGTGGAGGTGTGGTTACAGGGCTATTGCTAGTGGTGGTGTGGTGGTATGGAATGTTGCAAGTGGAGGTTGGTGGTGGTGTGGCGGCGAGGTTGTTGCAACTGGTGGTGATGGTGTCAGTGTGGCTGCGGACTGATGCAGGTGATGCGAATGGGCACTGCAGGGGCTGTTGCAGATTGGAGTTTTTATATTTCAGTTGGACACTAACAGAAGATCACTGCAGTTGACGGAGATCAATGTCTTGAATCAGATCCAAGTTCAGATACCATATGAACTTGGTATGAACCATATTAAAATCTATCCATTTATTAACAATAAATCAGTGTAGAATAATTGTATACACAGCTGTACATCTACATATTAGACAAACTATAAATATAGTATAATCACTACAACTGTACAAAATATTTACACACACATGATAGACTATAGACTATGCTTATTTTAGCTATTTTTATAGTGGTCGATTACATTCCGTGGACCACCACGGACGTCTAATCTAGCTACCAAATCTCGGGCCCCATCTGAGTATATAGGAGCCTTGATTCTATCATCTAGACTGTTCATCTAATAGGACACTACCTTTGTTTTTTGACCTGTGACTGGACAATTGTACCTGAGGAAACGGATTGGTTGTTAGATGTGAATAATAGTCATATTTCTCTTCTTATTCATTTCTTTTTCTTAGGAATCGGATTGGTTGTTAGACGTAGATAATAATCATATTTCTCTTCTTTTTATTTTTTTTCTTTTCTTTTTTTCTTTTTTTGCCACACACGCCTGCACACTCACACCACAATGGATGCTCGAACTCATGACCTTACGTTGAAACTCTTGCAAGTCTACCACTGAGTCATAAGGTCGTGGGCTTTTTACTCATTTACTTGTAGGTCACAAATTGAAGGTCACGATTGTACAATCAAAAACATTTTGTAGAATTATCCGTCCACTGATGCAACATTCTAATGATCTAATATAGGATATAGTGAATCATGGGCCCCATCTGGGCATATTGAGTAAAGCCTCACTTCAATGAACCGGCGCTTAGATTGATTATCTGGACTGTTCGTTTAATGGGACACTGAGAAAATTTAAAACGTCCCTATTTGCTACCTTGTTAGACAAATTGGGAGCTTGGATTGTTTATCTTGACTATCGGTCGAGTGGGACGCACACCACGGACGGCAAATTTCTTTAAAATCCTTTTAATTTATAGTTTACACATAGATAGTCAAAAAGAAAATACAACAACCGTCCACATCTTTGATTGGAAAGTTGGAAGAGAGTGGATTCATTTAGGTCGGTTTTACACCATGTTTCGTTGGGCCATGACATGTAACTATTTCATTGGTCACTCAAACGAGTCAGAAGGATGTCACCAACTCTCAAAAGACTGTCGGGTTGTGTATTGACTCTACCGTATTTTGCGGACTAAGGAAATGACATTACATTACAGCTGGACAGAACTTGGTGTTACCTGGCCTGAACGAAGTTTCTACGTGATGGAAGGCAATGGATGTCTGCGATCTCCTGATCGCGGCATGGTCTATCCGATTTGGGGAGCATTGAATCAACGGCCTGGATCATTAACATGGGTTCATTTCGAGGAACATTGGGCTGTAGATACCAAAAATCTCCTTTATCTATGGAGCATGAGATAGGGAATCATGTGGTGCAACTCGCACGAGAAAATATGCGAATAGCTAAAGCTAAACAAACTCCCTCCAAATCAGAACAGGTCAGTGCTGTTGATGGCATCGTAGAATCGTTTGAATGGAAGTTGGGCCCACGTCAAAGTTACATGCGGGGTCGAGTTCACACAGTTGGATGCCACGAACATGAGTCCGTTGTTTTCACCACTTTTGAGGCGAGTGCACTTTCAAGGTGCCTTTTACTGAGCATGTGCTTTCTATTGTATTTGATGTCTTAAATCTAATTAGATTTTGTGCAGTTTTTTCACGCAACTGCGAAAGTGTGAGATTTGAATATTTGCTTTCTATTGTATTTGATGTCTTAAATCTAATCAGATTCTGTATAGTTTTTTCACGCAACTGCGAAAGTGCGAGATTTGTTTCTGATTTCGTTTATGATTCTTTCTGATTTTTTTTTTTGAGATTTTTTCTAAAACTATATATATGGGTATAAACGGGATTGGGAGGTATTCTAAAGGATTCTAAAACTTTCTAAAAGGGTTCTAGGGTTTTTAAAAGGGTAGAGCAAGGGAGAGATTTGAAGAGTACTCAAGTCAGGTAAGTCTTTCCTCTATGTAATTTCCACTTTCATAGTGAAGATATGTCGCTTTGTGCCGTAGTTTTTTTCCAAAAGGGTTTTCCACGTTAAATCTTTGTGTTCTCTTGTGTTTGCTTAGTGCTCTTGGATTGCTATCCTAGATACATCTCCGTGTGATTCCGTAGTCCAAAACCCAATAAGAGGTATTAGAGCAATCGTTGGGGCATAGATTTGAATATGCAGGATTAGCATCAATGGGAAATGCCATGTTTGATAATGAGAAGTATTCAGGCAAAAATAATTTTGAATTATGGAAGATCAAGATTATTAGTTTATTAAGCAAGCAAGGCGAAGTTAAGGCTCTTGAGGAGCGAAAATCAACTATGAATGATGAAGACTGGAATACTCTTGACAAGAATGTTTTAGCTTCCATCCGTTTATATCTCACAAATGAGGTTCTCTACAATGTTTTAAGGGAGAAAACTATGGGTAGTTTATATGTAAAGTTAAAGAATATGTATAAGAAAAAATCCTCTAAAAATCGCCCACACTTAAAGCTATACTGGTATACCTTCAAGATGGCAGAGGGTGGAGATCTGGATGCTCACATCAGTAACTGTAATAAAATGGTTTGCAAACTGCTGGATATGGAGGAACTGATCAAAGATGACAAATAAGCATGTATGTTTTTGAATTCTCTTCCACCATCGTATGAGTCATTCAGGAACACAATATGCACTGCAAATAAACCCCTGAGTGACGACACCATTATCTCAGCCCTTCAAGGGAAGGCCATAAGAAAGCTAAACAGCGGTATGGGAACATCTTCCAATGCATTGTTTACGAGGGGAAGAAATACTGAGCAAGGTACAGGATCTTCAAGAGCCAGATCCAAATCTAAGGGCAAGGGCAAAGGTAAACTAAAGTGCTCGAACTGTGAGATAAATGGACACATAAAGAGGGATTGCATAAATCCTAAAGCAATGAAAGAAAACTCAGAGGCTTCTTCTAGGAAGGCCAATGTTGTCACATCTGATGAAGAAATAAGTGGAAGTGATGTTCTGTCTGTGTCTATGGTCAGACACTTGCATGGTAATCTTACATATGAGTGGATCTTTTGTAAGGCCTGTATCCTAGTCCATATCATTCCATAGACTCCTGCAGTCCTCTCGGTCGAATTTCGGCAAACCACGACCTATATCGGCTTTTGCGCACGACCCTAAGTCGCATTCTGAAGATCTGAGTCAACTCGACCTAAGACTTGTACCATTGCGACTGTACTGTCGCCGCGGTTCCAACGCCACATCTTGCGCACCGATGTGATACTTAGGCCAAGAGTTGTGGGCCAACGTATTTTTAGAAGAAACACCACGCGTTGTAAATTTTATGAGAATTTATCAAATCAATCACATCAATCAAGTCAAGTACAATAGGTACAACACCCATTCCTCTCTTACCAATAAGCATGACACCCTTCTCTCTCCCATCCCCAAAGTCAACCTTCCTTACAACAACCCATTCCTCTCTCCTTACATCTCCTCTCTCTCTCTCTCATTTTCTCATTCCATTCAAGAAATTCTCAAGGAGAGGAAATGTCCATGAGAGAGCTAAGAGTGTGGCCCACCTTCCTACCCCCACATCTTTCATCCTAGCCCTCCAAACTTCATCATCCTCCATCAAAATCAAAGCCAAGGAGTTTAAGAGTTCAAGGAGCCGAGAAGGAGTGAAATTAGTGGGTAATCATAGCGTAATATCTTGATTTTAATGTAGGGCCCACTTATGATGGGACCCATTTTGATGTATGTTTTGTAATTAAAGAGGGGCCCATAGTGGCCGGTTCCCTCCACTACACCGTCTCTCTCTCTCTCTCTCTCTCTCTCTCTCTCTCTCTCTCTCTCTCTCTCTCTTCCTTTTTGTGTGATGATGATGTATGTGGCCCACCTGATCTAGACTATCCATGTGTTGGGCCCCGCCTTGCTGCCTGTCCATTTGGATAGGCCTGGATGAAGTAAAAACACAAATATCAACTTGATGCAAATGTGAGGCCCACCTCAATGATGTGCTGCCTCCCGCATGTGGGACCCACCTGAAATGGAAGTGGATTAGCTGGGGTACCTCACACCAGTTATATAGCCGTTATATTTATGTTAGCAAGCAGTGTGGGTCCCACCGGCTGTATAGCTAATGTTGTGACGTTAGCAGGTGGCCTAGATCACAAGGCAAGTGTTATGAGTACACCATTCATCCATAGGGCCACCCTACATGTGCTACACGTGCAGGGCAAGGGGCCTACCCTGATGTATGTTCCTTACATCCGTCCAAACCTTGGACGGTGGAGGGGCTGTTTCATGTAACCCATGCTGGTCAGCGGCAGTGGGGCCCACATGCCATGTGCATGAAATCCAGACCGTTCACCGTGTGGGACCCACACGTGATGCATATCCACACCATCCATGGCCTGGACGGCGGGGGCCACCATGATATATGTGTCTTACGTCCAGGCCGTTCGTCTAGGCTTGGACGCTGGATGTTAGTGTAAAAAATATATATATAATAATAAGAAAAGATACATAATATAATATTAATAATATTATTATATTATATTATATATATACGTATGATATATACATATATGTATATGGTGGGCCCCATGTGGGATCCACTAACTGGATGGATTGGCTGGTGTACTTCACACCAGCAGGCAGCTAGTGTGATTAACGTCAGCAAGTTCTGAGGACCCCACCGTGATATATTTGTTTCATCTCAGTCATCCACCTGTATGTGTGGGGCGACCGTGATGTATGTGTGCTCCATGCCATCCACTCGTTTAAAATTCATACCGTCCATCATGACGTTAGCCAGAACCAAATCTCCAATGGCCACATGCATGGGACTCCATCGTGATGTAACTATATATCCAGTTCGTCCATAGACGGTACTTTTTGGGGCCCACCTTTGATGAATGTATTGTACATCCATATCATGCATCCGTGAGGTCCGATGTGATGTATTTGTGGCCCATCTGTGAGGCCCAATATAATGTATATATGGCCCACTGTGATGCGACCCATTGTGATGTATATAGGCCCATGTGATGCGGCCCAATGTGATGTATATATGGCCCACTGTGATGCAGCCCATTGTGATGTATATATGGCCCATCGTGATGCGGCCCATTGTGATGTATATAGGCCCATGTGATGCGACCCCATTATGATTTATATGAGGCCCATTTGGCGAGGTCCACTATGATGTAATTGTGGCCCAGGTATGAGGCCTGATATGATGTATTTAAGGCCTATGAGTAAGGCCCAATGTGATGTATATATAGCCCATGTAATGCGGCCCATTGTGATATATTTGAGGCCCAAATATGAGGCCCATTATGATATATTTAAGGCCCATGGGATGTGGCCCATCGAGATTATATATGGCCCACCGTGATGCGGCTCATTGTGATGTATATAGGCCCATGTGATGCGGCCCCATTCTGTTTTATATGAGGCCCATTTGGTGAGGTCCACTATGATGTAATTATGGCCCAGGTAAGAGGCCCGATATGATGTATTTGAGGCCTATGAGTAAGGCCCAATGTGATGTATATATAACTCATGTGATGCAGCCCATGTGATGTGCCCACATGATGCGACCCATTTGATATGTATTAGGCCCATGTGACATGGCCCATTGTGATATATCAAACCCTTTTGTAAGGCCCATTATGATTGTATGAGGCCCATTGAGATTGTATGCGGCCTATTATGTTGTGTTTGAGGCCATGGGCCCACTATACATTTGGTCTTATGAAGGTCACTCCTTGGGAGCGATGTTGGTTAAATGTCTACATTGATGGGCAATGATGGTTAAATGTCCACATTGTGACCTTCCCTTAGGCCCTTTATTAGGCCGATTATCGAGGCCGATTTCACTTATCAAGGCTGATTCCGATTGTCGAGGCCGATTCCAATTGTAGAGGCCGATTCCGATTATCAAGGCCGATTCCAATTGTCAAAGCCGATTGTCGAGGCTGATTGTCGAGGCTGATTCCGATTGTCAAGGTCGATTGTCGAGGCTGATTATCGAATCTGATTCCTATTGCCGAGGTCGATTACCAAGGCTGATTATTGATGCCGATTATCGGTGCCGGTTGTCGATACCGATTATGAGTATGTGACAGCATAGCATTATGATACATGCTCATACGCATCACTGGCATGTTTGTTATGAGATGTGATTGACCATTTCATATGCCATAGGGTAAGTTGTTTATGAGACTCCCTGAGAGACAGAGTTGCCCCACATCAACGCACGGTATGTGTAGGATTGATGCATGATTTAACTGTGTGATTCATGCATCTTACATTTTGTAATATGACCACTGTACGCCCTAGTGACATCAGGGTCGTGTCCTCCATAAGCATATCATGGATGGCCAAATGGACACCAAAAATGTTTGGTTCTATCATATGGGCGTCATAGATGTCCATGGGTAAAAATTCCTAAACCTCCATAGCCAGGAAATGCCCCAACGTGAAGACTAAGTGGATATATATATATATATGTATATATATATATATATATACATGAGGGCCGTATATAAGTAAGTCATATCTCTCACTGTGTCGTGGTCAGTTGGGAGGGGGTGTGACCTTACCTGCCTGAGTGAGGGGACAATATCTATGTTGAGTTTGACCAGCTTGAGGAATGAGTCCACTATAGACGAGTCGAGTCCGATATTGGCATGTGGATAGTGAGGTCTCTTCAACTTACCCAGTTGTGCGCTCGGATAGGGGCAGCAAGTTGGTGTAGAGTGTAATAGACCCTGGTGATTATCCCAAAGATGCATGGTACTGATATGTGGCCTTATTAAGTAGGAGTTGTATACTCATTCATTCACTATCCACTCGAGTTGGTAGTGCGCAAATAATTATTATGTACCTTCACAATAGTCAGGATTTTGGTTGGGGCGCGCGATTAACCTTAGATCAGGAGTTTACCACATTGAGTCTGACTATCCAAATTTAGGTATGAGACTGGCTTGGATAGAAGTCCCTTGTGATGGACCCCATAGCCTGCGATACTACGTATTATCATCCCGACTTCACACTCCAGCTTAGTCATTACATTCGCATCACATACTGCATCCGCGACATATGGCATTTTGGGTTGCTATGTTTCTGCATTTATATGGCCTAGATGAGATTGACAATATTAGTGGACTTGTCAGGATTTACATATTGCATTGCATCCTCAGTATATGATATTTGGCGTACTATGTCTCCATATTACAGAGCTGTTCTACATTGTTTCTTCAGTATATGATATTGGCTTATTATGTTTTTGCATCGCATAGCCTGAATAAGGTTGATGGTATTTATAGACTTACCAGCATGTTTCCACATTACTCGGTTATTGTACTATTTATGGATTGCCAGTATTTCCACTTACCCTAATATCTATATGCTTGGCACGTGCATCGCACATATTTACACCACCCACTAAGCATTCTATAAGCTTATGCACAATAGATGCGTGCAGGTGGCGTTAGGTCGCAGAAGCGTTGAGTTTGGAGCAAGCAGTTGTCTTCTAGAGCTTTGATTTTTGATATATATATATATCCCTTTCAGCGCTGTATTCAACTATTTATATTAGTGGATATGTGATGATGATGTTGCCTTTGTGATTTGGGTATACTTGTGGTTATGTTTCCTACGAGATAAATGTATGTTGGAAAATTCTCCTTGTAGGATCTCAGGATTGGAACCTGATGTATGGGCGCTGGGAGCCGGGAATGGGGTACTACAAAGGCTGTCAGCACCGGATTCGGCGATCGAGAATTTTGTGAGCCCAGTTTTCGAATTTGAGGCGTGACATCCTTGCCACAAGAGCATCATATCACATGAGTCCTCATCGTAGTTAGTTCGCCAATTACAAGGAATGCGATGGTGGACAGGTCTTTATGGGCAATGACAATACCTGTAATGTTGTGGCTATTGGTACTGTGAGCATCAAGATGTTTAATGGGATGGAGCATACCTTGACTGATGTGTCAGTTAAGTTCCTGATATGAAGAAAAGTCTGATTTCTCTTGGTGCACTTGAGGCTATAGGGTGCAAGTTCACTGGCATTTATGGTGTCCTTAAAATTTTGAAAGGGACACTCATGGTTATAAGAGCGCAAAGGTGCGGAAACCTTTACAGGTTGATCGGGAACACTTCAGCAGGTGGAGTAGCAATGGTTGTTGCAAATTTCACGTCTGTACGTATGTGGCATGCTCGTCTGGGCCACATGAGCGAGCAGGGCATGAAGTACTATCTGATCATTGTTTGATTCCCGCTTTTAAAAATTCTGATTTAGATATATGTGAGCATTGTATATATGGTAAACAATCTAGATTATCTTTTAAATCTGAAAAGCATGTATGTAAGGGAGTGCTTGATTATGCACACTCTGACGTATGGGGGTCATCACCGGAGGTTCCCATTAGGGGGTCGTTATGGTTTGTTTTATTCATTGATGACTACTCAGGAAAGTTTGGGTTTACTTCATGAAACATAAATCCGAAGTTTTTACCATATTTAAACAATAGAAGGCAATGGTGGAAAAACAGTCAGGGCGAAAAATAAAGTTTTTAAAGACTAACAATGGTGGAGAATTTACTTCTATTAAGTTTAATGAATGTTGCAAGGATGAATGGATCATCAGACATAACACAGTGAGTCACACGCCTGAAGAAAATGGTGTGGCTGAGTGGATGAATCGGACTCTCTTCGAGAGGGCTAGATGCATGTTAAATAATGTTGTGTTGGGCAAGGACCTATGGATAGAGGTCATTAACACGGCTTGCTATTTGGTGAGCCGGTCCCCGTCTACGGCAATTGAATGTAAATCTCAGAGGAAGTATGGAGTGGTCATATGCTGGACTACTCACATTTGCGTATATATGGTTGTGAAGCTTACTCTCACGTATCACCAGTTGAGAGAGATAAGCTAGACCATAGAGACAAAAAGTATATTTTTGTTGGCTATGGTTTTGGTGTGAAAGGTTACAAGTTATTCGACAATTTCACACGTAAGATCATCACTTGTCGTGACGTTAGATTTGATGACAGCTCCTTATTCCACAAGAATGATCAAGAGGAGCAAGAGGAACCAGAAAAGTTAATCATAAATGTCTAGATTGACACATATGATACTTAGGCAGAGACAGATACTCAGACAGAGGTACATGAGAAGGTAGAGTAGCCACCTATGAGAAGAAACTCACCGAGTGATCATAGGTTATGGCAAGATATAGGGATGACTCTAATATTACATATGCCCTCATTACAAATGAGGGGGACCCGTCTACTATTCAAGAAGCTATTAATGAGCCTGATGCAGAAAAGTGGGAGGTAGCTATGGACGATGAGATGGACTCGTTGCACAAAAACAACACAGGAGCTGGTGAAGCTTCCAATGAGCCGAAAAGAAATTGAATGTAAGTGGTTATTCAAAAGGAAATAGGACAGATATAAAAGCGAGGTTGATAGTGAAGGGGTATGCTCAGAGAGAAGGAATTAACTTCACAGATATATCGCGCCGGTTGTTAAGTAAGTATCTATCAAATTCGTGTTGGCATTGGTTGTCCAATACGATCTCGAACTGGAACAAATGGATGTCAAGACTGCATTCATGCACGAGGAATTAAAAGAGCATATCTTCATAAAGCAACTAGAGGGCAATAAAATTAAAGGAATTAAGAAAAAAGTTTACATGTTAATGAGGTCGTTGTACTACCTGAAATAATCATCTAGGTAGTGGCATAAAAAATTTGATTCTTTCATGCTGAGTTAGAAATTTACTCGAAGTGAATACGATCACTATGTCTATTATAAGACACTAGGTAATGGAAAATTCATCATCCTAGTATTGTATGTTGATGATATGCTGATCGCTAATCATGATATGTCTGAAATCGACGTATTAAATACTCAGTTATTAGGGACATTCGAGATGAAAGATCTAGGGGCTGCAAAGAGGGCTCTCGGTATAGATATTCATATAGACATGAAGAGGAATAGGCTTTAGTTATCGTGGGCAGAATACCTTAAAAATGTGTTGATCAAGTATGGGATGTGTTGGGGACAAAAGATACAGAGTTCGGAGACTCGGACTTAATGCCTCGGGTCGCCAAAGGATGTGTCAGATCCGAGGCATGGTTCACTAAACCGAGACAGAAGTTAAGTCGGTTCGGAGGATACATCAGCGATCCAAGGCATGGTTCACTAAACCGAGACAGAAGTTAAGTCGGTTCGGACGACACATCAGCGATCCGGGCATGCATCGGGCCGATCTTCTTATCAGATCGGCCAGCGCAAGATAAGGCCTCGTCCCGAATATCTTGGGATAAGATCCCCGACCCCGAAGCTCACGGGATCGGATGAAGACTGGAGATGGGTACGATCCTATCTCCGTGATACCAGGAGAGGATCCCGCACACGATATCAGGAGGAGAATCCTCGTACGATTAAACGCTCTAGCAGCTATAAAAGAGGAACCTCCATCGTCTTGTGAGGTAGGCAAAAAATTCTTTCTCAAAACCCCTCAATACATTTAGACCCAGAATCTAGGCCTGACTTTGGCATCGAAGGGTCCCCTGCTCTAGCCAAGGTCTCCTTTGTCCTCTTTCCGTGCAGGTATACGAAGGTCTAAGAGGACGAACCAGATTTTTGCACCAACAGTTTGGCGCTGTCTGTGGGAAACGTACAAAAAAGTCATCTCATATTTCTATATTGAATTCCATGGTGATGACTAGAAGGACGGTCCCAGAAGAAGATTTGAATGAGATTGCGATTACAGTCGCGGTCCCCGCAGCCCAGAACCCACCTAACAACCGCCAACGAGGAGCGACCAGAACAAGCAACAATCAGCGGGGTCGCAACGATGGGCGGTTGGACCAGGAGGTTCAAGAAATCCGGTCTGATATGAATATGATGAAGCAGATGCTGGAACGAATGTATCAGTAGCAAATGCAGCCACTCCCGCATCCTCAAGGGGAGACAGCGCACGTACCGACTGCGGCGGTTGATCCTCAACCTTCCGCGCCGCAGTCTTTCCGGCCGAGCCAACCCCAAGGCGAATCAGAACCATCTCCAGCGCAGTTGGCCAACGCTTCCCTGCCCCCGACCGATCTTCGACACGAGATAGAGCGAAGAAGGCGCAACCGCCCTTCCATGGAAGGCACGGCAGAGAGCAGTGAACCTTGGAAAGCCGACATTCAAAATTTTAAAAGAGAAGTGCGGGAAGAAATGGCGAAAGAGATGGCGGACATGAAGGATGGCCGGAATATGTATTCGACCAGATCCGAAGCAAAGGCGTCCCCCTTTGTGGACTCGGTAATGAAGGCTCGGTTGCCCGAGAGGTTTCGATTACCTCAAATCACTCCTTTCACCGGCAAGACCGACCCGACGGAGCATATCGAATGCTTTAGAACCTATATGGAGCTCCACGATGCCTCGGATGCAGTAATGTGTCGGGCCTTTTCTCTTACATTGACCGATGTAGCTCGACTGTGGTTCAAACAGTTGAAACCAAAGTCCATCAGCTCATTCGTTGAGCTGAGCGACGCCTTCCTCACCAACTTCATCGGTGGGAAAAAGAAATTGAAGCCCCCTGCACATCTGAACAATATAGTTCAAAAGCAGGGAGAGTTATTGAAAGATTATATCAAGCGTTTCAATTTCGAATCCCTTCAGGTTCGAAAACATTCAGAAGAAACGGCTCTCAATGCACTCATGCAAGGAGTTAGAGATAAGCCATTCCTGGCATCTCTAGACAAAACTCCGCCCGATACTCTGGCAGAATTTATGGCACGGTCGGATAAGTATGCAAACGCCGAAGAAACGCGAATTCTGCGTGAAACTAAAACTTTGGTCAAAGAGTCGGCTAAAAAGGAAGCCGACTCGGCCGGAGGAAGGAAACGCAAGGATGATCAAGTGCATGATAAGCGAAGGTCAGGCAAACGACCAGATCGAAGATTTTCCATATATACCCCCCTGAACAAGACTCAGGAACAGGTATTGATGGAAATCAAAAGCGAAGGCTTTGTCAACTGGGCCAGTAAGCTCAGGAGTAATCCTAATCGGCGGGACAAGGATAAATACTGCCATTATCACCGTGATCACGGGTATAACACAAATGATTGCCGTTACCTAAAGGAAGAGATCGAACGACTCATAAAGGACGGCCGACTCAAAGAACATGTGGTTAAAGCTGGGGTAGCTGAGGGACGTCCGACCGAGAGTCAGCCTATGGAAGAAATCCGGACAATTATCGGCGGTCCGCGAGGTGGGGGCGACTCAAACAATGCTCGAAGGAATCATGCGAGAAAACTTAGTCAGCCTGAGTCCGAACTTATGATTATAGATCGGCAACCAAAGGAGAAGAAAAGGGAAAGATATTGCATTTCGTTCACAGAGGAAGATGCCCGAGGTATCTATCACCCCCACGATGACGCATTGATTGTCACCCTGACTATCTCTAACCGAAAAGTGTTCCGGATACTCGTCGATACGGGGTCATCTGCAGACGTGTTGTTTACTCAGGCATTCGACAAAATGGGGATCGAACGATCCATGCTACGCCCGGTTCGGACCCCGTTAATCGGTTTTTCCGGAGGATAAGTACTGCCCGAAGGGATTGTCTCGTTACCACTCACTGCTGGTAGTGCCCCACATCAGACGACGATGATGGTCGAATTCTTGGTCGTTGATCAACCCTCAGTATACAACGCAATACTCGGCCGACCTTCATTGAGTCTCCTCCAGGCCGTGGTATCCACATACCATCTTTCACTAAAATTCCCGACTGAGTCAGGAGTCGGAATTGTCAAAGGAGACCAGCAAGATGCGAGGTGTTGTTACATGATAGCTGTAAAGGGAACCGCCGACAAAAGTCCGATCAACATATCAACGATCAAATCATTGGACCCTCGGGGCGAGAGTCATGAACGAGGGCAGCCGGTCGAAGATCTTATCTCAGTCCCCCTGGTCGAAACAGATGGATCCAAGACGGTACGAATTGGCTCGTCTTTACAGTCCCCCTTGAAAGAAAAGCTGATAGCCCTGCTCCGTAGGTACGCCGACGTATTTGCCTGGCGTCATGAAGATATGCCCGGGATCGACCCCTCTGTGATGACTCACCGACTCAACATCGATCCGTCATATCGACCGATCCGATAGAAGCGACGACCGCTCGGCCCTGAACGATACGCCATCATTGAAGAAGAAGTCAACAAACTCCTCCAGGCTAATTTCATAGAAGAAATACACTATCCAGAATGGGTCGCGAATGTCGTGCTTGTAAAGAAATCCAACGGGAAGTGGCGAGTCTGTATTGACTATACTGACTTAAATAAAGCCTGCCCGAAGGATAGCTTTCCGCTTCCGAGGATAGACCAGCTAGTAGATAGTACCGCCGGACATGAGCTCCTTAGCTTCATGGATGCATATTCAGGGTATAATCAAATTGCAATGCATCAAACAGATAAATCAAAAACTACCTTTGTCACCGAAAAAGGCCTTTATTGTTACCGAGTGATGCCATTTGGTCTGAAGAATGCCGGCGCAAAACTTATCAATGAATTTTAACTCTGTCGTGTCACTCGGATCCCTCGTACAGAAAACGGCAAAGCCGATTTATTAGCAAAGCTCGCCTCCGCCGATGAAGATGATATACCCAGGTCCGTCCCTGTCGAATACGTCGATAAGCCGAGTATAAATGAACCAATTAGCGAGGCCGTCAATACAATCGACTCGGAACCATCCTGGATCGATCCAATACGCCAATACCTTGACAAGGGAAAGCTGCCTGAAGATCGTGCCGAGGCTCGACGAGTTAAGATTCGAGCCTCCCGTTACACCATACTCAACGGAACCCTCTATAAGAAAGGTTACTACGCTCCGTTGCTGCGGTGCCTCAAACCCAGTGAGGCGAACTATGTATTACGTGAAATCCATGAAGGAATCTGCGGAAACCACTCTGGAGGGCGATCTCTCGCCCACAAGGTCCTACGATAGGGATATTACTGGCCCACTATCCAGCACGACGCTCGCAAGCTCGTCCAAAAATGCGATAAATGTCAACGGTTCGCAGCAATTCCGAGGCAAGCCCCCGAGGCACTGACGCCGATGACTGGTCCCTGGCCCTTCGCACAGTGGGGTGTCGACATCATAGGTCCACTCCCTATGAGAAAAGGTCAGACCAAGTTTGCTGTGGTAGCAGTGGATTATTTCACGAAGTGGGCCGAGGCAGAGCCATTAGCTAAAATAACCGAGCAGAAGATCACCGAGTTTGTATGGAAAAATATTATCTGCCGATTCGGAGTACCCCGTACCATTATTACAGATAATGGAAGGCAATTTGATAATAGGAGCTTTCGCGAGATGTGCGACAACCTCGGAATCAGAAACGTCTATTCTTCACCTCATCATCCTCAAACTAACGGACAAGTTGAGGCGGTTAACAAGATTATCAAGCAACATCTTCGGACCAAGCTTGACCGAGCCAAAGGAGCATGGGCCGAAGAGCTCTCGAAAATTCTTTGGGCTTACCGAACTACAGCTCGAACCGCCAAAGGAGAAACTCCCTTTTCGCTCGCGTATGGCTCGGAAGCCGTCACTCCCGTTGAAATCGGATTACCTTCGGCTCGAATCACTTCGTTCAATGCGGAAGAAAATGAAGAACTCCTTACACTCGGGCTCGACCTTCTAGACGAACAAAGGGAAGTGGCGCAGCTGCGCAAGGAGGCACGACAACGACAAGTGGCTCGGTTCTATAATACCCGAGTTAAGATCAGGAGGTTTCAAATGGGAGATATGGTTCTCTGAAAAGTATTTTCCAATACCAAGGAATTTGGATCGGGTACGTTGGGACCCAATTGGGAAGGACCCTATATCGTCTCGGGCACCATCCGACCAGGAACATATCGGCTAGAAGATCTAAACGGACAATCATTGCCTCATCCTTGGAACGCTGAGCACCTCAAGATTTACTATCCTTAGCTCGGTACTCAATGTTTAAAGACTCTGAACTAAGAAAGATTAAAGTCAAGTCAAATGAATAAAACTAAGCGTTTTCTTTCATTCATTAACCACATGCGAGTACAACATGTGAATACATCGATTTAAAAAAAATAAAAAATAAAAAAAAATAAAAAAAACACAAGGGGCCCTGGTTACTGTCCTCCGGTAGGAACGGTACCCGAAGCATTCTCGTATGTACCGGCCTCATCCCCAGCAGTGACTTCAGCAGTGGCGTCCGGATTCTCGGATTCCGAGGCTCCTCCACCCTCGATTTCTGAGAGATCAAGGTCAGGAAAAGATTTCTTTATGTCTTTGACACATTCCAGAAATCCGCTTTGGAACAAGCGATCCCTCTCATCCTCGAACTCCGCTGACTCAAGGAAAGCTTGGACGGCTTGGTCCCTAGCCTTCTCAGCCTCCCGAGTCTTCTCGTTGGCCTGCTGAATATGCCCCGCCGCCTCAAGCTTAGCTCGAGCCAAGTCATCTGCACAAGAAGCATGGACTGCGAGAACTCGTCGGTTCTCTTCTTCAGCTCTGGAAAGGAGAGCCAATACCCTAGTAACCTCGGCTTGCGCTTCATCAAGGGCTCTCCTAGAGAAAGCCGCCTCTGCTTTTGCGTCTTCGGCAGCTTTCAGGGCAAGGGCCGCCTCGCCTATCAGAACGCCGACCCGAGTTTCGGCATCCTCGCGTCGCCCTTCGGCTTCCGACAGAAGAGTCCGCAGCCGATGAGTCGAAGATAACTCTATGCTGGCCTTAACCAAGCAGGGAGCGAGTTCAAAAAGCACCCTTGCTGCATGGCTGATCGTTTGCGATGAAGGAGCATTGTAGAGACTGATGAACTCTCTTTCGCTCCCATGGGCTAAGGCCCAGGGAACCATCCCCAACACCACCTTCTGCAGGACGGACGGCCCTTCTTGGTTCGTTTCCTCCCCTCTGGAGGATGCAGCCCTCGTCTCTTCTTCCCCTCTAGAAGACGCAGCCCTAGTCTCTTCCTCCTGTATCGGAACATCCGTCGCAACGTGTCCCGAGTCGGGTGCCGCCTGAGGTTCCGAGGCTGCGGCCACCGTCACTTTCACCCTTTCTTCCGAGTCAGAAATTACGACGACAGTAGGGGTAGAAGAACTCGCAGGCTCCTTCTCCTTCCGCACCACTCTTTGTCTCTTCGGCGGCCGAGACTCCGACGGAAGAACTGATCGCGGAGGAGCCTTTAACTTTAAAACTGCCCTAAGAGGAGGACGAGCTCCAGTCATTTCCGAGGGGGCCGATTCGGGAACAATCCTGAGATGGGGTCGAGCTTCGGGCAAATCTAAAAATAAAAATAAAAAAAAAATGAAGTCAGGGAAAATTCAGAAGATACATGAAGATACATTTTCAATTACCTGTGACGGCCGAGTCTAGACCTGCGAGATGAAGACGCTCCGGCTGTAAGAGCACCTTCCAGGACCTATCTGCCGGATCCAACATCCTCAACTCTTTGATCCGAGCTGAAGCACTGGAGCCGAGCTTTTGCCGCTTCTTCAGAATATCTGCCAGACACAAGCCCGTCAGACTCAGAATATTACAAAAATAAAGAAGGGCAAGACAGAAGACCCAAGTCACCTGCTCTCTGGAACGCCCGAGGAACACGAGCCTCGCAGGACCCGGACTCAGCCATCTCCCAGCGACTGCAGGCCCAAAACCAACGTTCTCTCCAATGTTTGTTGGAAGTGGGAGGGTCAGTTATGAGGGAGCCGCCTCCGCCCCGCCAAGCAGCGAAGATATAAAAGCCGGGGTAGTTTGGGTTCACGCGCACTTGGTATAAGTGGAGAAATTCATCGACTGTTAGCGGTGGCTGTTCCATCTCAGCCCACAACACCGCACACCCGAATAAGTTCCTCCACCCATTCGGAACTATTTGCCCCGAGGTAACCTGAATACGAGATAAAACTCCCCAGACAATGGCCTGAAGGGACAGACGCAAGCTGCATTGCATCGAGACTTGGTAGATCGCGACCGCCCCAGCAGGAGGATGATCCGGCAAGTCACTCGGACGGGGGAGATAAGTGATAACCGATTCGGGGATGTGATACCCGATTCGGATTCTGTCTAAATCTGCCTCAGTTAAAACTGAAGGAACCGGCCGCTTAGATCATCCCCCGATCCTTCTCCTTCAGACTCAGCGTGTGCCGACTTATCAACAGGAACCGGCCCAGAGGTTTCCTCGACAATCAATATTTCCTCTTCCTCCTCCTCTTCTTCCTCCATGCCCCTTGGAAAATTAGGCCTTCCCAGGTGGGTTATTAAAGACGACCCACCACGAGAAGGATCAACGGAAGCAGGGCGCTCCGCCGGAGCTTCAGTGACCCTCTCAGAAAGAAAAGCAGCGTTCGCATCAACTGCTATCTCTGTCAGTAAGGAAGGCGATTCCGCAACATTCCAAAAACGTTGCGCTTCGCCTTCATCTCCGGAAACTCCCTCCTGGGGACTTCGAGAACCTCTAGCCGCCATTATCACTAAATAAAGAGGAAGGGAAAACTCACCGGAGGGAGGAAGGAAAACGGAAATGGCGAAAGGAGCCGCTGACAGTTAAGAAAGAGGAAAGGAAGAAGACGAAAGACCGAAAAAGCTCCAAAGGAAATGCAAAGCGGGAATGGCAGTAGAAGTTCGAAATGCTGGACCTCCACCATTTTATAAGATTGCCATGTGGCGAAAGCAATTAATGGGGAAATGATTCGACGCCTGCATCGACTCCCCCACTCGACACGTGGCGCACGTCGACTAACGACAATAATGCCCTTGCTACGTGTCCAACCCTCATTGGCGGGGCGAGCGATTTGACGGCTGTCAGTGCATGCGATGTCAGAAACTGAACCGTCTCCTGTCAAAGGCGACACAGAATGCATTAAATGACTACTTATTGTCTCGGACTAAGTTATGAACCGACTCAAAACTAGCTACTCCTAAGTGTCATATGAAACACATGGAGTAAAGGGGCTTACTGTTGGGGACAAAAGATACAGAGTTCGGAGACTCGGACTTAATGCCTCGAGTCGCCAAAGGATGTGTCAGATCCGAGGCATGGTTCACTAAACCGAGACAGAAGTTAAGTCGGTTCGGACGACACATCAGCGATCCGAGGCATGGTTCACTAAACCGAGACAGAAGTTAAGTCGGTTCGGACGACACATCAGCGATCCGGGCATGCATCGGGCCAATCTTCTTATCAGATCGGCCAGCGCAAGATAAGGCCTCGTCCCGAATATCTTGGGATAAGATCCCCGACCCCGAAGCTCACGGGATCGGATGAAGACTGGAGATGGGCACGATCCTATCTCCGTGATACCAGGAGAGGATCCCGCACACGATATTAGGAGGAGAATCCTCGTACGATTAAACGCTCCAGCAGCTATAAAAGAGGAACCTCCATCGTCTTGTGAGGTAGGCAAAAAATTCTTTCTCAAAACCCCTCAATACATTTAGACCCAGAATCCAGGCCTGACTTTGGCATCGAAGGGTCCCCTGCTCAAGCCAGGGTCTCCTTTGTCCTCTTTCCGTGCAGGTATACGAAGGTCTAAGAGGACGAACCAGATTTTTACCCCAACAGGATGGACCAGACAAAGCCGATGAGCGTTCCCCACGCGGCTTACTTCAAGCTTTCCTCAGAATAATGTCCTAAAACGAATAAGGAAAAACAAGTTATGTCTCATGTTCCTTATTCGAATGTAGTTGGCAGTTTAATATATGTCGTGGTCTGTATGAGACCAGATATTTTACAGGCAATCAGTGTTGTGAGTAGATAAATATATGTCAAACCCCAACAAGCAATATTGGGAAGCAGTGAAATGGCTACTTCGATACATTTAAGGTACAAAAGACTATGTCTTAACTTTTAAGAAGACAAAAGTACGGTTGATAGGGTATGTAGATTCAAATTACGCAGGTAGTGTGTAATCCAGAAAGTTTACTTCTGGTTACTAGTTTGTACTAGCGGGTGGAGTAATTAGTTAGATGTCGAAGATTCAGTCCGTGGTGGCTCTTTTCATGACCGAAGCAGAATATATGATAGTAAAAGCGTTTAAGGAAGGTGTCTAGTTAAGAACATGATAAATCAATTAGGGCTTCAGTAGGAGGCCGTGCCGGTTAATTGTGATAACGAGAGCACTATTAATTTGGCTAAAAATTCTATTTATCACTCTCGTACTAAACACATTAATGTTCGTTGCTACTTTATCCTACAGGTGCTTGAAGAAGGATGCGTGACTCTGGAGAAGATTCACACCAGCATGAATCCATGGGACATGCTCATCAAGGTTGTTCCTATAGAAAAGTTCAAGTTCTGTGCAACTTCTTTAGGCTTAGTGATGGGGTAAAAGGAAGACAGAGTGTGCACAAAAAGCATTGATGAAGCTATGATGTGAGGCAGAGATAAGAGAAAAGAAAAATGAATTACACGTTTAAAGACTGAAGACATGGTAGAGATTATTTTATTTAATGTCTTAAATCTAATTAGATTCCACGTAGATTTTTTGCACAACTACGAAAGTGCGGGATTTGTTTATGATTCTTTCCGATTTTATTTGGAATTCTTTCAAAAACTATATATATGGGTGTAAACGGGATTGAGAAGTATTCTAAGGGATTCTAAGGCTTTCTAAAAGGGTGAAGCAACAGAGAGATTTGAGGATTGTTCAAGTCTGCTAAGTCCTTTCTCTTTGTAATTTCTGCTTTCATAGTGAAGATTTGTTGCTTTGTGCCGTGGTTTTTCCCGAAAGAGTTTTCCACGTTAAATCTTTGTGTTCTCTTGTGTTTGCTTGGTGCTCTTGGATTGCTATCTTAGATCCATCTTTGTGTGATTTCGCGGTCCAAAACCCAACACTTTCAGCATCCCTTTTTGCACCTATATCCTTCTAATGCAGTGTGAAGTTGAGCTCATCATGATTTATGTGTTTTATCCACACCGTCCATCTCTCTTTTTGACTTATTTGAGGGCAAAGAAAAAAAAATTTGAGGTATATCCAAACTTAAAGTGGACCACACCACAGGAAATAATAAGAATTAAATGTATACTATCGATCAGCTGATATTTTTATTTTCCCCTCATCTAGGTCTGTGTGACTCTATAAACATGTTGGATGACAATTAAACCTCATGGTGAGCCATTAAAAGGTTTCAACGGTGAATATCATTATCCCCACTATTTTGTGTGGTGTGGTCCACTTGAGCTTTGGATATGACACAATTTTGAGCTTATGCCCTAAAATTAGCAGAAAAAATGAACATGATAAAATACATAAATCATCACGGTAAAGGGTAGTGAGAACTTCACTACACAATCCAAGTGGTACAGTAGACCATGATCTACTGTAATAGAGTGATACACGAATACAAGAGGGAAAGGAAGGAATTTATCACAAGATTTCTACCGTAAGAGAGTGCTACACCTATACAAGAGGTAAAGGAATGTAAAATCGTCGTATCTGGTTTTAATGTTCTTTTATCGCGTGTAAAATCGTCGTATCTGGTTTTAATGTTCTTTTTCGCGCTTCTTCATGCCCATGCACGCCTTTACAGCCGTCAGTCGTACGCAAATTGCAAGTTCATGAAGTAGGAAGCTACGTGGAGCCTGCAAAGATTCTAATGAAAAATCCAATCCGTTCATCAGTTTCGCGAGACCGTAACAAGACAATAGTCCAAAAATCGGGCAGATTTAAAACTCAGGTAGACCATGCTGTTGAAACCTTTCTGGAGCCAACCATGATGTTTATATGCAATCCAAGCCGTTCTTAGAGTGATTACCATTCAGATAAACTGGAGGCACAAATATCATACTGATACAAAAAAATTTGTGGCCCCCACAAAGTTTCCATTGGCAGACTTTCAATCCCCTTTTTTCACGTGGTGTGGCCCACCTGAGCTTTGGATTTGCCTTATTTTCTGGACTTTTGTCCTAACGTGGTCTTTCCAAGCTGATGAACAGAGGGGATTTGTCACGGGCATCTCTGTGAACACCACATAATTTTCGATCTCATGACTTTCTGTGTAGGGGGCACAGGCGCTGGGCGTCCCATACAGCCGTATCATCTTGATGACAGTAGTGCATACGGGACAATGAAAACCGGTTTTGGATGATACTTCAAACCTTTGTCTTAATCCACTTTCACAGTATTTCAATTTCTGTTTTTTAAAAGTGACTTTGGACTCCAATCCCACTTTGATTGGTCCCGTTGCAGTACTTCACAATGTATAGCAAAAATGGAACATATTCAATAAATTATGGTGTACTATAAATAAGTTAAGCCACCTGTCATTGTTAAATTTGGACAGAGCCCCTTGTATAAGGAATAGCCCGATTTAGATTAAATGTGAGCGATTTTATTAGATACTTAGCATGCTAAAGTTGTGTTCTACTTTAATTAAACTGATCGTCTGTCATCCCATGAGACAAATTAGGACCAAATCTGCAAAAATTGGCCTGACAAGTTAACCACCAATTGTTACAGCGATCAAACAATTTAGGAAGGGAATGGTTAATCTTTATAGATGAGTCATTTTTTCCTTAAAGACAATGACTTTAATTTCAATAGTGATAAGTTAGACTATGCTTCTCAATGAAAATAACAAAAGATAGACAGATAAAAATAATAATGATTTGCTTGCCAATTTTATTAATCTGAATATCAATGTAGTACCATCGGCAAGGAAATTAAAAATAATAATAATAATAATAAGAAAAGAGATTACCGATAACGGTCCGTGTTGGTGAAAATGGCTATGATCTTAACAATTCTTTGGACTTAGACAGTCATGAGACAATCGTGTAAATTTATAGATGTCCATGAGACATTCAGAGTGTGAGGCCAGTAAGATCTGACTAGGGATGTACGAAGTAAAAACTTGGTAATGTGGAGATCCAGTGATGGGAGCGGTCGATTGAACAATAGAAAAATTAAGTTAAGAAACTAAAGACTCCAGTCTTACTGCAGTATAACACTAGATAGAAGTGGAGAAAACTAAGCTAAGAAATTAGTAGATGTATATAAACAATAAAAGATATAAGCAGCATAGTAGAAAGTTTGTGTGAATGTACTAACATGTGGGCCTGAACTCATCTTTAAGTACTGTTTTTATAACTTTTTGAGAGGTTGTGGTCATGCGTATGATTATGTGACTTGCGCAAGAGCATTTCGATTACATAGTGGTCATATCCTACTTGGATTTGGTATCTTTGCTGCATTGTGCCATCATAAGCGATATGTTTTTATTTCTAGATGGCTTCTCACTATTTTCTCTGATATTCTTATGGCTTCTACAAAAATCTTGAAGGTTTTTTAGAGAAATATCCTTTTACATTAAAGTCTTATATCAGCCATGCCACGCGAACATTGGCTAAAAAGAGTTTAGCAACAACAAGTTAGTGAAACTTTCTCCACATGTTAAGGGTTGTGTGTGCTTTACATCTCTTATCACATGCCATGCGAGAGATGACCATCATTCAGGCTCCGCCTATGCGCACGACTTTAAGCGTCTAGCCTTTTGGCAAGATACATGTCCTCAGTAGATAGGCATCTATGATTTTTTCTTGCTACAGGTATGTTCTTCTACTACTTTCGTGTGACCTTACCAATAAGTGGTGGCTTCTTAATCATTGATCTGATCTACATTAGACTAAGTGTAAACACTGGCCTCATGTCTCCTTACATTCAGATAATGTGAAGAAATATTATTTCTTTTTAGTTTTTCGTCATGAGTGACAAGTGACACATGGCAGCACAGGGTTTGCATTCAGTAATTGTGGGCAACCTATGGCGTCAGAAACTGCCTCTCTTATTTACTGTTGGTGAAGAGATCGATGATTGATCCAAAAGGATGACAACCTCAAGTGTAAGGCTGTGATGTAGTTTTAACTACGAGATCGAGATCAAATCCTTAGAGACTTATATTAGTACGTTCTCAAAACACTTTAGAACTAGAATTAAACTAAAACTAATTATGAAACTTAAATTAGATGGAAGTAATAATAAAAATCTAAGTATTGTAAAGAGAAAATCAATCAAATGAAACACTGGAGCAATAAGGATCTACTTCTAGCAATTCTCAATACCTAATTTATTTTATTCAATTAAATAACACAGTTAGAATTGAAGTCCTATCCTATCTAGCTGGATAATAGAGTAGTTAATTCAAAATTCATAAACCAAAACAAATATGAACTTCAATTGATTCAATTCCCACATAAAGCACCAAGTTATTAATCGTAGGGAATCTAAAGTATCTATCATACCCATAGTCTATGAAAAATTGATGAATATTACAAATTAATCCCTTACAAAATAAATAAGCAAACAACCTTAGCCTTCTTAATTAAGCATTGAAAGTACCCGGAGTCGACAATAGATCAAAGTAAACTAAAACCAAAGCTTTATTCAAACTAAAATCAATAAATTGTTCAACATTTAAACCATAAAACTTAAATTAAAGTAAACTATCATTAAAAATAACTATAAGTTGCACCTCTTAGCCCTACCTAAGATATTTAACCAACGACTATCATAAGTAAACTAAACATAAACAAAAACATGAAAAATAAACTAAAACTATAAGATTGAAGAAAAAGAACGACTCCATAGTGAAAGTTCGCATGTGGCATAATGGACACTACGGGAAATTGCTCTTTTACCGACGACCTAATTCGTCGGTATTTCATATTTTTTCGTCGGTTAGTGATTATTACCAACAAAATATGTTGTCACTAATATCGTCACAATAAGACCGTGGCTAAAGCCTTTTCTCGACGAAATATGACTTTGTCAGCAATGATAAAACAAATACTTACGACTAAAATCGTCAACCAAACATGTTACTTTTAGTAGGAAAAAATAATATATTTCATCAGTAAACATAGCTTATACCGACGAATATATTCATCGGTAAAAATGATAATACTGACAAAAAAATTCGTCAGTATAAGCCCACTATTACCGACGAGTATGTTCGTCGGCATAAGCCCGCTAATACTGACATTACCAACGAGTATGTTCATATGCATAATCCCGCTATTACCGACGAATTATTTCGTCAGTATATCTCATATATAGATTGTTGGTATAAATTTTTGTATTAATTTCTACTTAGGAAATATTTCATTGGTATAAGTTTTTAACTTAATATTACCAACGAAATAATTCGTCGGTATAAGCCCACTATTACCAACGAGTATGTTTGTCGGTATAAGCCCGCAAATAACGACATTACCGACGAGTATGTTTGTCGGCATAAGCCCACTATTACTGACGAATTATTTCATTGGTATATCTCATATATAGATCATTGGTATAGATATTTGTATTAATTTCTACTTACAAAAGATTTTGTCAGTATAAGTTTTGGACCTATTATTACCAACAAAATATTTCGTCGGTAATAGTTTGTTCCTTCCCGGTTTCATTTTATTTCAAAATTCAGGAAAAATTCCTGATATACACCTGTAAATACACCTGTTACAATACATTTTCACCATATTCACATCCACATCCATCTAAACACAAAATACATCCATCCAAACACAAACCACATCCATCCATACACAAACAATCCTATCCACATCTACATATATACAACCCATATTCATCCACGCACAAATACATATAAGTTTAACATTCGTATATAAAATAAATCATAAATTATAAAAATTCACGACGATGAAGGCGAAGGTGGAGGGGCATCGATGGCAAAGCATGCAGCGAGAGCCTGAAACATCTCATACATCCGTCGCTCATGCTCCACCCCCATCTCCTCAATCATCCTCTCTTGCTTCTCCAGTCGCCTCTCCTCCTCCCTACGCCTCTACTCCTCTCTCCACCTCTGCTCCTCCTCTTCCCTACACCTCTGCTCCTCCTCCCTCTACCTCTCCAGCTGCTCTCTGATCTCATCGACCATGACCCGTAGTTGCTGAACTCTCTCTCTACGATATCAGCTCGGCATAGGACGTTCTTCCCAGCGACGGATTGGCTAGAGGCAGCTCTATTGTAACGACCTTGGAATTTTTGTGCTAATCTTTCCTTAAGTAGTTGTTTTTGGGGTAATTAGCGCTTTACTTGATTGCTTGTGAAATTCGCATCAATCACTTTAAATTGTATCTGCATGGCTCTAAACGTGCAGATTAGTGAGCGCTACGTTACTCTGAAATCCGGGATCCATCGCTAAATCCAGTTGTTCTGGGGATTTTTTTGGAAGATCTGGATCAGACCTAGACCGCGCGTCGAAAGTCCGATGGCGATGATCTTAGGCTGTTGCGGTCACCGAGTTGGGCTTGATCTTCACCTCAAAAATCAAGTCGATCTGATGTTCTGGGTCGATTTGGTTGAGCTCGGAGTGAAGAGTGTGAGAACGGTTGGAATTTAATAAGCTTTTTATGAAATCTGAGTCGTGTCGCTTGCGCGACGATTTTAAGCATTCTGACCGTTGGTTTCTAACCCAATTTCACCCTCTGATCAGGATAGTTGGCCCAGGCATATCCTAGTGCTTGTGGACCTGATCGAGATTCCGTGACCGTTGATTTGAGTGTGGTCCGTCACGGCTGATCTGAAGAGCCGGTCGGTATGAAAACTCTGCTTGACCTAGATCCATGGTCAAGGAGCTTAAGTCCGACCTTTCGTGGTTATAGGCCCACCAGAAGTGCTTCGTTGGATCGAGAAAGGCATACTTTGGTTATAACCTAAGTATACCTTGACCCTGGGGTTATTTCCATCATTTTAAGGTCTATATATAGTCCTTAAACCCTAGCTCTCATTTCCATACGAATTTCTCTAACCCTACCTTGGAAAGAGAGTGGAAAAGAGAGAGGAAGTGAGAGAGATTAGTTGGTGAATCACCTTGATTCTTCCTTGTTCTTCTTCACCTTTGAATATTCACTTAAAACCGTTCCTCTGACGATTCTGAGTTCTTTTGGGGTAAGTTAACCTAACCCTAACCTGTGTTAGAGCTTAGACTAGACTTGGTGTTGTTGTTTCTCATTTCTATCCTTATTTTTAGGGTATTCTAGCGCCGTTGACGAAGACAACTCGTCTAAATCAGCTCGGCGGTTCCTTCTTCGCTTAAGGTGCGGACTTTAAGTGTATAGGTTATGGTTTTCAAGGCTTTCAATCCCAGTTAGTGATTTATTCTTGTTATGGATGAGATTTCACATGCCAAATGTTGTGTTTACATTGCTTTCCTGATATGCATGTGCTATATTGAGATTTGTGTATTCTAAGTGTATTTATAAAGTACCGTATACATATAAAATACGCACTTGTGTTTGCCATGATTAATTGTCGGGTATGTATGCTAGATGCATGTATGACAACTCCTTAGTAAAAGGAATTGCCTAAGTGCATGTATTTCAACATACGCCATGTATGTTGTTCCATGTGTGCTAAGTGTTGGTAGAAATGCATGAATGGTCTAAGTGTAACTTATTACACTTATTGTGGGCATTGAGAAGTGATTCTCAATACTCCTATGGATGCGCATGTTTTCCTTTATGCAGTTACATTCCAAGTTATTTAAATTCAAGCATCTCCTATGCTTACATTTATGTTAAGCTGATGTTCTTCAGATGTGTATGTACCATGATTTGAGCTGTTAATCCATTACTGCTTTATATTCCATATGAATATCTGTAGTTGTGTAAGATGTTTGGGACTATGTCTTAGTCCAGGAAATCGGTAATTGATCCTATGAATCGTGGTTAAGATTGCTTTCGCCACGTAGGACGCATTAGACGAACCCGAGCCGTATTAGAGTTGGCGGCAGTGGTTTGGCCACGCGGAGTGTTTGCGCACTCTATGTCGTTCAATTCAACGTGCGCTCGTGCTAGTCGAGTTCGTCAAGTAACCCGATTGTCCGATGTATGTTAACCATGTATGGACACTACTGCTTGAATCTAGGGTACCGAACTTACCAGTGAAATCCTAATAACCATGGTACCTGATCCGCTAAGACTCATGAGCCGGACATGGTGGTATGGGACACCGTGGTCGAGCTGTCGGCCTACGCTGGGGTGACGAGCCTCCCCGTAGTGACCAGTGAGCAACTAAACTCGTGAGCCGATTATGGTGGTATGGGACACTATATTCGTGCTGTCGGCCTACATTGATTGGTGACGAGCCCTTTGTAGTGACCTCGAGCATACCTGGATACCGTAAGGAGGTGACGAGCCGATCTGTGGTAGTAAGGGCATGAAAGGCGTGCATTGATTGGTGACGAGCCCTTTGCTACGACCTCAACTATATGATCTTATGAGATATCTAGGATTGACGACCCTAGTATGGATCACTGTTTGGATGGTGATATGAGGAAGGTATCTTAGCTTCCCAATCCTGTTGTGTGAAATGGACTAATAACAACTTGGTAATCATAACCATGCACCGCATTTGCATGTGCTTTGTAGATGTGGCGCACTTTGAGGCGATGTCATGCGTAACGTAAGATGAAGACGCTGAGGGTGTACGTGTGAGGGCACGCATCATATTTCATTCATACCTGCATTAATAACAGTACTTAGGATTTATTTATTTATCCTGTTTTATCATTACTGTTTGATTGAACTGATAGCATGTTAACCAGTGCCTTATTGTTCCACTGAGTTGATCACTCACTCCCACGTTTCTGGGACGGTGTTACACACCCACCAGACTCTGTCTTAGGCCCTGATGTTGCAGATGTGGATGCGACGTCTGAGGCAGAGCGGGAGCTGGATGACGACGAGGCTGCCTTCTCCTACATGCAGTTTTCAGACGGGTTCTAGCGAGCCTCGGTCTGTTGCGCGGGATCTATGGGATTACTATTTTGGGAACTGAATGATGTAACTTGTACTTATAATTTTGATAAATAACACTTTTACACGATCTGGTTGTATATGTAATTCAGGGACTTACACTTGTACACATATTTTACTATAAGTCTTCCGCTTGCTTTATTCAGTTATCCCTGAATCATATCTGCGTTTTGGCTTAATCTATCCCATGTTTATGTGCTAATACAGTCAATATTCATCATTCATTAATTATGTTGCATAAGTGATGTTTTGGAACTCGGGAGCTGAGTTATGCTCGACCCCCGAATTTCAGGGCGTTACATCTAACGGGTGCCATGAGCTTGGCACCATGGCTAAGCCCACGTATATATCCAGAACGGGTGCCAAGCACCTCGTTCAAGATATCTAGCTCACTCTGTTGACTACCATCGGGAATGGGCTGACTGCGTATGGTGTTCATCGCCACCTGTAATGAAAACATATGAATTTTCTTAACGAATGCCATTAGTATAATTTAATGCAATTAAATTTTGCAATGTAAGAATTTTTACCCAATTCTCGCTGGCTCTAGGATGAACCCAAGATCCCTTCGCCTGTCGACAATGAGTCCCTCGTAGAGGTCTACTGGTCCAGGCTCCCAGTTGGTGATAGAATCTCGCTGCGCAATTGAAAGGACAATAGAGTTAATATAAATGCATGGAAAGAATATATCAACTTAATAATCACCAGTAATTTCTAACCATGTCGTAATGATGTCGTACAAATGACTTTGAACCAGCTATGTGGTTCACTTGTAACTTTTCCCTGTTCGTAGAATTTATTCTGCTCTTCCTCTGAACACATTATTCATAATACATTGTTATTAATTGTGAATTTAATTATTATCTTAAGATATCATAAATATGTAAACATTAACTGAAAAGCCTTAGATGAAAATATCTCATAAAGTATCCGCCAGTCGTCTATAGTCACGTGCGGCAGTGCGAACAGTATGGCCTCATCATGGGTACTACACCGCTTGTACCGCTGGTGTAACTCTCCACGGTACTCCTTGAACCACTCCCTGACTATGTCGTCGATGACATGGAAAATATAGGGAACACTCAGATCTAAGACAAATTTATCCTGCAGTTTCATAACTAATAGATTAAGGTAATAAACTTATTAAGAAAATAACATAACCATAAATGAACTTTCACAAAAGAAAATTTAATTTACTAAAATTTACCTAAAGGCACTGACAGATGAGTTGTCGCACATCATCTGTCACATCTGCCCAATGGGGGGTGGTGGCCGGGATCAGAGAACGGCATAAAACACCGACCTCCGACGTAAACAACCTGGCATTATCCCCAACAGGTCTAAAGCAGTCATGTGGGAACTCTACTGTCACCCTACTCTCATGCATAAGTCGCTCTAAAACTAACCCACGTGTGGGTCCACATCCTCGTCAGCTAGTCGACGATACTGTCGGAAAAGAAATATGTAAGTCTAAAAATAAACAGAAGTCACTAAATAAATATATGTCTAGACTTACATGTAGTGCCCGATGTATGCTCAACCGAGGGCTCGGACACATATGATGTAGCATGCGACGTCAATACGGTCTCCATCGCATCACGAGTGGAAGGGGTAGATCCAGTGCGCGAATAACTTGATCTCTCACCTGGTGCCATGACTGAATATGTGTGAACTATGAACTTATAAATTTAAACAATGTCAGTACAAGTATATGAACATCAATATAATAAATACATTAAACTTTACAGTGTAAGTGGAATATACTAAAACATTATACAAGTAGTGTTAATGGTAGAATGAATTTGTGCTTATGCTTAGAGAGATTATTAAAATATGATTAGACCATTACACTATAATGCAAGTAAAATATAATGAAATCATAAACATTGTAGTAAAATTTAGAAATTTTATTACACATTGTCATTCTATATTAAATACATGTATTTCATTGTAATACAAAATAACTTCGGATCAACTATCTGAAGTACTCCCTGCGTAAGTTATCATACACTACAAGAGTATATGTCAATCTGTGTAAAGCACTCGACATTATTATAGCCAACATGCCAGTCACAATAGGAGAAATCTGGTCTCTTGGGACTCCATTCAGATGTGCAAGTAATAAAACCACATCTTCTATATGAAGTTTTCCGCGGTTATATTCATCCATCAGGTCCGAAATTTCTTTGAGATTGTATAATCTTTTATCTGATTCATCGTCAATATATTCCTCCCTACACTCATCGACCAAATCGGGTATCTCTTTGGCCCTACCAAAAGAAAATAAGGCCGAAAAGTCCATCCGCAATAGTTGATGAGGTATGTTGCGTGCTTCCACTATACTCCGGTTTGAGGAGGACATGATCAGAAATTGACTCAACTACAAATGTGGATTATAAACAAGTCAATTAAAGGAATAAATCATGACTTGTAATTTTCACATATACATGTAATAATCAAATTACTCGAATTGAAAAATGACATGTAAATCATCTGTACATTTAATAATCATCGTCTATATCACTATCACTTAGAAATATTTCTTCTTTACCATTACTATCGCTAATCAGTATTTCCTCTTCATCGTTTGCAATGTTGTCATTAATGAAATTACTATCATCTCTAATAATGCCATGTATTATTAAGGCATCAACATGATCAAGTGGCACATCATCTCTGTCCAATTGCATCACATTAATATCAACATTTAGATTTGTCCCTCTATCCCCAGATGTCATATCTTCTTGATATTCTTATTCAACCCTAGATGTTTTATTTCCCCCGTCCTCGCTACCTTCAATGTCTGGTTTGGGAACGTCAAATACGTTCTTGGGCTTTATTTTCTATACCACGTGCCAAGAGCAGCCTAACTTAGTGTCAGCTAGGTAAAATACTTGTTCAACTTAGCTGGCGAGGACAAATGGGTCATCCTTAAACCACTTTCGAGATAAATTTATGCTCGTAAAGTAGTCGTCAGTCTGTATTACCAACTTCTTATTTCCAATGTCCCACCCATAACATTTAAATAAGTACACCCACTTTCTCATATAATAACTCAACTCAATAATATCTGTCAAAAGGCCATAAAAGTCAATTTCTACCTCCTCATGCATTCCGTTCACAACCACCTCACTATTTTGTGTGGTCCTATACTTCTCACGCTCTTCAGTGTGGAACTGAATCCCATTACAATACAACCTATATATCTAGATACATATCTATCAGGGCCACACGCCAGTGAGTAGAGTGCATCAGACGTATCTGCAGAGTTGCTAGCACGCAACGTCTTCATCTATTATCACGTACAGAATGTAATTGTTTAAGAATTTTCTTAGGTTTAAATATTGTGTAATACAACAAAATTCTAAGTATGGTGAGATATAAGATGAAATCTTACACATTTTACGAACTATTATGGAAATTGATCCTGATGTATTCGATTATAATTTATAGGGTATTGGGACCTCATCTCCTCGATGTATTCGCTGCACATAATTGGCACGTTATCAATAAGAAACATTAAGATCATCATATATAGAGATACAATTATCAAGGGATTTGACTTACTTTAAGTATGACTCTATTTCTTCACAATTATGCAACACATACCACCGCGCCTTTGCTTGATCCCTAAGGTCCATCTCCTGAAACATCAGGGATCCTAAAGGATGGACGTTATGTGCAAATACATATATGAGTCCTTATTTATGCTCCTACCCTTTGTCGGCATTCTGATTTTCTTAGTTGAATCTAGTCTCTATGCCATGAAGATACACAGAGCAAATTGTCAGGCAGTCATTATCAATGTATGCCTTAGCAATGGATTCCTCTTGACGTGCCTTATTCCTCAAAAATCATTTTACTATGTGAAGGTATCTATACACAAAACCACTATATTATATGTATGAAAACATAGATATATGTAGTTTATGGAATATATAAAAATTTTAATGGGTTCTACCACCTTTTGATCGGATACATCCAACAATACTGTACTGGGCTTACAAGCTTCGCCTCGTGCAGTAAATGAATCACTAGGTGTATCATAACATCAAAAAACACAGGTGAAAATATTCTTTCAAGTTTGCAAAGGATAACAACAATGTCCCTCTCTAATCGTTTAATAACCTCTACATTCAACGATTTCGAACACAAATCCTTAAAGAATATCTCTAACTCAATTAGCGTCGTACTAATATCTTTGCTCAGGAATCCATGAATTGCAACCGGTAGTAGATGTTGTAAAAGGGCATGACAATCACAACTTTCATTCCTGCTACCTTACAATCCGTAATGTTTACGCACCGAGAGATATTTAATGCATACCCATCGAAAAACTTAACCAATCTCAAACATTCACATAAACAGTTTTCTCTAGTTTTGTCAATGTATAGCAGGCTTCTAACATAGTAAATGAATTTTCATGTGGTTGCAAGTGCAACTCTTTCCTTAAACCAATTGCTTGTAGATCCAATCGAGCCTTAAAACTGTCTTTTATTTTCTTCTCTATGTTCATCAATATTCCAAAGACATTGTCACATATATTCTTCTCAATATGCCTGACATCCAAATTGTGTTGCAATTTCAGATCACTCCAATAGGGCAACTCAAAAAAAATGCTTTTCTTCTTCCAATTATACTCCAATACTGTACGTTTTCTCTTCTTCAAATGCGGTGCCTTACCAAATCTAACTTCTCCAATGTTACTCAATTGTTGTATCATCTTTTCTAGATAGCTCTTTCGGTGGTAGCATATGATCTTGTTTGCTATCAAAGATCATCGTTTTCCTACGCTAACTATGATTGCTTGAAAGGAAGCGACGATGGCCCATATAACACATTTTTTTACCATGTTTCAATAATAATGAACAAGTCTCAATACTACATGTAGGACAAACCAACTTTCCCTTTGTGCTCTACACAGACAAATTTTCATACGCAGGAAAGTCATTTATTGTCCACAAGACTGTTGCATGCAAGTGAAATGTCTGTCCTGCAAATGTGTCATACATCTGTACACCTTGACTACACAACTCATTTAACTCATCTACTAACGGTCGCAAATATACATCAATGTCATTCCCGGGTGACCTAGGTCCAGGAATAAGCAATGACATCATGAAAAATGACTCCTTCACATACAACTAAGGAGGTCAATTGTAGGGTATAAGTACCACTGGTCATATACTGTACGAGCTACTCATATTACTAAATGGATTAAGACTATCACTTGTGACACCAAGTCGAACAATGCGAGAATCCTCTACAAACCAGTCATATTTCTTATCAAAATTTTACCAGGCTTTAGAGTCTGCGGGTTGCCTCAGTGTATTATAATTATAAACGCATTTCTCCTTATATCACCTCATATCTTCAGCCGTCTTGCGAGACGTAAACAATCTTTGCAATCTGGGTTTCAATGAGAAGTACCTTAACACCTTTTGCGAGATTTTCTTACGCTTGGTTTCGTCATACTTTCACCTAGACTCTCCACGTTCTAAACACTCTTCAACATTTTTATGATCTTTCCAATACAATACACAATCATTTATACATGCATGTGTAAGGATGTAACCAAGGCCCAAGTCTCGCATCAAGGATTTTGCCTCGTAATGAGACCTAAGCAATGTCTCACCATCCGGTAATGCTTCTTTCAACAAGTCAAGCAACATGTCAAATGATTTGTAACTCCAATGATTTGTTGTCTTCAAATGAAGCAACCTTGTAAGAAAATTCAACATGGAGAAGTTCTCACACCCCAGATAAAGTGGATGTTGCGCATCCCTCAACAACCTACTAAAAATTTTTGATTTAACATTACCCATTAGAGGAATATCTTAACTACTACTTGTCGCTGAAAAATCAGTATCCACAATTATTCCCCTGAACACATCTCCTATGATATATTTCATTTCGTCAACATCTTCATCCTCGTCATCCAACACAACTGGGCCAACAAGCACTTCAGTGGCCTCAACTCTTTGGTGGACCTCTTCACCATGATACAACCACCAAGTATAACCCTGGTCAATCCCAACTATAAACAAATCGTCTTCTACTTTGTCTAAAGTCTTATGAATCATGTTCTTACATTTTTGACATAGATACCTAATCTTATTACCTGAATCTGCCTGATTTCGCGTAAATTTCATGAACTCTTGAACCCCTTGTTTATACTCTAGGCCAAACTTATTCTTAGCTCGCATCCAACTCTTATCAATCTCTACAATGAAAAGATTAGAGTAAGTTTACGAAAATAAGTTTAAGATTAGGTTCGGGTTATAGGTTTAGGATTATGTGTAGGTTGAGGTTTAGGTTTAAGTTTAGGTTTAGGGATTCAAGTTCTGTTTCGGATTCAGGATCAGGTAGGATTAGGTTTTCAAATTTAGTTTTAGGTTTAGGTTAGGGTTATAGGTTTAGGATTGGGTGTAGGTTTAGGTTTAGGGATTTAAGTTTCGATTTAGGTTTAGGTTTAGGAATTTGGGTTCGAGTTCGGGTTTAGGTTTAGGGATTTGAGAATAGGTTTAGGTTTAGGTTTAGGTTTAGGTTTTCGAGTTTAGGTTACTGTTTAGGTTATAGGTTTTGGTTTAGCTAAAGGTTTACATTTAGGGATTTGAGATTACGTTTAGGTTTAGGTTTAGGTTTAGGTTAGGGTTATAGGTTTAGGTTTAGGTTTAGGTTTAGGTTAGGGTTATAGGTTTAGGTTTAAGTGTGCATTTAAGTTTAGGTTTAGGTTTAGGTTAGGGTTATAGGTTTAGGTTTAGGTGTAGGTTTAGGTTTAGGTTAGGGAGTTGAGATTAGGATTAGGTGTAGGTTTAGGTTTAGGGATTTGACTTTCGGTTTAGGTTTTGGTTTAGGAATTCGAGTTCGGGTTCGGGTTTAGGTTCAGGGATTTAAGAATAAGTTTAGGTTTAGGTTTAGGTTTAGGTTTAGGTTTAGGTGTAAGTTAGGGTTATAGGTTTAGGTCTAGGAATTCGGGTTCGGGTTCGGGATCAGGATCGGGTTTAGGTTTAGGTTTTCGAGTTTAGGTTTAGGTTTAGGTGTAGATTTAGGTTTAGGGATTTGAGAATAGGTTTAGGTTTAGGTATAGGAATTCGGGTTCGGGTTCGGGTTCGGGTTTGGCTTTACCTTTAGGTTTCAAGTTTAGGTTTAGGTTTAGGTTAGGGTTATAGGTTTGGGTTTAGGTGTAGGTTTAAGTTAAGTGAATTAAGTTTAGGTCTAGGTTTAGGTTAAGGTTATAGGTTTAGGTTTAGGTGTAGGTTTAGGTTTAGGGATTTGAGATTAGGTTTAGGTTTATGTATAGGAATTCAGGTTTGGGTTCAGGTTCAGGATCGGGATCAAGTTTAGGTTTAGGTTTTCGAGTCTAGGTTTAGGTTTAGGTGTAGGTTTAGGTTAAGTGAATTAAGTTTAGGCTTTAGTTTAAGTTAAGGTTATAATTTTAGATTTAGGTGTAGGTTTAAGTTTAGGGATTTGAGAATAGGTTTAGGTTTAGGTATAGGAATTCGGGTTTGTAATGCCCTGAAAATCGTGGGTCGAGCAGAAGCTCAGCTCCCGAGTTCTAACGCATCACTTATGCAACATAGATAATGATGATTAAATGTTGTCCGTATTAGTACATTAAACATGAATGAGATTACACTAAATCAGCATATCATACTCCAAAGGCAATTAGATTACATAAGTGGAAGACTGTAATAAATATATAAAGCATATAAGTAGTTGTAAGTCCCCAGAGTATGAACATGTCACTAGGTTAAATAATTACATGTATGGTTCCAAAATTTACAAAATGATACAATGTAATGGCATCTAATCCGTATGCATGGAACCCTGTCGATGCAATTCTAGGTCTAAATAGACCCGCCAGAGAGTTACATGTAGGAGAACTCCTCACCATCATAAAAGTCAGGCTCCATCTCGTAAGCCTCTCCATCACCTGTAGCTACACCAAAGTTTGGTTGGTATTTTAAAACACCATCCTAGAGTGGGAGTGAGTGATCAACTCAATGAAGCTATAAGGCAAAGGTTAACATGTTATCAATTTTGTCAAGCAATAATAATAAAGCAATACAGCAATCATATCCTAAGTACTCTTGTTAATGCAAGAATGGTATGCGATAATGATGCATGCCCTCGCTTGCACTCCTTCAGTGACATTATCTCATGATCGCGGCATGCACCACTCCGAACACATGCAATTCCTTGCCAAAGAACATGCAATGCGGTGCATGATTGTGTTAGCCAATATTTAATTAGGTTTATTCATATAGCAGATTCGAGAAGATAAGGTACCTCCCTTTATATCATTTACCCAACGATGATCCATATAAGGTCGTCAATCCTAGTTAATCACATACGATAGGCAAGTTATAGGGCAACGTTACCCTTGATTTAAAAATAGTGGACAAGTAAGTTTAGGTCACTACAGGAGGCTCATCACCTCATTGTAGACCTAATTTATACTAGATGTCACTACGGGAAAGGTTTGTCACCTTAGCGTAGGCCGATAGCTCTAATACAGTGTCTTACACTACCGTATTCAGCTCACGAGTTTGGGTTGCTCACTGGTCATTACGGGGAGGCTCATCACGCCAATGTAGGCCGACGCTCGACCATGGTGTCTCATACCACCATGCTCAATTCATGAGTCTTAGTGGATCGTGGTACCAAGGTTAAACGGGTTTTTCACTAGTAAGTGGTACCTTAGATTCAAGCAATATCGTCCATGCATGTTGAACATACATTAGGCCAATCAGGTTACTTGACAAGCTCGACTGGTACGAGCACACGTTAAATGAATCAACATGGAGCACATACACACTCCTCGTGGCCTAACCACTGACGATAATCACCATACAACTCGAATTCATCGAACGTATCCGTTGTGGCGAACTAGTTCGGCCACTGATCGTAAAATGTTCCCGATTGCCTGGACTATGTATTAGTCTCAATCATACTCAAATACAATAGGCATTCATATGTGATAGTCAAACAACATATGACAACCAATTCAAATATAAATCTCATTTTAGCATTTTAACAAACACATAGTACACATGTTGTCATACATAAGCATTTCATCCATAACTCACGTAGTAGCAAGATGAGTTACATGAAGAACACTGTAACTATTGATAAGGTAATTAAGAATCCTATCTCGACGCCCTTATTAAATATATTTTAACTCTCAACTTCTCATTCAGGCATTTTATCAAACACTTAGACTACACATATCAACATACATGTAATAATTTAATTATAACATATATTATGGCAAATCCTCTCACAAAGGAGTTGTCATACATACAACAATCATGTATTCTCAATTAGAAATCATGGCAAGCATAAATCATGATTCCATATTCATTCAAACATTTCAACAAACACATAGAATGCATTATATTCAACATAGTTCATATATATCTGCAATACATGAAAAATATCACATTTAAGTACATGTGACAGCAATCAAGTCAGTCAGAAATCATTAAATGACATTGAAAGCCTTGAAAACCATAAATATTTATAGTCCGCACCTTTTGCTGATACGCCGATTACAAACACAGTTCGTACACCATGCCCTTATTTACAGCACAACGGATACCTAAATCACGAAATAGGTTAGCTATTTCACCGATTCTTCTATTTGGATTCCTAAAATAGATTAGGGTTAGGATTTCTTACCCAAAAATGGATTCAGATTTGACGGTGTAGCGACACGAGAGATGATTCAGCCCGTGGAGTTGTGGGAATGAATCCCAACAACTATCTCTCTCTCTCTCTCTCTTCTCCTCACTCTTTCCTCCTTTTTTTCTCTCTTCTCTCTCCTAGGGTTAGGAAATTCGTATGGAATAATAGAGGGGTGGGTTAAGGCCCTTATATAGGCCTAGAACTGATGTCAATGGCCCCAGGGCCATGGTATACTTAGGTTATAGCCAAAAGTCATCTGTTTTGGGCCAACAGAGCCCATCTAGAGGTCCATACCTTGCATACGATCTGGAGAAAATTCTCTAACCATGGATCTATGATAGGTTAAGGTTTCGGTCCGATCGGATTTGTGGATCGACCGTAGACGACTAGTTTCAGTTCAACGACCATCGTCACTCGATCAAGGCTACAAGTACACTGACATGCGTTGGGAATGTTCCCTGATCCAAGGGTGTAGTTGGGGCCAAATCTGACAGTCTGAAACCTTAGATTTGGCCTGCAAGCAAACAGCCCAAATCACTTAAGTTTGAGTTCATTTTCTAAAGATATTCACGTTTCTCACACACTTTGCTCTAGGCTCAAGTTGTGCACTTCTCGATACTATTTGGACTTGATTCCCGCGTTGCTTGTTAAGCCTAGTAAGATGGTCATAACCATATAGTTTCACGGTAATCGGACTTTCGATGCGCGGTCCAGGTCCGATACGGAGCTTCAGTGTGCTCCCGAGAGCAACTGAGTTTTGAGATTTCTCCTAGGTTTTAAGGTAATGTAGAGTTAGCGATTCTACTAATTTTGGGTCTTACAGTTCACATAAAAAGTGGTTCAAGCTAATCTACTAATTAATTTAGTTTAGTACTTAGTTAATTTTCGTCTAATTTCTACATAATTTGATCCTTAGTGTTTTCTGCCTGAGGTGATACTCGGGTCTTTGTACGGATTTTTTCGAGACGTTACAATCTACCCCCCTTAAAGAAAAATTTCGTCCTCAAAATTAGTACATTTTCGTACTCCTCGAGAATCTGAGGATAGTTATTGTGGACCTCAACTTCTGTTTCCCAAGTAACCTCTTCCTCAGTGTGATGTGTCCACAGTACCTTCACAAGTGGAATAACTTTACTGCGCTGCACCTGTTCCTTCCTATCTAGGATACGCATCGGTTGCAGTACATAAGTAGCATCTTCACTCAACTGTACCTGCTCCCATTTGATAATGTGGGAAGTGTCAAGGACGTATCTCTTCAGCATTGATACGTGAAATACGTTGTGCACGTCGGCAAGTGGTGTGGGCAAAGCAAGGCAGTACGCTACTACACCCACTTGATCTAGTATCTGGAATGGGCCAATGAATCTCAGCGTGAGCTTTCCTTTCTTTCCAAACTGGAGGACTCCCTTCATCAGGGAAACCTTCGGGAATACATGGTCCCCAACCTCAAACTCTAGCAGTCGCCGCCTCATATCGGCGTAACTCTTCTGTCTGCTCTGTGCTACCAGAAGTCGACGCCTAATAATGTCGATCTACTCTGAGGTCGCCTACACTAACTCTGAGCCAATCAAACTCTTCTCACTAACCTCGGCCCAACAATGCGGTGCTTGACATGGGCGCCCATACAAGGCCTCGTAGGGAGCCATGCCAATACTCGCTTGAAAACTGTTATTATAAGTGAACTGAGTATAGGGAAGACAGTCATCCCAACTGTCCTTGAAATCAAGCACATAAGCTTGCAGCATATCTTCCAACACCTGATTCACTCATTCCGTTTGCCCATCCGTCAGTGGGTGGAACGTGGTACTGAACTTCAGTTTCACCCCCATTACTTCCTGGATACGAGTCCAAAAGATAGATGTGAATCGCGTGTCTTGATCCGACATAATCTCCATAAGCACTCCATGCAGACCTATTATCTCCTTGATGTACAGCCTGGCTAAATCATCTGCTGAGTTTGAGACTCTAATCAGGAGAAAATGATCTGATATCGTCAATCAGTCCACAATCACCCAAATAGAGTCATGTACCTTCCTCGTCTTCGGTAACCCTAAAATGAAATTCATAGAGATGAAATCCCATTTTCATTTAGCTATAGGAATGGACGGAAGTAAACCAGGAGGTCGGCGATGTTTGGCCTTGACCTGCTGGCACGTGAGACCATGGGATACATAGTCTGCTATGTGGGCCTTTATGTTGTCCCACCAGTACGAGCGCTTTATATCTCGATACATCTTCGTACTACCAGGATGCATCGCCATTTTCAAATTGTGAGCAGCTTCAAGAACTTCCCTTCTCAAGTCATGAAGATTTGAGATGCATAGGCGGCCACGATAACGTAAACCCCCATTCGAACCAACTCTCCATTCAGAGTCTCCATCGTCATTAGCTCGCTTTCTCAACTCTACTAACCATTCATCTCCCCCCTGAGCTACTATGATTCGGTCATCAATAAGTAGCTGCACACAAATATGTACGACGCTCTCGAACGGTTCCTCTACCGTAAGTTTCTGTTCAAAGTCTCGCACAAACTCTACCATGTTCCATTCATCGATCATCAGCGGAGCTGCAAATGCTATCGTCTTCTTGTGGATCAACGCGTCTAGCACAAGGTTGGCCTTGCCGGGATGGTAGGAAACCTCAAACTTGAAGTCCTTCAAGGTTTTCATCCATCGTCGCTGCCTCATATTCAAGTCTCTCTGCGTGAATATGTACCTGAGGCTCTTGTGGTTACAAAAGAGCTCAAACTCTTCTCCATAGAAGTAATGTCTCCAGAGCTTTAATACAAAGATGACGGCCGCTAACTCTAGGTCGTGTGTAGGGTAGTTTTCCTCGTGCTTCCTCAACTGACGCGGGGTATGAACAATCACTCTGTCCTTCTGCATCAGAACACAACCCAAACCAACATGAGATGCGTCGGTGTATATTGTATATTTGACTCCCTACTCTGGTAATACTAGCACAGGTGCAGATGTCAACTTATCCTTCACTTCCTGAAAGGCTGCTTCTGCCTTCTCATTCCATGCAAACTTGAGATCCTTCTGAGTGAGCTAAGACAATGGTCTGGCTATCTTGGAAAAGTCCCTAATGAATCGACGATAATACCCTTCCAGGCCAAGGAAAAACCTCACTTCAATAACCAAACCGGGCTACTCCCAGGCCTGAACTGCGGTCACCTTAGCAAGGTTCACAACTATTCCTTCTTTGGACACTACATGTCCCAAGAACTTGACCTCTTCTTTCCAGAAGTCACACTTCTTGTACTGGGCAAATAACTTGTTCTTTCTGAGCATATCAAAGACTGCTCGCAGGTGCTCCTCATGATCCTCCTGACTCTTGGAGTATATCAGGATGTCATCTATAAATATGATGATGAATTGGTACAGATACGGCCGAAACACCCAATTCATCAGGTCCATGAACACGGCCGGTGCATTTGTGAGTCCAAACAACATCACAAGGAACTCGTAGTGCCCAAAACTGGCATCCCTGTCGCACAACTGGTGATACCCTAACTGCAAGTCGATCTTTGAAAAATATTGTGCCCCTTTCAATTGATCGAAAAGACCATCTATCCTGAGTAAAGGATACTTGTTCTTCACTGTCACATGGTTTAACCTACGATAGTCAATACACAAACGCAACGAACCATCTTTCTTCTTTACAAACAACACAGGTACTCCCCATGGAGATACACTTGGTCGTATAAAGCCTGCATTCAACAGATCATCAATCTGTCTCCTCAGTTCCTCCATCTCATACGGAGGTATGCGGTACGTTGGTAGAGATATTGGTGTCGCACCTGGTGCTAGGTCGATGATAAAATCGATCTCGCACTAGGGAGGTAATCCAGGTATCGTCTTAAACATTTTCCAGAAGTCCTGGACCATGGGCGTGTTTCCAAGCATCAGACCATTTTAATCTTTCAATAGGGCAGAATAACAAAGAACCCGGAAAGGGCAACTGACCTGAACGAGGAATATGAAGGTTGTGTTTTTGGGTCCGTGTGCCATCACCAGTTGGGTCTTGTAGTCGATCTTGGCCCTCATTTCAGTAAGCCAATCCATGCCGAGGATGACGTCATAATGGTATATCGTGGTGACAATCAGGTCAATGCATATCGTTCTGCTCCCTAAATCTATCAAGCAACCCTCACACAACTTAGTGGCATCTGTAAAAGTTCCTACTGGTACGATAACTCTCACCCCAACCATAGGGTTCATCTTGAGCCCTAAGCGCTTGACCATAGAACATGATATCATCAAAATAGTGGACCCATGTCCACTAACAGGAATACGAGTGTACCTTGAATGTGGGCAGTGATCTCAAAGGCTAAAGGCACTGTAGCTGCTGACTCAGACGCTTTAGCTGCAAGCGCATGTACTTACACCTGTTGAGTACGGTTTGACTGCGGTGCCATAGGCCATTGAGGCGGCCTAAATCGAGGTGCAAGTGGTGCTAATCATAGAGGTGGAGCTGAGATGGCTTGAGGTAACTGATGGTTGATCTTTTGAAGAGGTTCAAACTTGTTGTCCCTCATTTTGGTGAAGCAGCAAGTGACATGTGGCCCGACTTCCTGTAGTAAGTACACCACAAGTCTGCTCACCTCAACTGAGTCGATGGAGCCATAAGTCTAGGAGGTGAATCTACACGTGGCTTCTTACTGAGGAACAGTCTGCTCAGTAAATCTGGTCAAGGCCTCGGACCCACGCATACATGTGTATGGGATAGTCTATCCCCGTCCTGCTCAGCCCACAGAGACATGTTCACTAGCTCAGCATAGTTAAAAATTCTAGCGCAACACATCTTCATGCGGATATCGGGCCGCAGACCCTTAGAAAATCTCCACATTCACATCGACTCGTCTGCTAATATCAAGGGAGCATATCTGGCCAGCTCCGTGAACCTATTTTCATACTCGACCACAGTCATTCCTCCCTGACGAAGGTGAAGGATGTCACTCTCCTTCTCATTACGGTATGTGAGGGGAAAGTACTTCTCATGGAAGTGGGTCTCAAAAGCTTCCCATGTCCATACATACTCAGCAGCTACTGTCCGTAAGATGCTGTCCCACCAAAGACTGGCTTCCTTCTCAAACATATACGTAACCAACTCAACCTACTCTGCCTCAGTGCAGTGCAGCAGCTTCAGCATCTTACAGATGCAGTCGAGCCAATATTCGGCCTCCTCGGGTCTGTGAGTACTCGCAAACATGGGAGGTCAGAAGCACTGAAATAGCTCAAATAGGCCGCTGGTACTCACGTTTCCAGCAGGATGTACAGGTGGTGTAAGCGGAACCACATTCATGTTCTGGGCAAGGGCCCCAGCGATGGTGGTCCAAATCTACTGCTGCTACTGCATAAGGAGCATCATCTACTCCAACCTATCAGGAGAAGGAGCCTGATGCATGTGGGGCATCAATGAAGACGCATGGTTCTGTTCTGGAACCGATGGTGCAGAAGGTATCCGCCCATTTATGGGGTCAGTAGCCGGCTGAGAATCTGGCATAGTCTCGTGATTCAGGCCCAAACTGGGATCCGTGTGGCTATCGCTTAAGGGAGGTGCCCTGTCAATCAATTCACCAAGTGTAAGACGTGTTGTACTCCGAGTAACCTTAGGTGGCATTCCCTATATACAACATAGGGTGCAATATGTATAAAATTTTTACGTAACAACACTCAACTTCTAAAACATTCTACACATTTCATAGCAAAAGGAGCTGCATGCATTTCATTTAACCAAAATTGTCACAATACATGAGATGTAGTCTTACATGGATCATGACAAAAGATGCATGTGAGCTAATCTAAATAAAGTTTTAAACACTAAAACACACCAACTACTCTACCATACTACTAAGCCTATCAAGGCTATAACATAGAAAATAAGAAAGCAAAGAAAAACTAAAGATGACTATAACATAGGACTAGTCGTCTGAATCTGGTGATGGTGGGGGAGCGCCCTTGTCCTACATACAGTACAGGAGAGCCTTCAAGGTGCGAGACACCTTCTTAAATTTCTATTTCATGAAGGCCCTATTCTCTTCAAGTTTGGCCTGAGTCTCATTAACCTCCTACCTTAAGGTGACTTGGCCCTCCTCAATCTGAGCCAAGCGGGCTTCTAAAGCAACCCGATCATCGTGGCACTCATGTGTAGCAGGTGGAAAGCCCTCATTAGAGTCTTGGGCCTCTTCTTCTTCCTCTTCCTGCTCTCCCTCTTCCTCGCTTCCTTCCTCTATCTCATTTTCATCCTCTTCCTCTTCACTTCCCATCTCATCCTCACTCCCATCGAGTCGGGCTTGACGTTGTCGTGGCCCAAATCCCATGTTGTTGAGCGTAGCATCATTAATGTAGTAGATCGGCACAAGCTCCATGTCAAGTCAATAGCCGAACTCTCGAGCAAGCTCGCATATGAGTTACCCAAATGGGAGTGAAAATATCAGTCCTAGGAGAGCATGCAGTCTGAATTATCTGTAATAGGACAAATGCAGGCAGTTACAGCTTGTCTCCCTGCCCAGCTCTGTATAGGAAGTCCACCATCAAACGCATGTATTCGGAATGATTACTCCACCTAGGATACACATTGTGTGTGAATATATGGTGGAGTAAGCAGAAGTCATGAGTCATCTTGGTCGCTAGGAGGCAGTTGCCACGATTACAGTGGATCAGTTGACTATAAAGATATCGTGTATGACGATCTCTTTCACGTACACTCCTGAGATTCTTCTCGCTAGCATGAACCTCACCACGCTCCATCCCCATAATCTGAGCTATCACACCAACATCAACTGTGGCTTCTCGCCTTCCCATGGGAATCGTGAACTGTAGAGGCTCCAACAATGGGTTTCGTATATGGGCGTAGAAGGCTCGAACAATACTCTCACACGCACCCGACTTGCTCTCAAATATGGGACCTCATCTGGTGTCCAACAGGAGGTCCATCGTTGGATATAACCCAAATAGCTTTTCGTCCAGGTGTGCTTCATAGAGAACTCTATGACCCTAGAACCTACCATGTGCGATGCCCGCGGTAGGGCTCTTTCGAGAGGAATTTGGGGATCGAGATCCCACTTCGTTCTTACCTCCCGATCGACGCTTGAACTTGTTTCGGCACCCGATTTCTTCCTTAGATGGGTTGGACGGCTAGGCCCAACCTCATTAGTGGAAGCCCTCTTCTTTCCCATGAGAGAAAGAAGTGTGGAAAGTGAAAATATGGCCGCCACTAGCTCAAAAAGAGCCATGAGAGTGGAGTGAGATTTAAAAGATGAGATGGGTTGGGAGATTTTGAGATTTATGAGACATAAGGTGGGTTTGTGCACTCGAATGAGAAGGAAGGAAGGTGATTGAAGGTAGTAGAAGATGGATTTGAGAGAACTGATGGGAGGTAGGTATGTAGTGAAGAAGAAGAATAAGATATGAGAATGGAGGGGTAGATTTGAGGTGAAAAATTAGATTTTTGAGAGCTTGGAGGCATTTAGAGGCTAGGTGGGGTTGAAATGAAGTAAAAAAGGGGAGATATAAGGGGTCCCACATGATTTCGTGGGCCCCACGTGTGTGTACAATGATCAGCCCGCCCGGCCTGTTGCGGCCCAACAGGCCAGCTGAACGTGGACCATGAGGCCTCGCAGTAGGGGTGATGGCATCCCCCCCCCCATGGGTGCGAAAATGTATAGGGTCCACCTTGTTCCCCCCCGATTTATATCGTTTAGGCTCCCGAGTCAGTTTGAGACATTTTCGGAGTCTATCTCGCGTATATTCACCCGTTCCGGTCATTTGAGTGTGGAATTTGTTAAATTATCTTCTAAACCCATCGATTGATAGTCTGGAAAAGAAATGAGATCACCTCACATGATCACAGATGCACATGGGTCCCGTTTCTACGGTCAGTTTCGGTCGTCGATCAAACTTGGAATCCTACGTTCGTTTCTACATTTTATCGCTCCCTCCTAAGTCAAAGTACGTTAGTGTGTGTCGTGTTACCATAAACCAGGTCCAGTTTAATCGAAATCATGCTCTGATACCAACTTGTAATGCCCTAAAAATCGGGTGTCGAGTAGAAGCTCAGCTCCCAAGTTCCAACGCATCGCTTATGCAACATAGATAATGATGATTAAATGTTACTTGTATTAGTACATTAAATATGAATGGGATTACACTAAATCAGTATATCATACTCTAGAGGCAATTAGATTACGCAAGCGGAAGACTGTGATAAATATATAAAGCATATAAGTGGTTGTAAGTCCCCAGAGTATGAACATGTCACCAAGTTAAATAATTACATATATAATTCTAAAATTTACAAAATGATACAATGTAATGGCATCTAATCCATATCCCTGTAACCCTATCAATGTAACTCTAGGTCTACATAGACCTGCCAGAGAGTTGCATGTTGGAGAACTCCTCCTTATCATCATAAAAGTCAGGCTCCATCTCGTAAGCCTTTCCATCACCTGTAGATACACTAAAGTCTAGTTGGTGTTTTAAAACACCATCCCAGATTAGGAGTGAGTGATCAACTCAGTAGAGCTATAATGCAAAGGTTAACATGTTATCAATTCAGTCAAGTAGTAGTGATAAAGCAATACTGCAATCATATCCTAAGTACTCTTGTTAATGTAAGAATGGTATGCGATAACGATGTATGCCCTCACCTGCACTCCCTCAGTGACATCATCTCATGATCGCGACATGCACCAATCCGGACACGTGCACTTCCTTGCCAAAACACATGCAATGCGGTGCATGATCGTGTTAGCCAATATTTAATTAGGCTTATTCATACAGCAAATTCGGGAAGCTAAGGTACCTCCCTTTATATCATTTATCCAATGATGATCCATATAGGGTCGTCAATCTTAGTTTATCACATACGATAGGCAAGTTATAGGGCAACGCCACCCCTGATTTAAAAATAGTGGACAGGCAAGTTCAGGTCGCTATGGGAGGCTCGTTACATCGGCGTAGGCCTAGTTTATACTCGAGGTCACTGTGGGAAAGGCTCGTCACCTTAGCATAGGCCGACAGCTCGAATACAGTATCCTATACCACCGTATTCGGCTCACAAGTTTGGGTTGCTCACTGGTCACTATGGGGAGGATCCTCACCCCAGCATAAGCCGACAGCTTGACCATGGTGTCCCATACCACCATGCCCGGCTCATGAGTCTTAACAGATCGTGGTACCAAGGTTAAATGGCTTTTCACTGGTAAGTGGTACCTTAGATTCAAGCAGTACCGTCCATGCATGGTGAATATACATTAGGCCAATTAGGTTACTTGACAAGCTCGACTGGTACGAGAGCATGTTAAATTAATCAACATGGAGTGCATACGCACTCCTCGTGGCCTAACCACTGTCGATAATCAGCATACGACTTGGATTCATCGAACGTATACGTTGTGGCGAACTAGTTCGGTCATTGATCGTAAACCGTTACCAATTGCCTGGACTACGTATTAGTCCCATTCATACTCAAACACAATAGGCATTCATATGTGATAGCCAAATAGCATGTGACAACCAATTCAAATATAAATCTTATTTTAGCATTTTAACAAACGCATAGTACACATGTTGTCACACAAAGGCATTTCATCCATAACTCACGTAGTAGCAAGATAGGTTACATGAAGGAAACTGTAACTATAGATAAGGTAATTGAGAATCCTATCTCAACGCCCTTATTAAAAACATTTTAACAAGCAACTTCTCATTCAGGCATTTTACGAAACACTTAGACTACACATATCAACATACATGTAATAATTTAATTATAACATAATTATGGCAAATCCTCTCACAAAGGAGTTGTCATACATACAACAATCATGTATTCTCAATTAGAAATCATGGCAAGCATAAATCATAATTCCATATTCATTCAAACATTTCAACAAACACATAGAATACATTATATTCAATATAGTTCATATATATGTGCAATACATGGAAAATATCGCATCTAAGTACATGTGACAGCAATCACGTCAGTCATAAATCATTAACTAATATTTAAAGCCTTGAAAACCATAACCTAAATGTTTATAGTCCGTACCTTTCACCGATATGCCGATTACAAACACGGTTCGTACACCATGCCCTTGTCTACGACACAACGGCTACTTAAATCTTGAAATGGGTTAGCTATTTCACTGATTCCTCTATTTGGATTCCTAAAACAAATTAGGGTTAGGATTTCTTACCCAAAAATGGATTCGGATTTGAGGGTGTAGCAACACGGGAGAGATGATTCGGCCTGTGGAGTTGTGGGAATGAATCCCAGCAACTATCTCTCTCTCTATCTCTCTTCTCCTTACTCTTTCCTCCTATTTTTCTCTCTTCTCTCTCTAAGGGTTAAGAAATTCATATGGAATGAGAGAGGGGTGGGTTAAGGCCCTTATATAAGCCCAGAACTGATGTCAATGGCCACAGGGCCATGGTATACTTATTTATAGCCAAAAGTCATCTGTTTTGGGCCAACGGAGCCCATCTGGAAGTCCAAACCTTGCATACGATCTGGAGAAAGTTTTCTGACCATAGATCTATGCCAGGTTAAGGTTTTGGTCCAATCGAATTTGTGGATCGACCATGGAGGACCAGTTTTAGTTCAATAGCCATCGTCACTCCATCAGGGCCATAAGTACACTGACATGTGTTGGAAAATTTTTCGGATTAAAGGGTGTAGTTAGGTCAGAATCTGATGGTCTAAAATCTTGGATTTGGCCTACAAGCGAATAGTCCAAATCACTTAAGTTTGAGTTCATTTTCTAAAGATATTCGTGTTTCTTAAACACTTTCCACCAAGCTCAAGTTGTGTGCTTCTCGATACTATTTGGACTTGATTCCCATGATGCTTGTGAAGCCCAGTAAGACGGTCATAATGGTATAATTTCACGGTAATTGAACTTGTGACGCGCGGTCCAGGTCCGATACGGAGTTTCAGTGTGCTCCCGAAAGTAACTGAGTTTTAAGAATTCTCCTAGGTTTTTAGGTAATGTAGAGTTAGCAATTCTACTAATTTTGGGTCTTGCAAATTGCCTAGAAAGTTGTTTAAGCTAATCTACTAATTAATTTAGTTTAGTACTTAGTTAATTTTCATCTAATTTCTACATAATTTGATCCTTAGTGATTTCTGCCTGAGGTGATACTTGGGTCTTTGTACGAATTTTTCTGAGACATTATAGTGTTCGGGATCGGGTTTAGGTTTAGGTTTTCAAGTTTAGGTTTAGGTTTAGGTTTAAGTTATAGGTTTAGGTTTAGGGATTTGAGAATAGGTTTAGGTTTAGGTTTAGGCTTAAGGTTTAGGGATTCGGAATCGGGTTCGGGTTCGGGATCAGGTTTAGGTTTAGGTTTTCAAGTTTAGGTTTAGGTTTATGGGTTTAGGATTAGGTGTAGGTTTAGGTTAAGTGAATTAAGTTTAGGTTTAGGTTTAATTTTAGGTTTAGGTGTAGGTTTAGGTTTAGGGATTTGAGAATAGGTTCAGGTTTAGGTTTAGGGATTCAGGTTCGGGTTCGGGTTCGGGTTTAAGTCTAGGTTTTCAAGTTTAGATTTAGGTTTAGGTTAAAGGTTTGCGTTTACGTGTAGGTATAAGTCAAGTGAATTAAGTTTAGGTTTAGGTTTAGGTTAAGGTTATAGGTTTAGGTTTAGGTGTAAGTTTAGGTTTAGGGATTTGAGAATAGGTTTAGGTTTAGGTATGAGAAGTCAAGTTCAGGTTCGGGTTCGGGTTCAGGATCGGGTTTAGGTTTAGATTTTTGAGTTTATGTTTAGGTTTAGGTTTAGGTTTAGGTTTAGGTGTAGATTTAGGTTTAGGGATTTAAGAATTGGTTTAGGTTTAGGTTTAGGCTTACGGTTTAGGGATTCAGATTTGGTTTTGGGTTCGGGATCGAGTTTAGGTTTAGGTTTTCAAGTTTAGGTTTAGGTTTAAGTTAAGGTTATAGGTTTAGGATTAGGTGTAGGTTTAGGTTAAGTGAATTAAGTTTAAGTTTAGGTTTAGGTTTAGGTTATAGGTTTAGGTTTAGGTATAGGTTTAGGTTTAGGGATTTAAAAATAGGTTTGGGTTTAGGTTTAGGAATTCGGGTTCAGGTTTAGGTTTAGGTTTTCAAGTTTAGGTTTAGGGTTAGAAAATCATTATACACACTGTAAATATATGTAGTTTATTTACACCATCCATCTGCTTTTCTAGATCATTTAAAGGGTTGAAACCAAAATTGAATCATATCCAAAACTCAGGTGGACCATACCACAAGAAACTGTGGGTATAGTGATTTCCATTATTCTGTAATGATGTTTATTTATCATCCAACTTGTTTACAAGATCGCACAGATAGTGATGAAGGGAAAAAATAAATATCATTAGTTCCCACCTTCCAAGGACCCCCACTCAACATTCGGATAGCTCTGACTCACATCTGGGTCTACTCCATCAATTTTGAGCTAATACATAAACACGGACCTATTCAAATGGCCAGGCCACCCATATTATTATCCATAGGAAATAAACAGATTCATCATGGTCATAACAGTGGTTCCTACCTTTCAGTGACCCTCACTTAAAATCCGGATAGCTCTAGCATACAACCGGGTCTGCTCCATCAATTTCAAGTTAATACATAAACACGGGCCTCTCCAAATGGCCAGGCCACCCATAATATTGTCCATAGGAAATGGACTGCTTCATCATGGTCATAACAGCAGTTCTCACCTTCCAGGGACCACCACTCAATTAAATCCTAAATTAGTTATCCATCTAAGGTTGGATAGATTGTAATACTTTCATATTCCCATTTAAACATCTACGGTGAAAATTCGGCTGCATCTCCCCATGCCTCTCTACATAAGTTGATCTTATGTTACATTCCGATGTCAAATATCTAAAGCATTGTAAAGATATTTGGCTTTAGATACAGAACGGAAGAAACATATCCAGAGAGAAACGAGGAGATGGACCGCGGATCAAGCATGAACATTTAAATAGATTATATAAAAGCATACTATCTATTTAACCTTGAACTATCCAAAATGGGACAATTTGAGCGATTTCTATGCCACCAAAAACACACCATATCTATGTATGGCTACATAGAAATCCTCAAATGGGTAACTAATTATCTAACTTACAAATCACAATCACAAGTCACAACTATAAACTAACAAGTCACAATAATAATTTAAGAAAAAAAATATAATACATATTAAGCATACTACCCAAATTTATTTTTTTCTATTGTGACTCACGTGAGCACTGGATATGCATAAATTTTAATATGACCTTAAAATATAAATTAACTCAATAAACATACAAAGCTTACATCATATGGTTATTTTATGATAAGTTTCACAAAGCATTTGCCTCATAATATAAGTCAACTCAATAAACGTACAAAGCATACATCATACGGTTTTCGAGTTTAGGTTTAAGTTTAAGTTAAGGTTATAGGTTTAGGTTTAGGTGTAGGTTTAGGTTTAGGGATTTCAATTTTGGTTTATGTTTAGATTTAGGAATTCTGGTTCGGTTTCGAGTTCGGGATCGGGTTTAGGTTTAGGTTTTCGAGTTTAGGTTTAGGTTTAGATTATAGGTTTAGGTTTAGGGATTTGAAAATAGGTTTAGGTTTAGGTTTAGGTTTAGGGTTTAGGGATTCGGATTTGGGTTCGGGTTCGGAATCAGGTTTAAGTTTAGGTTTTCAAGTTTACGTTTAGGATTAGGTTTAGGTTTAGGAATTTGGGTTCGGGATCAGGTTTAGGTTTAGGTTGAGGTTAGGGTTATAGATCTAGGTTAAGGTGAAGGTTTACATTTAGGGATTTGAGAATAGGTTTAGGTTTAGGTTTAGGCTCATGGTTTAGGGATTCGGATTTGGGTTCGGATTCGGGATCAGGTTTAAGTTTAGGTTTACGAGTTTAGGTTTAGGTTTAGGTTTAGGAATTGGGGTTCAAGATTGGGTTTAGGTTTAGCTTTTCGAGTTTAGGTTTAGGTTGAGGTTAAGGTTATAGGTCTAGGTTAAGGTGTAGGTTTAGGTTTAGGGATTTGAGAATTGGTTTAGGTTTAGGTTTAGACTTAGGGTTTAGGGATTCGAATTCAGGTTCGGGTTCAGGATCAGGTATAGGTTTAGGTTTTCAAGTTTAGGTTTAGGTTTAGGTTAGGGTTATAGGTTTAGGTTTAGGTGTAGGTTTAGGTTTAGGGATTTGAGTTTAGGTTTAGGTTTAGGAATTCAGATTCAAGTTCAGGTTCAGGATCAAGTTTAGGTTTAGGTTTTTGAGTTTAGGTTTAGGTTTAGGTTTAGGTGTAGGTTTAGGTTTAGGGATTTGAGTTTAGGTTTAGGTTTAGGGATTTGAGTTTAGGTTTAGGTTTAGGTTTAGGAATTCGGGTTTGGGTTCGGGATTGGGTTTAGGTTCAGGTTTTCGAGTTTAGGTTTAGGTTTAGGTTAGGGTTATAGGTTTAGGTTTAGGCGTAGGTTTTGGTTTAGGGATTTGAGAATAGGTTTAGGTTTAGGTTTAGGCTTAGGGTGGACCATACCACAAGTTCAATTCGCATTCTTTCCTGTACATGTGGTCCATTATTTACTGTATTATGGTCCACCTGAGATTTGGATCCCACCACGATGTTTATGTTGTATCCAACCGTCCATCCATTTGGAGAGATCATTTTAGGGCATAAGCTAGAGAATGAGTTAGATCCAAAGTTCAAATGGACCTCGAAACTAATTGGGGCCACAAAAGTTTTCAATTAAGCTGATATTTGTGTTATCCCTTCTTCCATTTGGAGAGATCATTTTAGGAAGAAAGTTTTCATTAAATGCACAGCTAGTTGGATGAAAATGTAATGTCCAACTAGTTGTGTGTGAGCATTACTCATATATATGTGTGTGTGTGTGTGTGTGCGTGTGTATCATAGGCCCAAAATCTGGTCCAATCTGGTTCACCCATGAAACCCCTGAGACCCAACTTTCAAGTTGATTCAAAACTTTAGTAGGTCATTGCAAATATATGTGTTAGCTATCAAGCATTCATATCCATACGCATGGCTCACATGTGCTATGGTGCTATGGTGGTTGTAAACAACCTAATTTATTCATTAAAAAGCCATGAAATGCTTTTAAAATTTCTTTTGGTAAAAGGGTCGGGAATCATTCATCTTTATCCTTTTTTTTAATCTCCTTAACTAGATCACCAGAGTAATTGTAACTATTGAGATTTAAAACACATAAATGCCATTGATTGGGTGGGCCAACATGAGATCATGTTCGATGACACTATTTTCTAGTTTGATTTGACTTTTATGTCTTCCATGCAGCATTCAAGTAACTTCTACATGCATGTGTATTATCCATCACACTTTCCAGAGTACCGTGAGGCTTTCTAAAAATATCAATTTCACTAATATAATTTTTGAATAAAAATATATGACTTTTACATAACAAATGAATAAAAAATCAAGTTAAAATCCTTCGTTAAATCAGTAAAAATACTTTTAAAAGAGAAAGAAATACTTTTATTAAAAGACGAGGAATTTCAACCCTAAACAATGAGCCACACTTGCCAAAATTGAAAGTTTTCTCGTATTCAACCAATAGTTCTCTGGTTTATTCGTTAAAAAAAAAAATCGTAGTTAAGGGTTTTGAATTTCGAATCCCTAATTAGGGATTTTCATTTTTTAATTTGTAATCCATAATTAGAGAATCGACACTACAAATCTCTAATTAGGGATTCGAAAACTCAAAAATTCCCAATACACAAATCATTGCATAATCATACTTGAGGATTTAAAAAATGCCCAAATTGATGAAATGGATAGATAAGGAGAGAGAGAGAGAGAGAGATACCTGATGTGCAACAGGGCTGGAGTGAGAGAGTGATAGCGAGAGTGAGAGAGAGCGGAGAGGGAAAGGGGAGAGAGAGAGAGCGACAGCGAGAGAGAGAGAGAGAGAGAGAGAGAGAGAGTGAGAGTGACAGCAAAAGTGAGAGAGAGAGAGCGACAATGAGAGATGGGCTGTGAGACCTGACCCGAGTTCGCATGTGTGCATGTGTGCATGTGTGTGTGTGAGTATGCATCTTATGTATTTTGGTCCTGCGGTCCTACCGGTCAAATTTCGACGACCCGCGACCTTCGGATAGTGATTGCGGTCACCCTCGAGTTTGGTCACGTAGACCCGACTCGGATTGACCCAAGACCTATGCCATTGCGACCGCATCGTCGCCGCGGTTCCAGCGTCATGTCTCATGCGTAAATCCGGCATGTCCATCAAAAGTTATGGGCCGTGGATTATTTGGACCGTTGATTGCATTTTTGGTGGGACCCACCTGATTGCACATTTCCCCATGTGCACTATTCCCCATGTAAACCACCTTTAGCCTAGCAATGATGGCTTCTTTTCTCAAGAAAACCATGATGAGATTGGCTTCTCTAGGCAATGATGAGCCACCCTATCCCATGAGCAATGATTATTTTCTCTTTTCAAAACTCATCTTTTTCTAAGAAAGTAATCATTTCATCTTAAAAAACTCTCTCATCTCCCTCTCTCTTTCTTCATTTTCTCTCTTCTCCTCTTTGCAAATGTCCTCCATTGCTGAATTTTTCCAGCCCTCTATCCTCTTCTTCTCCCCTAGATCTAACCATCAAAGATCCATCATCACCATTGAACCTCCTTCCTTGAAGCTTAAGGAGCATGGTGGTTGAAGAATCTTGAAGATCCAACAAGTGGGTGAGCATGTAGGATAGATTGCATGGTTCTTATTTTTATAGATCTTTTGTTGCATCATATGGAGAGTGTAGGACTCACCACATCAATGGTGAAGGTCCACCACTCCTTGGATAAGTTTTTTTTTAGCCATCACTTGCATGCATGTGATCTTGATGGGGCCATTCTCCATGGACCCCATCTTGATGAGATTTTCTTTCTTTTTCTCTTCTCCACTTTCTATGGTTTGGATGTAATGATTATGTGGCCCACCTGATGTGCCATGCAACCAGAATTTTTAAATTTTGGGACATCCAGGCCCAACTGTGCTGCCTAGTTTTGCTGCTTGATTTGGAAGGCCTTTGGGCCTGATTTTATGGATTTTCTTGGGGAGGTGCTGGGCTTGGGAGTTGTGTGACACATCAGGGTGGACCCCACCTTATGGAATCTATGATTTATTTCCCATTTATTAAATTTTTGGGCTGATCTAGACAGCAACATGTTGCTGTCCAGATTGCTGGAATTTTTTTATGCTGTAATGTATGTGTTGTAGGCCTTGTTTATGGTCTCCTTTTTCCTGATTTCTTAAACTTCTCTTTGAGGTATGGACCCCACCTAAAAGTATGCTAAACCTCAGCTTCAAATGTCCCTATTTGATCACCCAAAAGGGTGGGCCAAGGAGGGTGGACGGTCCAGATTTTTCTAGACTGTCCAGCTACATTGTTTGCTGGAAACTCATAAATATCAGCCTAATTTTGAAATGCTGGGCCACCTTTGTGGACCCCACCTTACTGTATACTTGTATAGGAAGGTTGGTCTTACATTTTTCCAAATTTACATAGACCTGGGCCCACTCAAATGGGGTGCTAAAGTCAGGGACAGCAGCATTGCTGCAGCAGGAAAATAAAAATCTGGACCTTGCTGTCCATGAATTTCAAGAGTTAATATTTATACTATCCCAAAAATCCTAAATTTTTGTAGGGAGGTGTCCCACCTATGGTAGGACCTATCCACATAATTTCAGGGCCAAGGAATCCTATTTGGGCATCCAAAAGGGGGGGCCAACATACTAGACTGCCAGAAATTTCTGCTGTGCAGTCCAGCAGCATAGTCCCATAAAAATAATATTAAAAAAATAATTTCTAAGAAGGTGGGCCATATTTATGGATGCCAACTTATTTTAGGCTTGATGAGGGACCTTGGGTTCAAATTTCAGGAATTTTGGAGGCCCAGAACCCACCCATTGGATGGCCCAAATTCAGGACAGTTATATTCCAGCAATATTTTACCCTAGATAGATTGTATTATTTAAATTAATTTAAATACTTTTGCGTATCTTAAAATCATGAAAATTTACAGAGAGGTGGTCCACCTATGGTGGGACTCACCTACAAATTTTTGGGGCCAATGGAGTCTTGTGTACACCGTGACAAGTGCTGGAATGGCTCACCACGTTCAGGTGTCCCGATTCACCAGATTTTCTTGATGGTCTGTATTATTTAAATTAATTAAAATACTTTTGACCGTCCAAAAATCACAAAATTTTGAGGATTCGTGGTCCACCTATGGGAGGACCATCTTGTAAATTTTCATGGCCATCGGGCCCCTGTACTGATCGTGGTGTGGCCTGCAAACTTGGGTCAGTTTTGGGCCAGATACTCAGGCCCGTAGGACTACCCATCACGGGACGCCCCTACCTTGGGCTGTTGCTGGGCCTGTATTCCAGCAGCATGGCCCACTTCTAATGTGTGTTTTGCATTACCCTCTCATCCGGTGGGACCCACTGTGATATGTTTGGGTCACCATGGGCTGGTAACCCATCTGAATTACATAAATTTCTGGATTCCAGCAGGCCCAGGAAGTGGGTGGGCTGGAATTCCAGTAAGGGGCCCAAATTTGCTCCATAGTTGATTATTTTGGAGCTTTTGTGGCCCACCAGATTTAAGGGAGTATTGCACATACTCCTTACCTTATTTCCTTAAACACTTTTGGGCATAATTAGTTCCTCTTAAGGCCCACCTTTGTGGTGATGTTGTGGGTTAGCCTTAACCAGATTTTTGGTAGTTTATATGCCCAATGGGCTGGAAACCTATTTCTTGAGCCCAATATCGTGTAAGGCCTGACCTTATTGTCTCACGGGCCCAACGGGCCGTCTACAGGCTGACCGTGTGTATTTATTAGCCGTGATGCCCTCATGAAATGCTTAATTATGGGCTGACTTGCGGGGCCCACATAAATGTATAGTGTGGAGGGCCTTGCTAAGTCTTTGGGCTGATGTGGTAAGGCTCACACTGTCAGTATATGCCTTGCCTATGTGTATTCTTGGGTTTATGGGCTGCCCTCAAGCCCACCATAATGTATGAATTGGATGACTTTTGTTTTGGGCCATTTCTTTAGGGCCCATTATGTGATATAGTATATGCATGTTTGTGTTAGCAAGTAGGCCTTGTGGACTCAGTTCTTTTGGATAGGCCCATTGATCTTGAGCCTATACTCTCCTATCTATTGTGAGGGGCTTAGGGGCAATGATACATAAGAAGTCGGGCCCTTGGCTGCCCATTAAACTGACCCTGTACTTAGGCCAAAAGTGAGGCCCAACTCACTTGCATTAAATGTGAAACTTGCCCATGTAAATGAATTATTGGGCTGCCCATGAAGCCCACCACAATAGGTGGAATTATGACCTTTGTGGTTGGGCCCAAACCTTACTTGAGGGCCCACTATATGGCTTATGAGTTGGGCTTGGTGTATGGCCTACTAGTCCACACATTGGCCTTAGATCTTTCATTATATGGGTAGTGGTGAGCTACCTCTTGGAAACCAGTTGAGGTTGGATGTCCTCCTGGGTGATCCTAAGGTAAGCTCATAGGTTTCTCTATGGGTGGTTAAAGGCCCACCATAGATCTTAGGCCATTTATTTAAGGCTCAATGTGCATGTATGTGGAACCTACCTTAATGCATGTTTGGTCCAGGCCGTCCAAGCCTTGGATCGCCCGATTGTGGAAGCACTCTCTGCCTTGGGTTGTTGCTGGACTCACAATCCAGTAGCAGACCCACTTGATCTTTTCATGATATATACACACTCTCCATCTGGTAGAGTCCCCCAGTGAGTATAGTTGGCCTTCATGAGATTATTTTCACATACTCAACTAATTTCTGGACCATAGCAGGCCCAGGAAGTCAAATGGGCCAAAAGTTTATCAAAGGGCCTTCGATGTACAATTTTATGGTTACAACTTTATTTGGCTGTGGGGCTCACCATATTGAGAACTTGTGTACGTGTTACATGCTTATGCTTTCTTATAATCCTTGGGCTTAATCAGTGCATTCTTTTGGGTCACTTTTAGTGATCTTATGAGGACCCCATCTTAAGATCAAAATTTTGGGACATCCAGTGAGCCCAGATTGGGCAGGGACATCCCAGCTTGGCCCAACCATACATTGGGCCGACTTCCACCATTTTGATGGACTTGTGGGCTGAGGTAAGGATAGTATTGGGCCCTCGGTTGCCTACTTAAATTGCTAATTATTGGGCTGATGTAGTGGGGCCCATTTCATCCAAACTTAAACCTATTTTTGGGCCGTATATTGTGTACGCGGGCTGCCCACCAAGTCCAACTTAATGCATGGATTCTATGGCCATTGGGAATTGGGCATTAGGCCTTAATTCCCCTCTTAGAGCCATGTTGTTAAAAGTGGTATTATATCTTTTTATGGCCTATTATGAGGAATATATGTATGTGGTTACTTTTATTTTTATCTTAAATGTAGGCCTTGGGTCTTTTATCCATATAGTTCATGGTAGATATGCCTTTTTGGGGAATGGTGGTTAAATGTCCCCATTATGGACCCCTCTAGGTCTGATTGTATTTAAAAGTGATTGGATACTTATCTTAGACAGTTGCTAGGCTCATTTCTATGTTACTTAGACCCGTTGTTGTATGCTTAGTCTCGTGAGCTACCCCAGGTAAATGGGCCCCCCTTAGAGGTGGGATTCCTTATGGATATTGTCTAAGTACCTAGTCTTGATTCCTTCTTGGATAGGAGGAATGTAATTTACTTTATATATCGCCGCATAATACGCCTAGACCCATCTTCATAGTCCATGTACATCATTGTATGCTTGGATGACACTGTGTGTGTGGTTATGATTGTGTCATTGGGCATTGCATGCTGTCTTCCCGAGGGACGTAATATTCCCTCTTGAGCATGTTGGATGCTTGGAATTGATGCATAGTTGATTGTGTGATTCATGCATCTGGCATTGTATAATATATGAGCATTATCACCCTTGCTTCATCAGGGTTGTAGCCTCCACAGATACATCGTGGATGGCCATGTTTGGACACTGGAAATGTTACTTGAGCATACTGGGTGCATAGGATGCCCATGGGTGAAATTTCCAAAACTTCCATGGTACCAAGGATCTGCTCCAACGCCGTGACCGGGTGGAATATATGAGCGCACGAGGGCCTTATACCATTAGGCCGCGACTCCCACTGTCGTGTAGTCGGTTGGATAGGGGTGTGGCCTTACTCGCCTGATGTAAGAGAGCATTGCTAGGCTGAGTCTGACCAGCTCGTGAATGGGTCCGCTACCGTCAGGCCTTGCTGGTGATTGTTTGTCCACAGGCGGGTAGTGAGGTCTCTTACGCTCATTTGACTATGCGGGGTCTGTAGAGCGGCAGTCATCCAGCAGTGTAATGGACCCCGGTGATTTCCTTATGATTGGAAATATACTTGACATATGGTTTGGTTATGAGCACTGGCATTACTTGCATCGCATTAGTATTGGTTATGTAAGCCCCTTCATGCATTGCCTTGGTATGGCGTCCAGTACTCATTGCATCATATTCATGATAAGCCTTGGTAAGGCTAGTGATATTCTCATTGAGCATGTTTCCTTCCTGTATCTCCTATTATTCTTCTGTGCACTATTATCACACACTTACACCACCCTCTAAGCTTCTATAAGCTTATGCACGATTGATGCGTGCAGGAGATCCTAGGCAGGTGTTGCAGTGACAGAGTTTGGATTAGAGCTGAGCTTGAGGACCCAGTATTGCATCCTTCCTTTCTTTCTTCTAATATCTTATGTATGTCCTTTTGGACCTTATGTAACTTGTAAAAGTTCAAATTCTTAGTAGATTTTGTGATATGTGCCTTTTTTATTCTCAGATTTACTTGTTATGATCTTGGGTATGCTCGTATTGAAAATGGTTAAATTGTTATGGAAATCCTCCTTGTAGGATCCCAGGATCGGAACCTGCTTCAGGAGCCGAGAATGGGGTACTACGGAGGCTGTTGCGGCCAGAACCCGCCATCGGGTTCCTTGTGAATCCGGTTACCGAGTCTGGGGCGTGACATGGGCGCTAGAGTCGTTTCAACTTAAAACATAACATTATTACCAACAAAAATTTTCATCGGTAATACTTTTCCCAATTCGTCGGTAAAAGGCTTCAAAAATATTTGGGCCCACCCGTGCTCTATCAGCCCCATACACTCCGTACATATGTTTTTAAATATACTTATTAGCTATACCAAAAATAAAAATTACAAATCAACATCCATGATCAACCACACAAAGTGAAATAATATGTCCACCGTTCATTTTGTCCGCCTTTACCAACGATTTTTTTGGTCGGTAAAAATCTCCTTTACCAACGATATTGTATAACATCGGTAAAAATAGCCTCTCGATAGGAACATGTTTGGTTTTGGCGGGAATCGGAAAAGTAATGTTTAGCGACGAAATCAATTTCGTCGAAAATCACTTTGTCAAGCAAGGGCTCTGTGGGGCCCACCATGATGAAACTAATTTATCCACTTCGTTCATCACTTTTCTCGGATCATTTTAAGGTAGGTTCCAAAAAATGAAGCAGGTTCACAGCTCCCTGGACCACACCAAAGGAAGCTGCAGTGATAATGACACCCACCATTGAAACCTTTCCAAGGGACACCGTGATGTTTTTTTACTATCCAACCTATTCATAATGTCATGTAGACGTGGATGAAGTGAAAACACAAATATCAGCTTAATCTGAAACTTCTCCAACTCCCAAGAAGTTTTTAATGGTGGACGTTCAATCCCCACTTTGTGCTCCAGTACTTAAGCCTTGGACCTGTCTCATTCATAATCATATATTAGGCCCACCTAGATGTGGTTCACATATCCAGCCCATTCATTATGTTTGTCCCACTTGGATAAGGGGTCAGACCAAGTTTCAGCCGCATCCAAAACTTATGTGGGCCCCACCAAGTGCTTTTATATGTTTTAGTATGTCTTCATATAGTTTTAGATGGTATGGCCCACTTGAGTTTCGTATACGGATGATTTTTGAGATATCTCATAACCTAAAGGGGACACATCAAATGCACGGTGTTGATGTTCAACACACATCATGATGGGCCCCACAAAACTTACTAACATTAATTCTTAGGTTCTCACGAGGTCAATAAGTTAGGTCACAATTTTGACCAAAATATTTGGCCCATTTTACATGTCTAGTCCATTCACTCTATTTTACTGATCATTACCCTCAATTTGACTACTAACTCACCCCGATCATGCTACATATGAGAAAGATATTGGGCATACAAGATTGATCAACCGTTTGAGTGAATTTTGATTTAAACATCTGAAGTTATTTACTCTTCAATCTGGACTGATCAGATTGTCCAAAAATAGTTAAAGGTTGTTCATAATATCAAAAAGATATGAATGAAGAGAAAACACAAACATCAGCTTGATCCAAAACTTTTATGGCCTCCAAGAAATTTTCAATGGAAAAGGTTCAATCACACAATTTCCTATGGTGTGGTCCACTTGAGCTTTGGATATGCTTCCTTTTTGTTCTTTAGACCTCAAATTATCCGTTAACATGGATGAACGGAGTTGATAAAATAAATAAATAACGGTCGACCCCACAGAATTTACTCAGTATGCTAAGGTTAATGAGTAACTCACCTAAATGTCGTGGAGATGGGTTTCCTTAAAACATTCATAATCATATATTGTGCCTGCCTAAATGTAATTCACAAATCCAACCCACTCATTATGTGTGTCCCACTTGGATGAGGGGTTAAACCAAGTTTCAGCCGCATCCAAAACTCATGTGGGCCTCACCAAGTGCTTTTATATTTTTTAGGACGTCTTCACATAGTTTTAGATGGTATGGCCCACCTGAGTTTTATATACAGATGAGTTTCGAGATATCTCATAACCTAAGGGGGACACATCAAATGCACAATGTTGATGTTCAACACACATCATGATGGGCCCCACAAAACTTACTAACATCAGTTCTTAGGTCCTCATGAGGTCAATAAGTTGGGTCACAATTTTGACCAAAACATTTGGCCTATTTTACATGTCTGGTCCATTCACTATATTTTACTGATCAATGCCCTTAATTTGACTAGTTACTCGCCCGATCAGGCTACATATGAGAAAGATATTAGGCATACAAGATTGATCAACAATTTGAGTGAAAATTGATTTAAACATCTGAAGTTATTTCCTCTTCAATTTAGTCTGATTAGATTGTCCAAAAATGGCTAAAGGTTCAATTAGTAGATGTGCCTAATAATTTAGTAAATAATGTTATTATTTTCACAGATAAATCTCAATTTTCATTTAAAAATCACATTTTTTTTTCAAAATGTATAATTTTTTTACTCTTAATTTTTCTTACAAAACTTTTAACAAAATATCATATTTATTATCAAATATTTCAAAAAAAAAAATTCTAAATTTTTATTATCAAACTCTTAAAATTTTTATCAAATTTTATTTTATTTTTCTTGAAAAATTCAAAATGCCGATTTTTGCCAACAATGTATCTATTTCGTCAGTAAAAATATCCTGTACCGATGATTATTTTCGTCGGTAAAAAGCTCCTTTACCGACGATATTGTATAACGTCGGTAAAAATAGCCTCTTCGATCTTTTTCCGACGATGTATCTATTTCATCGGTAAAAAGCTCATGTTCCTTTACCAACGATATTGTATAACGTCGGTAAAAGTAACCTCTCCGATCTTTTGTCGACAAACTATTTGGTTCATCGGGAAAAATAATATTTACCGATGAAATAATCATCAGGAAAATAGTTTTCACCGATGATACATAATATCGTTGGGAAAAGTTTCCAAGTCGTCGTTGTAAATGGTAGCAGGAACATATTTGGTCATGGCGGGAATCTTTTGTCAACGAAATCATATTTCATTGGGGAAAGTCATGTTTACCGATGAAATTGATTTCGTCGGAAATAAGTTCGTCGGTAAAAGGCCAATTTCTTATAGTGGGAATTACTACCGCTACATGTGCAAAAGCTTGGCAAAGCTAAGTAATAAAGGCTATGTCCTAAAGGGGAGTGATTAGGACCAATTTGAAAAATATGCCCTTTAAAACCTAACTTCCTAACTTAAATTAATTAATCAATTAAACTAAGGCAATATATTTCGAAGACTTCCAAGCCATTAGAGGGTCCAATCGCATAGACTACAAATAATTGGCAAGTTAAAAAACTAGTTTATAACATGATAGTGTACATATGTGTGTGGTATGTGCTAACTATTAACACCTAACATTCATCTAATCATGCATGCATATAATTAGCATTCAACATATAAGCATAATTAAACAAATATGCTATTAACAATCCCAAACACAATCATGTTTAGTGGTTCGACTACTTACTCCACTCTCGGTAGACACACTCAACCCTAGCTAAGAACATTAAATATAAATAAAAGATTCACCTCTTATACCTACCCAAGATATTTAGCCAACCATTGTATACTTGAACTAAACTTAAATAAAAACATGAAAAATAAATTAAAACTGAAAGATTAAGGAATAAAAATGACTTCGTAGAAGCTCCACTGCCTCTCTCTCTCTCTCTCTCTATCTCTCTCTCTCTCTCTCAAACCCTAATTATGTTTAGAGAAGCTTAGAACACCCCTTTAAATAGGAAAAAGTACGCACCGACCTTGAACCGACTTTAAAATTGCGCACTTTAATTACGCTTCGGTCGCACCGACGAGCATCTTCTGTCAAACTAAATCCAACCAAACATTTCTCCAGTTGGAACTAAATTTCTCTAAAAAGTCTCTGAACTCTCTATCTCCTTTTAGTCAAGTCGAACAACCTTTTAATCGCACCAAACACAACTTCGGTCAGGCTGAGTATCCCTTTGGTTGAGCTAAAATAGTCTTGAAATCCATTGTTTGTTGTTGGATTCTTTTTGGAACTTCCACTCAAACTGAACTTGTCTTCAGTCGTACCAAACTGTCTGTTATTTCTACTATTTGACTGTTTGATTTTTCAGACTTTTCTTCTTCATTAGCACTTGGTTTTCTTGAATCTTTAGTACTTAAATTCTTCAATATTATCCTCCAAATATCTTATCTTTCACTTGATTATTTCTTAAGCTTTAAATCATTATTTTAATCACCTTTTTGTCTTATCTCTCCAAATCACCTCTCATAGAAAAATGCATGTAATTAAATTAACTTATCACATCTATGTGTATAAAATCAATACAAAATTGTGGCTAAATATACAATATTTCACACTCAACACTAACTTCCACCTAGGATGTTGTTTTAAAATACCAACCAAACAATATTATTAATACAACTACCATTAAGGCTTATGCCTTAGATGATGACTATTTAGACCCTACAGTGGAATTATCATATTTCCAAGTCTCAGATGGATAATCATAAACTAACATGCTTCATTGCCACATCATTGATCAGGACTCTTCCTTATATTGTAATACCAGTATCCTAGCCCGTACCGTTCCATAGGCTTCTGCGGTCCTCCCGGTCGAATTCCGTTAACCCCTGATCTATGATCGGCAGTTGCGCGTAACCCTGAGACATATCCTATATTTCAGAGTCAGCTCGACCCGAGACTTGTACCCTTGCGACCGCGCTATCGCCGCGGTTCCAACGCCGCGTATTACGCACCGAAGTAATACCCAAGCTAAGAGATGTGGGCCCGCGTTCAGTTTGAGGAAAACACCGCGTAGTTGCAAAACCTAAGAGAGAACATGTCAAATCAATCCCATCAATCACCCCACATGCCAAGTACAATAACTCATTCCCAAGCAACCCCCAAAGTCAAACAACCCATACCCCTCAAGTCAAGTACACCCATCACACCCATCCCTCTCCCTTACAACCTCTTTCTCTCTCTTCTTCTTCACTTTCATTGCTAGCCATGGACGTCCCAAGCAAGCTCCATTTCTAGCCCTCTTACCTTTAAATCCCTCCTAATCTAACCCTTAAAAGCCCATCTCCACCATTTGAAGGGGTCTTAGAAGGCTTATGAACTCATGGGTAGAAGAAGAAGGAGAAGATCATGGTGGGTGCTCCTCTTCTCTCTCTCTCTCTCCCCCTCTCCCTTTTTCCTTTTTCTTTTCCTAGTTTAATGGCCCACCATGGAGGTATATTTAACATCCTCACTGTCCACAAATGGGACTGCCTTGATGGACCGTCCAAGGCCCCCCTTGCTACTGTTTTAGGCAAGCTCGGAGGGTGGGGAAAACACCAATATTGGCTTGATCTCCAGCCGTGTGGACCCCACATGAACCCACTATGATGTAAATGTTTTATCTACATCGTCCACCCCTCTCCCTGCTCGCCCGGACCATGGGATAGACAGCCCATTTCCAGCTGACCTGCTGCTGTCTAGCAGCAGGCATTGATGGAGAGGGAAGCACAAATATCATCTTGATTCAAAACTAGTGGACTGGTGGGCCACACTGACATGGACCCACCTTGGCATGTATATTTCATCCATGTCATCCGTACATCAGATGTGGACCCACATTGATGCATTTATTAAATCTGCACCGTCCAGCAAATCTGGACGGTGGCCACACCATGATGTTTGGGTTTTATCATCACCATCTATCTGACGATGGAGTGGACCCCATCTATGTGGTCTGTATTAAATCCAGACCGTCCAGACACTGGGTCTGGATGGTGGCAAAACCCCTGGCCAGCTTCTTCAAACGCTAGTAGGTTCACACGTGTGGACCCTTGATGTACACGTGATACCCTGACCGTCCATGGGACGGTGACCCCAGCACCTAAGCTGCACGTGTTGTGGCCCCATCACGTAGTATTTGGTATATCCCATATCGTCCGTCCATTGGCAAGCTCTGGTGGGACCCCACCCGTATGCATTGCATCCACACCGTCTGCATTATCCTCACCGTCCAATCACTGGACGGTGGAAGAGGATTGGTTAGAGTACCTTCATCAGCTGCATAGCTGCTATATATGTGACGTCAGCAAGCGCTGGTGGGACCCACATGAGGTACGGGTCCATTTAACCGTCCATTTATCTGGACCGTCCATCTATGTGGGCCACACTAGCTATATGGCTGTTATTGGATGTCAGCAGGTTCGTGGCACCCCTGACCCTGATTCATGTATTTTATTCACACTGTCCAGAGTCTCTAGAAGGTGGAAATCCCACATCGATGTATGCTTTGGATCCACATAGTACATGTGTGGGTATCCACCATGAGATAAGTGTTTGTACCCTCACTGTCCAAGGAAAGGATGGTGGAAAGTAGATTGGCTAGTGTACTTCACACCAGTAGAATAGCTGGTGAGTTGACGTCAGCAATTTCTGTGGGGCCCACCTTGATTTTTGTGTCTATGCCGTCCACCTTCATTTGCTGCATGGGCCACCCCCATGATGCATGTGTTAGATCCACACCGTCCCTCCATTTCTCTAGAAAATTTTAAGGCGTGAGGCCAAAAAGGAGGATCCCGATCTCCGCTAGGCCACACCACGGGAAGCAATGGAGGCGGATCCCGATCTCCGCTAGGCCACATCACGGGAAGCAATGGAGATATTGATGTTCACCGTTGAAACTTTTTCAAGCCCCATCTTATTGTTTATTTTCCATCTAATCTGTTCACAGGGACACGCAGACTTGCATGTAGGGAAATACAAATGTCAGCTTGATCCCTGACTCCTATGGGCCCCACTATCATGAATCACTGGAGATTGAACGGCCAAAAACGGGTGGAGTCCACCTTGATAATCATGTTTTATCTATGCCGTCCATCTCTAGCTAGTGGAGCCTACATGAGATATGCGTTGTATGTATTTGAGGCCCAGGTGCGGGGTATTTAAGGCCCATTTAGCAAAGCCTGATGTGATGAATGAGGCCCATGTGCAGGGCCCACCTGTTATGTATATTAGGCCCATGTGTAGGGACCACCTATTGTGTATTTGAGACCCATGGATTGTGGCTCATTGTGTTGTATCCGAGGCCCATTATGATGTATTTGAGGTCCGTGAGCGAGGCTCAATGTGATGTATATGAAGATCATGTGATGCGGCCCATTGTAATGTATTTGTGATCCATAGGTGTGGTCCCTTGTGATATATTTGTGACCCGTGTATAAGTCCCATTGTGATGTAATTGTAGCCCTCGTATAAGGCCCGTTGCGATTTATATTAGGCCTTTGTGTGAGGCCATGGGCCCTCTATATGTTTGGCCCTATGTAGGCCACTCATTGGGAGCAATGTTGGTTAGATGTCGACATTGATAGGCAATGATGGTTGGATGTCCACATTGTGACCTTCCCTTAGGCCTTGTTAGGCTCATTCTCATCATTCCCTTAGTGGGTTAACCCAAATAAGTGGGCCCCATTCACCGTAGACGGATGGCTCCACGCTATCAGATTTGATATAACCACGGCCGAGTGCCGATCTTTATAATATGGTTGATCAGCTGATCATTTATGGACCCTGCTTTATTTATCTGTTGATTATCAGTGCGATCGACGTGACCGATTTACCGATTCTGATTATCGATCGATTCCGATTGTCGTCACCGATTGCCGATTCCGATCGACGTGACCGACTTACCGATTCTGATTATCGATCAATTCCGATGATCACGACCGATTGCCGATTCCGATCAACGTGACCGATTTGTCGATTCTGATTATAGATCGATTCCGATAATCAAGGCCAATTCTAATTGTCGAGGCCGATTCTGATTTGTCAAGGCTGAGTATCGAGGCCGATTGTATAGGCCGATTCTGATTTGTTAAGGCTGAGTATCGAGGCCGATTTTGATTGGTTGAGGCCGATTGTATAAGCCGATTTCGATTTGTCAAGGCTGAGTATCGAGGCCGATTTTAATTGGTTGAGGCCGATTGTATAGGCCGATTCCGATTTGTCAAGGCTAAGTATCGAGGCCGATTTTGATTGGTTGAGGCCGATTGTATAGGCCAATTCCGATTTGTTAAGGCTGAGTATCAAGGCCGATTTTAATTGGTCAAGGCCGATTCTGATTGTCGAGGCTGAGTATCAAGGCCGATTCTGATTTGTCGAGGCCGATTGTATAGGCCGATTCCGATTGTCGAGACCAAGTGTCAATTCTGAATGTTAAGGCTGATTTCATTTGTCGAGGCTGATTTTGATTGTTGAGGCTGATTGTCGAGGCCTATGTCATAAGGCCCATTGTGATGTATTTAAGGGTCAAGCGATGAAGCCCATTGTAAAGTATGTTAGGCCCATGTGAGAGGCCCATTGTGATGTGTATTAAGCTCTTAAGTGAGGCGCATGGTGTTGTATATCAGACCCTTGGTGAGGCCATGGGTCCACTATATGTGAGGCTCTATGTGGGCTACTCCTTGGGGTTAATGTTGGTTTAAAGTCCACATTGTCGAGGTCGATTGTCAGTGTCAATTATTGATACCTATTATGAATATGTGATAGCATAGCAACACGATACATGCCCATACGCATCATCTGCATGTCTGTTATGAGATGTGATTGACCATTGCATATGACATTGGGCATATCGTTATGAGACTCCCTGATAGGTGGAGATTGTCTCACATGAGTACACGGTATGCACAGGATTGATGCATGACTGGATTGTAGGACTCATGCATCTTGCATTGTGTGTTGTGATTACTGTACGCCCTAGCGACATCAGGGTCGTAGCCTCCATAGGTATTTCATGGATGGCCAGATGGGACACTGAAAATTTGTTTTACATAGGGTGCTATAGATATCCCTGGGTGAAAGTTCCTAAATCCTCTTGGTTCTAGAGGTTGCTCGCTCCAACATCTAGACTGAGTGGATGCATGAGCGCATGAGGGCCGTATGTCGTTAGGCCACGTCTCCCACTGTGTCGTGGTCAGTTGGAAGGGGGTGTGTCCTTACCTGCCCGAGAGGAGGGGGCAATGCTAGGCTGAGTCTGACCAGCTCGAGGAATGGGTCCGCTATCGACGAGTCGGGCCCGATATTGGCAGGCAGATAGTGAGGTCTCTTCCACTTACCTTGTTGCGCGCGATGGGGCGGTAACCTGGTTTGGAGTGTAATAGACACCAGTGATTTCCTAGAGAGGAACCATACTGATATGTGGACTTATTGAGTAGGAGTTGCATGCTCATTCATTCATTTCATTCACTATCCACTCGGGTTGGTGGTGCGCAACTAATTGTTGTGTATCTTCGCATGGCCAGAATTTTGGTTAGGCATGCGACTAACATGAGATCAGGAGTTTACCACATTGAGTCCGACTATCCAAATTTAGGTATGGGACTAATTTGGATAGAAGTCACTTGTGGTGGACCCTGTAGCCTGTGATACTACGTACTATCATCCTAACTTCACACTCCAGCTTGGTCATTTCATTCGCATCACATATTGCATATATCTGCATGCATATGGCATTTTGGAATTTATACGTTTTTGCACTTATATGGTCTAGACGGACTCAGCAGGATTTACATATTGCATTCTACCCTCGACATCTGATATTTGGCTCTCTATGACTCCTCATTTGCATAGCTGATCTACATTGCTTCATCAGTATATGATATTGTTTTTATTATATTTTTGCATCGCATAGCCTGGATAAGGCTGATGGTATTTATGGGCCTATCAGTATGTTTTTTCATTACTCTGATATCGTATGATTTATGATCTTGCCAGTATTTATAATATTGTATGATTACGAGCTTATTAGTATTTCCGCTTACTCTGATTACTCTGATATTTCTTACTTGACACTTACCTTATGCACACACTTACACCACCCACTAAGCTTTATATAAGCTTATGCACGATAGATGTGTGCAGATGATGTTAGGTTATAGCAGCATTGAGCCTAGAGCGTGCAACGGTCTTCCGGAGCTTTGATTTATTTTATTTTTTTTATGTATTTCCCTTTTGGTATTGCACTCAAATGATTATATTAGTAGATATGTGATGATGATGTTGTTTTTGTGATTTGGGTAAACTTATGGTTATGCTTCTTATGAGATAAATGTACGTTGGAAAAATCCTCCTTGTAGGATCCCAGGATTGGAACCTGACATATGAGCGTTGGGAGCCAAGAATGGGGTACTACGGAGGCTGTCGGCACCGGATTCGGCGATCGGGATTCCTGTGAATCTGATTCCCGGGTTTGGGGCGTGACATATATGGCCAGTGGTTGGCCCTATGTCTACTGGATATTGGGTACTGGATGATGGATAGAATCGAGAATATTTCTCCATGCTAGTAGTGCTCCTTACAAGATGAGAGGCGGGAATTCCTAGCTATTACTTGAAATGGAGTTGGCTTGGAGGACCTGAGGGGAATAATCCCCTTGAATGGTGTTGATGGATGGGGTTCTTGAAGTATTGGGACCTTTCGAATACTGTGGCATGGGGTTCTTGAGTATGTTGTCATTACTAGCAACAGTCGGGTCAGGGGTTACTACCATGATTCTCTTTTGATCAATTAAACTTTTGACCTCATGTTTTAAAGAAAAACAGTCTTCTATTGTGTGCCCTCTTCCTTGGTGAAAAATCCTATATTTATTCTCATTATAATTTGGAGGCAATGGGTTTAGTGGGGGCCTAGGCTATAAAGGTGTTAGAAGTTGTTCTTAAACCAAAGTAGCTAAAATACTTGCATAGGATTGAGCTAGAGGAGTGTACTGCCTAAGGGCTTGAACCAAACCCATCTGCTTATTCTGATTAAAATATTAAGGATTCCACCTAGGCTCATGTGGAAGTTGTTATTTTAGTTGTTCTGGGGGAGGGGGCGTTGGCCTTCCTTGTGCCAAAGCAACAAGATTGTTAGTTTCTGTTAGAGGAGAGGCAGAGGTGTCCCTGTTTCTAGGGGTGTACCTACTTGTTCTTTCTTCGATCTTAGCTTTCTACAAAAGGGCAAATTTTTGGGGCCATGGTGCAATTGTGTTAGTTATGATCCTTGCCTTCACCTATTCTCATGCGTGGATTAGATGAGAGAAGTTGACATACAGGTATGAGATCAAGTACCCTAACATGTTTGGGTTGGCCAAATGGATGATCATGGTTCATCCTTGTCATGGGTGTTTTCATTTGTATGGTCATGGCTCCTAATCATCCAACATATATAGACAGTCTATTCACTTGTTTGCTTAAAGTAGCCAAATTTTTCCTTAGCAGTGTCGTATTTAGATTGTACACAAAGCGAACTATGTATGCTTGAGACAGGTCTTCCCAATTTTTTATCATGTGATGATCGAGCAATGTATACCAAGTGCGTCACGTCTGAGAGATTTTTAGAGCAACCACATCAAGACTCTATCATCCCTCGCCAAAGTATTAAGCTCACCGTAAAATGCTTTCAGGTGAGCAGTAGGACATCCTGTCTCTTCAAATCACTGAAATTTAGGAACTTCGAAATTGGTAAGTAACCTAGCGTCTGAAAGGGAAAAGGTCCCTAAATTGAGTGTACAGAACTTCCACCCCATGTTTCTTTTGGTGATCATTTCTCATAGCCTTAAGCTGATCTTTGAAATTCCTCAAGAGTTAATTAATTTCATATGGGTTTTGGGTAGGGGACATATCCCTTGAGGAGCTTGGGCTGTTTCTTCCTCATAATGCTTAATTTCTTTGGTATTTTAAGGGTCCCTACGAGGAAGATTTTATTAAAGAGGAGCAAACAAATGAGGAGATTATAAAGTGACTCACATTGCAGGGTGAGTTTGCCTATGTAGGAATGCAAGTGTGAAGAGCGAAGGATGGGCTGGATTAGGATGATTGTTGTTCAAACCGGTACTAAGGAACACTCCCATGAGTGGGATGTGGCTAGAATTGATTGGATTATTAGCTAGTGTGTACTTATTGTAGTACTGGCTGGACCCCATCATGGGGATGATGTGTGTGAATTTGAGCTGTCGTAGTGGGAAGGTATTGAAAATGGACTCGGTTTTTTTTTTGTTGGAGAACAACCTAGAACTGGTTGATGGTGGGGTGGGTTTGAAAGACCTATGTGTGTTGTGGATGGTTGTGTGTTATGGATGGACTGAGGGGCTCTACCTAAAAGAAACGGAGCATCATGTTTTCTATCATGTTCATGCTGAGGTTAGATTGGTTATTGCATGGTCAATCATGGGCTGGAAGGCTCATTGTATGGGCAATTCAGGGATGGGTTCTAGTGCATCTTCCTAAACCGACATGTTGTCTTGTGCGCAGGTTCAGATTATGCTTCAGTATGTGGATGCTGTCTTCATAGGGTGATGGACCCCCAATCGTCTTGTGGTCACAATGGTTACAAGATGATCTACTGTCCTTACATAAACAATTCACTATCTCTTTTTTTCTCCCCTCTTTTTTTTTTTTTTTTTACTTTTTTTTATAGGAAGGAGATGTACAGAAAGTAAATAACAATAATGTAAAAAAGACTAGTAATGGATTAGAATGTCATAATATTAATAAAGGTGAGAAGTTAAAAGAATCCCTAAGAAAAATATACAGCCCGACATTTTAAGTCAAGCCTTGGCAAATGGTTAGCACTCCCTGGTGGAGTTGCCATTTTGTGAACCCTGGCAAAAAATTTTGAGAGACTATCACACATCCCTATTAGATCATTTGTGGTTGCATGTACGAGGATGATTACATGATAGGGTAAATATATATATAGAACTAGGCACACTTGAATTTCCAATATGATCGGATCTAGGAGTACTAGCAGGTCATAAAGCATACGTCTAAAAAGTATCCAGAATACAAATGAATGGGGGCTAGGCTACCACGGATAGTTTGATGAGACGGGATCAAAAAATTCCAACATTTCGCAGAGCTTATACTTGATGGAAAGTCTAGTTAAGAGGGGTTGAGGAGAGAAATAATGAAGTTATGAATGTCGCTTGCACAACATGCACCCAACTCATATCCTTTGGTGCAGAACCCCAAGGGTATAAATGATATACTTGGATTTACTTTCTTTCCTTGGTTGTATAAACCTTTCCCAAGGTTAATAAAGATTTTGTGTTAATATCTTGAACACTTAGGGAGTCTCCATTAGTTAGGAAAGAAGGCCTTAGAATCCATAGTTGGCTAGAATTCGTAGAATCACTTAAAGAGTAGGAAGTCTGAAGAATTCCCGACTTGAATAAATTTTAAGTTTATTTATGTCGTGGATTATGGGCAAGGACCTTGGTTAAGGAAAAGGAAGGCGTTAGGCACCCTTTTATGCCCATGCAAAGCACGGTCTCTAATTAGTCAGGCTGTATATTTTAAAAGGGGGATTTGGAAAACTTCCAACAAGATACGTAAATTAACATTATAATATTAACTTGTAAAACATAAGAAAATAGGAAAAGAGACTGGAACAAAATAGAATAAAGATAGATAATTGTGTGAAAAGGAGTGACATTAAACTTTCAGTTCCCCCTTTAATTCATATTTTTTTATACAAAAGATCCCCTGAAGAGGCAACTATAGAGTATACTTTGCGTGATGTTAGAGCAGAGCCTACTAGTGGAAGTGCATGAAAATAAAAGGAAACCTAGAAAATGGCAAAGTGAGTAAAGCTTCAGGATATGTAGGAGATATGTGGAATAGAATAGGGGTTAATCCAATATATGAGAGGGAGACAAGAGAAATTAGACACCCTTTTGATCACAAAAGTGATAGTTGGACGTCCTAAGTTCCGGCTCTACTCGACAACTTTGACTAGGCATGACTCCTGATTTCTCAAATAAAGAGAGAAGACTGAGAGGACATAGATATGAATGTTTTGAGAAGGAAAAGGAAAGACCGCAAACTCTGTAGGATTTCTTTATGCCTCTGCTTCTCTGTCTCTCACTCTTTCTTTCTTTCTTTCTTTTTGTCTTTCTTTTTTTTTTTCTATAGCTCTTTCCCACTCTCTTCCTTGCCCCTTATCTACTTTCCCTTCTTTTTTTAAAGGTGGGGTCCCTTAAAATAAGCAAAGGAGAGTGCTCCAGTGGGGACACAAAAGTGTCTAAGTAAGCTCGAGCCAGGTTCAGTCTTCCCAAGCCTTGGATCAAATACTAGTGAGTTAGCATGGCATGAGGTTAGGAAAATCTTAAGCAAGGATGTTGGACAGTGCGGTTATGATTGGTCCAGCACATCATATGACAAGAACCGGCCATAGAATGGCAAGTTTTGATCAAAATCAGTCATGATGTAGCTGGTTTTGATCAGAACCAACCACCCAATGGGGGGTATTGAGTTTTAACCAACATAGGTTATGTAATTACGAGAGTGATGGTTCGATTGTGGCCTAATTTAGTCTATTAGCTGCACTCTGAGTGGGGCTTTGGAGAAGTCAAGTCAATGTTTAGCTATGTCTTAAAAGTGGGGTGTCTATAAGCAGAGGAGAGTGCTCTAGTGAGGACACATAAGTGTAAGACCTGACCCAAGTTCATATGTGTGCATGTGTGTGTGTGAGTATGCATTTCATTAATCTTGGTCCCACGGTCCAACCGGTCGAATTCCTGTGACCCGGGACTTTTGGTTAGCGTTTGCGATCTTCCTAGAGTTCAGTCACGTTGACCCGACTCGGATCGGCCCGAGACCCATGCTATCTTGTCCGTATCGGTGCCGCGGTTCCAATACCACATCCCGTGCATTAATCCGATATGTACATCTCAAGTTATAAGCATCAATCGTATGGGCCATTAATTGCATGATTGGTGGACCCCACCATGGTTTACACATTTTCCCATGCCTATCATTTCACCCTAGGCTGAGATTTCTAGAAAGGCTATTACCCTAAGCCTTGTTTATATCACCATAAGCCACCATCATTGCCTAGGGGAGAGAGAGAGAGAGAGAGAGAGAGAGAGAGAGAGAGCTCATCATTACAAGGCTTAAAAGCCTCTCTCTCTCCTTCCCTCTCATTTCTCTCTACACCTTCATCTCTCCTATCCCTAGCAAGCACCCAAATGTCCCCTCTCCCCCATTTTCTACAGCCCTTTCTCCCTAAAATACCTCCTCATCTATCCCTTTTCACTTGATCTTAGCCTTTGATCCATGTTGCTTAGAGCCTCTAAGTGATGGTGATGTAAGTTTTAAGGTTGATCTAGGTGGGTGCTTTCTTCATCAAGTAGATCCTTCCTCTTCTTCATATAACTTTTTCTTCCTCATGTAGTTACTTTCATCTCTCTCATTTGGATGTGTAGGACCCACCAATTAATGGTGGAGATCCTACACATCATCTAGATGTGGCCATGAGGCCCACATTGTACATGCATGTCCATACATGGGATTCCTCCCTTGATGGACCCCTTGCATGGGGATTTCCCCTATTTCTCTAGGTATGATGAGTCATTTAGACCCTTTCATGTGGCTAGGATGGCATCCCAACCATTCATCTCAAAGATCTAGGCCATGCATCACAAGATCTATGCTGTACAATGTATTTATATTGTTATTTGTGATTGTGATTGTGTGGGGACCACTCAATAATGGCGGAGCCCTCCCCTGATGGCCGGATGGTCTTCCTTCTCTTTCCTTCTCTTATAATCTGATGACATTATGTGTGGTTCTCAGTGGACCTGGATTGCCCAAAAAAGCCCAGTAAGGAAGGGACATCTATAATCGACTTTTTCTTTTTCTTTTTCACCTATACTCAACTTATACCATGGTTTGGATGCCCCTTTTTTATCACCTTAAATGTTCATGCAAGGGTGGAAATTTGAGGGTTTGTTCTAGACAATTGTGGGGCCCACTAGGGTGGGCCAATCCCTTCCTTAATAGGCCCATACATTTATTTTATTTCATGCATGTATTGCTGTCTAAAAATTTTTGGGCATATTTTTGTTGAACTTTGGACTTGAATTTGGGACTAATCGGGGGACCTTTTGTACCCATCAAATATGTTTTTTGAATGTGGAGATCTCATCTTGATGTCCCCCAAATTTCAGCCCTATCCGACCCTGATTGAGGCCCCAAAGGTGTGGCCTAAGTGAGGTGGTTAGCCTGAAATTTCTTGACTGTTTCCAGCAACTTATCAGAGTGGAAATCCTTAATTATAAAATAATTTTTCCAATGGTGGGCTACATCCGTGGACCTCACCTTGTAGTACATATATAAGGGGAACTGAAACCTATTTTTCTCAAATTTTTTTAGGCCATTGATCCACCCCATTTAAGGCTTAGATCAGGGTCTATAAAAGTTCTGCACTTAACAGATTTTCTGGATAGTTTGAATTCCTTAAATTAATTAAAATATTTTTATAAATCCTAAAATTTTGAGATTTTACAAAGGTGTGTCCCGCCCATGGCAGGACCTACATGCAAATTTTTAGGGCCAACAGACCCTTATGCCAATCGTGGTGCAGGCTGGACCGGCCCACCAGGCTGGGCCGGGCATCCAGCCATGGTTGGCCGTCCACCCCTGTTGAGGTATAAAAAAGAGAAAATAAAGCAGAAAGATTCATTGTGCGTAGCTCATCGTGCACAGATTGTTGTGCAGAAGTGATTGTTGTGCGGACATGATTGTTGTGCGGAAATGATCATTGTGCGAAAATGAGCGCACAGTGAAGACCGCACAAAGGGGATCGCACAGTGAAGACCACACAAAGGGGATCGCACGGTGAAGACTACACAAAGGGGATCTCACAGTGAAGACCACACAAACAAGGATTGCACAGTACAAAGAAGTCTGCACAAAGTAGTCCGTGTAATGAAACCAGTGAAGATCGCGCAATAAAAACCGCACAAAGGGATGCCACACAATGCCTACATGGCATATTTGCACATGTGAGAAGACTATAAATACCTCATCACCCCTCCAAATGGGTCATTAGCCTCCAATCACAGAGAAGGAGAAGTTTGTGAAAGAGGAGAGTAGAGCCTATACCCGTTGTGCAGAATGGGCGTTGTGTGGCACACAATGCTGTTGGCGCACAACAAGAGCTAGCACACAACAGTGCCCATGCACAATAGGTTCTTCCAGTGCACAGTAGCCTTTGCCAGTACACAATGGCTTCTGACTGCGGCACAATGCCTTTTGATAGTGCACAATAGCTTTTAACACAGCATTTGGCATAGTGTCTTAATGCTTGATACATTTATGCCTCATGTTGCTGTCAAATATTTCTTTTACATTATAATTCTAAATATTCTATTTGAAATCAAAGGAGAGAAGGATGTAAAAGAACTTGGAACGAATAAATGATGTGATTATCTTCCTTATTTTCTTTTGTTCATAATTAAGTGAATGAGATAATTTCCCAAATAAAACACATTTGTTTTCTTGTCAAAACAAAATGGCGACTCCGCTGGGGATTTTTTTTCACTTAAATATTAACCTAAGAACTATACGAAAGATAATCACAATTGTTTGGCACCTGTAAGGCGCCAAAATGGCGACTCTCAGTGGGAACATCCTACCTTTCATCTCCAAATAAGAATATAACTTGATTTGAATTACTAACTTATATTCTTTTACGATATGATGGACCTAGGAGAAAAGATATTTCAACCAACTAATCAATGGCAACCATTAAGAAGAAGACGGTCTACTACTTCACTACAACGGATTTTGTCATAAAGTATGCTGAGAAAGTGGCGTCAACCAAACGTATGGAGCCACGGGCAGCTGCTACAGTCATAACTGCTTCACCGATTGCATGGGAAGAAAGAGATGACTGGATCGTCGTCACTCGTAGAAGGACAAGGACTCAGAATGTCGCTTTGACAGAAGCGAATACGTCATTGAGAAGAGATAGGGGACCGATAACGCGAAATACTGCCAGGAAATATCCTAAACTTACTCCGCCGGCAATCTACGCTACGCAGGCAATGACTCCACCAACCGCATAAGATTTTCCTACCTTGCCTGCTTAGAGCTCCCGGTGGACAAGAGAGCAGAAAGGAAAGGAGTTACTGACAAGTCTACCAGGATCCACGTCACTAATCTCTATGTCTTCCCGATCGGCTGGTTACTCCAGAAATGCATAAAGAGTATACGAGTCTCCTCTTTCGGTGACTCCCATAACATCAATACACTCTCATTCAGCATCGACCACAGCCTCGTCAGGGAATAGAGAAGCTGCCATTCACATGGTCGAAACAAACCGAGGGTCTTCTCCAACTACAGAGGATCGAATCGCTGAAATGGCAAAGGCACAAAAAGCACTGATGGAAGAATGTAGAAACCTCTGGGAGGCCTTAGGAACTCTTGCACACAATGTAGCCCGAATGGTGGCACCCCCAGTGACCGATAATGTGAATGAACAAGAACAACACCCCGAAGGGTCGCAACTGCCGAGGACCGGGTCACATAGATCTACTCCCACGATGAGAGCAGTGACACATGAAGAAGTACAACAAGTCATCGAAGAAGTGGTTGGGTTAAAAAGAGAACGTGAGGGCACAGGGAGATTTAGATATTGAACGTTGTACCTGAGGGAGGTAGATGACATCCCTCTCGAACAATTTTAAGCATCTTGACTTCCAGAAATTCAATGGGGATGGGTCACCAGAAGAACACCTGATGCATTTCATCACCAGTATGGGAAATTTCTCCACAGTACCATAGTATTGTCTCCAATTATTTGGGTCTTCTTTGATGAATAAAGCATTCAGGTGGTATTCTAGCTTGATGCCTGGGTCGATAAGAACATGGGAACAAATGCAAGATGCGTTTATGTCAAACTTCTTCTCATCAGAACGTGATGTCGGTATCACAAAACTAGCTTCGGTGCGACAAAGAGAGGGGGAGCCAGTGAAAAAATTTATAAACAGATGGAAGACCTTGGGGGATTCTTGCAGGTAATTTTTAAAAGAAAAAGAATCGGAAAAAATGTGCCTAAACTCTATGGAAACTGGAGTAGCGTTTGGACTCACTAGTTCTGATATCAGAACCTTCCGCGACTTGGCTACAAAAGCGCATGCTCTAGAATTGATGACTCGAAAAATGCCGACGTTCAATTATGAAATGACCAGAAGAGGAGCCTAAAAGTTGATCACAAATTTGGTTGAGCGTGAAAAGAGAAACTAGGAAATGAGAGAAGTAAATGGCAAAAGGACAGAAAGGAAGGAAGAGTCGAATCGCCCCAGAGGAAGGCTCTACGACAAAAAACCCCGATCATTGAATTCTCATGAGGGTTTTGCATTCAAAAGAGAGGACATACTCCATATGATGAATCAGTTGTTTGAAGCTAGAACAATTGAATTGGCCGTGTCAAAACATCCCGAAGAAGCATCTAAAATAAAGGAAAGAGACTTCTGTCACTATCATCGTATAGTAGGGCATCCGACGAAAAACTGTTATACATTGAAGTGTATTATACAAAGAATGATAAACAGGGGTAAGATAATAGTCGAGAAAGAGAAAGAAAAAGACAGAAGAGCGACAGCAAACGTGCTTACCTTACGAGAAGATCATCAGGGTAGGACGAGGGTGGATAATCAGAAAACAATAGGGAAAGTTATAGTGACTACCTTGCGATCAGGAAAGAAGATGGCTAGTCCACCAAATTCGAGAAGAGAAAAATTAAAGATAGAAGCGGTTAAGAATCACGCCAGCAATGATAATAGTGGTGAAAAAGAAAAGAGGAATGAGAAAGGGACTATGACTTATGACATTATAAGCCACTTGAAAGGCATTTCAGCTCGATTGAGTGTCTATGATGCTCCAAAACAATCAGAAGACTCCCAACAAAGCTTGATTAAAGCCTTATCTGATGAAAGTATAAGGGAAGTGTTGCTGACTGAGATGGAGAATGAGAAATGAGAAGATTGTATGCCAGTTATTTCCTTCTTTGATGTAGGCTTGGTTTGTGAGGGGGAACATAATAAGTCGTTGATGATAATGGGCCATATTCGCGGTAAACAAGTAAAGAGAATAATGCTTGATAACGGGTCTGTTGTAAACCTATTGCCATTAATAATACTGAATGAATTAGGTTATCAACGCTCGAACTTACACCCTAGTGGGATGATGATACAGGGCTTTAATTAAGACAGACAGCGTGCGCTCAAAAAAATCACAATAATGTTGAAGATAGGAGAGACTACAAATGTCGTTTTCCACATTATAAATGTAGTGACTACATATAATCTTCTTCTGGGAAGACAATGGATGCATCAGTATGGATCATACCTTCTACCCTGCACCAGTGTTTCAAATACTACAAAGACGGGGTGTAACACAAAGTATTAGCTGATGCATGACCATATACAGAAGCAGAGGCTTTTTTCGCAGACGTGAGTTATTATGATGCATTCGCTAGTGAGGAAGGAAAGGAGAATGATAAGAACAAGGCTCCAGAAAATGCCTACATGGAAATAGTAAAAGAACAGGAAGCGAAGTCGTCCATGACATAAAAGGCGAAAAAGAAGTTTTATTTTGTTCTAAAACATCTGCGATAGCCAGGATAGCCGCCGCTAACATTACTATCATGAGAAGAAATTCTGTAGTCAAATTACATGGTACCGCTCCCATTTACTGAAAGGAGTAAGCCATTTCCTTTCGTTCCAAAAAGATTTCATGTTAAGTCCAGTGCAAGATATCCAAAGCCGGTCGAATTCTATGCTCCCTCAGAAATGAAGAAAGATGAAGCAGTTGACAGTGGTGTGGGAAATGGAAAATTAACACCCAAAGAGCTGGAAAGATATAGCTTGACAAGTTAGAAAATCATGAAGAAAATGGACTTTGACCACCAAGAACCTGTTGGCTTAAATTATGGAAAAGAAATTCAGATTCCACAGGAGAAGCGAGAAAAATTCTGAGGACTGGGGGCAGAATCTTCAGTGAATATGGTAATAGCTAAACAGATAGAAGAAACAGACCTTGATATAATCAGCAAGCATGGGACAACCCCAAAGCGGATGGAGGATGGGGGGCAGCCGACAATTGACAATTTAAAAGAGATAAATTTGGGAACGGAGGAAGAACTGTGGAATACGTTCATAAGTGCTAGTTTATCAGAAGAAGAAGCTAATCAAAATGTTAGTCTCCTGAAGGAAAATAAAGATGGCTTTGCTTGGATGTACGTGAAAATGTCAGGTCTAGAGTCGGCAGTGGCAATGCATCGGTTAAATATCTCTAAAGACAAAAGGCCCGTCAAGCAAACACAGCGGCGGTTTCACCCAGATTTGCTCTAATAAAGGTCGGATTCATCAAAGAAGTTAAATACCCCAAGTGGATATCAAATATAGTCCTAGTAAAGAAGAAGAATGGGCAGATCAGGGTTTGCATTGATTTCAGAGATTTGAATGAAGCATGTTCGAAAGATGATTTTCCACTGCCGATAACCGAAATGTTGGTAGACAGTACTACGCAATATGTTGTTGTGTCTTTCATGGATAGTTACACCGATTACAATCAAATACGAATGGCACTTGAGATGAGGAAGCGATGGCTTTCAGAACTCCATTGGGGATATATTGTTATAAGGTCATGTCGTTCAGTCTCAAGAACACAGGGGCGATATATCAAAGGGCAATGCAAAATATATTTCAAGACATAATACATAAACATGTTAAGGGTTATGTGGACGATTTGGTGGTTAGGTCCAATCATCATGAGGAACACCGCAAACATCTGGCTTCAGTCTTCTGCCAAATCAGAAAGAAACAATTAAAGATGAACCTGGCCAAATGTGCGTTTGGAGTATCATCAGGAAAATTCCTTGGTTTCGTAGTGAGACACAGGGGTATTGAAATAGATCTAGAAAAAGTTAGAGCTATTCAAGATATGCCACCTCTGAAAACGTTAAAAGAGATACAAAGCTTACAGGGTAAGTTAGCATCTATTCGTCGTTTCATCTCAAACCTGGCAAGAAGATGCCAGCCATTTTCTCATCTGATGAAGAAGGGAGCAGAATGCATATGGGATAAATTCTATCAGAATGCTTTTGATTCGATAAAAGAATTGTTGAAACAACCTCCAGTATTAACGGCCCCAGTGAAAGGAAGACCTCTCATTTTGTATATATCAGCAACCGAGAATTCACTAGGAGCTTTGTTGGCACAAGTGAACAAAAATGGGAAAGAAGTGGCACTTTATTATTTAAGTTGAACATTGATCGGTGCAGAAGGCAATTATACACCCATCGAAAGAATATGCTTGGCCTTGGTATTTGCAGTTTAGAAATTAAGGCATTATTGTTTGTCTTACAACATAACTTTGATATCTCAAGCAGACCCCATCAAATTTTTAATGACAAGACCAATGTTGTCAGGAAGGTTAGCAAAGTGGATGTTGTTGTTATCAGAATATACGATCACGTATGAACTGACGAAAGCAGTAAAAGGATAGGCAATGGCAGATTTTCTAGCGGCTCATCCTGTGACAGACAGCGAAGCCATCTTAGATGAGTTTCCTGATGAACAGGTTATGATGACAGAGTCGCTAAAAGTGTGGAAAATGTTCTTTAATGGAGCGGCTCAAGCAACAGGGGTAGGTGCCGGGGTAATATTGATTACCCCCAAGGTGATTTATTGCCTTATTCTTTCACGTTAGGTACTGCATGTACAAATAATGAAGCTAAATACAATGCCCTTATCATTGGGATGGAGACAGCCGGAGAACTGAAAATAAAAACACTGTAAATTTATGAGGATTCTAAGCTAGATATAAATCAATTGACAACTAAATTTGAAATAAGGAAACCGAAAATTTTACCATACTATCGAAGGGCGCAGCATTTATTAGAGCAATTTTTGAACGTTGAAATCAAGCATATACCGAGGTATGAAAACGCGAGGGCCGATGCTTTGGCCAATTTAACAGCAGTACTGTCACACCTAGATCGGAGTTCCCTACAAGTGACAATCGAAGAAAGGAGATTTCTACCCTCAGCAAAGATAATCAGTGACATAAGGGAAGCACTCCCTATATCACGCCTAGAAGTGACAGAAAAAGATTGGCGTCAACCTTTCATTGATTATCTCAAATACGATATCCTTCCTAAAAACTCAGAGGCAAAGCTGCAGAATAAACAGAAAGCAAAAAAGATTCATTTTGTGTAATGAGGAATTGTACAAAAGATCTTATAATGAAATACTATTGCGATGTCTAAATGAAGAAGAGGCAGGTCAAGTGCTGCAAGAGGCGCATTCTAGGGAATGTGGGGGGCATCAGGATGGGAGGAATTTGTTTCATCGAGTGCACCGGATGGGATATTACTGGCCAATAATGTTTAAAGATGCAATAGATTATATGAAGCGGTGCCACGAATGTCAAATCCATGAGGACATCATACATGTACCTCCTGAAGATCTTCATTAGGCAGCTACTTCTTGGCCTTTTGCCGGGTGGGACTCAATGTCATAGGCCCCATAAATCCACCATTGTCTAGAGGAAAATAGTATATACTAGCAGCAATGGACTATTTTTCCAAATGGACGGAAGCGATTGCACTGCGAAGTGTTAAAGAGAAAGATGTTGTTAATTTCATTCGACACGCAATAATATATCATCATGGTATCCCAAAGAAAATCATCACAGACAACGGCATTCCTTTCAAGAATAGGGGAATGAAAAAGTTATGTCTTCAATTTAAAATTCATCAGTCATTTTCAACACCCTATTATCCACCAGCTAATAGGTTAGCAGAAGTATTCAATAAGACGATTGTGAAAATACTGATGAAAACGGTAAATGGGAATAAGCGTGACTAGGATGAAAAACTACAGGAAGCTCTATGGGCCTATAGTACAACTCATCGTACAACTAACTAACTAACTTTAAGATAAAATAGTCCCCCCCATTGCAATAAAACATCACATAGGGTCGCCATATAATGCATAGACATAAATAGTAAAAGTAATAAAGTAGAAATATGAAAGCATCAACAACTATCAAAATCAATGATTGTGTTATCAAGGATGAATTTTGCTCTGAATAAAATACTGAAAGTTGTTTATGTATTACAATGCAAAAGGAATATTTACATACAATGCCTACAAATCTTCAGTTATGTTTAATATTTCTAAGTAACGTTGTAACTCTTCTTTTAATTGACATTGTGCCATAGCAGTTGTACGTTCAGCTTCAAGGATCATGTTGCCTTAATCAGGAACGCCAATCAATTCTGATTCCAAAGAAGTAGCAGCTTCCCTATTCCTTGTTTGTTCAGCTTGTTCTGTATCAATTACTTGAGTATTCATTTCAAGCTCTTCTTTGATCTGACGAATAGTTAGATCTTCTGCTTCTTTCTGATTCTTTAGTGATAGAATCTCTCTCTCAAGACGAGCAATTTAATAATCAATAATCGCCTTCTTTCTATCAGAAACTTTTAACTTCTCATAAAGAGACTGACTGATAGCATTGCAATTAGCAAGAACATCATCTGAACGAGAAAGTCTCTCCTTGAGTAATGCCAATTCTTTTTGACGACTTAGAATTTCGGTAGCAGTGACTATATTTCATGCTGCTTCTAAGTTTTTCGTGGAATCATAAAACTATGACAAGGAAGCGTGAAGAGACTGAACATCAACATGCGCCAGACGAGCTGAATGGGTGAGAACTACTAGAGCGTTATCCAAAAAGGGCCATTGGGTTAGATCTTTAAAAGCACCAATGGTAACAGAAATTGTGTACTTGAAGAGTCCCAACATAAGAGGTGGCACATTTTTCAAAGAAACTTTATCAAAAGTTGCAGTTACTGAGTTGGACCCTTCAGATCCACTTGGAGTTGGTGCGACTGAAACTGAACGATAAGAAGAAGAGATTATAAGTTCAAAAGAAGATGCATGTGTATATAATGATGATATAAAGAAAAAAGAAGAAGAAAAGAAAATATATACCCAGATTAGGGACAATAATAGAAGTAACTTGAATAGAATGGGTTGTGGGTGCTGCAGAGCTAAGGACTTCCATAGTCATGACAGCATTAAAAGAAAGCTCCTGATCCCCTATAGTACTTGACTTAAGGGTACTAGGAGTTGGAATGTCAGCCAGATCAGAAAGAAATTCTAAACTTCGAGCTACTGGCTGGATAGGAGAAGGACGCACAGTAGGGAACTTATCAGTCGGAATGGAGGCATCAGATATTGTGGGAACTATCGGCAAGAAATCTTCTGTGCTGGGAAGAAGAAGTACATTCCCCATCGTTGCCTGAATTTCAGATGATTGAGCTTCTGCATCCCTTAAAGTTGATGTTCCGCGAGCAACCACATAACAGTCTCCATGATACATGGAGAATATGAAGCATCAAAAGAAAGAAAGATATTCACACCGGGAGAACAACCATATTCTCCATAATCGAGTTGCTCCTCCTCATCTAAGGAGGTCACCGGAATTGGATGAGAGGTATCTTGATAAGTAACTAGAGCATCAGGAAGTAGGGATTCAACTCTAAAATTGCCTTCTTCTCTAAATCCACCTCGGCATCAGTATCTGCATTCAAGGCATCTCCTTCGTCAGTTAAGCTCCTGAGAGAAGATGTATCATCGCTTACAGTACTTGCTGAATATCCTGACGAGCTGTCTTCTTCCGATATGGTTTGTTTTCCCTTATAAGTAGTCTTTACAGGGAGAAGACGGGCACTTTGAGCCGGAGAAGGGACTTGTCTTATCAAAAATTCAAGAGACAATGACTTAGCACGGGAGCGAGTCATAGGAGATGTAGTAATAACAATCCGACGTGCGGCAGGAGAAGTCATGGCTGTGGCATGATTTGTTGTGGTTTCTGTAAGATCCACAACTGAGGTAACTGTGGCAGTTGTATGTTCAACAGGCTGATAGATTGTAGAGGAAATGGGCTCTGTAGCGGGAGGAATGATGAAAGCAGGGTGTGTAGGCTGATCTCCTCCTTTAGTGGTAGGGGAAAGCAAAATACCGCCTGCAATTTCAAATTCATTGTGAGTAGTGGCCAATCTTTCTCCCCGTTTTATTAAATCCAAAGGAGAACCGAAAGCAATCTATCCTTCTAGAGTATTTGGAGGCTTTGTTTCTCTAATGGGCTCTTCCACAGAAATTTTACGACGAAGTTGTCCTAGAACGATAGCCTAATCCTTCTCGTAAAAATATCTAATTCCTTACTCCAGCCTGTAGTTCCTCAAGCATGAAGGAGCAACCCAAATAGGCAAAGCCCAATTGTAAGGACCAACTCCATAGCTTCTCATTGTCCGCATGACCTCCTCACTTGCTTGGGGCATAGCTTGATCATACCCAAATTATCTGACGAATAGACTTGGATAGTATGGTTCTCGCCAGAACTCTACTCCTTCTCGCAAGGGAAGACTACAAGAACGGATGCAAAGGAAGAAGGTTCTCTCAATAGGTTCCAAGTCATTATTTTCCTCAACTTCTCTATCTTCAACTTGGTAATCCAAATAGAAAGGGAAGAAGTCAATGGAGTCCATGTTGTCAATTTTATCCACTATCCATTAATACCCCTTCTTTACTAACTTTTGCTTCAAGAAATGCCATAGAGGTAGATGATTGGGATGGACATAAGCCTTCTCTAGGTCATTGTAAGTCTAAGGAAAATAAATGTCAAGCTATCCGGAGAAATAATGTCATGGCTTAAAAGAAGATGAAACTCCTAGTGTCGGGCTTGAGTAGTGCGCCGCGACATGACCAAAAGTTTTGTATAACAAGCATAAGACAGGAGGAGCTAGAGAATATCTTTTTCTACCTTCCGCCATTGTGCCTACCACCAGAAATAAAGCTGGATGAGTAGAGTCCAAGCTTTTTGAGCTAGGAGGCACGACTAAGCTCAACCAATAGGCCAAGAAAGCGGGCAATTCAGTTTGAGTGGTGAAATCGACCAGACCCCTTATCTTTTTGCAGTTGGCTTTTAGTTCGGTACAATGGCTTCCAGGGAACCTAAAAAAGAGAGAAGGGAAGGAATGAGCAATTTACATTTATAAGTGAGTATTGTCTGAAAATGAAGAAAAGTGTTAGAATACTTACACCAAGTATCGGGAAACATGCGCGAGCCATTGAAGAGGAGAAATCTTATGGACATCAGTGAAATAAGACGTTTCACGGAAGAGCTCGATGGTTAATGCTGTAATTTTGGGCACTCTGTTAGGGGGAACATAAGCAAATTCTTCGTTCAAAGGAACGCATTCATCAAGGAAAGATCCAGAGATAGGTAGGCCAGCCATCCTATATAGATCACATAAGGTGATACTTACTTCCCCTACTAGAAGATGGAAAGAATTTGTAGTGGAAGACCAGTATTTCAGAAAGCCCTTATAAATCATCGTGTCCTTTTGAAAGAATTCCGAGGTGGCTTCTATGGTATAATATATGTTTACTGCCATAAGGTCATCTTCATACTTCTTTAAAATTACTTTGGCCCATGCGTTATAGTATGGATGATCAGTCCAAAGACCCCGTGTCCTAAATTCTTCTTTGCCCCATAGGGAGTCGCGATGACGAAAACGTTGTTGAATCGTTTTAAAGAAATGAGTGAAATATAAGGAGTGAGGGTTATAACATGGTGTGAGGAAGTGCATATATCTTATTTGCCTGGTCTTTTGGGTTAAGCCTTTATCTATGAGATAGCCTTCGAGGATTTGCGGCTCTTTGATCACCCAATTTGACACATACAGAAGTCTGTTTTGTATCATATAGTCAGTCAGTTCACTCTGAAGAATGGATCGATGGCGTTGAAGTTGCAGAAGAAGAGCAATAGTTTCATCCTTATAACCATAGTGAAATTTGATGGCCTCGGCATTCAGCTTGATTGAATCCCAGGCATTTTGGAAACGCCTCTAATTATGTTCTCAAATTTTTTCTTGGAAGACTTCATCTTTGGTCTTTTCTTTTGTTTGCTTCGAAGTGGTTGGAGCAGGAGAAGCCTCGGCAGCAGAAGGACGGGTGTCATCTGTGCGAAAATTGGTTATGCATTTTAACCAATCCTCTGAATTAGACTCTTGTCCTGAAGTGGGGGGGTCCTTCTATCTCCTTCATCAGTATGGCCATGCGAATGTGTTCAGATAGGCAATGGATGCGGTCGGCGAAATTAATAATGATAGGAGTCGGCTCTCTAAAGAATGAAGCATAGTTTTTAGCAGACCGGGGCCTTTTCTGACTGTGGATCTCAGCAGGTTGTGAGTCAGAGGGCCCAGCAGTACTTGGGGAGACGAGAGGCCTTTTTGAGCTTGCCATTGGAAATCTATACAGGAGTCAATGAATAAAATTAAATTCAAGAAGAAAGGTTCATTAAGTTAACAAAGGGAAGTATATAAGATTGCTGAGAAAAAGGACAAATAAATTTGAAGTACAGAAGTGTATTTAAGTAAAAGTCATTGTGCGTAAAGGGTCGTGCGTAAAGGGTTATGCACAAGGCCGTTGTGCGCTACCTATCCTTGTGCACAGAATTGACTGAGTACATACAGGCATTGTGCGCTACCTGTCCTTGTGTGCAGAATTAATTGAGTACAGAGAGGTGTTATGCGCTAGGTCCCGTTATGCGAGACAGGTGTTGTGAGGGATAGCTGTTGTGCGGTGCACAACGATGTTGGCGCACAATGATGATGGCGTAAAAATAGCTTAGCGCAGAAACAATATGAAGCAGTAGGGAAATGAAGTGGTGGAGAAGAAGATAAGTCCTGTATTTTTAAGCAAGGACTGAACCGTTACGCAGTAACCATTGTGCGGTAACCACTATACGATAATCGTTGTGCGGTAACTATTGTGCAGAAATGGATGTGTGGATATGTTGTGCGTGGATCAGTGAGCTCACAACAAAGAAAATAACAGTGCCAAAGGGATTAATGATGCGCACAATAAAGGAAAGCAAAGAAAATAGTAGTTAAAATGAATTTTTATTGATCCTACATTGTTTATTTTGTAGATATAAGAAAAAAAAATGTAGGATCAAGGGGGCATCTGTTGAGGCATAAAAAAGAGAGAAAAGAAAGCAGAAAGATTCATTGTGCGCAGCTCATCGTGCACAGATTGTTTTATGGAAGTGATTGCTGTGCGGACGTGATTATTGTGTGGAAATGATCATTATGCAGAAATAATCATTGTGCGGAAATGAGCCTTGTGCGCAGATGATCACACAGTGAAAATCGCACAAAGGGGATCGCAAAGTGAAGACCGCACAAAAGGGTACTGCACAATACAGAGAAGTCTGCACAAAGCAATTTGCGCAATGAAACCAATGAAGACCGCGCAATAAAAACCGCACAAAGGGATGTCGCACTATGCCTACGTGGCATATTTGCACGTGTGAGAGGACTATAAATACCTCATGACCCCTCCAAAGAGGTCATTAGCCTCCAATCACAGAGAAGGAGAAGATTGTGAAAGAGGAAAGGTAGAGCCCATACCCGTTGTGCGAAACGGGCGTTGTGCGGCGCGCAATGCTGCTGGCACACAACAAGAGCCAACACACAACAAGAATCAGTGCACAACAGTGCCCACGCATAATAGCTTCTCCCAGCACATAGTAGCCTTTGCCAATGCACAATGGCTTCTAACAGCGACACAATGGCTTCTGATAGTGCACAATGGCTTTTAGCACAGCATTTGGCATAGTGTCTTAATGCTTGATACATTTATGCATCATGTTACTACCAAATACTTGTTTTACATTATAATTCTAAATATTCTATTTGGAATCAAATGAGAGAAGGATGTAAAAGAACTTGAAACAAATAAATGATGTGATTATCTTCCTTATTTTCTTTTGTTGATAATTAAGTGACTGAGATAATTTTCTAAATAAAACGCATTTGTTTTCTTGTCAAAACAACTCCTCCGTATGGGCCCACCATTAATGTATTTGTTATCCCCACCGTCCATCCATTTATGGTCCATGTAGGTCATGGCCATCTCTTTTAGTCGCATCCATTATTGGGACCCATTTGGATGAGTTTTAGGCCCCATTTGGATGAGTTTTGGGCCAATTGCCCAAGCCCATAAGTCCATCTACCCTTGGGACACCCAGGCCCATTGGACCACTGCTGGACTTTCATTCCAGCAGCATGGTCCACCTGTGTTATGTGTGTAATCTAGTCCTCCCATCTGGTGGGACCCACAGAGATATATGTGAGCCACCAGGGAACATATACCTAATTTATATTATTTATTATTAGGCTCCAGCAGGCACAGAAAATAGGTAGGCTTGAAATTCAACAATGAGCCCAAAATGGCTGCCCCTAATAGCTTGTTTTGGGGCAGCATGGACCACCAGATTAAGGATGGATTATACACATAAGATTGTCATTCTCAGAAATGTCTTTGGGCTTCATTTATGTTTACTTGGAGGCCCACCTCAATTAGATTTTATTTTGTATCTATGTTCACAGTTTTGGTTGGACTTTGTAGGCCCATTTATCTTGGAATCTTCTAGTTAGGTCCCTTGATTTTTGGGCCTGTATCTCACTACTTATTGTAATGGGTTTGAGGGCCATAATGTGCAAGTAGTTGGGCCCTTGGTTGTCCACCAAATAACCTTGTACTTAGGCCAAGTTGTGAAGCCCAACTCACTTGGATAAAGCATAGAAATTGCCATATGATTGGATTATCGGGCTGCCCACTAGGCCCACCACAATATGTGGATTTGTGACCTTTATGGTTGAGCCCAAACCTTACTTGAGGGCCCATCATATTGCCTATGAGTTGGGCTTTGAGTATAGCCCACTAGGCCATGGATTGCCTTAGGCCCTAGGCCTTATTCATATTTGAATAGTAGCAAGATGCCCCTTTGGGACCCAGTTAAGGTTAGATGTCCTCATTAGTGGATCTAAGGTAGGCCCATGGGGCTATTATAGGTGGTTGAAGGCCCACCTTGGACCCTTGATAAGACCGCGTATTCGTTTAGGCTTATATATGACCCTTCTTTGACTTGTGGGCTACCCCAAAGTATTGGGGCCCACTAGAGGTTTGTTCCTTAGATTAATTGTCTAAGTACTTAAACTTAATTCCCTCCTTAGGAAGGAGTATGTTCTAAGTCATCATCGCCGTATGGCACACCCTCATGACTCATATGCATCATTAAGTGATTATATTGCATTTGTGTGTGGGCATTGGGTTGATATGATAGAGGGATGGAGTTTCTCCCTTGTGCACATTGAGTGCTTGGAGTTAGTGCATGATTGGTATGCATGACTCATGCATCTGGCATCGCATCTCATGGACATTATCGTCCTTGCTTCATTAGGGCCTTGCCTCCACTGGTATATTCGTGGATGGCTGTATGTAGACACCGTAAATATACCATTTGAGTATTTGGGTGTATAGGATATCCCTGGGTGAAAGCCCTTAAACCTTCAAGGTACCTAGAAGATGCTTCAACGTCGTGACCAAGTGAAAATCATGAGCGCCTGAGTGCCTTACACTGTTAGGCCATGTCTCTCACTATTGTGTAGTCGGTTGAGATGGGATGTGGCCTTATCCGCCTGAGTGAGAGGGTATGGCTAGGCTGAGTCTGACCAGCTCGTGAATGGGTCCGCTACCATCGAGCCTTGCTGGTGATTGGCTGTCTACAGGCGGGTAGTGTGATCTCTTATGCTCATTGACTGTGCAGTCTTGACAGTGGCAATCATCCTATAGTGTATCAGACCCCGGTGATATTCTTTATGATGGAACTGTATTGAATGTGTGGTCTAGTTATAAGCATTGGCATCACTTTGTATTATATTGGTGTCGGCTGTATAAGCCTTATTGCATTACATAGCCTTGGTATGGCTTCCTTCATTAATGGCTTAACCTTAGTAAGGCCAGTGTTATTGGCATTGATCATGTTTCCCTTCTGTATCTCCTATTATTCTTCTGCGAACCATTGTCACACACTTTCACTGCCCTCTAAGCTTTCTATAAGCTTATGCACGATTGACGCGTGCAGGAGATCCTAGGTCGGCGTCGTAGTGGCAGAGCTTGGATAGGAGTTGAGTCGAGGACCCAGTGTTGCAAATCTTCTTTCCTTCTTCTTTTGTCATCTGATATATTTCCTTTCAGCCTTGTATTTAAAGTTCAAATTTATAGTGGATTTTGTAATGTGTGCCTTTGTTATTTCTAAGATTTATTTGTTGTAATCTTGGATATGTTCGTATTGGAATGGATATACGGTTATAAAAATCCTCTTTGTAAGACCCCAGGATTGGAACCTGCCTCAAGAACCAAGAATGGGGTACTACGGAGGCTTTGCGGCCAGAACCGACTATCGGGTTCCTTGTGAGTTCAGTTACCGAGTCTGGGGCGTGACAATAAGTGTCCAAGTAGGCTCGGGCCAGGTTCAGTCTTCCCGAGCCTTAGATCAAATATTGATGAGTTAGCATGGCATGAGGTTAGGAAAAACTTAAGCAAGGATGTTGGATAGTGCAGTTATGATTGGTCCAACACATCATATATATGACAGGAACCAGCCATAGAATGGCAAGTTTTGATCAAAATTGGTCATGATGTAGCTGGTTTTGATCAGAACTAGCCACCCAATGGGGGGTATTGAGTTTTAACCAAAATAGGTCATGCAATTATGAGAGCGATGGTCCGATAGTGGCCTGATTTGGTCCATTAATTGCACTCTGAGTGGGGATTTGGAGAAGACAAGTCAATGTGTAGCCATGTCTTAAAAGTGGGGTACTGTCAAGTCAATGCTTGATCACCTATTTTATTAATCAAAACATTAACAAATAAATAAAATGATGCTTGATCACCTATTAATCAAAACATCATTGAAAACAAAACTGCTCACAACACACCTATTTTATTTAATAGCCATGTCTTAAGATGAATAAATAAATAAAAATGGTGCTTGATCACCTATTTTATTAATCAAAACATTAATGTAGTATAATCAGTAAAGAAGAAAAGTAAATAAGCAAAAAAGATTGCCTATGATAGCCTATGCTAGCAAAAATAATCGTAAGCTTGATAATTGTGGTCTACACCTAAACAGTCATGGAAAATATCAGATAGTCATAAGATGGTCATGGTGTAAGAGGTTAGTAAGATGTGACCCAAGATATACCAAGTAAGGGCTTTATAATATGGGGATCCAATGATGATGTCATGAATATTTAACATAATGGCATGCTTCAACAATGCACTACACAATAATGAAACTAAGCTAAGAAACTAAGAACTCTAATTTAGCTTAGTCCAAAGTAGATGAAATTAAGCTAAGAAACTAATAGACATCCATGAAAGATGAAAGAGATAAGAACTATAGAGCTAAAAGTTTGTGTGTGAATGTATTAGCGTATTATCGTGAACTCATCATTGAGTGTTACTTTTAAACCTTTTTAAGAGGCAACGAGACTTGCACAAGAGCCTACGAAAAGTCTAACAATGGCAAGTTGGTGAAACTTTCTTTACACTAGATAAGGGTTATATATGCTTGAGTTTGTCGATCACGTATCATGTAAGAGATTACTAACGTATTAGGTAAGAGATGACTACCTTTTAAGTTTTAGCGGTGCATATGGCTTTGAGTATCATCCGTAATTTTTGAACAAATATGCTTACACATGGTGACTTCTCAATCGTTATCCAGTCTATAATAGCCAAGCAAGTGTAAACACCACCAATCACGAGTGCTATATGAATATCCTATCATCACTTTTGTTTTTAAGTGAAAACAAAACCCTAAAATTTTTAAAAGGGATTTTATGTACTTAGTTGGCCCCACTAGTTGGTGGCTTACCATAATTGTATTATCCTACACCATGTCTTGCGGTATCATTCATATCCCATCCAGGACTCCCATGTCGCTTTTATCCAGTCCGATTGAAATATCAATGGATAGGATGTTGGTTAGCCATGATGATGCACTCATCCACAACACACATAGCATATGATTACCTAAATCCAAGCCATTAAGTTGGTTGGCCCCACTTTGGATGAGCTACGTCCTGAAATTGGATTGATCTTATGATTCTAAGCTCTAGTTCTTGGTCACTCATTTTTTGTTGAATTTAGACTATTGACCATCTATCATATTATCAGTCCATTATGGGCCAGTTGGAATCATTCTTTCTATTTGATTTTCTACTCATATGTATGTGGGCCACGATTTGAACGGTTTGGATTAAGTTAAATGCATGACACATATACACAGCTGCCTGCGAGCGTATGGTTTATCACGTGCCAGTGTATAGAGGTTTTTCTCTTGTAACAAACGCAGGAAACGCCAACAGTGCGGACTTTTTTATGAAGGAATCAGCAACAACTCCCTCCAATTGGAAATAGAAATGAGCTCTTTTTGCCTCTGTCGCGACTGAGGATCGCCAGTATGTAAAGCCTCACTGGGGCCCACATGTAAAGACAGTCATGTGATCGTAACCGTCCATGATCTCGATGCTTTGTAATGCAGACTACATTAAGAAACTTACCCTGAAATGTTGATTTTGACCACCTTTACGTAATAGGAATTTAGAACATTCTTCAATGTGTCATATTCAACTCCAAGGACCAAAAGCCAGGATCATCATTGAAAAGTGACTACTGGGAAATAAACTATATATCGTAATACGGACAATATGGACGGTTTTAGATCATCGACCATTTCAGAATGTGGGCCACAATGAAGCGACATATGCTGGGAAGCTAAGTGGCGACAGAGGCAAAACGAACTGATCTGGAATTCAACGGCCAATTGAGGACAATTCTCTCTACTTCAATTATTCCAACGTTCAATTATGGTAGAGGACACTCACGAGAGGACTAGAAGTGTCTTGGTCTGTTGCTTGCATGGCTACGGTGGGGCCCACAACTATACCATCTTGGTCTGTGATAAGGTCAGACGCATCCAAAAAAAAAAAAATTGTTCTGGTAGAATGTGGACCCGCATCACAGCTATCATCCGCAGCCTGGTTTCCACCGTTGGATGGTATGCATGTCAGAGATCTGGACCGTTTATCAGGTAACGTGCACTGTAAAAATGCATAGGCCAAAAATAATATGAGCCGTTTATCAAGTCCAAACATATTATGTAGGGATACGTAGGGGGTGCATTCTATCTAACCTAAAAAAGAAAGACGTAGCTAGATAGGCTATTTGGGTGCACACATTGCTATGGCGGGCCCACATTGAGAAAACGGACATGTTGTACACCTTTGTGCTTTGTGGGTCCCACTGCAGAAACCCAATCAGGGCGCTTGCTACTTTTTATTCCATACAAGCGTCTAAGCATATCACTCCAAGGGGAATCACGGTAGTTGGATTAGATGACAACAACATGACATTCTACTAATACAAGCCAGGTGTGTTGTGAGCTGTTTTGTTTTCCTTTAAGTGGACCCCACTTTCATGTCACCGATCAGGACGCTTCTAACTCGCTTGATGTCGTTGGTGCCTGACTCTATAACGCTGAAGGCAAATTGATCTGAACCGTGCACTATGTGGGCCTTGGAAGCGGATTGGCTGGTGTACCTCACACCAGCTATATAGCTGCTGTATTGACGTTAGCAAGTTCTATGGGTCTGATCATGAGGTATGTGTTATATCCGAACCGTCCATCCATTTGGCGAGCTCGTATTAAGGCTTGAGACGAAAAATAAGACAAATATAACTATCAAGTGGACCACACTGAAAAAAGCAGTAGGAGATTGAACGTCTACCATTGGAACCCTTTTTGGGGTTACAGAAGTTTTGGATAAATATGAAAAAAATTTCTCCTATTCATTCAGGTTTTTGTGACCTAATGAACAGATTGGATGGAAATAAACATTATGGTGGGCCCTACAAATTGTTTAACGGTGAAAATCATTATCTCCGCTGCTATTTTTGGTGTGGTCCATATGATCTTTGGATATGATTCAATTTTTGGGTAATGTTCTAAAATGATCTGTAAAAGTAGATGAACAGTGTAGATATAATAAAAACATCACTGTGGGGCCCTTGTAACTTTGATCTCCTTTGAACCGTTCGTACAACTCGGAGCTGGAGGAGCGTCAGTGCTCGTCTTTGCACGACACGTAAGCGCTAATCCGCTTCGGTGGGCCTTACTGTAGAGAGTCCATGTCTCAAATCAAATTAAGCTTAATATATATATAGATAGAGAGAGAGAGAGAGAGAGAGAGAGAGTCATGCTCCCCTGCACACCTACACACGTGCGCACCTTTGCACACGTGTCATGGGTGTCTAATCTGAATGGTCCATGTGATGCGGAATCCCATGAAAACCCCTGTGACAAATTTTCACCCTGATATAAAATTCTAGTGGGCCATAGAAAAGAGAAATGCAAATCATGGGAGGAAACTGTTTTCATTTTTCATGGCCATCAAAGTTTTAGATCAAAGTAAAACTTGGTCCCGGGGGGTTTCATGAGGTCCTGCTTCACATGAACGGTCCAGATTTTGGATCCACATCACGTATGATGGGTTCTCAAAAAAGTTCGTATGTAGTACGTACGAACTGGTTCGCAGGTGAGCGTTTCCGTGTGTGTGTGTGTGTGTGTGTGTGTGTATATATATAGGGAAAAGGTACTATGCGCTCGACCTCACGAGACCATCCCATGAGGTCGAGTTGTGTGGGCCCCACCGTGATGTGTTTCGAACATCTACCCCATCAGTCAGATGCACCATTCCATCGTGGGCCTAGGTCTCAAAAATTAAGTCAATCTGTGACTTGTATGGGCCACACCACATACAGAAGTGGGGAGGGGCCGTGCACCATTAAAACATTCATAATCATTTTTTGGGCCCACTGAGATGTGGTTTGTAAATCCAACCCATCCATTATGTGTGTCCCACTTGGATGAGGGTTCAGACCAAGTTTCAGCAGCATTCAAAACTCAGGTGGACCCCACCAAGTGCTTTTATATGTTTTTAGCATGTCTTCACATGATTTTAGATGGTATGACCCACCTGAGTTCCGTATCGGCTGATTTTTGGGATATCCCATAATTTAGAGGGGACCCATCAAATGCACGGTGTTGATGGTAGACACGCATCACGGTGGGGCCCACACAGCTCGACCTCACGGGATCTTATCGTGAGGTCGAGCGCATAGTACCTTCTCCCTATATATATATATATATATATATATATATATATATATAGAGAGAGAGAGAGAGAGAGAGAGAGAGCGGAACACTACGCACCACTTCGCACGGAACTTTTAAGAACTCATCATATCTGATGTGTCTCGAAAATCTGAACGGTCCACATGAAGCAGAACGTCATGAAACCCCCCGTACCAATTTTTACTTTGAACCAAAACTTCGATGGGCCATGAAAAAAAATAGTTTCCTCCCTCAATTTTCATCTCTCTTTACTATGGCCCACCATAGTTTTAAATCAGGGTGAAAATTGGTCCTTGGAGGTTTCATAGCATGCCACATCACATGGACCGTTGAGATTAAACATCGATGACATGTACAAAGGTGAGCACCGTGCACCGGTTCGCAGTGAGCATGCCTCTCTCTCTCTCTCTCTCTCTCTCTCTCTCTCTCTCTCTCTCTCTCTCTCTCTCTATATATATATATATATATATATATATATATATATATATATATATGGAAAAGGTTCTATGCGGTCGAGCTCAGGGGCACTTCCCATGTGGTCGAGCTGTGTGGGCCTCACTATGATGCATGTCAAACATCTACCCCATCAGTTAGATGCAACATGCAATGGTGGGCCTAGGGCTTAAAAATCATGTCAATCCATGACTTGTGTGGGCCACACCTCATACAAAAGTTGAGAGGAGTTACCCTCCATTAAAACATTCATAATCATTTGTTGGGCCCACTGAGAACTGGTTCACAAATCCAGCCCATACATTATGTGTGTCCCACTTGGATGAGGCGTCAGACCAAGTTTCAAATGCATCCAAATTTCAGGTGGGCCCCACCAAGTACTTTTATATGTTTTAGCCATGTCTTCACATGATTTTGGATGGTATAGCTCACTTGAGTTCCGTATATGGCTGATTTTTAGGATATCCCATTATTTAAAGTGGACCCATCAAATGCACGGTGTTGATGCTCGACATACATCATGGTGGGGTCCACACGGCTCAACCTCATAGGAAGTTCCCCTAAGCTTGACTGCATAGAACCTTTTAGCATCAAGCTCAAGGGAACTTCCCCATGAGGTCAAGTTGTATGGGCCCCATCGTGATGCATGTCGAACATCTACCCCATCAGTCAAATATACCATTCCATGGTGGGGCTCGGGCTTAAAAATCAAGTCAATCCATAACTTGTGTGGGCCACACCACACACAAAAGTTGAGAGGGGTTACCCTCCCATTAAAATTTCATAATCATATTTTGGCCCACCGAGATGTGGTTCACAAATCCAGCCCATCCATTATGTGCGTCCCACTTGGATGATGGGTCAGACCAAGTTTCAGACGTATCCAAATTCCAGGTAGACCCCACTAAGTGATTTTATATGTTTTAGGCATGTCTTCACATGATTTTAGATGGTATGGCCCACCTGAGTTCCGTATATAGTTGATTTTTGGGATATCCCATAATTTAAAGGGGACTCATCAAATGCACGGTGTTGATGTTCGACATGCATCACGGCGAGGCCCACATAGCTCAACCTCATGGGAAGTTCCCATGGGCTCCATAGAACCATTTCCCATATGTGTGTGTGTGTGTGTGTGTGTGTGTGTGTGTGTGTTGTGTATATATTGGACCATATTCAATCGGATATTAAAATATACTCTACCTTACAGGACCACCTAATGAAATCATACTAATCTCATCCACGTGTGCTGCTTATGCAATCTTTGAAGATAATTAATTTAGAAGGATGCAAGTAATACTAACCCCACGCTTTTTGGATGGGGATTCGCTACCATCCAGCTTGTCAGGTTTTTGGTCTTGGTTGCCTGGTGTTGTGACCTAGTTATGGCAGGAGCCCATTATAACTCTAGATCCATTTTTTCATTTTTCAAGTATGAAAATGTCCTTGTATGGTGCGTTCTCATTTTGAAAATTGAACAGTCCTTTTAAAAAGGACATGGGCCTAACTCAAAATTAAATTTTGGCCTACTTCTTACCTAATTTGATTCGTTCATTTTAATTAGACAGCCATGAATTGATGGAAATATCTTTTTAGTTTCATATTTGAAGCTATACATGACCTACAACTACACTAACGTTGTACATTAATTTTGAATAATTTCTCCTGCGTGGTTTATCTATGATGAGTTTTTCCCTCAAACTTGTACCAATGACATGAAATTAAAACCCCATGCATGTGGACGAAATGGATTTGCTTCTGGACAATCCGATGGGCCCCACGTAAGATGTGAATAGGCTCAAAATATGGGGGCCTACTGCACAATGGTCATTTAGTTGTTTCCTTCTTCCTGAATTTTTTTAATGTGAGGGGAGGATGGTGTTTTTTTGCTCCATCCTTTCGTATTCCTTCTTTCTTTGTTATTCTTCCTCATATATATGTTAATTTTTTATTTTTTATTTTTTTTTTGTGCGGGGGGGGGGAGGGGGGAATGATGGGAGTTTGTGAAAAGAAATAGGGTGTGGAAGAATATTGTAGTGGATGACATTTTATAATAAAAGTATGTTGTAATGGATAAATTTTACAATAGAATAATGTTGTAATGCATGAATTTTATCATATTAAAATGCTGTAACAGATGAATGTAATGAACATTTGAATTAATAACTATTATAATAGATGAATTTTTTAATGGAATAATGCTAAGATTGAAAAATGTTGTAATGGATGAATGGTGGATAATCGATATTTACTACGAATCACTGATAATCACCATAGATCACAGATATTTTCATAATGGATTGTCGATATTCAGTGTAGACCATCGATATTCATTGTAGATTGCTGATATTAAGAATAAACCGCTAATATTCACCATGGACTGCTGATATTTCCGTTATGATCACAAATATTCACTATGAGGTACCGACCCAACGAAAATGGCCATAATCCCTTTTTACATGTCTGATTTGAGTGATCTTGTGCTCATTGAAAAAGTAATTTGATGAAATTTCAAATGAATTTGGAATCATCTCATTGGAACACTATTTAATTGCCTAAAAGTGGACCCAAAGTTCATCAAGATCATTGTGAATTGTTAATATTCACTACTGGGTACCGGTCTGACGAAAATGACCATAAGTCCCTTGTTACATGTCTGATTTTGATGATCTTATACTATTTATAAAGGTAATTTGATAGAATTTCAAATGGCTTCGGAATAATCTGATTTGGACACAATTTTATTACATAAAAGGAGCACTCAAATTTTATCAAGATCACTATGGGCCATCAATCTGACAAAAATGACCATAACTCCCTTATTACATGTTCAATTTAGGTGATCTTGTGCTCATTGAAAATATAATTTGATAAAATTTTAAATAAATTTAGAATCATGTCATTTAAATATTATTTGATTACCTAAAAGTGAGCCCAAAGTTCATCATTCATTATGGATCTTTGATATTCACTAAGACCTACTTTTAAGATCACTTTTGGGCATTCAAATGGTGTCTAAATGATATCATTCCAAAGCCATTGGATATTTTATCAAATTAACTTTCCAACGAGTATAAGATCAACCAAATCAGACATATAACGAGGTAGTTATGGCCATTTTCATCAAATCGATACCCCATAGTGAATGTGAACGATCCACCGTAATCTTGATGAACTTTGGGCTCATTTTGAAAAATTAAATGATATCCAAATGACATGATTCTAAAGCTATTTGAAAATTCATCAAATTACCTTTCCAACGAGCATAGGATCACCTAAATCGGACATGTAACGAGAGAGTTATGGTTGTTTTCGTCGAACTAATATCCCATAGTGAATATTAACGATCCACGGTTATCTTAATGAACTTTGGGTCCACTTTTGGATAATTAAATGGTATCTAAATGAAATTATTCTAAATTCATTTGAAAGTTCATCAAATTACCTTTCAAACAAGCATAAGATTACCCAAATCAGATATGTAAAAGGGAATTATTGGTGTTTTCGTCGGACCAGTACTCCACAATGAATATCTGCAATCACAACAAAAATATCAGTGGTCCACAGTGAATATCAGTGGTCCGCTCTTAATATCTGTAGTCCACAGTAAATGTCAATTGTTCACTCTTAATATTAGCGGTTCACAGTGAATATCGATTATCTGCACTGAATATCGATGATTTGCATTGAATATCAACAATCTTATCACGCCCCAAACCCGAAGATCGGACTCACAAGAATCCCGATTGCCAAATCCAGTACCGACAGCCTCCATAGTACCCCATTGTAACGTCTCGAAAAAATCCGTACAAAGACCCGAGTGCTACATCAGGCAGAAATGACATAGGACCAAATCCTTTAGAAATTAGGCGAGAATTGACTAGCGCTAAACTAGAGTATTTGTGAAACTAGCACTAATCACTTTAAATATGACCTGCAAGAACTAAAATGTGCAGAATCATTGATGCTACATTATCCTGAAATCTAGAATCCACCTCTAATCCCAGTTGCTCTCGGGAGCACCTTGAAACTCCGTATCGGATCTGGACCGCACGTCGAAAGTCCGATTATCCCGAAACCATACGGCTATGACCGCATTACTGGACTTGACAACCCCCTCAGAAATTAAGTCTTAATAGTGTCCAGAAACTTACAACTTGAGCCCGAAGCGAAGTGTGTGAGAAACGTGAATATATTTAGAAATAAAATCCGAATTTAAGTAAACTGAGTCGTGTCGCTTATGGACCAAATATAAGGATTCAGACCATCAGATTTAGACCCAAATACACCCTCGAATTAGGAGAAATATCCCACAAATGTCGGTGTACTTGTGGCCCTGATCGAGTGCCGGTGACCGTTAAACTAAAACTGGTCCGCCACGGCTATCTGTAAACCCGATCAGAATGAAAACTCAGCCTGACCTAGATCCAATGTCAGGGAGCTTAAGTCTGACTGCACGCAGAAAGGGGGGCTCCAGAAGTGCTTCGTTGGACCAGAACAGTCCGTATTTGGATATAACCTAAGTATACCATGGCCCTGGGGCCATTCCCATCAGTTCTGGGCCTATATAAGGGCCTTAAGCTCTCTCTCTCTCTCTCTCATATTCCATACAAATTTTAAAATCCTAAGAAAGAGAGTAGAGTAAAAGGAAAGGAAAGAGAGAGAAAGTGAGTGAGTGAGTTGGAGATTCCTCCTGGGATTCGATCCCATTGCTCCTTCGATTTAACTACCACTTCTACATCGCTATTCCGGCGATTCCGACTCCGTACTTGGGTAAGAAAATCTAACCCTAACTTGTTTTAGGATTTCTGACTAGTGTAATAGATGAATTAGCTAACATATTCCCTGTTATAGGCTATTGTTGTGCCGTAGACAAAGACTTCGCTTGTAAACTGAGTTCGTTACGAGTCTACCGGCGAAAGGTGCGGACTACAAATGTATAGGTTATGGTTTTCAAGGCTTTCAATGTCAGTTAATGGTTTATTACTAATGTGGGTGCTATTTCACATGCCAAATGCGATGTTTGTTTCACGTTTCAGATATATATGAACTATATTGAGTTTAGTGTATTCCATGTATTTGTAGAAAGGATCGTATACGCATGGAATTTGAAAGTGTGTTTGCTATGATTAATTATCGTATGTTTATACTAGTTGTATGTGTAACAACTCCTTGGCGAAAGGATTTGGCCCAGTATATGTTATGGCCAACATACGTTGTGTATGTTAAAAAGGTATAATCTGAGTGTTCGTAAAAATGTCTGAATGAGGAAGTACTTGGCATCAAGTACTTTATATGAGTGTGGAGATAAGATTCTCAACTACCTTAACTATGTGTATGATTTTCTCCATGCAACTTATATTATATTGTCTGTTTTACTTATGAAATGCGCATGTGTGAAATCCTGTGTATGTTGTACTTCATAACATGCTTAAATGGTTGTAGGATTAGAATTATGTGTTTATTACTGCTTTACTATTTCATACAAATACTTGTTGGAATTAGATATGTTTGGGACTACGATATAGTCCAGGCAATCGGTAACAGGCCCTGATTTGGTGGCTGAGGTTGTTTTCGCCCCATAGGACGTGTTCAATGAGTTCGAGCCGTACTTCAGTTGTTGACAGTGGTTAGGCCACATGGAGTGCTCGTGCACTTCATGTCAGTCAATTCGATGTGCGCTCATACCGGTCGAGCTCGTCAAGTAACCCGATTGACCCGATGTATGTTCACCATGTATGCATGCTACTACTTGAATTTAAGGTACCAAACTCACCAGTGAAAATCCCTTTAACCTTAGTACCTCGATCCACTAAGACTCATGAGCCGGGCATGGTGGTATGGGACACCGTGGTCGAGCCTTGGCCTACGCTGGGGTGACGAGCCTCCCCGTAGTCTCTAGTGAACAACACGGCCTCGGGAATTGAATACAGTGGTATGGGATACTATATTTGAGCTGTTGGCCTACACTATTAAGGTGACGAGCCTTTTGTAGTGACCTCAAGCGTACCCTAAGACTGCGTAGAGGCGACGAGACTTTCCATAGCAACAAGAGTACAAACTAGGCCGACACTGATAAGGTGACGAGCCCTTTGTAGCGACCTAGAACCGTAGCATCATATGAGATTTACTAGGACTGACGACCCTAGAATGGATCATCATTTGGGAATCGATATAAGGGAGGTACATTAGCTTTCCAATCCTGCTATATGAAAAGGACTAATAAGAACTTGGTAATCACACTCATGCACCGCACTGCATGTGTCGTTTGGCATTGAGTAGAGAGCACGAGGAAGTGACTGACATGCACGACCGTTAGATGAAGATCGCAGAGGGAGTGCAGGCGAGGGCATGCATCATTTATACATACCATTCTTACATTAATCAGAGTACTTAGGGATGTTTGATTGTATTGTTTTATCATTACTTCTTAACTGAATTGAGAACATGTTAACCTTTACTTTGTTGTTCCACTGAGTTGATCACTCACTCCCATGTTATGGGACAATGTTTTAAATACTAACCAGATTATCTTAGTTGCAGATGGAGACCCGACTGATGAGCTAGAGACGGACTTCGCAGACGATGAGGATGTTTTCTCATATATGCAGTATTCAGGCGGGTTTATATAAACCGCTCTGATCGACGGGGCTTCAAGGTCATACTTGTGGACTATCACATTTTTTTTGAAAATTTGTATTTTAAAACAGTACTTGTAATTATTGACCTGCCAACGCATACATACTTTGAGGACCTATATTGGTTTATAAAGTTATACATATTCGTTTCAGTCTTTCGCTTGCGTACCACAATTGTCCCTGGACTATGTTTTACTGTTTTGGCTTAATCTCATTCATGTTTTATGCACTAATACCGACAACATACAACCATCATTAAATATGTTGCATAAGTGATGCGTTGGAACTTAGGAGTTGGGTACCTGCTCGACCTCCAACTTTCAGGGCGTTACAAGTTGGTTTCAGAGCATGATTTGGATTAAACTAGACTTGGGTTATGGTCACATGACATACGCTGACACAAATTCAATGTAGGACGGTGCGAGGAAATGTAGGAACAAACTTAGGATTTCCCATTTAGCTAAACAGCAAAATCGACCGAAACGGACTATAGGAATTGGACCCGTAAGCTTTCCCGACCAGGTGAAATGATCCCAATACCATTCTAAACCATCAATTGACTGGTTTAGACGAAACTTTCCTAGGTCCAGCACTTAACCAATTGAAATTACGTGAATATATGCGAGTGGGAACCCGAAATGACTCAAAATAGAGTTAGGGCCAAATCGGTGCAATTCGAGGGGATCCACAGTGGACCCTGTACACCATCGGCACCCCGGGAGGGGGTGGCCACCGCCCCACCACAGCGGCACCGCACCGGGTCCAGAGGACCGTGACAAAGCCGCACCTACCGCGGTGGACCGCGGTCAGGTTCGGTCGGGCCTGCCGGGCCACTGCGGGCTGACCCCTAGACACATGTGGGCCCCACCAAATCACTTGGGGAGCCTCTTTTCCTACCCATTTATCCCCTCTTCCCTCACACACCCTTCCAAGCTCTCCTTTTCTCTCCAAAGACTCCATTTCTTCTCTCAAACCCCACTCCATTCTCTCATTTTCTCCTATTTCTTCAAGGCTTACACCCCTCCACCATTTTCATCAAACCTCATCTTCTATCCCTCTCATTTCCTACGATTTGAGGGCACAAAACCTATTTTTCATGGCTCAACATCTCACAACTCAACAATCCGCCTTAATCCCACACTTTACTCCATCCAATGGTCCTTTTCGAACATGTGGCAGCAATCTTCTCCATTTCTACCTTTCTTTCTCTCATGGGAAGGAAGCGGGCTCCTACGGATGAAGTCGGGCCTAGTCGCCCAACCCGTCCAAGGAGGAGAGCGAGCACAGAAGCAAGCACAAGCGCCGCCCGTGAGCACAGGTCAAAGCGGGACCTAGATCCCCAAATCCCAATCGAAAGAGCGCTACTGATAGGCTTCAATTAGGGTTAGTTTAGTGGCTGCAGGGTTGTACTAGAAGTTCACATAGATGAGAGGTTGTTTGGGCTACACCCGATTATGGACCGCTTGGTGGACGTTGAGTGAGGTCCCATGTTTGAAGGTAAGTCTCATGCATGTGAGAATACGGTTCGTGCTTTCTACGCCCATATCCGAGACCCATCACTGGAGCCTCTCCAGTTCACTGTTTCTGTAAGGAGGCAGGAGCACACAATCAATGTGGATCTGGTAGCCCGGATTATGGGGATTCCACACGAGATACCTTTGTGGCCGACTGGCACCCTGGACGCGAGGCAATTACCTCCCATCGACGAGATTGACAGATAACTTCCGTTTGCTTCACCACATTTTCACGTACAATGTGTATCCACGGTGGGGCAACCGTACTAAATGCACGCGTTTGATGATAGACTTCTTGTACAGGATTGGACATGGGGACAAGTTGTGCCTACCCACGTTCGCCCTACTCCAGATAATTCAGACCGTACGCTCTGTCAGGAATGATGTCTCACTCCCGTTCGGTCAGCTGGTATGTAAGATTGCTCGAGAGGTTGGCTATAGACTTAACATGGATGCTATTGCGCCGATCCGATTCATAAACAACGCTACGCTTAACAACATGGAGATCAGCCCTCGACAACGTCGAGCCCGACTCGACGAGTATGGGGAGGAGTCCGATAGTGAGGGGGAGGAAAGTATTGATCTAGAGGAAGAAAGTGAAGGAGGAAATATGAATAGATAGTGGAGGAACAGGAAGAAGAAGAGGAGGCTCAGGACACAGAGGAGAGCTCCCCTCCTACGGCACCGGGACATGACACTGATCGGGCTGCTAGGGAAGCCTACTTAACTCAACTTGAGGAGGGCCAGGCTGCCCTGCGACAGGAGATATCGATGTCCGGGCCCTCGTGAAGCACAAGTTTAAGAAGGTGACCTGCACCTTGAAAACTATCCTATATTGCCTGCAGGATAAGGGCGCCCCTCCTCCATCGCCAGACTCGAATGTCTAGTCACCCATGTCATCGCCCTGTAGTTTATTTTGTTGTTATTTTAGAATATTTGCATTTTAATGTTGATGGGCCTAGTAGTATAGTAGGTAGGAAGTGTGTTTGTGTTTGGTAGTTTGTTCTACTGTTTACAGCCTTGCTTATAATAGCTCATATGCGTTTCCTGTCATGATTCATGTAATGTGTATTTCATGTATTGTGACAATTTTAGTAAATGAAATGCATGAAGTTTCTTTAAACTGTGTGTAAATGTTGTGTGGTTGAGTTTGTGGGCATGTTGAATCTGACCTGGGTTGCACCCTATCTTGTATATAGGGAATGCCACCTAAGGCCACACGGAGTACGGCACGGCTCACTCTTGGCGATTCGTCTGACGGGGCACCTCCCCTAAGCAGTAGCCATACGGACCCCAGTTCGAGCCCGTCTCCCTCTGACACCATGCCAGACTCTCAGCCAGCCACTAGCCCCACCAATGGGCCTACTCCTGTTGTACCACTGGTTCCAGAGGAGAACCGTGCGTCCTCCTCGACGCCACCTATATCTCAGTCGGCTCCCCCTACTGATAGGTTGGAGCAGATGATGATGCAGCAGCAGGAGGTACAACAGCAGCAGCAACAGGCACATCAGCAGCAGAAGTAGCAGTTTTTGACCACCATGGCAGGGATTTTCGCCCAGAGCATGGGCGTGGCTCCACCTGCATCACTTGTGCCCCCTGCTGGGAATGTGGGTGCTAGCAGCCACTTTGAGCGATTCCAGCGCTTACGACCCCCTACCTTTGAGGGTACTCACAGACCCGAGGAGGCCGAGTATTGGCTTGACCGCATCTCTAAGATGTTAAAACCGCTGCACTGCACAGAGCCCGAGTAAGTAGAGTTGGTCACCTTCATGTTCAAGAAGGAGGCCAGCTTATGGTGGGATAGTGTCCTCTGTACTGTTACGGTCGGACACATATAGACGTGGGCAGCCTTTGAGACCCGCTTCCACGAGAAATATTATCCCATCACCTATCACCACGAGAAGGAGAGTGAGTTCCTTCGCCTTCGACAGGTAGGGATGACAGTGGCAGAGTATGAGAACAGATTTATGGAGTTGGACAGGTACGTCCCGTTGAATCTGGCAGATGAGCCGATGCGTATGCGACATTTTTCTGAGGGCATGCGACCAGATATTTGCTTGAAGATATGCTGCGCTAGCATACCTAGTTATGCTGACCTAGTGAGCATGTCCATGAGAGCTGAGCAGAACGAGGACAGGCAGTCCCGTATGCGAGCACTGATGGCTCCTAGGCTGCGACCAGAGATTTCTAGCAGACCATTCCTCGAGAAGAGGCCGTAGGCAGACTCACCTGCCCCAGTTAGGCAACTTGATGTGTGGTGTGCCTACTGCAAGAGGCCAGGTCATACGGAGGTGAACTGCTTCACCAAGATGAGGGATAGCGGCTTCTCACCGCCCCAGAGGATCAACCGCCAACTTCCCCAGGTTATATCAGCACCACCTCTACACTCGGCACTAGCTCATCCATCATTCTGGCCACCCATAGCTCGATTCAGGCCGCCTCAACGACTTATGGCTCCTTAGCCTAACTGATCTCAGTAGGCGCGCATCCATACACTCACAGCGGAAGTGCCTGATTCTACAGCTACCGTACCTTTGGCCTTCGAGCTCACCGCCCACATTAAAGGTACCCATATATTTCTATTGGTGGATACAGGATCCACTATATCCGTGATATCATGTTCTGCAGTCTAGCGCTTAGGGCTGAATACGACTCCGATGGTTGGGGTGCAAGTTATCGTAGCACCAGGAACTTTTACAGATGCCACCAAGATGTGTGAGGGTTGCTTGATAGATCTAGGGAGCAGGACGATATGCATTGACTTGATTGTCACCACGATATACCATTTCGACGTCATCCTTGGTATGGATTGGCTAACTGAAGTGAGGGCCAAGATTGACTACGAGACCCGACTAATGACAGCTCACAGGCCTGAGGGCACGCCCTTTTCATTTCCCATGCAGGTCAGTTGCCCTTTTTGAGTTCTTTGTTATGCTTCCTTACTGAAGAATGTTGACGGCCCGGTACTTGAAAACACACTAGTGGTTCGAGAGTTTGAGGACGTGTTTAGTAAGATACCCGGACTACCTCCTCAGCGCGAGATTGACTTCACTATCGACCTTGTGCCCAATGCGATACCAATATCTCTTCCGACTTATTCCATGACTCCATGTGAGATGGAGGAACTGAGGAAATATATTGATGATCTATTAGATGCTGGCTTCATACGGCCGAGTGTGTCTCCTTGGAGAGCACCCGTGTTATTTGTGAAGAAGAAAGACAGTTAACTAATATTGTGTATTGATTATCGCAGGTTGAACCAAATGACGGTGAAGAACAAGTATCCCTTGCCCAGGATAGATGATTTATTCGATCAGTTGAAAGGGGCGCAGTATTTTTTGAAGATCGATCTACAGTCAAGGTATCATCAGTTGCGCGTTAGGGATGAGGACATGTAGAAGACGGCTTTCAGGACCAGTTTTGGGCACTATGAGTTTCTCGTGATGTCGTTTGGCCTTACAAACGCTCCGGCTATGTTTATGGACTTGATAAACAGGGTATTTCGACCGTTTCTTTATTGATTCGTCATTGTGTTTATTGATGACATCCTGATATACTCCAAGAGTCGAGAAGATCACGAGGAGCACCTGCGGGCAGTCTTCGATACACTAAGGAAAAATCAGTTGTTTACATAGTACAAGAAGTGCGACTTCTGAAAAGAAGAAGTCAAGTTCCTAGGACATGTGGTGTCCAAGGAAGGGATAACTGTGGACCTTGCTAAGGTAGTTGCAGTTCAGGACTGGGAGCAGCCCGGTTTGGTTACCGAGGTGAGGAGTTTTCTTGGTCTGGTAGGTTACTATCAACGATTCATTCAAAATTTCTCGAAGATAGCTAGACCTTTGTCTCAGTTGACACGGAAGGATCTGAAGTTCACCTGGAATGAAAAGGCCAAAGCATCTTTTTAAAAGTTGAAGGACAGGTTGACGTCCTCCCCTCTGCTGGTATTACCAGAGCAAGGGGTCAAGTATGTTATATACACAGACGCGTCTCGTGTCGATTTGGGTTGTATCCTTATGCAGAAGGACAGGGTGATTACATATGCCTCGAGACAGTTGAGAAAATAAGAGGAGAACTACCCGACGCATGACCTGGAGTTAGCAGACGTCATCTTTGCACTGAAGCTTTGGAGACATTACCTCTACGGAGAGGAGTTCAGGCTCTTTTGTGATCACAAGAGCCTCAGATACATATTCACTCAGCGAGACCTAAATATGAGGCAGCGGTGATGGATGGAGACCCTAAAGGACTTCAAGTTCGAAGTCTCTTACCATCCTAGCAAGGCCAACCTTGTGGCAGACGCGCTGAGCCGCAAGAAGGCATTGGCATTTGCAGCACCATTGATGATAGCAGAGTGGGACATGGTAGAGTTCGTGCGAGACTTTGAGCAGAAACTCACGGTGGAGGAGCCGTATGAGGGCATCGCACATATTCAAGTACAGCCCCTCATTGATGACAGGATTATCGCAGCTCAGGCAGACGATGAGCTGTTGTCGAAGATGAAAGAGTAGGTTAGTGCAGATGAGGACTCAGAATGGAGAGTTGGCACGGATGGAAGCTTACGTTACCGTGGCTGCCTATGCGTCCCGAACCTCCCTGACTTGAGGAATGAAGTTCTTGTAGCTGCTCACAATTCAAGGATGGCTATGCATCCAAGCAATACGAAGATGTATCGTGACATGAAGAGGTCATACTAGTGGGATAATATGAAGGCTCACATAGCAGATTACGTGTCCCGTTGTCTCACGTGCCAGCAGGTCAAGGTAGAGCATCGCTAACCTCCTGGACTACTTCAGCCCATGCCCATAGCAGAATGGAAGTGGGATTTCATCTCAGGGTTACCGAAGACGAGGAAGGAACATGACTCTATTTGGGTGATCGTGGACTGATTGACTAAGTCGGCCCATTTCCTCCCAATTAAGGTCTCGAACTCTGTAGACGAGTTGGCCAAGTTAAACATTAGGGAAATAGTGCGCTTGCATGGAGTTTCCATGGAGATCGTGTCGGACCGAGACACGCGATTCACATTTATCTTCTGGACTCGCATCCAGGATGCGATGGGTGTGAAGTTGAAGTTCAGTACCGCGTTCCACCCACAGACTGACAGGCAGACGGAACGGGTAAACCAGGTGTTAGAGGACATATTGCGAGTTTGCATGCTTGATTTCAAGGACAGTTGGGACGACTGTATTCCATATGCAGAGTTCGCTTATAATAACAGTTTTTAGGTGAGTATTGGCATGGTTCCCTATGAGGCCTTATATGGGCGCCCGTGTAGAGCACCGCATTGCTGGACAGAGGTTGGTTAGAAGAGCTTGATTGGCCCAGAGTTAGTACAGGCGACCTTAGAGAAGATCGACATTATCAGGCGTCGACTTCTGACGGCGCAGAGCAGACAGAAGAGCTACGTCGATACGAAACTGCAACCGCTAGAGTTCAAGGTCGGAGACCATGTGTTCCTCAGAGTTTTCCCTATGAAGGGAGTCCTTCGGTTTGGCAAGAAGGGGAAGCTTACGCCGAGATTCATTGGCCCATTCTAGATACTTGATCGAGTGGGTGTGGTGGTGTACCGCCTTGCGTTGCCCACACCACTTGTGGGTGTGCATAACGGGTTTCATGTATCTATGCTGAAGAAATACGTTCTCGATCCTTCCCACATTATCGATGGGAGCAGGTGCAGTTGAGCAAGGACGCTACATATATACTGCGACCGACGTGTATCCTAGACAGGAAGGAGCAAATATTGCGTAGCAAAGTTATTCCACTTGTGAAAGTATTGTGGACGCATCACACGGAAGAAGAGGCTACTTGGGAGACAGAAGCCGAGATTCGAAAGAACTACCCTTAGATTCTCGAGGAGTACGAAAAGGTACTAATTTCGAGGATAAAATTTTTCTTTAAGGGGGATAGAATGTAACGTATCGGAAAAATTCGTACAAAGACCTGAGTACCACCTTAGGCAGAAATCACATAGGACCAAATCCTTTAGAAATTAGGCGAGAATTGACTAGCGCTAAACTAGAATACTTGTGAAACTAACACTAATCACTTTAAATATGACCTGCAAGACCTTAAACGTACAGAATCATTGACGCTACATTACCCTGAAATCTAAAATCCACCTCTAATCCCGGTTGCTCTCGGGAGCACCTTGAAACTTCGTATCGGATCTGGACCGCACGTCGAAAGTCCGATTATCCTAAAACTAGACGGATGTAACTGCATTACTGGACTTAACAACCCTCTCGGAAATCAAGTCCTAATAGTGTCCAGAAACGTACAACTTGAGCCCGGAGCGAAGTGTGTGAGAAACGTGAATATATTTAGAAATAAAATCTGAATTTTAAGTAAACTGAGTCGTGTCACTTACAGGCAAAATATAAGGATTCAGACCGTCAGATTCAGACCCAAATACACTCTTAGATCAGGAGAAATGTCCCACACATGTCGGTGTATTTGTGGCCCTGATCGAGTGCCGGTGACCGTTAAACTGAAACTGGTCCGCCACGGCTGATCGGTAAACCCGATTGGAACGAAAACTCAGCCTGACTTAGATCCAATCTCAGCGAGCTTAAGTCCGACTGCACGTAGAAAGGGGGGCTCCAGAAGTGCTCCGTTGGACCAGAACAGTCCGTATTTGGATATAACCTAAGTATATCATGGCCCTGGGGCCATTCCCATCAGTTCTGGGCCTATATATGGGCCTTAAGCTCTCTCTCTCATATTCCATACGAATTATAAAACCCTAAGAAAGAGAGTAGAGGAAAAGGAAAGGAAAGAGAGAAAAAGTGAGAGAGTGAGTTGGAGATTCCTCGTGGGATTCGATCCCATTGCTCCTTGGGTTTAACTACTACTTCTACATCGCTATTCTGGTGATTCCGACTCCGTACTTCGGTAAAAAAACCTAACCCTAACTTGTTTTAGGATTTCTGACTAGTGTAATAGATGAATTAGCTAACATATTCCCTGTTATAGGTTATTGTGGTGTCGTAGACAAAGACTTAGCTTTTAAACTGAGTTCGTTACGAGTCTACCGACAAAAGGTGCGGACTATAAACGTATAGGTTATGGTTTTTAAGGCTTTCAATGTGGGTTAATGGTTTATTACTAATGTGGGTGCTATTTCACATGTCAAATGCGATGTTTGTTTCACGTTTCAGATATATGTGAACTATATTGAGTTTAGTGTATTCCATGTATTTATAAAAAGGATCGTATACGTATGAAATTTGAAAGTGTGTTTGCCATGATTAATTGTCGTGTGTTTATACTAGTTGTATGTGTAACAACTCCTTGGCGAAAGGATTTGGCATAGTATATGTTATGGCCAACATACGTTGTTTATGTTAAAAAGGTGTAATCTGAGTGTTCGTAGAAATGTCTGAATGAGGAAGTACTTGGCATCAGGTACTTTATATGAGTGTTGAGATAAGATTCTCAACTACCTTAACTATGTGTATGATTTCCTCCATGCAACTTATATTATATTGTCTATTTTACTTATGAAATGCGCATGTGTGAAATCCTGTGTATATTGTACTTCATAACATGCTTAAATGGTTGTAGATTAGAATTATGTGTTTATTACTGCTTGACTATTTCATATGAACACTTGTTGGAATTGGATATGTTTGGGACTACGATATAGTCCAGGCAATCGGTAACAGGCCCTGATTTGGTGGTTGAGGTTGTTTTCGCCCCATAGGACGTGTTCGATGAGTCCGAGCCGTACTTCAGTTGTTGACAGTGGTTAGGCCACATGGAGTGCTCGTGCACTTCATGTCGGTCAATTTGATGTACGCTCGTATCGGTCGAGCTCGTCAAGTAACTCGATTGACCCGATGTATGTTCACCATGTATGGACGCTACTACTTGAATCTAAGGTACCAAACTCACCAATGAAAATTCATTTAACCTTGGTACCTCGATCCGCTAAGACTCATGAGTCAGGAATGGTGGTATGGGACACCGTGGTCGAGCCATCGGCCTACACTGGGGTGACGAGCCTCCCCGTAGTGTCTAGTGAACAACACAACCTCGTGAACTGAATACGGTGGTATGGGACACTATATTCAAGCTGTTGGCCTACACTAATAAGGTGACGAGTCCTTTGTAGTGAGCTCAAGCGTACTCTAAGACTGCGTAGAGGCGACGAGCTTTTCCATAGCAACAAGAGTACAAACTAGGCCTATACTGATAAGGTGATGAGCCCTTTGTAGCGACCTAGAACCGTAACATCGTATGAGATTTACTAGGACTGACGACCCTAGAATGGATCATCGTTTGGGAATCGATATAAGGGAGGTACCTTAGCTTTCCAATCCTGCTATATGAAAAGGACTAATAAGAACTTGGTAATCACGCTCATGCACCGCACTGCATGTGTCGTTTGGCGTTGAGTAGAGAGCACGAGGAAGTGACTGACATGCTCGACCTTTAGATGAAGATCGCAGAGGGAGTGCAGGCGAGGGCATGCATCATTTATACATACCATTCTTGCATTAATCAGAGTACTTAGGGATGTTTGATTGTATTGTTTTATTATTACTGCTTGACTGAATTGAGAACATGTTAACCTTTGTTTTATTGTTCCACTGAGTTGATACTCACTCCCACGTTACAGGATAGTATTTTAAACACCAACCAGACTCTGTCTTAGTTGTAGATGGAGACCCGAATGATGAGGCAGAGACGAACTTCGCAGACGATGAGGATGCTTTCTCATATATGCAGTATTCAGGCGGGTTTATATAGACCGCCCTGAACGACGGGGCTTCAGGGTCATACTTGTGGACTATCATTTTTTTTTTGGAAATTTGTGTTTTGAAACAGTACTTGTAATTATTGACCTGCCAACACATACAGACTTTGGGGACCTATATTGGTTTATAAAGTTATACATATTCGTTTCAGTCTTCTGCTTGCATACTACAATTGTCCCTGGATTATGTTTTACTGTTTTGGCTTAATCTCATTCATGTTTTATGCACTAATACCGACAACATACAACCATCATTAAATATGTTGCATAAGTGATGCGTTGGAACTCGGGAGTTGGGTACCTGCTCGACCCTTGATTTTCAGGGCGTTACACCCATTCTCGGCTCCTAATGCAACATACGCCAGATTCTGAACCTAGGACCCTACAAGGAGGATTTTCCAACCTACATTTATCTCGTAAGAAGCATAACCACAAGTTTACCCAAATCACAAAGGCAACATCATCATCACATATCTACTAACATAAATATTTAAATACAATGCTGAAAAGGAAATACATATGTTGAAATCAAAGCCCCAGAAGACTACTGCATGCTCCAAGCTCAACGCTACTGCGACCTAACGCCACCTATACGCATCTATCGTACATAAGCTTATAGAAAGCTTAGAAGGTGGTGAAAATGTGTGCGCAAAATAAGTGTCAAGCACACAAATACAAAGCCATCAAATATACAATATCGGAATAAGCAGAAATACTGGCAAGATCATGAGTCATATAATATCAGAGTACGCAATGCAACTCATAATGAGCCAAATATCATATATTGCGGATGCAATACAATATGCAGATCCTGCCAAGTCCGTCTAAACCATATAAGTACAGAAACGTAGCAATCCAAAATGTCATGTCATGGATGAAATGCAATATGCAATGCGAATGAAATGACCAAGCTAGAATGAAGTCAGGATGATAGCACGTAGTATCGCAGGCTATGGGGTCCATCACAAGGTAATTCTATCTAAACCAGTCCCATACCTAAATTTGGATAGTCAAACACAATGTGGTAAACTCTTAATATCAGGTTAGTCATGCACCCCAACCGAAATCCTTGCTATTGCGAAGGTACACGTAACAAATGGTTGTGCACCACCAGCCCGAGTGAATAGTGAATGGATGAATGAGTGAGTATGCAACTCCTTCTCAGTAGCCTACCAACATAGTAGCCTGGCAACCACTGGTAGCTCGCCTAGGCCTCAGCCCCTCCCACATCACACCCACCCACATCAGCGTCTGCCCACGTGCACCCGCCCACATGTGCAACAGTGACAGGGTGTCATAATATCATGTCAGTCCTCATATCAAGTCCACATATCAGTACAGTTCCTCTCTGGGATATCACCGGGGTCTATTACACTCCACACTGACTGCCGCCTCCCTAGCCCCACAGCCTAGTGAGTGGAAGAGACCATACTATCTGCCTGACCAGTAGTTTGTCAATACCTACCCGGCTCGTCGATAGCGGACCCATTTGTGAGCTGGTCAAACTCAGCCTAGCTTATAACTCCCTCACTCGAGCAGATAAGGCCACACCCCCTTCTAACCGACCACAACACAGTGGGAGACACGGCCTCATGGTACAGGCACCAACGCTCATATTCCACTTGGTTTAGATGTTAGAGCATCTCCTAGTACCAAGGAGGTTCTGGGCATTTCCGGTGTCCCATCTGACCATCCACGATGTGTCTATGGAGGCCACAGCCCTGATGTCACTGGGACGTACAATGATCATGTTACACATATGTGAGATGCATGAGTCACACTGTCCAGTCATGCAACAATCCTACGCATACCACGCGCTCATATGGGTAACTCCTATTAGTGATTCCCATAAGTAATCTGTCCAACGACATATGCTATAATCAGTCACTACTCATATCAAGCATACATATGATGCGTATGGCATGAGTCATGGAATTATACTAAGCATGTTATGAAGTAATGAACTATCCTTACAACGCATATGGGCTTAAACGGCCTACACACAACAAGTATGGGCCTATCAATGGGCCCTAAGGAGAGTTACAATGCGGATGTTTAACAAACATTGTACTTACAATGTGGACGTCAAACCATCATTGCTCCCAAGGCATAGCCCGCCATAAACATCATTACATAAACCATGGTGGAATCACACATTGAAATGGGCCTTATATACATCCCATTGGGCCTCGACCCATGGGCCTTAGATACATCAAATGGGCCGCATAACATGGGCCTCATATATATCAAGGTGGGCCTCAACAACGGGCCACAAATACATCAAGATGGGCCTAACCACCTGGGCCTTATATATATCAAGATGGGCCTCAACCACGGGCCACAAATACATCAAGATGGGCCTAATCACATGGGCCTCATATATATACCAAGGTGGGCCTCAACAACGGGCCACAAATACATCAAGGTGGGCCTAATCACATGGGCCACAAATGCATCACCTATGGACCTCATACGTGGGCCTCATATACAACAAGTGGGCCGCACTGCTTGGGCCTCACCATATACGCCATTCAACTATATGTTAAAGATCATTTTAGAGCATTTCACAAAACAAAAAAAAATAAAACATATTAAAAGATTATCCGGACCGCACACCAAGTAAAAATGGTGATAATGATTTCCACCATTAAATTCTCAAGGCCCACCATAACATTTATTTTCTATCCAATCAAGGTCACACAGACTTAGATTAAGAGGAAAACAAATTTCGTAATAATCCAAACTTTTGTGGCAACTAAAGAGTTTCAATGGCAGAAGCTCAATCCCCACTACCTTTTTGTTGGGTGGTCCACTTGATCCTAGATCTGTCTCATTCTTTAGCTCATGCCATAAAATGAGCTTTCAAAATGGTTAGACGGTTTGAATGCAACACATGCATCATGGTGGGGTCCACTAACCGTCCAACCAATGGAGTGGACGGTGTGGTAAAACACGTACATCGTGGTGGTTCCCACCATCCAATGGTGTGGACTATGTGAATAAAACACATACATCATTGGTGGGTCTCACGTGGGGCCCACCACAACATAAATTTTCCATCCAATCTACTGCTAAGGTCACGCAGACCTGGAGGCAGAGGAAAAACAAATTTCATGTTGACCCAAAACTTCTGTAATACCCAAAAAGGGTTCAATGGCAGTCGTTCAATCACCACTATTTTCTATGATGTGGGCCACCTAAGCCATGTATATGGCTAATTTTGGGAAGGGGGCCCACTGCCCTAAGGGGCCACCAATGCACGGCGTGGATGCTCAACACACATCACGATGGGGCCCAGGTATAGGACCCCTGTCCTGCCCGCCCATCCACGGTGACGCCAGCAATAGCGTCCTGCACTGCTGACGCTGCAACAGCAGCTGCTGCATGATTTTTATTTTTTTATTTTTTTTAAATCGATTTCTTTCGGTTTTTCCCAAGTGGGGCCCACATCAGATGGATCCACTCCACCCATTGAATTCCATAGCTCAAGACCGTCCAAATGAGCCCAATATGCAGCATGTTTCAGTGAGTAGAACATCAAGGTGGGTTTTCAATGGTAACAATACGGTTTTCTATGCTATGGCCTGCCAGAAAACTGGATTGACTTCATTTTTTGGCTCAACGCCTAAAACGGGATGAGGAATGGAATAGACGGCGTGGATTGAATACATACATCAAAGTGGGGCCTGCATGAGCGAACCTTCCCAAAAGCTTGAACCAAAGCTAATATTTGTGTTTTCAGTTGACGTCCAGCGTCCCTGGACACTGGACGGTTTGAGCTTACCACGCATATAAGGTGGGCCCTGCTCAGGTGGGCCACCGAATGATGGATGATGTGGATACAACACATATTGAAAGTGGGCCCCACCTACAGATGGCTTGGATAAAATACATGCTTCATGGTGGGGTCCATTTGGGTGGGCCACACGGCCACATCATCACATACAATAGGAAAAAAAAAAAAGAGAAAAGGAGAGAGGGAGAGAGAGAGAGAGAGAGAGAGAGAGAGAGAGAGAGAGACATATGTGTGATGGATGGACTCCGGCACTATGGGCCCTCCTTTGCATGATTTACAACATTCATCAAGTGGGTCCCATTACATGTGGGCCCACCGATCAACATCAATGGTGAAGATTCCTTCTCCATTAAAATAGAAGGTCTAGATGCCCTCTTTTAAAACTAGAAAGTAAACATCATGATGGGTCCATGGAGAATGGCCCCATCATGGAATAATCATGAGGATCAAGGTGGGCCATCGGCCACGTCTAGGGTCCAAAGTGAGATCCATACCATCAATCGGTAGGCCCCACTTGACCCATCATCAAAAGAATGAAATTTAAGCCTATATAAGCACCCACCATTCGATCTTCTTAGTCCGATAGAAAGCTGAGCTCCTTGTATCTCACTTTGATGGAGGATGATGAGAAATGAACAGTTAAGATGAAGGATTTTGGGGTAGGAAGTGGGCCACACACATCTCACTTTCTCTCTTGGAAAACCATGAACGTCCACCACTTTGCTTGGGATTTTTGTTGCTTGGAAAAGTGTGAAGAGAAAGAGAGAGAGGGGGGTGGTTGTAAGAGAGGTGATGGGTGATGGAGTGATGGTTGTGAGGTGATGGTGTACTTGACATGTATGGGTGTGTAAGAGAGAGGGTGAGAAAGAGTTGACTTTGGGGTTGCTCTTAGGGATGGGACATGTACTTGACATGTGAGGTAATTGATTGGATTGATTTGACAAATTGTAAAGATTCTCTTTGGATTGTAAATGCGTGGCATTTTCCTCGAACTGAACGCGGGCCCACATCTTCTGACTTGGGTATTGAATCGGTGCACGAGTCGTGGCGTTGGAACGCAGCGACGGTGCGGTCGCTAAGGTACAAGTCTCGAGTCAAGCCGACTCTGATATATGGGGACACAACTTGGGATCATGCGCAACTGCTGTCTATGCGTCGCAGGTCGCCGAAATTCGACTGGGAGGACTGCGGAAACCTACAGAACAGTATAGGCTTGGATACGGGTCTTACAAATCTACTATGAAAATATTGGCGATCCACAGTGAATATCAACGATTCACAGTAAATATCAATTATCCACCATGCAACATTTATCAATTACAATATACTTCAACCTCAGCATTCTTTCATTCTAAAAATTGAACCATTACAAAAGTTATCAACTCCAACATTCATCACATTCATCCATTACAAAATTCATGCATTACAACATTTTTCTATTACAAAATTTATCCATTACAACATCCTTCCATTATAAAAAGACATCAATTACAATATTCTTTTACACCCAATTCATTTTTACAAACTCCATCATTCATACCAAAAATAAAAAATAAAAATAAAAATAAAAATAAAAATAAAAATAAAAACTATCATGGGAAGAAGGAAGAAGGGAGTCAAAAAACATCATCCTCCCTACCGCAGCTTTAAAAAAATAAAAATAAATAAAAAATAAAAAAATAAAAAAAGGGGGGGCGGGGGGCTAAATGGTTCTTGTGTGGAAGGGCTCCACGTTTTGAATCCATCCACTTCTTATGTGGAGCCCACTAGATTGTCTAGAAATAAATCCATCTCGTTCACATGTAAAGGGTTTTAATTTCACGTAATCGGCCCAAGTTTAAAAGAAAAAATCATCACAGATTGACCATATAAGAAAAATTAGTTTAAAATTAATACACATTATTAGTGTAGTTATGGGCCACTGATACCTTCAAATATAAAACTAAAAGAACATTTCAGTTGGTTCACGGCTATTTGATTAAAATGAATAGATTATATCAATCAAGGGATGGGCCAAATTTTAATTTTGGACGAGGTCAATGCATATTTTTAAAAAGACTTTCCATTTTTTGAGATGAGAGCCCAACGTAGACAGCGGGCCATTAATTCAAAGCACAAGGCCACGTGGACCAAGGGCATGTTAGTCTTGAGCTCCAGCTTTGGCTACGAGGGGCCACTATAATGTATGGGGTCACTGTCAATCCATTTGGACATATCATTTTAAGTGATAAAACTAAAAATTAAACAAATTCAAAACTCAACTAAAACACAAAGTGGTATTGAACGTGAACTGTTGAAATTTTCTCGAGGGTCACGTAAACATTTTTACAAAGCTAATATCTGTATTTTCCTTTAATCCATATCTATATGACCTTATTAACAAGCTGGATGGGAAATAAACATCTGAGTGGGCCTTAGGAAGGTTTCAACGGTGGCCGTTGCTAGCACCGCCGCTTCCTATGGTGTGGTTGGATCTGCCTAATTTTTTGAATTATAATCTAAAACAATATGTTAAAAAGGATAAATGGTGTGGATAAAAGCCATACATCATGGTGGCCCCATCAGAGCCCCGAGCTCGGGTCAGGGAGGGATAGTAGTCAAACCGCGTCCTCGCTCTCCATGGAGACTTATTACTAACATGTCCCTGTCAAAATATCCCATCGATTAATTGCGACTTTAGAAGTGAATTTTTCTATACTTTCTGCTCACACGTACGAACGTCACACACACGTATTAGATAGTCAGTAACCATCTGAGCCCCACCATGTGGACAGCCAGTCTCTCATCCAAGGTTTATACATACAGGAGGCGGTTTGGCTAGTGTCGCTGTCATTAACCCGGTGGCTAGTGGTCGGTGCTCTGTGGGCCCCACCATCAAGTATGTGTTTTATCCATGCCGTCCATCCATTTTTATAGATCATTTTAAGGTTGGATCCCAAAAATGAGATGTATAAAATCTCATTTGGACCACACCACAGGAAAACAGTTGTGATTGGATGTCCACCATTAAAATCCCCCTAATGCCCACTGTACTGTTTATTTCACATCCAATCTGTTGATTAGGTCATATAGACCTAGATGAAGGAAAAACATAAAGATCAACTTGATCCAAAACTTTTATGGCCTCCAAGAAGTTTTTAATAGTGGACGTTAAATTAAAACTGTTTCCTTTAACGTGGTCCACTTGAGATCGGGATATACCTTATTTTTTCGGCACATACCATAAAATGATCTTAAAAAATAGATGGACGGCATGGATGAAACACATACATCATGGTGGGAGCCACATAGCACAGCGAACTAGCCATTCGCTAGTGGCAGGGTCCCTAGCCAATCCGCTCTCATACATGTACAGCCTGTGGCTGTTGGTCCTGTTTTTTCTCACTCTTCATTTTCCAGTAAAGGTAGTTTGGCAGCTTCAATTTGGGTGTATTTAGGTGCATTCAGATGCCAAAAGTAACTGTATCTGAGTGCGTTTTGATTTCAATAGTCTTTCAACTTTGGTATAATTGCAATGTAATCAAGCAACGGTGGACAGGCGTTATTAGACTAACAATCCATTGTACATGTAATATTATTCAAAATAATTCAATTAGAATAATTTGAGCCGTTCAAACATTAATCATATAAAATCAATGGTTAAAAAATGTTGGGATGTAACTTATTGATGATCATTAGCTTGTGGCTATGCAGGCCTTGAATTTTGTCATTTACAAGCTACCATTGTCACAAATTGAGTAGGATTGACTTTTGAAAAATGGTATCTATGAACCCGAGAACACCACGTCAACACTTAGCCGCCTACCTTTCCCAGAAACTTCCTGCGGGGGAAAGCTAGCTGGGCCCTACCATGATGTTTGTGGGAATCCACTTGTTTTATCAGTTTCTCCGTATCATTTTAAAACATGCCCCAAAAAAAAATAAAAAATGAGACAGATCTAAACTCAAGTGGACAGCATGATAGGAAACGGTGAGAAGTGAATGGCTACAGTTGAAACATCCATGGGACCCACAAAAGTTCTGGATTAGGTTAATATGTTTGTGTTTGCAATTCATCCCATTAGGAATGACCTTAACAATGGTATGAATGGCATATAAATATCACAGTGGAACCCAGGGAGTTTTCAACTTCGTGCAACCTAATTGCGTTTCAGATCTGCGTTAGTTTTTGGTCCATATCCAAACATGATCTGGAAAAACATATGGATGAGATGGATTTTTCAAAAAACATCACGCGTGCCCCACCCAACAAGCAATCTATGTCCATATACCATGGCTCTTGGTAGAGTTGTACACAGGTGGAGTTAGCTAAGAGCTCGCTGGGCTCAACTCGGAAAAGCTCGACTCACCTCGTCTCAAAATTGAATTCAGCCGAGTCGAGCTTATTTTTTAGAACTAAAAAAAATTTTGAGTCAAGTTCGAGATTGCCTCGATTTGGATCGAACCTCAACTTGAATTGGCTCGGTAACTTAATTTTTTTGATACTGATGAAATGACTCAACAAAGTGTTGTTTCGGGTGGATACATTCTCCGTGAGATTGGTGGGTGGTGAGGAATGAATGTATACAAAACAAATCACTATGTTTTAGGTTTATACATTCTCATCATATCTTGATTTTGATGATGCTCGCTGAGTGTCTAATGAAATACCCGTAAGAAGTTGTTATTGTTTTGCATTATGTGAGAAATTGAAAATGCACTATGGGTATTTGAGGAAATGTTGTAAAAGCTTGAACTCGGCTCAAATTGGCTTGAGCTGCTGCTGAGCTGAGCTGGATAGTTAGGCTCAAGGGCTAAATCCAGTCGAGTTCGAGTTGGGGTTAGCCACTGGGCGAGCCGAGCCAAGGTGTGAAAAGCCCGATTCAGTACACTTTGCTTGCAAAGTAAACTTTGTGAGGTTCACCATGATTTATGTATTTTATCCACTCCGTCCATCCATTTTACCAGATAATTTTAGGGCTTGAGATAAAATGAAGCATATCAAAAGCTGAAATGGATCAAAGGAAACAATATGAATTAAAAGTCTACCGTTGAAATAATCTTAGGGCCAAAGAAGTTTTGGATCAAGCTTATATTTGTTTTTCCCTTCATCCATGACATGTATGATATTAAGAACAGGTTCGATGACAAATAAACATCACTGTGAGGCCTAGCATGGTTTCAACGGTGGAAATCATTATTCCTACTGTTTCTTGTGGTATGATCCACTTGAGTGTTGGATATGCTTCAATTTTGAACACAACCCCTTAAATGAGATGAAAAAATGGATGGACGGCGTGGATGAACCACGTACATTCACTGAGGGCCGAACTGATTTTTTCAGTTCGATAAGAGCGTACGGAGTAACTCAGTACGCAATCCGATTTCAGGTTTGCCCCAATACATCCGGATGCACTGCAATAACGTACATCCGGACTCACTGTCCAATGATCCAAACCGTTTATATGACAATTTTATTATAATAGGTTGGTATGTACCGGAAGAAACCACTGCCGAGAATTAGGAAATGGCGGGAGTGTAGTGTAGCCGTTGAAACTGACGTAACGTGCGGTGATCCAAAACGGTAGTCCTGACGGCACACGAGGATGAGGCGTAAAAGGGATGAGACTTTCGTGTGACCGTCCGTGGGGCCCACCGGGTTGTCCGTGTCACATCCATTCCATCCACTAGTTTTGCCAGCTCATGTAGGCAGATCCAGAACTCAAGTGGACCCCACCGTACGGAACAGTTGGATGGACACCGTGGCGTTTGAATGCATCCAAAGCGCTCATATGGTTATTCCCATCCGCAATAATTGAAAACACAACAAAACTTCTCTAGCCCCACAACGATTTGACGGTTGGGGTTCAATCCCGGTGTTTGCCCACTTCGACTTTTTTATCTGCTTCAATTTTGGGTCATGAGCTGGTGAAACTAATGGACGGATTGGATGTGACATGAATATTTCGGTGGGCCCGACAGAGATTCCGTGCGTATAGGGGACGCGGATTGCCCACTCATGTTGTCAATAGCCAGTAGCTACTGGACAGTTATCTGTGGGCCCCACCATTATGTATTTGTTTTATCCATTCTGTTCATTCTTCTTTCCAAATTATTTTAAGGATGTGAGCCCAATCAAAGTCTTATGTGTACCACATCATACGGAACCGTGGCGATTGAACGCCCTTCATTAAAACCCTCTTGAGGGACACAAAAGATTTGGTTGAATTAAGCTGATATTTGTATTTTCCCTTTGTCCATGTCTGTGCGACCTAATCAACGGGTTGGATGGAAAATAAACATTACAGTGGGCTATAAGAATTTTTAATGGTGGCCGTTCAATTACCATTATTTTCTTGTGGTGTGGTCCACTTGAAATTTGGATATGTCTTATTCTTGGGTTCATGCAGTAAGATGATCTGGAAAAGCAGATGGACGGCGTATATAAAACACATACATCATGGTAGGGCCCACACTACAGACAGGGACTCCGGTTGGGTGGGTTGACTGGCAAGTCGCGTCCCGTTGGGAGTCTTCTTCACGATTCGAGTCTTCTGCACGATTCGAAGGCCCAAAACTCCACCCCAATGTCCCTCAAAAACAATGGTTAAAGAGACGGTCCATGTTCAAAGAAAAAGAGTAAAAATATCAAATGGTGGAAACGTTCCAATCTGATCATTTCCTTTTTGGGTATACCAATCCACGGCCAGGCCCATCCAATGAACGGTTTGGATCATTGAAAAAAATGACCCCCAGATTCAACCGCTTGGATCATAATGTTGTAGCAAACCACAGCAGCAAAATCCGGAATCAACGGTACCAATTGCATTGAATTTGGAAGCATGCAAACAAATCCCTTACGTACCCAGAGCCGTTCCCTCAATTGAAAGAGCATTTGAATCATGTTTCCTTTGTGTATGTATATAAATACACACACAGTCTCTGTTTCTCTTCCATCCATCCACCATCAGCTGAGATTTTTGGGTGGAAGGAATAAAAGAAAAATGGTGAAGAAGCCCAGTTCCCTTTTATTCTTCTTCATCTTCTCTCTCTTACTATGCATTTCTCCATTGACAATTGATGCCAGACAAAGCGACGCTCTCGACAAGCTCTTGAAGAACCGTGGGCCAGCCGACGACCGCCCTTTTGAGGCCGAAGTCGTCGAATCAGATCATCTTATTATTCCCCAGCAAGGATCAAAGGAGAAAGACAAGATCATCAAGCTACCAGGCCAGCCAGAGAATATAGATTTTGCGCATTATGGTGGTTATGTGACCGTTGATGAGAAAGCTGGAAGAGCACTCTTTTACTACTTTGCTGAGGCTGTGGAGTTTCATCAGGCCTCCAAACCTCTCCTCTTGTGGCTCAATGGAGGTAATTAATCTAGATTATCGTCTTGCTAATGATAAACAGTTGTAGGTGTTCCATCCTCGTCAATTATTTGATTAGGATCGACGTCGAATCGAAATAAGAATTCGGTTTGGGCCACGTTTGGATGCGCAAGTGCATTCAATTGCAAAATCCTAGTATTCCTAATTAGGAACTAGCCTTTGAATTTGCAGCCAATTCAGATAATGAAATCTCAATGTGAATAAAAAGAAACGGTTTTGAGATTCAATTTGATAGTGCATCCAAACAATATTAATCATGATTATAGTTTTTCTTTTCTAATTAGGCACTGATTGTTCCTCTTGGGCATTGAGCAATGTAAGAAATCCGATTGATAGTTCTTCAATTTCTTCATATGAATGTTATTAAGAATAATTTCACTTGATTTCTATATCAAGTGAAATATCTATTTCTTATCTCCTTCTCCTTGTAAAATTTCCTGGTCATCTCTCCTTTCAAATCTTCTTCTTGTCTCTCTCCTTTCAAGTCCCTAACAATCTTCTACCAATCTTCTATACCAAGATATGAAATGTATCCAATTATTCTATGCCTTGTTGCATCTAAAAGCACTTTAAAGAAAACATTACTATAGTGAAAATCTAGTAGTTGAACTACTCATATATTAAAAATATAAAATAGCCTTCAAAACCAACCTACTAATCAGTCCTTGTAAGTGAGTGACTCGTCTTGAGTCATACCGTGTCATGTTTAGTTGGCTGAGAAACCAACTATTAATAAAGAAAATACAATCTAGTAGTACAAATTATTTTAATTCAGTTGGATAGCCCATCCAAACGCACCCTTAGCTAAATTAATTGCAATAAAGGATTATGTTTATGTCTTCTTAGGGCCTGGTTGTTCTTCACTTGGGTTTGGAGCAATGGAAGAATTAGGACCTTTTCGAGTAATGAGCGACGGTAAAACACTCTATCGGAACAAATACGCATGGAACAAAGGTTGGGATTATTCTTATTTTTAATTTTCATTTTTCTTCTCTTGATTTTGGGCTTTTGTCTAATGTGTTGGATTGGAATGGTGTTGTTACAGTGGCGAATGTGTTGTTCTTGGAGTCGCCAGCTGGGGTGGGGTTTTCCTACTCGAACACGACATCGGATTATGGTATGAGTGGTGACAGACGAACAGCAAAGGATGCTTATGTGTTCTTGGTGAACTGGTTGGAGAGATTTCCAGAGTATAAGAACAGAGACTTTTATATAGCAGGGGAGAGCTACGCTGGACATTACGTTCCACAGCTTGCACATTCCATCATCAAACACAACGAGTTCGCAAACACGACCATCATCAATCTCAAAGGAATCACTGTATGAACTCTCTCTCTCTCTCTCTCTCTCTCTCTCTCTCTCTCTCTCTCTCTCTCTCTCTCTCTCTCTCTCTCTCTCTCTCTCTCTGATGAATGGGTTAGACGGCATACACACAATACGGTGGGCCCCACAGAAAGTGAGGAGGGTTTTATTGGTTGGGTGTCCTATTCCAACTGTTCCTGCTCGTGGTGTGGCCCCACCTGGAAGTTTCCATTCGGGCTCATCTATTGGACGGGTTGTATCTGATGCACAGTTCCCGTGGGCTCCCACAACAGCCCACCAGATCTCTCCTGATGAATGGCCCTGATCTTTCACATGTGTTAAATTAGTAAGCGTGTCGTGAATTGCGTCCCTATAGTATTTTTGTTCAACGTTATGCATGGTACTTTCTCTGTGCAATCATAGACTCTGGAGCTATTCCCGAGAGAAGTTTGAAGATCCCCAAATCAGTACACACGTGTGATATATCTGAGGTCATGAATGATGCGGCAATGGATTGGCTACTGACCCTGCCAGTAGCCAATGGCTAGTGGTCGGTGCTCTGTGGGCCCCACCATGATGTACGTATTTCATCCATTCCGTCCACCCATTCTTACCGATCATTTCATAATACGATCCCAAAAATGAGGTTGATCCAAATCTCAAGTGGAGCGCACAGTGTTGATTGAACGTTCACCATTAAAAACTTTTTGGAGGCCACGAAAGTTTTGAATCAAGCTGAGTGGACATTTAATGAGTGGATGGGCCTGATTTATGGGACCCACACCTGGACGTTGAACGTTGAACGTTGAACGTTGAACTAATTAGACAATGATTTTTATTTTTTATTTTTCCATTCCCACCATTGTATACTAGTTGCACACTTGACTGATGATTGGATGGGCCTCACGCGTATATGTTGAATGTTGAACGTTGGTTTTGTCTCCAGTAATAATATGGTAGTGAAACACGTGATTAGTGGACCATCCTGATTTTCAGCTGTACATCAATAGTACATCTGACGATGATGGGACACGGATTACCCAGGAATTTCCTGGGACAGAAAGGTAGGTGGGGCGCACCGTCATGTTCGTGGGAAATTCACCACATTCATTTTTCCATATCTTGCCAGGACATGGGCTGAAAAATGAGGTAGATCCAAAACTTAAATGGCGCCAGGACAGGAAACAGTGAGGATTAAACGTCCACCGTTGAGAAATTATTGTGCCATTGAAGTTTTGGATCAGGCTGACATTTGTCTTTTTCAGGTCATTTCTAATCATCCCAGTAAGAACGACCCCACGAACCGTGTTGATGGCATATAAGCATAACCCTGGACCTTAGGAGGTTTCATCCATCAGTCCTTCCCTAACCACTTTTTCATGCTGTGGGGCCGGCGTGAATTTTAGATCTCCCCGATTTTTTAGCCCCTGTCCCCACATCATTTAACAAAACAAATGAATAAAGTAAATTTGTCACAAGAATCATGGTGGGCCCACATATGCTTATACTGTGGTCTTTAGAAACTGATAGGCAAAGTGTATTTGTGATATAGTTATAGCCCGAATAAGCATACACGAAGCTTAGGAGCTCGTGCCCGATTGTGAATTTGTGATATAGTTATAGCCCGAATAAGCATACACGAAGCTTAGGAGCTCGTGCCCGGTTGTACCGTCGACCAACTAGTTGACCTGGGAAGGAGAAAACTATCCTTCGAACAGGCTTTGTTCATGTCGGTGTAATCAACACAGACCCGCCACTTCCCCTTCGACTGTTTCACCAAGACGACATTAGCGACCCAGTCAAGATAGTAGATCTCTTCAATAAAACCTGCTTCGAGGAGTTTCTGACTTCTTCACCGATGATGGTATATCATTCTAGTTCGAAAGCACGTCGCTTTTTCCTTACTAGTCGGTGGTCAAGATCAACGTTCAACTTGTAGACCATTACTTCCGGGCTAATGCCGGGCATGTCTTAGTGGGACCAAGCGAAAACGTCGACATTGCATTGGAGGAGGTCCACGACTTCATCCCATAGATCCGGGGCTAGTGATGAGCCGACCTATACAGTACGGGTCAAGTTGGATTTACTGAGGGGGATGGTTACAAAACTTTGTTCAGGTCGGTGTAATCAACACAGACCCTCTCTCGACTGACTCTTTCCGGGGATCAAGGGAGGTGATGGCGATCGTGTGATGCTACGTCCTTAATGCTATGGAATAGCACTGACGAGCTTCCTGCTGATCTCCTCTGACCTACCCGACACTGTGCTCGGTCAGAAACTTCATTACGAGGTAGTAAGTCGATACTACCGTTCGTAAGGCATTGAGGGACGATCGTCCAAGGATGACATTGTAAACGGAAGGGCAATCGACCACAAGAAAGTCGATCATCGTCATTGTCTGGTTTTGTCCTTCTCCCGCTGTGACTGGAAGCTGTATGGATCTCTCGGAGATGATTTTGTCCCTTATGAATCCGAGCAGTAGAGTTTTGAGAGGTTGGAGTCGGGACCTTCCAACTCTCATTTTATCGAAGGCGTCGGTGAAGAGGATGTCGGTCGAGATGTCGGTGTCCACCAAAATTCGAAACACTTTATGGTTGGCTATGCTTATGGTCTCCACTAATGCATCGTCATAAGGGCAGTGGACACCTTCAGCATCCTCCTCGGTGAAGGTTAGTTCACAGGAGGCCACTTTCTGATCCTTTGGAGGTCTGTAGGTGAGGTAAACCTGATGTTCCAAGCTGTTGTGGCTGATGCTCTGGGAATTAGCTCTACGTGGTCGGTTCGAGCCTCCTCCTCCCGCGAGCTTGCCGAAGATAGCCTCATTGTTGTTTCCATTGTTGGGTTGCTCGTTCTTCCGATCTGACCGTTCTTACCTCCTACTGACATACTCCTGCAAATGTCCGTTGTGGATGAGGATCTCGATCTCTTCTTTAAGGTCGAAGCAATCGCTGGTGGAATAGTCGTGGTCATGGTGGAAGTAGTAGTACTTCCGTTTATCCCACTTGTCGGAATCGGTCTTCATCCGATTCAGTCATTTCAGGAGTCGCTTGTCCCAAACTTTCATGAGAACCTGCTCAGGTGTAGCATTGAAGTGAGTGTAGGAGCGGAATCGGCTCTCAGGTCGTTTGCTCAGATGTTGACCCCGGTCGGATCATCGTCTCTCCTATGCTTGTTGCCGTGAGCGGATGCCTACTCATCCTTCGGTCGTTTCTCCATGGTCGAACTTCCTCCATTCCTGGTGGCTTTTCAAGAGCTAAAAAGTTCTTCGGCATAGGAGTACTTCTAAGCTCTCGGCCAATGTCGTCGGGGGATTCTTGCCGAGTGAGCAGAGGAATCTCCCCTCCTTCAGGTCGACCATCATAGCGGCTAGAGCAATCTAATCTGAATAGCCCTCCACTTGCATTGCCTCTAGGTTGAAGCGTTTGATGTGGTCCTTCAACAACTCGTTCTCCTTTTGAGTGATAGTGAGGAGGTGAGTCATTAGTTTTAACTTTTCTTTTCCTCTGATGAAGTTAGAAATGAAGGCTTTGTTGAGCTGAGTAAATGAACTGATGAACTTTGGCTTCAGCTATCGGAACCATTTTCGATTTGCTCTTGACAGAGTTAAGGAGAATGCTAGGCACATTACTGCAGTCGAAGCACCATGGAGCTCTATCCACGCCCTGAAAGATTCTAGATGCTCGGCCAGGTCGGTGGACCCAGAATAGGCAGCAATTTGTACCATCCTAAATCTAGGCAGGAGCTGAGCTTGTATGATATCGTTGGTGAACGGTGGCTCAGTTTCGTCCAGTATAGCTTCTATCAAGGTTAGAGTGTGTGCACGATATGCTTGTCGTATGTCGCCGATCTAACCTCGTAGCTCGTTAAGTTCGGCCTCCTAAAGATCCTCATTCTCGACCACTATTTTAAGAGTGACCTCTATCTTGGGAGCCTTGTCGCGCCTCTATTTCTCTAACTCATGATGTAGATCAGAGGCAGCCAGCGCGACAATGCCTGAAGCATGGGAGGGTGCACATTTCGGTGCTTTGCAGGCCTGCTTGTTCCTCTAGGAGCCGACGGGCCCTTGAGATGGTGCAAAAACTTCATTGGCTGCCCGACCACTAGCTTCCTTATCCCCCTGGTTGGGAGGAGGATTATATCGTCTATCATTTGTTTTATCTAATCGATGTTGTTTGTCAATGCTTCAACTTTATACTTGATTGCTTACCTCCAAGTGCAGAGGTTCGTAAGTAGTATGTTGTGAATACAAGGTCAATCCCACAGGGAGATGAATTGCGATAAGGAGAAAATCAAATGCAAAACAAACTAAGTAATTAAAAAAATGAACTGATGATTTGATTTTAGGAGTTTTGAATGGATGTAATTCAATTGAATTAAAACAACACCCAAGCTTCAAAGTTCCACATATAGGTTAATGTTCCAAAATCATGATGACTTAGATAACACAGCTAGGATCTGAGCACTATGGTTAGCCTAATTGAAAAATAAAACAGTTTAAATATTTTAATAAATGATATAAAAGATTAGAAAATCATGGATTTGCATCATTGATATATATTCTCAAGTACCAGTGATTTTAAGAATTTAATATCAATGAGATAATGAATATCAAAGAAATATAGCATGTTGAGAACCTCTCCTATCTAAGAAATGTAATTGATCCAGGGTAAGCCTATCCATCAATGTGGATATCATATGATGGAAACATATAAATCTCACATGAGGATAAAAAAGCTAAACCTAAATAATGGATAACATGCATACATCATTCTTCTCATCATTAAAATAATCAATCATCATAACTATGAAAACATTAAACTAATGTGCTTCCCTTCTAGCTTGGGCTAGAGGAAACTAGAAAAAAAAATAACTAGAAAAAAGAAAGCAACGAAAAAGAATAAATATCTACAAGCTTCTAAAGAAAGAAAAAATAAAACTATGAAACTTTTCAAAAACCCTAGATAAAACTCTCTAAAAACTCTAGATCTTACTTTGGGATGCTTTGAATGATGCTTAGGAATGCCTTGGGAAGCCCTATTTATGAGTGGGGAACTCTAACTTTCGCACCAAGTTGGAAAACTCTAGAAATTGCCTCAAATTTACGCAGTTTGCTAAAATAGACTTCTCGCTGCTCAGTTTTCCAAAATAGATTTCAGAGTTTTAGAATATGCTTTTTCAGGATAATTTCAGGATTCTTCACTTCAAATGTTTGATTCTCTTCATTCCTCACTTGGTTTTCTTGAATCTTTGGGATATGAATTCTTCAATCTTGGTCTCCTAAGATCCATTCCTTACCTTGGTGATTCTTGAGCATCAAATTCATGCTTTTAGCATCCTTTTCAATCCAAGCTCTTAAATTTACATTGCAACATAAACGTGAGTAAAATAGAACATTAAGCTGATTCATGTTCATAAAACAAAGATATAAATGGAGAAAATTATGTAATATTTGAGTCTCAACAATACTCTGAGGAGACAAGCTAACACCCCCCCCCCCCCCTCGGGTTCTGGCACCGCTGCACTGGACCTGCGAGGGCAGAATCAGCCTAAAGTTGGGAGGTTGAGTCCCTATAGTCCACGGACTATTCTGCTAGCGTAAGACTAGATGTAGCAACGACCTTCTGGGCTTTCTATCTCCCTTTCACCATTGTTGAATCACTGTAGATGATGAGAACGACTTCCAATGTCGTTCCCACAGACGACGCCAAAATGTTGATGCAGAAATTTGGTTAACTCTTCTTCGACCTTCAAATACCTGCACACAGAGAAGACAAATGAGACCATGGTTGCAGTAGGGAACCCTCTAATGCCTAATTCAGACAGGGAAACTGGGTCTAGTAAAGAGTATGGTTTTTTTGTGTGGAGTTGTGTCTATCTTTCACCATTAGAGATGCTCATATTTATAGTTAAAAGGGGATGGTGGCGTAGAGGGCAATCTCCCTATTTAGTAGGTGCGTGTTGTAGAGGGAATCATATCCTGAGCATATCGCAATGATCTTCTGAGATCTTTAGCTGAGATCTCAGACAGACCCGTGTTGTAGTTGTCTCCCGAGATCCTCGGCTGAGATCTCGGATAGATATCTTTAATAAGATCTGGACGGTCAGAACCAGTAGAAACATGTAGTAGGAGGTCGAGGTCAAGAGTTATAAGTGACTTACATAGACATTCCGAAAGGTAATTTGCCGACCTAGATTCTCTAGTGAGCCGTGGTCGAGTTTTCCCTTGGCATTGAGTAGATTACCGATCTGCTGACTTGCCCTCGGGAGTTGTGTCTAAGTATTAAGACAGAGCTCCTTTCCTTAGTAGAATGTAGACGGAATCAGGGATGACCATTCTCTTCATCTTACTGTACGGGGCAGGGTTTCCCCGAGTGTAGTGACTTGGGGTCTTACCTCATGCAGGGTCGTGCCTCGAGGGCCTTTGTTGAGAGATATTTTCAATCAGCAACTCGGAAATGGATGGGACCGTGGGAAGGGCTTAACATCTGTTGGAAGTAGAGATACTTTATCTTCTGATGGCCGAGCTCGAGGAGTAGGTCGTTTCCTTAGTAGTGTATTATTGTTTTTAGGCCGTTGAGGAGCTCATTAGTCGTGACCAGCACTAGCTGATCACATGATGAGTGCAGAGGTCCGAGCTGACCTCCTTTATTCAATCAATCTATTTTTACCCATAACAAGCATCACCCTGGACCTCAGGGAGGTTGTCACGCCCCAAACCTGGAAATCGGATTTACAGGAATCCCGATCACCGAATCCGGTGACGACAGCCTCTATAGTACCCCATTCTCAGCTCCCAGCGCCCATATGCCAAGTTCTGATCCTGGGATCCTACAAGGAAGATTTTTTAACGTACATTTATCTCGTAAGAAGCATAATCACAAGTTTACCCAAATCACAAAAGCAACATCATCATCACATATCTACTAATATAAACTTTGAATACAATGCTGAAAGGGAAATACATATGCTAAAGTAAAATCAAAGCTCTAGAAGACAGCTGCACGCTCCAAGCTCAACGTCGCTGCAACCAACGTCACCTGCATGCATCTATTGTGCATAAGCTTATAGAAAGCTTAAAGGGTGGTGAAAGTGTGTGCGCAAGATAAGTGTCAAGCACATAAATACAACGTCATAATCATACAATGTCGAAAATTGTTCACTCCCCAAGTATAGGGTTGTGATGTAGTAATAAACTCGGTAAGACCGAGGTCGAATCCACAGGGACTGATACCTGTACGTTATCTGAAATCAAGCAGAACTAGAACTAGACTAAGATGCGATCTAAATCAAATAAAACTTAGGGAATAATTTGTGGAATAATTATCTAAAACTTAAGTAATTCAAAGGAAGGGAACTAGGGATTCAGAGGATCCACTTGTAGAGATCAGGGAGATCGTATGCCAGGATCCCAAATTATGGAAATTTACTGAACTGCCATTGATATAGGTTTCAAGAGATGAAAGGTGTATGAATTAGAATGGATTCCATCATCTAACCATGCCCAGGAGACAAAGTAAACAACAAGATTAAACTAATTACCAACCATTCAACAATGTATGAAGATCAGGAAGGGTACTATCATCCTACCATGCCCAGGGGACTATGGTGAACAACAGGGTCTCCTGACGTCATGAGCATCAAAAAGAAGAAAGAAATACTCAAAATCATCGCAGATCCATTGTAATTTCAGTCACAACAAACCCTTAAAAATAACTGAAAGTACTCTTTTTAATTTGAACAAAAATCAATATCAGTCCATCTAAACAATAGGCACCAGCAAAGTTTCTCCCATCAGACCACAAGCTTCACCTCTTAGCCCTAGCTAAGAGGTTCAGCCACACATTGGCATGATGTGGATGAATCTCTTAAACAAATTAAAATGAAAGAAAATAAACATAGCACAGTACCAACTCAGCCACTTTTCTTCTTCCTTTTCTTCCTCACGTTCAAAACCCAAACCCAAGCCACTAAACTTCTGCTCCTCTTTCTCTCTCCCTAGCTCGTCCACTCCTGCCGTCTTTCTCCCTGACCGTACACAGCAGCAACAATTGCTCCAGCCGTTCCAGTACGCACAGCAGCCACACTCTTGCCAAATTCCACGTTCCCAAACTTCTCCTACTCACTTTTTTTCTTCCCGTCCTCTTGTTTTCTTTTTCTTTTTCCCTTTTTCTTCCTTCCTTTTCTTCCTTTAATAGCAGCAAGGCCGGTGGAAGGGAGTCCCGGCTGGAGTCGGTGCGTGAGGAGACTCCTTTCACAGCAAGGAATCGGCAAAAGGACTTCGTGCGGCCCGCTGTTCACTTTCTGATCAATTCTGCCAGCGTGGAAGTGGATGCATCTTCCCTCTCTATCATTTAGACGGTTCAGATCATCGAGAAGATTGATGATCGTGGCCCACAACTCCCCCGAATCTCCGGATTTCCCGGACGCGCGTAAGGCGTACGCAAAGGCGCTGACGTGTTCGGTGGGCCCCACAGAGGTGTTTTCGGAGAACTCCATGGATTCAGGATGAAATTTCGGTCAAGAATGGGTAGTTTTGAACATCCATTGACGCGGAATCAGAGAAGAAATCTTCCAAACATCAATTTGAACGTTGCAGGGCAGTCCACTTATGGCCTCTGTATCGTGCACGTGTGCTTGCATGGGTCCAAAATTTTAGCATGGGTTTGAAGAAATCATGGCCCTCTACAAGATGGCTGGCTTGGATCATCCGAAAATGTACGCTGTGGGGCCCACTACCATCCGCAAAACGGTCCGTCCGTCTCGCCGCGTGAAACGGCCACCGCCATATTTGAAGAGGAGATGCGGGTCAGCGCTGCTGACCCGCGTAGCGTGGTTCGGTGCACGGCCAGTGCCGTGTACATGGTGTACACGCACTGGCCCTGTGGGGTCCATCGTGATGTTTGTAAGAAATCTGCTCCATCCATCTGTTTTGACACGCAGTTTAAGGCGTTGAGACCAAAATTGGGGTATATCCAGATATCAGGCGGGGCCCACATAATGATTAAAGGGGCTGATTTGTCCGTTGGGCCACTTCCACAGTGATCCAGGAGTTGAAATTTTACGTGTACGGTTACTTTATGGTCCTCAGGCCATATATGGAGTTTCGAACTGATCGGATGGTGAGAACCCTATGATCTTGCATTCTGGACACTTTTCAGGCCATTTGAGCTTCAATTCCTCGATTTTCTTGGATCCCTGGCATGCAAATCTATCGATTTTGGTCTCCTAAGGTCCGTCCCATGCTTTAGTGTCATCAGATCGGTAAATCCATGCTTTTTAGTGTCCTTTCCCAGTCCAAGCTCATGAAGACGCCCTGCATCACAAATACAATTAAATTAGGCTATTAAACGGTGTCATGCTTGTAAATCCATACAATAAATGGGTCTGATATGCAATATTTGACCCTCAACACAACCCCCAACCAGCATTTTGCTAGTCCCGAGCAAAGTATGCGAAAAGTAAGTTGAGAAATTCAGACCAATTTCTACAAACTCGAGAGATTTATGAAAAACAATTCAGATATTCGAATTCTAAGATTCATGAATGTTGGCAGCGCTTTCTCTTAGAATCAAACTCACGGTACTTCATAATCAAGCTCAAATATTAATCCACCAATTAGAACGATTCTAGCCATTGAGATCTATGAATGTATAATCTAATCTCGACTTGTCGACCTTAAGATTCACCTTGATATCTAAGGATATCATTGGTAACAACTGAGAGAATTCATGATAACTCTTCTTTGGCTTACACATTATCTTTTTATTCTTTTAATTTAATTTGATTTTTTTTTTTTTTTTTTTTTTTTTTTTTTGTTTCAGAAGTAACGCCAAGAAGAATGATCAGATCTTCACCTATAGGGAGCAAACCTAAGGTAAAGACTGTACACCCAACTTTTTCACATATCATTCATGAGAAATTAAATCTACACCTATAGGGAGCAAACCTAAGGTAAAGACCATTTGCCCAATCCTTTCGATTTCTCAAGTTGGTTCCTTTCATGTTTAGTGATTGCCAAGTTAATCCTTTAATATCGAACTAAAACCTTAATATACAAGCGAGATGTGTCCTGCGCATTCATGACTCAATCAATGTTTACAAATTCTAATAATGGATTAATAATTCAAACTTAGCTGTGAAATTTAATAGATAACTGAATCCAAAAGTCATGAAGTACCAACATCACATATCTTGAAATTCTAAGTCCAAGATGGTCGTCAAAATCACTTCGAATTCATATGAAATTCTAGAAAAATTTAAAAATTTTCAAAAATTTTTTTTTATTTTATTTTTTTTTTTTTTGTTCAAGACCAAGAAAACACTGATTAGGAAACCTAATCTCCCACCCCCAACCAAAAATCTACATTGTCCTCAATGTAAAAAAAAAGGAAATAGATATGCAATGCACATGAGACAACGGGAAAAAAATAAATAGGAGTGATGGAAAGATAGTACCTGAATGATGAATCATGAGAGACTTTCAAAGAGATCGCAGCATGGAATCCAGTCAGCACGAGAGAGAAAATAACACTAACAAAAATAAAATCCTACCTATACCACTTTCGCAGGTGCTCTCGATTGCATTTAGCGCATGCAACAAGCCTTTAAACCCCTAGGTTACCCCTAGTGGACGAGTTGTAGTCTCGTGAGGGTTTGCAGTAATGTTACCCACAAACATTGAACTAACTAATGATAAAAATGAAATGAAGAACTGGGTTGCCTCCCAGGAGCGCTAAGTTTACCGTCTTCAGCCAGACAAATAAAGCAACTACCCTAGACCTAAGAAAGCGATAAACCTACCTATACCTCCATCAGACTAGGAGATCAGTCCTGGTAAACAGGATCGGTCAGAGGCATGGACATGTCCTCTGAATCAAATTTCTCGACAAATGGCTTTAAACGATGTCCATTTACTTTAAACTCCTTGCCATTGTCGGGATCTCTTATCTCGACGGCCCCATGAGGATAAGCAGTAACAACAATGTAAGGGCCGGTCCAACGAGATCGAAGCTTACCCGGAAAGAGATGTAATCGAGAATTATACAAAAGGACTTTCTGGCCTGGCGTGAATGATTTTCGTAGAATATGTTGATCATGAAACGCCTTCATCCTGTCCTTGTAAATTCTCGAATTTTCGTATGCGTCGTTCCGGATTTCTTCAAGTTCATTCAATTGAAGTTTGCGTAGCGAGCCAGCGTTGTCCAGATTGAAATTGAGATTTTTGATCGCCCAGTACGCTTTATGTTCCAACTCCACAGGCAGGTGACAAGCTTTTCCATAGACAAGTCTAAAGGGAGACATTCCAATAGGGGTTTTAAAGGCAGTACGGTATGCCCATAAGGCATCGGTCAGTCGGATTGACCAATCCTTACGATCTGGGTTAACCGTTTTCTCCAAAATGTGTTTAATCTCCCTATTGGAAATCTCAGCTTGTCCACTTGTCTGCGGATGGTATGGGGTGCTCACCTTATGAGAGATACCGTATTTCTTCATTAAGCTCTCGAATGGTCTATTACAAAAGTGTGAGCCCCCATCACTAATGATGGCTCGAGGCGTTCCGAATCGAGAAAGGATGTTCTCTTTCAGGAATTTAATGACCGTGCGATGGTCATTCTTTCGACACGGAATCGCTTCGACCCATTTAGTGACATAATCCACGGCGAGCAAAATATACAGATTTCCAAACGATTGGGGGAATGGTCCCATGAAATCGATGCCCCAGCAATCAAATGCTTCAATGATAAGAATGGGATTCAAAGGCATCATATTTCGACGGGACAATGCTCCCAATTTCTGACAGCGCTCACAAGCTTTGCAAAACTCATGAGTGTCCCTAAACATAGTGGGCCAGTAAAAGCCACACTGCAGAATCTTGGCTGTGGTCTTTTTAGCAGAAAAGTGACCACCACAGGCCTCTGAGTGACAGAAGGAGATGATGCTCTGATGCTCATCGTCTGGCATACATCTCCTTAAGATTTAATCTGGGCAATATTTAAATAAATATGGATCGTCCCAAAAAAAGTTGCACACCTTGGTAAAGAATTTCTTCTTATCTTGCGCAGTCCAATGTGTTAGTATAGAACCTGTGATAAGATAATTAGCAATATCAGCGAACCAAGGTGAATGGGAGACTCTGAACAATTGTTCATCAGGGAACATATCATTGATATGGGTCGCCTCAAGGGAATCAGAGGTATTAAGGCGAGAAAGGTGATCGGCCACTACGTTCTCTACTCCCTTTTTATCTTTAATTTCCAAATCAAATTCTTGGAGTAGAAGGATCCATCGTATCAAGCGGGGCTTAGAATCATTCTTAGAAAGAAGATACTTAAGTGCCGCATGATCTGTATAGATAATGATCTTGGATCCGATCAAGTAGGACCTAAATTTGTCCAAGGCGAACACTACAGCTAAGAGTTCCTTTTCCGTAGTCGAGTAGTTCACCTGGGCAGGATTTAGAGTCCTACTCGCGTAATGAATGACGTATGGCTTCTTATCTTTTCTCTGGCCTAGGACTGCCCCAAGAGCATAATCAGAAGCGTCGCACATAAGCTCAAAAGGGAGGCTCCAGTCGGGTGGCTGCATGATAGGTGCAGTGGTTAACGTGCCCTTAAGCTTGGTGAAAGCTTCCTGGCATTGCTCAGTCCACTCGTACGGAGCATCCTTTTGAAGAAGATTACATAAAGGACGAGAGAGAAGACTAAAGTCCTTTATGAATCGCCTGTAAAATCCTGCGTGTCCTAAAAAGGATCGCACGTCTCTGATGTTCTTGGGTGGAGGTAGGTTAGAGATAAGATCTATTTTTGCCTTATCTACCTCGATTCCTTTGGATGAGATGATATGCCCAAGGACAATTCCCTTCTGAACCATGAAATGGCACTTCTCCCAATTGAGTACCAAGTTCTTCTCTTCACATCTTTTCAGCACACATTTAAGACTTTCCAAGCACTTGCTGAAAGATGGACCATAAACAGAGAAGTCGTCCATGAAGACCTCTAGATATTGCCCTACCATATCAGAAAAGATACTAAGCATACATCGCTGAAAGGTAGCAGGGGCATTACATAGTCCGAATGGCATCCTTCGATAGGCAAAGGTGCCGTAGGGACATGTAAATGTGGTCTTTTCCTGGTCTTCAGGGGCTATCTCTATCTGGTTGTAGCCCGAATACGTCAAGAAAGCAGTAATAGGAATGACCACTAACCTTTCCAGGATCTCGATCAATGAATGGTAAAGGGAAGTGGTCTTTCCTCGTGACGGTATTCAACTTCCGTAGTCAATGCACATTCTCCAACCGGTAGTGACTCTAGGTTGGCACGAGTTCATTATTAGCATTGGCTACGATGGTGATTAGGACTTCTTAGGGACCACTTGAGTTGGACTCACCCATGACTATCGGATATAGGGTATATAATACCCACATCCAATAGTTTAAGAACCTCGGCTTTACCCACTTCCTCCATCTTTGGATTTAGTCGACGTGGTGGTTGCCGAGCGGTTTTTGCATTATCCTCAAGATATATGCGGTGAGTACAAATCGAGGGATCGATTCCCTTGAGGTCTGCTATCGTCCATCCCAGGGCTCCTTTATGTTCAATGAGAGTAGATATGAGCATACTCTCCTGTTCTTTCTCCAGGTGGGCAGAGATCACCACCGGGTATGTCTCATCTTGACCTAAATAGGCATATTTCAAATCAGAGGGCAAAGGTTTTAGGTCAAGCTTCGGCGGCTTGAGGTTAGACGGTAGAGGCACTACATCGGTTTGTGGCAATTCTTCAAATTGTGGCCTCCATCGGTTAACTTCAAGTACCGGTGTAGTATCAAGCAAGGCGCACGTCTCCCTAATCATGTCATCATCAAAATCATGGGAGTGGGCCAGGCACGTCTCTAGATGGTCGGAGGATAAGGTCAGAGGTGTCGTATCTTCCACGAAAGAGTCAATCATGTTAATGTCGTGGAAATCGTCATCATCCTCTGAGTTGCTGCCGTTATTGAAAAAAATGTTTGACTCCAATGTCAAATTTCCAAAAGACATAGTTATGATACCATTCCTACAATTGATAATTGCATTTGACGTGGCAAGGAATGGGCGACCAAGAATGACGGGAATCTGAGTGCTCATGTTATTGATGGGTTCGGTGTCCAGAATGATAAAGTCTACAGGGTAGTAAAATCTATCAACTTGGACCAACACATCCTCAATTATCCCTCTTGGTACACGAACAGAGCGATCAGCAAGTTGTAGTGTGGTTAGGGTGGGTTTTAATTCACCCAAACCTAACTGTTTGTATACCGAGTAGGGAATCAGATTGACGCTCGCTCCTAAGTCAAGAAGTGCGTGATCAATTCGATGGTTCCCGATTACACATGATATGGTTGGGCTACCGGGATCCTTGAATTTCTGTGGCACGTCTTGCTTCAGGATGGCACTCACTTTCTCAGTCAAGAAGATTTTCTTTTGAATAATTTTCCGTCGCTTGGTCGTGCATAAGTCTTTTAGGAATTTGGCATATGAAGGTATCTGTTTAACGACATCAAGTAGAGGAATGTTGACTTTCACCTGTTTCAACACCTCTAGGATATCCTGAGAGTTAGAGAGAGGTTTTGGTGAAACCAACCGTTGGGGGAATGGAGCAATTGGCTTCTCTAAAAGTTCCGGTTCCACTTTTTGTGGGACATCACTGGATCCATCATTGTTGTCCTCTTTTGGTTCTTGAGGCTTTTCGGGCCTAACCGGAAGAGTTTTATCAATGATCTTCCCACTCCTAAGAGTGGTGATGGATTTAGCATGTCCCATCTGATTTGAAGAGCTGGGATCATTATTCTCGTACTGCGGTTTAGGATTGGGGAGAGGTTGTGCAGGAAGCATCCCCTTTTCTATAACCGTCATACGAGAATCTATTTTTTGCATGAAATCTGTGATTCCCCGCATTGCCTGAGCCAGCTCTTGTATGGGATTTTGAACCGGTTCCTCTTGAGGTTTCACTTGATTTGGATTTTGATTGAAGAAACCTGGAGGAGTCGCCGTTTGTCCATTCCTCCAACTAAAGTTTGGATGATTTTTCCCAGGATTGTATGTGTTGGAGTTAGGTCCAGTGAAAGGTCTTTGATAGTTATTTACGGCATTGGCTTGTTCATTCAACACTCCTCGAAAGGCGGTATTGTAGGACAGTTTTCAGTTGTGTGAATGGCAATCACAGATGCCGCAAACAATTTCATTGACCTTATCCTTCTTTCCTTCCATGGCCTCAACTTTCCTTATGAGCGTAGTCACTTTACACTTGAGATCATCCTCTTCTTTCAAGAGATATAATCCACCCTTCTCCTTTAATTGAGTTGGCCTAGACGTGGTGTTCGACTTTGGGTAATAGTCCCAAGATTGTGTCTTTTCAGCCAAACTATCGAGGTAGTCCCATACCTCGTCGATATCTTTATTAATGAACTCTCCATTACACATTGTCTCGACCATTTGGCGCATGGAAGATGTCGGTCCATCATAGAAAAAATTTGTAATGCGCCACGTTTCAAATCCGTGTTGTGGGCATGAACGGACCAAATCTTTGAACCTTTCCCAACATTGAAAGAATGTTTCATCTTCCTTTTTGGGCAAAGTTCATGATCGCTTTTCGAGGGTAATCGTTTTATGATGTGGGAAAATTTTATGAATTCCCTCTGCATATCGTTCCATGTGCCGATGGATCTAGGACGCGATGAATGTAACCACGTCTTAGCTTTCTCTTTTAAGGAAAAAGGAAAGAGTTTCACCTAATTGTATCCTCGGATACATTAGGAAAACATAATGTAGCTATTATCTCATCGAACTCTTTCAATGTAAATATGGACTTTCAGATTCAAGTCCATGGAATTTGGGAAGGAGTTGGATAACTTCTAGCTTGATGTCCATTTGTCCTGTGTTTTCGGGAAAAATCATGCATGAGGGCGTACTCACTCCCGCCGGTTGTAGAAAATCTCGTAAAGTACGAGGCGGGGTGCTGTTGCACCTCATTCTCATCTTGGGTATCCTCCACCCCGGGTGGGAGTAGAGGAGGTTGGTCTTCACCATAACTTCAATTAACTCCGGGGATTTCGAGTGGTGTCTAGTCTGCGATGGATAGTCAACCCCTCAACCAATCCTCCTTCATCAAGAGACGTCGAGTGTCGTCACGGGCCCACTTGGGCATGAAAAACACTCGCAGCCCTCGATTAAGAACCTAATCCTAAGAAAGGAAAAGAAAATCTAGAAAGAAAGAGAGAGTTGGAAAGAAATTACCAAATTGGAGTCCTAAGTTAAAAACCTGCAAAATAAAACAAAAATAAGTTAGATTCCTAAAAAGAGAAGAAAAATAACAGTAAATTAATTTCTAAAAGAAGGAATTCTTAAAAGAAAGTGGAAATTTCTAAAGTAAATTAGGAAAGATCTAAACTAGAGAGTAGATTATTAAAAGAGAACTGAAAGATAGGGAGTAGGGAAAGAGCTTACCAAATTAGAAATTTCTATCTTAAAGGCCTACAAAATAAGAAGGTTAGTTCCTAAAAAATATTCTAAAACAAATTAGGAAAATAAATTAGATTCTAAAAGTGCTAGAATTAGAAAATTTCTAAAATTTAAACCCTAATTCTAAAAATATGAAAAAGTAGAGAGATTAGGAAGGAATTACCAATTGAGAAACTTATGTCCAGATCCTATAAAATAGGAAACAAGTTAATTTTGAACTCAAATAGAAATAAATAAATAAAACTAAGGTTAGTAAAATCCTAATCTTAAACTAATTCTAAAACCAATTAATTTCAGAAAATCGTAACCGTCAGTCCCCGGCAACGGCGCCAAAAACTTGTTCACTCCCCAAGTATAGGGTTGTGATGTAGTAATAAACTCGGTAAGACCGAGGTCGAATCCACAGGGACTGATACCTGTACGTTATCTGAAATCAAGCAGAACTAGAACTAGACTAAGATGCGATCTAAATCAAATAAAACTTAGGGAATAATTTGTGGAATAATTATCTAAAACTTAAGTAATTCAAAGGAAGGGAACTAGGGATTCAGAGGATCCACTTGTAGAGATCAGGGAGATCGTATGCCAGGATCCCAAATTATGGAAATTTACTGAACTGCCATTGATATAGGTTTCAAGAGATGAAAGGTGTATGAATTAGAATGGATTCCATCATCTAACCATGCCCAGGAGACAAAGTAAACAACAAGATTAAACTAATTACCAACCATTCAACAATGTATGAAGATCAGGAAGGGTACTATCATCCTACCATGCCCAGGGGACTATGGTGAACAACAGGGTCTCCTGACGTCATGAGCATCAAAAAGAAGAAAGAAATACTCAAAATCATCGCAGATCCATTGTAATTTCAGTCACAACAAACCCTTAAAAATAACTGAAAGTACTCTTTTTAATTTGAACAAAAATCAATATCAGTCCATCTAAACAATAGGCACCAGCAAAGTTTCTCCCATCAGACCACAAGCTTCACCTCTTAGCCCTAGCTAAGAGGTTCAGCCACACATTGGCATGATGTGGATGAATCTCTTAAACAAATTAAAATGAAAGAAAATAAACATAGCACAGTACCAACTCAGCCACTTTTCTTCTTCCTTTTCTTCCTCACGTTCAAAACCCAAACCCAAGCCACTAAACTTCTGCTCCTCTTTCTCTCTCCCTAGCTCGTCCACTCCTGCCGTCTTTCTCCCTGACCGTACACAGCAGCAACAATTGCTCCAGCCGTTCCAGCACGCACAGCAGCCACACTCTTGCCAAATTCCACGTTCCCAAACTTCTCCTACTCACTTTTTTTCTTCCCGTCCTCTTGTTTTCTTTTTCTTTTTCCCTTTTTCTTCCTTCCTTTTCTTCCTTTAATAGCAGCAAGGCCGGTGGAAGGGAGTCCCGGCTGGAGTCGGTGCGTGAGGAGACTCCTTTCACAGCAAGGAATCGGCAAAAGAAGCGCGGGTCAGCTTACGCAGACAGTGATCAGAGACTTCGTGCGGCCCGCTGTTCACTTTCTGATCAATTCTGCCAGCGTGGAAGTGGATGCATCTTCCCTCTCTATCATTTAGACGGTTCAGATCATCGAGAAGATTGATGATCGTGGCCCACAACTCCCCCGAATCTCTGGATTTCCCGGACGCGCGTAAGGCGTACGCAAAGGCGCTGACGTGTTCGGTGGGCCCCACAGAGGTGTTTTTGAAGAAATCCACCCCGTCCATTGGATTCAGGATGAAATTTCGGTCAAGAATGGGTAGTTTTGAACATCCATTGACGCGGAATCAGAGAAGAAATCTTCCAAACATCAATTTGAACGTTGCAGGGCAGTCCACTTATGGCCTCTGTATCGTGCACGTGTGCTTGCATGGGTCCAAAATTTTAGCATGGGTTTGAAGAAATCATGGCCCTCTACAAGATGGCTGGCTTGGATCATCCGAAAATGTACGCTGTGGGGCCCACTACCATCCGCAAAACGGTCCGTCCGTCTCGCCGCGTGAAACGGCCACCGCCGTATTTGAAGAGGAGATGCGGGTCAGCGCTGCTGACCCGCGTAGCGTGGTTCGGTGCACGGCCAGTGCCGTGTACATGGTGTACACGCACTGGCCCTGTGGGGTCCATCGTGATGTTTGTAAGAAATCTGCTCCATCCATCTGTTTTGACACGCAGTTTAAGGCGTTGAGACCAAAATTGGGGTATATCCAGATATCAGGCGGGGCCCACATAATGATTAAAGGGGCTGATTTGTCCGTTGGGCCACTTCCACAGTGATCCAGGAGTTGAAATTTTACGTGTACGGTTACTTTATGGTCCTCAGGCCATATATGGAGTTTCGAACTGATCGGATGGTGAGAACCCTATGATCTTGCATTCTGGACACTTTTCAGGCCATTTGAGCTTCAATTCCTCGATTTTCTTGGATCCCTGGCGTGCAAATCTATCGATCTTGGTCTCCTAAGGTCCGTCCCATGCTTTAGTGTCATCAGATCGGTAAATCCATGCTTTTTAGTGTCCTTTCCCAGTCCAAGCTCATGAAGACGCCCTGCATCACAAATACAATTAAATTAGGCTATTAAACGGTGTCATGCTTGTAAATCCATACAATAAATGGGTCTGATATGCAATATTTGACCCTCAACAAAAATACTAGTAAGATTATGAATCATACGATATCAGAGTAAGCGAAAATACTGACAAGTCTATGAGTCAAACAATATCAGAGTACGCAATACAAATCAACTATGCAAATGAGGAGTCATAAAGAGCCAAATATCAGATGCCGATGATGCAATGTAATATACAATTCCTTATGAGTTCACAAATACCATCAGCCGTATCTAGACCCTATAAATGCAAAAACATAGTCACCCAAAATACCATATGCCACGGATGTAATGCAATATGCGGTGCGAATGGAATGACCATGCTGGACTGTGAAGTCGAGATGATAGTAAGTAGTATCGCAGGCTATGGGGTCCATACAAGGGACTTTTATCCAAACCAGTCTCATACCTAATCTGGATAGTCAGACTCAATATGGTAAACTCCTGATCTTGGGTTAGTCGCGCGCCCCTACCGAAATCCTGGCCATTGTGAAGGTACACGTAACAAATAGTTGCACACCACTAGCCCAAGTGGATAGTGAATGAATGAAATGCAACTCCTACTCAATAAGTCTACATATCAGTACTTTTTATCTCTGGGATCATTACCAGAGTCTATTACACTCTACACCAGCTTACCGTCCCTATCCGAGCGCACAACTGGGTAAGTGAAAGAGACTTCACTATCCGTCTACCAATATCGGGCCCGACTTGTCGATAGCGGACTCATTCCTCAAGCTGGTCAGACTCAACCTAGATATTGCCTCCTCACTCAGGTGGGTAAGGTCACACCCCCTCCCAACCGACCACGACACAGTGGGAGACATGTCCTATTGTTATACGGCCCTCATGCGCTCATATACATTCACTCGGTCTCGACGTTGGGGCGTCCTCTGGTACCAATAGGGTTTAGAAATTTTTACCCAGGGTCATTTATGATAACCCAATGCTAATAACAGATTTTCAGTGTCCCATTTGGCCATCCATGATATGCCTGTGGAGGCTATGGCCCTGATGTCGTTAGGGCGTACAGTAATCACAACACACAATGCATCAGTCATACAATCCAGTCATGCATCAATCCTACGCATACTGTGCGCTCATGTGAGATAACCTCCGCCTATTAGGGAGTCTCATATCAACATGCCCAATGACATATACAATGGTCAATCACATCTCATAACAAACATGCAAATGATGCTTATGGGCATGTATCATGATGTTATGCTGTCACATACTCATAATTGGTATCAGATGATATACTCATAATCGGTATCGATAACTAACACCGATAATCGACCTTGACAATGTGGACATTTAACCAACATTGCCCCCAAGGAATGGCCCACATAGAGCCTAACATATAGTGGACCCATAGCCTCACACAAGGGTCAAATATACAACACCATCGGCCTCACTCAAGAGCTTAATACACATCATGATGGGTCTTTCACATGGGCCTAACATACATCACAATGGGCTCCAACGTCTGGCCCTCAAATGCATCACAATGGGCCTCATCACATAAGCCTCATATACATCACATTGAGCCTTAAACATGGGCTGAATACACATCACAACGGGCCTCAAATACGGGCCACATATACATCACATTGGGCCTCAAACACGGGTCGAATGCACATCACAATGGGCCTCAAATATAGGCCGCATATATATCACATTGGACCTTGTCAATCAACCTCGATATCCGGCCTCGACAATCAAAATCAGCCTCGATAATTAACATCGACAATCGGCCTATACAATCGGCTTCAACAATCAGAATCAGCCTCGACAATCGAAATCGGCCTCGATAATCGGCCTTGACAATCGGAATCAGAATCGGCCTCAACAATCGGCCTCGATAATCGGAATCGGCCTCGATAATTAGAATTGGCCTCGACAATCGAAATTGACCTCGACAATCGGAATCGAAATCGGCCTCAAAAATAGGAATCGGCCTCGATAATCGGAATCGACCTCGATAATCGACCTCGACAATTGGAATCTGTATCGACAATTGGAATCGGCCTCGACAATCGGAATCGGCCTCGACAATTGGAATCAACCTCGATAATCATAATCGGAATCGGCCTCAACAATCGGCCTCAACAATCAGCCTCAATAATCGGCCTCGATAATTGGAATTGGCCTCGATAATCAAAATCGACCTCGACAATTAGAATTGGCCTCGATAATCAAAATCGACCTCGATAATCGGCCTCGACAATCGAAATCTGTATCAACAATTGGAATCAGAATCGGCCTCGACAATTGAAATCTGTATCAACAATTAGAATCGACCTCGATAATCAGCCTCGACAATCGGAATGGGAATCGACCTCGATAATCGGACTCGGTGAGAATTAGCCTAATAAGGCCTAAGGGAAGGTCACAATGTGAACTCCAACCATCATTGCCCATCAATGTAGACATTTAACTAACATTGCTCCTAAGGAGTAGCCCACACGGGGCTAAACATATAGTGGGCTCGTGGCCTCACATAAGGGTCATATACACATCAAGTGGGCAGCATTGCATGGGCCTCTCACACATCACATCGAGCCTCACCATCTGGGCCTCACATACATCACACTGGGCCTCAATCCTGAGCCACATATACAACTCAATGGGCCACACATATGGACTGAAAATACATCATAATGGGCCCTACCAAATGGGCCAGAAATACATCACAATGGGCCTTGCCATGGGCCTCTCATACATAACATCAGGCCTTGCCATCTGGGCCAAAAATACATCACAATGGGCCACAACCCATGAGCCTCTCATACATAACATCGGGCCTTGCCATCTGGGTCGGAAATACATCACCATGGGCCACAACCCATGGGCCTTAATACACAATGGGTGAGCCCTACACGTGGGCCTAATATATATCACAGGTGGGCCCTACACATGGGCCTCATATACATCAAGTAGACCGCATTAATGAGCCTCATAGACACAACAGGAGGTCCCTATACATGGGCCTCAAATACATAATATGTGGGCCTTACGCATGGGTCTCATATGCATCAAATGGGCCATGCCAATGGGCCTAATACATGTCACAATGGGCCTTGCCCATAAGCCACGAATACATCCCAATGGGCCTCGCCCATGGGCCTCGAATACACCACAATGGGCCTTGCCCATGGGCCTCAGATTTAAGCAGGTGGGCCCCATCATATGGGTCGGGTATACATCATATTGGGCCTCGAACATGGGCCATATATACATCACATTAGGCCACAAATATCAGCCTCATATACAATGAGTGGGCCGCATCAATGGGCCGCACTAATGGGCCTCATATACAAGAGTGGGCCGCATCAATGGGCTGCACCATTAGGCCTCATATGCATCAAGTGGACCGCATCCACGGGCCGCACTAATGGGCCTCATCACAGGGCCAAATACAATCATAATGGATAGCGTGGAAATAAAATGCATGCATTAGGTGGGTCACACGTCCCGGGGATGGACGACATGGAATGAAACACATCCATCAAGGTAGGCTTCATGATCTGGACGGTTTGGATGACCCAGATACACATGGTGGGGCCCACATACAGCAATGGACGATGTGGATATACATACATCATGGTGCACGCCACACAGCACACCGTCCAGATAGGTGGTGTGAATTAAAATACATCCAATCAAGGTGGGTCCGCAGTACCGCCCAAACACTGTACAGCATCGTCCAAGCATTGTGGACGGTGTGGATGAAATAAATACCACATGGTGCGATCCACGGCACCACCCAAACATGGTCCAGCAAATCAGCACCGTCCTTGGACGGTGCAAATAAGGCACATACAACAAGGTGGAATGGACGGTGAGATAGAACATATATATCAGGTATGCCCCATAGCTGCTGGCAGTGTGGGTGCAACACAGATACACGTGGGGTCCACAGCTACTGGTAGCGTGGACAAGACATACATCACGGTGGACACCATCTCTGGGCGGTGTGGATCTAAAACACGAATCATCAGGGTGGGGTCCACGTACATGGCCCATCAGATAGTCGAATCTGCTCCATTTAGTCTCAACAGGTGGGTCCCACATGGGGCCCACCACCTACATATATTATATGCATATATAATATAATATAATATATTATATTATATTTTATTATTATTATTATTTTAAAAATCAACCAGCGTCCAGATAGATGGACCGCTGGATAAAATACATACATTGGTGTGGCCCACCATCCAAGCAATGGACGGTGAGGATCTACACGTACTTCATAGTGAGGTCCACCATGATATGGACAGTGTGAATATAAACCATACATCATGGGGTGGTGCCACATCCCATGTTCAGCACCACTCAAACATTAGCCATGTAAATCAGCACCGTTCAACCATGTCCAGCACCGTCAAACTGTCTGGATGGTGCGGATGGTACTCATCCAGCAAGGTGCATCCAGCACCGTCAAATTGCCTGGACGATGTGGATGCAACACATGCATCAAGTGGGCCATTACACAAGGAAGAGAGAGAGAGAGAGAGGAAGATCGGATGGTGATGGAGGGACCCCGCCACTATGGGCCCTCCATGATTACAATGCATACATCAAAAATGGGTCCCATCACAAGTAGGCCTTCTAATAGAAAAATCAATAGTGGATCACCCATCTATTGGCCTCCTTCTTGGTCCGGTGGAACGTCGAACTTCTTGGCTTCAATCTTGATGGAAGATGATGAAAAATGGAGGGTTAAGATGGGAGATGAGAGGGTAGGAAGTGGGCCGCACTAAAGCTCCTCTCATGGAGCTCTCATGCTTGGACGTTGGGTGTTTAAGTTACTTAGGAGAATGAGAAAGAGAAGTTGTAAGAGAGAGAGGGATGGGTGAGTGATGGGGTGTGATGGGTGAGAGATGGGTGATGGGTGATCGATGTGTACTTGGTTGTGAGAGAGAGTTGACTTTAGGTGAGAGAGGGATGGGTGTTGGTACTTGACATAATGTGATATGGTACTTGATTGATTGATGTGATTGATGGGACATTCTCTTGGGTTTTGCAATGCGCGGTGTTATCCTTGAACTAAACGCGGGCCCACATCTCCTGGCTCGGGTATCGCCTCAGCACGTGAGATGCGGCATCGGAACCATGGCAACTGCCCGGTCGCAAGGATATAAGTCTCGAGTCGAGCTGACTCAGATATACGGGACACAATTCAAAATCACGGGCAAATGCTGATAACAGATCGCAAGTCACCGAAATTCGACCGAGAGGACAGCAGAAGCCTACGGAACGGTACAGGCTAAGATACGAGTCTCACAGAGGTTCCATCAGTCAGTCCTTCCCTAACCACTTTTTCTTGCCATAGGGCCAACTTTAATTTTAGATCTAGCTGATTTTTGAGCCTATCCTAACATAATTTAGCAAAACAGATGCCCAAGGTGGATTTCTCACAAGAATCATGGTGGGCCTCACCTAACTTAGCGAGGCAGGACACTCTTACGAGAGGCTTTGGCAGGCATGAGCCACCACACTAGAAAGAGTAGCACAGCTGCACAGGGGACACAGTTTGGACCCCAACATCAGACAGCTAGCTGGTATTACAGCTCTGTCACCCCAGCATGATTTATGTGCTTTATCCACCCTGCTCATCCATTTCTCCAGCTTATTATAGATCATGAGCCCAAAAATGAGATAGATCCAAGTCTCAGGCGGCCCACAGGAAAACAGTTTTGATTAAACATTGACGCAGGGATGAACGTGATGAGGTCGATCACCATCTTCCTCAAGGATATCTGGACTCCTCACAGAGACTTCTCAAATCCACGAGGAAAAAAGCAATAAAATAGAAATAAATTCTAAATTTGATTGATTAATGAATTAAATGAGTTCACAACCCTTTAAATAGGGATACGAATCAATAGGAGAGAAATCAGAAGCAAACTATAACTAAAACTCCTAGAAATTCGTAACTTACTATAAATAGTAAATTTACTTTTATAGTGTCCTATGTGGCTTAACCACGTTATTCTCCTAATTATTTTAAGAACTTTTCATGTTGGACACAACTCTTAAAGTCTAACGGATGAAGAGTTATAATCAAACTAAAACTTACTATTTATAGTAAAAACGGAACTAAACATGTAATTCGGCCATCGATATGATGGAATCTCGCAATTTTGGCATGAGTAACCCTACATAGCCGGGTTGGTTGGCTAAAGTTGCTCATCTTACCCCAAAATCATATATGGTACGTCGAGTTACTCATTCCGGTTTGCGAGATATGCCTATTTTAAGGTTCTGACAGTCTTGATGGCTTCTGCCTCTAATCGAGCCTTCTCTGGTACATCTTGGACATGAAAGTGTCTATGACCCGCTCTACATCAGTCCCCTCCACTTCAAAAGAATTGGCCCTCGAGTTCTCGTGCTGCGTCGGATCATAATACTTCGTCTGGTGCGCCATAACGATACCCAGATCAAAAGTTATGATCAATTTATGGTCTACCTTCTTTTGGTCCAACCTTGTTAGGAATGTATCTGTGACACGTTCTACATCAAACCCCTCTGCTTGGAAAAAAAAAAACTCATCCTTAAGTTACTCAAGTGACTTGGTTCATGAATCTGAGATAACTTTTGATGCTGATGTTTCTTAGCCATTTTCTTATACTTGGCATTAGGCTCTTGAGTACACAATACATGTACCCATGCTCTTCTTGACTTGGCTAGTATGAATCAGTTCCTTCACTTCTCCCTTCAAGATCTCATATTCATTCTGATAATGTGGGTAATTAGGCAGACTTATCTCTGTGATAAGATCAATATGGTTTTGTATATCTCGTATGAGAAGCAATTTATTAGGGAGTTCATCGAGCACAATCACTTTAAACTCCTGCAACACTGGTTTCAAATCCCCTGGAGTGATCACTAGCTTCATATATTCTTTCTTTTTAATTAATGCATATATATCTCTTGTTTCCTCATATTGTTTAACAAAAGCCTGTTCAGTTGTGAGAGACTGTTCCTCAACTTTAGAAGTCGTGGGTTGGTTCTCTGCTCTCATAGGGAGGAGGCCAACTTTCTACCATCTTTAGTAAATTTAAATACGTTATCATGACCTTTATATGTAACAATAGCATTAATATTATTTTTTCATGGTCGACCAAGTAACATATGACAAACTTCTATGTCGACTACGTCACAAGGTACTTGATCCTTATAATTTTTTTCAATTGAAAACGAGACAGTACATTGTTCGGTTACCTCTATTTTGTTGACCTCCTTGATCCATCCAATCGTGTATGGAGATAGATGATTTTCTATTTCCAGTTGCAGCTTTTCCACCATTATTTTCGACACTAGATTCTCACTGTTCCTAACATCGATGATTACATTACAGATTTTTTGGCTTATAGTGCACCTCGTTCGAAAGATGTTGTCTCGCTATAATTATATTTCTACCTTTGGCATGTATAACGGTTTCCTCATGATCAAAGTGGTGGCCTGTGATTTACCATCATCTTATTGTGGTTTACAGAAATCGGGGTTGTGTCATAAAGTGACCACGGGCGATTAAACATTACTTCGAGCTCGGGGCAAAATTAGCGCATTTGTAATACGGTTAAGGGTTGCCTGCAGCCCTTGCATGGTCAACTGACTTTCCTAGTGGAAAGCTTCCATTCTTCCCGAAAGATAACGAATCTCTAGATCACCGTCCATAGGATTTTGGTTCATACCTTTGTTATTTGTCATCGGCCTAAGGGAAGTCCTCGCTTTGATACCAATTGACACAGGGATGAACGTGATAAGGTCGATCACCGTCTTCCTCAAGATAACTACTTCGAATCCACGAAGCATCTCTGGACTCCTCACAAAGACTTCTCGAATCCACGAGGAAAAAAATAATAAAATATAAATAAATTCTAATAAATTCAAAATTTGATTGATTAATGAATTAAATGAGTTCACAACCCTTTAAATAGGGATACTAAGCAATTGGAGAAAAATCAAAAGCAAACTATAACTAAAACTCCTAGAAATTCGTAACTTACTATAAATAGTAAATTTACTTTTATAGTAAGTGTCTTATGTGACGTAAGCACGTTATTCTCCTAATTATTCTAAGCACTTTTTATGTTGGATACAACTCCTAAAGCCCAATGGATGAAGAGTTAAAATCAAACTAAAACCTACTATTTATAATAAAAACGGAACTAAACATGGAATTCGACCGCCGATATAATGGAATCTGGCAAATTTGGCGTGGGCAACCCGGCATAGCCGAGTTGGTTGGCTAAAGTTGCTCGTCCAAACCCAAAATCATATATGGTACGTCTAACTCATTTCGGTTTGCGAAATATGTCTGTTTTAAGGTTCCGATGGTCTTGATGACTTCTGCCTCTGATCGGGCCTTCTCCGGTCCTTCTTGGACATGAAAGTTTCGGTGACCCGCTCTACATCAAACATCCACAGTCCACCATTAGAAACTTTCTAAAGCCTCCTGAAATGTTTATTTGCTATTTGGAGCATTAACACCATTTATTATTATTATGTTTGGTACATCCCCTTTTTCTACTTTTCTTAGTCAATGGCGCACGCAAATGCACGTGGAATTCTAATATATAAAAATGACTTATTAAAATATTTCTTATCAAAATTTCCCTAATTCAATCATTTACTTCTATAATTAAATTATTTTAATTTAAAAGCAAAAAATAGTAAATCCAGATCCTATCATGTGAACATGACCCGCATCATGGTGGGGCCCACAGATGCCCACCGTTGGAACATTTTTGGAGCCCACCATGATTTTTACATTCAAATGGTGAGCCTTCAATCCCTACCATTTTCTATAGTGTGGTCCACATCAATTTTTAATTTGCCTGATTTTTGGACTTCTACGCTATTGTGGTCATTAGAAACTGATGGACCTAGTGAATCTGTGACGTGCATCTCTGTAGACCCATATAGGTCATCTCTGTGGGCTCCACATAGCTTCCCACCATAAGAACTTCCTGTGGCCAGGGGCATAGGTAAGTCATGTCCCATTACTCCTTGTGGTGTGGACGACCTGAGCAATTGATCTAATTGATTTTTAGCCTTAGTTCTTCACTTCAAAGAAGGAAGAGCTTATAGAGCATTCCCGTCCACTTAAATAATAAAAATTATAAGAGAAAAATGCTAAATTTTAATAAAATCTTGTTGAAATTTTCAACTTTTGTTCATATGAATCAAAATCATCAAGGTTTTGAGATTTTTATTAATGCTAAATAATTAAATTTCTTGTATATTGCAGATCGGCAATGCAGTGATCCATGATCCAACGGACAATTGCGGCATGTATGATTACTTCTGGACCCACGCACTGATATCAGATGAAGCAATCAACGATATCCATAAGTATTGCAATTTCAGCCCAAACGCAAACGCAAGTTCCCAGCCCCAGCAATGCGACAATGCCAGCGAGGAAGTGGACAACGGGATCGGTCCGATCAATATCTACGACATCTATGCCCCGCTATGCTTTTCTTCCAATCTTACCATCAAACCCAAGAAGGCTACGGTAAATATATGGCTGATTAAAATTTTATTAAAGGTGCTTAGATGCAAAAGCCAATTGAATTTTCAACAGGGCAAATGATAAAAGTGGACCCATTTGGACTAACCCAGCATAAGAGGGTTTTCAGCCCGTAATTTTAGCAAGATTGGTTTTTGGCAAGTGGGCTTTTTGCAAATCCAAAATCAAATCTGAGTTTAACTTAAAACGACATTTGGAACTTCAACACTCCTCTCGAATGTGCATCCAAGCAGATCCTAAAGTTTTCAGCCAGCAATTTTAATAAGATTGGTTTTTCGGAGAGTGGGCTTTTTAGCAAATCTAAAAACAAACTGGGGTTTAGTTTAAAACAGTATATTTTATTAAATTACTAAACTAATAAATTTAAATAGTTATTTAAATTAAATCTTAAGTTAATCGCTAAATTCCAAATTTTAGAAAATTAATTTATTTACCAAATTTAAAAACAAACTAGGGTTTGGTTTCAAACCATGTATTTTATTGAATTACTAAAATAATAAATTTAAATAACCGTTTAAATTAAATTTTAAGTTAATTACTAAATTTCAAATTTTAGAAAATTAATTTATTTAGCAAACGCAAAAACAGAGTAGGGTTTAGTTTAAAACAATGTTTCGATGGTGCGTCCAAATGAGCCCCTGTGTTTATCATCCTGCAATTTTATGAAAATTGATTTTTGGTAAGTGGGCTTTTTAGTGAACTTCAAAACAAATTGGAGTTTCGCTTAAAACAGCATTTCGGCCTCAAACGTATCATTTGAAAGTCCACCCAAACATTCCCTAAGGTTTTCACCTTGCAATTTTAGCAAAATGAGTCTTTGGCAAGTGGGCTTTTTAATAAACCCAAAATCAAATTGAGGCTTGGCTTCGAACATAGGCTCGACTTGAAACACCCCTTTTGAAGGTCCATCCAAATGGACCCTAAATGATGTTAGCAAATTACAATTGTGCATCCAAACGTTTATTTCATGGACTGATTGGATGATTCTAAAGATCAACAGCTGATCCAATGGACGGTTAGGATTTGAGCCATCGATTTTTTTGGGGGGTCCATCATGGATCTGCCATTGTTTTTTTGGATATTAAAGATTCTTGGGTCGTACCGTCCGGAATGGGCCGAACATGGTTGATAGGCCCTATGCTCTTCAGCACCTTTTTTTTTAAATTGTGGTGATTCTTCCACTGTACACATGGCTTAGTTGTGCTGGCAATCGGACCGTCCAAACTGCTGATTTGATTGTCAATGGAACGTGCAAAAAATAATCAGAATGATAGATGATAGTAACCATCTAACCTGCATATTGAATCCAGACCATTCAATTTTTTTTATAAACCTCTAACCATCCGTTTTAATTTGATGGATAGGATTGCTTGATCGGTGTGACCCTTAAACCAGGCGATCCATCCACATGTGCCAATAAATGGATCATGATCAATGATGATCTTGTTTGAATTGATTTCTGCTGTGAGTTTGATATACGGCGTTTGTATGCAGGTATTGAAATACGATCCATGCACAGATTACTACGTGAATGCATATCTGAATACTCCTGAAGTCCAAAATGCCCTTCATGCTAATGTCACTAAACTCGATCATCCATGGTCAGCCTGCAGGTATGAACGAAATACGTGCCAGTTTGGCTCACGTGCGTTACATCCCTGCCATACATTGGAGAGGGGTGAAACGAGCCATTCCCTCAGCCCATTACATAATCACTATGTCAGGACCGGCCCACCAGCCAACTACTGATTGGAGAGATCATCTCCCCTCATTTTAATAGTGTTAAACATCTCAGGCCTGAAACTAATGATCAGATCCAATGTAGATGCATCCCAAATCTAACCTGAAATGGGCCCTACCCACAGATCTTAAGGAATCAATAGCCCTGACTGAAATGGGCCAAGGCTCGTCCAAAACCAGCAGATCAGATACCTATCTGACCTCCTAGATAAGCATGTAGGCCTAAGCCCAGGCCTGAAAGCTAGTCAAGTGCCTGCCTATTAGTAGGCAGGTCAGGACTGAAATGAAAGGAAATTACCCGATTAGATCAGGCCCATAAAGAAGCCCATTTCAACATATCAAGACTACGATGTGACTTTTTAAGTCATGACCCATTTAAGATGAGGCGGATGAGGCCCACCGGATCATTCATATATTAGATGCTACAATTCATTTTCTTTTCTTTTTTTGCATCCATACAACGAAAACCATATTCTTTCTTAGGGGTTCACACGGTTCAGTTCGGTCGGGTTCTAGGGTGAAATCGGAACTGAACCATTCCCAACGGTTCTAGGAAAAACAGAACCAGAACCGCAACCGGACCGTTTGCACCCCAGAACTGAATTGGAACCGGACTGTAGAAAACTGTTTGGGTTCCTGTTCAGTTCTACGGTAATTGCATGGTTTGTTATTATAATCCAGTCCAATTGAATAGTTTTTCTTTTTTTTAATAATCCAGTTCAATTGTACGGCTCTTGGGAGACAGAAAGAGGCCACGAAAAGGGGGAGAATAAAGAAAGATTATTACTATTATTATTATTTATTTTATTTTATTTTTTGCTTTTTATGTTAAAAATAATAATATTTATTGACTGAGGGGTATGATTCCAGGTTCATATCCAATGTTCGGTTCTACCGTCCAGTTCACAGTTCAGTTCAATTCTACATAACCTATAACCAAGAATTGAACCGAACTAAGCGATTCTTTGATTTTTGGAACCGGAACTAAAACCAGTGCGCTTCAGAACCGGACCAAACCGTATGACCTGTCGGTTCCATTACGGTTTACCGGTTCCACCGGCTCCGTGTGCACCCTTATTCTTTCCTATTGTAAAATTCTCTACTAAAAAAATATAATAATTGCAGTGTTGTGTTATACCATTGGCGCGACAGCGCATCGACAGTCTTACCCCTCTTGAAGGAGTTCATGGCTAAGGGCATCCGCGTTTGGGTGTACAGGTAAGTGTTCATATGCGGGTGAAATAGGTCTCTTGATGAATCCCACCCAGGCTATTCAAAATCAAATTTTGAAGTGGCCGAGGCCCATCCAATTTAAAATCTCCGGCATGGCCCATCGGCAGCCCTACCTTTGAAATTTGATTTTGTGGTCTTCTTTATATTATAATCAAATTGAAAATTTGCAATTTGATTGAATTTGATTTTGTTGGAATTTGAAATGCAGTGGGGACACTGATGGGAGGGTTCCTGTTACTTCTACTAGATACTCTTTGAACGTGCTCAAACTTCCTGTGAAAACTCCATGGAGGCCTTGGTTGCTCAAAAGGGAGGTAAGCCCAATCACAGTTCTTACGTCTCACTGCATATTTCTCTTGATTAGAGGGTGACGATCCCAAACTTTCGTATTTTGGGCCCACTTAAATGGGCTTAGTCCATCTATTTGAATTGGAGGGCATGGTTGATTAAATGGTCCACAGCCATTGGAGAACAACCCAGAAAGAAATTCCTAAACCATTTCCACATTGAATGGGAAAAGGCTAAAGATTGGATGTCTTGCATTTTCTAATCTCACACACATGATCCTGTACATGTGGGAATATGGATCTGAATTCCATCTGATGGGTCCCACCATCAATTGGGTATGACCAAAAGTTTTCTGTAATAACTTGGTTTCTTTTTCTTTGCTTGATGATATATGCTTGAGTCGAGTCAACTCAGCTGAGTTGGGCTGAGTCTAAGCGACTCGGCAGAGTCAGGTCTTTTTTCTTTTCTTTTTTTAGTAATTAAAGAGCATAGTGTTGTGAAGTGAATAGGCTGATAAAAAGATGTAATTGTATCAGGTTGGTGGATACACGGTGGAGTACAAGGGAGACATAACACTAGTAACAGTGAGAGGGGCAGGTCATGAAGTTCCAAGCTACCAGCCCCCAAGAGCTCTGGCTCTTATCCAAAGCTTCCTTCTTGGAAAGCCTCTCCCTTCTTCATAATTTCTTTCTTAATGTTTTTTATTTTTTTCTTTTTATAGTAAAAAATCAGTAATAATTTGCTGATGATAACATTTAATATTTATATTTACTTTATTTATAGGATTAGAAAAATAAAACTGAATTTGGTCAGGCCTATGCTAATCTATCATTTCCATTGCTCATCCAATCCATACTCTTTTTTAATGCAAAGATGAATGGATTTGATTTTTATGTAGTTTATGAAATACAACTTTAGATGGTCTACTAAAGTAGACATGAGAATGCCTTGCTGATTAGAACCAATCAAAGGGCAGGTGTTAATGCAGATAGATGCATTCTTATGATCAGATTAGTTTGAGAAATGTGTTCAGTGTTTCTAAAATTGGAATAGATGCCAACCCATTTCATGGCAAGGGCAACCTGGCCAGTGCTTGCTTGATGTCTTCCGGGTGATCATATGACACCTTCAGGGACTCATTTGAAGGTACTTGAGCAAATGAGAGTTTCTGTAAATTGGGTTTTTTAAACCTGCTTTTGTAATTGGATTGGTATTTCAAATGCACAACACTTACTCAAAACGGGATTTAGGCCTCAACAAGCTAGTTTGAGGGGAGTCATTGGATACTTATTACAATGTGTGGTGATTGATATGTAGGCTATCAGAAATTGTACATGTTGTAAAATGTTGATTTTAAATATATTTTAATATTAAAATTCTATACATATTATATAAAGTATTTGCAAAAAAAAAAACTCATTTTTTGGTGTTTGGGGAATAGTCCCACGTTGGAAAAGAGGAAGGAAAAGTTTGGGTTTATATGAGAAAGGTGGAGTACCTTTATATTTTATATGCTTGGTCCGTGGTGTATCAGGTTTGCGTGTACTCGAACACCCGTGCTTGGCATGTGAGGCAGTGTGGCTGTAGAGGCGCTAGTGGCGCACTTTGCACTTCGCACATCCGTAGTGCAATAAAGAGATAATGCAAGTGGCTGGGATGAGTCTAGAGGTCTGAATGAGACCCATATGACTTATATAGAGCCTGGAAAAACTAGCCGTTGGAGTGAGGTATAACTCCTCATGCACATTAGGACAGACCATGCAGTAATTGCTTGTGGCTAGCCCAACAACTAGGAACGGCTAGCCAATGAGTCTAGACGGTCAGCATGTAGCAGCTGTTATACCACATGCACAACGGTCAGAAACTGCCAATAACGGCTAGTTTCTCACCAACAGTTAGAAACGGTCATATGAATAAAAGGCCATGGACCAAAACTTTCAGCCATCCTAACCTATATAAACAATGCCTAGATGGATTTACGATCCATGACCAACACACTCCAAGCATACTCATTCGAACCAATGAATAAAAGGCCATGGACCAAAACTTTCCGCCATCCTAACCTATATAAACAATGCCTAGATGGATTTACGATCCATGACCAATACACTCCAAGCATACTCATTCGAACCAAAGTGAGAATTACAAACAATGCACTCCAGCAAGACATCAAGGTTCATCCAAACCTTAGCCTGAAGAACAGACCAGTGTTCTGGTCTAAATTGGTTCATCTAAACCTTTGCTTAAAGAACAGACCAGTGTTGTGGTCTAATATTCCTTTTCTCTTTCTAATTATGAGAATTTTCTTTTATTTATTTCTGCCAGAAATTTGTGTATAAGAGTTCTATTGGTTGATCCTCGTATTTGCTGAATGCAAATCCACACCAGGCTCGTCGTATCCTAGAAGCTATTTGTCTAGAACCTTTCAACATAGTCAATCTATTTAAGTAGGGGCAAATAACGCTTTAAGGACAGCGTTCTCATATGTGCTTTAGTCTGTCCTGATTATTTTCGATTTACCTATTTATAAAAAATATTTTTCTGTATTAATTTTTTCAACAATCTTAAAGCGTTATTTTTAGATGGAAGCCGAAAGCGTATCATCCATCAAACTGATGAATTAAGATTTGATTCATCTTGATCGGTTCGATGGAATCAACTTTACAAGGTGGCAAGACAAGATCAAGTTTCTTCTGACGGCGTTAAAGATCTTTTACATCCTAGATCCAAATTTGCAACCGCTGCCTGAAGCTACTGATAAGGACACACCTGAAGTGATCGCTGCCTGCAACAAACGAATTGAAGATGAACTTCTATGCTGTGAAAATATTCTAAATGTGCTCTCCGACTGTCTGTATGATCTGTGCACACAAACATCATCTGCTAAAGAAATTTGGACCGCTCTGGAGTTCAAATACAAAGCTGAAGAAGAAGGTACCAACAAGTTCCTGATAGCCAGGTACTTTGACTATAACATGGTAGATAACAAACCGCCGCTGTCTCAAATTCAAGAATTGCAGCTAATAGTGAATAAAATCACGACCATTAAAATTGATCTTCCTGAGTCATTCTAAGTCGGGGCTATTATCGCAAAGTTGCTCCCGATATGAAAAGACTATAGAAAGAAGTTGATGCATAAGACTGAGGACTATACATTGGAACAAATCCAAAAGCATCTACAAATTGAGGAAAAATCCCGTAATCACAATAAAAAGAATGAAAATGGAAATTCTTCATCCAAAGTGCACGCAATAAAAAATACAAATAATAAGAATCTCGAGAAGGACGATTTCCTGAAACCCAATAAAGAAAAATTTAAGAAAAATCAAAAGAATAAGCTGAAAATTCAAGAAAACTTAAAATGAAAGTTCAAAGGCCCTTGTCATGTCTGTGGAAAAATTGGGCATTATGATCAAGTTTGCCGATATCACAAATCAAAAAAAAAAAAAAAAAAGCTAGTGCAGTAGAAGGCGATATAGTGGCAATGATCACTGAAGTGAACACAATCCAAGGAAAAGTTCCTAATTAGTGGTACGATACTGCTACTACCGTACATGTCTACTACGACAGATCAACCTTCAAAACTTATGAGGAATTGACCATTGGTCAAGAAGTCCAAATGGATAATGAAGTTAGATCGAAGATTGTTGGCAAAGGAACCATTGAACTGGTGTTTACTTTTGGGAAGAAAATGATTCTGACAAATGTATTGCATGTTCCAGACATGAGGCGAAACCTAGTTTCTGTGAATCTTCTTAGTAAACCTGAAATAAGGGTTGTTTACGAGTCAGGAAAACTGATTCTGTCCAAGAATGAGGACTTTGTCAGAAAGGGATATGCTTGTAATAGTATGATCAAGTTTTCTCTTAATGAAAGTAGCACTTCTGTATATATGGTTGAATCCGTTGAACTATGGCATGATAGACTAGCCCATATAGGATATAGTACCTTAAAATTCATGGCTAAGAATGATTTAATCTCATACACAGATAATAAAAATGATAAATGTGAAGTGTGCATACGATCCAAAATGACAAAAAAACCTTTTCCTAGTGTCATAAGATTATCCCAGATATTGAATCTTATGCACAGCGATATCTGTGAGTTAAATGACATTCTTACTCGTGGAGGAAGAATGTATTCTATAACCTTTATTGATAATTACTTTAGATATGTGTATGTATACCTATTAAAGAGCAAAGATGAAGCAATAAAAATGTTCAAAGTATATAAAGAAGAAGTAAAAAATAATTAAATTAGAAAATTAACATTCTCCGCAGCGATAGAGGGAGAAAATACTTTTCTAATGAATTCGCTGACTTCTGTGAAGAATATGGACTAACACACCAATGTACTGCACCATACACACCGCAACAAAATGGTATAGTAGAAATGAAGAATAGGACGGTAGCAGAGATGATCAACTCAATGCTAATACGAGTAAAGTTGTTACTTAATCTATGGGGTGAGGCACTGCTTACAACATGTCACATATGAAACAGAATTCTCTTTAAGAAGTATAAAACATCACCATATGAAACATGAAAAGGTAGAAAACCTAACATATGATATCTTAAAGTGTGGGGGTGTCTTGCATATTACAGAACTCCTGATCCAAAAGAAACCAAGTTAGGGCCCAGAGCTATTAAGTGCGCCTTCATAGGGTACGCATAAAATAGTAAAGCTTATAGACTCCTAGATCTAGAGTCTAACACCATTATGGAATCAAGGGACGTTGAGTTCTTTGAGAACTCACAATCCTCAGAGTCAAAGGATAATAAAGTCCAAACTCCTAATAGAGAACTAGTAAGTATAGCTCCACAGGTAGTGAAAGCTCCAAGTGAACCTCGTAGGAGTCAAAGGATAAGAGTAAAGAAGAGTCTAGACGATGATCATATAAACTCTCAGCGTATCTCTTTTCATCTTGTAGAAGGAGATAGAGATAATATTATATAAAAAAAAAATCCCTATAGTACTATAAAAGATTACCTTAAGACATATACTGAGGTTATGTCTTCTACAGACTCAGCTTTATGGAAAGAAGGTATTAATGATGAAATGAAATCTATAGTGTCAAATCAAACATGAGAACTAATTAACTTACCTCTAGGTTCTAAACCCATGGGTTGTAAGTGGGTATTTAAGAAGAAATATTACATTGATGGGATTATCTAAACCTTTAAAGTTATATTAGTAACTAAGGGTTTCAGACAAAAAGAATGGATATATTATTTTAACACATATTCTCCTGTAACTAGGATAACATCCATTAGGATTTTATTTACGCTAACTTTCATACATCATCTTCATATCCACCAAATGGATGTAAAGATTACATTCCTGAATAGTGACCTCAATGAGGAGGTATACATGGAACAACATGAAGGATTCGATCTACCAGGAAATGAGAATAAAGTTTGTAAAGTAATTAAATCTTTGTATGGATTAAAATGAGCACCAAAACAATAGCATAAGATGTTTGATTCAAAAATACTATCTCATGGTTTCATGCATAATTTAGCTGATAAATGCATATATTCTAAAGTTGATGGTAGTTGCATAATTATTATTTGTCTATCTGTTGATGACATGTTAATAATTAGTAATAAAATGGAATGTGTAACTGAAATAAAGAGGTTTTTATCTTCCGTATTCAAAATGAAGGATCTTGGAGATGTGGATACCATCCTAGGTATCAAAGTTAAAAAAACATAGTGGGGGTTATGTTTTGTGTCAATCTCTTTATATTGAGAAGATACTAAATAGGTTTAACCATCTAAATATAAAGGAAGCAAAAACCTCATTTGATCCAAGTATCAATTTGAAAGATAATAACAGAAGAGTAGTTACGCAACTAGAGTATGCGAATGCTATAAGAAGTCTTATGTATCATATACAATGCACTAGACTAGATATCGCATATGCTGTGAGTAAACTTAGTAGGTTTACTAGTAACCCTAGTGTGGTGTTAGGTTTTGGACTGTGGAATCACACAAATATGGATCTAGGATAGCAATCCAAGAGCATCAAGCAAGCACAAAGAGAACACAAAGATTTAACGTGGAAAACCCTTTCGAAAAAAAAACTATGGCACAAAGCGACAGAAATTCACTATGAAAGCATAAATTACAAAGAGAAAAGAATTACTCAATTCGAACAACCTCAAATCTCACCCTTGCTACACCCTTTGAAACCCTAGAATCCTTTCTAAAAATCCTTTGGAATACTTTAAAAAGTCTTAGCATGTTTTAGAATGGCCCTAGGAACTCTTATTTATAGATTAGGAAACCCTACTTTCACACTGACTTGGAATAGTCCGGAAACTGTTTCAAATTTATGTAGTCCGTGCACAAACTGCGTAACCTTAGGCTGGCCAAACGAGAGCTTGGGCTAACCGACCGTCCTTAGGTTGTCCGAATTTCCCGCAAATTCCAAAAGAATATATTGCTCGATTTTCAACCAAACTTTCTTAGACTAGCCGAATTCCCTTGATGTCATTGAGCCTATTTGACAAATTTAAGACATCTATCAACAACGTGTAGAAAACTGGAATGCTATCGGTAAAGTCCTTTGTTACTTAAAAGCAACCAAAGACTTAGGGCTATTTTACTCAGAATTTCTTACCGTATTGGAAGGATATACCGATGCGAGTTGGATATCGAGTGCAAGGGACAAAAAGCCTACTACAAGGTGGGTATTCACCCTAGGAGGTACAGTTATATCTTGGGGATCCAAGAAACAGACCTGCATAACACACTCAACTATGGAGTCTGAATTTATATCCTTGGCTGCAACAAGAAAAGAGGCTGAGTGACTTAGGGATCTTTTATTAGAAATCTCATTTTGTGTAAAGCCTATATCGGTTGTGTTACTACATTGTGATAGTAAAGCCACATTAACTAGAGCTTATATTTTTACTTATAATGGTAAGTATAAACATATTAGTCTACGACATGATTATTTGAGACAATTGATTCGAGATGGAATTATTGTTATTTCCTATGTGAAATCAAGTAATAACTTAGCTGACCATTTTACTAAACCTCTAACGAGAGAGGTAATAAAGACAACATCTAGAAAGATAGGGTTGAAATTGTCACGCCCCAAACTCGAAAACCAGGCTCACAGAATTCTCAATCACCAAATCCGGTGCTGACAGCCTCCGTAGTACCCCATTCTTAGCTCCCATACCCCAAATTCTAATCTTGGGATCCTACAAGGAGGATTTTTCAACGTACATTTATCTCATAAGAAGCATAACCACAATTTACCCAAATCACAAAGGCAACATCATCATTACATATCCATTAATATAAGCAGTTGAATATAATGCTGAAAGGAAAAATATACATATATCGAAAATCAAAGCTCTAGAAGACTGCTGCACACTCCAAGCTTAACGCTGCTGCGACCTAACGTCACCTACACGCATCTATCGTGCATAAGCTTATAGAAATCTTAGAGGGTGGTGTAAGTGTGTGCGCAAGGTAAGTGTCAAGTATGCAATATCAGAGCAATGCGGAAACATGACGGTAAGTCCATAATTACAATCAACTTTATCTAGGCTATGCGATGTAAAACATAATAAGCCAATATCATATACTAAAGAAATAATGTAGAACAACTATACAATGCGGAGTCATAGTAACCCAAATATCATATACTGAGGGTGCAATGCAATATGCAAACCTGACGGGTCCATGAATACCGTTAACCTCATCTAGGCTATATAAATGCAGAAACATGGCAACCCAAAATGCCATATGCTGCGGATATAATGTAATATGCGGTGTGAATGAAATGACCAAGCTGGAGTATGAAGGCAGGATGATAGTACATAGTATCGCAAGCTATGTGGTTCATCACAAGGGACTTCTATCCAAACTAGTCCCATACCTAAATTTGGATAACCGGACTCAATATGGTAAACTCTTGATCTTAAGTTAGTCGTGCGCCCCAACCAAAATCCTAACCATTGTGAAGGTACACAATAATTAGTTGCGCACCACCAGCCCAAGTGGATAGTGAATGAATGAATCAATCAAATGCAGAGTATGCAACTTCTGCTCAGTAAGTCCACATATCAGTATCGTACATCTCTGGGATCATCAACGGGGTCTAGTACACTCCAGGCTGACTACCGCCCCTGCCGGCCACGCAACCGAGCGAGTGAAAAAGATCTCACTACCCGCCTGCCAATATCGGCTCGACTCGTCGATAGCAGACCTATTTGTGAGCTAGTCAAACTTAGCTTAGCTTACAGCCACCTCACTCGAGCAGATAAGGCCACACCCCCTCCCAACCGACCACGACACAATAGGAAGAACGGCCTCTTGGTTTTTGGCACTTGGCGCTTATGTGTTGCACTCTATCTAGACGTTAGAGCATCCCCTAACCACGGGAGTTTAGGGACTTTCACCCACAGACATCCAAAGTGCCCATATACTTAAACCAAATATTTTTGGTGTCCCATCTGGCCATCCATGATATGTCCGTAGAGGCCGCAGCCCTGATGTCACTAGGGCGCCAAATGATCATGTCACAAAATGCGAGATGCATGAGTCATACCATCCAGCCATACATTAAACCTGCGTGTACCATGCCCTCATGTGGGGTAACTCCGTCTCTCGAGGAGTCCCATAAATAATCAGCCCAATGACACATATTATGTTCAATCACTCCTCACAACATGTATGTGAATGATGCATATGGGCATGTATCATGAAGTATACTAAGTATGATTATAATCACATACATTATGGTGGGCCTGTATAAGGCGGCCCATGGCCGGTAATAATGAATGAGTGGCGTGCACACAATCACATACACATAGTGGGTCTCACACATCACAATTGGGCTTCACACATACAAGGAGTTTCACACAATCACAATGGGTCTCATACAATCACAATGAGCCTCATATAATCATAATGGGCATCATACAATCACACAATGAGCCTCATACAATCGCGATGGGCCTCACATAGTCATAATAAGCCTCATACAATCACGATGTTATGCTAACACATACTTAGTGTCTATACCAATCATAGTCGTAATTAATAATCGGCTTATATATATGGCGAGGTTCATAGAAGGACAGCAAATCTAATCCATAACATGAGGATCGATCCTCAATAGTGGATATACCAAACCTGATACCACCGATCTTTCCATCTATGGTGACGATATTCTCTCCTCATATCAAGAATAGGCCTAGATGGCCTACTTTTATCAAGAATGGGCTTAAGAACAAGGAGTGGGCTTCCTTGCCCATTCTATCACGTATCAATCTGGGCTTCCTAAGGGCCCAATAAGCATAAGGTAGACCACATTCCCTATGGAAGGCTTGGTACGAACACAAGATAGGCTTCAAGGCTTGGGTGGTCCTACAGGATATGATGGAAAGCATCATTATCAAATGGGGGCCCAACGGATTGGGATAGCCTAATCAAAGGGAAAGATGGGTAATATAATCATCAATGGAGGCTCAGCGGTTTGGGTTAGCCCATTAAGGGGAGATGAGAATGGGCCTAACAACGGGCCCTAGGGAGAGTTATAATGTGGACATCTAACTATCATTACTCATACAACGTGGACATTTAACCATCATTGCTCCCAAGGCATGGCCTGTTTAATATCAACTAGGAACATGGATGGGCATCATTACACACATCTTGGTGGAATCACACATCACAATGGGCCTCATATACATCACCTTGGGCCTCACAAAAGGGCTTTATATACACCACATTGGGCCTCACTCATGGGCCTCATATAGATCACATTGGGCCTTATACTTGGGCCTCAAATACATCACAATGGGCCGCATCACATGTGTCTAATACACATTACAATGGGCCACATCACATGGGCCTCACTCATGGACCACATATACATCATAATGGGCCACATCCCATGGGTCTCATGTACATCACAATGGGCCTTAAAGACGGGCCGTATGCTCATTATAATGAGCCTCATATATGGGCCTCATATACATCTCAATGGGTCGCAACAATGGGCCTCATATACATCAAAATGGGTTACATCACATAGGCCTCATATACCTCAAGTGGGTTACATCACGTGGGCCTCATATACATCAAGTGGGCTACATTGCATACATCTTATTGGGCCGCATTTAAGGGTCACACAAACATCACATGAGCCGCACTTATGGGCCACACAAACATCACATTGGGCCTCACTCATGGCCACATAAACATCACATTGGGCCTCATCACATAGGCACAATGATCCTTATTACAAAGGCCCTACACATCACAAATAGGACCACACTAATGGCCAGCGGGGTTATAAATACATGCAGCAAAGGTGGGCCGCTTGCTGGACTTCTAGCCCACCTGCATGGGGACCAACTGGACTTCAGTGAATGGATGGCCTGGATAACATAAAAATATCTGGTGGGCCTCATAGCCCCTAACTAGGCTTCAACCAAACATCGCGGTGGACCCAAAGAAAATCAATGATAGACATCAGTCCCACTGTTTCCTGCGGTGTGGACCAATTGAGGTTTGGATCTGTCTCCCTCTCAGGCCCATAGCCTTAAATAATATGGAGGATTGGATGGATGGTTTAGATTAATGCATATCACGGTGGGTCCCAGTAGATGTGGGTCGTCCAGAAGGTGGGCCGACCCTATAAACCCACCCAAACCAGTGGGCCTAGGTGCTTAAAACACATACATTGCAGTTGGGCCTGCTGCCGTTAGACAGATCCTTGCTCCTGGGCCTGTCCAGACCTTGGGCCCAGTCCCAAAATGATATTTCAAGATGTACGGTGTGGATATAGAGCTCATACATCAAGGTGGGTCCCACATAGCACGTTGGGTCCAAGTAGATTGGATGGTTAGGATGCAACACATACCTCACAATCAAACCCACTATCCAAAGGTTTGGATGGTGTGGATCCGAAGTACATACATCAAGGTAGTCCCTACGTGGGACCCGCAGACGGACAGCATGGGTGAGACTCGTACGTCAGAGGTGGGTCCACACGTGTGGCCCACCTCAGCTTGAAATGAAGCTGATATTTGCTTTGTCCCTCCATCCAGACGGTCATTGGTTTGGATTTGCTGCTGCAACGGTGCAGCCCACATGTGCTGGATCTGGGCCATTGAAGAGGGACGGTGTGGATATAATACATGCCGCGTGATGGGGCCACAGAACTTACTAACGTCAACAACAGCTCAAGATGTTAGGGCCCACCGTCCCTTGGACGGTCTGGATACAACATTACATCATGGGGGGCCCCACTGAACTTGTTGACGTCAGTGGACAGCAGCAGCTGTTGCGTGGGGCTCACAACAGATGGACGGTGTGGCTATAGGCCACATGCAGAGAGGTGGGTTCCCACTATCCAAGGTTTGGACGGTGTGGATGAAACCCATACGTCACGTGGGGTCCACATGTGTGGGGCCCACGTTACTGGGCAGCATGGATAAAATACATATATCATGTGCGGGCCCCACAAAATTTGCTGACGTCAATACCACAGTTGTAATGCTATGTAATGCACACCAGCCAATCCGATCCCCACCGTTCAAGGTCTGGACGGTGTGGATGCAAGATACATACATCATGCGTAGGGTCCACGATTCCAGTCAGTGGATGGTATGGATCTCACACGTGCAAGATGGTGGGCCACGTGGATGGGATCCACGAACGGACAGCGTGAATAAGACACTTACACCCTGGTGGCCTCTCGTCCAAGCCCTGGACGGACAACCTGGATCTAAAGCACATACATCATTATGGTCCCCACACGGTGGCCAGTCATGGATGAAAGGCATACATCAAAGGTGGGTCCCACATACACATGCCCCCACTGATTTAAATCAAGCTGATATTGTGTTTTACCTACTCTTATCCAGGCATCCTGGACGTCCAGCGGATGGACGGCCTGGATGGAATACATCATCAAGGTGGTCCCATGTCTAGCAAATGGGCAGACGGTTTCGATGTCTGGGCAAATCAGGTGGGCCACACATCACTACAATAGAGAAAGAGAGAGAGAGAGAGAGAGAGAGAGAGAGAGAGGAAGAGACATGTGAAGGGGAGGGACCCCACCACTATGGGCCCTCCCTATACAATGGATACATCAAGTGGGTCCCACCACAAGTGGACCCACAAATAGAAATCAATAGTGGAAATCCCAAGATCACCCACCAATTCCGCTTCTTCTTGGCTCCTTAGACTCCTAAACTCCTTGACTTTCCCTTTGATGGAAGATGATGAAGGTTGGATGGCTAGGATGGGAGATTGGGTGGTAAGGAGTGGGCCACACTTGAGGTTCTCTCTCCCTGGAAGGCTTGGACGATTGCTCCCTTGGTAGTTTGGGAGTGAAGAGAGAAATGAGAGAGAGAGAGAGAGAGAGAGAGTGAGTGAGTGATGGATGGGAGAGAGGGATGGTGATGGGTGTAAGGAAGGGATGGGTGGAGAGAGAGAGAGAGAGAGAGATGACTTTTAATGGGAGAGGTATGGGTTGTCATGCCTTGTTGGTAAGAGAGGGATGGGTGTTTACTTGATTGATTGATGAGATTAATTTGATAGATTGTAGAGATTCTCTTCTCGAAATTTTCCACGCGCAACGTTTTCTCGAAATAAACGCGGGCCCACAACTCCTGGCCTGGGTATCGCATAGGTGCGCAAGACACAGCGTTGGAATCGCGGCGACTGCGTGATTGTTAGGGTACAAGTCTCAGATCGAGCCGACTCAGATATATGGGATGCAACTTAGGATCACGTGCAAATGCCGGTTATAGGTTGCGGTTTGCCGAAATTCGACAGGGAAGATTGCAAAAGTCTACAGAACGATACGATCTAGGATACGGGTCTTAGAGAAACTCTTCAACCAAAGTTCCATCGGTAATGGTAACCCAACCTAAAATCAGAAAATCTCTAATTTCGGGTTCAATGGGAAAAAAATAAGTTACTGATATGTGGAAAGTTTTCAGCACTAAAATTATATACGACATCATCCATAATAGATAAATGCTAAGTGTTACAAAAGAGGGTTGAGTCTTAAAACTCTTAATGAAATCCAGTCTAAAGGACAAGTTTCTTAATAGTAATGAAGACACTCAAAGGATTTCACCTATGTAGACGTAAAAATGGTGTCGTCTCTCATGAGAGTTGGAGTTTCTTTCGGGATCATTCATGAAATAGGATGAGTACAGGCCGCTAATTGTGCTGAGCAAGATCGTGGGAACTCTAATATACACAAAAATAAATATGTGTGTAGTTTATCCGACTCTGTTATATAGGAATAAATGGTTCAACGTTGTAGCTACCAGTAATTTCGATAGAGCTTTAAGATACTTACATTAAGGAAAGATTCAAATTGAAAGATATCTTTTTTTATCCATATAAGTTGTTTCTATTCTGGCAGATATTTTCCAAAAAATATATTTTAAAATCAAATGAGGGATTGTTGTAAAATGTTGATTTTAAATACATTTTATATTAAAAATATATACATATTATATAAAGTATTTGCAAAAAACTAATTTTTTTTATGTTTTGGGAATAGTCCCACGTTGGAAAAGTGGAAGGAAAATTTTGGGTTTATATGAGAAAGGTGGAGTACCTTTATGTTGTTTTATATACTTGGTCCGTGGTGTATTGGGCTTACGTGTTCTAGTGCGAAATACCAGATTTTGCTAAGTGATAATTATATCGATGTGCTTGGTTTGAGCTTGGTTTAAGCTTGAAATACTGGATTTTTAGCCAAGTATAATGTGCTCTAACTATCACAACGAACTACCACCACTTTTTACTTAAATTTCAATTCTTCTAATAAACTCCTCAACTAAATAGTCTTTTTGCATGATTGAGTAGCTGACATGTACTCTGCTTCTACAATAGATACTACAAGAAAAATGACCTATAGCGGCAAATAACATCTTCCACCACAATAAATAACATATAATAGCGGAAAGAACCAGTCTCCCACTGTAGGGAATAATCCAGACCAATGGCGGTCGTCACTAGCAGCGGATTTTGTTTTCCACTTTTATACACTATAAACCGAGAACTTTTTGGACATTTATATAGTGGCAGATATATAATACACCATATTTCCTCATTCAGAGCCCACCAGGTGGCATGTTTCGGTTTTCTCTAAGTACTAGGTTCTTTAGTGGAGGATAATTATATCCTCTATTGTAAAAATTACCGCCATTTTCCACCACGAGCAGCTTCATTCTCGCCATTTGTTTAGCTATATAATGGTAGATAGTTTTCATCCGCTGTTATATGATTCCTACATCGGCAGATGAATATATCTGCCACTATATCCTTATTTAAAGACCCATCAGATGGCGCATTCCGAACTTTTTAAAGAAAAAAAATGTATCACAGTATGGAACTTCAACACACTTCAAGACTAGAGTGCGCCTCAACATGTTAAGAGTAAAAGGTTCAAAATATTTTCAAGAAAAAGATCAATTGTATGCCAACCTACAGGTAAATACGACCTTAGAAAAGACCCTAAGATAAAGTGCAATATTATGGTTTTTCAAACTTTAACTTGTAGCTAATTTTACTGGAAAAATCAAGGGTGTTCAGCTAGCCCAACCATATCTTCGGCCAGCCGAACCATCTCGAGTCAGCCCGAGATCAGCCTAGGTCAAGTTTCCAGCAACTAAAATTCTTTATATTTCATGGACCTTCTCCCTGCCCGACCCTGCCTTCAGCGAGCCTGAGGTCAACTCAAGTCAAGTTTACAACGATGCATATTTTCTGATTTCTAGAATCTTAAGCTAGTCGAACCCGTATCCGGCCCGCCAAAGATTTGTTCAGGCTAGCCTAAGTTTTAATAAAATTAAATCCCGTTAAACCTGATAGCCATTGGAACAGTATCATGGAAATCGGATCGGCCGAAGGGATTTAATTGTAAATGGAATGTGCAAAAAATAATCAGAATGATAGATGATAGTAACCATCTAACCTGCATATTGAATCCAGACCATTCAATTTTTTAAACCTCTAACCATCCGTTTTAATGGATAAGATTGCTTGATCAGCGTGACACTTAACTAGGCAATCCATCCACAATCTGGATGGCGATGATCACCATACATGTGCCAATAAACGGATCATAATCAATGATAATCTTGTTTGAGTAGATTTCTGCTGTGAGTTTGATATACTTTGTGTGGCATTTGCATGCAGGTATTGAAATACGATCCATGCACAGATTACTACGTGGATGCATATCTGAATTGAAGTCCAAACTGCCCTTCATGCTAATGTCACTAAACTTGATCATCCATGGTCAGCCTGTAGGTATGAACGAAATATGTGCCAGTTTGGCTCACGTGCGTTACATCCCTGCCATACATTGAGATGGGATGCAATATAAGTCATGCCTCACCCGAGGAGAGGGATGAAATGGGCCCATTGCATCAGCCCATTATATAATCATCTATGTCAGGCCCGACCCACCAACCAAGTACTGATTCTTGAGATCATCTCCCCTCATGTTAATAGTGTTAAACATCTCAAGCCTGAAACTAATGATCAGATCCAATGTAGATGCAGCCCAAATCTAACCTGAAATGAGCCCTACCCACAGATCTTAAGGAATCAATAGCCCTGACTGAAATGGGCCAAGGCTCGTCCAAAACCAGCAGATTAGATACCTATGACCTCCTAGATAAGCATCTAGGCCGAAGCCCAGGCCTGAAAGCTAGTCAAGTACCTGCCTATTAGTAGGCAGGTCAGGACTGAAATGAAAGGAAATTACCTGATTAGATCAGGCCCATAAAGAAGCCCATTTCAAACGTATCAAGAATACGATGTGATTTTTTCAGTCATGACCCATTTAAGATGATGCAGATGAGGCCCACCAGATCATTCATATATTAGACGCTACAATTAGTTTTCTTTTCTTTTTTGCATCCATACAATGAAAACCATATTCTTTCTTAGGGGTTCATGCAGTTCAGTTCGGTCGGGTTCTAGGGTGAAACCGGAACTGAACCATTCCCAACGGTTCCAGGAAAAACAAAACCGGAACCAGAACTGGACCGTTTGCACCCTATAACTGAATTGGAACCGGACTGTAGAAAACCCTTTCGGTTCCTGTTCAGTTCTACGATTATGGCTTTTTATAATCCGGTCCAATTGCATGGTTCGTTATTATAATCCAGTCCAATTGCATGGCTTTTTTTATAATCTAGTTCAATTGTACGGTTCTTGAAAGACAGAAACAGGCCATGAAAGACGGCGAGAATAAAGAAAGATTAATGTTTTTTTAAAATTAATATTTATTGACTGAGGGGTATGATTCCAGGTTCATATCCAGTGTTCGATTCTATGGTCCAGTTCACGGTTCGGTTCAATTCTACAGAACGTATAACCAAGAACTAAACCGAACTAAGCGATTCTTTGATTTTTGGAACTGGAACTAGAACCAATACGCTTCAGAACCGGACCAAACCGTATGATCTGTTGGTTCCAGTACGGTTTACTAGTTCCACCAGTTCCGTGTGCACCCCTATTCTTTCCTATTGTAAAATTCTCTACTAACGAAAGTATAATAACTGCAGTGTTGTGTTACACCATTGGCACGACAGCCCATCAACAGTCTTACCCCTCTTGAAGGAGTTCATGGCTAAGGGCATCCGCGTTTGGGTGTACAGGTAAGTATTCATATGCGGGTGAAATAGGTCTCTTGACGAATCACACCCAGGCTATTCAAAATCAAATTTTGAAGTGACCCCAGGCCAAGCCAATTTAAAATCTCCGGCTTGGCCCATCAGCAGTCCTACCTTTGAAATTTGATTTTGTGGTCTTCTTTATATTATAATCAATTTGAAAATTTGTAATTTGATTGAATTTGATTTTGTTGGAATTTGAAATTCAGTGGGGACACTGATGGGAAGGTTCCTGTTACTTCTACTAGATACTCTTTGAATGTGCTCAAATTTCCTGTGAAGAGTTCATGGGGGCCTTAGTTACTCAAAAGGGAGGTAAGCCCAATCATAGTTCTTACTTCTTACTGCATATTTCTCTTGATTAGAGGGTGACGATCCCAAAGTTTTGCATTTCGGGCCCACTTATATGGGCTTAGTCCATCTATTTGAATGGGAGGGCATGGTTGATTAAATGGTCCCCACAGCCATTGGAGAACACTACCCGGAAAGAAATTCCTAAACCATTTCCACATTGAATGGGAAAAGGCTAAAGATTAGACGTCTAGCATTTTCTACCCTCACACACATGATCCCATACATGTGGGAAAATGGATCTGAATTCCATCTGATGGATCCCACCATCAATTGGGTATGAGCAAATGTTTTCTGTAATGACATGGTTTCTTTTTTTTTCTTTTTTTCTTTTTTAAAGTTTTTCTTAGCTTGATGATATATGCTTGAGTCGAGTAAACTCAGCTGAGTTGGGATGAGTCTAAGCGACTCGGCAGAGTTGGGTCCCTTTTTTTTTTAGTAATTAAAAAGTAGAGTGTTGTGAAGTGAAAAGGCTGATAAAAAGATGTAATTGTATCAGGTTGGTGGATACACGGTGGAGTACAAGGGAGACATAACACTAGTAACAGTGAGAGGGGCAGGTCATGAAGTTCCAAGCTACCAGCCCCCTAGAGCTTTGGCTCTCATCCAAAGCTTCCTTCTTGGAAAGCCTCTCCCTTCTTCATAATTTCTTTCTTAATCTTTTTTCTTTTTTTCTTTTTATAGTAGAAAATCAGTAATAATTTGCTGGTGATAGCACATTCAATATTTATATTTACTTCATTTATAGGATTAAAAAAAAAAAAACTGAATTTGGTCAGGCCTATGCTTATCTACCATTTCCATTGCTCATCCAATTCATACTCTTTTTTTTATATGCAAAGATGAATGGATTTGATTTTTTATATGGTTTATGAAATACAACTTTAGATGGTCTACTAAAGTAGACATGAGAATGCCTTGCTGATTAGAACCAATCAAAGGGCAGGTGTTAATGCAGATGGAATGCATTCTTATGATCAGATTAGTTTGAGATATTTTAGCAGTGTTTCAAAAATTGGAATACATGCTGATGTAGAGCGGGTCACGGACAGTTTCATGGCTAAAATGGATCAGAAAAGGCCTGGTCAACAACAGAAGTGATCTAGACCGTCAGACCTTAAATCGAGTGCATCTCGTAATCCAGAATGAGTTGTTCAACCTACCATATATAAATTTGCAAAATACCATCACATCAATGGTCAAAATCCTATTTTATCTTCATTTTTACTATTTATATTAAGTTTTAGTTTGAGTATAACTCTTCATCATTTGGGCTTTAGGAGTTGCACCCAACATGAAAAGTGTTTAGAATAATTAGGAGAACATCATGGTATGGCTAAATAGGACACTTACTATTTTTGGCTGAAAACCATGCACACTAGTAGACATCACGACCATCTATAAATAGTAAGTTTACTATTTATAGTAAGTTGTGATTTCTAGGAGTCTTAGTTGTAGTTTGATTCCGAAACTCCTCCTATGGCTTAGTATCCCTATTTAAAGGGTTATGAACTCATTTATTTCAATCATCAATCAAATTAAGAATTTTATAAAATTTATTTTCTATTTTCCTTGCTTTTTTTCTTGTGGATTTGAGAAGTCTCCGTGAGAAATTCAGAGAAGTTCCATGGATTCGGAGTAGTTATCCTTGAAGAAGACGGTGATAGACCTCATCACGTTCATCCCTATGTCAGATGCCAACCCATTTCATGGCCTGGGCAACCTGGCCAGTGCTTGCTTAATGCCTTCCTAGTCTTATAACACTTTCAAGGACTCATTTGAAGGTACTTAAGCAAATGGGAGTTTCTGTAAATTTGATTTTTTAAACCTGCTTTTGTAGTTAGATTGGTATTTCGAATGCATAACACTGGCTCAAAATGGGATTTAAGCCTCAACAAGCTAATTTGAAGGGAGTCATTTTATACTTATAACAATGTGTGGTGATTGATATGCAGGCTATCAAAAATTGTACATGTGCAGGCATATATGAGCACACTGTTACTAAGTGTCATTGATATGCAGGTGCTCAGAAACTATACATGTGGCATGAGCCCACTGTCAATAAGCATCACTGTACGTCCAAGTTAACTGATTCTAACCTCTAATAAAATAAGAACATTAAATATAGTTCATTTTTAACCATCCAATGAATGTCCATTGATCCAATAGTTAGACAAGTGTAAATTTTGGCTCATCATCAACCGTCATATGAGTGTAATTTGGGGTGATGCACATCACATCACCATATTTCTAAGTTTCTCCTAGATACCCGTGTATCATCTTTTAGGGCAACGTTTGCAGATTCGACCCACTAACACTTGTCCAAATATGTAATACATGTGAGATCTTTTTGTTGTGGAAAAACTCTCGCATGAGATTAATGTACGCAAGGCCAAAAAAAAATTTTTAAAAATGGCTAAATAAAAAGCTTAAATGGCCAAATAAAAACAAGAGATGAGAGGTACAAACATATTTGTGGTTCGACAACATGCGTACTCTATGAGGCAGCAAAATAGAGCTTCTGTTTTTTACCAGAAACAAGATCAACGAAAAAAAATAAAGCTTACCTCTTTCACACCCATATAAGGAATACCCCATAATATGAGCTAATGGACCAGTGTACCTCTTTCTAACTATAACCTTCTATATATAGACCACGTAAGAGAGGAAAGAGTAATAAGCCAAAATATTAGAGAAATTGAACTTTAACATATATATGTACATATGTATTAAAAGGAAGAAGAAGACATCTCTACGTCAGTAGTTGACGTAACATTCTCCCACTTGAAAACTAGTTTCTCTAATAATATAAAAAATACTCTCAATAACAACTACCCAAATGTCACTAATCGCTAGGTAATAACAAGCCCAAGAGAAGTCAAACAAAATTCTCCATTACCTAGGCTTCGTCAGAATGCCTGCTATGTTGTCGTCAGTATGAATCTTCTACAATGAAATCTAACTATCTTCCACCACATCACAAGCTAAGTGATAATTATATCGATGTGCTTGGTTTAAGCTTGAAATACTGGATTTTTAGCCAAGTATAATGTGCTCTAACTATCACAACAAATTACCACCACTTTTTACTTAAATTTCAATTCTTCTAGTAACCTCCTCAACCAAAGAGTCTTTTTGCATGATTGAGTAGCTGACATGTACTCTGCTTCTACAATAGATACTACAAGAAAAATGACCTATAGCGGCAAATAACATCTTCCACCACAATAAATAACATATAATAGCGGAAAGAACCAGTCTACCATTGTAGGGAATAATCCAGACCAATGGCGGTCGTCACTAGCAGCGGATTATATTTTCCACTTTTATACACCATAATTCTACCACCGAGAAATTTTCAGACATTTATATAATGGCGGATACATAATACACCGTATTCCCTCATTTAAAGCCCGCCAGGTGGCGCGTTTCGATATTTTCTAAGTACTAAGTTCTTTAGTGGAGGATAATTATATCCTCTATTGTAAAAATTACCACCATTTTCCACCATCACCAGCTTCATTCCCACCATTTATTTAGCTAGATAATGGCGGATAGTTTTCATCCGTTGTTATATGATTCCTGCATCGGCAGATGAATATATCTGCCACCATGTCCTTATTCAGGGACTTGTCAGATGGCGCACTCCGAACTTTTTAAAGAAAAAAATGTATGATGGTATGGAACTTCAGCACACTCCATGACTACAGCGTGACTCAACATGTTAAGAGTAGAATGCTCAAAATATTTTCAAGAAAAAGATCAATTGTATACCAACCTACAGGTAAATATGACCTTAGAAAATACCCAAAGATAAAGTACAACATTATGGTTTTTCAAACTTTAACTAATAGCTAATTTTACTAGAAAAATCAAGGGTGTTCAACCAACTAAACCATCTCGGGTCAGCCCGAGATCAGCCTAGGTCAAGTTTTCATCAAATAAAATTCTTTATATCTCATGGACCTTCCCTCACCCCGACCCTGCCTTCGGCCAACCCCAGGTCAACTCAAGTCAAGTTTACAACAATGCATATTTTTTAATTTCTAAAATGTTAAGCTAGTCGAACCCCGTCTCCGACCAGCTAGAGATTTGTTTGGGCTAGCCTAATTTTTAATAAAATCAAATCCCGTGAAATTTGATAGCTGTTGAAACAATATCGTGGAAATCCGGTTAGCAAAAGGGATTCTTAGGTTGACTGAAGATCCAAATTTTTTGCTATAAATAAAGACCATTTCTCATTGTTTAACACACGAAAATCAGAGAGAAATCTTCCACAAACAAAAGAGAGAGTCTCATCTTTTACAAGCTATTTGCTTTTTTTTAACACGCACACACACACACACTGTAAGACCCGTGTCCTGTTCGTACCGTTCCGTTGGCTTCCGCGGTCCTTCCAATCTAATTTCGGCAACCTTCGCACCGTATCCGACGTTTGCGCGCGATCCTAAACCAGGTCCTGCATACCGAAGTCGGTTCAAACTGAAACCTTTATCATAGCGACCACGTCGTTGTCGCGAATCTAACGCCGCGACTCGCACACTGAACCGATACCCAGGCCAGCGTTTGTTTCGAAGAAACGCTGCGCGTTGTGAATATTGAAGGAATCTCTACGATATGTCCCATCAATCAATCAATCAATCAATCAAGTACACTCCATACCTCAAGTACAAGTCAAGTACAACCACCCCACTCCTCCTTTCCCCATAAGTCAAACCTCTCTCTCCCTCACCATCCCTCTTTTACCCATTTTTCAAACCAACCCATACTTTATTAATTACACCCACCACTCCACCCATCCCTTCATCCATTAATTCTTTATTTCCCCTTATTTCTTAAAAACTCTCTCCCAAGCAACAACACTCACACGTCCAAGCTCTCTCCCTCCCAAATGTCAAGTGTGGCCCACTTTCCCTACTCTCTCATCTCAACCGTTGATTCATCATGTACAACCATCAAAAGAGAAGATAAGGAGCCTAAAAGACCAAGGAAGCAAGGAGAAGGCCTAGAGGTGGGTGATCCACTGTTGATTTCAACTTTTGGGCCCACTTGTTGGTGGGACCCATTATGATGTATGTATTGTGTTCATGAGGGGCCCATAATGGCGGGGCCCCCCTCTATCTCACCGTATCTCTCTCTCTCTCTTCCTCTCTCTCTCTTTCTTTGCATAATGGTGATGATGAATGGGTGTGTGACCCATCTGTTATGTGTGTCCCACCATGAAGTTTAAATTTTATCCATTCCATTCACCTTCATGTGGGACCCACCTAACGGATGTGTTGGATCTACACCATCCAGCCCATTAGCGGGCCCGGATGGAAGGGAGAATGCAAGTATCAGGTGATCCAAACCGGTGGGCCACGTACGTGTGGGACCCACCATGATGCCCCGTTTGTCCATGCCGTCCAACGTCTCTGGACGCTGGACGTGCTAAGGGAGTGGCTGCTTGGAGGGCGTGTACTGGCAGGGTGTGTACTTGCAAGCTTTAAAATATATATATATATATACACTTTTGGAGTGGGCTACTCATGCAAGCCCCAGCTTGATGCATGTGCCTAATCCAAGCTGTCCATTTTCTTCCTCAGATCATTTTAGGCATTCGGCCGAAAAATAAATAGAATCTGAGTTCCTAGCGGCCCATAACATTGAGAATAACAATGTTTGCCATTGAAATACACCTCGATGCTTATGGACACCGAAATATACCCAATATTGGGCTTGATAGGTGTGTATGGGGATATGGAGACCAATGGGGGAGGTCCGATTTTCCTGATGCGGGCCCCACCTATGTAAAACCTTAGGAAAACCTCAAATCAAAAAGAAAAAAAATATATATGAGAACGCAGCGCTGACGCTGCTGCTGCAGACGCAGGCAGTGCCTGCGCCTGATGGACAGGCAGTTTGGGCTAACCCTCACAGCCCAGCTGTGGGCCCCTACCATGATCCATTTCGACCATCTACACCATGCATTTGATGGGTCCCCTCGGTCTGGGTGGCTGCCCCAAAAATCAACTGTATACGGAACTCAGGTGGGCCACACCATTTAAAATCATGTGAAGACATGCCTAAACATATAAAAGCACTTGGTGGGGCCTACATGAAATTTAGATGTGGCTGAAACTTTGTCTGAACTCTCAGTTAAGTGGGACACACATAATGGGTGGACTGGATTGGCGAACCACATTACAGTGGACCCCTAACTGTGACCCTATGAACAGTTTAGGTGGCAAATAAGCATCCCAGTGCGCCCCCGTTTTCCCCAGGTCCGCGTGACCTTTTAAACAGGTTGAATGTCAGATAAATATCACGGTGGGCCCCCGTATACGTTGGATGGCAAATACATATCACGGTAGGCCCATGTCCACGTGACCATATGAACAGATTTGATGGAAAATAAATATCACAGTGGGCCCTACCAAGGTCCACGTGACCTTATGAACAGATTGGATGATAATGAACATTAAGGTGGGCCCCCTGGTCCACGTGACCTTACCAATAGGTCAGATGATAAATAAATATTATAGTGGGCCCTAAGCCCATGTGATCTTATGAACAGTTTGGTTGGAAAACAAACATTACAGTGGCCCCAGGGTCTGGGTGACCTTATCCACATATTGGATGGAAAATAAACGTTTATGGTGGGCCCACACGGGACCCACTAATGTGTGTTTTGTATTCACACTGTTCATTTATCTTGTGGGGTCCACCCTATTTATGTGCCCCAAATATGGGCCACCCTAATAAGCCCACCGTGATGAGTGTGTCGGACCTTCTGTCCTTCTAATTTTACCAATCATGGGCTGCCATATGAGGCCCATGTGACTAGGCCTATTTTGATGTATTTATGGGCCGTCCATTGAGGCCCACTTTGATTTGTATAAGGCCATTAGTTGAGGCCCATCTTAATGTATTCATGGTCGCCCACTAAGGCCCACTTTGATATATATGAGACCATGGTTTGAGGCCCATATGATGGGGCTCACCTGCTTGAATCTGTGGCCCATGGGCAAGGCCCATTGTGTTATGTATAAGGCCCATTGTAATATATTTGGAACCCGTGAGCAGAACCCATCTCATATGTCCCACCCTAACCGTTCAGGTCATATAGGGCCAGCCTCGATGTACGTTTTACTCACACTGTCCGTGGGATGTGTGACCCACTAGATGTATGCATTCTATATCCACATTAACCATTTGGTGGGGCCCATCTGCTGCATGTGCAGGGCCTACCTATTGTGCATTTGTGCGGCACATTGATGCAACCCACTTGATGTGCATGAGCCCCAATAGTGCGGCTTATTGATGCAAGGCCCGTTTTGTTATGTTAGAGGCCCACGGTTGAGGCCCATTAGGATGTGTTTATGACCCATTTGGTAAGGCCCCAGAGATGTATTTTCGGCCCATTGTGACGTATTTTTAGCCCGTATGTCGTGTCCCATTATGACATGTTTCCAACCCAGTTATCGAGGCTCGACTTGATGTGTATAAGGCCCATCAGTGCGGCTCACTGATGCGGCCCACTTGTTGGATTGACGCCCATTGATGCGGCCCAATGGTACGACCCACTGTGATATGCATATTAGGCTAATGGTGCGGCCCAATGTATCGACCCACCGTGATGCGTAGGCCCACGTGCTGCATGTGTAAGGCCCACCTGTGATAACTATTTGAGGCCACCTGTTGGATATTTGGGCCCACCTTATGTTTGATTCTATATGGGCCACTACTTGGGAGCAATGTTGGTTAAATGTCCACTTTGATGGGCGATGATGGTTGAATGTCCATATTGTGACCTTCCCATAGGCCATGTTCGACCAATTGACATGGCTGATTACCGATTATGATTGTCATGGCCGATTGACTGATTATCAATCAAGGCTGATTATCGTGGCCGATTGTCGATTATGATTGTCGTGGCCGATTGGCCGATTATCGATCGAGGCCAATCATCGTGGCCGATTGTGGATTTCGATTGTGATTTATATTCTGCCCATGGGTTGAGGCCCATTGCGATATAATTGGGACCCCTGGGTTATGCCCATTGTGATGTATAAAGGCCCATGCGCGTGGCCCATTATGATGTATATGTAGCCCATGTGATGCGTATTAGCCCCATGTGACGCGGCCCATTATAATTGTACGAAACCCATTGTGGTGTATTTGAGGGCTAGGCTATGGAGCCATTGTGGTGTATGTTAGGCCCATGTGAAAGGCCATCGTGATGTGTATTAAGCTCTTGAGAGAGGCCCATGGTGTTATATATTTGTCCCTTGTGTGAGGTCATGGGACCACTATATGTTAGGATCTATATGGGCCATTCCTTGGGGGCAATGTCGGTTAAATGTCCACATTGTCGAGGTCGATTGTCGATACTTATTATTGATACCGGTTATGAGTATGTGATAGCATATGTAAGACCCGTGTCCTAATCCGTACCATTCCGTTGGCTTCCGCGGTCCTTCCGGTCAAATTTCGGCAACCTTCGCACCGAATTCGGTGTTTGCGCACGATCCTAAGCCAGGTCCCGCGCACCGACGTCGGCTCGATCTGAAACTTATGTCTTGACGATCGCGTCGTCGCCGCGGTTCCAACGCCGTGACTTGCGCACCGAACCGATACCCAGGTAAGAAGATGCCGATCAGCGTTTATTCCGAAGAAACACTGCGCGTTGCGGATTTCGAGGGAATCTCTACGCAATAAGTCCCATCAATCATCATTAAATGCAACCTTATCTCAAGTACAACAACCCATACCTCTTTCTTCACAAAGTCAACTCTCTCTCTCTTCACCCATCCCTCCTTTACTCACTTTTCAAACAAACCCATGCTTCATTAATTACACCCATCACTCCATCACCTCATATCACTCCCATCCTCTCATTTTCTCTCTCATTTTCTCAAATCTCTCCAAGCAACCAAGCCTCTCACATCCAACACTCCTCTCCCAAACCACAAGTGTGGTCCACCTTCCATCATCCATCTACACCCTCCCATCTCTCATCCACACCATTAATCCCCCATCATCCACCATCCAAGGTATAGGAAAGGTGCATTTGAAGCCAAGGGAGCAAGGAGGAGGGTTAAAGGTGGGTGATCCACCGTCATTTCTCCTATATTTTTGGGCCACATGTGGTGGGACCCGTTTGATGTATGCATGTATGAAATGGAGGGCCCATAGTGGCGGGGTCCCTCCTCTATCTCACCGTGTAGCTCTCTCTATTTCTCTCTCTTTCCCTCTCTTTCTCTCTTCCTTAGAATGAAGTGGGCCCCACCAATATATTAAATCTACTCCATCCATCAAATAAGGTGGCCCACCTCATTTTAGGAAAGATCCACCCCCCCTATTTAGAGTAAATGATATATTATAATATTTTATTAATATTTATATATATGGTAGGCCATGATCATGTGGGACCTACCTTGATGAACATGGGCCACTCACGCGTGGGACCCACCATGAGGCAGTGTTTACCCAAACCGTCCAGCGTCCAGAGACGCTGGACGTAGGCATGGCTAGCAAAACAAAAAAAAAAAAACAAAAAAAAAAAAAGCAAAGGAAGAAAAGGTTACTTTTTAGTGGACTGCTCATGCAGGCCCCACCTTGATGTATGTATGTGATCCACACCGTCCAATCTATTCTCCAGTCTTCTTTAGGCGTTGAACCAAAATTTTAATGCGATCTGATCATCAGGTGGGCCATACCATCTAAAACTATGTAAAGACATGCCAGATCATAAAAAAGTACTCGGTGGGACTCACCTGAAGTTTGGATGCAGGTGAAACTAGTTCTGGACGGGTAGAACAGTGGGATACACATGATGGGTGGGCTGGATTGTGAATCACATCTCGGTGGGCCCCAAAACAAAAAAAATATATAATAATAAATTTTTTTTTTTTAAAGCAGCAGCGCTGCTGCTGCTGCAGCGACGAGCGGGCGGACGCTGGGGCCTCACGGCTCCAGCTGTGGGCCCCACGTGATGTGTTTCGAACATCAAGGCCATGCATTCGGTGGGTCCCCACGTACCACCCATCCATCTCAAAAATCAGCCGTAAACAGAACTCAGGCGGGCCATACCATCTAGAATCATGTGAAGACATGTCTAAACATATAAAATCGCTTGGTGGGGCCTACCTGAGTTTTGGATGTCGCTGAAACTTGGCATGGACCGTCAGTTAGGTGGGACTCACATAATGGATGGGCTGGATTTGTGAACCACATTTCGGTGGGCCCCACATCTGCCCCAAGGTCCAATGACCTCTTCAACAGGTTGGACATGAAATAAATATTGCAGTGGGCTCGCTGCCCACGTGAACCCCTCAACAGGTTGCATGGAAAATAAGTATTTCAGTGGGCCCTTGGCCCACACAACCCCTCAACACGTTGTATGGAAAATAAATATTTCAGTGGGCCTATCCAGGCCCATATCACCTCATGAATAGTTTGGATGTCAAATGATCCAGGCCCACGTGACCTTATGAATAGATTGGGTGATAAATAAAAAATTGTAGTGGGCCCTACCCGGGTCCACATGACCATATGAACAGTTGGTTGGAAAATAAACATTACGTTGGGCCCTAGGTTGCTTGGAAAAAATAAACATTTCTGTGGGCCCCGGTCTGAATGACCTTAACAATGGGTTGGATGGGAAATAAACATTATGGTAGGCCCCTCATGGGACCCACTGATGTATGTGTTGTAAACCATACCCTCCATTAGACTGGGCTCCATCATGATGCATGTGTTTCATCCAACTGTCCATCCATTTTTGGAGATAATTTAAGGCCCATTTTATGAGGCCCATTGTGATGTATGCAGGCCCATGTGACTAGGCCCACGTGGATGCATTTGTGGCCCGTCATTGAGGCCTACCTTGATATATGCATACGAGACCCATGCATGGGGTCCATTCGATGTATTAGAGGCCCAATGGGATGTACATGAGGCCCATTTCTTGATTTATGTGTTGACCCCTATAGCGATAGTGCCTTGGGAGCAATGTTGGTTTGATGTCCACATTGAACGGATAATGTTGGTTAAATGTCCGCATTATAACTCTCCCTAAGGCCCACTGATAGGCCCAAACTTGTGGTAAGTAGGCCGTCTAGGCCCATCTCCACTATATCTAGAGCCCATCCCTTTATACATGTTTAGTATAGATCCATGATTCATGATCATTCGCACCATATGTATGCCTGATGTGAGGGTGACCAATCATAGCATATATCTTTGGATAGACTATTTATGGGCTCCCTGATAGGCGGAGTTGCCTCGTATAAGTGCATGGTATATACAGGACTGTTGCATGAATGATAGTGTGACTCATGCATTTGCATTTGTGTGATTGTAGTTACTGTATGCCCTAACGACATCAGGGCCATAGCCTCCATAGACACATCGTGGATGGCTGGGTGGATACCGGAAATATTTGGTTCTAGCATACAGGCGCCATGGACGTCCCTGGGTGAAAATCCCTAAACCCGATGGTACCAGAGGATGACTCCAACGTCGAGACCGAGTGGATGTACGAGCGCACGAGGGCCGAATACCAGGAGGCCGCGTCTCCCACTGTGTCGTGGTCGGTTGGAAAGGAGTGTGGCCTTACTCGCCCGAGGGTAGGGGGCAATACTAGGCTGAGTTTGACCAGCTCGCGAATGAGTTCGCTATCGACGTGCCGGATAGGTATTGGCAAACTATTGGCCAGGCGGATAGTGAGGTTTCTTACGTTCACTTGGACTGTGCGGCTAGGAGAGCGACAGTGCCATTTGGAGTGTATTGAACCCCGGTGATTATCCAGAATGAGAACTGTACTGATACATGATGAGGATTGGCATGCTTGAGTTGCATCTTGCATCGCATGGCCGTGTTATGGCCGATAGCATTCATATCTTGCACCGCATAGCCTTGGTACGACTGATTGCATTCATGTGCTCATTACCATGTTTCCGCATCACTCTGACCTTGCATTTTGAGCACGTTTATATTGCGCACACACTTACATCACCCTCTAAGCTTTCCATAAGCTTATGCACGATTGATGCGTGCAGGTGACGCCAGGACGCAGCCGCAGCCATAGTCTCGCTGTAGTTGGAGCGTGCAGCTGAGCTTCTGGAGTTTTGCTTCTTTTGTTACATTGTATTTTCCCTTTCTTTCGCATTGTACTAAAAAGTTTTTGATCATAGTGGATTTTGTAGTGGTGTTCTTGTGCTTATTGTTTGTGGGTTATGCTTTTGTTATGCTCATTATGAATCAGACTAATGATTTGAAACCCTCCTTGTAGTATCCCAGGATCGGAACCTGGTAAATGGGTGTCGGGATCCGAGAATGGGGTTCTACGGAGGCTGTCGGCGCCAGATTCGGCGATCGGGAATTTTGTGAGCCCGGTTTCCGAGTTCGGGGCGTGACAGCATAGCATCATGATACATGCCCATACGCATCATCTGCATGTTTGTTATGAGATGTGGTTGATCATTGCATATGTCATTGAGCATGTTGTTATGAGACTCCCTGATAGGCGGAGGTTATCTCACTTAAGCACGCAGTATACACAGAATTGATGCATGACTGGATTGTATGACTCATGCATCTTGCATTGTGTGCCTTGGCGACATCAGGGTTGTAGCCTCCACAGGCATATCGTGGATGGCCAGACGGGACACCGAAAATCTGTTCTACATGGGGTGCTATAGATATCCCTGGGTGAAAGTCCCTAAACCCTCTTGGTTCCAGAGGTTGCTCCAATGTCTAAATCGAGTGGATGCATGAGCGCATGAGGGCCGTATACCGTTAGGCCGTGTCTCCCATTGTGTCGTGGTCGGTTGGAAGGGGGTACGGCCTTACCTACCCGAGAGGAGGAGGCAATGCTAGGCTGAGTCTGATCAGCTCGAGGAATGGGTCTGCTATCGACGAGTCGGGCCCGATATTGGCAGGCGGATAATGAGGTCTCTTCCACTCACCTTATTGTGCGCGATGGGGCGGCAATCTGGTTTGGAGTGTAATAGACCCCGGTGATTTTTGAAAGAGAAACCGTACTGATATGTGGACTTATTGAGCAGGAATTGCATACTCATTCATTCATTCATTCACTATCCACTCGAGCTGGTGGTGCGTAACTATTTATTACATGTACCTTCGCATGGCCAGGATTTCGGTTGGGCGCGCGACTAACCTGAGATCAGGAGTTTACCACATTAGGTCTGACTATCCAAATTTAGGTATGGGACTAGTTTGGATAGAAGTCTCTTGTGATGGACCCCATAGCTTGCGATACTACGTACTATCATCCCGGCCTCACACTCTAGCATGGTCATTCCATTCTCACCGCATATTGTATTACATCCGCGACATATGGCATTTTGGGTTACTGTGTTTCTGCAATTATATGGTCTAGATACGGCTGATGCTATTCGTGAACTCATTAGGAATTGCATATTGCATCGCATCCTCGGCATCTATATTTGGCTCTTTAGGACTCCTCATTTGCATAGTTGTTTTATATTACGCATTCTGATATTGATTGACTCATGGACTTGTCTGTATTTTCGTTTACTCTATTATCGTATGATTTATGATCTTGTCAGTATTTCTGCTTACTCTGATAATTCATGATCTTGTCAGTATTGCTACTTATTCCGATTATGTATGATTTATGGATTACCAGTATTTCTGGTATTGTATGATGATGGCATTGTATTGAATACTTGGCACTTACCTTGTGCATACACTTACACCACCCTCTAAGCTTTCTATAAGCTTATGCACGATAGATGCGTGCAGGTGATGTTAGGTTGCTGCAATGTTGAGCTTGGAGCGTGCGGCGTCTGCTGGGGCTTGATTTTTTTTTATTTATGTATTTCCTTCCAGCATTGTACTCAACTGATTATACTAGTGGGTATGTGATGATGATGTTGCCTTTGTGAATTGGGTAATCTTGTGGTTATGCTTATTGTGAGTTAAACAAAAAAAATCCTCCTTGTGGGATCCCAGAATCAGAATCTGGCGTATGAACGCTGGGAGCCGAAAATGGGGTACTACGGATGCTGTCGGCACCGGATTCGGCGATCGAAATTCCTGTAAATCCGATTTTCGGGTTTGGGGCGTGACACACACACCCCACAAACTCACGCTATAGTGGAATTTCACCACCTATGGGTACTCGAAACCTTAATCAGGTGTTGAAACTCATAAGAGTCTACCACCGGAGCAAGAGTAAGGACCCTTATAAGTTATTTTCTTAGTCATTCTTATATTTCTTTTATAGCTTATTCAATTCTCTTCTCAAGTAGATTTTAATTCAATTAGATAGTGCACTATACTCAACTTAATATTAGAGAATTGAATCTGCAATTTTTATGGTTTTATTCTTTAAGAAATCATTTATCCCTAGATAATTCTTAGTAGAGCATACATTAATTCATAATCATCGAAGAGAAATGATCGTTGCGTCTATTGAAGCATCTCTACTTCTAAAAGGCTTCATCATTATCTTCGCATCAACATTCGTATATAAAAAGATAAGTGTTTACTTTCAGTATATTTTTTCATTTTGGGTTTGTTGAGATTACCCGAAAATCTCATCGAGTTGTGTAGTGGTTAACCCATGAAAATCACGAGAGGTTTTATTGTGGTAAGCCTGTGAAAATCACAATAATTGTAAGAGGTTATTAAGGTGATCCTATGAAAACCTTGAAAATAAAGGAAAGCCAAAATTACGTAGAGTAGTAATTTTATGAGTGGAATAAGTGTGTGTTAAACACCAAACCACCATAATTCTCTGTGTATTATGGTGATTGATAATTTTATTCTCTATTTTATTATCTTGAAATATTGAATTCAAAGACATCGTGAAATAAGATTGTCCTGCCTAAGATTTTAGGTGAAGGTTGCCCTACAACTCAATTGAAATCAAGATTTTAATATCTATTGGTATTGTCAATTTATTTTCCACAATTGATTATTAAAATTTGGTTTAGTCCTTTTCACCCCCACCCCCCACAGGACATCTGTAACTCAACTTACACAAGTAGCCCTAAGTAGGCAAATAAAGTAAAAAATATATATAGTTAGTAAAATGAAATGCAAACTAGCCTTACTTCAGGGAGCTAACTAACACTAGGTGGGCAAATAGAATAAAATTACAATAAATAAGAATAAGTACCAACTAGCCTTGCTTCGCAGGATTTAAGATCCTGGGTAAGCAAATAAAATAAGAGAAAATGGAAGAAGGAGAATAATGTACAATAAGATAGAACAAAATGCGAATATAATTAATGCACTTAGAATGTGTGGAGTAGAATGTCAATTAAATAAAGGCAGACAAACTCGTAACTTCAATGACTTCTTTAATAGCCTTTTTATCTCATATATCTGGCAGCATGTTGAAATTTTAAAAATCTTTAAGGTACCTCGGGTAACACCTTCGAGTGAACTCCAACCCTCAGACCCTTTCTTTATTTTCCTATATCTCTTTCTGCTCTCTATTTTTTCTCTTTCGCTCTATGTTTCTTTCTCTTTCGCTCTCTTCCTCTCTGTCTCACTTTCCTTCGTTTCGTCTCATTTTCGGTAATGGATTTCTTGTATAAGCGTTAGCCGCCACAATCCGCTAGCAAAGGCCATAACTCCTTAGGTTGTGTTGGGGGTGCCTGCCGTTTAAATCGTAAAATTATATATATATATATATAGGGAAATGGTTTTATACAGTCGAGCTCATGGGAACTTCCCATGAGGTCGAGCTGTGTAGGCCCCATCGTGATGCGTGTCGATCATCTACCCCATTAATCAGATGCACCATTCCATGGTAGGCCTCGGCCTTAAAAATCAAGTCAATCCATGACTTTTGTGGGGCATACCACATACAAAAGTTGAGAGGGGTTACCCTCCCATTAAAACATTCATAATCATTTGTTGGGCCCACCAAGATGTGGTTCACAAATTCAGACCATCCATTATGTGTATCCCACTTGGATGAGGAGTCAGACCAAGTTTCATATGCATCCAAATTTCAGGTGGGCCCCACAAAGGCTTTTATATGTTTTTAGGCATGTCTTCACATGATTTTAGATGGTATGGCCCACCTAAGTTTCATATAGAACTGATTTTTGGGATATCCCATAATTTAAAGGGGACCCATCAAATGCATGATGTTGATGTTTGACACACATCACAGTAGGGCCCACACAGCTCAACCTCATGGGAAGTTCCCATGAGCTCGACCGCATAGAACCATTTTATATATATATATATATATATATATGAAACATAATGATTAGTTTTTGTTTTTTTGTATAAATTATTTGAATGTTTGTATATTGTTCATTGCCCATTCTATTTTAGTGATCTTAGCTAGTCTCGTTGGAAAGATAGTCAAATAAGCTTCTCAATAAAATTAGAATCACTTCAATAGGATCTCATTTAACATATCGAAAGTACAACCGTTTAGTATATGAAATTAGTTGTCTGCAATTTGACCGATTGTCTGTTTTCGATGATCTTAGGCTCATTAGAAATGTCATCTAATAAACTTTTCAATAGAATTTAAATTACTTCAAACGGATCTCGTTTCATTAGTCTATAGTACAGCCAGAGTTTTTATGGCTTTGGCCGCTCCGCAATGCATGATTTTGGTAAATGAGCCAGATCTTCCTCATCATAACCTAAATTGGAGGAAACTTTAAGTTCATTAGGAAGATCATTTGACTGCCTTTCCAATGAACTATAAATTATCTTGATTGGTCAAATTTTACTTTCAATAACACCATGGTCACTTTGTGTATAAGAGATCGTACTTTCTCCAATTTTAAAGATATGAGCTCTTACGCCTCAACACAACATTATTTAGGAAGACTAAGTAGTACAGAGAGTGATCCTTGGGTATAGAGAGTTCATTTTGTCATTTTTCTCATATAAGTTTCTATACGTATAGAGAGTTTCTAAGGTTATGGAGTTCGGATGTATGATCATGACCAAATCGTTATTGGATTTGGCGCTAGCCAATCGTGTCAATTGGTTGTCTCGAAGACGTGCCAATTATGCTCCCAGTTCAACCCGTTTGAATTTTCAATGATTTCTAAGTCATTATGAAATAATTTATTGAAATCAAGATGAAGCTCAAAGAGTGGCTTGTTCTCGTTTTAGGTGGGGTGTCTACAGTGTTTTAAATCCACTTTGTTCGTCCATTTTGTGTGATCATTTTAAGATATGAGCCCAAAAGTACAACCAATCCAAATCTTAAGTGGACCACACCATAGGAAACAGTGGTGATCGAAGGCCCACCATTAAAAAAAATTTGAAGCCACCGGAATGTTTATTTCCCTTCCAACTGGTTGATTAGGTCACAAAGACCTGCATGAAAGGACTACAAAACTATAAGCTTGATCCAAAACTTTTGTGGCTCCAAGAAGACATTAATGGTCAATTACCACTATTTCATGTGGTGTTGTCCACTTTGAGATTTGAATCTGCTGCATTTTTAGGCTCATACTGTTAAAATGATCAAGTAAAACATATGAGTGGCGTGGATATAAGAAACATACATCACGTTGGGCCCCACAATCAAAGATCCACCCAAGCAGCGTCCACTCGAAAGTCGAGTCCCCTTGGTAGTCTTCAAAATTGGAGGACGGGGATTGCGTCCTACTCCTACCAAGACGGACTCGGTCCGGTGAGGGGCTCTATAGGGTATGTGTTTTATCAATGTCATTACATACATTTTAAAAGATTATTTTAAGGCAAATCCAAGGCTAAAGTGGGCCAAACCATAGGAAGTAGCTGTCATGGTTGAAACCTTACTAGGGCCCACCATGATGTTTATTATTTGGATTAAGTGTTTACTTTCAGTATATTATTTTCATTTTAGGTTTGTTGAGATTGCCTGAAAATCTCATCGAGTTGGGTAGTGGTTGGCCCGTGAAAATCACGAGAGGTTTTATTGTGGTAAGCCTGTGAAAATCATAATAATTGTAAGAGGTTATTAAGGTGATCTTATGAAAACCTTGAAATTAATGGAAAGCCAAAATTACATAGAGTAGTAATTTTAGGAGTGGAATAAGTGTGTGTTAAACACCGAACCACCATAATTCTCTATGTATTATGGTGATTGATAATTTTATTCTCTATTTTATTATCTTGAAATATTGAATTCAAAGACGTCGTGAAATAAGATTGTCCTGCCTAAGATTTTAGGTGAAGGTTGTCCTACAACTCAATTGAAATCAAGATTTTAATATCTATTAGTATTGTCAATTTATTTTCTACAATTGATTATCAAAATTTAGTTTAGTCCTTTTCACCCCCACCCCCCACAGGACATCTGTAGCTCAACTTACACAAGTAGCCCTAAGTAGGCAAATAAAGTTTTAAAAAAAAATGTAGTTGGTAAAATGAAATGCAAACTAGCCTTACTTCATGGAGCTAAATAACACTAGGTAGGCAAATAGAATAAAATTACAATAAATAAGAATAAGTACCAACTAGCCTTGCTTCGTAGGACTTAAGATCCTGGGTGAGCAAATAAAATAAGAGAAAATGAAAGAAGGAGAATAATGTACAATGAGATAGAACAAAATGCGAATATAATTAATGCACTTAGAATGTGTGGAGTGGAATGTCAATTAAATAAAGGCAAACAAACTCTTAGCTTCAATGACTTCTTTAATGGCCTTTTTATCTCATATATCAGGCCTTTTTATCTCATATATCAAGCAGCATGTTGAAATTTTAAAAATCTTTAAGGTACCTCGGGCAGCACCTTCGAGTGATCTCCAACCCTCGAACCCTTTCTTTATTTTCCTATATCTCTTTCTGCTCTCTATTTTTTCTCTTTCGCTCTGTGTTTCTTTCTCTTTCGCTCTTTTCCTCTCTGTCTCACTTTCCTTTGTTTCATCTCATTTTCGGTAATGGGTTTCTTGTATAAGCGTTGGCCGCCACAATCTGCTAGCAAAGGCCATAACTCGTTGGGTTGCGTTGGGGGCGCCTGCCGTTTAAATCGTAAAACTATATATATAGGGAAATGGTTTTATGCAATCGAGCTCATGGGACTTCCTATGAGGTCGAGCTGTGTGGGCCCCACCGTGATGCATGTTGATCATCTACCCCATTAATCAGATGCACCATTCCATGGTAGGCCTCGGCCTTAAAAATCAAGTAAATCCGTGACTTTTGTGGGGCACACCACATACAAAAGTTGAGAGGGGTTACCCTCCCATTAAAACATTCATAATCATTTGTTGAGCCCACCAAGATGTGGTTTACAAATTCAGACCATCCATTGCGTGTGTCCCACTTGGATGAGGGGTCAGACCAAGTTTCGTATGCATCCAAATTTCAGGTGGGCCCCACCAAGGCTTTTATATGTTTTTAGGCATGTCTTCACATGATTTTAGATGGTATGGCCCGCCTGAGTTTCGTATACGACTAATTTTTGGGATATCCCATAATTTAAAGGGGACCCATCAAATGCACGATGTTGATGTTCGACACACATCACAGTGGGGCCCACACAGCTCGACCGCATAGAACCATTATATATATATATATATATATATATATATATATATATATATATATATATATATATATATATATATATATATATATATATATATATATATATATGAAACATAATAATTAGTTTTTATTTTTTTGTATAAATTATTTGAATGTTTGTATATTGTTCGTTGCCCATTCTATTTTAGTGATCTTAGTCTCGTTGGAAAGATAATCAAATAAGCTTCTCAATAAGATTAGAATCACTTCAATAGGATCCCATTTAACATATCGAAAGTACAACCGTTTAGTATATGAAATTAGTTGTTTACAATTTGACCAATTGTCTGTTTTTGATAATCTTAGGCTCATTGGAAATGTCATCTGATAAACTTTTCAATAGAATTTATATTACTTCAAACGGATCTCGTTTCATTAGTCTAAAGTACAGCCAAAGTTTTTATGGCTTTGGCCGCTTGGCAATGCATGATTTTGGTAAATGAGCCAGATCTTCCTCATCATAACCTAAATTGGAGGAAACTTTAAGTTCATTAGGAAGATCATTTGACCGCCTTTCCAATTTACAATAAATTATCTTGATTGGTCAAATTTTACTTTCAATAACACCATGGCCACTTTGTGTATAAGAGATCGTATTTTCTTCAATTTTAAAGATATGAGCTCTCACACCTCAACACAACATTATTTGGGAAGACTAAGTAGTACAGAGAGTGATCCTTGGGTATAGAGAGTTCATTTTATCATTTTTCTCATATAAGTTTCTATACATATAGAGAGTTTCTAGGGTTATGGAGTTCGGATGTACGATCATGACCAAATCGTTATTGGATTTAGCGCTAGCCGATCGTGTCCATTGGTTGTCTCCAAGACGTGCCAATTATGCTCCCAGTTCAACCCGTTTGAATTTTCAATGATTTCTAAGTCATTATGAAATAATTTATTGAAATCAAGATGAAGCTCAAAGAGTGGCTTGTTCTCGTTTTACGTGGGGTGTCTACGGCGTTTTAAATTCACTTTGTTCGTCCATTTTGTCTGATCATTTTAAGATATGAGCCCAAAAGTACAACCAATCCAAATCTTAAGTGGACCACACCACAGGAAACAGTGGTGATCGAAGGCCCACCATTAAAAAAATTTTGAGGCCACCGGAATGTTTATTTCCCTTCCAACCGGTTGATTGGAGGACGGGGATTGCGTCCTACTCCTACCAAGACGGACTCGGTACGGTGAGGGGCTCTATAGGGTATGTGTTTTATCAATGCCGTTTCATCCATTTTAAAAGATTATTTTAAGGCAAATCCAAGGCTAAAGTGGGCCAAACCATAGGAAGCAGCTGTCATGGTTGAAACCTTACTAGGGACCACCATGATGTTTATTTTCCATCCAACCTGTTCACAATGTCGTATAGACCTGGATGAAGGGAAAACACAATTACCAGTTTGATCAAAAACTTCTGTGGCCCCCAAGAAGTTGTCAGTGGTAGGCATTCAATCCCCACTGGTTTTTGTGGTGGCCCACTTGAGCCTTGGATTTTCTTCCTTTTTGGGCTCATACTTTAAAATAATATTTTAAAATGGATGGACTGTGTGGATAAAATATATACATCACGGTGGGCTCCATAGAGCCCTTGACATGATCGAATCCGTCCGGAAGGGGTAGGATCACAATCCGCGTCCAAACTTGGAAGGCCCGAGACTCCAGCCCAATGTCCTGCAAAAACAACGGTTAGGGAGACCATTGAATGTGCAAGAGCATTCACAATAGCAGATAATAAAAAATTCTTGGTAGGTTAAAACATATATATACATATGTGATGAATAAGATGAATAGATATAATTATCTTACAATTAATTTACGACCAAAATTCAAACCATAACCTTAAAAATTGCACTCCCTCTAAAAATTCAAGATATTACACATTTGGCTTAGTTTTGAATTTTTTTTATAAAAAAAAAAAAAAAAAAAAATGAGCATTTTATCATCCAAGTGTCAATCATAGCCTAATATATTCATCCAAAACCTGACTAGCAGAGTAGAGGGGAAGACTGAAGAGCGACAGTGAGCCGTCCCGTCCCCCGCCTACGGATTGGTTTCACAGCCGCGAGGATGCGGATCGCCGGTTAACACCATCAGAAGATACTTGTTACGTACAAGACGATTCTCTGTGGGCCCCACCATGATTTATGTGATTTATCCGCACGGTTCATCCATTTTTCCAGATCATTTTAGTACATGAGCCCAAAATTAAGGTTGATCAAAATATCAGATGGACCGTACCACAGGAAACCGTGGTGATTGAACACCCACCCACCGTTAAAAACTTCCTGGGGGCCACAAAAGCTTTTAATGAATCTGATATTTGTTTTTTAACTTCATCTGGACGATTTTGACCTAATCAATAGATTGGATGGCAAATAAACCTTACAGTGGACCTTAAGAAGTTTTCAATGGTAAGCATTCAAATAGCATTATTTTCTATGGAGTGGTCCATTGAGATCTGGGTCCACCTCAGTTTTGGGCTAATGTATTAAAATAATGATCCAAAATGGATGGACGGCATGGATAAAACACATGCATCATTGCGGGGCCACACAGAACCGTTCAATGCCCACCGCAGCACTGAGGTGTTACCCGATAACACCATAGTGGGTGTTATTCTGACAACGCGGGGCCTACCTTAGATGTATTTTTTATATGTCCATGCCGTCCATCTGTTTTTTCATTTCACTTCATGCGGCTATCTCAAACCTTAAGAAGAATCTCAGGTGGACCACACCACTAAAAACAATGGTGAATGATCATTAAAAAATATATATGGGCTACAAAAGTTTTTAGATCAATCTGATCTTTGTATTTTCCCATCAGCAAGATCTTCTTGACATTATCAAGAGGTTGGATGTAAAATAAGCATTACGAAAACCTTACGACAGGTCCTTTGGAAGTTTTTAACGGTAAGGCGTTCAATTACTATTTTTTCCTGTGGTGTGGTCCACCTGAATTTAGATCTGCTTATTTTTGGGACCCTAGCTTAAAATAGGCTGGAGAAACGGATGGACGGCGTGGATATATAACACATCATCAAGGTGGTCACCACGGTAAGGGTTAACACCTAATCCGCTTCCGCAATCGAGGTTCCAGCCCGACCGAGATTCCGCCAACAGGGACGGCAAGAAGGCCAGGTCACCGGGAAGGGACTGGGCTTCGGTGGTTCCCGATCGTGGGGCCGATCTTTATGTATGTGTTTTAAATCCACGCTGTTCATCCATTTCACCAGATCATTTTAAGGATACTAGCCCAAAAATACAGCCAATCTAAATATCAGGTGGACCACACCACAGGAAATAGTGGTGATTGAACGGCCACCATTAAAAACTTATTGGGTCCACCGGAATGTTTATTTCCTATCCAACCGGTTGATAAGGTCACAAAAACCTGCATGAAAGGACTATGAAAATATCAGCTTGATCCAAAACTTTTGTAGCACCAGTAAGATTTTAATGATCAATTATCATTTCCTGTGGTGTTGTCCAGTTTTAATTTGAATCTGCTACATTTTTGGGTTCATACCCTTAAAATGATAAGATAAAACGGATTGACGGCGTGGATATAAGAATCATACATCAAAGTGGGCCCCACAGTCAGGGATCCTCCGAAGCAGCGTTCTCCGGGACGGACTCGGTCTGGTCAGGGGCTCTGCAGGGCCCACCATGATGTATGTATTTTATAAACGCCGTCCATCCATTTTAAAATATTATTATAAGGGATTAGCGCAAAGAGGAGCCCAAATCCAAGGCTCGAGTGGGCCACACCATAGGAAGCAGCGGTGATAATGTTGCCACAGTTGAAACCTTACTAGGGCCCATCGTGATGTTTATTTACCATCTAACCTGTTCATAAGGTCACATAAACATGGATGAAGTGAAAACATGAATATCAGTTTCATTAAAAACTTCTGTGGCCCCTAAGAAGCTTTCAACGGTAGGCATTTAATCCCCATTATTTCTTGTGGTGGCCCACTTGAGCATTGGATCTTCCTACTTTTGGGGCTCATATTTTAAAATAACCTTTTAAAATATATGGACAGTGTGGATAAAATACATACATCACAGTGGGCCCCATGGAGCCCCTAACAGGACCGAGTCCGTCCGGGCGGGGTAGGATCGCAATCCACGTCCAAAATTGGAAGGCCCGAGACTCCAACCCAATGTCCCGCAAAAACAACGGTTAGGGAGACTGCCCATGTTCAAATAAAACAAGTCAAAAGATCAAATGGTCGAAACGTACCAACCTGATAATTTCCCTTTTGGGTGTCCCAATCCATGGCCAGGCCCATCCATTGAACGGTTTGGATCATTAAAAAATGATCCCCATATCCAAACTTGGATCATATTGTATCCAATCACAGCACCACAATCCGGAATCAACGGCACCAATTGTATTAAATTTGGAAACATGCAAACAAATTCCTTACGTGTCCGGATCCCTTATTCCCTCAATTCAAAGATGATCTGAATCACGTTTCCTTTCTCTATGTATATAAATACACGCAGTCTCTCCCTCTCTTCTATCCTTCCACCATCAGCTGACATTTTTGGGTGGAAGGAATAAAAGAAAGATGGTGAAGAAGCCCAGTTCCGTTTTCTTCTTCTTCATCTTCTCTCTCTTACTATGCATTTCTCCATTGAAAATCGATGCCAGACAAAGCGACGCTCTCAAGACGTTCTTGAAGAAGCGTGGGCCCACCAACGACCGCCCTTTCGAGACCGAAGTCGTCGAATCAGATCATCTTCTTATTCCCCAGCAAGGATCAAAGGAGAAAGACAAGATCATAAAGCTACCAGGCCAGCCAGAGAATATAGATTTTGCTCATTATGGAGGTTATGTAACTGTCGATGAGAAGACCGGTAGGGCTCTCTTTTACTACTTTGCTGAGGCTGTGGAATTTCATCATGCCTCCAAACCTCTCCTCTTATGGCTCAATGGAGGTAATTAATCTAGATTATCGTTGTTGCTAATGATAAACAGTGGTAGGTGTTTGATCCTTGTCAATGTGTATATTTGATTAGGATCCACGTCGAATTGAAATAAGAATTTGGTTTAGGCCGTGTTTGGATGTACAAGTGCATTTGATTGCAAAATCCTAGCATTCCAAATGAGGAATTAGCCTTTGAATTGGTAGCCGACTCAGATAATGAAGCCTTAATATTAATAACAAGTACAATTTGGTTGTTTCCATATATTGCACTGACCATTAGGATTTTATTCGATCGTGCATCCAAACGCGCCGTTATCAATATTAATTCTGATTAAGGTTTATGTCTTGTTGAGCAATGGAAGAAATATGATAGTTCTTCCATTGTTTCATGTGAATGCAATTAAGGATAATCTCTCTGATCATCACCTTTTCCTTTATTAAATGCTAAGGAAAATACAATCTAGTTGTTTCCACATATTGTAAAAATTATTTTGATTCAGTTGGATAGTGCATCCAAACATACCCTTAACTATATTAATTGCAATAAACATTTATGTTTATGTCTTCTTAGGGCCTGGTTGTTCTTCACTTGGGTTTGGAGCAATGGAAGAATTAGGACCTTTTCGAGTAATGAGCGACGGTAAAACACTCTATCGGAACAAATACGCATGGAACAAAGGTGGGATTATTCTTATTTTTAATTTTCATTTTTCTTCTCTTGATTTTGGGCTTCTTTTTTTTTTTTACTTTGTCTAATGTGTTGGATTGGAACGGTGCTGTTACAGTAGCGAATGTGTTGTTCTTGGAGTCACCGGCTGGGGTGGGGTTTTCCTACTCAAACACGACGTCAGATTACGATCTGAGCGGTGACAGACAAACAGCAAAGGATGCTTATGTGTTCTTGGTGAACTGGTTGGAGAGATTTCCAGAGTATAAGAATAGAGATTTCTATATAGCAGGTGAGAGCTACGCTGGCCATTACGTTCCACAGCTTGCATATTCCATCATCAAACACAATGAGCTTGCAAACAAGACCAGTATCAATCTCAAAGGAATCACTGTATGAAAACTCTCTCTCTCTCTCTCTCTCTCTCTCTCTCTCTAACGTTTTACCAGATTGCTGTGGGGCCACGGCTGATCCACGCCGTCCACGGTGTTCTTAGACCAATAAATTCACGTGCATGGTGTGACCCACCTGATGAATGGGTTTGACGGTATACACACAATACGGTGGGCCCCACAAAAAGTGAGGAAGGTTTTATCGTTTGGGCGTCCTCTTCCAATTGTTCCTCCTCGTGGTGTGGCCCCCACCTGAGTTTCTATTGCTTGGCCTATGCAAGTTTCCATTCGGGCCCATCTATTGGACGGGTTGCATCTGATGCACAGTTCCCGTAGGTCCCCACAACAGCCCACCTCATCTTTAGATCAGGGCATGGATCGCCTTCTGATGAATGGCCCTGATCTTTCACACGTGTTAAGTCAGTAAGCGTGTCGCGAATTGCGTCCCTGTAGTACTTTTCAATTTATGCGTGGAACATACTTCTGTCCAACGTTATGCAATCATAGACTCTGGAACTATTCCCGAGAGAAGATTGAATATCCCCCAAATCAGGGCACACGTGTGATATATCGATGTGGGGTTCGTAGTCAGTATGACAGGGCGTGGAAAGTAAGCCGGTCCACTCATCTTTAGGCCATGTAGACCGCTTTTTCTTCTTTCAAAGCTTCCATATACAGTAGCATACCTAATGAGTGGATAACCTGATTTTTGAGCCACACAAATGGACGTTGAACCTTTAAACTAAGGCAATGGTTTTTTTTTTTGTCAAATCCATTTCTACCAGATATATATTATCTGGTGGCGAACCTGACTGATGAATGGATGGGCCTCACGTGTATACGTTGAATGATTTTGTCTCTAGTAATAATATGGTGGTGAAGCACGTGATGAGTGGACCATCCTTATTTTCAGCTGTACATCAATGCTGCCTCTGACGAGGATGAACCATGTGCCACCACATGGTGAAAGACGACTCGGATTCCGTAGGTACACGGCCAGTATCCGGTCGGTGCTGGAAAAGCCCTGTGGGCCCACCATGATGTATGTGTTTTAACGACTCTATTCATACTTATTTTTTTTACTCTCTTATTACGCTACGTTCCTAATTATATCGTATCCAAATTTTGGATGGACCACACCACATGAAACTGTGGTGATTGAACTCTCACAGTTAAAAGCTTCCTACGGCCCACTGTAATATATATTTATTTTCTATTTTAATGGTGTGCGTTCAATAACCACTGTTTTCCTATAGTATAGCCACAGATCTACCGCATTTTTAGAATCATGGCGTAATATGAGCTCTTGAATTGGATGGACAGAGTGAATAAAACACATGCATCATGATGATGAAACAACAGCTTTTCCAGCACCCACCAGCATGGAGGTGTAGGTACTGTGCGTGTCACTACCGAATCTGAGTCTCCAACACACTTAGGGAGTGTCACCCTTACCGTGTGGGGCTCACCTTGATTTTTTTTTTCATATCCAAGCCGGCCATCCGTTTATTCAACTTGTTTACGTACGTTGTCCCAAAACTTAAGCAGATCCAAATCTATGGTAGACCACACGACTTTAACAATCATTAAAAGCTTTTTGTAGGCTATAGGAGTTTTGGATCAAGTTAATCTTTTTATTTTCCCTTCATCCAGTTCCCCTTGACCTTAGGATGACAAATAAACATTATGGATCTGCTTACAGTTGGCCTTGGGAAGTTTTTAATGGTGAGCGTTTAATCATAATTGCATATTGTGGTGTGGTTTATTTTAGATTTGGATACGCTTATATTTTTAAAATGTTGTTTCAAAATAGGCTATAAAAACTAATAGAAGGAATGGATACACAACATATTATCAAGGTGGGTCATACGTAAGAGTAACACTCGCTTACCCAAATAACAAGTAATCCGAATGGTACGAGGGATTTGGATTGAGTTTTTTCACCTTTTACCCACAAACTTTTTTGAACGACCGAAACTTTATTTTCTGATTCTAAACTTTCGGGTTTTTATCGGACAAGAATACTACTACAATACAAACCCATCTTCTGAAATCTTCTTTCCTCTTCATAAAAGAATACTCTTATACCAAAAACTCATTTTCTGAAATTTTTTAATCTCTTCCTACGAGAATACCCTTATACCAAAAACCCATTTTCCTTTAATCTTCTCCTCTCTTCCTATTTCTTTTTAAAATTTTATCTTTTTTATTTATAAAGTTTACATTTTTTTTGCATGAGAATACACTTGCTACCACAAACAATTACTTTTTTTTCTTCATTTTCTTATGTAAACAAATGATGAAAATGGTGCCTCCATCGAAGAAGTCACGCATTGTAGGTATATTTGAACAAATTTTTCTAAATCCTAAATCCTAAAATTTTGCAATTGCCCGAGTTCTCGATCAATTTCATCGAGTTCTCAGTCAATTTCACTGAGAAGTCCTCCAAATTGGAAAGTAAAGTTTTGATTTCACCGAAAATTCGGTCAATTTAGAGGATTTCTTAATCAATTTCATCGAGTTCTCGTTTAATTTTTAGCGAGTTCTTGAGCAATTTCATTGAGAACACTCAGGCAATTTGATGGATAACTTGGGTAATTTGATGAAAGACTATATGAAATTGACCAAGAACTCGTGCAAGTGCAAATTTTTAGGGTTTAGGGTCTAGAAAAATTTGTCCAAATATATCTGCAATGTGTGGCTTATTCGATGGAGTCACCATTTTTGTTCTTCGTTGACAAAAGAAAATGAAAAAAAAAAAATAACGGTCTGTAGTAGCAAGTGTATTCTTGTCCGAAAAAATATGTAAACTTTATATATTGAAAAGATAAAATTTTAGAAAGAAATAGAAATAGAAGAAAATATTTAAGGAAGGGTATTCTCGTAGGAAGAGAGGAGAATATTTCAGAAAATGGGTTTTTGGTAGAATGGTATTCTTGTATGAAGATGGGAGGAGATTTCAGAAAATGGGTTTGTATTGTAGGGGTATTCTTGTCCAAAAAAACCCTAAAGTTTAGAATTTGAAAGTAAAGATTCAAAAAAACTAGGTTAAAGGTAAAGTTTACATTGAGAAAAAAAAAATCATTTGGAATCGTAATTCCATTTTTTTTTAATTATTTTATACATCTCCCATTTTTTATCAAATGGCGGGAGTAAATGCACGTTTTCTAATTAAATATTTATTATGAAAATTTATTAAAATTTCCCTAATTAAATTATTTACTTCTATAATTAAAATTTTTTAATTTAAAATCAAAAACAGTAAATCTAGATCCACATCTAGATGTAATATTCACTTATATACGCACCTAGTATTTATGGTAATTTATTAAAATGACCCTTTTTAAATAGAATTAAATATTTAAAATAGAAAGGGTAATTTTATAATGTAAAATATCTTAAAAGGTAGCAAATTAGCTGTTATATTGATGTTCGTCACCATTTTATCCAATAAGTGCTTGAGGAAGGAGGTATGACTTTGGAAAAAATTCACATCAGTGTGAATCCATATTACATGCGTAATCTGAATCAACATGCCCGACTAACTTGTCCTTTATACCTCGAATGTATCAAAGTAGTCATTTCACCACTTACTAGTGTTTGCTGGGGTTTAACATGTATCCGCTCACAACATCAATTGCTTGTGAAATATCTAGTCTCATACAGACCATGGTATACATTAAACTGCCCACAACATTCGAATAAGGCACACAAAACATATCCTGCTTTTCCTTATTTTCTTTAGGACATTGTTCTAAGAAAAGCTTGAAGTGGGTCATATGGGGAACGCTAATTGGCTTTACCTTATTCATCCCATACTTGATCAACACCTTCTCAAGGTATTATAACTGAGATAACCAGAGCATGCTCCTCTTCCTGTCTCTATGAATATTTATACTGAGAACTCTTTTTGCAGCCCTCAGATATTACATCTCTAATGTCCCTGATAACCGAGTCTTTAGTACATTGATTTCAAACATGCTATGACTAGAGATCAACATGTCATCAACATATAATACTAGGATGATGAACTTGTCATTATTTATACATTGATTTCAGATATGCTATGACTGGAGATCAACATGTCATCAACATATAATACTAGGATGATGAACTTGCCACTATTTAGCGTCTTGTAATAGACACAATGATCGTATTCACTCCTAGTAAATTTCTAGCTTAACATGAAATAATTAAATTTTTTATACAACTGCTTAGGCGACCGTTTTAAACCGTACAACAACCTCTTTAACCTGCAAACCTTGTTCTCTACCCCTTGTACGTTATAGCCATTTTGTTACTTCATTTAGATCTGGTCTTCCAATTCCCTGTGCAAGAATGCAATCTTCACATCCATCTATTCTATCTCTAGATCATATTGGGCAACTAGTGCTAATACGAATCTGATATATGCTTATTTTACAATCGATGCCAATATCTCTGTAAAGTTGATTCCTTCTTTATAAGAGTAACTCTTCGCCACCAACCTTGCTTTGTATCTATCATATTTTTTTCTTGAAAATTCACTTGCACCTAATCACTTTTCAGCTCACTAAAAGCTCCACCAGCTCTCGTGTGTTGTTCTTGTACAAAGAGTTCATCTCATCATCTATTGTCGTCTTCCGCTTTTTTACATTAAGCTCATCAAGAGCCTCCTGAAGAGTAGGAAGATCCCCATCATATGTAATGAGGGCATATACGATATTAGAGTCGTCCCTATATCACATCGATAACCTGCGATCTCATGGTGGATTCCTTCTCATAGGTGGCTGCTCCACCTACTCCTGTACATCTGTCTGCGTATCTATCTATGCTTGAGTATTACCTATGTCAACCTAAACATCCATGGACCAAGCTTTTCGGTTCCTTTTGCTCACCCTTCTCACTCTTGCGGAATAGGGACCCTTTGTCGAAGTTGACGTCCCGACTAATGATGATTTTACTTGTAACCTTATCATACAACCTGTAACCCTTCACACCACCATCATAGCCAACAAAGATATACTTTTTAGCTCTTTAATCTAGCTTATCTCTCTCAACTTGACGGTACTTAAGAGTAATCCTCACAACTAAATATACACAAATCCAAGTAGTCAACCTTATGGCCACTCCATACTTCTTCTGGAATCCTGTAATCAATCTTTATAGAAGGAGACCGATTCACCAAATAGTAGGCCTTAGTCCATATGTCTTTGACCAACCCAGCATTACTAAACATGCATTGGTAGGGGTGTACACCGAGTCGAATCGAGTCGAGCTGGCCTCACATTGAGTCGGCTCAGCCACTAGCTAACCTTAACTCAAAATCAACTCAGCTCGGTCCTCGAGCCTAACGAGCCAACTCGACTCGGTTAGGTCAGTAGCTCGGGCGAGTTCGAGCCAAGATCGAACCGAGTTCGCCTGTGCAGCATTTTCACAAACACATGGACTACACTTTCAAAACCTCACTGTATGTAAAACGACAGCAGTGGTTTTACAAGTATTTCATCAAAAACCTTCTAAGCAACATAAAAATCAAGAAAAAAATGGTATTTGTTTCATGTACATACCTTCCTTGCCACCAGCCACACTTTGTTGAGTCATTTCATCAAACACTTGGTGAGCAACATCAATATCAAAGTAACTAAGTCACTGAATTGGTTCGATCCGAGTTCGATTCGAGTTGGGTTCAATCCGAGTCGAATCGAGCTTGGGCAAGCTCGAACTCAGTTCGAAATTTTTTTCAAGCTCAAAAAATCAGCTCAACTCGGCTCGAACTCAACTTCGAACCGAGTCAAATTGATCTTTTTCAAGTTGAGTCAAGTCGAGCGAGTTAACTGAGCTAGCTCAGTTCATGTACACCCCTATGCATCGGGCCCTCTCTAAGAGAGTCTAATTCATCCACTCAAACACACCATTTTGTTCGGGCATGCGGCGCACTATGTTGTGCCTTATGATCCCTTAATCCTTAGAAAATTAATTAAATTCAGTAAAAGTAAATTCACCACCATTATCAGTCCTTAAAACTTTCACTTTTCGCATTGTCTGCTTTTCCACCATGGCCTTCCATTATTTGAAATTAGTGAAAACCTCAAATTTGTGTTTCATTAAATAAACTCAAACTTTTCGAGAGTAGTCATCAAGGAATGTGACAAACCATGACAACCCTCCGACAGAGACCACAGGTGACGGCCCCTATACATCAAAATGCACATAATCAAGCACACCCTTACATATATGTTTTCTAAATTTAAAAAATAGCCTAGATTGTTTACCATATATACAATGCTCACATATATTTAAATCAAAACATTTAAAAGTTGGAATTAAACAACAATCAGAAAGTACATTCATACCCCGCTTGCTCATGTGGCCCAGACATGCATGCCACTTACGTGTAGACGTGGAATCCACTACAGCTGCTGCACATCCACCTATTGACGTACTCCCGATCAACCTGTAAAGATTATCATGTCTCTGTGCTTTCAATCCTATGAGTGCCCCCTTTGAAACTTTAAGGACAACATTGAAACTGGTGAATCTATACCCAATTACCTCAAGTGCAGCAAGAGATATCAAATTTTTCTTCATATTAGTAACGTGCCTCACCTTAGTCAAGGTACACTCCATCTCATCAAACATGTTGATGTGAACATTGCCAATACCAACAACATTATAGGCATTGTCATTGCCCATAAATACATGGCCACCATCATATTCTTTGTAACTGGTGAATCAACTCTGATGAGGAGTCATGTGATGTGATGTTCCTGTATCCAAAATCCATTTGTCCCTACGGTCATCGTGTAGGTGTCCGATCATGGACATAGACAAAACATTTGCTCTGCTCGTTCCTTTATCAAATGTGGCAGTGTTGGCCTCCCTAGAAGAAGCTTTTAAGTTCTTTTTCTTTACTTTAAGATTAGTACAATCCCTCTTCATGTGCCCTGACATCCCATAATTCCAGCAATTTAACTTTCCCTTGCCTTTGCTCTTGGATTTGGAAGTCGATCGAGAAGATCATATATCCCGCTTAGAATTTCGACCCCTCGTAAATAATGCATCAGTAGAAGCTCCCATGCTACCTTTTTCTTTCTCATTGCCTTTCCCTTAAGGGCTGAAATAATGGTATCGATACTAAGGGTTGTGTTATTGGTGCATAAGATGTCTTTAAAATACTCATACGAAGCTGAGAGTGAATTCAACAAGATACACGCCTGATCTTCGTCATTAACTACTACCTCTACATCCAATAATTTGCAGATTATCTTGTTAAAATTGGTATTGTGGGCCTCAACATCCCCTCTTTCTACCATCTTAAAGTTGAACAACTGCAACTTTAAGTGCAGGCGATTTTCAAGGGACCTTTTTGTATAAATGTCCTCTAACTTCGCTCACAAACTTGCCTAAATAGACATCTTGATTGGATGATGATTAGAGTGATCTTAGGGAGAAAGTTATAAGCATCATCCGTTTATGTCTATTGTATGGGGTTATGTATGATGTCCTATATAAGGAATCTCCCATCAAGATGTGGAAAAGTTAGAAGACCTATATATGTCGAACTCCCTAATGAATAAGTTGTTTGTAAAGAAATAACTTTTGGGGCTGAAATTGAAGGAATGATTGGATCTCGCAGAGCACATAAACTTGTTTACAAAGCTATGTAACAAATTGGTAAGGCTCAGAGAGACGATCTTAGAAAAAGACAATAAGGTACTACTACTAACATCGCTTCCCTTGTCATACGACCATCTCATCATTACTCTCTTGTATATGAATAATATAGTGAAGCTTGAAGAAATCATTGTAGTGCTCATTTCCAACGAGATATGGAAGAACTCGAGTGATGAGGACTTAAGTATAAGGGTTAGTCGCGAAATGGGGTCAGCAACATGGGCGATCTGTGGAGCGATCTCAGTCTAACGAGAAGAAAAGTCCATATCGAAATCGAAGGCAAAGGACAGATGCTTTTATTGGGACATAAATGGGCACTTTAAGAGAGATTACCATAAATGAAAGGATAACATAGAAAGTAAAAACAAAGGAAAATGTAACACAACTAAATCAGCGAGTGTAGTAGAAGAGAACTCAAAAGGAGACCTCTCGGTTTCTTCATATGTGAGTCGTCTCTCAGACATTTGGATTCTAGATTCAAGATGTTTATCACATATGTCCAGATATGATTTGGTTCAATTACTAAAAGTCCTATAATGGTGAAAGTGCTCTGATGGGCAATGACGCAGCATGTTAGGCCTCAGAATAGGGACTATCAAGGTAAGGATGTTTAACAGAATCATTCAAACTCTAAGTGATGCCAGTCATGTCCCAGAGCTTTAAGAAAATTTAATATCCTTGAGGGTTTTAGATACGAACGGTTGCACATTCACCGCATCTGCCAGTTTAATGAAGGTCACCAGAGATGCAATGATGTTAATAAAAGGACATAAGTTGGTCGAGAACACATTTATGGGTGAGGTCGCTACTACCTCATACGCAGAATTTGGTAAAAATGGTACAAATATATGTGGCATATGCAGTTAGGTCATATGAGTGACAAGGGCATGACGGAACTCCACAAACGGAAACCCTTAACGGGAGTTAAGGCATGCAAGATGGATTTTTGTGAGCATTTCAATATAGGCAATCAATGTATACACTACAGGAAATTGCACCGACGACATAATTCGTCATTATTTTATCTTTTTTCGTCAGTAATGATTATTACCAATGAAACCTGTCATCAGAAAGATCATTGTGATAAGACCGTGGCTAAAGGCTTTTTCCGACGAAATATGACTTCGTCGACAATGGTAAAACAAATACCGACGACTAAAATCGTCGGCAAAACATGTTGCTTTTGGTAGGAAAAAATAATATATTTCGTTGGTAAACACAGCTTATACCAATGAATATTTTCGTTGGTAAAACTGTGGATTAATAATACCGATGAGTATGTTCATTGGCATAAGCCAGCTATTACAGATGAAAGAATTCGTCAGTATATCTCATATATAAATCATTAGTATTAATTTTTACCTACGAAATATTTCGTTAGTATAAGTCTTCGACTTACTATTACCAACGAAATATTTCGTCGGTAATAGTCCTTTTCTTCCCAGTTTCATTTATTTTCAAAATTCAGGAAAAAATTCCTAATATACACCTGTAAATATACCTGTTATAATAGATTTTCATCATATTCACATCCACATCCATCCAAACATAAACCATATCCATCCATACATAAACAATCCTATCCACATCCACATACAACCCACATTCATCCACACACAAATACATATAAGTTTAACATTTATATATAAAATAAATTATAAATAAAATAAAATAAATCAAAAAAATGAAGGCGGAAGTGGTAGGGCATCGGTGGCAAAGCGTGCAGCGAGAGCCTGAAACATCTCCTGCATCCATCGCTCATGCTCCACTCACATCTCCTCAATTCTCCTCTCCTGCTCCTCCCGTCGCCTCTCCTCCTCTCTCCTCCTTTGCTCCTCCTCCTCCCTACACCTCTGCTCCTCCTCTCTCCGCCTCTACTCCTCCTCCCTACACCTCTGCTCCTCCCTCTACCTCTCCAGCTGCTCCCTAATCTCATCGATGACAACCCATAACTGCTAAACCTCTCTCTGCCATATCAGCTCGGTGTAGAGTGCTCTCCCCAGCGACGGATCGGCTGGAGGCAGCTTTAGCAGGTGTCATAAGCTTAGCACCATGGCCAAGCCCATGCACATATCCAGAACGGGTGCCAAGCACCTCGCTAAGGATATCTGGCTCACTCTGTTGACTACCATCGAGAGTGGGCTGACTGCATATGGTGTCCATCGCCGCCTGTAATAAAAATATATGAATTTTCATAACAAATAACATTATTATAAATCAATGCAATTAAATTTTACAATGTAAGGATTTTTACCCAATTCTCATTGGCTCTAGGATGAACCCAAGATCCCATCACCTGCCGACAGTGAGTCCCTCTGTAGAGGTCCACTAATCCAGGCTCCTGGCCGGTGATGGAATCTCGCTGCTCAATCAAAAGGACAATAGAGTTAATATAAATGCATAAAAAGAATAGATCAACTTAATAATAACTAGTAATTTCTTACCATGTCATAACAATGTCGTACAAATGACTTCGAACCAGTTACATGGTTCACTTGTAACTTTTTCCTGTTCGTAGAATTTATTCTGCTCCTCTTCTGAATACATTATTCATAATACATTGTTATTAATTGTAAATTTAATTGTTACCTTAAGAATTGTAAATATGTAAATATTACCTAAAAAGCCTCAGCTGAAAATCTCTCGCAGAGTATCCGCCAGTTGTTTATAGTCACATGAGGCGGTGTGGACAATACGGCCTCATCGTGAGTCTTGCACCGCTTGTACTGCTGGTATAACACTCCGTGGTACTCCTTGAACTGCTTCCTGACCATGTCATCGACGGCATGGAAAATGTATAGAACACTCAAATCTAAGATAAATTTATCCTGTAGTTTTATAAATAATAGATCAAGGCAATAAACTTATTAAGAAAATAACTTAACTGTAAATGAACTTTCACAAAAAAAAATAATTTACTAAAATTTACGGTAAGGCGCTGACGAATGAGCTGCCATACATCATCTGTCACATCTGCCTAACAGGGGTGATGGTGGGGATCAGAGATCGGCATACGACACCGACCTCCGATATAAACAACCTGAATTGTCTCCAACAGGTCTAAGGCAGTCCTGCGAGAACTCTACCGTCACCCTACCCTCACACATAAGTTACTCTAAAACTAACCCACACGTGGGTCCACGTCCTCGCCAGCTGGTCGACGATGTTATCGCAAAAGAAATATGTAAGTCTAAACATAAACAAAAGTCACTAAAAGAAATATATGTCTAGACTTACATGCAGTGTCTGGTGTATGCGCAACTAAGGGATCAGACGCCTATGATGCAGCATGTGACGTCGATATTGTCTCCCTCACATCACTAGTGAAAGGGGTAGATCCAGTGTATGAACAACCTGATTTCCCACCTGGTGCCATGACTGAATATGTGCAAACTACGAACTTATAAATTTAAACAATGTTAGTATAAGTGTATGAACATCAATATAATAAACACACTAAAATTTACAGTGCAAGTGGAATATACTAAAACATTATACAAGTAGTGTTGATGGTAGAATGAATTTGTGCTTATGCTTAGAGAGATGATTAAAATATGATTAAACCATTACACTATAATGCAAGTAGAATATAATAAAACCGTAAACATTCTAGTAAAATTTAGAAATTCTATTACACATTGTCATTCTATATTAAATACATGTATTTCATTATAATACAAAACAACTTCAGATCAACTATCCAAAATATTCCCTGCGTAAGTTATCGTATGCTGCAGAAGTATATGTCAAGCTATATGAAGCACTCGACATTTTTACAGCCAACATGCTAGTCACAATAGGAGAAATCTGGTCTCTCGGGACTCCATTCAGATATACAAGTGACAAAACCGCATCTTCCATACGAAGTTTCCTATGGTTGTATTCTTCCATCAGGCCCGAAATTTCTTTGAGATTGTATAATCTTTCATCTGAGTCATCATCGATATATTCCTCCCTACACTCATCGACTAGACTGAGTATCTCTTTAGCCCTACTAGAAGAAAATAGGACCGGAAAGTCCATCCGCAACAGTTGATGAAGTATGCTGCATGCATCCGCTACGCTCCATTTTGAAGAGGAAATAATCAGAAATTAACTCAACTACAAATATGGATTATAAACAAGTCAATTAAAGAAATAAATCATGACTTGTAAAACATGTATACATGTAATAATCAAATTATTCAAATTAAAAAATGACATGTAAATCACGTGTACATTTAATAATCGTCGTCTGTATCACTATCGCATAGGACTATTTCTTTTTCACCATTACTATCGTTGATCAGTATTTCCTCTTCATCATCTGCAACATGTATTATTGAGGCATCAACATAATCAGGTGGCATATCATCTCTGTCCAATTACACCACATTAAAATCAACATTTGGATCAATCCATCTATCCCTAGATAGCATGTCTTCTTGATATGTTTGTTTAACCTTAGACGTTTCATTTTTCTCATCCTCGTTATCTTCAATGTCTGGTTTGGGAACATCAAATATGTTCCTAGGCTTTATTTTCTACATCATGTGCTAAGAGCCACCTAACTTGGTGTCAGCGAGGTAAAATACTTGTTCGGCTTGGCTGGCGATGACATATAGGTTGTCCTTAAACCACTTTCGGGATAAATTTATGCTCGTAAAGTATTCGTCAGTCTATATTCCCAACTTATTTCCAATGTCCCACTAATTTACATTTAAATAAGTACACCTGCTTTCTCATATAATAACTCAACTCAATAATATCCGTCAAAACGCCATAAAAGTCAATTTTTACCTCTTCATGCATTCCCTTCACAACCACCCCACTATTTTGTGTGGTCCTATACTTCTCACGCTCTTCAATATAGAACCGAATCTCATTTACAATACAACCTATATATCTAGATACACGTCTATCAGGGCCACACGGCAGTGAGTAGAGTGCATCAGATGCATCCGCAGAGTTGCTAGTGTGCAACGTCTTCATCTATTATCACGTACAAAATATAATTGTTTAGGAATTTTCTTAAGTTTACATATTGTGCAATAGAACAAAATTCTAAGTGTGGGACGATATAAGGTGAAATCTTACACATTTTATGAACCATTCTGAAAACTGATCCTGATGCATTCGATCATAATTTGTCTGGTATTAGGACTTCATCTTCTCGATGTGTTTGCTACACATAATTGGCACGTCATCAGCAAGAAACATTAAGATCATCGTATGTAGAGATACAATTATCGAGGGAAGACTTACTGTAAGTACAACTCTATTTCTTCACAATTACGCAACACATACCACCACGCCTTTGCTTGATTCCCAAGGTCCATATCCTGAAATGTCGGGGATCCTTAAAGGATGGACATTATGTGTGAATACAGATATGAGTCCTTGTTCATGCTCCTACCCTTCATCGGCATTCTGATCTTCTCGGTTGAATCTAGTCTCTATACCACCAAGATACATGGAGCAAAATGTCAGACACTCATTATCAATGTACGCCTCAACAATGAATCCCTCTGGACATGCCTTATTCCTCACAAATTGTTTTAGTGTGTGATGGTATCTATACACAAAATCACTATGTTATACATATGAATATATAGATATATGCAGTTTATGGAATGAATAAAAATTTTAATAGGTTCTATCACCTTTCAATCAGATACATCCAACGATATTGTATTAGGCCTGCAAGTTTTACCTCGTGTGGTAAGTGAATCGCTAGGTGTACCATGACATCGAAAAACGCATGTGAAAATATTATTTTAAGTTTACAAAGAATTATGACAATGTCCCTCTCCAGCCATTTAATAACATCTACATTTAACGATTTCAAACACATATCCTTAAAGAATATCCCCAACTCAATCAGCGATGCACTGATATCCTTGTTTAAGAATCCACGAATCACAACCGGTAGTAGACATTACGGAAGGACGTGATAATCATAACTTTTCATTCTTGTTACCTTACATTCCATAATGTTTACGCGCCAAGATATATTTGACGCATACCCATCGAGAAACTTCACCGATCTCAACCATTAACATAAATGATTTTTTTCTAGTTTTGTCAATGTGTAGCAGGCTGCTGGTATAATATATGAATTTTCATGTAGTTGTAAGTACAACTCTTTCCTTAAACCCATTGCTTGTAGATCCAATTGAGCCTTGAAACTGTCTTTTGTTTTCTTCTCTATGTTCATCAATGTTCCGAAGATATTGTCACATATATTCTTCTCAATATGCATGACATCCAAGTTGTGTCGCAATTTTAGATGACTCCAATAGGGCAACTCAAAAAAATGTTCTTCTTCCTCCAGTTATACTCTAATACTGTACGTTTCCTCTTCTTCAAGTGCGATGCCTTACCAAATCTAAATTCTCCAATGTTACTCAATTGTTGTATCACATCTTTTCCAAATACCTCTTTCGGTGGTAGTCTATGATCTTATTTGCCATCAAAGATCATCGTCTTCCTGCGCCAACTATGATCTTTCGGAAGGAATCGACGATGGCCCATATAACACATTTTTTTATCATGCTTCAATGACAATGAATAAGTCTCAATACTACATGTAGGACAAGCCAACTTTCCCTTCATGCTCCACCCAGACAAATTCTCATATGCGGGGAAGTCATTTATTGTACACAAGACCGCTACAAGCAATCAAATTGTTTGTCCTGCAAATGTATCATATGTCTTTACACTTTGACTCCACAACTCATTTAACTCATCTACTAACAGTCGCAAATACACATCAATATCATTCCCGGGTGACCTGGGTCCAGGAATAAGCAATGACATCATGAAAAATGACTCTTTCATACACAACCAAGGAGGTAAATTGTAGGACATAAGTACCACTGGCCATATCCTATACGAGCTACTTATGTTACCAAATAGATTAAAACCATCACTTGCAAGACCTAGTCGAACATTGCGAGAATTCTCTGCAAACCAGTCTATTGCTTGTCAAAATTTTACCAGGCTTTAGAGTCCGCAGGGTGCCTCAGTGTACTATCATCATGAATGTGTTTCTCCTTATGCCACCTCATATCTTTAGCCGTCTTGCGAAATGTAAACAATCTTTGCAATCTAGGTTTCAATGGGAAGTCCTTAACACCTTTTAGGATTTTCTTACATTTGGCTTCGTCATACTTCCACCTAGACTATCCACATTCTGGATACTGTTCAACATTTTCATGCTCTTTTCAATACAATACACAATCATTTATACATGCACGTATGGGGATGTAACCAAGGCCTAAGTCTCGCATCAAGGATTTTGCCTCGTAATGAGACTTAGGCAATATCTCACAGTCCGGTAATGCTTCTTTCAACAAGTTAAGCAGCATGTCGAATGATTTGTTACTCCAACGATTTATTATCTTCAAATGAAGTAACCTTGTAAGAAAATTTAACTTAGAGAAGTTCTCACACCCTGGATAAAGTAGACATTGCGCATCCCTCAACAACCTACTAAACTTTTCTAATTCGACATCACCCATAGAAGGAATATCCTGGCTACTACTTGTCGCTGTAAATTCAGTATCCGCAATTGTTCCCCTGAACACATCCCTTATGATATCTTACATATCTTCAACGTCTTCATCCTCGTCATCTGGCACAATTGGGTCAGTAAGGACTCCAGTGGCCTCAACTCGTTGGTGAAACTCTTCACCATGATAGATCCACCAAGTGTAACCCTAGCCAATCCCAACTATGAACAAATCGTCTTCTACTTTGTCTAAAGTCTTATGAACCATGTTCTTGTATTTTCGACATGGACACATAATCTTATTGCCTGAATATGCCCGATATTGCACAAATTCCTTAAACTCTTGAACCCCTTGTTTATACTCTAGGCCAAACCTATTCTTAGTTCACATCCAACTCTTATCTATCTCTACAATGAAAAGATTAGAGTCATTTTATGGAAATAGGTTTAAGATTAGGTTAGGGTTATAGGTTTAGGATTAGGTGTAGGTTTAGATTTAGGTTTAAGTTGGAAGTGTCCTGGTTTGTCAATTAGCGTGAGCGTTGAGTCAGCTAGACAGAGGAGCCCCACAGGAAGACTGATTAAGCGTCTGCCTCAACTGTATGTGTGTCCGAACTCGCCACAGGTAAATCTTAGCCTCACATCCTATGTCTCAAAACACCAGGTAATTAAACCCTTAAAATTGAATAGAACACCCTAAGGTTTTTGGTTAGAAAACTTTTTCAAACTTCAGAAAAATCTTTAAGTTTTCTACCTTTGTCGATTTATCGACAAGTGGTTCGATGAAATCAAACCCTGTTGTCAATGTCCTTGAAGCTTACTCGATCTTATCGAAATGAGGACCAAAGATGTCCAGCAACCACAAAGATATCTGGATTGAATTATCGATGGATCGATGGACTCATCGATATCTTCGAAGTTTGAATCTCGAGTCCATTGAGCCGACTCAATAAAATCGACATTTGGTTTGTTGTGTCCAAAGTTCTGTTAAGGCAGATCATGTAATCCTCGATATATCAAAGAGCTCTTCGATATCCTCAGAATTTAAATTTCAATGATATCCGAAGTGCCTCGATGATATCGAATTTGGACACAAATCTATCCAGTAAGTTTTCAGGTTATTTTTCTCTTGGATCGAGGGTCACTCGATAAAATTGATATTCAAATATCGATCATATCGAGGCATGGTTGATGTCAACGAAAGTGGACAAAAACTATCCAGTAAGCTTATAGGAAAAATTCCTTGGAATTTTCGATGAATCGACACTGCCCTCGATATCATCGATATTCAAATTTCGATGATATTGAGTAATGCTCAATCATATCATGTACTTGAAATATTTCAAAGGTAAATACTCACACTTTTTTAAATGTTGAGGAATCGAACCTCATGTCGATAAAATCAGAGTGCAAAATTCAATGACATCGACGCACATTCGATTTCCTCGACTAGTTGGCAAACAGTTTCAAAAGCGTTTGACAGTTGAGTTCGTGTCATCTAGCGGCCAGTCGATGCTATCGAGAGTATACGCTCGATGATATCGACCCTGCTCGATGATATCGAATGTTGAGGGTCAAATATTGCATATCAGACCCAGTTATTGCCTGGATTTATGAACATGGTACCGTTTAATAGCCCATTTTAATCATATTTGTGTTGCAGGGCGTATTTACGAGCCTGGACTGGGAAAAGGTACTGAGAGCATGGATTTAACGGTCTGAAGTAACCAAGGCAAGCGACGGACCCTAAGAGACCAAGATCAACAGATTTGCACGCCAGGGATCCAAGAAAATCAAGAAATTGAAGCTCAAGTGGGCTGAAAAGTGTCCAGAATGCAAGATCATAGGGTTCCCACCATCTGATTAGTTTGAAAATTTATACATGGTTTGAAGACCATAAATTAACCGTACACTTCAAAATTCAGCCTTTGGATCCCTAGGGAAGTGGCCCAACGGATAAATCAGGCCATAAATCTCTGATTCGGGGCCCATTTGATCACTAGATATGCTTCCAACTTGGGCTCGACCCATGAAATTATCTGGAAGAATGGACGGATGGAGTGGATTGCTCGAAACATCACGGTGGGACCCATTTACATGGGATGAGTGTGCATAGCACACGTGCACTGGAGGTGCACTGAACGCAAAGTCGGGTCAAACCGACTTTGACCCACACCACCCGACTCTCCTACACAGAAGGAAAATCTCTATATTTCCTTCGCAGCAGGGCACCCGCTGATGTTGTAGTGGCCCACCATCATCATCCTTTTGGGTGATCCAAGCCGTCCATCGTGTGAAGGCCACGATTTTATCCAAATACTCATTGCTTTGATGTGTCTACGCATGCCTCCAGGCTCACATCTACAAGGAATTCACCACTACGTCGACTGACGGTGTGGCCCATCCGAACCACGGTTTCTCTCCAAACTCGGGATCGTGATCAAGGTCAGATGCAGAGGCTTTTATATTGGATTGTCCTCTCCATATGATCAGTCTAAGTGGACCCCACCATGCATCAGTGCACCTTTGTTACGGACGTCCGTAAAAACCGAACGCCGCCCGGCCTTCTCAGGCTGTTGTGTGAGCTCGATCAGCGTCGGATTGGTAATCCGGACCGTCCATGAGATTCATTTGGTCCCCATCATCACGGCCTAGGTGGAGAAATTTTGCAATCCAATTTGAGATCAGTTTCGAGCGTTTAAACGTCGGACGAACGGCGGCGAGAAAAGTCAGGTGGACCATATCAAAATCACTCCAAAACCAGTCATTCCCACCCGAAATCTCGCCAAGAAGCTAATGGACAGTGGATTTTCTCGCCGACGCTGAACAGGGACCCACCAATCATCACAGCGCACGCCGTTTGCGCACGCCGTGCGTCCGTGATCACCGGACGCGGTTCGACGTTATGGCCCACCAGAATGACCCATTCGACCGATCTAGACCGTCCATATGAAAGCCAAGGAAGAGTCAAGCAACGCCACGATGCCAAAATCCAAGGATATGAGCGGTATGTCCCACAATTTTCATCGAAACACAAGTCAGTTGGCGGGTATTTCTACTGCGAAAGGTGTTGCGCACGCTGCCTGCGTAAACGGGACTTGCGCACTCTCTAGCCACCGTTTGGAGGACTGATAAAAGGAGAGGAAGCTTTGGGCATCAAGGGAGACCGGGAGGGAAACAGAAGAAAAGAAGAAAAGCTGTGGAGATGAGGTTTCCTTTTTCTTTTCCTTTTATTTTATTTCTGTCCTTGGATGTTTTTTTTCTCTTTGGTTCTAGCATGATCATGCTAGGCTAAACCTCTTAGCTAGGGCTAAGAGGTGAAGCTTGTAGCGTGATGGGAGAACTTGATGCATGTACCTTTTGTTTAGATTGAAGAGATCTTTGGTTTAATTTTTATTATGGGAATATTTGTAGTTTTTAATGGTCTGTTGTGACTGACATTACAATGGGTTTGCAATGGCTGTGAGTATTTCTTCTTCCTTATTTTGATTATGGCATTAGGAAGCCCTGTTGTTCACCATCGCCTCCTGGGCATGGTTGGATGGCGGTACCCTTCCTAACCTTCATAATCATCTGATTGGTTGAAAATTAGTATAATTCTGTTGTTGACTTTGTCTCCTGGGCATGGTTTGGTGATGGAATCCATTCTAATTCATATACCTTTCATCTCTTGAAAACTATATCAAAGGAAGTCTAGTTGATTTTCATGATTTTTGAAGCAGGCATAAGATCTCCCTGACCTCTACAAGTGGATCCTCTGAATCCCTAGTTCCCTTTCTCTGAATTATTTAAGTTTAGATTAATATTTCACCATTATTCCTCAAATCACAATTGGTTTAGATTTCATCTTAGCCTAGTTCTAGATCTGGTTATTTTCAGATAACGTACAGGTTTCAGTCCCTGTGGATTCGACCTCGGTCTTACCGAGTTTATTACTACATCACAACCCTGCACTTGGGGTGTGAACATCGAACTCTGTCATAAATGTGACCGTTTTATATTCGTTGGAACCTTTTGCCTATTTAATGAGAGCTTGCCCTTAGTTGTTTGTAGAGAAAATAGAGAGTGCTTTTGTGTATTTAATCCTAGATCATACACCCTAAGCCTTTTCTCTCATGAAAGTTCATCCTTCAATCTACCCTCATCATTGACATTCAATAGAGTGGATTGGGGAATGAACTTCCTCATTATAGGATCCTGCAGCTACTACCTTAATGGCAAATCATTAAGCTGGGATGCCTTAAATACATAGATGATGGGGATCACTCTATCTCCCTTATAGGAAAATATTTAATAGAGTAGGATTCCATCATAACCTTGACCCAACCCGTCGCCATGTATTAGTACATCTTCTAAGTTTTAGTTCAAGGGAGCTGAAGATTCTTCGTCATCAAAGGAGGAGATCTTCATCAATGCGCTGAATGGGACTCATCTACTTATCTATAAGTCATTAGAGTCCGGAGGACCCATGTGATCATTCCTTCTGTAAGATTGGTTCTAAGGTGTTTCTCACTCCTTGCAAGTCCTCATAGGAGACCTCCAGCGGGAGTGTACGTACGGTGATTTGGGTTGACCCTTGCTCTGTGGAGAGCATAAACTCTTAGGTCCTTGTGTAGGTCCTTGACCTGTGTGGTCTAAAACTTGGGTGCTTTGTGTTGACCCTTGCTCATGGGAGTCTAAACTGATGAGGTTCCTTGTGTGGATCCTTGGCCTGTGTGGCCTAAAAGTAGGGTGCTGTGTGTTGACCCTTGCTCATGAGATCATAAACTATGTCGTGTAAACATGCTGTGTCAACTTAGGTGTAGGTTGTACTGGTTAGAGGTGAACCTGATTTAAAATCTTCGGTTTGAGGTGAAACTGTTGTGAAACCTCCTTTAGTGAGATCCGGTACATTCAAGGGTTGAGTGCGTCCGTCGGAAGTGGAGTAGACAAGTAGTCGAACCACTATAAAAATGATTGTGTTTGAGATTTCTATTATCTTCTATTGCTTATGTGATTTTCTTAAATGTTTTCATATTTGATTATCTAAGATCACATCCCACACACAGTCACATCCATCATAAACTGATTTGCATCTTGTTTATCCTTCAAATAGTTTTATGACTGGATCCTCTATTTGGCTTGGAAGCCATTAGAGTTACTTTGAAGTAATCCTGATGCATGCATATTTACGTAGGATAAGATTGATAGGATTTTAAATAATCATAAAAATTAAAAAGTCCTATTCACTCCCCTCTAGGACATATTGGCATATTCCTACTTCAACTAAAGCGGTCATTACCGCAATTTCATAAGTTTAGGTTTAGGGATTCAAGTTCGGTTTCGGGTTCGGGATCGAGTTTAGGATTAGGTTTTCAAGTTTAGGTTTAGGTTTAGGTTAGGGTTATAGGATTATGTGTAGGTTTAGGTTTAGGGATTTGAGAATAGGTTTAGGTTTAGGTTAGGGTTATAGGTTTAGGGATTTGAGATTAGGTTTAAGTTTAGGTTTAGGGATACAAGTTCGGGATAGGGTTTAGGATTAGGTTTTCAAGTTTAGGTTTGGGTTTAGGTTTAGGTTTTGGTTTAGGGATTTGAGAATAGGTTTAGGTTTAGGTTAGGGTTATAGGTTTAGGTCTAGGTTTAGGGATTTGAGATTAGGTTTAGGTTTAGGTTTAGGAATTCGGGTTCGGGTTCGGGATCGGGTTTGGGTTTAGGTTTTCGAGTTTAGGTTTAGGTTAGGGTTAGGGTTATAGGTTTAGGATTAGGTGTAGGTTTAGGTTTAGAGATTTGAGTTTAGGTTTAGGTTTAAATTTAGGTTTAGGGATTCGGGTTTGGTTTCAGGTTCGGGATCAATTTAGGTTTAGGTTTTCAAGTTTAGGTTTAGGTTTAGGTTAGGGGTTATAGGTTTGGGTTTAGGTGTGGGTTTAAATTAAGTGAATTAAGTTTAGGTTTATAGGTTTAGGTTTAGGGATTTGAGAATAGGTTTAGGTTTAGGTTTAGGTTTAGGTTTAGGTTTAGGTTAGGGTTATAGATTTAGGTTTAGGTGTAGGTTTAGGTTTTGGGATTTGAGATTAGGTTTAGGTTTATGTTTAGGAATTTGGGTTTGGGTTCGGGATCGGGATCAGGTTTAGGTTTAGGTTTTCTAGTTTAGGTTTAGGTTTAGGTTATAAGTTTAGATTTAGGTGTCGGTTTAGGTTTAGGGATTTGAGAATAGGTTTAGGTTTAGGTTTAGGCTTAGGGTTTAGGGATTCGGATTCGGGTTCGGGTTTAAGTTTAGGTTTTCAAGTTTAGGTTTAGGTTTAGGTTAGGGAGTTGAGATTAGGATTAGGTTTAGGTTTAGGGATTTGAGTTTCGGTTTAGGTTTAGGTTTAGGAATTTAGGTTCGGGTTCGGAATCGGGTTTAGGTTTAGGTTTTCGAGTTTAGATCTAGGTTTAGGTTAGGGTTATAGGTTTAGGTTTAGGTGTAGGTTTAGGTTTAGAGATTTGAGTTTCGGTTTAGGTTTAGGTTTAGGAACTCAGGATCGAGTTTAGGTTTAGGTTTTCAAGTTTAGGTTTATGTTTAGGTTTGGGTTTAGGTGTAGGTTTAAGTTAAGTGAATTAAGTTTAGGTTTAGGTTAAGGTTAAGGTTATAGGTTTAGGTTTAGGTTTAGGGATTTGAGAATAGGTTTAGGTTTAGGTTTAGGTGTAGGTTTAGGTTTATGGATTTGAGATTAGGTTTAGGTTTAGGTTTAGGAATTCGGGTTCAGGATCGGGTTTAGGTTTAGGTTTTCAAGTTTAGGTTTAGGTTTAGGTGTAGGTTTAGGTTTAGGGATTTGAGAATAGGTTTAGGTTTAGGCTTAGGGTTTAGGGATTCGGATTTGGGTTCGAGTTCGAGATTAGGTTTAGGTTTAGGTTTAGGTTAGGGAGTTGAGATTAAGATTAGGTGTAGGTTTGGGTTAGGGATCTGAGTTTCGGTTTAGGTTTAGGTTTTCCTGTGGTGTGATCCACACTTAATCTTTGGATGTACCTCAATTTGGGACATCCTCTAAAATGAGCCGTTGCAAATGTAGATGGACGACGTAGCTGTACAACACATAGATCGAGTTGGGTCCCACAGTCAAGGCCTAACCCACTAAGCTAGTTACGCTTGAAATTGAATTGCATCCAGAGTTACTTAGTATGCTCAGTTGGGCCCACTGTAAATATATGTAGTTTATCTACACCGTCCATCTGCTTTTCCAGATCATTTAAGGGGTTGAAACCAAAATTGAATCATATCCAAAACTCAGGTTGACCATACCACAAGAAACAGTGGGTATAATGATTTCCATCATTGAAACCTTTCTAGGGCCTGTAGTGATGTTTATTCATCATCCAACCTGTTCACAAGATCACACAGACATTGATGAAGGAAAAAATAAATATCAGTGGTTCTCACCTTCCAAGGACCATCGCTCAATATCGGAATAGCTCCGACGCACATCCGAGTCTACTCCATCAATTTCTAGCTAATACATAAATACGGGCCGTCCAAATATCCAGGCCACCCATATTGTTGTCCATAGGAAATGGATAACTTCATCATGGTCAAAATAGCAGTTCCCACCTTCCAAGGACCCCTGCTCAAATGGGTAACTAATTATCTAACTTACAAGTAACAATTAAATCCTAAATTAGTTATCCATCTAAGGTTGGATAGATTGTAATACTTTTATATTCTCATTTAAACATCCACGCCAAAAATTCGGCAGCATCTCCCCATGCCACTCCAGATAAGTTGATCTTATATTACATTCTGATGTCAAATATCTAAAGCAATGTAAAGATATTTGGTATTGGATACGGAACGGAAGAAACATATCTAAAGAGAAACGAGGAGATGGACTGCGAATTAGGCATGAACATTTAAATAAATTATATGAAAGCATACTATCCATCTAACCTTGAACTGTCTAAAATGGGACAATTTGAGTGATTTCTATGCCACCAAAAACACACCATATATATGTATGGCCACATAGAAATCCTCAAACGGGTAACTAATTATCTTACTTACAAATCACAATCACAAGTCACAACTATAAACTAACAAGTCACAATAAAAATTAAGAAAACAAATGTAATACATATTAAGCATACTGACCAAATTTGTATTTTCCTATTGTGACTCATGTGAGCAATGGATTTGCATAAATTTTGATATGACCTTGCAATATAAGTCAACTCAATAAATATACAAAGCATACATCATATGGTTATTATTATGATAAGTTTCACAAAGCATTTGCCTCACAATATCTTTAATAAAACACTTCATGCAGATTATACATAGAGAAAACGATAGGTGGCATGAGCTACACTTATATCTTATCTATTAGAGCACTCCCAGTTATGGTGCTCTTAGCTGCATCAGGATACTTGGACAGCTCAATCGACCGATCTGGACTCTCCATCATGTCCAGAATACATTTCATGGGCTATGTGGAAAAAGTCATAACGATCCGGTGATGTGATCCGTCAGTAATTAGCATTCTTTTTTTTTCTTTTTTGTTTTTTTGCATTCCACTTTCCAAGTAATGGTTGGGATGGTGAAGATTGTTTGGTGGAAGTGATCCTTTCGAACCATAAGAAATCCATAATTACCCCAATAAATAAATGGCCAAATTGTTAATTTGACCTAATTTAATTAATAAAAACATTCTTAAACATCCATTTTACAGGATGTCACTTGGATGGTTAGGACAGTCCCATCAATGTGACTCTTGCATGTTAGGCAATGGAATGGATGACAGACCTAATGATGGTCCAGATCAGTCGATGGATTGTCCACACGTCCCAATGCAACTAAGAGCATCATAACTTGTAGTGCTCTATTATCAGTGGACATTTCTCAGGTATTTTTACTGGAAAATAGTAAAATAGGTTTTTGTATAGCTAAATGTGTGTAAGGGAGCAGGGTGTATATCCATCTCTACCACCATTAGGGTTGTCAATGAGTAATTGGGTCCCGCAGATATCCGAACTATCGAACTCAATTTCATTCGGCAAGATGCAAATCCTGGGCCTAGTTAACAGTGATTGGGCTCGAATTCATGGTCAGGTTCGGTGCTTGATTTGGTACTCAAAATATGATGTTTTTTTATCATATTTAAATAATAATAATAATAATAATAATAATAATAATAATAATAATAGGCTGAATGTATTTTTGATACTTTTCAAAGACTTATTTTGGAGATTACAGAGGGTGAATATTTCATGAGCTGCGCCGGCAGACCTCGTGCTACCAGGGTTACTTTCCCATGCCAAAAGCGGTAGAGCTTTCATGAGACCCACCCCCATCTGTCTGTCGGGCACACTACCTTGTGTTAACCATTAAACGCCAAAACTCAAGTAGCCACAGCATAGAAACAGTTGGGTAGCACAGCATGCTAAGTCCCTTGATATACATTGATACACCATTCTCTAATCACTCAAGCTTTTAGAGCAAGTGATTATTTAACATAGTATTAGATTGAACGATCTTGTGTAAGATTGACGTAGAGATAGACAGGATATAAACCATTTACAGGCTATCCAAACGCCAGCTTAAAGCCAAACAAACAGGTTGTAAATCATTTATAGCTTAAACCATTTACAAGCATCCAAACGATTTTCAATTTTTAATATCTAATATGCATCCTACAATACTAATTACGAATTGAAATTTGTAAATCCCTAATTAGGGATTCGAATATCCCCAATTACATTCACCATTGCACAACCCTACTTATGGATTCAAAAATTACAAAACAAAAGAAAAAAAATAAAATCCCCAATTATCTTCAACATCAAAGAGATGTGGCTAGATAGAGAGAGATACCTGAGACGATTCGAGAGGGCTAGTCATTGTCGCAACTAGCTAGGGGCGAAGTGGAACCGGCTGCCTCATGGTTGAGGGTCAAGAGATTGAGAGACAGAGAGAGAGAGAGAGAGAGAGAGAGAGAGAGAGAGAGAGCAAATGATAAAGGGTCTAGAGATTGAGAGACAGAGAGAGGCCGCAGTGTGGAGGAAATAACACGGTTGAAAGAGAGGGAGAGAATTGGGCAAAAAAAATTATTTAAAACATAACATTATTCCCAACGAAATTTTTCTTCGGTGATAGTTTTCACAATTCGTCGGTAAAAAAGATTCAAAAATATTTAGGTCCACCTGTGCTCTATCAACCCCATCCACTCCGTATATATGTTTTTAAATATACTTATTGGCTACACCAAAAATAAAAATTATAACTTAACATCCATGATCAACCACACAAAGTGAAATAATATGTCCACCGTTCATTTTGTCCGACGATGTAGCTATTTCATTGGTAAAAATCTCCTTTACCGACAATTGTTTTCATCGGTAAAAAGATCCTTTACCGACGATAATGTATAACGTCGGTAAAAATAGCCTCTACATCATCGGAAAGAACACTAAGGGATCTTTTGCCGATAAACTATTTGGTTCGTCGGGAAAAATTACATTTACCGACGAAATAATCATCGAGAAAATAGTTTTCACTAATGATACATAATTTCATCGGTAAAAGTTTCTAAGTCGTCGATGTAAATGGTGGTGGGAACATATTTGGTCGTGGCGGGAATCTTTTGCCGACAAAATATTATTTCGTTGGGGAAAGTCATGTTTACCAACATAATTTATTTCGTCGGAAATAAGTTCGTCAGTAAAAGGCCAATTTCTTGTAGTGATGGTAAGGTTCAAGACTTTTATACACACTAGCAGCGGGATACTCAACTATATTCATTCTGATGTCTAAAGGTTAGTGACAATACCATTTAAGGGAGGCACGATACTTTATGACCTTCATAGATAACTACACAAGACATGTTTGGGTCTACTTCATAAAGCAGAAGTCTGATGTGTTTGCCATATTCAAGCAATGGAAGGTGAAAGTAAAGAACCAAACTGGGATACAGGTTAAGTGTCTCAAGTCAGATAATGGTACAAAGTACAGAGAAGAGGAATTCATGGAATTCTACAAAGATCAAGGAATCCCACGGAAAAATAGGGCAATAGAGAGAATGAACAAACCTCTGTTGAAGAGGCCGAGAAGTATGTGATTTTATGTGAGGTTGTCTAAAAGCTTCTGGGCTGAAGCGGTGAATATGGCATGCTACATAGTAAATTAGTCATCATCTAATACGCTAGACTTCAAGGTTACAGAGGAAGTCAGGACAAGCAAGGATGTCGATTACTCAGCATTGAGAATCTTTGAGTGTCCAGTATATGTTCACGTACAGAGTGAACAGAGGTCGAAGTTGGATCCAAAGTCTAAAAAGTGTATTTTTTTTATATGAAAAAGGTGTCAAGGATTATAAGCTTCAGGATTCAGTTTCACAGAAGTTAATTATTAGCAAAGATGTCATCTTTGATGAGGTAGCAATGCGGAAGACCAACAAGGACTCTACAGCAAGGCAATCAAATACACGTGGTGAGACCAAGAGATTGTCGGTGCAGGTGAAGCCACTTGAGCTAGTAACAGAATGTGAAAATTAGCAGGATACCTGGGAATATATAACTAGAAACAAGGAGAAAAAAACCATTAGAAACCCGGTTCGGTATGGGTTCGAGGACATGGTGTCTTTTGCATTGCTTACAGGTATTAGAGATCCTTCAACCTTTCAAGAGGCAAAATCTGGAAAGAATGGTGACGTACGGATGTCGACCATGGTGAAGGAAATGGAATCTCTACATAGGAATGAGATATGGGAGTTGGTAGAACTTCCTAAAGGTCAACAAGCTATAAGGTGCATATGGTTATATAGGAAGAAAGAAGCATTAATAGAAAATGAAGGTGAAATTTACAAGACAAGCCTCGCAGTGAATGGGTACTTACAGGGGGAATGAGTAGATTATAGTGAAGTTTTCTCTCCGATTATGAAACATACCTCAAATAGGGTGTTATCGTTGATGGTAGCAAAATCCATTTTGGAATTGGAATTGCTCGATGTGAAGATGGCATTCTTTCATGAGAACTTGGAGGGGAGTCATTTACATAAGCCAACCTGAAGGTTTTGAGAAGCAGGATAAGAAAGGCCATGTGTGTAGGCTAAAGAAGTAGCTTTATGGGCTTAAGCAGTCTCCAAGGCAATAAAATAAACAGTTCGATTCCTACATAGTAAAGATTGGGTATAACAGGTACGATTATGATTGTTGTATATACTATAGGGTACTTAAGTACGAGTATTATATTCTACTGATGCTTTATGTAGATAATATGTTAATTGTTCCAAAGGACAAGATGGAGATACACTTACTTAAGTCTCTATTAAGTAAGGAGTTTGAAATGAAGGATCTAGTTGCTGCGAAGAAGATCCTATGCATGCATATAAGTAGAGATAGAGAGTTTGGAAAATTATGGCTTTCTCAGAAGGGTTATATGCAGAAGGTGCTAGAGAGGTTCCACATGAAAAGTATTAAACCAGTTAGTACACCTTTAGTAGGTCACTTCAAGTTGTCAGCCAAGTCATAACTAAGTATAGAGGAAGAAATTTCAGAAATGACACAGGTGTCATATGCTAGTGCAGTGGGGAGTCTGATGTATGCAATGGTTTACACAAGGTTAGATATCTCATAGGAAATCGGTGTGGTTAGCAAGTATATACTGAATCCAGGGAACAAGCATTAAAATGTTGTTAAGTGGATTCTCCGATGTCTCAGGGGCACATTCGATATTGGGGACACGAAGCTTCAGGTGAAGTTGTAGGCTATGTGGATTTGAATTATGCAAGTGATTTGAACAACAGCAGGTCCACTATAGGATATGTTTTCACATTTTCAGGAAAACCATTATATTGGAGATCTACGCCACAGTCTACGATAGTGTTGTTTACAACTGAATCAGAATACATGGCTACGACAAAGGCGTCAAATAAGGCATTTTAGTTTAAAGGTCTAATGAGAGAACTTGAGTTAAAGTAGGTAGTAATTTGGTTACATTGTAATAGTGAGAGTGTTATCCATCTGGTAATGAATTAGGTGTATCATGCGGGAACCAAGCACATCAACATGAGGTTCCACAAGATACGAGAAATCATTACTTCATGAGAGATTCTATTTTAAAAGATTCATACGAATGTGGATATGTTGACAAAGTCGGTGACCACAAAGAAGATCAAGCACTACTTGGGCTTGATCAATCTCACTGGCCATTGACAAGATTGGGCACCCTTACACAAGGGTGCGAATGGAGTTGCGTTCTAGGTGGAAGGATGCAAGGATTTTTCTATGCTTAATGTGGAGGTTATACGGGAGATCTTCAAGGTAACTTGATAGATTAAAAGTCAAGGTAGAGATTATTATACAGGATACCTTACACTCTCCTACCACAAAGTTTAGGGTCAACCATGGAATTCTAGGGTCAACCGGAACTCACTGTGATGGTCATGGTCGACCGAGGGCTATGGACGGTCAACCGTGACTCTTTGTTGAAAGCCCGGTCGACTGAAGGTGTGACCGTCGGTTTGCTCGGTTTTACGCAAATCAGTGTACTTAAGTCCAATTTAGATTATGGCTTCTAATAATATGAACATTTTCTCTCTAAAGGCAAGGGTTTGTGGGGCGAAAGGGTTTCCAACATTTGTAAAGGCTTTGGAAGGGTTTTCCAAGGTTGCCCAATGCAATGGGAAATCAGGCGATCATGTAATCGAAGAAGATGAGTAGTGTACCATAAGATTTTTATTATAGTTGAGATCTTTGTCACTTTGTGCCCTTTTTTTCCCACATGGGTTTTCCATGCAAAATATCATGCATTCTATGGTTGATTGCTTTTGGTTTAGTTATCTATTTTATTATATTATTCTATCTTTATTTATCGTCCTTTCGCAAAATGCATAGATTAAGAATGGTATTATATTCAAATTTCTAATACCTAGGGTTTAATTTAGGTTTGTTGTGGCTCGGGTTTACATCCTTACGGTGTTATATGGAGCCCGTTTACTCCAACATGGTATGACACAAAACACCCTCCTTGACACACCGTGTTGTACATGTTAAATCCACTCTGTCCATCAGTTTCTGAGGATCACAATACAACAGGAAACAGTGAGAAAAGAAATATCTACTGATGAAGACTTCCTGGAGTCTACCATGATGTTTATATTGCATCTAAACCGTTGATAGGGTTATTACCATTAAGATAAACTATAGGCACAAATATCATCCTAATACAAAACTTCTGTAGCGCCACAAAGTTTCATTTTAGGCATTCAATCTCCACTGTTTCATGTGGTATGGCCATTTTTGGATTCTTGCCCCATTGTGGTCTTGAGAAACTGATGGACGGAGTGGATTTTTCACGGACCAGAGGAGCACAGGCAAGTCTCGTTCCATTATTCCCTGTGGTGTGGGTTACCTGAGTTGTTGATCTAGCTGATTTTTAGCCGGCCCCTAGCTTGTAGAGCATTCCCGTCCACTTAAATAATACAAAATTGTAAGATAAAAATGCTAAATTTTAATAAAATCTTGTTAAATTTTTCAATAAACTTCTGAATTTTTGTTCATATGGCTGAAAATAATCCAGGTTTTGATATTTTCATTAACACTAACTAATTAAGCTGCTTGTATTGCAGATCGGAAATGCAGTGATCCATCGTCCAACGGACAATCTGGGCGCGTATGATTACTTCTGGACCCATGCACTGATATCAGATGAAGCAATCAACAATATCCATAAGTATTGCAATTTCAGCCCAAACGCTACCACCCAACCCCGGCAATGCTACAATGCCAACGAAGAAGTGAACATCGACATCGATCCAATCGACCCCTATAACATCTACGCTCCTCTATGCTTTTCTTCAAAGCTTACAGCCAAACCCAAGAAGGCTTCGGTAAGTATAATGGCTCATTTGAATTTTCTTAAGGGCGTTTGGATGCAAAACAGGAGAAATTATAAAAGGGGACCCATTTGGACAAAAACCGCACGGAAGAGGGTTTTGGCATGGAATTTTAGTAAGATTTGTTTTTGGCAAGTGGGCTTTTTAGCAAACTCAAAAATAAATTGAGATTTAGGTTAAAATAGCATTTTGACCTCAAACACTTCAGTTTATGGTGCATCCAAATGAGCCCTAAGGTTTTATTTTTGACAAGTGGGCTTTTTACCAAACCCAAAAGTAAACGTGGTTTGACTTAAAACAGCCTTCTGATCTCAAAACACAAAGGTGCATCCAAACAAGCCCTAGTGTTTTCACCCTGTAATTTATACAAAATTGGTTTCTAGCAAGTGGGGTTTTTAGCAAACTCAGAAATAAACTGAGGTTTGGGTTAAAATAGCATTTTGACGTCAAACACTCCCATTTAAGTTGCACCCATATGAGCCCTAGGGTTTTCATTTTTAACAAGTGGACTTTTTAGCAAACCCAAAAAATAAACTTGGTTGGGCTTAAAACAACGTTTTGACCAAAAACACTCTTTTTTAAAGGTGCATCCAAACAAGCCCTAATTTTTCACCTTATAATTTTTACAAAATTGATTTTTGGCAAGTGGGTTTTTTAGCAAACTCAAAAATAAACTAGGTTTGGGTTAAAATAGCATTTTGACCTCAAACACTCCCCATTTAAGTTGCATCCAAATGAGCCCTAGAGTTTTCATTTTTAACAAGTGGGCTTTTTAGCAAACCCAAAAAATAAACTTGGTTTGGCTTAAAACAATGTTTCAACCTCAGAACACTCCTTTTAAAGGTGCATCCAAACAAGCCCTAATATTTTTAGAAAATTGATTTTTGGCAAGTGGGCTTTTTAAATAAACTGGGGTTTGAGTTAAAATAACTATTTGACCTCAAACGCCCCAGTTTAAGGTGTATACAAATGAGCCCTAGGGTTTTCATTTTTGACAAGTGGGCTTTTTGGCAAACCCAAAAATAAATTTGGTTTGACTTAGAACATGCGTTTCAAGCTCAAAACACTCCTTTTAAAGGTGCATCCAAACAAACCCTAGTGCTTTTACCCTGCAATTTTTGCAAAATTGGTTTTTGACAAGTGGGTTTTTTAACAAACCCAAACTGAGGTTTTGACTTAAAACAGTGTTTTGACCTCAAACACCCATTCTGAAGGTGTGTCCAAACGGGCCTTAAATGATGTTAGCTAATTAAATTTTGGTTAGCTCATCCTTGCCATCACGGTTTTAAGTCTGAGGACTTGTATTACTCACATGAGTGTACTTAGACCCCAGTCAGCTAAGCTGGGGATCGACTAAGGACCAAAGTAGTATATTCAAGCCACCAAGTCTTTAAAATCTGACATAGGGAAGGACGTGAGGTCGCGCACTGTCTTCCTTAAGAGGATAACTATTCCGAATTCACAGAACTTCTCTTGACTCATCACAAAGACTTCTCCAATCCACAGGGAAAGAAAGCAAGAAAATAGAAATAAATTTTAATAAATTTGAAATTGATTGATGAATGACTAAAAAAATGAGTTCACAACCCTTTAAATATGAATGCTAAGCAATTAAAGAGAAATCACTAAAACTCCTAGAATTCGAGACTTACTATAAATAGTAAACTTACTATTTATAAACAGTCATGAAATCTACTAGTGCGCAAGGTTTTTGGCCAAAAATAGTGTCCTATTTGGCTTCACCAAGTTATTCTCCTAATTTTTCTAAGCTCTTTTTGCGTTGGGCGCAACTCTTAAAGCCCAACGGATGAAGAGTTATAATCAAAACTAAAACGAAATTAAAATAGGGAAACGATCGTTGATCTAACGGTATTTCACAAATCCAGCTTGCGCAATCCGGCACATCGGGGTTGCTTGGCTAAAGTAGCTCGTTCTACCCCAAAATCATATATTTTATATCCAATAACTCATTCCGGATTGCAAGATACACCTGATTTAAGGTCCGACGGTCCGGATCACTTCTGTTGTCGATCGGGCCTTTTCTGATCCATCAAAATCATGATTGATTCTGCATCCAAATGCTCACCTGGTGAATTTTAGTAGTTTTAGATTACTGATGACAAACCATTTTTCTTGGAGACACTTGAACAGTCCAATTGATTGATCTGGACTGTTCAGTCGTTCCCGTGCTCTTTTCATGGACTGATTGGATGATTCTAAATATCAACAGCTGAGCAAATGGACGGTTAGGATTTTTTTATTTTTTATTTTTAGAAGTGGTCTAGTCAACAATTTGAACCATTGATTATTTTTTTTGGGTACATCATGGATCTGCTGTGGTTCTTTTGGATATTAAAGATTCTTGGGTCGTACTGTACGGAATGGGCCGAACATTGTTGATAGGCCCAATGCTCTCACACATGCTTAGTTGTGCTGCCAATCCAGACCATCCAAACTGCTGATTTGATTGTCAATGAAACATAAGAAAATAATCAGAATGATCAAATAATACTAGCCATCTAATTCTGCCTATTTATCCAGACCATTCACTTTCTTTCTTTTTTAATACTTCTAACCAGCCGTTTTGATGGTTAGGATTGCTCGATCATAGTGACTCAAAAGCTACTCAAACCATCTACAATATGGAGGGCGATGATCGCGTACATGTGCCAATAAATGGATTGTGATCGATCATGATCTTGAATTGAATTGATTTCTGCTATGATTTTGATATACTTAATGTGGCGTTTGGATGCAGATAATGAAATACGATCCATGTACGGATTACTACGTGGATGCATATCTGAATACTCCTCAGGTCCAAACAGCACTTCATGCTAATGTCACCAAACTCGATTATCGATGGTCAGCCTGCAGGTAAGAATGAAATACGTGCCAGTTTGGCTCACGTGCATTAGATCCCTGTCATACATTGTGGTGGGATGCAATACAGGCATGCCTGGTCCAAAAATCAGGTGGTCCATACTTGCACAAGAAAATAAACAGAGAAAAAATTACTAAAACAGTCCATATTCAAAGTGCACATATGGCCCACCTGATGGTGTTTCGACTTGCAAGATGAATGGTAGACATCTCGTTCCTTTGCTTGTCTGACCCTACCACACAGGAGACGGATTGGCTACTCCCCCTACCATCAGTCCGGTCGCTGATGGTCGGTGCTCTGTGGGCCCCACCATGATGTATGAGTTTCGTTCATCCATTTTTACAGATCATTTTATGGCTTTATCCAAAAAATGAGAGGGATATAAATATCAGGTGGACCACACCACAGGAAAACAATAGTAATTGGATATCCACCTTTAAAATCATCCTAAGGCCCACTGTACTGTTTATTTGACATCTAATCTGTTGATTAGGTCATACAGACCCAGATGAAGGGAAAAAACAAATATCAGCTTGATCCAAAACTTTTATGGCCCCCAAAATTTTTTTAATAGTTAAAGTGTTGGGATTTTGGCCTGCGAAATCACACAGATCTAGATTTAGGATAGCAATACAATGGCATCAAGCAAACACAAGAGAACACACAGATTTAACATTGAAAACCCTTTAGGGTAAAAATTACGGCACAAAACTACAAAATTCCACTATGAAAGCATCAATTACAAAGAGAGAAGACTTACCCGATTCGAACAACCTCAAATCTCACCCTTGCTACACCCTTAGATAACCCAAGAACCCTTTAGAATACCTTTAGGAAGCCTTAAAATACCTTAGAATAGTCCTAGAGACCCCTATTTATAGTTTAAGAAACTTCACTTACTAGTCTGGAAAAGTCCGAAAACCGCCTCAAATTTATGCAGTCCGCACAGGATCTGCGTAACCTCGACTGATCGAGCCGAGGCGGTCGAGCAGCTCGGACACCCAAAACCTGTGCTCGCTGGACTTCGAGTGGAGATGGCCTCGACTAGCTTAGCGACCCGCTCGACCGGTCGAGCAACCCAGAAGATTTAAGACATCTTCTTTGACAACAATCTCCACCATGTCTTCAATCTTCAAACGTGTAGCTCCTTGACCTCTTCTTTTATCTCTGCATCACATCATAGCTTCTCGTGTACACTTCGTCCTTCTTTTCTGCCATAGCAAAGCCCAGAGAAGTTACACAGAACTTGAACTTCTCTACAAAAACGATCTATGTGAACATGTCTGCCAGATTTGAGTCCATGCGCCCAACCACCTTTGTTCCTGTCTTCTCAAAAAGAAAGACGTAATCTTCTTACCATCTCACCGCTACCCAATATTACTTGCCGGGGTACTTGCTCACAATACTGATAGCCTATGAAATAACTGATTTAATCCAGACCTTGGCATACACTGCCAACCGCATTCGAATAAGGCTCATGAGATATCTTACTGTTCCTCATCTATGTTGGGACATGTCATGAGGAAAACTTGAGAAGAGACGCATAAGGAATGCTCTCCGGCTTTACCAGGCCCATCACATCCTTGATTAATATCTACGCACAAGGTATTCCTCATGTGATTACCAAAGCCTACTCCTCTTTCAGTCTCAACGCCGAGAACCATTTTTGCAGCCCCCAATCCTTCATCTTGAATGCCCTACTTAACCGAGTCTTCAGTACATTGATTTCAGACATGTCATAATTGGCGATCTACATGTCATCAATTCCTGACTCACCATGAAGGAATCAAACCGTGACCTCCTGCAAAGTCTTCTCTCAGCCCCTTTAACTTCGAACTGCTCTGGTTGCTTCATGTAGATCTGCTCTTCACTTTTCCTTACAGAAGTGTAAACTCCACATCCATCTTTCCAGCTCAAGATCACATTGGCCAACTAGCACCAATCATGAATCTAATAGACACCTGCTATACCGTCGGCGCGAATATCTCTGAGAAGCCAACCCTTTTCTCTGAGCATAACCCTTCGCTACCAATCTCACCCTGTATTTATGTTGTATCCTCCAGAAGATCCACCTTCATCCAACCACTCTCCGGCCCACTAAAAGCTCCACCCGCTGTCATATGTCGATCTGGTATAACGAATCTATCACATCGCCCATAGTCACCTTTCACTTCTCAGCACCAGGCACACCTAGAGCCATCTGAATAAAAGATAAATTCTCTGCGATATTGGAGTCATCTATGTACCTCGCCGATATCCTGTGATCATGCCGTGTGATTCTTCTCACGTGTGGTTGCTCCACCTGCTCTGTATCTCTGTCCGCACGTCTCAGCCTTCCTGCCCTGCCCGCTCATGTGGTCATGCCCAACATGTCACACATGTGCAGAGGTGGAATCCGCTACATCCACTGTAGCTCCACCTTTTGAAGTGCTCCTGATCGACCTATACAAGTTACCATATCATTGCGCTTTCATGATTACCCGTGCCTCCTTAGATACCTTAAGAACACCATCAATACATGTGTACTTGCATCCTTTTGCCTCAAGTACACCAAGAGAAATCAGATTCTACTTCAAGTCTGAAACATGCCTGACATCAGTCAAGGTATGCTCCACCTCATCAAACATCTTGATGCGCACCATACCAACAGCTACAACATTACAGGCAAAGCCATTGCCCATAAACACCTGTCCACTATCGCACTCCCTATAGCTGGCGAACCAACTACGATGAGGAGTCATGTGAAAGGATGCCCCTATGTCTAGCATCCACTCGTCCTTACGATCATCATATGGCCGCCTGATAGTAGACACAGACAAAACATCACCATCACATCTACTCGATCCATCTGATGTAGCAGCATTGGCCTCCCAGTACGAAGCCTCAAAATCTTCCCTCTTCAATTTAAGATTTTCACAATCCTTCTTCACATATCCTTCCTTCCCACAATTCCAGCACTTTACCTTTCATTTGCCATTGCCTTTGGATTTGGACCTAGAACCTGAAAAACTTGTACCTTGTTCAGAATTCCTACCTCTTGTAAGCAGTACCTCAGAAGATACCCCCATGTCAACGTTAAGCTTTCTCATAGCCTTTCCTTGAAGGGCTGAGATAACGGTGTCGACACTCAGAATTTTATTCGTACTGCACATAGTATCCTTGAATGACTTATACGACGCCGGGAGAGAATTCAGCAACATACGTGCTTGTTCTTCATCTTTCATCACTTCCTTCATATCCAGCAATTTGCAAACCAATTTATTAAAATTACTGATGTGAGCCTCCAGATCTCCACCTGCCATCTTGAAGTTATACCACTGCCGCTTCAAGTGTAGGCGATTTTTAGAGGATTTTTTCGCATAGACATCCTCTAACGTCGCTTATAACTTAGCCGCAGTTTTCTCCCTCATGACATTGTAGAGCACCTCATCCGTAAGACATAAACGGATCGATGATAAAGTCTTCTTATCAAGAGTATTCCAATCATCATCAGTCATAGTAGACTTCTGCTCCTCAAGAGCACCATCTTTGCCTTGCTTGATTAAGGAACTCATCATCTTGATCTTCCATTACTCAAAATTATTTTTCCCTGAGTACTTCTCAATCTCATATCTAATGCTTCCCATTATTACTAATCCCTTAGATTCAGATCTGTGCCTCAACGATGACTTTGATACCACTTGTTGGGATTTTGGCCTGCGGAAGCACACAGATCTAGATCTAAGATAGCAATACAATGGCACCAAGCAAACACAAGAGAACACACAGATTTAATGTGAAAAACCCTTTTGGGAAAAAACCACGGCACAAAGCGACAGAATTCCACTATGAAAGCATTAATTACAAAAAGAAAGGACTTATCCAATTCGAACAACCTCAAATCTCACCCTTGTTATACCCTTTGATAACCCTAGAAACCTTTAGAATACCTTTAGGAAGCCTTAGAATACTTTAGAATAACCCTATGGACCCCTATTTATAGTTTAGAAAACTCCACTTATGCACCTAGTCCAGAAAAGTCCGAAAACCGCCTCAAATTTACGCAGTCCGCGCAGGATCTGCGTAACCTCTACTGGTCGAGGGACCTCCTCGACCGGTCAAGCCTGAACCTCTACCGGTCAAACAGCTCGGATACCCAAAACCTGTGCTCGCTGGACTTCGAGTCGAGATGGCCTTGACTAGCCTAGCGACCCGCTCGACCAGTCGAGCAACCCAGAAGATTTAAGACATCTTCTCTAACAACACAAAGTTCATTCAACACTATTTCCTGTGATGTGGTCCACTTGAGATTGGGATATACCTCATTTTTTGTCTCATATCATAAAATGATCTAGAAAAATAGATGGACGGTATGGATGAAACACATACATCATGGTAGGGCCCACAGAGAACCGACCATCAGCCATTGGCCGGTGGCAAGGGGAGTAGCCAATCCGTTTCCGCCCAAGCCCAGGCTTGAAAGCTAGTGAAGTACCTGACCATGAGTTGGCAGGTAAGGCCTGAAATCAAAGGATGTTAGAAAAGCCCATTTCCACATATCAAGAATACAATTAGATTATGTGATTTTTTGGGTCATGGTCCATCTAAGATGAGGCCCACCAGATCATTCGTCATCTGATACAATTTGTTTTTCATATTGTTTCCTATAATAAAATTCTCTTCTAACAGAAATTTAAATATAATAACTGCAGTGATGTGATACCCAGTTGGGACGACAGCCCACGGACAATCATACCACTCTTGATGGAGTTCATGGCTAAGGGCATCCGTATTTGGGTGTACAGGTAAGTGTACATGTGTGGCTGAAATAAGTCTCTTGATGGACACTGCCCATTGGCAGTCCTATCTTTGAAATTTGATTTTGTGATTTCCTCCATCTCATAAGCAAGTTTTAAAATCGTGATTTGATTGAATTGGGTTTTGTTGGAATTTGAAATGCAGTGGGGACATAGATTCGGTTGTTCCTGTTACTTCCACTAGATACTCTTTGAACGTGCTCAAACTTCCTGTGAAGACTCCATGGAGGCCTTGGTTCCTCAAAAGGGAGGTAAGCCCAATCACACTTCTTACTTCTCACTGCATATTCTCTTGATTAGAGAATGACGATCCCGATCTAGTACATGTGGGATATGGGGTGGTACGTTGGTTTGATTGTGGATTTTGAATTTTTTGTATGTTGGGCCCACTTATATGGGCTTAATCCATGTTGTGATGATGTTTGGGCCACGCTGCTGCATTTTGTGCTGACTATTCATTTCTAACAAGTGGGTCCTGTGTTTGGTAATTCAGACTGTTGGTTTTCTATGTCCCACAGCAGATGACTACCCCTCAAAAGTATCCTCAATGAGGGACAATCTTAACCTTTTGATTTGTGGCCTTCAAATAGCTGGTCACAACCGTCTGCATCCAACTAGGAAAGGGTCCTAATATTAGCTTGGATTTTTTTGGTATAAGAGGCCATGGTTGATTAAATGGTCTCCCACAGCCGTTGGAGAACTACCCAGAAAGAAATTCCCAACCCATTTCCACGTTGAATGGGAAAAGGCTAAAGATTAGATGGCTAGCATTTTATAATCTCACACACATGATCCCATACATATAGGAATATGGATCTGAATTCCATCTGATGGGTCCCACCATCAATTGGTTACGACCAAAAGTTTCCTGTAATAACACGGTTCCCTTCTTTTTCGAGTTTTTCTTTCCTTGATGATATATGTTTGAGTCGAGTCAACTCAGCCGAGTTGGGCTGAGTCTAAGCGACTCGGCAGAGTTGGGTCTTCTGTTTTTTTTTTAGTAATTAAAAGTGGGGTGTTGTGAAGTGAAAAGGCTGATAGAAAAGTGTAATTGTGTCAGGTTGGTGGATACACAGTGGAGTACAAGGGTGACATAACACTAGTGACAGTGAGAGGGGCAGGTCATGAAGTTCCAAGCTACCAGCCGATTAGAGCTTTGGCTCTCATTCACAACTTCCTTCTTGGGAAGCCCCTCCCTTCTTCATGATTTCTTTCTCAAATCTCTTTTTTAAACTTTATTGGAATAGAAAATCAGTAATGGTTGGTTGATGGTAGTATGCAGGATATATTATAATAAAAAATAATAATAATAATTTCAAAAAAAAAAAAACTGAAATTGGTCAGGCTTATGCTAGTATCTCGCTTCCATTGCTCATCCAATTCATAACCCCTTTCTTTTAATGCAATGAAGAATGGATTTGATTTTTTTCAATGCACTTAATGAAATACAATTTTAGATGGTCTAGGAAAGTGGATATGAGAATGCTTGCTGATTGGAACCAACCAAAGGGCAGGTATTAATGTAGATGGAATGCAGTCTTATGATCAAGACTAGTTTCTGCAGCATATACAGACCAGTGTTTCAAAAACTGGACCAGATGCTAACCCGGTTCATCGGACCAGTGTTTCAAAACTGGACCAGATGCTAACTAGTATGATTGGACCAGTGCTTCAATAACTGGACCAGAGGCCAAACCGTTTCATCGGACCAGTTTTTCAAAACTGGACCAGATGCTAACTCATTTCATTGGACCAGTGTTTCAAAAACTAGACCAGGGGCCAACCCATTTCAACGGCAGTCAGGCAAGTGCAAATTTTGGTTGATTCCCAATCATTTATTATTCCAACAAGTGTAATTTTTGGTTTTAGATAGAGGTCCAAGTGCCTGTGTATCATCTAATACCTGTTCAGGTTACTCATCTAAAATGAGGTCCAAGTGCCTGTGTATCACTATCATCTGATTGCTAATTCCACATGCCAGTAATATGATACTTGTGAGATCTTTTAACCATCAATTAATTTACTTGGAACATTATGGAAAGCTCAGATCTCACAAACATTTCACTTTTGACCTACCTATTTTTTCCAACATTACAGACTGAATGATCCAAAAACCGTTCTTCAGGACAGGAGAATGCCCCAAACTATTTATCTTGGGGACACCCCCCCAAAAAAAAAAAACTCTAAATTTCAAGATTTAAGAATATTCATAGATCATCATCAACACCATCCATATCCAAAGAAAAATATTTCAAGTAATCTAAGTATTGAAATACACATTGAGACTCACCATATAAAAAAACGGTTTGGATCAGTGAGAGATCAAAAGGCTATACTCCTGTAATACAATATGTAGGATGTACTCTAACATGGAGTTATTAAGAGTTGGTACTAAAGATTCCATATACCAAAAAAGATGCCTAAATATTACAATTTAGTTTTTAAAATATTAAAAAATAATGAATTAAATTTAGTTTTTAAAATATTTTTAAAAAAAAATAATGAATATAGCACATCTCACCCAGCTGGGTATGCCAAAACTGCCCCATTTGGACCATTTTAACATTTGGAATGGAAAACCCAAAATGTTCAAAGATAATAAAATGTGGAAATATCTCAACCAGCTAGGTCTGCCAAAAGGTGACTTGGACGATTCAACATTTGTACTGGAAATGGGGATATGGTGGGACCAGCCCATTTTATTGTGCAGACCACTCCAGTGAACTCTATATTGGAGGGTGACAAATTTCGTTCTCTTTCTTGGCGGGTAAATTTCTTGGAAGATTACCAGATTTTGGGGTTTTTATTGGGTTATTTTGAAAATATTTTATTATATTGTAGGAATTTTTACCACAAAATTCATTCAGATTCGAATTTTCTCCAACGCCTCCATGAGCCAGATTATCTGGGTAGTGCTTCTCAGGTGATGAAATTACTAAATTACCCAATCGAGAATTGTAGGGTGTATTATGACATCCAACCCATCCAACATATACACCCCACCATGATGATTAATCCCTCAAACCAAAAATCTGGCTGATAGAATCATCAAACAGGCAACACATGAATTTGGATGCTTTTGGGCAGTTTATATTAATTTGTGGTGTGACCCACTTTCTGATTGGATCCACTAGAATTTTCATTTGTTTAATCTTCATAAGATTCATCTGTTGGACAGGTTGGATGGTGAGCCCCCACAAAAGGCACTCCACCATATCTTGGAGTCTTGTAGGCATTATTACACAAAATTCACATTGCAGAGTAATTTTGTGGTACAATCCCTAATATTTTATAAATAAATTTAAAGTTTTCAAATATATTTTTATATACCAGTTGTTTAACTTTTTACTATTTTCAGGTAAATATCATGATAAAAACACTATTTTAAAACCTGGAAATTTTTTTGAAAATGTTGTGTTGATATATCATTTTATATATTTTTCATGAAATTACCATCACAGCTGATGGGGGATTTTCAACATCTCAGCAGTAATCAACACACTGATGGTGACGAACCTAACCATCCCCGCACATAAGAGTCCGTTGTGCTTCCATTGTGGGTATGCAGCTGGGATTTCGGGTATGTGTGGAAATGGGTTCGAGTCCATGCAAACGCAAACCAGTTGCATCTAGCTATATTTAAAACAACTCCGCCCATTAGGTTTCCTCAACTTAGACTACTGAGTATACATATTGTATGGAAGTGAAAGCTTTAAAGGAAATAATCCTGATAACATACGACTCTATAATTGCAAAACTAGCTCAAAAAGTACTGAAATCAATAAACAGCAGTCTCTCATTGCAAAAGACCAGAAAGTCACCTTGAAAGTGTGTCATCTTGGGAGAGCTTACATCCCCGACTCGTTCGAACAGGATGCATTCTCGGGTGCTCTCCTCTTGCAACCGAAATCAGACAAACTGCAAAACAGTGAATATGATTAAATGTAGAAAATGCAATAGAATCGCAGGATATATTATGGACTTTTAAGGTCTACTTCAGCAGCGAAAAACAGTATTCAGAAGGAAAAAAAAAAGTCTTGGGAGATGATGATTCAAAATTCCAATATCATATGACATATGATTGGTAAATGTTAAAACCAAGGTTTTAAAACTCGCCGAAACCAAGTGGACTCAGTTTCATTGAAGAATAAACCAAGTCACCCCCCTCCATAACATGTATGTGTTCCGGACAAGCTGTTTGACTCATTAGTTTCAGTGAGCTTTTGGACAAAGGTTCCCAGTGGAATTTTCAATACAAGGCCTTCATACAAGCCCATTTTGTTAAGTAAATTTCATTCTTGCACTTGGTCTAATTGATGAGTGATATAATCAATTGACATAAATGCCTTGTTCTCAGTTCTATTTGGTCCATGCATTAAACAGAAGACTTTGCCTGCTTTATGCATCTTCAGGGTCATTTGGCTGCCTGTAAAGACCTTAAGTTGTACAGGGATTACAGGTAATCTGATTACAGGGGCTGTTTGGATGCATGTATTTGCCTGTAAAGGCTTTATAGGCTGTAAACAGATTACTGCTTTTAGCTGTAACCTGAAACCTGGTAAAAAGCCATGTTTCAGATTACAGGTAATGTCTTTACAGCTAAAAGGGCATTATAAATATTAGCACACAATGGTTAATATACACTCATGATATGTGGGGCCCACCATAACATGTATGGTACATCCAATCTATCCATCATGTACTTCCCTTGATGCTCTCATGTGGCCCTAAAAAAACAGCTTGTCCATTATCAAATGGACCACACGAGGGAAGGATGGGACGTCCACCATTAAAAACTTCCAGATTGCATTTGGGGCCCACTGTGATGGGTGGAAGACATCCAATCTGTTTAGTTTGTGCATGCTTTAATGCTCTCTTAGGGCCCTAAGAAAAAATCAAGTCTTTCTTATGTGATTTGCAGATTTTGGAAGGTTCACCGCCCAAGCTCTCCAGTATGAATACCTACTTTATTCATTGTAAACACTTTACAGGCTAGCCAAACACACAATCTGTTTACCTGTAAACAGATTACCACTTAAAAGACAAACGGAATAGCATGTAAACTGATTACACCTGAAACTCTTTTCAGGTGTAATTTGTTTACAACTAAAAAATTTACAGGTATCCAAACGACCCCTTAGATGGGTTTTTTTTTTCCAAATCTGACACCTTATCTTCCAAAGGTTTTCTAGAGCTGGAAGCAGTCTCCACATGCAATCCACACCAAACTGCCATGCGTAGGGATGGAGCTGAGAATCATGTAGGACCTACCATGTAGATTTCAGCCCAACACTAAGACCACTCAATTCATCATGTAGGACAAATTATCACCAAGAACAAAGAGATACACAACAAATGATCTGCCGTTTATAGTAAACAAGTAGCTTGGCGCATGTTTGTTAGATATATTCAAGTGAAGGAATGAGCATTACCCCAAATGCAAGGAAGTGTCTGAATCGTCCTTCTCAAACATGCAGTTATACACCATATTAGGATTCATTGCATTGTTCTTCATGTGGGAACATTTCCTGTCAATGGGATGAAAATCAAGGTATGGAGGTATCGGATGTTCAGCCAATGGCACCAAACCTCGTAGCTCTTCAACCTCCAAAAAAGATTGAAGTTTAAGACATTACAAGAAAGCTGCACATAAAAAAGGAGGAGAAAGAAAAAAATAAAAAATAAAAAAAAGTTCATCAACGAAAAGTTGAGAGTTACCTGTTTGCGCAAATTCTCATTCTCCAATATGGCCCGTTGTTCCTAATAAACAAAGATAAATTAAGCGACTGAAAAATATAAGTCTGCAACCTAAATCTTATTCCCAGAAGCATTCATGGCAACATTTGACAATTATTATTGTATGAACATAAACTAGAGTCAAATGGAGTCAAATCAAGATTGATCACAACAAAACAAATATGCATTCATAAGATACCATATTGACAGGAACAGTGTTCCAAATATTGGAGATATTATCAATAATATCACTGATATTATCAGTATCGCCAGGACAACGATACCGAAAGTATTGGCATTTTTTAAAAAAATCAAATATTGCCGATATTTTCGATAATATCGGCTATATTTGGCAATATCGATTTTTTGAGAAGAATCCATTATAAAAGTTCCCTGGTATCAACAATACCATCAATAATATCCCCAACACCAGGCAAACATCCATAAACAAGCGAAAATCAACAGATATTTGGGAATTTCCAAAAAAACCTCCATTTTCATGGGATTATGTTTTTTAACAATTTTATTCATTAGGTGATTTTGATTACTCTTGGTTTTTATTGAATCTTAGTCTGAATTTAATCTTGACTCATAGCAAAGATGGACCAGAACTCAAAGGCGACAAAAAATCCATCACTCAAGGCTTGGGATTAATTATCAAAAGAGTGCAATTATATTTTTGGATCCTACCAAGCTAAGCCTTGATAAAATACATTATTTACATGGAAGAAGGAGATCTACCCATCAGGTACTTAGGCCTTCCCCTCTTTTCCTTCAGGCTTCGCATTAGGGACTGCCAGTGCTTGATCTAAATGGCAAGCTCGGAGGAATGAAGGCAAACCTTTCCTTTGTTGGTAGACTTTAGCTAATTAATTCGACCCTTTCAAATCTCCACATCTTCTGGTTGCATACTATCCTTCTTCCAAAGGGTTGTACTGACTTACTGGAAAGGAGAATTCGTAAATTCCTTTGAGGGAACTCTAAAGTCCAATTAGTATGTAGGGAAAAAATTTGCAAACCATGAAGTGAGGGAGGTCTTGGAATCTTGCCCCTTCAAACTTTAGTAAAGCATGCCTTGTCAAGCAATTTTGAAAGATTTCAACAAAGGATGATAGCTTTCGAGGGAATCGGGTCCAACTAAAATATTTAGGAAATGAATTTAATTGGCATGTTGTTATCCACTCTTATGCATTATGGGCCTAGCACAATATCCTTACTATTTGAGACAGCTAAAAGGCATATCATATTCTTGATTGGAACTAAAATTTCTAAATCCTTCCCATATGACCCTTGGCTTGGTGACTACGGCTTGTTTGACCACTATGGGAATAAAGCCATTTCAGATCTGGGTATGGGTCTTGATATAAAGGCCTGCACCTTTATCTAGAACTCTGAATGGCAAACTCCCTACCCATCCTTACTGATCCTTATTGAATTTTTTGAGCAAATGAGCCGAATTTCCCTTGTGTCGACTAAGGGTGAGGTCATTTTGACCCTTTCCCCCAAAGGCCAAATCTCCTTCAACTCTATGATCCTTGCCTATCACCACTTGCATGACACTGTTGATTGGGCAGACCTAGTTTGGTTCAAAGGAAACATTATCACTGCTTGGATGGTCTTCCTGAGGCCTAAAACAAAAGATATGTTGATTGCACATAATATTATTAATGAGGGTCAATGCATCTTTTGCCCTTGTCCTTTGGAGACCATTGACGCTGGGTTTGGGAGAGAATTCTTCAAAAACTCTCTTCCATATAACTGCTCTCCCTCTATCCCTATTGCTATCAAAAGCCTTTTAGAGCAATGCATTGACCCCATTTCCATCTTACTAAGCAAGCTCTATTTCCCGGCTATTGCGTGGCACAATCGCCAATCTAATTCAACCCTCCTTCCTAAGGAAGTTCCTCTTACGCGTATTCTCGAGGAGGTGAGGTCACGTACTATATTTGTTTTGAGACCTCCTATTGCAATGATTTCTCCAACAAGCAACTCTGCGGCTTAGAACTTACCAACTACTATTCATCATCCCAACAAAATTCCCACTCTTGGTGTTTCAATCCCCCTTAGGTGACTCAAGCTTTTGATGGTCCATTGCATGTGCTAAGATTAGCAATACGAACGTTAGGCTCCTTTGCATCTCACCTACCTCAAGAATAATTTGCGGAGCCATCTCTGAGGTTGATAATCAAGGGCCAAGGGATAAGAGCCTTCCCATTTCTTTATATGGCCTTCTTAGACTTTCTTCTGCTATGATTTCAGGTATCCTTACTGCAGTTCACAATGAGGACTTTTGTGCAGCAATTCATGACCCTTTTGTTTCTTCTTGTAGTATGCAGCTCTTTGCCCACACCCACATTACATGCTTCCCTCCGCTAGAGGATTAGTGGAGATTGTGAGCAGACGCAGGAGGGCTACTAGCCTACCTCGGATTGATGCCTCATCTGAGTTAGCCTTGTTGATCCCCCACTCTATGTATCCATAGCCCCCTATTTCAAGAAGTTTAGCTTTGCTTGTCTTGCCCCCTTCCCCCCACCCGGGATGTGGACTTACCCTCTTTCTATTCCTTTTCCTTTAATTTTTTTTTTTTTCTTTTCTTCTCTTTTTCTTCTTCCCTGGCTTGGGGTGTGAACCCCCTCTTGTATTTTTTCGGTAGTGTGCTCTTTTGGAAGAAATAAGAGTGTTTTCCTTGCCTTCAAAAGGAAAAAAGCAATCCTTCTCCTGCCAAGGAACAATACCTGAGCAACCCTAAGAACGGCACTCAGATGTTGACTAACCACCTCAAAGGGATTCAATGCCACAAATCATGCCCCACAGGCCAGGACATGCACGTCCGCTCCACGGCCACCTCCCATTTTCTCAAGAAGATCTCCAACAAACGGTAATCAACATGCTCCGCCAAGAGCGTGAGCGCAAGGCATGAAAAAAAAGGTTTCTCTTCAAGGTATCATACCATCCAAAAGTGGATTTGCATGCCTTCCCAACCAACTTTAAGTGCTCGTACTTCCAGAAGTTCAGTGGCATTGGCACTACATTACAGAAGAGCACCCGAAGCACTTCCTGGCAACAATGGGCAATTTATCTTGTGTGCCCCAAATGAATGTGGCATTTAAAAGGGGCAGATTTATGCAAGCATTAACAATAAAAATTCAGATTTATACATCATAAAATAAGAAGGAACTAAGAAAAATTCAGCAATGATCATGGCCACCCATCACAAACGCGTTGTATTGAGCCTTAAAATCTGAATTTAGTCGGATCCGACGAAAGATAAGACTTTTGTCTTGCAATAGGTCCGTCTAACAATCCAAATGAATTTTCTAATCCAGGAAATAGGAATTTTCTAGGTTGGGAAATCTGAAATATTTAGAAAAATTGATGGTTCTTTGATTATAGCTCAAATATAAGGCCTTGGGTGATGGGATTTGAAGAAGATCAAAATATGTATATGTGAGGATCACAATCTTCCAAGATCTAATGATTTGGATTGAAAACAAAATGATCGGCTTCTAGATTTAGAGAATTTAGAAGAAAATGAAGAAAAGATATTTAAAAAAGAGAAACCTTGAGAAAAGAAAGAATGAGAGAATGAGAAGATGGGAAATTACTTCCCTGGGCCTCACGCCCTCTTCTAATCATTAGAAGTCAAAGACGGAATTGTCCAACCTTGAAGAAGCAAAAGCTCTCTTTCTTTTCATAAACATAGCATAGCATTCTCTTGAGGTTTAGGGCAAAACACCCTTATAAATTCGGAATTACATTAAATGACCAAAATACCCTACCAAAAAAAGTTTCAAAAAAAAAAAATTCACACAAAAAATTGTGCACGAACTATCTCAAAACTCAAATAAATAAAATATTCATAAAATAAACTCAAATCTAAGATGCCCAATGGGCCCCAATGATAGCTCAATGAAGGTGGGCCGTGACAATCCAATGGTCCGATCACACTATCATCGCAGTCCAACAGTCCAAATATCTCATTCAAGTAACTTACACATGTCACGAACATATGTGTAAGGTCTTCAACCTCTAGATACCCGACCCGTACCCGTCATCTAACCAAATTGACACGGGTAACACACGCCTCCTGCGTTGATATACTTTAAATGGCCTGGTGTCTGCATCAACTCCCCTCAGTTGAGAAGAGTTCGACTCCGGCGAGATAAAACTCTTGTGCATTTCTAACAAATCTAGATCTAGCCTCTGTAACTCCGCTTCTGTCAACCATGTATAGTCAGATGATGGTATATTCTTCCACTTCATCAAGTACCTCTGAAATCCACCGTCTCAAGTGGAAACAATTTGCTCATCCACAATTTCTTCTCTTTTCTCTGGTATAGTAGGCATAGGTGATGTAGGTTAGGAAGAAAATTCAAAAATCGGCCAATGGTTTGGAACAAAATTAGGGTCTATGAGATGGCTTGAACAAGGCATTAGATCCTCCACATTGAATGTTGAACTAATCCCCATGCGAGGTGGAAGATCTATCACATACGCATTGGATCCAATCTTTTTCAAAATATTAAATGGTCCAACACTGCGTGCTTGTAACTTCTTAATGGTACCTTGTGAGAACCATTCTAGCCTCATCCTAACCATTATATAATCACCATCATTAAACTCTTGAATTCTACAATGTAAATCAGGTGAAAATTTGTATTGTTCATTACTAGCATTTATCCACCTAATCTCCGCATGCAACTCATGAATTTGATGGGCAAATGCAACGGCTGACTCTGAGGGCCTCTGGGTGACTGACATAGGTAACAAATCTATGGGCAGTCTAGGTTTATAACCACTAACAATCTCGAATGGGCTCATACCTGTAGACCTATTAACTGAACTGTTATATGCAAACTCAGCGACAGGCAAGACTAAATCCTAAGTTTTAATATGTTCACCCATTAAACATCATAATAAATTTCCGAGACTTCGATTCACAACCTCAATTTAAGGATGGCAGGCATATGAGAACTGGAGTCTCATGCCCATCATGTGCCATAATGTCTTCCAAAAATAACTAGTAAACCGGACATCCCTGTTAGACACTATGGTCTTAGGCAAACCATGTAATCGAACCACCCCCTCAAAGAAAATCTTGGCTATGTTGGACGCATATGAGGTTTTTGAACATAGGAGAAAGTAGGCCATATTGGAGAAACGGTCCACAACCATAAAAATGGAATCATGCTTTTTTATTTTCTTAGGAAGCCCAAGCACGAAATCCATATTAATGTCTTGCTACAGTGCATGTGGCACTGGCAATGGTGTGTACAATCTAGTATTCTGCTTCTTTTGTTTTGTCAGTTGACATGTTCGACATCGCTCTAAAATTTTGGCTATGTCTAACTTGAGACTTGGCCAATAAAATCTATCCTCCACTAGGGTGATGATCTTATCTCAACAAAAATGGCCAGCTATACCTCCAGCATGAAACTCCCAAACAAGGAAATCCCGGAGGGAAGTACGGGGAATACAAAGTTGGCCTCCTTGCATCTTTGAGCACAAACTCACCCGAACGGTGATGGTCACCTAAGAGTGACACGTAGGGATGTACACGAACCAAGTTAGCTCCGTTAGCTCGCTCGACTCGACTCAAAAAAGCTCGATTCGACTCGGTTCGAAACTGAGTTCGAGCAAAGTCAAGCTGATTTTTTTAGCTCGAAAAAATTTCAAACCAAGTTCAAGCTTGCCCAAGGTCGACTCGACTCGGATCGAACCCCAACTCAAATCGAACTCAGATCGAACCAATTCAGTGACCGCTTACTTTGATATTGGTGTTACTCACCAATTGTTTGATGAAATGACTCAACTAAGTGTCGGCTGGTGGCAAGGAAGGTATGTATATGAAACAAATACATTTTTTTCTTGATTTTGATGTTGCCTACAAGGTGTTTGCTGAAATACCTGTAAAACTGTTGTTGTTGTTTTATATACAGTGAGAATTTGAAGGTGCAGTCCATGTGTTTGTGAAAATGTTACACAATCGAACTCGGCTCAATCTTGGCTCGAACTCAGCTCGAACTGGCCCGAGTTGTTGACCGAACCGAGCCGAGTTGGCCAGTAAGGCTCGAGGAACGAGCCGAGCCAAGTTCAAGCTGGGGTCAGCTAGTGGCCGAGCCGAGTCGAGCTGTGTCAAGCTCGACTTGTGTACACCTCTAGTGACACATATGTTCCCCCAAAATATGGACACATGAGATACTCGTCTTTCAATTGCTCAAACCCAACAGCCTCTACACTTAAGGAGTTGAGCAATGTCACTCTCCTACTAAAGGCATCAGATGGTTTGTTCTCGATCCCGGCTTTATATTTCAGGACAAATGAATATTCCTAAAGAAACACTACCCACTTAGCATGCCTTGGGTTAAGCTTCTTTTGGGAATTTAAATACCTCAAAGCCTCGTGATCAGAAAACAAGACAAATTCTTGCGGTAGAAGATAATAACGCCAATGACGTAGCGACTGCACTACCGCATAAAACTCTTTGTCATAGGTGGAATACATTTGTTTCGCCTCATTTAGTTTCTCACTGAAATAAGCTCCTGGATGACCCTCTTGGCTCAGTACTCCTATACATACTCTTGAAGCATCACACGCTACTTCAAAGACTTTTAAAAAAATCTGGAAGAAGCATGACGGGAGCCTCTATTATCTTGCCCTTAACATCTTTGAACGCCTTAGATGCGTGCGGCCTTAGACCATATGAACTCTCCCTTTTTAATGCAATCAGTAATGGGAGCCATAATAGTGGTAAATCCTCAAATGAACTGATGATAAAATGTGGCTAAGCCATGAAAGCTTCTCACACCATGTATGTTCTACGATTCAGGTCAATCAACTATGGCCTTAACTTTTCTGGATCTGCTCGCATCCCTATGGATGACACTACGAACCCTATGAAGACAAACCTATCGGACATGAACGAATATTTCTTAACGTTCGATGAACGAACATTTCTTAACGTTCGCACATAACCTCTCCGCCCTAAGGACACTACAGACATGCCTCAAGTGGTTGAGATGCAGCTCTTTAGTGGTACTATATATGAGTATATCATCAAAATAAATCACTAAGAACTTCCCCATAAATGGTCTCAAAACCTAGGTCATCACACTCATAAAAGTATTGGGTGCATTAGTCATGCCAAAGGGCATGACCAACCACTCGTACAACCCATCCTTCGTCTTGAAGGTTGTCTTCCACTCATCTCCTAGGCGTTTGCGTATCTGGTGATATCCGCTCTTAAGGTCTATCTTAAAAAAAATGGTGGACCTGGCCATCATGTCTAACATATCATCATGCCACGGTATCGAAAATCAATACTTGACCGTGATCTTATTAATGGCCCTACTGTTCACACACATCCGCCATGTACCATCTTTCTTAGGCATTAATAGCGCTGATACAGCACACGGACTCATGCTCTCCCGGATGAAACCCTTTCGCAAGAGCTCATCTACCTGCCTCTTCAACTCTACATGCTCTACAGGGTTCATCCTGTAATGAGGAAGGTTCGGTAAAGTAGACCGCGGGATGAGATCAATGGTATGTTAAATGTCTCGCATAGGCAGAAGCTCACCCAGTAAATCCTCAGGTAATACATCATTGTACTCCTCTAGAACCGGGGTCACCTCAGGGGGTAACTCTACATGAACCTCGGGTGTAACTTCTCTAGCCATTAGGGTGTACACCGTCAAATCATCCTCAGTCTCTTTCTCAAACTCTTTTTGCATTTATGATATGCAGAGACTTTGGATTGGATTTTCTCTCTTCTTTACTTTACTCACTCGTTTTCACATCCATAGCCTTGTCTGTGGGGCTCTTGGGTGGCAACGGATTAATTTTGATTTTATTGCCTTCATGTGTAAATGTACACACATTCGAGCGACCAAAAATCATGACGTATCTATCATATAACCATGACCTCCCTAGAATGATGTGGCCTACATGCATAGGCAAAACATCACACCACGACATGTCTTTATATGAACCGATCGGAACGGGAACTAAACATTGTTGGGACACGGGCATAGAAGACGTGTCAACCCAAGAAATCTTGTAGGGTTGAGGATGTGAGACGGGCTTCAAACCCAAACGAGTGACTGCGCTAGCTGAGACCACGTTGGTGGAACTACCACCATCCATGGTGACTTTGCAATTTTTGTCACCGCTCTTGATAAACATGTAGAAAATTGTGCTTCTGCGCCAATCATCACTCTCATTGGCTTGCGCTAACATCTAACAATGGCTAGTGGTACAGCCTCTAATTATTCTTCTTTATAATCAGTAGCACCTATCTCTGGGTGATATTCTTCAACTTCATAATCACCCACATCATCCGCATTTTCATTTAACTAGCCTATGACTAAGGCTTTGCCATGCACTAGTATGCAAAATGGCATGTACCTCCGCACTCATAACATCTCAAGTGACTACCACTACTAAGATTGGCACCAAGGACACCTTTGCCCTTATCATCCTTAGGCTTAAGCGGTGCATTAGCCTGCACCCTAGGCTGACTTCCAACGTTAGGTTTGGTTCCCTGAAAACCAGATCTAACATTAGAGTCTTGGGACTCAAAGCGTCTCATGACATGAGACTTTAGGTAATGCTCTAACTCCTATACAACTTGGTATGCCTGATCCAAGTCACCCATTGCACAGGTCATAAGCTCACTTTGCAAATCCATGCGAAGACTCACCTTGAAACATGCCAGCGTCACTAAGGAATCCTCCTGAATATCACACCGCATCATGTACTCCTCAAATTTTGCGATGTAATCTGCAACCGACATAGATTCTTGGCGTAATACTTGCACTGATTTAAGAGCTTTGGACGGTAAGAGAGAGGAAGATATTTTTCCTTCAATAGCTCCATCTCTACCAAATGCGCGATTGGGACACCTCCTGATCTCTCAATCCTACGCTCCGTATTTGTCCAAAACAATTTAGCTTGACCCACAAGCTTCATCTTTACAAACTGCTTTGGTCAGTTCTCAGACATCTCATACCATTTGAAATAATGGTCCATGTCTGCTAAGCAATCAAGGAATGCCTTTGGGTCAAGGCGCCCATCAAAACTAGGAGCATCTACTTTGACACTCTTTAAGATCCTCTCATCGGCATCATAACAGTCTTGATACTTGACTGTGAGATGCGGATTTCGTGCCCCTCCACAACCTACCCCTCCCTTGGCCACGTGCTCCACAACCTCTACCACGATTTCCTACTCGTTCCTTGACTACTCCCCCTACTTGAGACTGATCATCCCCTCTAATGTCGGAGAATTCTCTTAAGGACACTTCTATCTGATCCATATGGGTATTCGTGTTCCTAGACTAAGCCTCAATGGAGGTCAACCGTTAGTTGATCGTGTTCATCATCTCAGTTAATTGCTCCATGTTCAAGATCGGGTGTAGATAGAGGTGTACACGAGTCGAATCGAGGCGAGCTTGGCACAACTCAACTAGGCTCGGCCACTAGCTGACCCCAGCTCGAACTCGGCTCGGCTCAATCCTTGAGCCTGACCTGCCAGCTCGACTCGGTTCAATCAATAGCTCGGGCCAGTTTGAGCCAAGATCAAGCCGAGTTCACCTGTGCAGCATTTTCACAAACACATGGACTGCACCTTCAAAATCTCACTATACGTAAAACAGTAGTAGCGGTTTTACAAGTATTTCATCAAACACCTTGTAGGCAACATCAAAATCAAGAAAAAAATGTATTTATTTCATGTACATACCTTCCTTGCCACCAACCCACACTTCGTTGAGTCATTTCATCAAACACTTGGTGAGTAACATCAATATCGAAGTAACCGAGTCACCGAACTGGTTCGATTTGAGTTCGATTCAAGTTGGGTTTGATCCAAGTCGAGTCGAGTAGAGCTTGGGCAAGCTCGAACTCGGTTCGAAATTTTTTCAAGCTCAAAAAATCTGCTCAACTCGGCTCGAACTCAGTTTCAAACCGAGTCGAATCGGGCTTTTTTGAGTAGAGGCGAGCGAGCTAACTGAGCCAACTCAGTTCGTGTACGGCCCTAGGTGTAGACCAAACCCTCTACCAGTTCAAGTGGGCATACACTATAAGACCCAACTTAGGTTTCCTAAAAAACGACTCTAGGAAACTATTTTGACACAAGGCTATGGACACCGATGATCCTAACCTTTAGAATTATGCAAATGTGGAAATTTTCAGATCTAGACTTTTAGTATGATGCAAATCTGAAATTTTTAGATCTAAACTCTAAATATGATGCAAATATGAAAATTTTATATCTAGATATATATGTTATGCATGAAATCCTAGAAAAATAAAAATCTAGACCCTTAATAACTCGATCTAAGACGACCCAATGCAAGATCCTAGGCTTTGATACCAAAAATTGGTGTAGGACGGCCTAATCCAACCCTAAATGAATGTTGTATTCAAAAGGGGCAAATTTATGCAAAAATGAATGCAGTATTTAAAAGGGGCAGATTTATGCAAGCATTAACAATAAAAATTCAGCTTTATACATCATAAAATAAGAAGGAACTAAGAAAAATTCAGCAATGATCATGGTCAACCGTCACAAACGCGTTGTATTGAGCCTTAAAATCTGAATTTAGTTTGATTAAAGATAAGACTTTCGTCTTGCAATAGGTCCGTCTAACAATCCAAGTGAATTTTCTAATCCAGGAAATAGGAATTTTCTAGGTTGGGAAATCTGAAATATTTAGAAAAATTGATGGTTCTTTGATTATAGCTCAAATATAAGGCCTTGGGTGATGGGATTTGAAAAAGATCAAAATATGTATATGTGAGGACCACAATCTTCTAAGATCTAATGATTTGGATTGAAAACAAAATGATCAGCTTCTAGATTTAGAGAAATTGGAAGAAAATGAAGAAAAGATATTTAAAAAAGAGAATACCTTGAGAAAAGAAAGAATGAGAGAATGAGAAGATGGGAAATTACTTCCATGGGCCTCACGCCCTCTTCTAATCACTGGAAGTCTAAGACGGAATCGTCTGGCCTTAAAGAAGCAAAAGCTCTCTTTCTTTTCATAAACATAGCATAGCATTATCTTGAGTTCAGGGCAAAACACCCTTATAAATTCAAAATTACATTAAATGATCAAAATACCCCTACTAAAAAAAGTTTCAAAAAAAAATTCGCACAAAAAATTGTGCGCGCACTATCTCAAGATTCAAATAAATAAAATATTCATAAAATAAACTCAAATCCAAGATACCCAATGGGCCCCAATGATAGTGCAATGAAGGTGGGCCGCGACAATCCAACGGTCCGATCACACCATCATCGCAGTCCAACGGTCCAAATATCTCCTTCAAGCAACTTACACATGTTACAAACATATGTGTAAGGTCTTCAACCTCTAGAGACCCGACTTGTACCCACCATCTAACCACATTGACACAAGTAACGCACAAATCCTACGTTGATATACTTTGAATGGTTTGGTGTCCGCATCACATCTTCCCAAGCAACTTCTCATCACAGTGAGATGTTAGTCTGGCCGATATTGTGACAACTAAGCAGCGGAAGAATGAGTCGGTACATCAGTCGTTGCTCAATGGATAGGTCTCAACTGCGCATGTCAACACCTCCCTTATGAGTCTCAACAAGTCAAGTTGTGCTAGTACAACATGTACAAGGACATAACTTATGCACTGGCCAGCTCAACCATACTAACTTTCCAAGAGCTAGCTACACGAGCATACAACATTGAACAAACCCCATCTCAACAAGTGGCGGCCTAGCCAGTGCCCACTTCGAACGTCATCGATAAAGGCAAAAAGCCTATTAAGGTCAATGCCAAGACGAAGACTAATGCCTGGAAGGAAGGTAGGAATGGCAATGCCAACAAACAATAGAGGCGTGACAAACCTCAGAAGGAATACACTTTCCCACTAGCAGATCTCATTCTTATTTTCAAGCAATTGGTATCCAAGGGCACTATCACGTTGCCCAAATCTCTTTAACCTAATGAGGCCAACAAAACAAAAGATCCCGGCACTCCCTGCACCACTATACCATGGGCCACAAGACCAAGGACTGTTATATCCTTAAAAACTTAATCCAGAAAATGGTTGATGACAGTGACATTACTCTCAGAAAAGAGTAAGTGAAGAAAAAGCCATTCAATGCCAACCTTGTCTCCTATTGGTATCAGAGCATAGCTTTAGCGTAGATCAAGCTATTGTCAGTCCGTCTTTGTGGTGAAATTTTTCTACAAAAACCCTTTACCCAAATTTTAAAAATCGTTTAGGTTTTATTTTGTTGAGTTTAATTAGACCTTTTTCCTAGGTTTTATTGAGTCCTCATATATATCTAGGCCATATAGGGTAATTATATTGCATTGGTATCATCATTTTTACCCTTTCTCGCACATAGATCTAGGACCATTTACTTGTCATTCTTGATGTATGCCCACACACTCTGTTCGTGGATTCGGTCTCCATTACACCATGGACTCCGATCAATTTGACAAAGCTATGAAGGGCCTAACTAAGAAAATGGATCAACAATTTCGAACCTTAAGGGATGATACCGCGAAGCAGTTTGCACATCAAGATGGTATGTTCACGCGTCTAGAGGAGAGAGTTGTGCGTCTAGAGGTTGGTATTCCAACCGCCACTGTAGATGGAGCCCAGGCGACCCCTAACACTGGGGTTGTCGATCAGTTCCAAGTTGTGAGTCCTAAACCACCTATGGATGGTTTGGGCATAGGTCAGGCCTGTGGGCCAGGCAACAGACACGATGGGGTATATACATAGCCACCCACACACAATTGTGATCCTGTTCCTCCCACCCAATGGGAGGGCCATGATGGGATGCGTCATCAGCACCCCCAAAGATATCATGAGTACGAGGACCCTGTTTCTAGGGTCATGAAGGGTATCAAGGTTGACGCCCCTAGTTTTGATGGGAGATTGTACCCCAAAGTTTTTTTCCAACTGGTTAGCAAACATGGACCACTTCTTTGAGTGGCACGGTCTGCCAGACCCACGACAAGTCGAGTTCGCCAAGATAAAATTGTGGGCCAAGCAAAACTATATTGGGGAAATGTGGAGCCTCCCCGTAAGCGATCTGGAGAGGGGCCGGTTCTCTTTTGGATTGAGATGAAAGAATTGTTGCGAGAGAAGAATGTCCCCTTTCTTACAGGCAAAGGTTGTTGGATCAATGGCACATTTTGCGCCAAGGATCCATGATGGTGACGAAATACATCGCCAAGTTTGATGAATATATGATGAGGTGCGATGTGGATGAGGACCTTGCTATGGTTCTCTCCCGTTTCTGTATGGGCCTTAGGCCTGAGCTTCAACGAGAGCTCACGCTTCACATGGTCACCAGTCTAGAACATGCTTGCCAGGTGGTGCAGGAACTGGAGCACTATGTGTTAAGGGTCAAATATTGCATATTAGGCCCCAATTATTGCATGGTTTTACGAACATGATACTGTTTAAGGGCCTATTTTAACCGTGTTTGTGATGCAGGGTGTATTAAGGAGCCTGGACTGAAAAAGGGTACTAAAAGCGTGGATTTGACGCTCTGAAGTCACCAAGGCAAGGGACGGATCCCATGGGACTGAGATCAAAGAATTTACACACCAGAGATCCGAGAAAATCACGCCACTCACGTTAAACGGGTCTGAAGTCAGCCAGAATGCAAGATTACAGGGTTCCCACCATCCGTTCGGCTCGAAACTTCATATATGGCCTGAGGACCATAAATTAACCATACACGTCAAATTACAGCCATTGGATCTTTGTTAAAGTGGCCCAACGAACAGATCAGCCCTTAAAATCCTGATTTGGGGCCTGCCTGACATCTGGATATGCTTCAAATTCAGTCTCAACCCCTTAAACAAGGTGACAGAATGGATGGACAGAGCAGATTTCACACATGCACCACCTTGGGATCCACACATGCAACGCGTGTATACAGTGTGTATATGGCTAGACGCGCGTCATACCTCAAGGAATCGGTCAACGTGTGTTGACCGATATATCTTTAAAGAAATTTCCAAATTCCACAGCTCCTTCACTGTCGATTGCCGTTTTTGGCTAGTAGGGCCCACCCCGCATACATCTCGATGATCTGGACCGTCCATTCGATCCAGAGGGGGGGTGTGACCCTCGCCTAGGTGGCCGTTTGGCCCCGTGCACACACGCACATGTGGATCGTCGAAAAATGCAAGATGAACGGTAAGTTGATTTTATACAGTGGATTAAACCAAAACTCGACCAAAACTACACCTTTCCGACTGAAATTTCGCCAGGAATCCAATGAACGGGTCGGATTTCTCTGAAAACACCAATGTGGGGCCCACCGAGCATCACAGCGTAATAAAATTCGCACCGTACGCACGTCCGGATTTTCTGAACATTATGGGGTGTTGTGGGCCACCGATTGTGATCGGTTTGACGATCTGAACCATCCAGAAGTTCCAGAAGGGGGCCACAACCTCAACCATGAAGCCAAACTCCAAGGACAGGTTGTCAATCATCCAAAATTTCAATCCAAACGTGAAACTGCTTGCGTTTTCTACTGCCTAACGCCTATTACTGCGTAAATCCGACCCCCTCTCCTTGCACACGTTCTCCACCAACCCTCCACCTTGCTCTATATAAAGGATAGGAGAAAAGAAGGAAGAAGCATCCAGTGCTTAGACGTCTGAGAAGAGAGAGAGAGAGAGAGTGTTTAGAATTGCTTGTTTTTTTTATTGTTTTTCTGAAGCTTGTGGTGTGATGGGAAGGATTCTATGGTCTTGATTCATGTTATAAAGTAATTTGATTATAGTTTGATTAATAGGAATGCTTTCAGTTTTTAATGGTTTGTTGTGACTGACATTACAATAGATCTGCGATGGCTTTGAGTATTTCCTTTTCATTATTTTGATTGTGAAGTTAGGAAGCCCTATTGTTCACCATTGCCCCTTGGACATGGTTGGATGATGGAATCCTTCCTAACATTCATAAATCTTTCAGATTGGTTGTGGATTGGTTTAATTCTGTTGTTTACTTTGTCTCATGGGCATGGTTTTGTGATGGAATCAACTCTAATTCTTATACATTTCGTCTCTTTGAAAACTAAATCAAAGGAAGTTCAGATTGAGTTTTAGTGATATATCTTCTAACTGGATGAAGATGGGACTAGAAGTCCAGTTGAGTTCATAAATCAAGCGTAGATCTCCCTGATCTCTACAAGTGGATTCTCTGAATCCTTAGTTTCTCACCTTTGAATTCTACAAGTTTTAGATTAATATTTCACCATTATTCCCTCATATTCACTTGATTTAGATTTCATCTTCGCCTAGTTCTCATTCAAGTTACTTTTAGATTACGTACAAAGTTCAGTCCATGTGGATTGGACCTCGGTCTTACCGAGATTTTTACTACATCGCAACCCTATACTTGGGGTGTGAACAAGTTTTTGGCACCGTTGCCGGGGAGTAACGGTTACATTTTTCTGAAATTGACTAGTTTTAGAATTAGGTTAAAATTAGGGTTTTCTAACTTTAGGTTTAAGTTTTTCTGATTTTTAGAAACTAACCTAACTTTCCTGTTTTGTAGGATTCTGAGATAGAAACTTCTAATTTGGTAATCTCTTTCTAATTTCTTTACTTTTCTATTTTTAGAACTAGGGTTTTATTTTTAGAAATTTTCTAATTCTTGAATTTCTTTTAATTTAGAAACTAACTTACTTTCTAATTTAGGTTTAGAACTTTCCTAATTTGTTTTTAGAAACTTTCTATTTTACTTTTTAGAAATTTTTCTTTTTTTAAAAACTAGTTTACTTTCTATTTTAAGTTTTAGGAACTTCCTATTTTTAGAAATTGACTTGTTTTGTTTTGTTTTACAGAGTTTTTAACTTAGCAACCTCCAATCTGGTAACTTCTTTCTAACTTCTCCTCTATCTAGATCTCTTATTTCTATAGGATTTTTTTTTTCTTTTAGGATTAGATTTAGAGTTAAGGCTTCACCATGCAAGAGTGGGAACGTGTGTATGCTAAGATAGCTAAGAAATCTTAGGAAAGGATGTATGATGATTATGATTGGAAACAGCGTATGCCTCAAATATTTTCTGAAACCTACTTCAACTAATCTAAATATGATGCTCCACTGATTAAGAAGTCCTTCAATGATTATCTGTGGGAGAATAATTACACTCCACCAGTTAAGAAAACAATACGTGATTATTGGAATGATGACGCATATCAACTCCCGACCTATGACCCGTATGACTATAACCAGTGGAAACATCAAAATTGGAGAGATGAACCGCCAATTGATTTTAATGACTACTCCCTTGGATTCCCTATTTATGAGACTCAACCGGAAATAATCCAAGAGTCGTCAATTCAAAAATACATAGGTGCTCAAGAACAATTCAACGAATATGTCACACAAGCAATCGCAGATATGACAAAATCATTAGAGGTGATTGAAACCACCATTCAAGAGCGTCAGTCGCATCTTAATGAGGAAGAGGCTGGTTCATACCAGCTTCAACCCAATCTAGAAGCACAATGTGAAGAAAGTGATCATAACTCACTTGTGGAAGAAACTAAAATTACGAATGAGGAGTTGGATTCCATTAATAAGCATATGATTCAATTTTTCGATGAGTCGATCTCGATGACTGTCAAACGAATGATCAAGAGACGTGGGTGTCTTTCAAATATAATGATAGTGACACATTTCACTCACATGACACACATGATTTCAATGATGAGGTAGAGGTTAGTTTATTCGAACCTTAACCCAATTTAGGAATAGAATGTGAGGAAAGCGATCCCATCCCAAGTGTGTACTGCACAGAATTAGACGATGATGAGTATTGGGATGACGATCATGAATGTGCAGCCCAAATTCCCCTGGAATCAATCTCAAGTATGGTCCAGGTCAATGATCAAGAAATACACGAAGTGATCGGTCATAAGGATCTACTCCACTCATCTGACATGCCTAATTTAAATGTGGAGGAACAGCCCTTTACAACCGACTCTTCTAACTCTTGTGAGACATACTTGGACCACTTCCCTTAATTGAATGATGATATGATTCAGGAGAGGGACGAGTCGCTCGATATGACTCTGGAATTTGAAACCACCCAGTTAAGGCCACCATCTGAGCTGTACACTTTTGATGATTCAGTGCCTCTACTGAGTAACTTCAATGAACAGAGTCCTCACATCAATACTTCGTCTACTGAACCTCAATCCGTCTATGCAGGGCAGGAGCAAGAGGGCGTACCTCCATCTACTTTTAAAGACGATGGAGTCCTTGAGCGTCTCATTATAGATTTCAATGTGGAATTTTCCAACTCTTTGGACGATTGCTTGGTGTACTTTCCAGATTCAAACGATCCCATGATTAAAGAAATAGTGGATGCCTCACAAGAGAATATCTCGGTAGTTGTTACTAACCGAAGGAACCCTTACTCTGAAGCCTCTTCTCCCCAAATCCTGACTGTTTACCATTAAGGGAGGAAGAGCTGAAAATTGAACCGAAGTCTGAAACTTCGGAATGTGTCGAGACTACATCACTTTCTGAGAAGCTTTCTGAGTTTTATTTACTTGTAGTCTCTGATTCACCATGGGATACTAATTTTGAAACTTTTTCTGTCACAGGTAAATCATATATACTTTGGATACCTCAGGCAAATCAACGACAAATTTTTGATGAGGTCCATAAATTTCGATGGACATTCATGCTCCAGGGTATCCAAGCCTATTGCAAAGGGCTTTTGGATGATCCTACTGAGAAATTTATCAAGATATTGGACGGAGAGGAACCTTGCGGCATGACTAAGTAGTTTTTCCCTTGTTTTCATAAGACTAGGGTAGTTTGCTTTATGAAGTTCTAGGATAGTCGGCTTTATGCCGTAAGGTTAGTTTACTTCCCAGTTGTTTTAGGATAGTTTGCTTTTGTTAGTTTCACTCTTGTGCTGACCTGCTCTCACACTAATATCTTTGGAAAAGCCTCTCAATTTCTTCGTCCAGGTACTATCTTTCCATCACTCTCCTTTACCTTCGTTGTCTCATGTGCATTGCATGCTTATTTCTTTTACATTGAGGACAATGTAGATTTTAGGTTGGTGGTGGGAGATTAGGTTGACTAATCAGTATTTTCTTAGTTCTGAGTAAAAATTGTGAAAATTTTTAAAATTTTTCTGGAAATTTCTTGTGAATTCGAAGTGATTTTGAAGGATAGTCGTGATTTGAGAAGTATTAGATACGGAATGTTGGTGATTTACGACTCTTGGATTCAGTTATCTGTTAGATTTCACAGTTAAGTTCGAGTTATTAATCCACGATTAGAAGTTGTAAACATTGATTGAGTCATGATTTCACATGCCACATCTCGCTTACACATTGAGGTTTCAGTTCGATATTAAAGGATTAACTTAGTAATCACTAAGTATGAAAAGAACCAGCCTCAGAAATTTTACCATCATGCTTATAAAGAAGAATTGAAAGGGTTGGGCGAATGGTCTTCACCATAAGTTTGCTCCCTATAAGTGAAGGTTCGATTCCCCAAGGTTGACATTCAGAAAGGGTTGGGCGAATGGTCTTCACCATAGGTTTACTCCCTATAGGTGAGGATTTGATTCCCCTCCTTGGCATTATTTTTAATGGAAAAATAAAAGGTTGGTAGAATGAAAGGATGATCTGTGAGGCAAGTTTTAGTTCAGGTTTTGCGTCTCCTAAATGCTCTTGTTGGTTACCAATGATATCATGAAATAAAGAATTGAATCTTAATGTTGATAAGTCGAGATTTCACTATATACCCATGGAACTCAATGTTTAGAATTTTTCTAATTGATGAATTAATACTTTGAACTTGATTATGAAGTTTACCGTGCGCTTGAGTCTAGGAGAAGTAATACCCAACATTTATGAATCTTAGAATTCTAGTATCTGGATTGATTTTCAAAAATCACTCGAGTTTATAGAAATTGTCTTGTAATTCTCAACTTACTTTTCGCATACTTTGCTCGGGGCTAGCAAAATGTTGGTTGGGAGTTGTGTTGAGGGTCAAATATTGCATATTAGACCCCAATTATTGCATGGTTTTATGAACATGATACCGTTTAACGGCCTATTTTAACCGTGTTTGTGATGTAGGGTGTAATAAGGAGCCTGGACTGAAAAAGGGTACTAAAAGTGTGGATTTGACGCTCTGAAGTCAACAAGGCAAGGGACGGACCCCATGGGACCGAGATCAAAGAATTTACACACCAGAGATCCGAGAAAATCACGCCACTCACGTTAAACGGGTCTGAAAGTCAACCAGAATGCAAGATTATAGGGTTCCCACCATCCGTTCGGCTCGTAACTTCATATATGGCCTGAGGACCATAAATTAACCGTACACGTCAAATTCTAGCCATTGGATCTTTGTTGAAGTAGCCCAATGAACAGAGCAGCCCTTCAAATCCTGATTTAGGGCCCGCCTGACATCTAGATATGCTTCGAATTCGGTCTCAACCCCTTAAACAAGGTGACAGAATGGATGGATGGAGCAGATTTCACACAAGCACCACCTTGGGATCCACACACGCGACACATGTATACGGTGTGTATATGGCTGGACGCATCATACCTCAAGGAATCGGTCAGCGTGCGTTGACCGATATATCTTTAAAGAAATTTCCAAATTCCACAGCGCCTTCACCGCCGATTGCCGTTTTTGGCTAGTGGGGCCCACCCCTCATACATCTTGATGATCTGGACCATCCATTCGATCCAGAGAGGGGGCGTGACCCTCGCCTAGGTGGCCATTTGGCCCCATGCACACACGCACATGTGGATCGTCGAAAAACACAAGATGAACGGCGAGTTGATTTTATACAGTGGACTGTACCAAAACTCGACCAAAACTACTCCTTTCTGACTGAAATTTCCCCAGGAATCCAATGAACGGGTCGAATTTCTCCGAAAACGCCAATGTGGGGCCCACCGAGCATCCAACGTAATAAAATTTGCACCGTACACACGTCCGGATTTTTCAAACGTTGCGGGGTGTTGTGGGCCACCGATTGTGATCGATTTGATGATCTGAACCATCCAGAAGTTCCAGAAGGGGGCCATAACCTCAACCATGAAGCCAAACTCCAAGGACAGGTTGTCGATCGTCCAAAATTTCAGTCCAAACGTGAAACTGCTTGCGTTTTCTACTGCCTAACGCCTGTTACTGCGTAAATCCAACCACCTCTCCTTGCACACGTTCTCCACCAACCCTCCACCTTGCTCTATATAAAGGAGAGGAGAAGAGAAGGAAGAAGCATCCAGTGCTTGGACGTCTAAGAAGAGAGAGAAAGAGAGAGAGTTTAGAATTGCTTGTTTTTTTATTGTTTTTCTGATGATTTTTGAGAAATCTAGCCCAATCATGTCAGGCTAAACCTCTTAGCTAGGGCTAAGAGGTGAAGCTTGTGGTGTGATGGGAAGGATTCTATGGTCTTGATTCATGTTATGAACTAATTTGATTATAGTTTGATTAATAGGAATGCTTTCAGTTTTTAATGGTTTGTTGTTACTGAAATTACAATAAATCTGTGATGGCTTTGAGTATTTCCTTTTCATTATTTTGATTGTGAAGTTAGGAAGCCCTATTGTTCACCATTGCCCCTTGGACATGGTTGGATGATGGAATCCTTCCTAACATTCATACATCTTTCAGATTGGTTGTGGATTGGTTTAATTCTGTTGTTTACTTTGTCTCATGGGCATGGTTTTGTGATGGAATCAACTCTAATTCTCATACCTTTCATCTCTTTGAAAACTAGATCAAAGGAAGTTCAGATTGAGTTTTAGTGATATATCTTCCAACTGGATGAAGATGGGACTCGAAGTCCAGTTGAGTTCATGAATCAAGCGTAGATCTCTCTGACCTCTACAAGTAGATCCTCTGAATCCTTACTTTCCCACCTTTGAATTCTACAAGTTTTAGATTAATATTTCACCATTATTCCCTCATATTCACTTGATTTAGATTTCATCTTCGCCTAGTTCTAATTCAAGTTACTTTTAGATTACGTACAAAGTTCAGTCCCTGTGGATTCGACCTCAGTCTTACCGAGATTATTACCTCATCGCAACCCTATACTTGGGGTGTGAACACTGTGTGCGCCAATCCAATGTGGGGGGGATTGATTTTTGACCTACTATGCCTAGAGTAGCTCCGCAAGGAGCGAGACCCCAAGTCGGAATTCAACCCAGAACTCAACCTAGTAACCAGTCAGTTAACAGAAATTGAAATAATAATATGATTGAACCAAGTATTGGGCCCGCGATGCCAGGGCAATGATACTACTGTGGTGGCATGGGTCACATCGCTGTCGAGTGTTCGAATAAGGGTGGGCAGATTACCTTTGTTTCCAAACACCCCACAGAAAAAGAAGTGGCAGATAAAATTGATGGTAACCAGGATAATGAGGAGATCATTCTCCCCTCCCTTGACCCGGCTAGTGATGCCGAGGATGATACTATGGAGACTATCCCTCTTGCAGTGATGAGGTGCGCCTTGACGCAGATGAAGAAAAGCGAAGATTGGCGTAGGACCAGCATTTTTCACACTTACGCAAAGTGCAGAGAAAAGAACTGCAAAGTGATCATAGACAGTGGGAGCTGTGAGAATGTAGTTTCCCCAGTTACTTTGAGTCGCTTTGGGTTAAAGCTAGTCCCTCACCCCAACCCATACAGAGTTTCTTGGGTGGATGTGACATCCCTCCCTGTGACCCAGCGATGCCTTGTTCCAATTGAGTTTGGACCATACAAGAACAAGTTGTGGTGTGTTGTGGTCACTACGGATGTTGGTCGTATCATCTTGGGAAGGTCATGGCTCTATGACAAAGATGTCACAATATTCGGGCATACGAATAACTGTGTATTTAAGCATGAAGGAAAGAAACTTGTCTTGAGCCCGCTCCCTCCCAAATTGTCAACAGGAGCAAAAGATGTTGCCTCCCCATGTGGTCCAAAGAGTCAAAGGGCGCTTCAATCGAAGTCTCTCCACATCATAGATGCCAAGGAGTTTGAGAGAGAGACCAAGGTAAGGACTATGGTGTACAGCCTACTGGCTAGGGAGAGTACACCGGAGGTTGCTATGGGTATACCCCAAGAGGCTCATCCAATCCAAGAGGAGCTTCAGGATGTCTTCCCTGAGGACCTTCCAAGCGAGCTTCCACCGATGCGAGACATTCAGCATGCGATAAATCTCGTCTCCGAGGCGACCCTACCAAACCTCCCTCACAATAGAATGAACCCCACCGAGCATGCCGAGTTAAAGAGTCAGGTGGATGAATTGCTTAAAAAGGGATTCATTTGTGAGAGTTTGAGCCCGTGTGCCGTGCCCGCGCTTCTTGCACCTAAGAAAGACAGCACGTGGCGCATATGTATTGATAGTAGAGCCATAAACAAGATCACTGTCAAGTATCGGTTTCCAATCCCAAGGCTTGATGACATGTTTGACATAATGGCCACCTCTACTATCTTTTCGAAAATTGACCTCAAGAGTGGCTATCACCAAATTCGTGTTCGCCTGGGATATGAATGGAAAATTGCCTTCAAGACGAATGACGGCTATACGAGTGGCTGGTTATGCCCTTCGGGTTAACCAATGCCCCAAGTATGTTTATAAGGGCGATGACCCAAGTGTTGCGACCCTTTATGGGCAAGCTTTTAGTTGTGTACTTTGATGATATCCTCATCTATGGTATGTCCCCTAGCCATCACATCGAGCACTTGAGGCAGGTCTGCAATGCCTTGGCGCAGAAAAGCTCTATGCAAACCTCAAGAAGTGTTCCTTCTTAACCTCGCGTGTTATCTTCCTGGGGTTCGTTGTATCGTCAGAGGGTATGTCTGCAGACCCTGAGAAAGTCAAGGCCATTGTCAATTGGCTTAAGCCCCATACTATACACGACGTGCGAAGCTTTCACGGCCTAGCTACATTCTACAGCGGCTCATCCGTGGATTTAGCTCGATTATGGATCCCATCACAATTGCATACGAAAAGGGGAGTTTCAATGGACTAAAGCCGCGACACGAGCTTTCTCGAAAATTAAAAAGAAGATGACGGAAGCGCTAGTCATGCATCTACCTGACTTTACCAAAGCCTTTGAGGTAGCGTGTGACGCTTCAAGAATTGCCATAGGCGGAGTGTTAAGCCAAGAGGGACATCCTGTGGCCTTTTTCAATGAGAAGTTGAATGAGGCTAAACAATGCTACTCCACTTATGACAAAGAGTTCTATGCGGTTGTGCAATCATTGCGCCATTGGCGGCATTATTTATTACCGCAAGAATCCGTCATGTTCTTTGATCATGAGGCCTTGAAATATTTGAGCTCTCAAAGGAAGTTGAGCCCTAAGCATGCCAAGTGGGCACAATTTCTTCAAGAGTACACGTTTGTGCTTAAGCACAAGGCCAGAAAAGAGAATAAGGTTACTGACGCACTTAGTTGTCGTATCATGACGCTGCGGTCCATGAGTATTGAAGTTACAAGCTTTGAGCAATTCAAGGTGAGTACTCAAACTGTCCGGATTTTGGGATCATTTATGCGTCATTGTCTAGTGACCCACCCTCAAGGAGTGCGGAGTTTGTCCTTCCAGATGGATATCTTTTTAGATGGGACAAGTTCAGTATCCCACGAACATCCCTCCGTGATTTTCTAGTTTGGGAGCTACATGCTGGAGGGATGACAGGTCACTTTGATCGAGCTAAAACAGTTGCCCTTGTGTTTGATCGTTTCTATTGGCGTAATCTCCAGCGAGATGTGGTTAAGATTGTAAGGCAATGTCGGACATGTCAACTGGCAAAGCAAAGGAAGCAAAATACAAGTTCATATACTCCTTTGCCAGTTCCACATACCCCGTGGCAAGATGTCAGTATGGACTTGATGCTTGAGCTTCCCAAGACTATTCGTAAGCATGACTCCATACTCGTGGTTGTTGATCGATTTTCTAAGATGGCCCCTTTCCTACCCTGTTATAAGACCTCATATGCCTCCCTTGTTGCTAAGTTATTCTTTCAGCAGGTTGCGCGACTCCACAGAGTACCTAGATCCATCGTGTTGAACAGAGATACTAGGTTCACTACTTATTTTTGGAAGACTCTTTGGCATCTTTTGGGTACAAGGCTCTAGTTTTCTTCAGTATATCATCCCCAATCAGATGGTCAAACAAAGGTAGTAAACCGTAGCCTAGGGAATTTGTTAAGATGTCTGGTTGGAGACCACCACATGACCTGGGACATTGTTCTTCCCACAATAGAGTTCGCGTATAATTCTTCAGTGAACAGGTCCACAAGAATGAGCCTGTTTGAAATTGTTTCAGGTCTTAGACCCCGAACCCCCATAGATTTGATCCCCATGGCTACCCCACAACATCCTTCAGAGTTAGGAGAGTCCTCGCCCAGCATATACATGCATTACCATAGTGAGATCAGGAGGAAGCTTAATTCAAGTAATGAACATTATAAACTTTTTGCTGACACTCACAAGAGATTTAGGGATTTTCAACTTGGAGATGACGTCATGATTCGTATTAGGTCTGATCGGTTTCCACCTGGATCCGTGAAGAAACTTCATGCCCATAGCATAGGCCTGCATAAAATTGTGAAAAGGTTAAGGTCTAATGCTTATGTTGTTAATATCCCTGCTACCATGAGCATTAGTTCCACATTTAATATGGAAGATTTAAGTCCCTTTCACGAACCATTACCTTTATCCACTGGTCTCCCTGTTTCTTCCTAGACCCCCCCTATATATGGACCTTGGCCACAACCTGATCTTCCTGTACCCATCTTACATTCTCTTCCACATGCACCAAGAAGAGACGAGATAGAGGAAATTTTGGACTCCAAGGCAGTTTTCACTCGCTCCGGAGGTTTCCGAAAATTCCTAGTCAAATTGAGGAACAGGCCCATTACAGATAACTCTTGGATCACATAGACAGAGCTGCAACACATCGACCCCCATTTGCTCAAGAGATACAAGAATTCACTTTCGCCATGGCAAATTCTTCCTACCCGGGGAGAATTGATGCGGACATCAGTGGTGCACCCTTTAGAGTGTACCAAAGGAGGAGGCGTTGCCGACAAAGTACCGGAGCGAAGGAGTTGATGAACCCATTTTCTGACGCGCTACAAGTGCAGGAGTGGCATGATCGCACCCTGACCATAGATCCATGGGTTGGATTTCACACCCTACCACATAGGTGTTTTAGTTTTAGGCGTTTTTATTCTTTTTTCTTGTTTCAAGGTTTTATTGTACTTTCTTTGTTTTTTTATCTTTTTGTTATTTTTCTTGTTTTCAGGGGCTTTAGTGCACTTTTACTTTTTCCATAGCTTATATATACGTTATGAGAAACCCTATTTTCATTATTATTGAATGAGTAGAAATTTGTCTCTTTTCTTCCTCTTTATTTAAGAAATTAGGGTTTCAGGATTGGCCCTTGGGTGTTGAAGATTCTACCCCGATTTCAGGTTTCCTTCTTTCTAGATCTTCGAGGTGCAGGAAAATGTAAGAATCATCATCTTTCTTTTCTTTTGACAACAAAAAGGACCTGTACTTTCTTCATCTCGAACCCTTCATTCTTCACCCCTTTCATTCCTCTCTGGATATCCCTTTTCTAGTTTGAACGGAAAAGAGGGATGGTTAGTCAGTAGAATCAGATCCAAACTTGACCATGGACTGACTTATGCTAGATCTGGGATATCCCCATATCCCTAGGTCCTCCACTTTTACTGTTTACATGATCTTATGCTAAGGGGCATGATCCTGACGGAATAACCTTATCTTTGTATTGAGATTTACCTAATCCCTTTGATTGGAAACAATTAGTTAATTGGTGTATTTATTTGAACATTCTTTAACCTGATTATACATGCATCTAGGGTTAGGTCATCACATGTCCCTACATCACCTATGCACCTGTATATTGCTTAGTGATTCTCCTGCCACCCCTCCTCTTCCTCCCTACCACCTCCCTCTGGAAACCCTAAAACTGAAGGAGGACAATGCAAATGATGAAAACAACGTTGTATGTCAAATTCCTACATTATATTAATTTATAATCTCTTCATCATTGTATCCTGTTAGAACCATGTCATAGATACAAACTACGAAACTGTGAGACTGTCGGTAGGACAAATGAGGATGTAGATCCTAGAAATTTTCCTTTAGATGCCATCTTTTTCTACATTGTAGTTTCTCTTTTTCGACGCTAGTCATCTAAACTTTGGTCTGCCCTTTTCGAGGGCCACTAGGTCAATTGCTTTGGAAGTTGAAACAATAGCATACCTCTCATTTACTGATGTGATTCGTCCAATCATGTTTTCTCTTCTACTTCTCCTCAAATGTAATGATATACAGATTCGGGGTTGATAGAGATTCTTGTATCCTTTTAACTAAAAGTCTTGCCAAAAAATAAAAATGCTAAGTTTTTGTTTGGTTTCTTAATATCTTCAGGAAAGTGAGCGAGGTATTGTGGTCATCCAATTCTTTAAACTCATGTTTCATCGAAGAAAAATATTCTTCTACTGACATTTCAGCCTGCTGCATGTTTAGTTATTTCACAATGCAACTGAGACACATGCCATTGCCATGTCATCATTGTGAGAATATGCTGATGGGGACATCACGCGCACACGCACGCCCCCCCTACGCACATACGCAAGGAGGAAGAGGACCCCACCATCAATCTGAATCGATGATGACGTCAAGGGAGGGCCTCTAGTTAGAGTGTTGTGTTTGGGTTCGTTTAAGTGGACCCGATAATCATGTGAATCCCACCATGGGTTCTCATGATCATGGCCCACTATCCTAGTTAATCTAGTACTTTGGGTTTTGCTTATTATTGTTATTAGAAATATCATGGACAGCTTAGATTGCTTTGATTAGTTATTATTTTTTATTACTTCGTCTCCAAGTAATAGGTTGCGTACATGGCACGAGTTTTACGGTATAGGGTTTTCTTATAAATATGCACCCCTTGTAGTCTTTTTCTCAGTAAAGATTAATAAAATTTCTGCATTTTTCTACTCCTCTAAATTTCTAATTTGTGGAGATTCAATTGAGTGTGAAACCCTCCCTTCCTCGAAGAGCTGACTACCATGGTGCGAAGCCACACCTATCCCGATTCGCCCCCACCTTCTATCATCCATATTTTTCTTCTCCTACAATCATCTATGCTTCAAATTCATCCTCTATTGCAGCCGTTTTTCTCCCTACAGCAGATTTCCAGAATCTGGCCCTGCAGGAGGGCTGAAACTTCAGCGGAACACTACGTACAAACCGTGCATCGAATCAGGCTGAAATTTGGAGGTTTTGTGGCCCACCCCTGGCCAACCAAGGCCAAGCTAGCAATTTCCTGATTTGTGGGCCCCACACACGTGTGGGACACCTCCAGCGCACGTCCATTTGGTCCTTCACCGTTGTCCACACATGTGATGCTTCTTTGGTTCATCTCTCTCCTCTCTTTCACCTCTCTTTTACCCCAAATCCCTAACCCTAACCCTAAATTACTCAAATCCCTAATTTTATACCCTTTCTTCAACCTTAGGGTTCCCCAAATTGAAATCTGTGAACCCCTTGGATTGGGGAATTATTTTTGTGCATGTGTGGATGAATTTACCCCCCTCTGATTATTATTTGGTCTATAATTTTGATTGATCCAGCCCTAGCTTACATAGGCCTGGGCCTGCATAGATTCCCCTTGATTGAATGCTTGAACTTTTGTATGGGATATGGAATTTTGTGTAATTGTTTTTGAACTAACGTGATCTAATGCTTGAAAATCTTGCACATCATATTTGAATTTCATGTCCTGGGGTGTCCAATATCTCCTTTGCATCCCTCAAAAAAGACCAATCCACAACGAATGTTTGGTTGCATAGAATGAAGGAGCTGTGACATCACTATCAAATTGTCACTTTCCCACTCCTCATGGGATGGATCAACTACAATAGGCTCCTGTGTTCCCAGTTATCTATCCCAATTTTCTTCTGCTAAAAGTATAAGTGGTTGAGGCCATTCCAGATAATTTGTAGATCAAGTTTAACCATGGTAACTTGTAGCCCAGGATGTTCATAACTACTTCCCACTTGAATATAGTTTTGTTTTCTGACATTCTCAAGCATGGTAACTTGTAGCCCGGGATGTTCATAACTACCTCCCACTTGAATTTAGTTGTTTTCTGCCATTCTCAACAGATAAAACACAGAGGGAATAAATGAACAGAAAGCACCTGTTGATGGACAGATGGGCCAGAAAGACATGGTCATGCCGATGGCCCTTGCTGGATATTGACGGTGGGCCCTTGTGGGCCTGCTGATCAAATTGGTGGGCCCCTATAAGTTTATCGGTCAGATCGGTAGGCCCCAGCCGCTGAACTCACTGTTGGGCTCTTAGCGGCCAGCAGATCAAATCTGTGGGGCCCTGCTTGTCAGGAAATCAGATTGGTGGGCCTCTGCTTGCCAGTAAACCAGTTCAAAAGGCCCCTACTTGCTTGTCAATTAGATTGATGAGCCACATGGCTCTATTTGATCAAATCCTGTCGGCAGTTTTGTCATCAATGTGATCTTTATGGTCTATCGATGATGACAGTGAGGCCCGGGAGCCCTGTGATCTTTTTGGCCCAGTTGGGGTTATTGGTGTTGGCAGGAGGGCCTGAGTGCTTTGCTACTGCCAACGGTGGATCTTAAAGGAACTGCTGGTGATGGCAGTTGGGCATGAGTGCCCCATTGTCATCATTGGTTGAACTTATTGGGGTGGTTGTGATGGACCGATGGTTGCTGGGCCTGAGTTCCCTGCTATCGCCTGCGTCCTCCGTTGATAGGCCATATGAGGCCCATTGGCTGAATTGAATGGCTCTATAGAGACATCTAATGGCCAGGTTGGCCCTAAATGGGCAGACAAGAAAACAAAAAAGACAAGAAAGAGAAAAAGGAGAAGGAAACCAGGAGGAAGGGGAAAATGGTACTCTTAAGCATGATTTGTTACAAGAGATGAGAAAGATACATGGTATGAGGAAAGCTACAAAAGAGTGATAACTATGACTCTATGAGAGCACTGCATACCTGTCACACTCAATAGATCCAAATAGCATCTTCAAGATACGTACACATCATCATAACCACCTCAGTCCAAATAAAAAAATGAGGCAATAAAAAACTCTTGCAGAGTCCTATTACCATGAGTCATGTTCGCTAATTCCAATTCAAGTGGGTAAGGGTACAACCTAGAATGATTGAAACCATGCCGTATTTGATGTTATGGACCTTACAGTTGCATCCACAAAATTCAGGATCCAAGTGAAAATACACACATTATAATCATCCAAGAGGTGGTTCCTCTTACATCATGCCATTTCAAATTAAGAAATCAACATGAGCCTGAGGATCAAAGGCATAATTAAAATTACAGGTGGGAAAGACTGTCCACATAGTTTTCTTTCTTTTTTTCTCATATAACCTTTAAAAAAATCTATAATTTGAATCAATTGACATGCGAGCCCCTAGTGACACAATCAACCACAACACAAACACTACTAGAAATCCGAAAGATAGACTAAGCCAAAAAAGATGAAGAAAATGACAGAACTATTAAGTTAATTAACAGAGAAGAAATCTAAAAGACCTATCGATCTTTTTAAAGATGTAGAAAATGACAGAATAGTCGAGATTTTTTTATGTAGTGACAGCAGCAAAACACAAGGACAATAGTGCACTCCATGAGAATTGCTGTATAGTTGAAAAGGCAGAAAAAAGAGATTCAGAAACTAAAAGAGTGAGGTCTTGACAGAAACCAGAAGAATGATATAGCAGGAATCTTCTATAATACGAATCCTGCTCCTAGTCAGCAGTTAACAACCAGCAAGGAAGGGTACTAGGATAACATCTATAGACAATATCTAGCAACTAAAATAATTAAAAAGGAGCCAACCTGTTACAAGCCTGACAGTGACTGGCCTAGAAAGGATATATTGAAGAATAAACCTTAGTTGCACGAAGTGTGAGGAGAAGCCAAGGAAATTTGGATGCTGGATCAAGTGTCCCTTTCAAATTTTTAGCAAGTGTAGAACTTCAGGAAGTAGGAGTGCAAGCTTGAGTCTAAAGCATGACTTTGAACTAAGAGCAACACCTTGGTAGAAGGTTCATGCAACTAATGCATAAACTGGCATCAATTATTTATAAATCCGGACATTGTTTCCCTTACTCATCATTTTAACTCAAATTGGAGTACGAGAAATGCAAAATCCCACTTGCCTTGATGGAATCATAATACCAAACAATGAATGAAAATATATATATATATATACACACACACACACACATACATACATACATATATATATAGATATATAAAATCTAATTTGCAGTTATTTATGAGAGCCAATCTGCATATGTGGCACTGCAAAGACGTAATGGACTTGGACTAACACTTACAACACCATATGTTTCAGTAGATAACCCAGTTACAAGGAAACTTTGACAGACTTAGGTGGCTTAGAAAACCAGTCAACTCAAACAAGTCATATTGGCTTAGATGATTTTCTGATTGGCTCCAAAAGTTTTGATGGCGAGAGGAGTCATTATATGGCATTAAAATAAAAGGCAACAACAGTAATCCAGTGTACCTGTAATCTTGATTTCTCGAGATGCTCCAACCATAACCGCTCAAAATCTAATTTCAATTATTTATGAAAGCCAATCTGCATATGTGGCACCGCAAAGACGCAATGGACTTGGACTAACACTTACGACGCCATGTGTTTCAGTAGATAACCCAGTTACAAGGAAACTTTGACAGACTTAGGTGGCTTAGAAAACCAGTCAACTCAAACAAGTCATATTGGCTTAGATGTTTTTCTGATTGGCTCCAAAAGTTTTGATGGCAAGAGGAGTCATTATATGGCATTAAAATAAAAGGCAACAACAGTAATCCAGTGTACCTGTAATCTTGATTTCTCGAGATGCTCCAACCATAACTGCTCCTGAAGCAATACAATTTCAATACAGAAATGATGAAAAGGTCCAAGAAAATACTTGTAAAATGATGCAACACTGGACCAACAGATTGTCCTCCACAGTTTTGCATCGTATAGACAAAGTTTCAAGGCAAGCTGACAAGTCATGGAATTGAAGTCTTAGATTTCTTCCTACCTTCCTTTCCTTCACGGACAATAACCCTTCACTTAACTGATGTTCTAGGTGTTGCAATTCATTCAAACTCAATCCTGTTAGTTCTTTACCCATCATCTGCCTATAGGAAGAATAGAAACTATGGTGATGGGTTGTGCAATATGTAATAAAAGAATAAAGAAAGAAATAAAGAACAAGTAAAAAACTACAATGTATCACAAATTTACAAGACATACATGTGTGCCATTCGTAGCTTCACAATTTCATCTTTCAGAATGTTCATCTCCCTAGCTTGCTGCTTCTTTTCAAGCAGAAGAAGAAAAGGTTAAAGAGGGGACCTCCAATCTAAAATAGACAAATATAATTAATCATGATGTGTGGAAAAATACAAACAAGGATCTCCACACAGAATTGATTGCCGAAGAAAGCCGATTGACTTGTCCCAAAAAGCATAAATTATTCTCTTTGACAAGTTTATGATGTCAGATAAATTAAATAACATTTTGGGCATATGATTTTTTTTCAGAATTCATACGAACAAACACAGAAAACCAAAATTCACATCTGCTGATGTCTGTTCTCACAACAACGAGCTTGAAAAGAATATTTCTATGAATCATCATCCAAAGTCCCATTATCAAAAGAAGTATAAGGAAGACGAGAATAACTGACTGCAGCATTGCATGTCCTCAAAGTGTTAGAACATTTACAAGTAACTAGAATTAATTTGTACATAAAACTAAATAGTTTCTAGAACATTCACTACATGTATATGCATTTATTAATTTGTCATTATTAGTTAATAACTTCTAACTAACACTCACAGCAAAAAAAAAAACCAGTAATGGTTGAGAATAGGACATCAAAAAAATTGATGCAATTTTCATGACAATCAATTCCTAGTTTCCTACCTTGTAATAGAGGCACATTTGAATCAAATCATAAATTGGATTATCAACCATAAGATTTCTTCATACACATCCATGATTTTTTTTTTAAACAACTCCGCATGATGGCAATTCACCAGCTGGTTCCTAAGCCACGCAAAGGAGAAGTACTGGTGTCAAGTTGGCAGCCAGTCATTGAACTTCTGCCAAGCAATCATGAGAATTCATGTTCCAAATCTTTGATTGGTTAAACAAGATCAGTAACAGTGGAAAGTTGTGAGGGAGAGAGAGAGGGAGGGAGGGAGAAGAGAGAAGAGAGGAGAGGAAAAGAAAGGGAGAAAGAGGTTTAGGGCAAAGAAAGAGTGTTTGTGTTAGCCCTAACACACACACACACACACAAAGTTGAGGGAAAAAGTAAGAGGTTTAGGGCAAAAAGAAAGAGTGGTTGTGTTAACCCTAACACACACACACACACACACAAAGTTGGGAGAAAAAGTAAACTACTCCTGAAGAGTCCAAAGAAATATACACCCACACACCCAAAACAATTACATATATTCTCTTAATCTCTTCAAGTTGGAGAAAATATATTAATCATGCCTAACTTCTAAAAAATACAATGGAGTCCCGACTAAGAGATTTAGTGAAAATATCAGCCAACTGCTCCCCTGAGTGAACAAAAGGGGCTTCAATCTCCTTATTAAAAACCTTCAGGTCGCTAAACGTACTATTCGTTACATTAAAGTAGCACAAAGCACAGGATTCTATTTTCACACCAAGGACACTAATGGATCACAGCTTATTCAGATGCAGATTGGGCAAGAAGTCCAGATGAAAGATGATCAACTTTTGGATATTATACTTTTGTTGGCCGTAATAAAGTCACCTGGAAATGTAATGAAAAAAAAAAAAAAAAAAGATGGTTGTGACCAAGTCCAATGCGGAAGCAGAATACCGAGCAATGGCCCACACTACATGTCAGTTACTCTAGCTTAAGAAGTTACTGAAGGAATTAGGATTCCCTATTTGGGATCCTATGGGGTGTGACAAGCAAGCCACAATACATATCTCCACAAACCTTGCCTTCCATGAGCAGACTAAGCACATAGAAGTCGGTTGTCACTTCATCAGAGAAAAGTTTGTTGCAAAAGAAATCATTGCTCCTTCTATCAGCACCAAAGAGCATTTAGCATATGTGTTTACAAAATCTCTCCCTAAGGATTGGTCACTTCTATTACAAGCAAGTTGGGCATGATCGATATCTAAGCTCCAGCTTGAGGGAGAGTGTTGGAGGAGGTTATCTCGTGCATATTCTTGTGGAGTACTATATAGATTTGGACTTTCTTTTGTACTATCAATGTACTGTAGTGTATTTAGATTTTTCCTTATCTTGTATTAATTAGTCCTTATCATGTATTATCTATGGATAGAAATCCTCTCTATAAGATGTACATTTTCCTAAGAAATACATTATAATAATCAAATCTTCTTTATTTGTTTTTCTGTCAGATTTACATCTAAATCACACGGATCCTAACAAACAAAATGGAAGTCATAGTTCCTATCTCAAAAGAAACATAAAGTGGAAAGGGAAAACAAAATAAATAGGATGAAGAGATAATAAAATCTTTCTAGAAATGTTCCTATTTACTTCAAAAATGACATAATGAGAATTTTTTAAATGCATTCAGAAATTTTCTTGAGTTAATCTAAACAAGGCCATCATAAAAAGATACCTACTTAATTATGTGAAACAAATGATTTCGGATTCATTAAAAATGAACTATTGTAGTGACCCTCAACCTATCTTGAGAAACAAATCATAATCTGCCACAGTGCTACTGTAAAACAATTTAGATGCTATAACAAAACAATATGAAACTACAACTAAACAATATGAAACAACATACCTCTGCATCATACTCAACCAAAGAAGACCCAGAAAAATCCAAACACTTGTTGTATCTTGAAAGCGTTTTGTTCATGCTTCACAAATGATAGAACAACAAACAAAAGTCAGTATACCTTGCAAACTTTTCATATAAAATTAGGACCAATAATTATTAATGCACGCCTATTGTGCTAAAATTAAGATGATCTTTGAATGCTTCATTTCCACATTACTTAAAACATAATATAATGTTTCACCAAAATATGAACCACTACCAAGTTTTAAAAAATACGAACTTTGAACACAAATTGTAGTGGCAATTAGACTAATTAAAAAAAAATCAAGCACATTCTACCAAATAAAATGAACATTGTTAGTATCTACATTGTGCAATTACACAAGGATGCATGACTAGTAAAGGCTTGTTGATGCAAATCTAAGGGTGGATTCCCATGATCCATATAGTTAATGAAAGGCGCAATCATCCATCCATTCAATGGATCAAATAATTCCATAATTTAATCTTTCAAAGGGGGACCTCATGATAAGAATGCTCAATCTTTTGCAGGCCCACAATCTGACTAATTGTTTTATGGATACATATGGTCCACACGTGTTGATGTCCTATTTCAATCAGTATTTCAATAGCTTTTTGTCTTAATCAGCATGTAATAGACCTTTCTTACCCAATTTAGTTACTTGGCGCATAAATTAGTTATTTTCATTGCTTCATTTGTGGGCTACTTTTTAGGTGCCAGACAACATCGAAAGACACGAAATAGGTCCATTACAAGTGGATTTAATCATCTTTCAAGGAAGCCCAAGATCACGCGATTGTGAAATGAACTGAGTGATGAAATGCTTGTATGTTTGTTAAGGGATTTAGGAATATTTTATTGGTTAGGATTAGAAGTAATGCATGGTTATTATTATATTACAGTTGTTATGATCTGGGATCATTGCATATACATTCAAAGGATTCTTTCATGAAAAGTAAAATGAAATCGAAGTTTCTATACACAAATTTTCTTGATTTGGGGAATAATTCCTCAAATTGCATTTGGTGTGATGATCAATACAAGTCTTCCTATACCAAGCTTGGTACCAAAGCTTCAATATGTTGCCTTGCATCATTGTTTCCCTTTGATGCTCATAATAAAGGCATTAGATTAGTTCTTAAGAATTTTAATAGAGCATAACTCAATGATCTACTTCACGGAATTAGTGTGTTGGGGCTCCAATCTTCAAGAAATCCATGACTTAATGAAGCTATCATGTGTAGCTTTTCCACTTGAGCATGCAGGCTACAATTAGTTTATTTTAATCTTGGTCACACCAAATTGGTATCAGAGCATGTAGAATCTTACGATTTTCTTTTCTCTTGTTTATTTTTCCCCTGATGTTCCTCAATCCCAAAATCTGATTTTTCTCAAATTTTCCCAAAAGTCCCAATCTCCCTAACCCTACAACCCTAGTTTCTTAAATCCCCAATCTTTGTAACCTCAAAACACCTTGATTTCCCAAATTTCCCCAACTTATCCCATTCCTTTAGCCCTAAACCAAATCTTTTTATGCCCTTAAACCTTAAATTAAACACTAATTCTGTTCTTGTTCCCAGATGATGCAAAACCCAAAATACCCTACACCGGTGGAATGGTTGGCCCAATTCAAGCCCCTAATTAAGCCCAGCAAACTATCCATTAGCAATCCATGTATCTCCACAACCCAAGTCTTCAAAGATTGCCTGTTTAAAGATTGAAATAATGGCGTGTTTGAAAAGAGTGCAGCGATCCAATTGGCTATCAAAAGGACCTACATATGAATATGTAAGAATGGTTATAAAAAAGCATGTTATCCTCTTATCAGATTTAATATAGTCTGTTGCTTTTCACCATGGGAATATCTTGCTCTTTCCAATCGCATTACTTGAGAGGGTTTATGCACATGTGTTGCGTGATTGTCATGGACTCTATGGATATCATCACTAGTGGAAATTTGGTTTTGGACAATGGTATATGAATTTCAGATTTAATGCTATTGGTTGACTTTGATCCTAGTTGCAACGCATTGCAAGGCAGATCATTTGTGATATATTGTTATTGGCTCTAATCAAGGACAACTTCTTTCGAAGATGGGGTGAATTGATGCATCTAATACACACATTATGTGAGTCATAGACACGTGTTGGCAGATTTGGCCTAAAGAGGACTTAGGTGGACTGAATCACCAAATCTTACCAGATTGGGTTTAGTTGCCCTTATGTGTCATCATCATCATCTAGGCCTTATCCCAATTAATTGGAGTCAACTACATGAACCCAGTTCCACCATTCCACCCTATCAAGGGTCAGACCTTCATTTAGACCATAGGTCATCAAGTCTTTTCTTACCACTGCCATCCACAACCTTTTGAGCCTTCCCTTGCCCTTTTAGAGCCTTCAACTTAAAACAACTCACACCTAAACAATGCAGTTCTTGGTCTCTATTGAACATGACCAAACCATATATGTCTACTTTCCTCATCTTATTACATATCGGTACCACAACAATCACACAAAACTTCAAAGGCATATCCCGCTTGAATTCAATGAGCAACATCCTTTTAAAACTCTCCACTCTCATGAAGTATTGACCCAAGATATCGAAAGTGGTCATTTTGTGATACTTTTGGTCAACAATCTTAACTAATTCCTCATTTTAACTCTTATTATTACTAAAAATGCTCTCCATGTACTTTGTTTTAGTCCAACTAATTTTAAATCCTTTAGATTCTAGAGCATCCTCCATAAATATAGCTTTTTGTTTATGTGCTCCCTTGTCTTGTCAATCAAAACCATGTCATCTGCAAACAACATACACCATGTGATCTCTTCCTGAAAATGTCTTGGTAACTCATCCATAACCCACGCAAAAAGGTATGGGCTCAATTTTGACCATTGGTGTCTCCATGGATATAAATATCGGTATCGTATCGGCTGATACGGCCGTATCGTATCCGTATCGGCTCGAGGTCGTATCTGTCCAATATGAAAAAATTGACCCATATCGGTCCATATCGGCCCATATCGACCGATACGCCTATAAAAGCCCAATTTTGGATATATTTTTTTCAAATTTTTACATGTCTTCTCTTCTTTTTTTCATTTAAACCATGGAAGAAGCTTAAAAACTTATTTTGGGATCAAAACAAATTACTTAAATGGGATTCGACAAATCAAAGCAAAGTGAACCATTATGGTTAAAATCAGAAAGAAGGGTAAACCTTCACTTTCATTTTTATATTCTCATCTTCTTTTTGTTGTATTTCAATGTAATGGGCCATTGTTCACCAAATCATGCTTAATTTGTGTTTAATTAGGGCCCATTTAGTTGACCTTCAACAAGTCAAGTCGACATACAAAATTCTCATCAAAGAATGGTCCAATACAACATTGAATACATGGTCAAAATACCAAAAAAAAAAAACAAAAAACAAAAAAAAAAAAAAGAAGGGTAGATTCTTGGATATCTCCTTTTTTTTTCTATTTTTCTAATATTTTCATATTATTTTTCTTTTAAAAAAATCTAGCTTATACAGGCCGATATGGCCTCGATACCGATACACAACACCATATCGTATCATTTTTCCACCGAGCCAATATGCCAACTGATACCGACATTCAGAACCATGCTTGTCTCTCCACTAGTGGTCCTCACATTTGTTACTACTCCCTCATACATATCCTAAACACTATAAATATATCCTCTTGAGACTTTCATCTAGCATTTTCTTCAATCTTACATTCTTGTTGGACAACTTTGTTAACCAAACTAACCTAGTATCTCCCATACATTTCCAAGCCTCTATTGATAAAACATCTTGTCCAAGGGCCTTTCCAGTTTTCATCGTTTTCAAAGCTTCTTTCACTTTAGATATACTAATCCTATGAAAGCATCTATGGTATCTGACGTCATTTGCGTTTATGGTTCTTTCTATCCCTATGCTCTCAAAGTGGTTGTCATTTCACAAGTTTTGAAAATAGCTTATCCAAGTTTCATTGACCACATTGTCTTTTACTACTACCCTCTGGTTATCGCTCTTAATGCATCTAATATGATCGAGGTCCCTACCCTTCCTCTCATTTTTTCAAGTTTGAAGACATCTTTCTCACCTTCTCTTGTCCCTATATGTCTTAAGTATAAAACATTCAACATGAGTATACAATTGTTCAACTGCATTAACAATACAATTGCGTATACTCATTATGAGATGAATGGATAGGGTATTATACGCTTCTTCATAACAGCCGATTGCAAATTCTTGCATTTGTATAGCTACTACACTCCATGCGGATAAAGACAGCTACAAACAGGACAGTTGCTGAGTTTGGAATCCTAAATGCAAACATAAAGATTAAAAGAGGGATATGGATCAACTATAGAGCCCTAGGGTCTATAGACTCTATCCACATGATCTATAGAGTATTTAGGAAGTTGAACTCCTTTTAGTTCTGTAAAGTTTTATTAAGAAAGTACCCAAGAGTGCTCTTAACTTGCCTACTTTATCTATTATGTAACCAATAAGGTGTCTATTTAGATTTCTAGCACTTAATCAGTAAACAATATGCACTCTTTGGCTATAAGAAACCATATAAATGGGATTGTATAGACGTGGTTATGAATAAATAAAAAAATACTTCATGGGTAGTTAGCATATATTGCTCTTTCCATCGCATTATTTACAGGGTTTATTCTCATGTTTGTGTTATCTATCAGATTTGGGCTAAATTTATCAATGTTGGTGGAGAACCTTTCTTGTCTAATCATCAAAGATTTGGCATGTATTATTTTTAAATGAGGTGATGCTATCACTGAGTTTTATGACTCAGTCAATGTATTGACAAAAACCATGCTTGGAAACAAAACCATGCTCAGAAATTGCTTTCTTATCCTTCTAATTCTGCAAGTTTCCCACCAATCGTTCCATGAATTAGAAGTCATTATGTTCCTTGCATCATAGGTTTCTCAGGCACTTGATTGAGAATTATTAGCTTTTCATATATGCATGTTATTAGCTCACTTTGAATCTATAATTGTTGAATTCGGATACAACTATGCAACAAAAACATGCTGGGTAAAAGGGAACCGGGAAAGAAAGAGGAAGCAACACAAAAATGCCGGGTATAAAGGAACTGTGAAAGAAGAAGGAATTATATGCTACCCTATAGTGGTGAAAAGCATATTGTAGTCAAGCACAGCCATCCGCTATGTGCATGCATGTGGTCAAAATCTGGACCTTCCAGACGATGGGACCACAGTTTGATTGGACAGCCACAAATCCACTGATTGGACCGTCTCATGAGTCACAATTAAATGGCTTAAAAAGGCACATGACCCCAGCCCAAATTTCAACAGGAAAATGCTATTGATTCAGCAGTCAATCAGTGTGATTACCAGGCTCTGTCTTCATCCACAGTTGACCCACGGTCTGAGTAGTCAGGATCAAGTACATGCACGACACATTATACAGTATATAGGTGTTAGGTTTGAGGCGGAAAGATAGAAAATTCTCTTTTATAAATTAAAAATTCTTTTCCTTCTTATTTTGAAAAAAAACCCAACAATAAGTATACAAGCACAATCCACCATAGACTGCCAAGATATCATATAACAAGCAATTTTCTACCATACTGTAGTGGTCAGGGAATCCAAACCATCATGTCCAGGATACTGCGCTATATGGGCCACTGAAAATTTTACACATTCAGGGATTGATTCTGGGCATCAACATATGTAGAAGAACATTGAACAAAGAAAGGAAATTTTCCAACAACTCATATTCAACTCAAAAAAAAAAAAAAAAATTTAAAACAATAAAATAATAAAATAAAATATCAGGATCATCCTTCAAGTATGATTATCAGACTACAGCTAATTTGCCAGCAGTCCCAATCATCAGACCATAAAGCATGCTACACTATAGGGCCATCATAGAAAACTTATGCACAGATTGTTTCTGAGCATCACTACATGCAGATGAGCACACAACATTGTAAGGAAAATTTCCAACAGCTCATATTCAACCTAAAAAGAAATAATAATAATAATAATAATAAATCAAAGACCAGGATCATCCTTGAAGCATGACTATTAGACCACAGCTAATTTGTGGGTGGCCCCAATCATCAGACCACCATAAAGCATGGTACATCATATGGTTCAATGATCGATTCTGAGAATCACTACATGCAGATGAATATAGACCATCGAAAGGAAATTTTCCGACAGGTCATATTCAACTTAAAACATCATCCTTGAAGAATGATTATCAGACCACAGCTCATTTGCAGGCAGTCCCAATCATCAAACCACCATTAAACATGCTACACTATTCGGGCTGCTGTAGAAGATTTATGCTCGAATATTGATTCTGAGCATCACTACATTCAAATGAACATAGAACAACGAAAGGAACATTTCCAACAGCTCATATTCAACTTTAAAAAATAAAAATAAAAATAAAAAATCAAAGATCAGGACCATCCTCGAAGCATGATTACAGACCACGCCTAATTTGTGGGCAGTCCCGATCACAGGCCATCGTAAAGCATGCAATGTTTTATGGGCATATGGGGCCACCATTGAAAATTAATGCTCGATGATTGATTCGAAGCAACAGTACATGCAGATGAACAAACGTAGAAAGGAAATTTTCAAACAGTTGATATTCAACATTAAAAATAATAATAATAATAAATCAAGATTATTCATCCTCAAATCATGATAATCAGCAGGCAGCTAATCTGTGGGGCCCCGCAAGGAGACACATTGTAACATGCACACATGCACATGCATGAAAGGATTGACGGAATGGGCAATTTACCCAGAGTTGGAGAATTCGAAGAGCTTGCCAGTGCTGGAGAAGATGATGAGGGCAACCTCAGCATCACAGAGGATGGCGAGTTCCTGGGCTTTCTTAAGAAGACCGACACGGCGTTTAGAGAAGGTGACCTGACGGCTTGTGGCATTCTCGATCCTCTTGATTTCAATCTTCCCTCTCCCCATTTGTTATCGGTATCTGTCTCTCTTTCTCTCTGTTTCTCTATTAGGCCTTCCTTCCCAGCATGGAAAGAAAGAAAGGAGAAGAGGGTCTATATATAGAGAGAGAGAAATGCCGAAAATGGAAAAGAAGGGGAAAAAGAGGTGGGTTTGCATTATCTGGAAAGCAGGGGGAAGAGTGCCACATTTAGATTGTTGGGAAGAGAGAGGATTCATTACTAACGTGCGTTTTCCTTCGTATATAAGGTTCTTCTTCTTCCACCTACTCTATTTTTAGTAAACCCTGCCTCTCCGAATCTCTTCCCCATTTTTAGATAAGCAGCTGTTTTCAAGAGAGAGAGAGAGAGAGAGAGAGAGAGAGAGAGATTTGGATTTTGGAGGGAAACTGAGATATGAGGAGAGATGTGACAAATATCGCCGAGATATTGAAAACATCGCTATTATATTGTCGTATTGTTAGTGCGAGATTTTGTTACAATATCTCGTGAGATTGTGTACAATCGCTGAGGGATATTTGTTTTTTAATTTTCCATGCAAATGCATGAAAATAAATACCCATGTAATTTCTAGACTTTTTTTCTATGCTTATAGTATAAAACTTGCTTTTTACATAAAGATTGAGAAAAGTATTAATTTCATGAATTATGTGACTTATCCTTGCGTGCGGTTCATTTATTTTGCAAGATAATTTTAAGACGTGAATCTAAAATTGAGGTAGATCCAAAGTTCAAGTAAGCCACGTCATATAAAAGGGTGGGTTGATTTGTAAAAACCTGCTGCGAATATGTTCCTATTGTGTGGGCCACTTGATGTTTGGATGTCTCGTTTTTTAGTTAATATATTAAAATGTTCATGTAAAATGAATGGACAATAGTGTTTTTTAATAAATATCTTGGTGAAATTTTTTACATGAGAAGATAGGGGGGGAGAGAAAATTATACCTTAGAGCAAAAATAGGCACTGTGATACAAAAAATAGACAACCTAGATCAAACATATGCATACTAATTATTATTATTTACAAGTATTTACAAATAACCCAACACCCTAAAGATATTATCATAATGTTTCAAAATCTCAAAAGAACTTTAAATATCGTGTATTTTTCATGAATAATCTTATTTGGAAAAATAGTATAAACATTAAGATTCTTTTTATATATATAAAACATGTAATGAATATTTTAAATATGTTTAATTTTTGCGAGATTTTTTCATTAATATTTTGAGAAAACTTTAAAATTTTAATATTCTCCTAGGAAATTTCCAAGTCGAGAAATCGAGGAATACGATATTTGTCACCACAAAGATGCGGAGTGAAGCGGCCTTGGACGCACAACTTTGCCCTCTTTATAGCAATGTACCCATTTGGGAGATTGTATGGTAAATCCAGGTCTATGATCATGTTTTGATTTTGATACATTCATCTTTTTAAGTCTATGTGTTAATCAAAAGAGTTGATCTAGACCATAGTGTATGAAAACATAGATAAACTAAATTTATACAATTCACTCAATGGGATTGTCATACCTCATTTCTGTAAGTTCTTGTGAGATCTAATTAAAAAGAGACATGTAATTTCATAAGAGTTACATAGTATATTTAAAATATATGGAGATACCTTTAGAGAATTTTGCGAGTATATAGTTAGTGTCTATCAAGTGATGCCATATTATCCATAAAGTAATAGTGGGCAAGAAGCTTGGAGTGATTATCTATATAGGTAAAAAGCTAAAAAGGAAAGGCTCCAAAAGGTTAATAGCAAAGGAATTCAGTATAAGAAGTTGTCTCATACTAACTAGATTAATTAAATGTATCTTTCAATTATTTGTCATTTACACAGTTGTGATTTTTTTTTGTCATTTATATTCTTTAGTGTAATCTATAATTATTAACTTTAGTTGTAATTCAAATTTGCGCTCATACATTGGATTCAATTCGAGCATCAAGCAAAGTTCTCCATCGAGAGATGCTTTCTACGGTTGTTCTCTATGGCCAACTGTAAATAATAATAATAAAAAAAATAAAAATTATCTATATTGAAGAGAAAAAGTATTTTTGTATAGAAAACAGAGGTGTAACCCATTTTAAAATGACGAACCATACCTTATGATAATTGCATAATTATCTTAAGCAACGTTATGCAAGTAGCTAAATAGGCGACAGATCTCATTAAATATTAGTCACATATGGTTGATTTCCAACATATCTAATATCTCAGTGCTTGAGGTCTTAGTTGTTAGGTTTGACATTCAATTATAGCAGCCTGCGCTAATCATGGGACATACATTCATATAACAACAAAAACGATATAAACTTACATCATACGTATAAGATTAATATACTTCAGACATACGGTTATAAGAAAAGGCATTTAACATATGATTTTTACGGTTGAAGGTGGCTCTATTTTCTTTCTTAAAGCTTTCTTTTTTCCTCCGGTTATTTTGAGATGGTTACAGGTGCAGCGGCCAAAAGAAACTTCCTACATGCAGAAGCCACATGGGGCCTACAGGACTTTTGTGAGAAATCCACCCTATACATCCTTTCTCCAACTAAAAGCTATTGAAACTTTCAAAGGTCTACAGTATGTTTACATGCCGTCCAAACCATTCGTAAAGACATCTATGGCCCAAGAATGATTCAACGGTGGCGTTCAATCTCCACTCTTTCCTGTAATGTGGCCCACTTGAGCTTTGGATTCTTAAATTATTTGAAAAATCGGATGAAAGAGATGAATTTGTCACGAACGTGGGCAGTGGGCCACTTAGCTTCCGCATGCAGGAACTTCTGTTCGCCGGGTCCGATAGTAACGGACGCGGATTTCCTGGCCAGCCTTAAGCGGAAGCTCATGTGCGCTGTGAACCTAAATCGGGCCCACCGTGATGTTTGTGAGAAATCCACCCGTCCATCCGTTTTGTGAGCCCGTTTTAGAAAACAAGGCCAAAAATGAGCTGGGTTCAATACTCAAGTGGGCCGAAAACGTCACGTAAACATCACTGTCAACCCCATACAGGTTTCAACGATAGAAATTTCCCTACTCACCTTTTACTTTGGTGCGGCCCACTTGAGTTTTGTATACCACTCACTTTTAGTCATAAAATGATCTCCAAAAACAGATGGACGGGTGGATTTCTCACGAACATCACGGTGGGGCCCACCTAGATTTCCAGCGCTGGAACTTGCTGGGAAAGGCTTTCACAGGAAATGCGCGTCCGACAGTAACGCGCTGCCCCTCCTTGGATGGACATCGAATCGAAACTCTTACCATTAGACAATCCTAACCTTTCGATGCGTGGCCTACGATGAACGGTTAAGAAAAAACATATACAAAGACAGTCCACCTTCAATTTGAAAGGGTCCTGGTAGTAGTTAAAAGAAGTACTCTGATTTTGGAAATTTACGGACGTGATCCATCCTTCAACAGATCAATGGTCTAGATTAGTGAACCATGGGCCAAAACACTTGCGAGAATCAAAACGCGTGTCTACTGATGGCACGAGGGGGAACACGAATTTATGAGCTCTGCCAAGCCTGCACGGCGTACAACGTAGCTCATGTACGTGCTGCCGAAATTAGATTGCGTACTGAGTAAACTCTGTTGGGCCCACCGTAAACGTTTGTGGTTTATCCACGCCGTCCATCCATTTTTTCATCTCATTTTAGGGGTTTAGCCTAAAATCGAAGCATACCCAAAGTTCAAGTGGACCATATCACAGGAAACAGTGCAGACGGTGGAAACTATATCACAGGAAACAGTGCAAACAGTGATTTCCACCGTCGAAACCCTCCTAAGGCCCACAGTGATGTTTATTTGTCATCCAAACTGTTCATAAGATCAAAAATACATGGATGAATGGAAAAAATAAATATCATCTTGATACAAAACTTCTGTAGCCCCCAAGATTTTTTCAACGGTAGACGTCCAGTTCACGCTTTTCCTGTTGTGTGGTCTACTTCATATTTGTATATTCTTCATTTTTGGAATTAAGCCATAATATTATCTGGTAAAATGGATGGACGGAGTGGATAAAATATATAAATCACGGTGGGTCCTACAGAGTTTACTCGGTACGCAATCTGCTTCCTGTGCTGCCACATGTATCTAAATGTCATATATTTACAAGATCCAATACATACATCAAAGAGATCCTACTATTTGGATGCAATGATCAGAGAATCAGCTCCATCCATTAGTCAGGTCGGCCATAGTTTTCAATTCTATTGTATGGCTGGAAAAGCTTGGTTAAATCTTTCTAAGCCTTTACCTGTTTCTAACATACAAGGGCGACTGATCAGCTCGGGTTTTGGTTGAGAACATCTATACAATCGGTCCACCGGAAGTCCCATAGAGCCCCTGCCAGGACCGTCCGTCTCTAGCCAGGTACTCATCGGGTATTACCCAATCAGCTTTCCTTGGGGACGCGGATTGCGTCCTACCACCGCCCGTCTCTAGCCACGAACGGATAGTTACGTGGGCAGGCCCGCCTTGATTTATCATTATATCCACACCATCCATACCTTTTCACATATCATTTTTAAGGGATGTACACAAAATGAGGCAGATCCAACGCTCAAATGGACCACACCAAATAATAAACTTAGTTGCATTAAATATATAAAGCACTAAATGCAATAGTCATCCTTTGTGTGGTCCACTTGAGCTTTGGATCTACCTCATTTTTACAAAAATATTTTAAAATAACATAATAAAAGGGATGAACGGTGTGGATATATGGATAAATCACAGTGGGCCCGCCCACAGAACTGCCCGTTCGTGGCCAGAGACGGGCGGGGTTAGGACACAATCCGCGTCCCCCGACGCGGGCTCAGCAAAACTTCCTGTCATCACGCGAAAAACTATCAACACCGCAGCTGTATTTTAAGTTATGATACGGTCTTTATTCACGCCAACCTCTCATGCATGCAGAATATCCTATCCGTTAAAAAAGGTGGGCCATCTGATCTCATGTTATAAAAATAAGCCAAACAACTAATGGTTTGGCTTATAGTCCACACTAGGAAACCATCTCATACAACGGCTGTCGACTGTTATTGAAGTCATTTCCCGCTGCATGTTTGGATTGGCCTGATTTTCATATCATATTATCATCACGGTGTGGTCCACCTCTTCAACGGATAGATACGTCACATACTATTCTATCTATGCTATTGTGGACCACAAAATGGACGGTTTTGATGACATGTTGTCAACGGTCGAATTCAATTAACAATTGTCCGGTATCGAAGAGTAAAGATTGTCCAATCCATATAGGAATAAAGCCCCATCTACGGTGGCCATAAGATTGGATGGTTTGGAACTTTGGATTGATGCTCAAATTCCCAATACCATCTGTACATGCATATTGATGTCTATGATACGTACAAAGTACCAATGCAGAGAAAATCTCCTGGATTTATAGTGAGGTGGTACGGCCATACTCTGGCCATTGATCAACCGTTCCCTACAGAGGGTGGTGGACCCATCAAATGGGTAACTATGCATCAGCAGAATCAACATTTGGAGAAAAACATTATTGGCCATTTATATTCAACTAATTCTTGCGGTCCACTTTATTGGTGGCCAGCCTGAATTTTTTAAGCAAGGCAGGAGGGATGTGGATTAGGTAGTACTGAGTAAATTCTGTGAGACTGACATTTATGTATATGCCTTATCCTCACCGTCCATTCGTCTTAGTAACTCATTTCAGGGCATAAATCTTAAATTGAAGCGTGTCAAAGCTCAACAGCACAAGAAATAATGGTGATAATTACACGGTTGAAACCTTGTTAAGGTTCATGTTTATTTTTCATCTAATCTGTTCATATGTTCACACAGAAATAGGAGAAAGGAAATTACAAATATCAGCTTCATCTAAAATATCTGAGCCCTCAGAAAGTTTTCAACTATAGGCTTTCAATTGCCACTGCTTCCTATGGTGTGGCTCACTGGTGCTTTGGATATACTTCAATTTTGGGCTCATGCTCTAAAGAGATCTATTAAAACAAATGGACAGAATGAATAAGACACACATATCACGGTGGGCCCCACATAGGTTACTAAGTACCTCAGTATACAAACGGCGTCCAGGCAGGAGAAGGCGAAATCGGATTGCGTACTGAGTTACTCAGTAAGCTTTTATCGTACTGAGTAAATTTGGTTGGGCCTACTGTGAATGTGTGTGGATTATCTACGCCGTTCATCCGTTTTTCCAGATCATTTTAGTGGTTGAGCCGAAAATTGAAACATACTCAAAGCTCAAGTGGACCACACCATAGGAAACAGTGGGAATAATGAATTCCACTGTTGAAACCTTGGTGGGGCTCACAGTGATGTTTATTTGTCATCCAACCTGTTCATAAGATTAAAAAGACATATGGGTTAAGGGAAAACAGAAATAAGATTAATACAAAACTTCTTTGACCCTAAGAAAGTTTCGACGGTAGAATTTCAATTCACAATGTTTCCTGTAGTGAGTTCCACTTGAGATTTGGATATACTTCATTTTTGAGCTAGAGACCTAAAGTTATCTCTCAAAATGAATGTACGGAGTGGATAAAATATGTAAATTATAGTAGACCTCGCGTAGTTTACCCGGTACGCTAAGCGTTCAGTTACTCAGTACGCAATCCGCGTCCCGTGCGGAGAAGGCTACGAGATCCCTGGCCGGGATACGCGCATGCGTGAATCGCCTGGACGGGGTTTCGCTACTGACACTGTCAGCAACGGAAGTGTCAGTGGGAAAGCCGCTACTGGACGGCGCTTTGTCGGCCCACCATGATGTATGAGTTTATCCACGCCGTTCATCCTTTTTTTTTTTTTTTTTTTTCTGGGTCATTTTAGGACATTAGTTTCAAAAGAGTAAGATCAAAAAATTAGGTGGACTACACCTGATATTAGGTGATTAAATGCCTGCCTTAAAAAAAATAATTTGGGAGCCACTTAAGTTTTGAATCAAACTGATATTTATATTTTCCTTCATCCAAGACTTCCTGGCCTATCAGGATTATATGACAAATAAATTTTCATGTGATATGGTCTATCTAAGATATGATCAACCTCATTTTTTGGCTTAAATCCTAAAATAATAACAAAAAATTAATGGACGCATAGATAAAACATATATAGCATTGTGGGTCTACATAGTGCCTTCCAATAGCCACATTGTTATTAACGGTGTCAGTACACAATCCTCGTTGGAATCGCCTTAGCCACTTTTTTTAAGAGATTTTTACAAAAATGGCTCGAAGGCTTCACACGAAAGTAGAAATGGCTTCTCTTCTCATTTAATGTCACTAAAACTTGCATTCAGGTTTAACTTATCAGCAAATGGGCTCAATCATAGTTTAATGAGACTCGCTTTACACTTCTATAAAAAGGTCCTTATAACTTCTTGTGCACTCAATTACCTTACCATTACAGCTTGCACCGAAGACATTTTCATCCCTACAAAATCCTAAATTAGTCTGGGCCTAAGAAAAGGTAATGGGAAGGAAACCATTTTCTAGCATCAGTGGAACCATGGAGCCATTTTGGTAAAAAACTATTTTTCTAAACTAAATCCACTGGCATGTGGGAAGATTTTTTTTTTCTTCTTCTAATATGAGGAGATATTTACATATTGACCATCTAAGGCTAGGCCCACTTTTCACCCATTCTGATTACTAAACCATATGCCCAATGTTTACAAGCTACGATGGACCATATAAACTAAGACCATGTGTGAGATGGAGAACCATGCACTGGCGACAATAGGACGACACCCATGGATTTTGGTCCAATCATTAGGGTGGAAAAACCACATTCGACTCATAAATTTAAGTTTTCCACCCATCAAGCAAGCCACATTGATTTGGAAAGTGCAGCAGAGTAGGGATGTTTATACCTAGGTCTATGACTCCTTCACAAGAGGAAGACCAGGTTAGGTGCCCACAACCTAAAAAGATGTTCTAATCTATTAACTCAAAATAAAGAAAATAAAAAATTTCAGTGGACCAACTTCATTTGCATATATCTTGTTGAAGATTGTGACCACTTTGTGCACTGATGAAGACATCTCCACACACTCACCTAGCTGACACTCGCTTCTCATGAAAAGATTGGTTCATCAAATCAATGGTCTGAATCCTTGAATAATTGTGGCTTGCTTGGAGAAATTGGGTGCATCATGAGATGTCCTCTTGTGCCCCCACCAGAAGTTTAGCGGATAAGATACGAGTTTAAGTGAATGGGGAGCATTCACCATTTTTCTATTTAGGGGTTGTATAATAGAGATGTTTGGGTGTGAATTGATATGAATTGGAATTTAATTACCACTCAAATGATGCCTTTGAAATCACTCTCAAATGTTGTGTCTCCGACCTGGCCCCCACAAGTAACAACAACGTACTCCAGAATCTTCTACCACAACATCAAGTAGGTCCAACATGACAGAGACTCCTACTGTCAATGTCATCTATGGAGATTTTGCATCCAATGTCTACCAAACAAATGCCGTCCTAAGTTACAACCAAGAATTCTCTCCGCTCCTCCTACAAGGAGCATCGTCCTCCCCATCTCTAATCCTTAAGGCACATGAACCTGCCCATAGCCTAATACCTCAAAAACATTATGTAACGTCCCAGATTTTCAATATTTTGGATTTTCTAAAATACTTAATTTTTTTTCATTATAGTTAACTTACGTTGTTATTTACTGACCATTGACACTCGATGCTAGCTTATGCACGAGTGATACCAATAAAAAACAACACAAATCTAATTAATTAACCATAAGAAGCCAACGAATTTGACTGATTACTTAAACATCGAGTTTAACTACATGATTTGCTCACACCGAGCCTAAATCTAGCCAACCTATCACTAACTAATCAAGATAACCACAACTAAATAAAAACCTACTAAAATCTAAGATAACTAGTGGTCAGACCTTAATTAACAAACTAAACTGACCTACTTATCCTTTTAGCCTAAAAATCAATGATTTATAGTGATTATAACCGAATCGTCATTTCTGCTAGTCACGAATAGGTCACGCTATGAACTTATCTAATCTAAACCTTAATTATTGCGCAAAAGAAATATCGTTACCCAATTCAGTATAGAAATGCCATGATTATCCAAACAAGCTTTATACTGCTCATTAGTGGCCTACTAAACTCGAGGTTATAGAAATAAGTTCGTCTTAGTGGACTTGACGTCTATTACAGGATGTCGAGCTGAGATCATGTCTCGAATCGTTCAACTTGGACTCACAAGGTGAGTGCTTGAGTTGTGTGAATACTTTATATGAAAATTTGGAACTTAAGTGAAATTAGTCTCTGTTCTTCACAAAGTTGTAACTTCCAGACCGTCAATTCATGACCAAATTCGGGGTACTAACTAAATACATTTCTCCACACATATACATATAGCCATGACTCCTATTGATCATCAGCGACCGTCGATTTAAGTTAGGGCCTTTCCGGTTGATCGGCACGCTCGATCATCGTATATTTATGTTTAAACAAAGATCACATTGTTGGACACTTATTTCATGGTTTAGATTGACCCACATGCCTTTTTTTGGGTCCCTTTAGTGGGAAACAACCTCTCTTAGGGTTAAAATAATGAACAAAGTGCCATTGGGGCCATTTTGTACACTTTTTGATACTATATAAAGCCCTCATTTGGACAACCCCTCTCCCTATACAAATTTTACCTTAAAAAAGAATTAGAAAAAAGGGAGAAAGGGAGAAGAAAAAGAGGAGAAAGGAGTAGGCTTTAGTTATCTCATAAGGAGTACCTTGAGAAGGTATTTGAGAAGTATGGGATGGACAGAGCAAAGCCGCTCAACGTTCCTCATGCGGTTTATTTTAAACTTTCTTCTGGATGATGTCCTAAAATCAATGAAGAAAAGTAGGAGATGTCCCATGTGCCTTATTCGAATGCAGTGGGTAGTTTGATGTATGCCATGGTTTGTACTAGACCAGACATTTCACATACAGTTAGTGTTGTTTACAGATACGTGTCTAACCCTGGAAAGCAATATTGGAAATAAGTGAAATGACTACTTCGATACATTCGAGGTACGTAGGATTGCGTCTTATCTTTTTAGAAATCAAGGCTAAGTTAGTAGGATATGTGGATTCTAATTACGTGGGCAGTGTGGATTCTTAAAAGTCGACTTCATGTTACTTGTTTGTGCTAGCGGGTAGAGCGATCAGTTGGATGTTAAAGCTTTAGTTTATGGTGGCTCTTTCTACAACCGAGGATGAGTATATGACAATGAGGGAGACATTTAAGGAAGATGTTTGGGATAAAAATGATAAATTAGTTGAGGCTTTAGTAGGAGGTCATGCCGATTAATTGTGATAATGAAAGCATAATCAATTTGGTTAAAATTTTGGTTTATCGCTCACGTATTAAGCATATTAATGTTCGTCATCATTTTATCCGACAAGTGCTTGAGAAAGGAGGTGTGACTCTGGAGAAGATTCACACGAGCGTGAATCTGATGGACATGCTTACTAAGGTGCTTCCCACAGAGAAGTTCAAGTTCTGTGCATCTTCTTTAGGCTCGGTGAATGCGTAAAGGAAGACGGAGGATGCACGAGAAGTGTTGGTAGATCTATGATGTGAGGTAGAATTAGAGATGGAGAAAAATAAGCTATAAAGAATGTTGATTGAAGACATGGTGGAGATCGTTGATTGATGTTTTAAATCTATAAATCAACATGCATGTTAATGATAATTCGATGTCATCGAGTAGACTTCGATGCCATTAAAGTCCAGCTTGATGCCATGAAAAATCTAGAATTTATCAAATTGGTTGTTGGACACTTTAGGTGTCTTGTTCGATGTCATAAAAGGTTGTTCAATGCTATCAAAGGTTGTTCAATGACATCGAAGGCATGATCGATGCCATCAGTAAAATCTGAGAGATTATTATTTAATCGTTGGAATATTTGATCTTTAGTTCGATGTTATTGAAGTGGTTGTAATGCCATCGATGGTTTATTGATTCCATCAAAGGCCCATCAATCGATCACGCAAAAAATACGCAGAATTGCGTTAAGTGATGGACTTATTTCCTATTTCGATTGTGAATTGTGTAAAGGCTATATATATGGGTGTAATCAGAATTAGGGGGTATCTTAGGTCTTTCTAATTCATTCATAGGGTTTCTAAGGGCTTGTAAGGGGAGAATCGATGTTTGTTCGAATCGGGTATTCTCTCTATCTCTTGTAATTTCTGCTTTCATAGTAATATATGTCACTTTGTGCCATTTTTTTTTCTTATAAGGGTTTTTCCATGTTAAATTTGGAGTCTTTGTGATTGTGTTTGATTGTGAGATTTTAATACGTTGCTTGATTCATCTCTGTGTGCTTCTACGGTCCCCTTATAGGAGGCCCATACCACAACTAATTTCCAATGGAAACTATTACTCACATGTTGGCCACGCACCCCTTAAGAGCTAAATGTATTTTGACTCAAGTTGAACACCAAATCTTGAAATTCCAACTTAAGTATTAAGACATCGCCAAGCTGGTCGAAGTGCAAGAGAAGGTAGATAAGACAAGATTGCAATACAGGCAACCCCCAATAGACATACTAAAGGAGCTTAACCCTAAGAGGAGGTGGATGGAGCCAAATGAGGAGCATTCCTCATCCCTCACTCCAGTCAAAATTTGTAGTGTCAAAAACATCCACCTAGATGAGAATCTAGACCTTGATCCCTCTAATCATAGTCACAACCATGCTAGCAAGGATATGCCTAAGAAACATGTGGGCTAGGGGCAAAATGTACCCCACATCGATTGAACATCCGTATAGATCCCAATTGAACTACAGTAACTTGAGAAACTCCAGAACCTCAGAGATGAAGAAGAAGTCGTAGCATTTGACATCGATTCTGAGCCCGACCCTCGTTTTATCATGACAGTTAGACAGGAAACCATAAAAACCACCCACTGCCACTTTAAGCCTTACTTCCTGAGGGGAGGGAACACCGGACACCAATTGGTTCACTGTTCCCCTAACATTGGAATCATTCGGCTTGTCACCAAGTAAGGCCAATATAAAAAAAAAATGCCGATGTAAATAAGATTCAATGCCCCAAGCCAAACCAAGGGGCAACCTTGGTTTGAAATGTCATCCTTCTCGGGCACCAACAATTCTAAAAAAAAATCAAGAAAATTTTTAAATCCAAAAGAACAAAAAATTTTCAAAAGCCAAAAACATTTGGAAACCATCAAAATCCAAAAATAATAAAAAAATTCTTAAAACCACCAAAAATAGATTTTTTTTTTTTTCAAAACCTAAAAGATCAAAAAACATTTCAAAAATACTATGCAATAAGATACCCAACTTGTCTAATGGGATGCATAAATTCAAAGTCAACATTTACAATTTTGATATAGAATTAGATTTTGAACTTATGGGCTTGGAAAAGGTCAAGGGCAAGAGAAATGATGACCCGACTCCCGAACTTGAGGATGTCCTAAAAAAGTTTGATTAAAAAACCAATGTTGTATAGGGCAATTTTGAAATGGTTGATCTCGAAACCCCCAAGAATCCTTAAGAAGTGAATATCGGAAAGAATCTACTTATCAAAGACAGACGAAGAATGATTGAATTTCCAAAGCTGTGGTTATTTAACTTTCCTATGACAACATGCTAGGGCTCGACAAAGATCTCATGGCACACTGTCTACCCACTAAACCTAAAATCAATCTATCGAACAAAAGTACGAAGAATTGACTGGAATGGATTTTAAAAAATAGCAAAAATATTATCAAGCAATACAACATGGGCCTCTTGGTAGTATCCAACAATTGCCAAAAAAGCTGCTTGGTGGTGTCCCCGACGGCTGATACCGACGGCTAAAAGCCGTCGCTGAATTCCGTCGGCATAATCATAACCATTTTTAACGATGACCCAATCACTAGTATTTTCTATGCTGTGGTCCACCTGATATTTAGATCTAACTCATTTTTTAAATAAATTCCTAAAATGTCTTAAGAAATAGATAGACGGCATGGATAAAACACATACATCATGATGGAGCCCACATTGCACGAGGCACTGTCACCCAAATTAGATTGTATACGAAGTTGCTCAGTAGGCCCTTATTGTACTGAGTAAACTCACTTGGGTTAAGTGTTAATGCATATGGTCTATCCACATGGTTCATCCGTTTTTCCCCCTACTTTTAGGGGTTGAGCCCAAAATTGAAGCTTATCCAAATCTCAAGTGGGCCATACCATAGAAAACAGTGAAAAATGATGATCTCCACCGTTGAAACCTTCCTATGGCCCACGGTGATGTTTATTTATCATCCAACTTGCTCATAAGATCACAAAGACCTGGATGAAGAGAAAACACAAATATCAGATTGATCCAAAACTTCAGTGGCTTCTAAGAAATTTTCAATGGTAGAGGTTCAATTCACATTGTTTTCTGTGGCATGGTCTACTTGAGATTTTGATATGTTTCATTTTTGGTCTCAAGCCCTAGAATTATCGGTTAAAATGGATGGACGGAGTGGATAAAATAAATAAATAATAGTAGGCCCCACAGACTTTACTCAGTACTCGGTACGTAATCCGCTTCTACTCCTCGTCGAAACCGTTTCCCTCGAACCCTTTCCCTCAGTTCGCAATCTCTCTCTCGAAACCCTTTCCCTCGAACCATTTAAAACCCCTTTCCTCTCTCTCACTCTCCCAATCCCAAGCCCGGTCTCTCCCTCTCGCTCACTCTCGCGCTTTGCCTCCTCTCCCCGTCTCTCTCCACCAATCGAAGAATCTCCCGATCTTCAAGATCTGTCAATGTGAGTTCCGGAAGTCCTAATCCCAATTTTGATTTTGTAGATTGTGCTTTCGTCTGGATTCGTCTATTGGATAATTCGGATTTTTGTGCCGTTTGTAGCTCAGTTGTACGGTTTATTGTTCGAATCTGATGAAATTAGGGTTCTTTGGTTTCTATATTGGATTAGGACAGAGGATTTGTCCCTTTCCCCCTTTTTTAGGCTGTAGATATTGATGGGGTTGCAATGGTGAAAAGAGTGGCCGTCACAAGCATATGGTTGTCTCTTTTGAAAGAAGAAACATAACTACAGCAGAGCACATCAATAAGCAGGCAAGATTTCTGCAATTACTCACCCCCTCAGACAACTCCTTTATCTCTGTCTCAAACAAATCAAGATATCCCAAGTGCTTCAATTTCCCTACTGATGGAGGCAATTTCTGAATGCTACTGTAACTCAAGTCCAATGCCAAATGATGAAATGCATTGTTTGGCACCCTGGATATTGTTGAGTTGCATAGCAACGTCCGCAACTTGTGTGCCTTATACAAGGTGGCCCAAATGGAAGCCACTTGATCACCAGCTTCATCACTGTCAATTAAAAAAGAATGGCCTACATTGCTTAGGTTCAGCAAGGCTTGCTCTCTGATATCCACCAGTGAACAGTCACTTCCTGTAGGAAAATAGAAGTAGTTAAAGGAGTCTACTCAAATTTATTATGTAAGGATAGCGTGTCTATTTATATTTTCCAGTCAAAATGATCTAATTCTGTCCTCGTAGATTTTGTTGTTTAGGTAAAAATGAGATAGGGAGAAGATATGAGATCGGGAAAAATGAGATACAGATTGAAAGTCAGGCATGCCCATTTTCCATTTAACGCAGTTTCCTTCCATTATGAAGTTCAGAGAGTTCAGTATTCATATCTTTTTTATGCATCCAACAAATTCTTTCATTTTTAATATTCAATCCTCGACTATCATATGAAGTTTCCAAATTTCAGTTTTTACACATGCATCCATGCTAGTTTGAAACATATTAATGGTGGACATTTAGTCACTACTGTTTCCATTACACTTTTTACTATGAAGTTTTAAAAAAAAGAAAAAAAGAAGAAGAAGAAAAAGAAACTCAAAAAAAAAGGAGCCAATTTTTCAAGTAGACTCGTCAAGTGTTCACATTGATCTGACCAAAAATAGAACCTTCTAACCGGGACAATATAGTATGGTCCACCTCAATGATGTTGGCTATTTCGAACTCATGTGGGGCACTTAGCTATCCAAATTCAAAGCCAATGAACATATGTGGAGGTACAATGCTCACAAATGAACGTCCAAACTCACTTAATGCCAGGTCTCCTAAAAGATATGAAGCCAGCTATACCATTGAAAAATAGCTAGTAATTGGAAATCTGAAATTCACATCCTGTCTTGCCCGACAAATAGAAGTGACCCTTCATTTACATGCATGCATTTGGGAGGTTTTATTGCAATATATCCTTTTGAAATCAAAGTCTTGCCTTTATTGGAAAGTTGATTCAAAGTCAATGGAGAAAATATGGGACCACCTAACAAAGGTGCAAAGGATGGTGTCTTGTTTTGTTCTTGCTATATTACTTGCCACCTTTATTTGGTTCCTTGGTTGAGGTTTGGTGATCACACTTGTCTAGACCATCAATACAACAGTGATCTGATATCTGATTATTATGTTTGTGTACATGTACATGTACACATCATAAATAAAGAGGTCGTATCCAATGGACCCCAGGGAGTGGATTACTCTACATTACCCGGACCCACATTTTATAGATGGTATGATGAACTTTGTGAAGTTCACAAAAGAACACTTTCTTGGTAGAGAAACCATTCATTGTCCATGTATCAAATGCAGATGTCTACGTTTACCCTGCCCAATTGAAGATGTGATAATAGATTTGATTAAAAATGGATTTAATCCAACATGTAGGGTGTGGAACATGCATGGTGAGCATGCATCACCCAAGTGTACCAAACGTGCACCAACTTCTCACCACTACCATAGTGTGGCAAACTTAAACAACATTGTCAATGCGGTTGTTGAAGACCTCGGTGCTAATAACCTGGACAAAGTTATTCAAAGTGATGCCCTTACACATGCATTCTTGACCTTCAAATACCCGAGTTAATTAGTAAATATTTATTCTCTGATAAATCGACTTCCAATTTTGTCTACAATCGATTGGGAGTGACGGTAGAGGGTGCATGCGGGGTATAGGTGGAAACGTTTGCATTAAAGAAGACAATCCCGATTGTAGGTAAGCTCAACATGGTGACGCAGGAGCGAGATAGTTTGACGCAGGAAATAGGTCAATTAAAGAAAAGCCTAGAAGAACTCATTCAGAAGGTTAACTACATTGTAGATCGACAAGCAGAACAGGGGGTTGTGGGTCCACTGACAGCACCTTCATTTAAATCTAGTCAGGCCTCGTCGGTATGTACGTATTTCTCTAATACTATCTTGAGCTTATGATTACATGTATAAACTTTAAAAATACTAATGACGTGTTATATGTGTACATGTAGCCTGATTGGACACTTGTGGGCAAGAGATGCGATATTTGCGATTGGAGGAAACGGGTAATTGCTCGTGGTGAGGTGCACGCAGTTAATCCAAGTGCACATGTCCATGGAGTAGAGCTGGGCGAAGGAAATTTAAGTGTTGTCCTGACCGAGATTATAGCCGCGCAAGCAGAGTTGTGGAAGGAAGATGATTATCATCATACACTTGGAGATGTCAGTGTAGGAGAATTTGTTGCTTGGCCTCGGCAATTTCTAACCATCTATCCATGATGTTTATGACTAGACATTATCCTTATTGACAATATTTACTTTTGTTTTTAAACTATACAATAACATGGCCACATATATGCATATTATGGAATGGAATGGATTTAACACCCACATCAGATTACACCCATATGTATGGAATGGAATGGATTTAACACCCACATTTATGAATTGATGTATTTGGTTGGCATTTCAACCTCCATTTGAGGACTGATATATGGCTGTAGCTGTCATGATTGATTCCCATGATTAGGATAGTGTACTAATGGCCTTGATCCTGGTAAAGTTGGTGAGCTGCATGAGGTGAGGATGGAGAAATGTTTGTGCCTATCCACTAATAGGTTACAACCTGCCAAGTGCATGCGACCCATGTGAAGCAGGTACAATCTAATTTCTAGGCCTGAAAATCACACTGGTTGAAGTATGTGTACCATAGAAACAAGTGATTCCTAGTCCCCCAAAATAGACAAGCAAGATTGCTCTGCTTGTTTGCTAGTATCCATTCCATACATGATGAAAGAATGGCCTGCTTGTGAATTTCGAGCCATGTTTCATCCATGTAAATGTGTACAATGCAGTTATGATCAGTCAATTTTATGTTTTATTTTTTTTTGTATTTTTTTATTTTTTTATGGTGGTGTACAGGGATATATTAGTAATTTAGCTTATCGTTTTGCTATTACATCATATCGGCTTGTTATCCTTACTCAAATGAGGGCATGAGGGCTTTCTTGTAATTTAATTGATTATCATAAGTAATAATTCCCACTTGTTGGGCAAAAAAAGGGGTTGGGCCTGGGCTTCTCTTCCCACTTCTTTCTTCCTCAGCCCATGGTGCTTATTTTCAAAATTTTGTCAAGCGGTCAGGATGCGTATACAAGAGGAAAGATTTTAAGAGATCTACCTGATTTGATTAAGTAGATCCTTCAAATACCAAAGCTTCGATTGTGTGTGTATATATATATATTTCTGTTTTTTCAAGCTTCTTGTTACTTTCAACTTTAGCATTTAAAAAAAATAAAAAATAAAATAAATCATAGCTAGCAAATATAATTTTGAACAACAGGCAAATGAGCTCAACATCAACAGGTCGCTCTCGACATTGGGGTTATTTCTCAAAATTTCGCACCTTTATATTGTTTAAAGTTGTCTATTTATTATTTTGAATATTAAATTATTTATTGTTTCTTAAGAACTTGTAAGTTTTTCTTGTTCTTTTTAGGTGCAAATAATTCATTCATTTATTTTTTGAATTTTGCAGACTTGTTATCATGAATCTTGTAAATATTTCCAATGGAAAATCACAGCACATTCCTTATCGTGATTCAAAGCTGACATTTCTACATCAGGTAGAGACCTCCGTTTCCAGTTGTGGTGTTACAAATTGGTGTTTGATTTTCTAGTGGATATAGTTTGATATTATTTTCAGCAAAAACAACAAATTTCATGTGTATTCAAAAGTTGCAAACAATTAGGAAAGACATCAGGAGCTAACAAAAATAAGTGTGAAGACTCCAGAGGAAAACTATTGAGTTCTTTGTGCTGGATCAAAATACTAATGTTTCATGAAATAACAAAATACTAATGGTTTATTTGAAAATCCAGGTCAGGATGTGCTATTGAGTGAAATCTATATGAAAATAGCTCAACAACTTACAAGACCACCTTGCATATGACAACTTTGCTGTCTCTAGTTTTTTCAATCAAATATCAAAATATGGCACTTCTTGTGTTGTATGGAGAAAGGAGCCATTTTTTATGGAAAAGACAGTTATTGATGCTGGTGGAATTATTACCAAATTTTCTCACATGCTGCTCATTCATCTGCTTAGAAGAACTATCTGCACACTTCTTTTTTTTTTTTTTTCTGAGTTTGCTATGCCCACATGGCCACAACTATTTTGATGATAATCATTTATTTATCTTGTTGAGGTCAAAATCTGGTCCACCCTCCACTCAATGCAACAGAACCTTCGACGAACCTTGGTCCTGCACAAAAGAGTGAGCAAAGGAGACCTTGGCTAAACCGGGGGACCCTCCGATGCCTAAGTCAGGCTAGGGAATCTTGGTTTAGGTCGAGTGTAGAGAGAGGATGCGAGATATTGTATACCTGTAGCAATGAGGTCCCCTGGTATTTATACTTGTGGGTTGGACGATCCACGTCCGTTAATCTTGGCGTGATTCACTCAATCAACAAGATATTATGATTGTGAAGATATTATCCGTAATCTTTGGATCGCGTGACGTATCATGCCTTAATGGCGTGTATCTTTGGGCGAGATCGTTGGTCATGTCCGTATCTAGGTCAATCTCCAGACTCGGCTTGCGAAGTATCATCACGGGCTCGTCCTTAGCCTCGGTACGCGATATATCCATGCCTGGACTCGGTTTCAGCCTTTGTGCACGACACATACATGCCCTGACCCGGCCTCAGCCTCGGCATATGGAATATCTGTACTCTGACTTGGCCTCGGGTCATACAGACGTGAAGCCGAGTACTAATAGTCAGAGTCTGTCGATAGATCACTGAGGTCGGAGTTCTCTGATCAAAGCTGAGAACGAAGATCAGGACTCGTCTCAACCATTCTCATTCGGATGAGGACGAGGGTTCAGGTCAGCCAATTAGGATTGTAGTTCCGAGTCATGACTTAGGAGTTGGCCCCTAACGTTGTATCTTTCTTCTGAAGCCTCGCTATCTGATTCATGTAGCTCATGCTGACCTCGATTGTCCTTGTACAGATTTTTCCATGACAGAAGTCCCCTACTCTCTTGGTCCGAGTTCGGACTTGGAGAGTAAATACTTGGGGAAATGAAATGACGTCTCCCCTCCCTTGCTAATGATGGTGATTGGGATAATCGGGGCGTAATTAATGCGATTTGTACACCTCAAATCCCACGTGCTGTGCAATGGCTGCAACCCTTCGATTTCTATCCCTTAGCGAGGGACGAGTAGCGACAGTTACGATTCGCAAATGGCGTGGTGAAGGAAGCAGCGCCACATGTATGCAGAGGGACGAGGAGGCACCTGCATCATTAATGACATTAAATGCTGAGAAGATCCCGACCTCGAAGCATGGGTTCGGACGTATATCACTCTTCCACGTGTCCCTTGGCGCTAGTGCCTAGTCGCTTGCAATGATGGCGCCGAGCGATGAGGCGGTTATATAAACCCCCCATCCTCGCTCTCACACTTCTCGCGTTCTCATTTTCTCTATTCCTTCCTTTCGAATCGCCTTCCGCCGGAAATCGCCTTCTGCCGAAAATTGTGCTTCACCGAAAATCACCTTCTGTCGGAAAAATGGTTTTTACCGCTGGATAAAGGATTCCCGACCATTGGAGAAGGGATTCAGCTCAGCGGAAGCCATCAGAGTTGGGAAAACTACTGGAGGAGATTGCCTACAACGCTATGAGTCTTCCCACACTTGAACGCCTTTTTCCTTCATGTCAAGCAACTCTGACGAAATAGAAGAGGTCCGAGGAGTTGATTCGGAGTTTGAACCAGAGACCATTACCTCGAGACCTGAAGAATCTGAAGGCCCTTTTGAGGCTGTACCCCTTAACACTTCGGTCTCGGCTCAAAGAACTGCAAGTCAGAGGAGCAAATGTCGAGGCAAGAGGCCAAAGAGGATTCTCAGAGATCCCGCTGGGCGATCAAAGGCGGGTCCCTCGGGAGGAAGGTCAAAACCATTAGTTCCCAAGGGCTCGATCCTGGTCGAGTCTCAGATGGCATAGCTTCGTGAAGACTATTAAATCCCTGACTCGGTTCATATCAGAGCCCTTGCCCCCACAGACCAAGCGGGCTCTCTAGCTAAGGGGGAAATCGTCATCTTTATCTGCGCCCTACAGTGCGGGCTCCAATTTCCCATCCATCCCTTCTTATGCTAGCTAACAGTGCAACTAAGAATCGTGCTGGGGCAGCTGGTTTCGAACTATTGGAGAATCCTTGCCACCACTTTTGTCCTCTAACATCGGGCGAGGAATCAGAGGCTGATGCCAGAGGAGTTCTTGTTTTTGTACATGGCCAAGTTCGACAGATCGGATAAGGCCTGGTGGTACTTCTCGGTCAGGCCCCTATGCATTCCAGGTCTGGTAACCCAACTTCCTTCTTCTAACAAGGACTGGAAGGGGAAGTGGTTTTGGCCCTCGGGGGAATGGGAGGCCCCTGCCTTTGAATTGGACAGACTGCGGTTTCGAGTCCCCACCAAGTTTGCCAACCGAGGTTGGGCACTTCTTTTGGCCGTACTGCGTCCTTGATTCATCATTCCATGTTTTAACACATACTTTGTTTTTGTTTGCAGCTCAGTCGAAGGAGCCCCTCGACCTCTCAGCCTTTTATAAGCAGTAGGTCGACCGAGTCCGGGTGCTTCCTGTGGACCAGCGTGCCTGGTTTAACCTTATCAGCCAGGAGAATTTAGTGTTGTCTGGCTTCTGTAGAGTTCGACCCACTCTCTTTGCCTTGGGTAAGCGGAGTTAGGGCTTTCAGAGATTAGTTTGTCGACCTTCAGCCATTCAGTGGATCTCACTTTGCTGATTTTCCTTTTTTAAATAGGAATGGAGGTGGGTGGCTTAAAGAGGAGAAGGCCGCCTCGCCCTCCGATGGACGTTGTCCTCTCCTCCGAGCCTCGGATGAAGGTGTCGCCGAGAAAGAGGAAGGCCTATGAGGCTGAGGCCGAGGCTGAGGCTGCTCCAGCTGTAGCCATTACTTCAGCTGAAGCCGCGCCCGTTGTGGCCCCAGCCGGAACCGTGCCTACCGCAGTCCACCCCAAGGCCGTTCCTACCGTTGTTCCGACCCCTGCTCTTGAGGTGTGAGCTTCTTAGGCCCCTGCCAGAGTCGAGCCTATCACCATCTCGTCACCTTCTGCGGAGGAGCAAGCCCTTAAGGCTCCGCCTTCAGCGGTTGTGGGTCCCTCTGGGGCAGGGAGAGAGGTAGTAAGGGAGACTCCTAATATGGTTGTCGCTGCACGATTTGTAGCCGCCCCGCTGTTGCTGAGACCGAGCCCTTAGTCGGTCGAACCGACGCCCTCGTCGGGTATGCGATGATGCTTGAGGCGGTTGCCCAAGCCTCCACGACCAGTGGGGTTAGAGGAGCCTCCGAGCCCTCTCCAGCCATTCTGCCTCCTGGTTATCACATGACTTTGCTGAACTCATGGGTAGCTAAGCATGTACTAGAGACACGGATAGCCGACAAGTTCTCCCGTCGTCACGTCAGCTTCATGAATGATTACACAGCTGTCTGCTACCAGTCGCTGCCAATGATGGTGGAGGTGAGGAGAGGTTGAAGGAGATGGAATGGTTCGAAGTGGAGTGGGCCAAGTTTGTTGTCACGCCCCAAACTCGGAAATTGAATTCACAGGAATCCCGATTGCCGAATCCAGTGCTGACAGCCTCCGTAGTACCCCATTCTCGGCTCCTAGCGTCCATACGCCAGATTCCGATCCTGGGGTCCTACAAGGAGGTTTTTTTTTTTTTTTTTTTTTATATACATTTAACTTGTAATAAGCATAACCACAAGATTACCCAATTTACAAATGCAACATCATCATCACATATCCACTAATATAATCATTTGAGTACAATGCTGAAAGGAAATACATAAATAAAAAAAACCAAGCTCCAGAAGACCGCTGCACGTTCCAAGCTCAACACTGCTGCAATCTAACACACCTGCACGCATCTATCGTGCATAAGCTTATAGAAAGCTTAGAAGGTGGTGTAAGTGTGTGTATAGGGTAAGTGTCAAGTATTCAACATAATGACATCATCATATAAGACCAGAAATACCGGTAATCCATAAATCATACAATATCGGAATGAGCAGAAATATTGATAAGATCATAAATTATTAGAGTAAGCAGGAATACTAACAAGATCATACGATAACAGAGTAAGCGAAAATACGGACAAGTCCATGAATCAATCAATGTCAGAATACGCAATGTAGAACTACTATGCAAATGAGGAATTATAGATAGCCAAATATCAGATGCAGAGGATGCAATACAATATACATTCCTGATGAGCAACACAAATAGCGTCAGCCGTACCTAAACCATATAAATGCAGAGACACAGTAGCCCAAAAATGCCGTATACCGCGAATGTTATGCAATATGCGGTGCAAATGGAATGACCATACTGGAGTGTGAAGTCGGGATGATAGTACGTAGTATCGCAGGCTATGGGGTCCATCACAAGGGACTTCTATCCAAACCAGTCCCATACCTAAATTTGGATAGTTAGACTCAATGTGGTAAACTCCTATCTCAGGTTAGTCGCGCGCCCTAACCGAAATCCTGGCCATTGCGAAAGCACACGTAACAAATAGTTGCGCACCACCAACCCGAGTGGATAGTGAATGAATGAATGCGTGAATGAGTATGAAACTCCTACTTACTAAATCCACATATCAGTACAGTTTATCTTTAGGATCATCACCGGGGTTTAGTACACTCCAAATGACACTGTCGCTCTCCCAGCCGCACAGTCCAAGTGAGCGTAAGAAACCTCACTACCCGCCTTGCCAATAGTCTGCCAATACCTATCCGGCACGTCGATAGCGGACCCATTCACGAGCTGGTCAAACTCAGCCTAGTATTGCCCCCTACCCTCGGGCGAGTAAGGCCACACCCCCTCCCAACCGACCACGACACAGTGGGAGACGCGGCCTCCTGGTATTCGGCACTCGGGCGCTCATGTATCCACTCGGTCTCGACGTTGGGGCGTCTCCTGGCCACGGAGGTTTAGGGATTTTCACCCAGGGACATCTATGGCGCCCGTATGCTAGAATCAAACATTTCCGGTGTCCTATTTGGCCATCCACGACATGCTTGTGGAGGCTACGGCCCTAATGTCGTTAGGGCATACAGAATCATAATGCGAGATGCATGAGTCATACAATCCAGTCATGCATCAGTCCCGCACATACCGCGTGCTCATGTGAGATAACCTCCACCTATCAGGGAGACTCATAACACAACATGCTCAATGACATATGCAATGATCAACCACCTCTCATAACAAACATGCAGATGATGCGTATGGGCATGTATCATGATGCTATGCTGTCACATACTCATAACTGGTATCCACAACCGGCATCGACAATCGACCTCGACAATGTGGACATTTAACCAACATTGCCCCCAAGGAATGACCCACATAGAGCCAAACATATAATGGGTCCACGGTCTCACACAAAGGCCGATATACAACACAGTGGGCCTTACTCAAGGGACATATACACAACAGGCGAGCCCTGCTCATGGGCCTCACATACATCACATCGAGCTCCATACAAGGGCCTCGAATGTATCACAATGGGCCACGCCCACGGAGCTCGAATACATTACAATGGGCCTTGCCCATGAGCCTCAAATACATCACAATGGGCCTAAACTACGGGTCGCATATGCATCATGTAGGCATTAACAATAGGCCTTGACAATCGAAATTGGCCTTGGCAATCAGGTTCGACACTCGGAACCGGCCTCGATACTCGGCCTCGGTAATCAGAATCGGCCAATACAATTGGCCTCAGCAAATCGGAATCGATCAATAATCAAAATCGGCAAATCGGTCACAACAACCGAGGTTGAACGATAGTCAGAATCAGCAAATCGGTCATGTCAATCTCCAATCAGTCACGACAATAGAAATCGATCGATAATCAGAATTGGCAAAATTGGTCACGATAATCGGGATCGATCGATAATCAGAATCAGCAAATCGGTCATGACAATCGAATCGATCAATAATCAGAATCGGCAAATCGGATCGATCAATAATCAAAATCGGCAAATCGGTCACGACAATCGGAATCGATCGATAATCAAAGTCGGTAAATCGGTCACGACAATCGGATAGATCGATAATCAGATCGGCAAATCGATCACGACAATCGGAATCGATCGATAATCAAAGTCGGTAAATCGGTCACGACAATCGGATAGATCGATAATCAGATCGGCAAATCGATCACGACAATCGGAATCGATCGATAATCTGAGTCGACAAATCGGTCACGACAACCGGATCGATCAATAATCAAAATCGGCAAATCGGTCACGATAATCGGATCGATCGATAATCAAAATCGGCAAATCGTCACGATAATCGGAATCGATCGATAATCAGAGTCGGCAAATCGGTCACAACAATCGAATCGATCGATAATCAGAGTCGGCAAATCGGTCACAAAAATCGAATCGATCAAATCGGCAAATCGGTCACGACAATCGGAATCAATCGATAATCAGAGTCGGCAATTCGGTCACGACAATCGAATCGATCGATAATCAAATCGGCAATTCGGTCTCGACAATCGGAATCAATCGATAATCAGAGTCGGCAGTTCAGTCACGACAATCGAATCGATCGATAATCAAATCGGCAAATCGGTCACGACAATCGGAATCGATCGATAATCAGAGTCGGCAATTCAGTCACGACAATCGAATCGATCGATAATCAAATCGGCAAATCGGTCACGACAATCGAATCGATCGATAATCAAATCGGCAATTCGGTCTCGACAATCGGAATCAATCGATAATCAGAGTCGGCAATTCAGTCACGACAATCGAATCGATCGATAATCAAATCGGCAAATCGGTCACGACAATCGGAATCGGGAATCGGTCATGACAACGTGGACATTAGACCATCATTGCCCAATAATGTGGCCATTTAACCAACATTGCTCCCAAGGAGTGGCCCACATAGAGCCAAACATATAATGGACCCACGGCCTCACACAAAGGTCTAATATACAACACAATGAGTCTTACTCAAGGGTCACATATACACAACAGGTGGGCCCCACGCATAGGCCTCAGATACATCATACATGTCACAACTCATGGGCCTCAAATACAAGTGGGCCGCATCAATGGGCCTCATCATAAGCCACAGGTGGGCCCTGCACATGGGCCTCGAATACAAGCAGATGGGCCCCATCATACGGGTCATGAATACATCACACTAGGCCTCATATATGGGCCTCGAATGCATCTCATTGGGCCCCAAACATGGCTGTATATACATCATAATGGGCTGTATTGAGGGGCCGCACTAATGGACCACAAGTATATCAAAGTGGGCCTTACAAATGGGCCATAAAAATACATCAAGATGGGCCTCACATATGTGAGCTCGGATTACATCAAAATTATTTCAATAGTTGCAAGTGCAACATGAGTATCACTGTACACATCAATCCATGGGACGCATGGCCACTACTGATGATCAGCATTGTCCAAACATTGGACATGTAATTCAGTATTGTCAAACATGATCCAGCACGGTCCAGCACCATCTGGACGGTGGGGATGAAATAAATACATCACCGCGGTCCCATGCTGGCAAAACAAATGGACGGCTTGGAGAACACATACATCATGGTGCTGTCCACGCGTCCAGAGATTTGATGATGTGGATTATCTCACAAGCATCACGTGCAATCCACGTGTGTGAACAGCACACACCAGGTGGGGTGCATGGCCGAATGGCCTGGATGAATACATGCATCACGGGTGGCCCACAGAATTGCTGACGTTAAGACTAGCAGCTATCTGCTGTTGGTGGGGCCACATATGGATGGACAAGATCGGGCACACCGCAGATCAGACCCACCGAGCTTGCTGTTGTACACAGCAGTATAACTACTGCTCGTGGGTTCCCACCGTCACAATCTGATGGACGGTGTAGATTTGAAACACAAACATCATGGTCAGGGGTCCCATGGACCAGCTAAGGTTAGCAGATGGACGGTTCAGGCGCAACACACGCATCATGGAGACCCACAGCACATGTATCAAGGTGGCCTCACGTCCCAACAGTGGACGGACGGCCAGGGTATAAACCGCATACATCACATGGGTCCCACCGTCCACGTGTGGATGGTGGACTGCATGGATGAAATGCACACGTCAGAGTAGGTGGGTCCACACGTGTGGAGTTAGGCCCTACCGTCAGCAAGAGGGACGGACGGTTTGGACTGTCCAGATGGCGGACGGCCTGGATAACGCATGTAAGGTGGGCCCTACGCCCTGAGATGTACGGATGGCATGAATATAGAATACGTGCGTCTAAGGGGCCCAACGGTGTGGATGAAAAATACATCCAGGTGGGTCCCACGTGGGGCCCACATGATATGATGATATTAAATAATATCTATAATATGTATATATCTACATATTATAGATATAAAGCCATCGTCCAGCGTCCAGAAGTGCATGACGGACGGCCTAGAGGTCGCACACGTGCAACGAGTGGGGGCCACAAATGGATGAATGGATGTAAACATATACATCACAGTGTGGCCCACCATCCCATACACATGGATGGTGTGGTTCAAGTCCATATATCAAGGTGGAGTCCACATGAGTGGACGGTCTGTATTATAATACATACCTCATGATCAGACCCTCAGGGCTGCTGATGTCAGCAGCTGCTGCTGTTGCGGCAAGACAGACGCATGGCGTGGATGAAATCCACATCACAGTGGCCTCCACCGTGAATGGACGGTATGGATGATACATATGTGCCACGGAGGGTCTCACCGTCCAAGTTGCTGGACGGTGTGGACACACTACACTCATCAAAGTGGGCCCAACGTAATGGATGGTGTGGATATCATGCGGGCCATCCATCAAAAGGAAAAAAAAGAGAAAGGGAGGAAGAGAGAGAGAGAGAAAGAAAGAGAGAGAGGGACGGATGGAGGAGGGGCCCCGCCACTATGGGCCCCTCTGTACAATACATACATCAAGATGGGTCCCACCATGTGGGCCCTAAATTCCACAAATCAACTCAAAAAGATACACCCACCTTTGATCTCTTCTTCCTTCTTCCGCCAATGCATGATAGAGCTCCAAAGGGACAATTTCGACGGTTGAGATGGGCTTAGGATGATGGGATCGGGTGGTAGGAAGGTGGGCCATACTAGCTCCTCCATGGAAGCCATGGACGTTGGGATCTCATGGTTGCTTGAAATGAGAAAATGAGAAAGAGGGAGGAGATGTAAGGGAGATGGGATGGAAGGCATGGGCTCTTTTGACTTGTTGGTAAGAAAGGGAAGGCTAAGCATGGGTTGCCTTGACTTTGGGTAAGGAGAGGTAAGGGTGAGTGATGGCTTGTGATGGGATGTACTTGACTTATGATTGATGTGATTGATGGGACATATTGTAGAGATTCTCTTGGAAGTCGCAACGCGCGGCGTTTTTCTTGAACTGAATGCAGGTCCACATCTTCTGGCCCGGGTATCGCCTCGGCGGGTAATACGCGGCATCGGAGCCGCGGCGACGGCGCGGTCACAAGGGTATAAGTCTTGGGTTGATCCGACTCTAGAATACGGGATACGACTCAGGGTTACACGCAAACACCGATAACAGATCGTGGGTCGCCAGAATTCGACCGGGAGGACTGCGGAAGCTTACGGAATGGTACGGTTAAGATATGGGTCTTACATTTGTGGTCGAGAAGGCAAAACAAGAAGCCGAGGCCATCAAGTACATCAAGTAGATCAAGTACTTTCGAAGTGCGATTCACTGACTTGCCGAGGCCAAATTTCAGCACTGACTCAACAACGGTCTGCAGAGAGGCCCCGAGTACTTCACAGGGACAAGGAGGTCGCGATCGTTTCCTTGTTGCGCTCCCACTTCAAGTAGCATCGAAATCAACTGTGTGAGTGGGAGTGCTACGTGAGCTGCGTTGTCCCATCAAAAGACTGTTTGGTGAAAATGGGATGGTCCCTGTGGAGTCTGTGACAAAATCATCTGACAGGTCAATTGTATCGTCGATATCATCATCCAGCTCTCTCCATGAATCATTGAGTTCTCGTTGAAGACGAGATGATGATGCTGATGTAGCCATTCTCCTACTGCCTTGCACATATCATCCCATTGTCTGGTCTGAACCGACGATAACTGTAAGATCATCCATTCTCTTAATCCGTTTCCTGTGTAGTCTTTCAGTACGCGGGTGAGACTGCAGCTATACATTGAGCATTTGTAAGTACAATAAGAAGTAAATACTAATGCGAATATCTCCACTTTATATTTTGGAAATCATAACTTAAGATATTCCTCCCAGACTTCATCAGGAGCCGTCACCACCATCTGCTCACTGTCCCATCCAAACTCGCTAGCCGCCGGCATATCTTTCACTGCAATGTACTTCCTCTTGTAATACCTTAGTCGGTTCGACACATTCTGCCACTTAAGGACTATATTGGTATGCTTTGTCATGGCTTCGACGACAATTTGGTACACCTCATGTTTGAAACCCTTATCGCCCTTGCGTCCCAATGCAACTTGTTTCAGAAATATGTTGATCATAACCTGATCCATATCGGGAGTCCATTTTATTTTTGGGGCTCGGGATGTAGGCTCGGCCAGGGATTTCACCGTCTTCATACATGGGGAACATCGTGTGGGCACTACTGGTATCTTGACCGGTGACTATTAGGGTTGATGGATCATTAGACATCCTGTCTGCCATACCACCTGAATATCAAGTACATATGATGATTTACAAATGTCAACAATAATCATAGGAATGACAACTATTTCAAAAGAATGATTAGCAAAATCATCATTTGGTATCTCCATATGATGAATCTATCTAGTCAGAAGTTGGAAGATTACAATTCCATTGTCAGGTACGTAACGTTTTGTGAAAGTAAATAACAGCAAGTCATGGAATTTAAAATATGAAATTATGATCAATTATCTACTCCTACTATTTTGCTGCGCATCTGCTCATATTCTGGCTGCAATATCATCGCACACGTGAATCCAAGCATCCTTTTCACGCTGAGATGCTCCCAATAACCATTGTCACTCGTCGTTCGTTGATACCTTGTGAGGCGTTGGGTTACTCTCCCCATCAACAACAGATATTCCAGCGGATTCCATCTCTTCTTGAGATTCCTATCCGGTACATATGAAATTGTGTAAGACACAACAGGCTATCACAATTTGGACCTGTGTGTGGAATTCATACTGCATGACAGTCTTCAAGATGAGGAATTTACCTTTCATAACACCAAAATAACGCTCAATTGCATTGCGCAACTATGCATGTCGGTAATTAAACAACTCCTTCATATTTGCAGGTGCTCTCCCGGTTCGATACTCCTGTAAGTGGTATCGAACGCCCTGGTATGGAGCCATAAAACCGGGTGAATGTACATATCCGGCATTGACAACATAATATTTTCCTACACATTTGAATGAAAGTCTCATTGAGTAAACAATCAAATAATTCAAGTAGATGAAATAGATTGACAATCTTTTAACAGATAACCAATACCATGTGGGACAACCAAGGGATCATCTGATCGACTCAATGCGTTGTATAAGACCCTCGCATCCGAAGTAGAACCCTCCCAACCGGCTAATATATATATATATAAAATTCATATCAAATGAACACGCCGCTAATACGTTTTAGGAGAGGACCCTCTTCCAATTGCAGAAGCTCACATGGTCACTAGCGGGCACATGAGCTGGAATGTGTGTACCATCAATTGCCCCGACGCAATTATAGATGCATTGGATAAAGGTGTGAATGAAGGGAAGTAATATATATATATATATATATATATATATAGAAATCTGACCCACCATAATTAATACCTGAAAGTAAGCAGCCCAATTTGCGTTTGTCTGAATCTCAGAGGGAGTCGCTGGTCCGGCCTGTTTAACGAAAATGGGGTACATAGATACAATTGCATCTAGTACACGGTGAAAGTGACGACTGACCATTTCACCCGATTGAATGAATCTATGACCAATGAAGCGATTCCTAACATTATGCCCCAATGTGTGTAGGAAAATAACTAACTGTTCTTCAAGACTCACAAGTCGAGTATCACGCAGCATTTGTTGAAGTGATAAAGTCCCTTGATATACATTGATACACCACACTCTGATAGCTTAAGCTTTTGGAGTGAATGGTTGTTTGACATGGTATCAGAGTGGAAGGTCCTATGTTCGAATCTCGAGAGCAACAAATATGCCTCGCTAGTATATTATTCTCCCACGGGGGGTCAGGAAAATCAGGTCCGGCCCAGGGACCGAAAAATTAAGCCCGACCTATTTATGGTGTGAGTGTCCCTCCACCTTCGTCAATATGTTCCCGTGTGGAGTTCCCACCTCGCACGTGCGGGGGGGTGTTGAAGTGATAAAGTCCCTTGATATACATTGATACACCACACTCTGACAGCTTAAGCTTTTGGAGTGAATGGTTGTTTGACAGCATTGTCTTCTCGCGTAGTTGGGTACATACTTCGAAAAATGTCTCTCGATTCATCCTAAGTTGCGTGACACAATCCCGGTCATTGGCCCTAATGATAGAGTTGATGAACCTGCCTTGCTCATCATCTCCATGATGAGTCGGCTGTTTGAACATGTATTCACGACAATATTTCTCGACAGCCGCCACACAAGCCATCATCGCCCGAACAACTATGACACTATCTGTATTTTCTCCCGAATCTTCACTCTCTATCGCCAACTGATAACCAACACTATTAGGTTTATATATTCAAATTGACAATATTTAATAGTATTTCTCCCATGAAATGGGGAATAAACCAACTCTACAAGCTTAGAAAATTTCCATCAATTTAAACACTCAATCATTCCTTCAATTTGAGTTTGGTTATAAGTCGAGTTTTCTTGCATGGGAAGGTTTTTGGAACATCTGAAGTACTTTCATCTCCTCTTCGACAAAAAATTGAAGAATTTAAATGGCGAGGTAAGTTCAACTATGATTATATGTTAAAAAGTTCAGATCCCATGATTTTTTTTCACGATCAGCAATCAAACTTGAATCTCTTTAAGAAATTCTGAAGCTAAAGATTTCAATTGAAAATCCAGACATAACGAAAGGAAAATTGTTTGAAGGTTAAAACAAATAAGATATATGACAAAAACATGAAAATCCAGCTTCATTCTAGTCTTTGTTGTAAGAGCAAGAGGCAGAGAGTTAAAATAAAATGATATATGATATAAAATTTTATCTGATAGTGCTGATTATATAGGACCAAAATGAATTGAAGCGCAAGAAAGTAAACTAAAACAAGCTCGTAACTTGATGCATACCAGGAAACAAGAAATTCCATGTTACATGATGAAATGAGATCAACCAGTTGTCGTGATAACTGAAAGCATATTTTTCCTGTAACTTATGAATCGATAACATGCACATGCTGACATGCATATTCTGAAATGATATCAACCAGTTGTCCTATCATAATTTCGTAAACATCATCTGATTGGCAGCAACACATCAAATGTAGAAATAGAAGTATTCATCACTAATCCTAGCTATGGAATCAAGTACATTTCATAGAGATCTTATCGCCAACCAAACAATAAAGCAAATTTCTGTTTTCCCATATGAACAGAAGAGTAGAAACTTACCTCTTAAACGTCTCACTAATGAACAAGAACGATGCGTTTAACATTGTTTCCTGTAAAATGGAACAAAATGTATTGAAAATATTCCTTCAGATAAAATAACAAACGACCATAATAAGCAAGTCCCGTCATACACCATTGAATGTATATTAGACGTTGTTCGCATATAGGTCATTAGCTTGAAAATTGAATGGAGTGTGCAATATTAACTACAAGATCATTGCGAAACCATACCAAATATGTATAACAGATCCCAGAGATTAAAGAAACCATACCAGATAAACTTCAAGGAAAAGCAACCATGCTGCAATTAACCAAATGAGAAATTCATAACATATAGATTCCAGGAAACAATAAAAAGGGAAAGAATTTCATGAAGACAAAATACAAGGGAAGTATTTGTGAAAGATCTCTATATTACAATCGAAGACCGAGATTGAAAAACTCAATATATATTTCAAGTACACGAGAATGGGGAGGAAAAATTTTAAGTTCATCCACACAGCGACAAAGGCTGAAATCATGATAATTATGTTTTGCCTAAAACAAGAAGGAGAAAAAAAAAGGAAAGAAAGAAAGAAACCACAGAAATGAGTATCTACCAGTTAGGACTTAATCAATTAGGAATTGATCAGAAAAGAAGAAGATATCATAGACTCAATTAAAACAGTAAAAGGAAAAGACTTATAGGAAAAAATAAATAAAGGAAAGAAAATTGTAACAATAAAGAACATCTAAAACAATGTGCTTCTCAGCATAAAATTTGAAAAACAAGAAAAATGACTAAAGTAAGCAAATAAGGAAAAATGAAGACTATTCAGCTAAATCTTTATGCTACAAGAAACGCATGCACATATATATACAGTGAGATTTTATTATGGATACAAAGAAAACCACAATCATTAAAATCCCATCAATAGGAAAAAAATATCAATGAACATACACATGTACATGACGTTTGAGGTTCAGGTTCCAGTTTGATTTTGGGGCAAGGCCTAGCTAGTTGTCATGCCCTGAAATTCGGGGGTCGAGCATAACTCAGCTCCCGAGTTTCAAAACATTACTTATGCAACATATTGAATGATGGATGTATGTTGTCTGTATGAGTGCATAAAACATGGAATAGATTAAGCCAAACTGCAAATATAATTCAGGGATAAGTGAAGAACGCAAGCGGAAGACTTAAAGAAATATATGTGTACATGTGCAAATTCCTGAAATACACATACATACCAGGTCGTATTACAAGTATTGCTATCAAAATTTCAAGTATCAAATTACATCATCTATTCCCAAAAAGAAATCCCAGAATCCCTTGCATCAGAACAAGGCTCACTAGAACCCGCCTGAAAACTGCATGAAAGAAAAAACAGCCTTATCATCCTCGAACTCCTGCTTTGCCTCAAGGGACGCATCAATATCTTTATCTAAGACAGAGTCTGGTGGGTGTTTAACACCGCCCCAGAACGTGGGAGTGAGTGATCAATTCAGTGGAACAATAAAGCAAAGGTTAACATGTTATTAATTCAATTAAGCAGTAATGATAAAGCAGAACAATCAAACATGTCCTAAGTACTCTTGTTAGTGCAAGGATGTATGTAGAATGATGTGTGCCCTTGCGCGTACACCCTCAGCGTCTTCATCTTACGTTACGCATGACACCACCTCAAGTGCTCTACCTCTTCCAGGCACATGCAATGCGATGCATGCACATGATTACCAAGTTGTTATTAGTCCTTTTCATACAATAGGATTGGGAAGCTAAGGTACCTTCCTCATATCAATTTCCAAACAGTGATCCATTCTAGGGTCGTCAGTCCTAGGCAATCTTAGACGATCATATGGTTTTAGGTCGTTACAAAGGGCTCGTCACCAATCAATGCACGCCTATCATACATTCGTTACTACAATAAGACTCGTCACCTCAATGCGGTATCCAGGTATGCTCGAGGTTACTACAAAGGGCTCGTCACCAATCAATGTAGGCCGACAACACGAATATAGTGTCCCATACCACCATAATCGGCTCACGAGTTTGGTTGCTCACTAGTCACTACGGGGAGGCTCGTCACCCCAGTGTAGGCCGACAGCTCGACCACGGTGTCCCATACCACCATGTCCGGCTCATAAGTCTTAGTGGATCAAGGTACCATGGTTAACAGGATTTCATCGGTAAGTTTGGTACCCTAGATTCAAACAATAGCGTCCATACATGGTGAACATACATCGGACAATCGGGTTACTTGACGAACTCGACTAGCACGAGCGCACATTGTGTTAAACGACATAGAGTGCGCAAACACTCCGTGTGGCCAAACCACTGTCGACAACTCTAATACGACTTGGGTTCATTAAATCATGTCCTACGTGGCGAAAGCAACGTCAGCCACGAACTCAAGGCCGATTACCGATTTCCTGGACTAATTCATAGTCCCAAACACATTCCACCACAACAGATATTCATATCAACAATTTAAAATAGTAATGGAACAACAACTCCAATCATATGGTATGTAAGCATATGAAGAGTATCAACTTAACATGGATTCTCACATAAGTAATACTTGAAATTAAACAACAAAGAATATGACTTGCATGTAGGAAATCATACACACCAATAAGAGTATTGAGAATCGCTTCTCAACGCCCGCAATTAAGTTAATATGTTGCACTTTAAGTATTCAGACATTTCTACAAACACTTAGAATATATAGTGCAACATACATGACGTATGTTGAAATACACCCATTTAGACAATTCCTTTTACTAAGGAGTTGTTACACATACAATTAGCACAAGTACACGACAAATAATCATGGCAAACACAGGTTCATATTTTATACGTATACGGTACTTTCTACATATACATAGAATACACAAATTTTAATATAACACATGCATATCAGGAATGCAAAATAAACATAGCATTTAGCATGTGAAATCTCATCCATAACAAGAATAAACCATTAGCTGGCTTTGAAAGCCTTGAAAACCAGAACCTATACAATTAAAGTCCGCACCTTAAACCAGAAATAGAACACCGAACTGATTCAGACGATATGTCTTCGTTAACGGCGACAAGATAACCTAAGACAAGGATAAAAATGAGCTACTACAATACAGACTATTCTAAGCTCTAAAACAGATTAGGGTTAGGTTAACTTACCCAAGGATGAACTTAGAATCGCCGGAAGAACGATTCAAAAGTGAAGGTTTAAGGATGAAGAAGAACAGGAAATAATCTAAGATGATTCACCAACTTCTCTCTCACTTTCTCTCTCTTTTCCCCTCTCTTTCTTAGCTAGGGTTAGGAAATTTGTATGGAAAAGAGAGTTAGGGTTTTAAGGTCTTTATATAGGCCTAACATTGATGAAAATAACCCCAGGGCCAAGGTATACTTAGGTTATAACCAAAACAGGCCTCTCTCGATCCAACGGAATACTTTCGGTGGGCCTTTTTCCACGTGCGGTCGGACTTAAGCTCACTGACCATGAATCTAGGTCAGACTGAGTTTTCGTACCGATCGGATCTACAAATTAGCCGTGGCGGACCACACTCAATTTAATGGTCACCGAAACTCGATGAGGTCCACAAGCACTATGACATGCCTAGGCCACATTCCCTGATCCGAGGGTGAAATTGGGTCAGAATCCAACGGTCAGATTGCTTAAAATCGTCGCGCAAGCGACACGACTCAGATTTCACAAAATCACATTTAATTTCTCACCGTTCTCACACTCTTCACTCCGGACTCAATCAAATCAACCCAGAACATCATCTAGACTTGATTTTTGAGGTGATGGCCAAGTCCAACATGGTGGCCAAAACTGCTTAAGATCATCTCTATCGGACTTTCGATGCGCGGTCCAGGTTCGATCTAAAACTTCTAAAAATTTCCAAGAGCAACTGGATTTAGCGATGAATCCCAGATTTCAGAGTAACATAGCGCTAATGATTCTATAGGTTTTGAGTCATGCAGATCAAATTTAAAGTGATTGATGTTAATTTCACAAGCAATCGATTTTAGCGCTAATTACCCAGAAATAACTTATAAGGAAAAATAGAGGTAGTACTTGGGTCTTGGCACAAAATTTTTCGGGTCATTACACTAGTGGGCTATTAAATCAATGCTCTTGATCAACAATCTATGGCCCTACTTAATACTGGATCAATGAAGCCTGCTACTCTTGCTGTCCTCTCTCTAGGACCCAAGTTGATTTGATTCCTTGTATTAAATTGAAGGTGCACCCAAGTATTCATCGCACTAGTTCAGCATACTTCTTCTAATGGGAATCACATGGTTAAGCCCAAATTCACCAGAGAAAAGGGCCCCACTAATTCCATGAGTTTTTTTTAATGTACCGATGGACATCATGTTTTGAATGGTGGTGTCTTTCCTATGAATCGTTCATTAGATTTGCAGGCAAACGGAAACTCAGAACATGAAGGAGAACCCAAAAAACAAAAAAGAACAAAAAGAATTCAAGGGGAAAAACAAAAGACTAAAGAAACATAACAGAAAAGAGGATTCGTAATTCATATCCATGGCTACCTCTCCAAAGATGAACATTGCAAATGATACATGTTGAAAGATAATCATATTTGTCAAACCCAATTTCTTAAAATTCAATAGTCTATCGAAGTTAGAATCCATATTAAAAAACATACTGAGAAACACATCAGCCCTCAAAACAGGCTCCAGTTTTGGAAAACAGGAGTTGAGTTAACAGGATTCTGATGCAAATCCATAATGTACACTGAATGTGAAATAGATGGAAATTTATGGGCATACATTACACCGAGTACCTGATTTCCTCTCATTTGATTTATCACAAAAAAACACGAATAGATAGCAGCAAATGAAGATAGCATTTGATCAAACTATCATCTATACATGTACTTTAAAAATCAGTAACATTCATAACTGGATGTTAAGGAAAACCAATAATAGAAAATGCATCTGAGATATACCGTAAATGACACTCCAACTTGGTAAATTGAACTTCTCAGAAGAACAGTCTATTGCAAATAGTCCACATATATCCACTCTATGTAACAATCCGGAATGACAGTATATTGAAACAAGAACAGTCTACAAATCTCCAACACTACTTGCAATTAAATCATTATCAGGTGAATATTACACCAAATGTACACTTTCTGTAACCCAAAGAAAACCCAAATGGTACAGGTTGAAAGATAATCAGATTTGTCAAACCCAATATGTCTTAAAATTTCATAGTGTATCATTTGGGTTTAGTCCATATTGAAAAAAATTCTGAGAAACACTACAACCCTCAAAAGTGGATCCAGATTTGGAAAACACATCCATAAGATAACAAGATTCTGATGCAAATCAATAGTCTAAACTGAATGTGAAACAGAGTGAAATTTATGAGCATACATTACACCATGAACCTGGATTCCTTGAAAACCAACAACAGAAAATCCATGTGAGATATGCCAATATAACACTGCAACAAGATGAATAGAATTTCTCTTAAGAACAATTTATTGCAAAAATTTCAGAAATATCCACTGTATATAACAATCCAGATGAACAGTCTATTCTCAGAAGAACGGTGAATAAGTCTCCACTTTAATTACCAAACTATCATCTATACATGTACACAAGAATAGAAATATTCATAACTGTATACTCAAATGATAACAGTCTATTTTCAGCATGAACAGAAAGAACATTGATAACTATCATCTGTACATTGATCAAATTATCGTCTATACATGTATATTAATCAAATAAAAAATTCATAACTGGATTCCAAGGAGAACAGTGTATTCCCAGATGAAGAGAAAAATTCATAATTGTCATGTATACCTTCATCATACTATAATGTATACATCTCTACTTTATGTGAAATTCTAAAAGAACAGTTTATTCTCAGAAGAACAGTGACTAAATGTCCATTTTAATTTCCAAATAAATCATTATCAGAAGAATAGTCTAAAAATCTCCACTTTATGCAACCCAAACAAAAACCAAATGAGGACGGTTCAAAGATTTTCACAATTGTTAAACACAATGTAATCCCATAAATTCCACAGAACCTGATTTCCAATCATTTGTCTTATGAAAGTAAAAATGCATGGACAAATATTAAAAAAGAAGAAGATGACATTGATCAAACTGTCTTTTATACATGTAAATTAACTAAATGAAAAATTCATAACTGGATTCCAAGGAGAACAGTCTATTCCCAGATGAAGAGAAATATTCATAACTGTCATGTATACCTTGATTATACTATCATGTATACATCTCTACTTTATGTGAAATTCTAAAAGAACAATCTATTCTCAGAAGAACAGTGACTAAATGTCTATTTTAATTTCCAAATAAATCATTCTCACAAGAATAGTCTAAAAAACTCCACTTTATGCAATCCAAACAAAAACCAAATGATACAAGTTCAAAGATATTCACAATTGTCAAACACAATGTGATCCCAAAAATTCCACAGAACCTGATTTCCAGTCATTTGTTTTATCAAAATAAAAATGCATGGACAAATATATATATATATATATATATATATATATATATATATATATATATATATATATATGTTGGGGGCAAAAATACAAGTCCGAAGACTTGGACTTAATGCTTCGGGACTCGGACTTGATACCTCGGGTCGCCGAAGGATGCGTCAAATCCGAGGCATGGTTCGCTAAACCGAGACAATGGTTGAGTCGGTTCGAACGACTTATCAGCGTTCCGGGCGTGTGTCGGGCGGACCGCCTTGCAAGACCGACCGTCGCTAGGTCAGATCTCGTCCCGGATATCTCGGGATAAGATCTCCGACCCCGAAGCTCACGGGATCGGATGATGGCTCAAGATGGGCACGATCCTATCTCCGTGATACCAGGAGAAGATCCCGCGCTCAATATCAGGAGGACCCCAGCAGCTATAAAAGGAGGACCCTTGTCACCTTGAGAGGTACGAAACAAATCCCTCCTAAAAACCTTCCAATACTTTGAGACCCCGAGTCCAGGCCTGACTTTGGCATCGGAGGGTCCCCTGCTCGAGCCAGGGTCTCCTTTGTTTTCTTTCAGTGCAGGCATACAAGGGTCTAGGAGGGCGAACCAGATAACCGCATCAACAGTTTGGCGCCGTCTGTGGGAACGTGCAAAAAGCCATCTCGTATCTCTATACTGAGTCCAATGGTGATGACTAGAAGGACGGTCCCAGAAGAAGATTTGAATGAGAACGCGATTACAGGGCCACCCGGTCCAATCGCCGTTCCCCCAGCCCAGAACCCACCTAACAACCGCCGACGAGGGGCGACCGGAACAAGCAACAATCAACGGGTCGCGACGATGGGCGGTTGGACAAGGAGGTTCAGGAAATCCGCTCTGATATGAATACGATGAAGCAGATGCTGGAACGAATGTATCAGCAGCAAATGCAGCCACTCCCGCATCTTCAAGGGGAGACAGCGCGCGTACCGACGGCGGCGGTTGATCCTCAACCTTCTGCGCCGCAGTCTTTCCGGCCGAGCCAACCCCAAGGCGGGTCAGAACCATCTCCAGCGCAGTCAGCCAACGCCTCCCTCCCCCCGACTGATCTTCGGCACGAAATAGAACGAAGAAGGCGCAATCGCCCTTCCATGGAAGGCACGGCAGAAAGCAGTGAACCTTGGAAAGCCGACATTCAAAATTTCAAAAAAGAAGTGCGGGAAGAGATGGCAAAAGAGATGGCGGACATAAAGCATGGCTGGAACGTACATTCGACCGGGTCCGAAGCGAAAGCATCCCCCTTTGTGGACTCGGTATTGAAAGCCCGATTGCCCGAGAGGTTTCGATTACCTCAAATCGCTCCTTTCACCGGCAAGACTGACCCGACCGAGCATATTGAGTGCTTCAGAACCTATATGGAACTCCATGATGCCTCGGATGCAGAATGTGTCGGGCCTTTTCTCTTACATCGACCGATGTAGCTCGATCGTGGTTCAAACAGTTGAAACCAACTTCATTCGTTGAGCTGAGCGACGCCTTCCTCGCCAACTTCATCGGCGGAAAGAAAATGAAGCCCCTTGCACATCCGAACAACATAGTTCAAAAGCATGGAGAGCTATTGAAAGATTACATCAAGCGTTTTAATTTCGAATCCCTTCAATAGCAAACATTCGGAAGAAACGGCCCTCAATGCACTCATGCAAGGAGTTAGGGATAAGCCATTCTTGGCATCTCTAGACAAAACTCCGCCCGATACTCTGGCAGAGTTTATGGCGCGGTCCGATAAATATGCCAACGCTGAGGAAGCGCGAATCCTGCGTGAAACCAAAACCTCGGCCAAAGAGTCGGCCAGAAAAGAAGCCGACTCGACCGGGGGAAGGAAACGCAAAGAGGATCAAGCACGTGACGAGCGAAGGTCAGGAAAACGCCCGGATCGAAAATTTTCCATATACACTCCCCTGAATAAGACTCGGGAAGAGGTACTGAAGGCTTTGTTAGCTGGCCCAGTAAGCTCAGGAGTAATCCTAATCGGCGGGATAAAGATAAGTACTGCCATTATCACCGCGATCACGGGCATAACACAAGTGATTGCCGTCACTTAAAAGAAGAAATCGAACGACTCATAAAAGACGGCCGACTCAGAGAACATATGGTCAAAGCTGGGGCATCCGAGGCGCGCCCGACCGAGAGTCAGCCTATGGAAGAAATCCGGACGATTATCGGCGGTCCACAATGTGGGGGCGACTCAAACAACGCACAAAGGAATCACGCACAAACTCAGTCAGCCTCAGTCCGAGCTCATGATTATAGATCGGCCATCAAAGGAAAAGAAAAGAGAAAGATATTGCATATCGTTCACTGAAGAAGACGCCCGAGGTATCCATCACCCCCACGATGATGCGCTGATCGTCTCCTTGGCGATCGCTAACCGAAAAGTGTTTCGGATACTCATCGATACAGGGTCATCTGCAGACGTGTTATTTACTCGAGCGTTCGACAAAATGGGGATCGAACGATCCGCGTTACGCCCGGTTCGGACCCCATTGATCGGTTTTTCCGGAGGACAAGTATTGCCCGAGGGGACTGTCTCATTACCACTCACTGCTGGCACTGCCCCACATCAGACGACGATGATGGTTGACTTCCTGGTCGTCGATCAACCCTCGGTATACAACGCGATACTCGGCCGACCTTCATTGAGTCTCCTCCAGGCCGTGGTATCCACATACCATCTTACAATGAAATTCCCGACCGAGTCAGGAGTCGGAATTGTTAAAGGAGACCAGCAAGACGCGAGGCGATGTTACATGATAGCTGTAAAAGGAGCCGCCGACAAGAATCCGACCAACATATTAACAATCGAATCGTTGGACCCTCGGGGCGAGAATTATGAACGAGGACAGCCGGTCGAAGATCTTGTCTCAATCGCCTTAGTCGAAACAGATGGATCCAAGATAGTGCGAATTGGCTCATCTCTGCATTCCCCTTTGAGAGAAAAGCTGATCGCCCTGCTCCGAAAGTACGCCGACGTATTCGCTTGGAATCATGAAGATATGCAAGGGATCGACCCCTCCGTGGTGACTCACCGACTTAACGTCGATCCGTCATATCGACCGATCCGACAGAAGCGACGACCGCTCGGCCCTGAACGATACGCCATCATCGAGAAAGAAGTCAACAAACTACTCCAAGCTAGTTTCATAGAAGAAATACACTATCCAGAGTGGGTCGCGAATGTCGTGCTTGTAAAGAAGTCCAACGGGAAGTGGCGAGTCTGTATTGATTATACCGACTTGAATAAAGCCTGCCCCAAAGATAGCTTTCCGCTTCCGAGGATAGACCAGCTAGTAGATAGTACAGCCGGACATGAGCTCCTTAGCTTCATGGATGCTTATTCGGGATATAATCAAATTGTAATGCATCAAACAGATAAATCAAAAACTACCTTTGTCACCGACAAAGGCCTTTATTGTTACCGAGTGATGCCATTTGGTCTGAAGAATGCCGGTGCAACTTATCAAAGGTTAGTTAACAAAATCTTTGCTCGACTTATAGGCCGAACCATGGAAGTATACATCGACGACATGCTTGTCAAGAGCATACACGCGGCGGATCATGTGAATGATTTGGAAGAAATGTTTCTAATCCTGCGGAAGTTCCGGATGAAGCTAAATCCCAGTAAATGTGCTTTTGGAGTAGGCTCCGGAAAATTCCTCGGTTTCTTAGTCAGTCAGCGAGGAATAGAGGCAAACCCTGAGAAGATAAAGGCTCTGATTGATATGGAATCCCCCAAAACCATTAAGGACGTCCAAAGATTGGCCGGACGAGTCGCAGCACTCAATCGGTTCCTGTCCAGAGCAACGGATAAGTGTCTCCCCTTCTTCAAACAATTGAAAGGAAGACAAGCGATGGGTTGGACGGAAGAATGTGAAGCAGCATTCCAGCAATTAAAATTATATCTCGGTTCTGCACCTCTCTTATCAAAACCTGAACCGGGGGAGTCGTTGCTCCTCTATCTAGCTGTGTCCGAGGCAGCGGTTAGCTCGGCTTTGATACGAGAATCCGAAGGAAAGCAACTACCGGTTTACTACGTCAGCAAAGCGTTATTGCCAGCAGAAACGAGATACCCAAGCTTGGAAAAAGTGGCCTTGGCTTTAATAACTTCCTCTCGGCGACTTAGGCCGTACTTCCATGCCCACACCATCATTGTAATGACCAACCTTCCGCTTCGCCAGGTACTGCAGAAACCAGAAGCTTCCGGCCGACTCACCAAATGGGCTATCGAGCTGAGTGAGTTTGATATTCAAGACCGACCAAAGGCAGCAATCAAAGGGCAAGCCGTAGCTGATTTTATCGCCGAGGGAACGTCTTCAGCCGAACTTTCAGCAAATGATACACCGAAGGACGGTGCAGCTCCGACCTCGACCGCTTCCCCTTGCCCTATTCCATGGAATCTGTATGTCGACGGTTCTTCCAACTCGAAGGCCAGTGGGGCTGGGGTGGTGCTGGAAACCCCCGATCACACCTATATACAGTATGCCTTACGACTTGGATTTCAAGCGTCGAACAATACGGCGGAATATGAAGCGTTGCTACTCGGCCTCCGACTCGCCGCTAGCATGGAGGTCACGCACCTAAGCGTTTTCAGCGACTCTCAGTTGGTTGTTAACCAAGTTACCGGTGTATACCAGACACGGAAAGACCGGCTAAGAGCTTACATGGAGAAAGCGAAAGAACTTATCAACAGATTTCAATTCTGTCGTGTAACTCGGATACCTCGTACGGAAAACAGCAAAGCCGATTTGCTAGCAAAGCTCGCCTCGGCCGAAGAAGACGATATACCCAGGTCCGTCCCTGTCGAATACGTCGATAAACCAAGTATAGACGAGCCAATTAGCGAGGCCGTCAATACAATCGACTCGGAACCATCCTGGATTGATCCAATCCGCCAATTCCTTGACGAAGGAAAGTTGCCAGAGGATCGCACCGAGGCCCGACGAATTAAGATCAGAGCTTCCTGCTACACCATACTCAACGGGACCCTTTATAAGAAAGGATACTACGCCCGCTGCGGTGCCTCAAACCCAATGAGGCAAACTATGTGTTACGGGAAATTCATGAAGGAATCTGCGGAAACCACTGAGGGCGATCTCTCGCCACAAGGTCCTACGACAGGGATACTATTGGCCCACTATCCAACACGACGCTCGTGAGCTCGTCAAAAATGCGACAGATGCCAACGGTTGCGGCAATTCCGAGGCAAGCACCGGAGGCACTGACGCCGATGACCGGTCCCTGGCCTTTCGCACAATGGGGCATCGACCTCATAGGACCGCTCCCTATGGGAAGCAGACCAAGTTTGCTGTGGTAGAAGTGGACTATTTTACGAAGTGGGCCGAGGCAACCATTAGCCAAAATAACCGAGCGTAAGATCACCGAGTTTGTATGAAAAAATATTATCTGCCGATGGAGTACCCCGTACCATTATTACAGAAAATGGAAGGCAATTTGATAATAGGAGCTTGTGAGATGTGCAAGAACCTCGGAATCATGAATATTTATTCATCACCGCATCACCCTCAAACCAACGGACAAGTCGAGGCGGTTAACAAGATTATCAAGCAACATCTTCGAACCAAGCTTGACCGGCCAAAGGAGCATGGGCCGAAGAGCTCCCGAAAATTCTTTGGGCTTACCGAACTACAACCCGAACGGCCACAGGAGAAACTCCGTTTTCACTCGCTTACGGCTCGGAAGCAGTCACTCCCGTCGAAATCGGATTACCTTCGGCTCGAATCACCTTATTCAATGCAAAAGAGAATGAAGAACTCCTTGCACTCGGACTCGACCTTCTGGACGAACAAAGGGAAAGGGCGAGGCTGCGCACGGAGGCTCGACAACGACAAGTGACTCGGTTCTACAATACCCGAGTTAAGATTAGAAGATTCCGAAGGGGAGATATGGTTCTTCGGAAAGTGTTTTCCAACACTAAGGAGTTTGGGTCGGGTACACTGGGACCCAATTGGGAAGGACCCTATATCGTCTCGGGCACCATTAGACCAGGAACATATCGGCTAGAAGACCTAAACGGACAGTCATTGCCTCATCCATGGAACGCTGAACACCTCAAGGTCTACTATCCTTAGCTTGCTATTTGATGTTTAAAGACCCTGAGGAAGAGTAAAGCCGAGTCAAATGAATAAAGACATGCTTTTCTTTTTCATTCGTCCGAATATGTGTAAGTACAAAAGCAACCGAATACATCGGAGTAAAAAAATATATATACATATAAAAAACCAAAGTCTTCATGCGTCGGCCCCGTCCCCGGCAGTTGTGTCTTCAGCGGCGGCGTCCGGATTCTCGGACTCTGAGGCTGCCCCGCCTTCGATTTATATCCTTGACGCATTCCAGATATCCGCTCTGGAACAGGCGATCCCTCTCGTCCTCAAACTCGGCCGACTCAAGGAATGCTTGGACGGCCTGGTCCCTAGCCGTCTCGGCCTCCCGAGTCTTCTCCTCGGCCTGCTGAATGCGCTCCGCCGCCTCAAGCTTAGCCCGAGCTAAGTCATCCGCGCACGAAGCATGGACTGCCAGAACTCGCTGATTCTCCTCTTCGGCTTTGGAGAGTCGAACCAGTGCCTGAGCGACCTCTGCCTTCGCTTCGTCCAGGGCCCTTCTGGAAGAAGCCGCCTCTGCCCTCGCGTCTTCGGCAACTTTCCGAGCAAGGGACGCCTCGCCTGTCAGGACGCCGACCCGGATCTCGGCCTCAGACAGAAGAGCCTGCAGCCGATGAGTTGAGGATAGCTCCTTGCTGGCCTTGATTAAGCAAGGAGCGAGTTCAAAAAGCATCCGGGCAGCGTGGCTGACGGTCTGCGACGACGGGGCGTTGTAGAGTTTCACGAACTCTCTTTCACACCCATGGGCAGGGCCCAAGGAACCATCCCCGACATCACTTGCTGCAGGATTGACGGCCCCTCCTGGTTCGTCTCTTCCCCTCGGGAGGACGCAGTCCTCGTCTCTTCCTCCCCCCTTGAGGTCGCGGCCCCGGTCTCTTCTTCCCGACTCGGCACCGTCGTCTCAACGCGTGCCGAGTCAGGTGCCGCCTGAGGATCCGCCGTCTCTTCCGCCCTTTCGTCCGGGTCGGGAATCACGACGACCGGAGGGGCAGAAGAGCTCGCTGGCTCTTTCTCCTTCCGCGGCACCCTTTGCCTCTTCGGTGGCCGAGGCTCTGAAAGAAGAACTGACCGCGGAGGAGCCTTCAACTTCGTGACTGGTCTAAGGGCAGGACGAGCTCCAGTCATCTCCGGTTCGGGGACAATCCTTAGGTTGGGACGAGCTTCGGGCAGATCTGCAAAAATAAAAAAAAAAGGGAGGGGGAGAGTAAGGCGAAGTAAGTCGGTTGAAATTCGGAAAATTCAGAAGATTCGTTCTTAATTACCTGTAACTTCCGAGTCCAGACCTGTAAGGTGAAGGCGCTCCGGCTGTAGAAGCACCTTCCAAGACCTGTCCCTCGGATCCAACGACTTCAACTCTTTGATCCGAGCCGAGGCAGTGTTGCCGAGCCGGCTTCTTCTTGAATATCCGCCAAACATAAGTTCGCACCTGTGGTATTATTATAAAAAAAAAAAAAAAAAAAAACCCAAGTCACCTGCTCTTTGGAAAGTCCGAGGGACACGAGCCTCGTGGGACCCGGACTCATCCGTCTCCCAGCGACCACACGCCCAAAACCAACGCTCTCTCCAGTGTTTGTTGGAAGTGGGAGGGTCGGTTATCGGGGAACCGCCTCCGCCTCGCCAAGCAGCGAAGAGGTAGAAGCCGGGATAGACATAAGTGGAGAAATTCGTCGACCGTTAGCGGTGGTTCCATCTCAGCCCACAACACCGCATATCCGAGTAAGTTCCTCCACCCATTCGGGACTATCTGCCCCGGGGCAATCTTTATGCGAGACAAAACTCCCCGGACGATGGTCTGAAGGGGCAGACCAAGCCGCATTGCATCGACACTTGGTAAATCGCGACTCTGCCCCGGCAGGAGGGTGATCCGGCAAGTCATTCGGACGGGGGAGATAGGTGATGACCGACTCGGGAATGGTATCCGACTCGGATTCTGTCCAAGTCCGTCTCAGTCAAGACTGAGGGAACCGGACCGCTTAAATCTTCCCCCGATCCTTCTTCTTCAGATTCGGCCTGCGCCGACTCACTAACAGGAGCAAGATCAGGGGTTCCTTCGGCGATTAAAACTTCATCTTCTTCCTCCTCATCCTCCTCCATATCCCTTGGCAAGTTAGGCCTTCCCGGGCGGGTTAATAGAGACGACCCGCCCCGAGAAGGAACGACGGAAGCTGGACGCTCCGCCGAGCTTCGGTGACTCTCTCCGGTAGACAAGCAGCGTTGGCGTCCACTGCTATCTCCGTCAGGAAGGAAGGCGCGCAACGTTCCAAAAACGTTGCGCTTCGCCTTCGTCTCCGGAAGCTCCCCCCTGGGGACTTTGAGAACTCCTATCCGCCATTATTACCAAATAAAGAGGAAGGAGAAACTCACCGGAGGGAGAAAGGAAAACGGAGATGGCGGAAAGAGGCACCGACGGTAAAGAAAAAGAAAAGGAAGGAGACGAAAGGCTATGTAAACCCTAAAGAAAATGCGGAGCGGGAATGGCAAGAGCAGTAAAAGTTTAAAGTGCGGGGCCCCTGACGTTATATAAGGTCGCCATACGGCGGAGACAATTAATGAGGAAATGATTCGACGCCTGCATCGATTCCCTCGCTCGACACGTGGCGCACGTCAACTGGCAATAATAATACCTTCGCTACGTGTCCAATCCTCATTGGCGGGATGTGTGATTTGACGACCGACGGCGCATGCGATGTCAGAAGCTGAACCGTCCCCCATCAAAGGCCTCATGGAATGCATTTAATGATCACGACTCATCTCGGACTGAGTTACGAACCGACTCCAAACTCGCTACTCCTCAGTGTCATATGAAACACACGGAGTAAGGGGGCTTACTGTTGGGGGCAAAAATACAAGTCCGAAGACTCGGACTTAATGCTTCGGGACTCGGACTTGATACCTCGGGTCGCCGAAGGATGCGTCAAATCCGAGGCATGGTTCGCTAAACCGAGACAATGGTTGAGTCGGTTCGAACGACTTATCAGCGTTCCGGGCATGTGTCGGGCGGACCGCCTTGCAAGACCGACCGTCGCTAGGTCAGATCTCATCCCGGATATCTTGGGATAAGATCTCCGACCCCGACGGGATCGGATAATGGCTCAAGATGGGCACGATCCTATCTCCGTGATACCAGGAGAAGATCCCGCGCTCAATATCAGGAGGACCCGAGAAGATCCCGCGCTCAATATCAGGAGGACCCCAGCAGCTATAAAAGGAGGACCCTTGTCACCTTGAGAGGTACGAAACAAATCCCTCCTAAAAACCTTCCAATACTTTGAGACCCCGAGTCCAGGCCTGACTTTGGCATCGGAGGGTCCCCTGCTCGAGCCAGGGTCTCCTTTGTTTTCTTTCTGTGCAGGCATACAAGGGTCTAGGAGGACGAACCATTTTTGCATCAACATATATATATATATATATATATATATATATATATATATATATATATATATATATATATATATATATATATATATAAGATGACATTAATCAAACTGTCATCTATACATGTACTTTAGGCATGAGAAATTCATAACTGGATTCCAAGGAGAACAGTCTATTCTTAGAAGAACAAAAAAATAAATAAATTCATAGCTATTATCTATACATTGATCAAACTATCATATATACATGTACTTTAGATATGAAAAATTCATAACTGGATTCCAAGGAGAACAGTCTATTCTCAGAAGAACAGTACAAAATTAAATTGCTTGCATCTATACATTGATAGAACTATCATCTATACATGTACTAAAAAACACAAAATTTCATAACTAGATTCAAAGGCATACAGTTTATTCTCAGAATAATCCCTCAAAATCCATATTTGTCATCTATACACTGATCAAACTATCATCTATACATGTACAATAGATCAGTAGAACATGATTTTTGATAACAGGATTATGATGTCCAGGTGTAAAATCCAGCAACAGAAAATCCATATGAGATATAGCAACAACAGACAAATCCATCAATAGATATACCAACAACAGAAAACCATCTGAGATATACCACTAAATCCATTTGACATATACCAGAAAACCATCTGCGATATACCAGAAAACCATCTGATTATAAAAGAAAAAGATACCATAGACTCAATCAAAACAAGAAAAGGAAAAGATTTACAGGAAAAAAAACAAAAGACAAAAATAATACCAAATTAAGAACATCTAAAATATGTAATTCTCAGCAGAGAAAATAAACAAGAAAAATGACTAAATAGACTTCAAGTAGAGCAATTTGCAAGGAGTTAGCTACCCATAAGCAGGAAAAAGCAAGAATATTCAGGTAGAACTATATGCTACAAGAAACGCATGCACAGATCTATAATAATGTGATTTTAGAATACTTAAAAAAAATTAAAACAAAGTCATTAAAATCTGATGACATGTTAGAAATCCATCTGGGATATACCAACATGTGTAAATTCCATCTGAGATATAGCAACAATAGACAAATCCATTAATAGATATACCAATAACAGAAAACCATCTGAGATTTACCAAAAAATCCATCTCAGATATACCAACATTTGTAAAACCCATATGAGATATACCAACGTAAGAAAATGCAACAATATATATACCAACAATAGAAAAAACCATCAGAGATATACCAAAAAAATTCATCTGACATATACCAACATGTGTAAAATCCATATGAAAGATTTATACACACTGAAAATCCAGTAATAGATATACCAACAACAGAAAATCCACCTCAGATATACCAGAGAATCCATCTCAGATATACCAACAACAGAAAATCCATCTCAGATATACCCACAACAGAAAATTCAACAATAGATATACCAACAATAGAAAATCTACCTGAGATACACCTATGCAAAACCATCTGATATACACCAACAACAGAAAACCCATTTGAGATATACCGATAACAAAAAATCCAGCAACAGGATATGTTAATCAGATGCATGCAATGAAAGGCGACAATAATATGATGCGAAAGATCAGGTTATATGACGTATTGTCTGAAAATCCACCCCCGTATATATCAGAATGTCAAACAAAGCTGTCGCAGCCAACGACACAGGCCAACTCCATTTCGGAGGGCCTGTCTCACCTGTGACGAAGCCACATCCATCAGATGCATGCAAAACTACCTCATCCCTCTCAGGCGCAACAGAAATCAGGCCTTACTGGAACATACAAGACAAATCGGGGTTTATTTATGAAATTTGGGCGAGGAAGAGGACCTACTTCCGCCCGAGAACACCGTCAGTTCGCGATGGTAGCGCCGGCTCAACTAATGACAGCCATCGCGACCTGATGGTGGTTCTTATAACCCCATTTAAATCCAAAATAATCATCTCCTGCCACCATCTCTCCTGCCAAACTGCCAAATCGCAACATCTGAAAACCGATCCGGATGTGTCTATATGATGGACATCGGACATGAGAATGGTAGGGAGGAAAACTCCAATCCAGCCCTGATTCCGCAGGATTTCACAAGTACCACCGAAAACTCCCCTAATCCAGCGAGAAATTCAGCCAAATCCAATGGATTTTCTCACCTGTCTTCAATCCATCGCCCGTTCAAATAGACGGTTATACGGATATTGTGGGATTCGAGGAGCCTATCCCACCTAATACAGGCTACCCTAGTACAGGCCGCCGGTCCAAACACGCCCTTAATGGAAAATGGTGGGCATTCAATGACCAGTGTTTCCTGTGGTGTAATTAACTAGAGCACGAGATCCATTTCATTTTTTGTTTCTTGGCTTAAACTCAGCTGGCAAAATGGATGTACGACATATATATCATAACCGTAGGCGTTACAGTGTCCAACACATCACACACCACCGCTGGGTAGTGTTGGCTGATGGTCGGTGATTTATGGGCCCACCATGATGTATGTATTTCATCCATGCGGTTCATCCATTTTTACAGATCATTTTATGGCTTGGTCCCCAAAAATGAGGGGGATATAAATCTCAGGTAGACCACATCACAGGAAAACAATAGTGATTGGATATCCACCATTAAAATCCTCCTAAGGTCCACTGTACTGTTTATTTAACATCCAATCCCTTGATTAGGTCATACAGACCTAGATGAAGGGAAAAAAAAACAAATATCAGCTTGATCCAAAACTTTTATGGCCCCAAATTTTTTTTAATGGTGGATGTTCAGTCAACACTGTTTTCTGTAATGTGGTCCACTTGATATTGGGATATAACTCATTTTTGATCTCATAACCTAAAATGATCTAGAAAAATAGATGGACAGCATGGATGAAACACATACATCATGGATGATATTGGGATATAACTCATTTTTGATCTCATAACCTAAAATGATCTAGAAAAATAGATGGACAGCATGGATGAAACACATACATCATGGTGGGGCCCAAAGAGCACCGACCACCGGCCATTGGCTGGTGGCAGGGGGAGTAGCCAATCCGTTTCCGGTAGTGTTGGCCTCATTCCCATCCAACTCAGCCAGATTAAAAACTCAAGTCTGGGCCCCATCACAGAAACTATATGAGTAAAGTAGGGGAAGCCTTCGCAAGGCCCACCTTGACAATTTATATGCAATGCAACGTTGATCGTAGGTTGTTAACCGCCAGGATGAAATATCAGCATCATCCAAGACTTCTGGGCCCCACGAAGGTTTCAACGGTGGCCGTTCAATCCTCACCATCTCTCGTACTGTGGCCCACTTAAAATTTGGATCTGCCTCATTTTTAAATCACGATTAAACATGAGCTGGTGTGATGAATGGGCGGAGTGGATGTCACAGTGGATCAACGATCAAGTCTGTTGGTTTTCAACGGCTGAGATTCATTAGGAGCAAAGAGCCTGTCCTACCAGTTTGAATTCGAAAAAGAGTACCGTTACGTTTTCCGTGCCTCAGGTTCGGCTCCAAGCCTGGTCATCCCTTTCTCCACCCGAGAGGAATACTTTGATACTCTGGCAGCGTGATGATGGATGATACACATGCAGTTAGTAATTTCTAAGAAATTGCTTATGTGTCATACCATTAACTCAAAATAAACACTGAAAATTATGGGAATCAGTTTAAATTTATCATGAACCAAAAATTAAGCTGATTTGATGATCTGACTATCTGATTGTGGACAGTTATTGGACGGATGAGAATGAAAAGATCCAACGGTCCTGAGTCTACAAACATGTGTGCACGAATCAGAGATTAGAATTTTGTAAATAATCTGATATTGAGCTTGTAATTTGGATATTGTGAGCTGCACAATCTAGTCGGTTTCATTTGAGTTAATACATGCCACGTGTACAATTTCTTAGTGCCTGTGTATCAAGCATCATACGCTTTCTGAGTATCAGGCAATCTCTGATTCACCAGAACCAATGCGAAAATCAAACACTGCAACGTTCGTCATTCCCCGTAAAAATCCCAATCTCTCTCTCTCTCTCTCTCTCTCTCTTCCAAGAAGGAGAAGATAGAGCCCTGGAACTGATCTTGAATGGAGGATGCTTGTAGAATCCCTCTCCATGATTCTCATTTGGCTTCAAGAAGAGCTGAAGAAGCAGGTTTCTCTCTCTCTCTCTCTCTCTCTCTCTCTCTCTCTTACTCATCTTTCCCTCTTCTCCCTCTCTCAAACAATGCAGCTGACGATTCTAGGGCTTTCTGTCTCCCTTTTTCTTTCTTTTCTTCTTGTATGGTCTGATTCTTGAAGCTTTGAGGAGGTTCCAAGCTGCTGAATGGCTCGAAACCCTGGTGGGCCCCATCGGCCTCCCCTGCCAGCCATCGGAGCCTGAATTCCTCTCTTACTTACGAAACGGTCTCTTCCTCTGCAATGCCATTAACAAGATCCAACCTGGAGCTGTACCCAAGGTATTTTTTTATATATATAAAAATTATAAATTATTTCTTCTTTTTTATTTTAAAAACTTTCTTGGAATTATTTTTAAAATTTTCTTTTATTTTTAATTTTTTTTCAAGGTTGTTGAGAACCATTCATCATCAACGACTGCCGAATCCCAGCCGTTGCCTGCTTATCAGTACTTTGAGAACGTCCGGAACTTTCTGCTCGCCGTCAAGGAATTGAAGCTGCCTGCTTTCGAAGCTTCCGATCTTGAAAGGGTAAGGGGTCTTGAAATTGCAGGCCAGTTTCCTCTGCAGGTGTGACTCATCTTTCAGTTACCCAAACCATTTACCTTGGTGGGCCCCACCATGGATGAGCAATGTCACAGGGAGGTCTGCCACTCAATGGTCTGAGCTATCTGGTAACTTGCCAGCCAATGGACGGTTAGAAAGGAAATATGACCATCAGTCCATATGCAACAGGAAAAGTCCTGTGTTTGTATGGCTGGGAGCCAGTGTCTTCTGCAAGTGGGACCCATCTTTCAGTTAACCGAGCCGTTCATCTGGGTGGGCCCCTCCATAGGTAGGTGATGTCGCAGGGAGTTCTGCCACCTGATGGTCTTAGATCTCTGTTAACTTGCCTGTGAACGGACAGTTAGAAAGGAAATTTAGCCAACAGTCCATGTGCAACAGGAAAAGTCCTCTTTTTATATGACTGGGATTGTTAGATGGAGGCGGCTTTTAGCCAATGCCCATCCTTGCCGGGACCTGCCTGATGAATGGTCTGGATCACTGAAGGGGGAGACTCACCTGAGCATACTTGGATGAAAATGCTTGGTTATTGCTTCAGAGCACTGCTTGATTCTTCAAACAAGAGGCTCATTTCTATCTCTTTCAATATGTTGTTTGCTATGGCTTTATTTGTTTCAGGATACATTGGAGGCTGGATCAGCAGCCAAGATTGTTGACTGCATTCTAGCCCTCAAGTCCTACCATGAGTGGAAGCAGCTGGGTAGTGGGAATGGATCCTGGAAGTATGCGAGATCTCCAATGGTTTCACACCTGGCTGGGAAGATACATTCACATGTTGCTGCGTCGAGTGCCTCGGATGCTTGCAGGCGTTTGGACATGTTGGCCACGTCTGAGAAGCAACAGCTTGCCGAGACTGAAACCCTGATGCACGGAGGTTGTAATGTAACTTTTCTCTTCAGCAAATGATTTCTTAATATGTGGTTTTTCATACAATGCTTGGGTTGGTCCAGTGGCACTTCTGTTCAGACCAGTGTTCCATTCAGTCAGGCAGGTTCCACCTTTCAGTTATCCATCGTTCATCTGGTCATCATGGATCGGATGATCTTAGACATCTGATTATTGGCCTTCAAATAGATAGTTAAAAATTAAAGATGTAAGAGATAGCTTACAGTCAAATGCAATGCGAATGCCAATCTGGGAGATTTCTGTCTGTTGGTTGATTGGCAAGATCTTTGTCCTCCTCGGAAAATAAGTCCGCTGTCCATGATGGTGGGGCGCACCAGAAGAATGATTAACCACTAAATGATGGGCTTCACCTGTTTGGAATGATGAACCGAACAAAAGCAATTCGAGTTCAGTGCATCGTGTAATTCATCTTTATTTATTTATTATGTTTCTTAGAAATACCAATTGGTTTTAACTGTCTTATCTGTCATGTTTCAAATTTGGTAGATACGCTGGTCAAGGTGCTTGCTGGCTGTTTGTTTGATTCTAAGGAGAACATTGATCAAAACCTTTTGGTTTCTTTTCGTCATGGCAATCAGGTTAAATTTTGTCGTTGGGGTTGATCTGAATTTTTAGTCTACTTTCCCATCAATTGAGAAAAAGGCAAGCTGTTTCTGAAAATGCCTTGGCTTGCAGGATTCATGCAAGTTGTTGATTAAGATGCTTTCAAGCTGCTCTCTGGAACAACTGCTAAACAAGTACCCCAAGGTGAGTTAGATTTGTGGAAAGATAAGGGTCTTCCTCTTGTTAAAAATAAAAGATTAGAAATTCATTATTGCCTGTTCATTCGGGGATTTTATGTTATTTCATTATAGAGAGGGAACTCAACAACTGTTTGGTCATGTAATATTCAGATGTGTGGGTAGATTTTGGACACAGAAGATGTTCACTCTCACATCATGTACTTTTAGGGCCTGTATGGGAACATGGAATTGAAATCCTGGATTTTTGGTTTTGTCTGGCAGCATGGATTTTTAAAATCTTGGATTTCAGAAATTGTGTTTGGGAGCTTGGATTTTTGACTCTTGTATTCTTTGAAATATTTTGTGGTATATTCTCTGGATGATGAATGTGATGAATTACATGCACTCAAATATTCTAAACACATCATACACGTGCAATATATGACAATCATTGCATTGAGCTCATTGGCAATTCCAAGCTTTTGGGGTCCTAAAAAAGTGGGCCCACTAATTTAGGAATTGGTGGCGGTGTCATTTTAGGTTAAGAGACAAGAAGTCAGGCTGACTTGTGATTCCGGTAGGCCACACCAAAGAAAACAATTGGTAGAGACGTTCACCCTTGATTTGTATAGGGCCCATGAAATCCACTCCAACCATTAGATTCCACAGAAAAATTTAGGCCGGTGGCCCAAAAATCCTAGCCATTTGTGATTCACATGGGCCACACTAATGGAAACAGTTTGGAGGGCGAGCGTTTCCTTGTATACTATTTCCAATCATGTGGTCCACCTCAATTACAGATGGAGCCGATTTCTGGGCCCTTGGCTTGGTGGTCAAGGTAGATTTTACATAAACATCATGGTAGGGCCCACCCAATTCGCCGACCCATTTGCTCATAGGGTGGCCGTGACGGAAGGTAGTGGAATGATAATCATATCAGTTAATGAGTAGCTTTTTGAAAAAGGTACAACAATGTAAATTCTATATTAATTTGATAGTTTTTTTTTTTTGTAAAATTCCCTTTTTCATCTGGGTATTTGTAGTTTCTCTAAACACAATCGAGCATAAGTTGTATTCTTTATCTTATCAAGTACAAGCATGCGCTTTCAATTGCGTTTTGTCACACTCTGGAGATTCTTGATATATGCAACAGTTACATGTATGCATGTTTGTCCAATTATGTATGTTTGCATGCGTATGTGTATAATTTGTGACCATTGCTTTGCTTAATGCAAGATCGCACTTGAGTGCAATGTGTAATTAGCAACATTCAATTATATGCATGTTTGTCCAATTATGTATGTTTGCATGCGTATGTGTATAATTTGTGACCATTGCTTTGCTTAATGCAAGATCGCACTTGAGTGCAATGTATAATTAGCAACATTAAATAGTCTCTTTGTTATTGGTCATTCTTATCTTTTATATGTCATGAACTCAACATATTATTAATTATTTTCGTCCAATGGCAGTTACAATCAGCTTCTAAAGATTTTTTGGTGGAAGCAAATAGTTCGTTTGCTAGCTCGATATCTGTGCCGCTGGAAAATTCCTCTGCAGTTAGAACTGATAAGGTATGGCTTCTTCTTTAGTGGAGTTTTAAGCATGGATCTCCACATTAATTTATTGTAAAGTGATTTTGACTGAGTACTTGTTTGCTATTAGACTATCATGTAATGAAGATATATAGAGGTCCCCAAGTATTGATCACTTGGTCCACCTCCAATTAAGTCATTTTGTTTTAGGTTACCTGCATGTTCCACGTAACCAAATTCACATAAATTGTATGCTTATTGTATATGATGTTTTGGCAGCAAGACTATTCTTACAAAGCAAAATTTCCTTTACATGGCGATGCGGTTGGAAGTACACCTGAAATACATGGTGATATGGTTGGAAGTACACCCAAACCTAGGGTGGAATGGGCCAGGTTATGGCTGGTTCACAATCAGCCGATTTATCACTCTAGCTTGAAAGTAAGGCCTATGCCCTGAACTGTTTGTTTATTGACACGAAGCCCAACAAATATCAGTCATAAAATAATAGGATTGTGCATAGGAATACATGGTGATATGGTTGGAAGTACACCCGAACCTAGGGTGGAATGGGCCAGGTTATGGCTGGTTCACAATCAGCCGATTTATCACTCTAGCTTGAAAGTTAGGCCTATGCCCTGAACTGTTTCTTTATTGACACGAAGCCTGACAAATATCAGTGATAAAATAATAGGATTGTGCATAGGCCTATGCCCTGAACTGTTTCTTTATTGACGTGAACTCCCGACCGATATCAATCATAAAATAATAGCATTGTGGGGAGGTGGAGGGAGAGAGATCACTGCTGGAATATTCATTGTGAATAACAAAAGCCTAATTTCTTCAACACAATGTACAAGATCACCGTTGGTAGTATTCTTTCTATAGAAAGTGCACAATTTGTTGTATGCATGGACTGGAAGTTGATTTCTGGTTGTTCTTTGAAAGACTATTATTTGTCCCAACTCAAAATATCTTTTGTTGCTACTATATTGCAACTAATTAGCAATTATGATATATCATGATATATCATCTTGTTTGATAACGTGTTATTATTTGCAGTGTTGCCATTCACGCTTGAAAACGGGTGACTGCAACCATTGGAGTATTTTAGAGGCACAAGAAAAAGATTTACTGGTGAGATTATATTTTCCTGCCTCACTGTCCTCACACTTGTATATATTGAAGGATGGAGAGAATGGGCTTTCTTACACTAGCAAAATATTTTGTTACAATTTGGAGTTTGATTGAATGACAAGAGTATTAAACCAAGAATCATTGTTATTTTGACATGGAGGTGGAAAATGAATTACGCATGATAATGTTTTCAACATCTTAAATATTTGATTGAAAGTTTCTAGAATGTTCCATTGAAAGGAAACAGTAACTTTGGTCAATGGCATGGAATTTGAATTTACAAATTCTTATTGAAGTCTCAGAGGCAACGAGACCATGCAATAAAAAAAAATCTATTATGCGTTAATGAGTACATTCTAAGGCAGTTCCATTTTTCTTTTATTGTATTAGTTCTTGGTATGTTACATAAAGCACCTATGTATTAGTTTATTACATGGTGACTGTGGGAGTTTTGTGCTCTCATCAAGGTATTGCATAATGGTAATGGTGGCTGTAAAAGCCACCTCCGTTACATTTATGATACGGGCTGTAACTGCTGTTGTGGCCTCCTTTTTTAATGGCTATTTCAGCCCCGTAATGGTCCGTTACGGGCCATTTTTCCTGTAATGAGTCACAGTTACCACCATTACCATCACATAATGGCAGTTACGGCCATCACATAACCATTTTTGAATACCTTGGCTCTCATTGCCGGTCTCAATCCCAGGTGAAAGAGGTGGGTTGCATCAGGTTGGCAGTTGCGTCAAACTTTTTGCTATAACTGTGATCATGAATCCAGACCATATGATATTCCAAATTCACGATAGGGTGTTTCCCTTGCCCTTGATAGAGTGGAATGGCGTAAAAGGATTCATGCAGCTGACCCCAATTAGTTGGAATTAGGCTTAGATGATGATGATGATATTAAATGAAGCATCCTCTAGGATGGCTCATGCATTTAACTTAGTAATTCAAAAGATGAAGTTGCTAATGGAGTTTATGTTGCAGGAACTGAAGGATTTATTGCTAAGGGCAAAGGAGGACTTCAAAACTTTACAATTGCAACTTCAAAGTGATTTAATTCAATTGGGTATGTTTCCATATGAGAATAAAGATGTCATAATAGATGATTTTTTTTTCAATTATTCATCATACCCAGAGCTCAAGTACAAATTGTGAACCCTGAAACCATACATATAACCCCAGTAATGTACTTTTTCCTTATGATGTTTTGGTTTACCTCTATGATGTTTGTGGAGGAACCCAATAGAAATCCTGAGAGAGTTTCAGGGAATGAAATATCCCAGCGAATCAGCTTTTATGCTCTCAAGCTGTGTGCTTATGCTTGCTTCTTTGCCATTGGTTCAGGAAGCCAAGTTCAAGGGCTTTCGACTGCTGCTCTTGGATATCATCGAGTAGTAAAAGAGAACAGAGATCTTTATAACACACTTCAGGATTTGAAAGGTTGGTGTACTTCCTGTAAAACAAGACTTTTGCATTGTCATGTTTAAGGAAGTAACTCTTGGTTATATTTTTCTTTAGGGAATATTCGAGTGTACTGTAGAATCAGGCCTGCATTTGGAATTGGAATTAGAAGTACAGTGGATTTCATTGGAGACAATGGCTCGCTGATCATTGTAGATCCTCTGAAGCCACAAAAAGATTCACATAAATTCTTCCAGTTTAACAAGGTTTTTGGACCAGCTGCTACTCAAGGTTTGAATCATTTTTCTTTTGAAGTTTCGAATACCCTTGAACTGATTGTATTTCTCATCCAAATTGGATAATTTTGGCAGAGGAGGTATTTAGGGACACTCGACCTTTAATCAGGTCTGTCATGGATGGCTATAATGTATGCATTTTCGCCTATGGTCAGACAGGATCTGGCAAAACACACACTATGGTAATAGTTTCATCTGATTTGTCAACAGTAACTCAAATTATAGTCTTTGGTGAGTACCCATTGAGTATGTTCACCTCTCTGATATATATGTCTTTACATGTCAGTGTGGTCCATCGAGCGGATCTAGTAAGGATATGGGAATCAATTATCTGGCTCTCGACTATCTCTTCCAGATATCTTGTAACAGGAAGGATGTTATGAGATATGAGGTTCGCGTTCAAATGGTGGAAATTTATAATGAACAAGTCAGAGACCTTCTTGCAGAAGATGCATCAACCACAAAATATCCTTTCATCACAGCCTCTTTCTTTCGTTTTTTTCTTTCTTTATTCTTCTTCTTATTTTTTCTCTTTTTCCGCTCTTTATTTCAGTAAAACTCAGCCTTGTGCATGTTTCTTGATTCTTAACTACTAACAAATTAGAGATCCGGAATGGTGTGGGCAATGGTGGGTTGAATCTTCCAAATGCTAATATGCACCTCGTGCAGTCCACCATGGACGTTCTTAATCTGATGAAACTGGGTGAGATGAACCGAGTTGTTTGCTCGACTGCAGCAAACAACCGAAGCAGCCGTTCACACAGGTTGGTATTACAGCTTGATTAAGATGCCTTATAATTTTTATGGTGATGATGATGGACTGGTGGTGGTGGTGGTGGTTTTGTTACAATCGGCTGTAGTGTCGTGACGGTCCATGTGCAAGGCAAAGATGCATCAGGAGCTGTCCTTCGGAGCTGTTTGCATTTGGTGGACCTTGCAGGAAATGAGAGGGTGGATAAATCAGAAGTAACAGGAGATAGGCTAAAAGAAGCACAGCATATCAATCGGTCCCTTTCCTGTTTGGGAGATGTAATTGCAGCCTTGGCTCAGAAAAATTCCCACATACCCTACAGAAATAGCAAACTTACGCAACTCCTGCAAGATTCCTTAGGTTGAAATCTATTGCCTTTATTCTATGCAAATGATGTGAGGTTTAGATTGGAATGCAATAAAGTGGGCTGTTCTGATTCAATTCCATTCCTGAACTACTTTTTATTTTAGGTGGGCATGCAAAGACGCTAATGTTTGCTCATGTGAGCCCGGAAGCAGATTCATATGCTGAAACAATCAGCACTTTGAAGTTTGCACAAAGGGTGTCGACAGTTGAACTTGGGGCTCCTCGTTTGAACAAAGAAAGCAAAGACATCCGTGAACTCAAAGAAGAGGTAAGAGTTACTAGTTATGGTGTCAGTGCGTGCCATTCTCATAAAATGCCTTTTTGTAATTTAGTATCTAAATGTAAGTGAATCTTGCCAGCCAAAAATCTAAGAATCATAAGGCAGAAAAGACAACCCCATCTACATGTGGCCACCTTGTGATGTGTGTGGGACATCCAAACCATGCATCCCTTTCGCTTTATGCTAACATTATGGTCATACATGTACAAGAATCACACATGCAACCCGCCTGATGTTTGTGTTCATCTACAAGGCGCTTTATGCTTTACAATTGGCTGCCTCTGTGGGACGTCTGAGCTGTGCACCAGGTGGGCCCTATTGCATGTGTGATTCTTGTACATGTATGACCATCTGAATGTTAGCATTTTTTGTTTTTTAACATTTTATACATTTATGATGCATGTGGTGAGTTTATTGGTCCTCTCAAAGCATCAAGTTATTGAATTGAGAAAACATTAGAAAGGAAAAACACCTATTGGTTGTCAGCATTGACGTTGTTGTGATGAAAATGTTGCAGATTGAGGGCCTCAAGAAGGCTTTAGCAAGAAAGGAAGGGGAAACCACATTCTCGTCATATAAACCAAAGGAACTGAGATCACCCATTGGGAATTCAAACCTTAAGAGTGATCGCACTCCCCCTCGGCCTCGACGATTGAGCATTGAAAACCCAAGCATTGTAAAGTCTGTGCTGTTGGCGAATTCAGAGGACAAAAAGGTGTCTAAATCCTTCAGTAAACTGAAAATCAGAACAGAGCGTTCTCCAACCCGTCTTCGAAGGTTGAGCTTGGAAGGCCCGAATTCTGGGAAGAAGATCCGATTTCCGATTAAAAAATCAGAAGATGTAAGTCTTATTTAAAAGGCTTCAGACATTTGTTTCCTTTGAATGATGGCTTGATTTAGGCCGATTAGGCTCATCCCCAAAATGCAGCCAGGAACATCTGCCACCTGAAATGAGAATGTGGCAATTGCAGACTTCGTCTAGCACATCACCACATCTGCATTTTGAGTGATGTTGTTCCAAACAGTCGTGCTTCCCAAAAATAGCAGATAAAAGGGATTTGAAAATTGCACGACATCTCATGAAGGTTTCTGTAATTCAATTTCAGGATGCAGAAGCGAATTCTTCTGGGAGTGAAAATTGTAACAGCATTGGCAGTGGCAGTGCTGTGACTCAAGTTTTTTCTCATCACAGTTCTATTCCTAGAAACACAGCTTCTCAGGCCCAAAGAACAAAAACAGAGAGCAGAATGAGAATTCCGCTCCAACTACCAAAAACTCCCGAGTTGCCAAGCTCAAGAAAATTGGATCCCAACGCGACAGAAAATGAGCCTGGTGTTGGAAGTAAATCCCAGCTGTCCAATTCAAGCACCAGCAGAAAAGGATCTCAGATAAGAAAATCACTTCAGACGATTGGGAAACTAATCAATGGCTCCGAGAGAAGGTAAATGTACTCATGTGATAGTATCACAGTCAACCATAGTGAGTTATGTCGAACTTTGCTATGCTCCACATGGCATAGGACATTTGAATCGTGCATCAGGAAGGGGCACAGATGTATGTATGTTATGGACTGTGGACACTTTATTTTATTTATTATTATTATTATTTTTAAAGGTGTGTGCTCCTGTTGTACAGGTAGGGGCCCACGTGATGTATTTGTGAAATCCAAACTGTCTATCAGATGTGTGACCTCAGCCAATAAAAATCTCATGTGGGCTACACCATCTGGAACAAGTTGAAAGTGGATGCCTAGTGTTGATTTGAACAGAGGGTCCACCATGTAGTTTATCTGCAATCCAGGCTATTCATAACTTTCATCTGGCCTGGATGAAGGATCAAGCCCAACATCAGGCTGTTTTGCAACTCAGGTGGGCTTTGGTGCAAATAAAGGGTGGGAATTCTCTCCTATCTTGTTACCCGTGCTGTGAACCACCTAATTGTTGAACTGGATGGGCCTCGGTGCAAGTTAAGGGTGGAAATTCCCTCCCATCTTGTTCCCTGTGCTGTGGACCACATAAGTGTTGGATCGGGCTGATTTTTGACGTATGGGGCTAACATGAGCTCACGCATCTGATGGACAGGTTGGATATCCTGCATACATTATGTGGGCCTCATATCTCCCTGGTACTACCATAACTTTACCGTTGTACCGGTGTCACTGGAGCACGCTTCTGTTTTTAACAGTGCATGGTTCCGATCGTGTGGCTCACCATGCCGATCTAGCATGGTGGGGCCTACCTATAATGTGGAGCTGTGTGTGGGCTTAGCAGAAGTATGTGTCCATTCTAGCATGGTGGGTCTAAAATAGTAACCTGTTGATTTACAGGAATCGTCAGGATCCGTTGGAAACATGTTCTCCTATCTACAGCAAAAGTAATATTAATGATGGGAAGGCAGCCAATACAAGGTTGTTGAGGAGGCAATCACTGACCGGTGGATTGGATAGCTCTCGAAGATCTTCCCTAGGTGGGAAGTCAACTGATTCCTGTGAGTTATATAAATTCCTATTACAAATTAAAACTGCTGATAGCCATGTTTTTCTTAGTTTCCAGTCATGCTTTCATCTTATTTTGCTAATTCCCATACGTACCAATGATTCCCACACATCAAGAACATCCAGGCTGCCATCAGATGGACAAATGAGTGGCTACAATTTTATCATCTGCTGCACATCGATGCATGCGCCTGCATTGGCCATGTATGGAATTAGCAAAACAAGTCTCCCATACACGACGTTTGCTGTTATCCCAGGCTGGTACCTCACAGCCCACAAACTCGACGTAGGATGATTTTTGGGGCACCTCCTGTCCATCGTCGGGTCCCCATTTGAACGAGTTGGATCCGCCTCCAACCCATTTGAACGAGTTAGATCCTCCACCCCTCCACAGGATAGGCATTGTGTGTAACAGTTAGTGATGATCAATCACACTAACATTCTATGCATGCACATGGGAGTCGCGTATCATCTAATCTAATGGTCATGGATTCAATTGATTTGCAGGCCCAAATGGAGTTCGGAATGCGACGACGCCCCCACCCGTCCTCCCATCCACCGGAGCGACCAAGCGATGGTTGTGAAGCTGAGCGCTGGTGCTTCTTCTTGAAGCTTTTTTTTTATCAGCTAGAGGAAAGCATTGGTGCGATTGTGAAGACAGCACTGCAATGGTTGTGTGATTAAGAGCTGAGATCTTATGTGCATTCTTCTCGAATTCATGTAGGCCATTTGATCAAAATTTGCACGTGCGGTTGGTGGTGGGTCATGTTCAACAAAATGCTTGGCAAGGGAAGTTAAATTGCAGCTGAAGATCCAATGACAAAGTGAAGAACCAGTAGCAGTATGGAACTCTTACCTGCATCCAATAGGGAATTCTCACACTTGTTTTATGATTATAAAGGAAATTCTCTATGGTAGAAAATGGCCATGTGGCCCATGAAAAAGTTCAGGGGCTCGGCTAGGATCTTGTCCTTGGCACACATCTGACACACACCATGTTTTGTTGAACTTGTACTAGTGTAACTCTTCCCTCATCAGAAAGGAAAATTCTCAAAGAAATTCTCAAGAGTTTAGTTTCTACCCTGCTTTCCAGGTTCTTAGATCATCCAAGTGGGCCCGGAACAATCAGGTTTTCAGACTTTACAACTGGTGTTGAAGAGCGTATGAGGGGACCCGGACCCGGACCCGTTGTTCTGTCATCCAAGCCACTGATATGGCAAGAGTTCCCATGGTTTGGCGATCCAGACCGTTGATCTGATGGCCCCCTCATTGGATGGTGGATGCCACAAAAAAACTTTCAGATTGGATTAATCCAGTTAGGAGACTCGTGAGGCATCTGTAATCCTTGCTAGCAATCATTAGATCAACGAGCCAGTAGAAAGGAAGTGGGCCCCACTTGTACGAAAAATGTGTACCTTATATTTCCTCTAGTAACTTCTCAATTGTGGACCCCATTTTGGATGCAGCATAGCCCAAAGATAGATAGACCATCTTAATTATCTGATTTTGCTTGCTGATGATTTTCATTTTAGTTGTCCATCCAAAATCTAGGGACCGAGATTAGACAATTAAGATCATCCAATCAGTGTAATTTTTGGGTTTATAGTCCATCGGCAGTGGAGATCATGCTTTGGACAGCCTAGATTATGTATCCTTACAGCGTGATTTTTCTATTGACAGTGGGCCCATTTTTCCTGTCTAGAGTGGGCCTTTTTGTAGCTTGATCAAACCTAAAAACCACTTAACTTGGTAAGTGATGCGCCCACCACTTGCTTATTTAATGATTGAAAATGGGCCAGGTCCTGTAATTTTGGAAGCCCATCCCAAGGAGCTAGGCACTGGTGTCCTCATCCAGTACAGCACAGCTGAATCAGCCTCTGGTCAGTCGACTCTCCATCCAAGAAGTCAGCCCAACCATGTGAAATGAGTCAGTCAGGTTGGTCCTACTGTTTGGGCTTTTATGTAAATTCTAGCACTTGTCCAGGTCCAGCTTGTGGGCCTTGAGGCTGCCCTAACCTTTCCTTTGCTCTTGCTGAGATGGGCCCACCTCATGTAAGTCCCCTGATTTTTTTGAAGAGCTTTGAGGACGAAGATAATGTCCTTGTTGAACGGTTCAAGATACCAACCTGACAATAAGTAGGTCTGGTCCAATATTTCAACTCATGGAGCAGGTCTGGGTCCTAAAGCTGGACCTGGATTATTAAGTGGGTTTCGATCTGAGACCTCTCAAAATCAACCTAACTGAAGCCAGTTTGTACGTGGGTCTGACTTGGGCCACCACTCTAAAATGGACCTGACTCATAGGTGACTCTAGCCCAAACTTAACTTGACTCAGGAAAAGTAGTTAATTAATATAAAGTGCCTAAACATTTGGTTAATTAAGAGAAGCTCTCAAGTTGGACCACAGGTTATGGTCCACCCAATACACGACTTCCAACCTATTAAGTGCAAAAATAATCTCTATCTACTCGTTAGGTGGGCACACCATACAAAACAATATCTAGCCATTAATGAATAACAAAAAACAAATGTTGTCAACTCAGTGAGTGTATGTGGCTGATTTTGCACTAGGCAATCCTCATGGTGGCCCTAGCCTATCGGATGGACTGGATCTCTTATGCACATCAACATGAATGGTTGGAAGTTATCCACTGGATGGATAACTTGTGGTCCAACCGGTTGTACCTGAGACCTTCTCATTAATTGAGACTAATTGGGCAAGTGCAAGACTAGAACCCTTGGATGAAATCCAACTGCTAATGCCTAAACCAAAGATGAGATCCAACCTGGCAAAACGTGGTTATATATATATATATATATATATATATATATATATATGGAAAAAGGTACTATGCGCTCACGATAAGCTCCCATGAGGTCGAGCTATGTGGGCCCCATCGTGATGCGTGTCGACCATTAACACCGTGCATTTGATGGATCCCCTCTAAATTATGGGATATCCCAAAAATCAGCCGTATACGGAACTCAGGTGGGCTATACCATCTAAAATCATGTGAAGACATGCCAAAAACATATAAAAGCACCTGGTGGGGCCCACCTGAGTTTTGAATGCTGCTGAAACTTGGTCTGAACCCTCATCCAAGTGGGACACGCATAATGGATGGGCTGGATTTGCAAACCACATCTTGGTGTGCCCAAAAAATGATTATGAATGTTTTAATGGTCCAGCCCTCCCACTTCTGTATGTGGTGTGGCCCACACAAGTCAAGGATTGACTTGATTTTCAAGCCTAGGCCACGATGGAATGGTGGTCCAAACGGTTGGACCTGAGACCACCTTATTAATTGAGACTAATTGGGCAAGTGCAAGGCTAGAACCCTTGGATGAAATCCAACTGCTAATGCCTAAACCAAAGATGAGATCCAACCTGGCAAAACGTGGTTATATTATATATTCTAAAAGTGTATTTATAAGTGTTGCCCCCAATTCAGCCAACCAAAGCTACTCATGCGACCGAAGGCTTGGATCGGAAGTACGTGTGTGTGTGTGTATGATTGCATGGGTGTGCTAGAGGCTACTCAACCCAAACGTATTGATTGAATTGGTTAGTACCTTTGTGTTGAGATGGATAGATTGGAGACTGGATTAGGACCGAGAGTCCTCTCGATTAGAAGTGCGCACCATACTCAAGCAATTAGAGTAAGGGGAAGGCTTAACCCTTGTAAATGAGTTCTTTTTCTCTTATACTAGTGATTATGGAATCAGCCTGTTTATGGACTTTTATCTCACCAGTACTTTGATGTGATATTTCTCAGTCAAAGTAAAAGATTCTGCAGGATAGAATAAAGCCTAGCATAAAACACGACCGATTTTTCTTAATGTACTAGCCCTATTAAACTCATCGTACCTCGCACTCTTAATATTAAAGTGAAAAAGAGAAAGATAAATATTTGACATGCTTATCAAAATAGGCAATCAAGGCGAGTAGTAAGCACTCTTAATATTAAAGTGAAAAAGAGAAAGATAAATATTTGACATGCTTATCAAAATAGGCAATCAAGGCGAGTAGTAAGCAGGATATGACCATGGTATGAACAACTAGATTGGAATTCAGATAGACATATGGATCTAGCAATTTAAGGTTGCAGATATTTAATCTACTTCTAAGGTAATCATATTACAGCGGGAGCTACTAGGCAGTAGTGAATTAAGCTGAGAAAAATAAAATAGACATGAAAGTAAAGTAGACATGTAAATAAATGTATTTGGTGTGGGGACTCGAGCTCTTCTTCGGATGTTCCTTTTATAGCCTTCTTGAGGCGATGTAAGCCCATCATTGGGTTTCGAGATCCTTCAAGATTCTTTGTATGGGCTTTTCAGGTACACAATCTCCTCCTTAATAGATCTGGAGACTCTCGATCAGGAAGATTTTCAAAATGTTAGTAGCTACTGGATCTCGAATTTCCACTCCTGCATATAGATGTTCTCCTATAGAACTCTTTTGGTTCGATTAATGGAGCATCTTTTGCTTAATTACAACTATTTATTGTGGTAAGCTGATGCAAATCACCTAGTTCTCGATGAGAGTGGATTTGACATTTGATATTGATCTGTTATCAGAATAGGTTGAATCTAGTTCCCCCATTATTTTGATCCCAATGGAGTCACGATTGCGGATCCAATCCGGATGATGTTTTTGTTCCTCTCGATCGTAGCTCAATCCTAGGCTGGGTTCGAACAAAGATTGGCCTGATATGTGGATCTTTGGTAGCCTTTGGATCATTGTTGGGTCTCCAAACGTCTCTGGAAAAATCTCTGATTTTGTAAGGCCTATAGGAAGCGGTTTCAAGAATGAGATCATATTTAGTGGTGAGATGTGATACGCTTGTCAAATGAGTCTTTTATAACCGTGCCAGGCATGCCCCTCATTCAATGGGCATGCTTATCGTGGCCACTTGGCGTGAGATGGTTCGTCCCCCTGAAAGGGTCTAATGAAGGTTTGAACTATTGCAATAATGACAGAATGTGTAATGTCGAAGGAAAATCAAATGCAGATCCCCTTCGGGTGCAAGTACGATTCTGGCTGTGCCAAACACATAATGTCTCCACATGACATCTTTCCATTTATCCATGTTAGGACACTGAAAATGGGTGTAAACATATATAATATGTATGTGTAGTACTCCCAATTAATTTATAATTGGTAATCACTATAGAAAAAGATTGTGACCCCCCAACAATGATGGAAGATAAGTTTATTCGCTTTGCATACACAGTATGTATACCATACAAAAAAAGTAATCACCATGGACGTGGGTCGTAACCTTTATGTAAACTACCAAGATAATTTAGAGTTTTTTTTTTTTTTTTTTTCCACTGCTTTTTTAGAGTCTATAAAAGCAAATACATGTATCCACTACAAAAGAAATATCAATAAGAAGTATTGAATCCCTTAGATAACATGCATGAGCTTTGTTACATTGATAAGAGGTGTATAGTGTCTTCAAGAAATAACATTGCAATGCCTTGGAGTTTGTATGTTATTTACCAAGTGATGGGTGAAGTATAGCCAACTGAGGTTATGAGAGACATTTAGATTCTTCGAGTGGGCATTCCTTCGTTACAAGGACTAAGATGCAATATCTGTTGGTAGGTATTGATATGGTACCAACTCAATACCTAACTGGAACTTAGCCTATAGTCACACCCAATTGACTGAGTTTGATCTCATACATGTTTATTGTAGCATTGACCATTTTGGATGGCTGGTAGGAATATGGTTATGGTCTAATATACCACACAAAATTTAAAATATCCCATGCAAAACACTAATATCTAAGTTAGTTATCATGCTCTTAATCTGCATACACGTGGCATACATGTATGAGATATGGACATTTTATCAATTGTGCTCTACCTTTGGATTCACCATACACCTTGATTGGAAGATCTTTGCCCATCTAACATGAACTGTTGGTTGTACTATTTCCCAACTGCCCATTTGTAATTTTGAAGGGTCCTGCAATCAACAGCTAGGTCACATGGGCCAGTGTGATTCTCTGGGGTATGTCCCACCAGCAGTAGAGCCCAATCTTCAGGTTTCAGATGTGCTCAGTGACTGATTTGGATAATATTAATAACATTGGAATGGTGACAATGTTTAAAATTTAAGGTCTCCTGCACTCAGATTGGTGGACATGTAATGGGCGATTGAAATAAAAATAAATAAAAATTCGAATGGCCCTGTTTGAACAAACAAGTGACCATGAATTAGGGTTTGGGATTGTTCAACTGTAACTCAAGGATATATGATTAATCTACACTATATATACTGAGAAAAAAATGAATATTAATTCATTCTCTTGCAATGAAGTTGGCAAACATGATTTATCTATGTTATAATGTGACCAGTTTTTGGACATTTTTGCCATTAAAAATACTTTTCTTAGGGTGGATAACTTTGAAATTTGAAAGGGCATCTGAAGACATTTTAAATGAAGTCAGGATATTATGAGAAATGGAAAATACGTATGTCTTAAATTTCCCCTACAAAAAGTTTTTAGATGGCTTAGATTTTACCTATAAAAAGCAACCGATTTAATGTGAATAGCCCTCTCCTCTTCTTTATGCATGGGGAGCTATACAACAAACACTCTATGGATCCCATCATGGTGTCTGTAAGGAATTCAATATGTGCTGCTATTGCACCACCTCATGCTTGAATGCAATTTCGAAATAAGGTAGATCTAAAAGAACTAGTGGCCATAAATGAAAGAAGTGAAGATGGGTTGGCCACCGTTAATAACGTTTTTTTTTTTCCTTCCCATGTAGCGTGTAGTTGCATCATTTTCCTTTCGGCCTCTTTACTTCTCTCCCTCCCCTACTTTCCCACCATGTGCATCACATGTCTCATGCAAAGAGTCAAAGGAAAACAGGATAAATTTCTAACTACCCAGGTTATCCTCGTTGCCAAAGAATATTTAGAATAATTTTAAAATTTCACTTATGTTTGGTTGCACCAAATATCATGATATTTTATTATTTGCAAAGTTAAAAAATTCAAAAGAAAAGATTTCTCGTGCAGTCCAACACTCAAAAGGCCTTTCATATTTAGACTATTTAAATAAGATTACAACAAATTACAATTCAAGAGATTAGTTACAATTGAATAACTGTTGAAATGCCTGGACTATATTATCTTGTTGAACCTGCAGGATTACCTGAATGTTAGGTAGGCCATCATGAGATGATTAGCCATGTTCCTTATCAAAACTATCATGAAATTTCATGATATTTGGTGTGATTTACTAAAATTTGAAAAACCAAAATGATATTTCCTGTATTGCATTCCATTCAAATCCAACTTGAAAGTAAAACGACTGACTGAGTTCTATTACAAGTTTTCTGCAACTCTTTTCATTGAGAAACATGTGAGCCTGGATCAGAACGGTTATGTGCCTCTTGAGCATGCTTTTTAGTTGTCGCCCACCTACTTGGGGGCCCACCGGATAATTGCGTCCAACTCTCCGAGCCTCCCCCAATCCATGCTCTCAGGAGAAAGAAAATTTGAGGGATGTGATTATAGGAGAAGCTAGTGCTTCTCAATTTGGACCGATCATCTGGTGGGCCAACGCCCAAAATTCCCAGTGATTAGACAAGCCAATCTGTTTCATATAGCAGGCCATTTCCCACAAATATAGACTGCCATCAGGACGAGGATCAAACTGGCAAAGCCGCATCCATCGATTGCCTGACTGAGCAAATGGGTCAGAGTCCGTTGATCAAACACTAATCATCACCCCATAGGAGCTGATGTGTCCATCTTCATTAGGCCCACTGAACCGAAGGTTCGGATCATCAGATGGAGATAAGCTGAATACCTCATGATAGAGTCATCAGTCATCAAGGAAGAAAGTAAAACAAAAAAATGTTGAATTCTTCTATACACAAACAACACATTACCTCTCTTCAATTCTCTCAATATCTTCTCCAACTGCAGAGAGTCTATTTACGAATTTACAAGAAATCTCCTCAAAGAATTCAACAGCAACGAAGTGAGTGGACGTAGTATGCCACTACCATTGTTGACGGCGATCTCTCCACCTTCCTCTTTTCAAAATGGAATGCTCATATGCCTGAACCAACCGCTTTCGAAATCTCCTCAAATCCAACTTCACGTTCTGCCCATCCAAATACACTCTCTTCGTCCATTGCCATCCCTTTGCATTCACGCTCCTTGGATCTCTAAGCACTGGATCATCCTTCTTGTATTCCCCATACAATGTACTCTCCTTCGGAGTTATTCCATAGCCAATGTACTTCAGACCGAGCTTCATCGCTGGGTCCCCATAGTATGTCTGAGCAGCCCATTCAGTCCCAAGTGGGACCACTTGAACAAACACCGATCCAGGCCTCATGAATAGAAAATGTGTCATCGCAGCGCCGTGGACACCAACCATCACCTCACATGAGTTAAGTGCTCGGTAAATCTTCGCTAGCTCTGTTGAAGGTGTGGGCTGGAGCACTTCCACTCGGAACCCGATCTCCTCTGCCAATCCTACCACATCCCTCTCGTTAATGATCGCCCGCGACCCATTTCGTGATAGGATCACAAGCTTTGGCCTCTTCTCAAACTTCCTCTCCTCTTCTTTGGTGGACGGTTCTTTTGCTTGCGATTCCTCTTCTTGGATTAATCCTCTGATCCGCGGCTTATAGGCCTCATCGAGCAGTTGGCGGAAATCTTGAATTGTCTGGTTGTCAGGCATCAGTGAAGAATCCACGGTAAGCTCGTTGTGGATTCTGAGACCGACGATCGCTTCGGGAAAGCAATGGACAGTCTTATCGTGGGTGAAATCAATCGGAGGGTAGTCAGACAGACGGGAAAGGATGTCGCCGTATTTGGTAATCCACCAATTGTGGTACTCGAGCATGACGAAGACCACTTTCCGATTGAATTTCTTCGAAGTGATGTAGAGAGGGAGGATGCCATCATTGAATTCATGGTAGACATTGCCAGTGTATCCTCCAGTAGAGAAGAAGATCGCCGGAACCGAGTGACTCACTTGGCAAGAATGAAGATCATCACCTTCATTACCATTTCTAGATATCAGACGGAGCTCATCAATAGTGTCCATGATGCTCGTCTCCCATTTCCGAGTATAAGGCTTGACCCGTTCGATCTTTTCTTCTGATTCTTCTTGGGAATTCATGGTTGCATTGTTACTGGAAGAGTAGAGGAAAATGGAGGATGTTGGAGAATGAGTTCTAACATCGCCTTTCATGAAACAAACATCAGAGCGAAAACCACTTCTGTCACAGCAAATTTCACCTGCAATTTCAAGCAATGCTTATTCAATCCATGTTTGATACGTCGATCCAATCGATCATAATTTTCATATAAAAATTGAAAACATTAAGTTCAAATGAAACCAGCATATAACAGTTCTTAGAGGGGCAGCAATGGGCTACATTGGCCCTGACCCAGGGTTAACTGGCCTGACTTGCTTTTAACACGGGTTTAGGCCAAGCTAAATCGGCAGCGGGTTGGGCATGGGCTAAAAATCTGACTCATATGGTAAATGGGATGAACCAGGTAACCCAACCTGACATCATCGAGAGAGGAAACAAAAAAAAGAAAAAAAAAGAAAAAAAAAAGAAAAAAAAAGAAAAAAAAGAAGAAGAAAAGCATATATAATTTTTTTTTTAGGCTGTCTCATATTTCATTCTTAAACCTGAGTTGGGCCTCATGGCAGGATGGTTTGGGTTAATTGAACCTGATACGTCTACAGTTAAATAGTTCAGTTCTAGTTGGGTAGGCTTGATGAATTTAAAGTGGGTGGGTCAGGTCAAAAAGGTAATGGTTCATGTGTTAGATTTGGGCTAGAGTTCTTGGACTATTTAGTAAATGGGTTGGGCTTGGGCTGACCCTAACCTTGCTACCCTAGTTCTAAGTAAACATGTGGTGTAGCTCACTTGATGAGTGGCTTGATTTGATTTTTTCCTCTAGGTGATCTTCATGGTGGGGCCAACCTATTTGGGGCGGGTTTGATTTAATACACTTGACTACTTTAGACTTAGGCAATTTTGTGATAATTAGATGATAAAACTATATAGTTGGACTAGCTGTATGGGTGGCCTTATGGATTGTCCACCTATCGTATAAATGTCAATATATAAACATTCGAACCATCTAAAAGATTTGCATGGCGCCAAAAATCTTCCAATGCCAAAAAACTCAAGCCAATCAACTAATTAGGCAGGTTAGACCATAGAAAGCGATGGACAACTGGAAAACTGGTCTAAAGTACAAGGTGGCCTTAAAAAAATGAAGAAAATTGGAAATATTGTTGTAGAACTTCTTTTAAAATGAGATGAATAAAACAAATTTGGAGCCTGTTAGTTGTCCACAAGAAACAATATGTGCCGGATTTTCCGAAAAAGGTGGGGACCCACCAACAATGGTTTAGGTGCAGTGCCACAAATTGCCTGTGCTTCCAGAGACCCTACTGATATAGACCAATGAAAATGGATTGGGCCCACAATGAAAAGGGTAAAATTGTCATTTTACATGACTAAACATCGAGAGTATTCCCATGCCCCAAACTGATGTTTTCATTAGGCCATGTCAGGATTAGGATTCTCATAAACCGCAGCTACAGTTCGTATTAATGGAGATCTTCTCACGGCCATTCAATCAACAGAGAAAAGCATTAATAAAAATTTCAAAAATGGCGAAATGGGACTCTTCATTTGGGTTTATTAGAAAGAAAGGACTGTTTCTTTTTTCATGATATTTGGAATTACTATATTAAAAGGGTAGGAATCTGATGGGAGCAGAGAAAAATACAAAGGTAGAATTTCAAAAAACCACGAAATGGGCCCCATCATCACTGCATAGAAAAGAAACATAATATTTGGAAATTCTATTGCGGGGAGAAAAATCAAAACTCTGGTTCTCTCAGAAAAACTCAAACCAAATTAAAAATTAAAAAAAGAAAGAAAGAAAGAAAGAAAAAGAAAACAGAGCAAGAAAGAAAAAGAAAACAGAGCATTTTGTATTTTACTTATCGGAGGAGTGGATAGTGTAAAAAAGAAAGGCTACCATGGGAGATAGAAGAGCAGATGGGGGCGTTTCTCTTTTCTTCTGAAGCAAGGAACACTCCATTTTCTTGCAAGCTCTGTGTTTCCAAAGAATCTGCAGAGACCCAAAAAAGAAAAAAAGAAACGAAAGATGAGAGAGAATCTTAAGAGACCCAAAAAAGAAGATAGAGAGAGAGAGAGAGAGAGAGAGAGAGAGAGAGAGAGAGAGAGAGAGAGAGAGAGAGAGAGAGAAGGCTTACAGAAGAAAGGGAGAGAAGAGTAGGAGTTGAAGAGGCGAGGAGCGAAGACGAGGCTGCAAGAGAAGAGGCAAAAGAAGAAGAGGAGACGGATGAGTTTGGGCCTTGTTCTCTTGTAACTGGCGTTCCCGAAGTCCACAACAAGGACCGTGTGGGATGTTGGGTCTTCTTCCTTTTGGGCCTGATGGCAACGGTGGTGATGGTGGACCATCCTTTCTTTGCAGCCGTTCGATTGCCGGACGTTCTTCTTATCTTCTCCTCTGTGGATTATGGAATGTTTGGAGAAGAAAGAGAGAGACGGAGGTTTATATGGAGGGGAGTTTTGGGTGAGAATGGCTTCTCGGCTACTTCCTCTACAGCCTTTTGCAAGTTCATCACCTTCTTTTTAAAAGAGATGTTCTGGTACTCTCAGGGCACAATAAGTTATAGTGATCCTCCTAGTTGAATTAGATCATTTGAAACTTCAAACATTGATCTGAACCGTTTAATAAGTTTATAAATTATTTATTGGGCTCCTATACGAAAATAAAACTGATCAGATGGTCCAATATATCCTTGATTAGGATCTATTTTCTTGGCCGTCCTTTTTTTCTGAGCGATGGAGGGATATTTAGGATTGCCTAACAAAACTTATCCTTTGCAATCATAAGAAATCCATGATGGACCTAACAAATATAACAGATCAAAGGTTGATTGGATCGATTTTGTGTAAATGATCTTGACTGTCAATATTAAATGCCATTGATCAACGGTAAGGATTGTTTGATTTGTACGAAATTTTCATGATAGCTCATGAAATGAGCTTTGGACATGATGAACAGTGTAGATCGATGGATTGGATTGTGAAAGTGTGTCCTGATGCAATAGGAGCAGAGAAAACTGGAGCATGTGTGGATTGACACAAGACACCAAAGCTCAGTGGGCCCCACATGTGGTGTTTGTGAAATCCACTCCATCCATCAGGCTAGCCCCGCTATTTTAAGCCGTGGGAACAAGAATCAGCCAAGTCCACTGCTGAGGGTTTGTGCGTAGGGCCCACCATTCGGGTATATTCGATCCAACCCGTCCATCATCGCGACTCGTGAATATGAAGAGAGAAGCAGATGGGAACGGTTAGTTTTGCATCTGTCGCGGTATACAATACTCAACGTGTGTCGCCTCCCAATGGGTCCACATGCCAAGTAGGCCGGTGATCAGAACCCTCCATATTATGAAATCTACGATTTAAAATTGATCATAAAAAAATCGACTTGAAAAATAATCATCATAATCACAATCTATAGATGAATTTAGAACAATGAAAAGAGAATTTTTAATGGCTTACATATAATTTCAAAAATCGAAGATTAAGATAATCGATGAACCGTGATTATACAAAACGAGCTTATTTCTGTATCAATGAATATATAAACGGTTCATATAATCCTTCCATCTAATAACATGGGCCCCAGTAGATGGCTGTACAGGCTTGATCATAAGTCGCGACGGAGACACAAAGGAACTGGATTGGTACGAGGCGGTAGCGTGCTGGAAGCAGTCAAAAACCGTGTCTCTGCGTAAGCTGGCGGAAGATGACCCTTTTCAGACCCGCTGGCTTTCTCGAGAGCTTCGCACGCAGGAGATGATACGGTAGACCGCGAAGCACTGGAGTATTTTAGATCCATCTCTACAGCGTACACGTTTTACTTTTATATATCAATCCCAACCTTCCATATGGTGAACTCTCATACACATGAGGTACATGATTTTATCCATTTATGAAGGGAAATAAAATCAACAGTCAACACTTAGATGATGTAGAAGTGGAAAAAATCAAGGTGCATGATTGCCTGATAAATTTGATTTTTGGAAGATGAACCATCCATGTTCTGAAAGACTAGTTGAACGGTCCCGATTGATGCATTAGGATTCCATGTATTATCCAGAACGATGGGTCAACAGTGTTTGGTTTATTGTAGTTGTACCGTATCTTATACTAGGTACGCGTAAGAAAGGGTAAGTCCAACGATCATATAACGACTGTATATGATAAAAATTGCCGAGTAGACTAAGACGCGCCAACTTCAACGATAATCCACATTTAGTGGCGGTTTCACGTGAGTATCATCCACTGTGTCTTGGTGGGGACCACCTGGCGGCATGGTTGGATGATATCGAACCGTTCGTCGACGTGGAGGGTCTTGCGCCCTTAGAATGGAAAGGAATTGTTTACTCCCCCTGCCACTAGCCTGATGGTTGATGGTCGGTGCTCCGTGGGCCCCATCATGGTGTATATGTTTCATCCATGCCATTCATCCTTTTTTACGGATCATTTTAGGCTTTAAACTGAAAAATGAGAGGGATATAAATCTCAGGTAGGCCACTTCACAGAAAAACAATAGTGACTGGATATCCACCATTAAAATCCTCCTAAGGCCCGTTGTACTGTTTATTTGACATCCAATCTGTTGATTAGGTCATACAGACCTAGATGAAGGGAAAAAGACAAATATCAGCTTGATCCAAAAACTTTATGGCCCCAAAATGTTTTTAATGGTCGACGTTTAATCAACATTGTTTCCTGTAATGTGGTCCACTTGAGATTAGGATATACCTCATTTCTGGTCTCATGCCATTAAATGATCTAGAAAAGTAGATGGACGGCATAGATGAAACACATACATCATGGTGGGGCTCATTGAGCACTGAACACCAGCCATTGGCAGGTGGTAAGGGGAGCAGCCAATCCGTTTTCCGAAGCTAAGTGAAACCGTCGCGATGTTTGTAAGAAATCAAGCTGTCCAGTCGTTGATGCAGTTCATGTCAGGACATGAGTAGATACTGAGGTAGATCCAAAATTCAAGTGCGCCGCGCGGCAATAAAAGGTAGGGCTGAAAGTCACGCGGTTTCAACCTCACCGACCCCACTTTGAGTTAGGCACGGGTAGGATGTACGGTTTAGTCTCGAAGTTGGGTTATACGGACACTATCCCCGTAAAACGATCTCAAGCAACCCAAACCTAATTAATATATAAGTTACTAATAAATTATAATTGAGTGTGAATTGTATATATTTAAGGCCCAAAAAGTTCTAATGCTGCCAGGTTTCATTGGTACACGCCATTTTCAATGACTCAAGCTAATAAGATACACCAAATTTCTCTCTCTCAAGAAGATTGCATGTTATACAATATGACTTTTAAAAGAGTAGTTGTCCTGTATTTTAGTTTATTTGTTTAGAAAAAAAAAATAAAGTTCTTTATGATAAATAACTATATATATATATATAATATTAATAAAATTATTAGTACAAAAAATAAGACATGTATTAAAAATATAATAGATTAGTGTAACAACAAAAATATTAGCATGTATCAACCTAACTAACCCGACCGAACCCGCTTGAGTTGGGCTTGAGTTGAGAATTTCTAACTCAAGATAGGGTTGGTTAGATTAGGGTTGAAGTATAGGAACCTTGGGTTGGGCTAGGGTAGAGCACCAACCCGACCCAACCTGACCCGCCCACTTTCAGCCCTAAGAAAAAGTAGTTAAAAAATTACCTAATGCTGAAACCTCATCGAATTCATCATCAATTTTATACACCATTCAAGGCATTTATAAGGAAATATTAGCTTATCCAAAGCTTATGTGACTCCACGGATTCATTCTTCAATGGTGAGCGTTCAATTCAAAGTTTTTGATCTATCTCATTTTTTTGGGCTCATGTTATAAAGTAACCTAGAAAGGTGGATAGACAACAACATGGATTTCTTACAACGCAGTCGGCTATACCTCCTAACTTTACCAACATTAAGGCGCCAATCCACCTGGGTGAGTAGGATCCCTGGCTGTTGGGCACATCGTATTAATACGTGCCTTACGTTCATGTTGTCCATCCATATTGAAAACTCATTTTAAACTATGATTTTTAAAATGAAGCAGATCTAAATCCTAACTTGACCATGGTACAAAGAACTTTTGTAATTAAATTCCCACCATTAAAAACTTTATTAGGTCTACTCCAATGTTTATCTTCCATCCAACCAAACCTGGATACTCGGATGCAGAGAACACAAATATATTCTTAATCTTAAACCACAATATATTTTTAATAGTCAATTACTATCGTTCCCTGTAAAATGGTCCAACGTAGATTTGAATTTCTTCTTCTTCTTCTTCTTCTTCTCTCTCTCTCTCTCTCTCTCTTTTTTTTTGGATTATACCCTAAAATTGAGTTTTTCCCTATAAATGAACCGCTTGGATATGTGGTGCACGCATCCAGGTAAGCCCCCACAGTAAGGGATGGCACCAACCTCAGGATCCACTTAAGCCCTGCAATGGCAATCTGGACACAGTTTGGCATTGGCTAAGGGGTTGTTTGGCACCATGGATTTGGAGGGATTTAAGGGAATTTGAGGGGGTTTCAAATCCCCTACTAGTTTGGTAGCATAAAGCAATTGGAGTTTCAAATCAAATCTCAAAGACTTGGATTACACCTATAATCATTTTAATAGTTGCATGTGTAACATGTGTCACGGTACTATTATTCTATTAGGCACATGACCCACTAATGATATCACAAAATAATTAGATTATTAATGACATCACCATTAATTACTTTGATATGATGATCAACACCGTTCAAAGATTGTCAATGTAAATCAACAGTTAAAAATTGTTGATTAGTCACTCGGACGTGATCTCGTGTTTTTGGCCCGTCTGATACTTGGAATTTCATCATACTCTAGAAGTATATATTTCAGCGGGCTTATCACAACCATTGTATCAAAAATTACATTAGTTCACTAATTAGAGATATTAGAGTTAATTTAGTAATTAAATTCAAACCCAAGCAAATATACTAGCAGTAGCTGCTTTTGGATTAAAGTTAATTCTTTATCTACGGTGTCAAACACGGCAGGAGGATTTCAAATCCACACTCTCAAACAGGCCCTAAGGTTGGTGCTTGGTGGGCCCCACCATGTGTATCTCATCCATGTTGTCTATCCATTTTTCAAGAACATTTAATGATGTGATTCTCAAAATAAGATAGATCCAAATCTCAAGTGGACCACATCACAAGAAACAATGTTGAGTGAATACTCACCATTAATTTTTTTTTTAACCTTAGAAGTTTTGGATCAAACTAATATTTTCCTTTTCCTTCATCTAGGTTTGTATTACCTAATCAACAGGTTGGATGTCAAATAAACATTAAAGTGAGCATTAGGAGGTTTTTAATGCTCAACATTCAATCAGTACAATTTTCCTATGACGTGGTCCACCTAAGATTTAGATCTCTCATTTATTTTTGGATAAAGCCTAAAATATTTGGAAAAATGTATGAATGGTAAGGATAAAACACTTACATTATAGTGGGGTCCACATAGCACTAGCCACCTGGCAGCTGGCAGTGTCAATAGCCAAACCGTGTACGGGTGCGGATTAGGTACTAGGGACAGGCAGAGGCTCCGAGGGACACTGAGGGGCCACCGTGATTTATAAGTTTTATCCACACCGTCCATCCATATTTCCATATCATTTTAGATTTCTGAAACAAAAATAAGAAATATCTAAGGCTCAAGTGGACCACACCACAGGAAGCAGTGGTACCAAGGATGTCCACCATTGAAACCTTCTTAGGGCCTACCTTGTTGACTATTTTCCATCCAACCTGTTGATATGGTCGTATACAGATGAATCAAAAAACAAATATCGCCTTGATCCAAAACTTTTGTGGTCTCCGAAATTTTCAACAGTAGGAATTTAATTCCCACTGTGTGATCCATTTGGGCATTGTACATTGGTTATTTTTTAGTTCATGCTCTACAATGATACATAAAAATGGATAAACGGTTTGGATAAATTTCATACATCATAGTGCCCCTAAGATGCCCTATGAGCCTCCGCCTGTCCCGAGCTCGGCACAGGCGGGGGGTTAGTACCTAATCCGCGCCCACCGCGTACCGGCAATCCGCGTCCAGTCGTCCTCAGCCGACCTATATGGAAGTGGATTGCGTGGCGTGCTAGACACGGGGAGCAGTAGGCGGATTTCCCTCTCCCTTTTGGCAGGAAGTTCCTGCGCAAGCATGTTAGGCCGAGCCCACTGTAATGTATGTTAGAAATTCATTCCATCCATCCGTTTTTAGAGCTCATTTTAGGACATGTATCTAAAAATGAGGTTTATCCAAGAGTCAAGTGAGCCACACAAGAGAAAATAGTGGTCATTTAGTGGTCATTGTTGAAACATTCTTACGGCCATGAAAGTTTTGTATTAGGCTATACTTTTGGTTTTTTCACTTCATACCATTGGGAATGACCTTGTAAACAGTTTGGATAGCATATAAACATCAAGGTGGAGCCCAAGAAGGTTCCAAGGGTAGAAATTTCTTTCTCCAATTTTCCCTCTCACGTGACCCACTTGAGTTTTTTATCCAACCTGTTTTTGGTCGCACATCCTAAAATGAGTTCTAAAAACGGATCTACAGAACGGATTTCTCACATACATTGTAGTGGCCCCACCAGCATCCTTGCACAGGAATTTCCTCGACAGCCTTTGGGCAGAAAAACCGGTTTGCCCACTTGATATATTTTTTTTATATCCATGTCATTTTTGGTTTTTTTTTTTTGCAATATTTTAGAGCATGAGCTAAAAAATAACATAGATCAAATTCTCCTTATGACAGGGAAGAGTGGTGATTGACCATTAATGAGCTTCAAAAGTTTTGAATTAAACTGATATTTGTTTTATCACTTCATATAGGTTTATTCGACCTTGTTAGGAAGTTAGATGGCAAATAAACATTTATGTGGGATCAAAAACTATAAGTCATTTAATCATCACTGTTGAGGTCAAAATCTGGTCGGCACTCCTCTCAGTCTCCCGAACCATAGACCACTGCAACGTCTTGATTCTACACAATGAGAACAGGCAAAGGTGACCCTGGCTAAGCCGGGGGACCCTCCGATGTCTAAGTCAGATCAAGGAAATCTGGGTCTAAGTGGGGAGTAATGGAGGATGTCAGATCTTGCGTACCTGTAGTGGTGGGGTCTCAATGCATTTATACCTGACTGTTGGACAGTCCGGGCCTTCTATTGTCGGCACGATTTACCCTATCAGCGGGGTACTGAGATCGTAAGGATATCATATGCAATCCGTGGATCATGTAGCACATCATGCGGATAATGCATATCTGGGAGCGAAGTATTCGACCACGTTCGCTTATGGTAGTTTTTGAATTTAGCAGACAGAGTACCTGCCTCAACATATTACATTGGCTCAGATTGTCTTGACAAGATGTCACTCAGCCTTGGTCATTTAGCTTGCTGAAGAAGACTCTTGGTCCGAATCAAATTCCGAACTGAGCTAGTGGACCCAGCCTCTTACTTGTCAAGCGCTTTGGAATCTTTCTATGGAAACCTTCTACTTGAAGTTCGAGGCAAGATGTCGGATTTATCTTATCAGGTCGAACTTCTTACAATCGACGTTAGTGACCGGATCATTCGTCTCTCATCGGATGTTAGGAAAACAGCTTATCACTTCCGATCGAAGTGTGGAAGTCACTCCGATCTGCAGTCTCAAAGTAAGAGCACCTTTATGATGTACGACCTCTTCAGGGACGCTCACACCGGGTCGGACGAGCATCACCTACATTGTTCACGCACTTGGTTGAATTAGTTTGGTGCTTACCCTTGGATTTATTAGGGGCTTGGATCTTCCCATAACAACCACTATTTTATATAGCCTGGTCCATCTTAGATTAGATATTTTTCATTTTTAGGCTCATGTCATAAAATGATTTACATAGATATATAATACATACATCAAGGTAGTCCCATAGTGGCTGCACCGTCTTGGGTAAGGGGAGGGCTACACCCAATTGGATCCGGCACAGACTATTAGCTTTTATGGTGTGTTGACATCACCAAGTTTTGTGGCCCATCATGATGCGCGTGTTATATCCACACCATTCATATATTTTATGAGATTATTTTAGGATATGGATAAAAATACGAGGCATATTACCGCACTGCATAAAGAAGTTTTGACAATGACCCACACACTAGTTGAAGCCTTCTTAGGACTCACTATGATATTTATTTGACATCTAACATGTTTATAAGATCACAAAGATCTCGATGAAAGGAAAACAAAATAATAGCTTGATCTAAAACTTCTGTGGGACCTTTTAAGTTTTCAATGGTAGAAGTTCAATCTCCACTGCTTTATGTGGTGTGGTCCACTTGAGCCTTGGATCTACTTCAGTTTTGGGCTTATGTCCTAAAATGATATTACAAAATGGATAAATGGTATGAATATAACACATACATCATGGTAGGGCCCACATAACTTGGTGACCTTAGCCCACCATGGAGGATGACGGTATGTGGCAAACCACGCAGTCTGCTTCCCGTGTAAGAGCACTGCAAGTCCAGGTCTCTAAACTTTCCATGGGATGTACTGTTTACATCTTAATGCGTTAAAACCAGGACAATGCACTTATCAAATGGGACACAATCATCCTCGTCAATTCCTACTAAAGCCAATCAGAATGAGTTGTGTGTAATCTGAATGGATTTGTATGATATATTTGAAGATTGTTTAGGATATAGAAAGAGGATTTTACGATAATATAGTTGGAGTTCATCGAGCAACGCTGCATCATCCACTAATTGGTCAAGCGAAGAGTGATCGTGCTAAAGCGGTTATAGGACAGATGGTAAGTTCAGAAGCGGAGAGGGTTAAGTAATGCTAAACGGTTACAATAACAATCATAATGTGAAAGTATCTAGATAGTCAGGTTAAAGCTATAATTATTAAAGGAATTCAACATATCAAATTGTGTCATACCAACCAAATCAAACCAGATATATCTTTCAATTATCCTTTCGACTATCTATCATTTACATTTCTTAGTGTAACTCCTTTACTTTTTGCAAGTCATTTATGTCGATGCAAAAATCTACTCCACCCTTTTCTGACCTTTGAGTACCTGCACAGGAAGAAACAATTGAGACCTTGGCTAGAGCGGGGGACCCTTCGATGCCAAAGTCAAGTTAAGAATCTGGGTCTGGTAGTATTGAGGGGTTTTAGGTGAGAGATTATGTGTACCTTTTATCGTACACGGAGTACTTATTTATAGCCTTTTGGGGGCGTGGCGTATATAGCAATGACTCTTGAATGGTGATTGCATATTATGGAAGATATCTTCCTCCGAACATGTCGTAATTGATTTCCCAATATCGTTCCCGAGGCCGACCTCCAAAGTTGGTAATCGAGGTCAAGTTCTTTGGTCGAGATTAGTACCCGATGTCGAGGTAATTTTTCGGCCATCAAGCAATTCACAGTCTTTGAGTCCATTCATCTGGTCAGTCCATTTTTACCCATAACCGTAGCCCCCTACTTCCGAGCATTCTTCAGAACTCGAGAAGTAAGTTAATGTGGACTGACACTATGTGATGACTTACGCCGAAGAGGTCGGGAGGTCGAGAGGTCTGACGGAGTAGAGCTAAGATCGATAAGTTGATTGTTCAGTGGTAGATCGCGCATGGTAGAATTAATAGGAGGGACTTTTCTTCCCTTCAACTGAGAGAAGTCCTAGTCATTCCCATAATAGTAAGTCGAGTACTTGGTACAAGAACTTTTTTCCCTTATATTAAGTCCTTATTGTATATCAAAAAATTTAAATATTATTACTAATTAGTGGTTGGATCTCTTCCTTAATGGTCGGACGACTGGTTGAGGATTATTTTTCCTTTGCACTACAAAAAGTCCTAGTAGACCATATAGTTTGAATAATTGAGAAATCATTTAAAATAATTTTATTTCCCTAACTTATGGAAGTTCTTTTATTGTAGAAGCCCATGAAGAAGTAGAAAATACAATGGTAAAATCATGAGCACATTTTTCCACTTTAAAAAAGGATGTCGCTCTTGGTTGAGTAGGTTGGTCATTCGACGCGCTCCTCAGTATCTAATGTCGAGGTATGCTGGCATCGGTCTTGGTCGTCCTTTTCTTTCTTTTGGCGTTAACGATAGATAACTCTCCTTTTTCCCTTCGCTTCCTATCCTTAGTTGAGTTATTTTGTTTTCGAGCAACTCTTCGCGAACTAAAAAACTCATCAACATTGGAATATTTTTTAGCTCGGTTAAGTATGTTGGTGAGGGTAGTCGGGGGGTTTTTACCAATAGAGAATAAGAACTTTCCTTATTTGAGGCCGGCTACCATGGCGGTTAGAGCTATCTTGTTGGAATAATCATCGACCTGGATAATTTCGGCATTGAAACGGATGAGGTAGTCTCTTAACAGCTCGTCTTCCCTCTGCTTGATTGTGAGAAGATGAGCTGATGACTTTCTTTTGTCTCTCCCACCAATGAACTATGTGACGAAGGCTTTGCTGAGCTGCGAAAATGAACTGATGGACCTCGGCTTTAGCTGCCTGAACCACCGCCAAGCAGCTCCTGGTAAGGTTAGGGAGAATGCTCGGCATATTATGGGGCTCGAGGCATCACGAAGTTCCTTCCAGGCTTTGAAGGACTCGAGTTGCTTAGCCGGATCGGCGGTTCCAGAGTAGGGGGTCATCCGTGACATCCGGAACCTGAGTGAAAGCGGAGATGCCATAATGTCGTCGGTGAATGGTGGTTCGATTTCTTCTAACATGATCTCTACTGAGGTCGGTACTCTGGCACGGTAGGCTTGTCTGATGTTGTTGATCTGCCCTCGAATTTTCCTGAGCTATGCCTCCCAAGGGCCGTCGTTCTCGGCCACTGCTTTGGGGGCTTTTCCACAGCTCTTCCTCTTTAGTGTGGGGCGCAGGACGGAGTCTGTGAGCATGGGTGCGTCCAAAGTGTAGGAAAGAGCCTAGGTTAGCAGTTCAAGAGGTTGCTTGCTTTTTTACGAGTTGACTGGTGCTTAAGATAGTGCAGTGGTAGCACCCTCCTCTGCATCGCGACCGAGGGGTGGATTCTGTCTCTCAAGGAGTTGCATGAGTTGATTTATATCTTTATTTAGGGCTTTAACTCAGTTCTCCAAGGAGACTAATTGACCACCCTGGGTGTGGGATCGAGGGCGGGGCGCTGGGGAGTAGAGTTGGCTTGTTGCTGGTAAGGCTGGGCACCCTCCTTGGCTGATGATTAAGGAAGAGCTGGGATGGTTGCAGCAATAACAGCTAAAGCTCTCTTCTTTCCTTTTGCCATTATGATTTTCTAGTAAAGTAAGAACGTCTTTAATGTCGTTCCCACAGACGATGTCAAACTGTTGATGCAAAAATCTAGTCCACCTTTTTCTAACTTTCGAGTACCTGCACCAGAAGAAAATAAAGGAGACTCTGGCTAGAGCAGGGGATCCTCCAATGCCAAAGTCAGGTTAGGAATTTGGGTCTATTAGTATTGAGAGGTCTTGGGTGAGAGATTCTGCGTACCTTTCATCGTAGGCAGAGTACTTATTTATAGCCTTTTGAGGCCGGTGGCGTATATGACAATGACTCTTGGACGGTGATTATGTATTACAGAAGATATCTTCCTCCGGACATGTCATAATTGATTTCCCAAGTTCGTTCCCGAGGCCGATCTCCAAAGTTGGTAATCGAGGTCAAGTTCTTTGGTCGAGGTCAAGATCAGAGTGATTTTTCGGCCCTTAAGCAATCCATAGTCTTCAAGTCTATTCGTTTGGTTAGTCCATTTTTACCCACAACAATTTACATTCCATAGTATAATCCATTATTTTTTCTGACTATTTACATTCTTTAGTGTAATCCATAACGTTAATCAAGTTGTTGTTAACTTTTACTGTAATTCAGATTTATGCTCATATGCCGGATTAAGTTCGAGCATCAATTAAAGTTCTCCATTCATAAAAGTATTTTGCAGTTGTTCTCTAAAATCGATTGTAAAAATCCCTTCCTTATTTTTCTTTTATCTATATAAAAAAGTCATTTTATAAGGAAATGAAATGTATAATCTCTTAGCAAAGGATAAACCCTACCCTTTGAATATGCTTAATCCTTTTAACACATTGTGTGAGTAGCTGAATAAGCAATCGATCTTATTTAATCTTGGTCATATGTTATGTATTCGCGTATCTTATTGCCTGAGGTTATAGTTGTTCAGTTTAAATTGAACAGCACAGTGCATGCACACACCTATCACATAACATATAGAGTAAATTGAACTACAACACATATAAAAACAAATGAAAATTTTTTTTAAAAACTTGAACCGTCGATTCATGACTTTATGGAAATCTCACATCACATGTGTGTCGAACTGGAATGAGATCAGACGAGATGACTTAAGTCGATTGTGGCCAGTTACTTTGTTCTTTGTGGATGTGGATTTCCAACGGAAGCCTTTCACAGTAAGTTCCTACGGGAGATTCTGTATGAGGCCCACTGTAATGTTTGTGAGAAAGCCACTTTGTCCATCCGTTTTTTTGAGTTCATTTTAGGATATGCGACAAAAAATGAGGAGGATCAAAAACTCAAGTGGGCCAGACGAGAGGAAACAGTGGAGATTTAGTGACTACCGTTGAAACATTTATATGGCTACAAAAGTTTTGTATCGGTTTAATTTTTTTACCTTTTCACTTTATCTCAGTGAAAATGACCTTATAAACGGTTTGGATGGAATATAAACATCAAGGTGGATCTTGGGAAGGTTTCAACGGTAGGAATTCCTTTCCCCACTGTTTCATTTAGTATGGCCCACTTGAGTTTTGGATTCTAATCATTTTCAGGCTCATGTCCTAAGATGAGCTCCAAAAACGTATGGACGGGTTGGATTTCTAACAAACATCACAGTGGGCCCCATCCACAATCCTTGCGCAGGAACTCCCTGGGAAAGGCTTTTGCAGGAAATCCGCGTCCGTTCTTTGTGGCATTTTACAGGCACTCCGACGGATAAATTCTCCTAATCAGTGCGAGATCGAGATTTGGAGATTCTGCAAGGACCTTCTGATGAACGGTCAAGATCTCGTCCACGTGTGCCATATGCATGATTATCAAAGGCTTATATGAAAGTCAAAAGAAAGAGAAGAAAAGCAAGTATCTGGGAGCTTGATCAGGGTCTCTGGTACAGTTATCCTTTGTTTATATATATATATATATATATATATATATATATATATATATATATATATATATATATATATATATATATATATATTAACTGTCCAATTTGTTACATTATTTAAGAAGAATGCGAATCTAGACGCTGCGCCCTCGGCCACACACAGGAAATCCCGTGGTGGAAAGCTTTGTGGGGTCCACAGATATACCCTTTGACAAATCCACCCTGTCCACCAGTTTTTAAAGATCATAATATTACAGGAGCCAAAAAATCAGGGATATATAAAACACAGGTGGGCCACACCATATGAAACAGTGAGACAGAAACGTCCACATTAAAACCTTCCTTAGAGCCGACCATGATATTTATATGCCATCCAAACCGTTCAAAGGGTTGTTACCACTCAGATAAACTGTAGGAAGAAATATCATCTTGATACAAAACTTGTGAGCACCCCTCAAAGTAGCCAACGGTGATCTTGGTGTGGGCTACATGAGCTTTGGATTTATCTGATTTTAGGAATCCTGTCTATCATAGTTTTTAAAAACTGATGGACGAAGTGGATGTATCACAAGCATTTCTGTGGGCCTCAAATAGCTTCCAACCACCGGAATTTATGGTGACCGGGGGCACAGGCAATTCGCGTCCAAGGACCAAACACAAGCGCACCAACTGGCCACGTGTGTGAAGAATCCGGTACATTAATAGGATGGTCCCCGATCCACATGCGTACTATTCTAAAAATCAGGCCAGCTAACTCATCACGTGAGCCAGCACATTTGTCATTTCACAAACCGTCCATTTTATTTTCGTGTGTGGCCCACCTGATAAGCGAACTTCGGAGAGACCACCCTCCGGACATCACGGATCCATCACAAGTGCAATGTCGGCTACTTGTGGTGCATTGTTGTTTGCATATTTCAAAATACCAAACGTGTTAAGAGTCGCTTGGCACCGTAAATTTGGAAGGATTTGACGAGATTTAAAATGCTTGAGATCCCCTGTGGGAGAAGGATTGAAATTGAATCCCATGCATAACATGTGTGTTATTAGGCTACTAATTTATTAGATGATATCCCAACACAACCGGATTATTAACTGCATCACTAAAATTACTATAATAGGATGATCTCCACCGCCCAAACATTATGGATGTAAATCAACAGGTAAAAATCATCAGTTAGTTGCTAGGATGTGATTGTATGCTTGTGGCCCATTCAAGATTTGGATTTTTATTAATTTTGAATAAAGCATATGTTCCAACAAACTTATTACCATCATTATTTAAAATGTTACATACTTACAGTAATTAAGGATATTAGAGTTGATTTGGTAATTAAATTCAAACCCCCATAAATATACCATGCATAATTACTTTTGAACTATAGAGGATTTTGAATTCAAGATTGACAAACACAATAGAAAGATACCAAATTTAAGGGTCGTTTGGCACCATGGATTTGAGGGAATTTGAGAGAGTTTCAAATCCCTTGATTGTATGTAGCATAAAGTAACTGGGGGTTTCAAACCCAGGGACTTTCAAATCCCCTCAACAAAGTATGAAAACCACCATAAGAGCTTGGATTACATTTAAATTCATTTCAATAGTTGCATGTGTAACATGTGTGTCACCATACTACTATTCTATTGGGCACATGGCCCACTAATGATATCCAAAAACAATTAGATTATCAATGACATCATCATTAATTACTTTAACATGATGATCAACATCGTCCAAACATTGTCCATGTAAATCAACGGTTAAAATCGTTAGTTAGTCACTTGGACATGATCTTGTGCTTGTGGCCCATTCGAGATTTGGAATTTCATCATTTTTGGATAAAGTATATATTTCAGTGGGCTTCTTATAACCATTATATTAAACACTCCACATGTCACTAATTAGAGCTATTAAAGTTAATTTAATAATTAAATTCAAACCCCCTAGATATACTCTCCATGGCTACTTTTGGTTTAAAGTTGATGTGCCGGACACAACAGGAGGATTTCAAATTCAAGGAGTTCCAAATCCACACTCCCAAATAGGCCCCGATTTCTAATAGAGGGTATTTTAAATCCACGGTGCCAAATGAGACCTAGTCTACTTCACCTTCTCGAAATTAAGGGTTTTTTTTTTTCACACGCACACACACCCCCACACACTCACTCTGGTGGAATTTCACCACCTATGGGTACTTCACCCACTCGAAGCTATGGTTGGCCCCACCAATTACCAGGGAAGCCGATCAGGACTCCGTCTAGGCAGGGGTTATGTGGGGCTCCTGTGATGCATGGGTTATATCCGTGCAGTCTATCTATTTTTTCATACAATTTTACATATGAGCCTCAAAGTGAGACACATGAGAGGCTAAAGCGGGCCACACATGATAACAACCGCTGTTAAAGGTTTTTTTTTTAAAAATTTTATTTTTGGGTCACTATAATGTTTATCTGCCATCCAACATGTTCATAGGGTCACGTCGTCATTGATGAAGGAAAAATGCATGCATCAGTTTGATCAAAAGCTTTACAGCTCCCAAAAAGTTTTTAATGATAGACATTAAATCCCAATAGTGTGGTCCACTCAAGCTTTACATATGCTTTTATTTTGGTATCATGCCATAAAAACGGATGGACGGCGTGGATAAAAACATACATCACGGCGTCCCCACAGAATCTTTACACGACGGTAAACGGTGGTGAGCGCCTCACCACACATTCCTCGTCCCCGGAGCTCTGAGGGACATCTCGCCCCTCTCCACGTAGCTTCCGACTGCAGAAACCTCCTGTGGGTGGGGTCGCAGGCAACACGAGTAGGCCAACGGATTCTTTAAATCTCCGCCGTTGGTTTTAGTTCGAGGAACACTCAGAAAAACCCAAACTGAGGCCACTCTGTCTGCATCAAATGCTTCCCTTGCATGAATCAGCGGGCAAAATGCAACACGATGTTTCAGACGGGTTTGGGAATCCGTGATAAGCCGCGGGAGTACCGAAGAATAAGCACATGAAGACCATTGATACTATCGCCTGAATAAAAGGCAATAACCCATTCAAGCCAACACAACAACGTGAATTAAGGAAAAGCATTTATCTCGATGCCAGTGATGGCCGCCGCTGCTGCGTCAACAGAAAACAACCAGTTATTTCATACTCTGAAAGAGCATGATGCTTAATACACATGCAATCATAAATCATACACATGGCTTATTTTCACCCAAACTAAACCGACTAAATTGTGGAACCTACTTTATCTAAATTAAAATGCCAATATCAGATTGATTGAGCAATCTTAACCTTCAATTGGTAGACACTTTAATAATGTTCATTTTTAACCGTTTAAAATTTCTCCAGCATTTTGTTCATTTTTCACTTTAATTTAATTTATTTATATGCTACGTATGCATTTTCTCCAAGCGCATGCGCATCATCCATCACACTACATCATAGTATCTCTTCAGGATTTATTTGGGGGTAATTTTTTTACTATGGATGCGACCGTTCATGCATTTTTCTTTTTCAAACCCGAACAAAACCTACTTTATTTATCTAGACTCCTCTCTGTGTGGGTGAACTAATAAATATGAAAATATTTTTACTTTTTTTATTACTTTTATATGAAAACCAAGGTATGTTCACCCAAAAGCTCTATCTATATTTGAAAAATTTACTTTCATAACATAAATTTTTAACTCTAAAAAAAAAAAAAAATGATAAAAGATAAACAACTACCATGCTAATTTTTTCTTTATTCCCTTCGCAAGAGGGAAAACAGGGGAACGGATTGGCTACTCCCCTGCCACCAGCCACGTGGCTGATAGTATGTTCTCTGTAGACCCCACCATGATGTATGTTCTTCTTCATTCATTCCATTCATAAATTTTTATAAATCATTTTAGAGCTTGATACTAAAACTAAGAGGGATATAAATATCAGATGGCCTACACCATAGGAAAACAATGGTGATTGGATATCCACCATTAAAATCCTCTTAAAGTTGACTGTACTTTTATTTGACATCCAATCTATATATTAGGCCATGCAGACCCAGATGAAAGGAAAAACCAAAAATTAGATTAATTCAAAAAGTTTTTAATAGTCAAAGTTCATTCAACAACTGTTTCGTATAGCATGGTTTATTTGAGATTGGGACACGGAGAGCCATACTTTTTTTTTTTTTTTTTTTTTAACACACACGCAGACACACCCCCTCACGCTCACGCTGGTGGAATTTTACCACCTACGGGTATTCAAACCCCTGACAGGGAGTTGAAACTCCTGAGAGTCTACCACCAGAGCAAGAGTAAGGACCCGGAGAAACATACCTAAGTTTTAGTTTCATAACATAAAATGATCTAGATAACACATGCATCATCTTAGGGCCCATGAACACTGTAGCCAATCCATTTTCAGAAAACTGGTGGTCGTGTTGAATCTCTCTGTCCATGAATGAGATCAAGACCGTTCATTTGTTGGGGCAACCCAAGATGGTATGTGCCCTAGAAGTAATCCTAGCCACTAATCGAACAGTTGTTTTAGTTGGAATGGGAGGATTAAGTTCAATGGGTAAGAGTCCTCCAATTAGTCATTATTCTCACTGTGATTTTTGGAAGTTGGTTCATCCGTGGTAGGACCAAACGATGAACGGTCCAAATATTGTATTTACGTGCTACGTGTACCGAGCTTGAGTGGTTGTTAACTAACTTAAGTTATTAAGATAGGCACCAGATACTTTCCCTGTCGAAACACCTCAACGAGATCTAGATATGCTGAGGCTATTCGCGCGACGAGAAACTGTATGAAGAATGCTAAAAATTGGAGTAGATGAGGGCCATTCCATTTCGTGGCAAGAGTAGATCAGGGCCATTCAGCAGGAAAATCATCATGTTGGGGCCTAAAAAAGACTGGCCTGCTCATCATATGGACAGAGTAAACATGAAGAATGTAGTAGACCTTCTCTGGCCTCTAGCCGCGAGTTCTTCTCATGCAAGCGTGGCCCATCTTATGAAAGTACTGACCTCATGTTGGTGGCAGTATATGTTTATGGTTTTGGCGTTCATCGGATGAACGATCCGAAATTCACACCCGTTCGCCGCGAATCTCCCCTTCAATAAGCACTCGCGCGATTGACATCTAAGCATTTACTAGGATTTTCTGAAATCCTAATCGAAATCAGAATAGGTACGCCCCGGCCTCACCCAAGATGGTGAAGCCCTTACCGTGGGGCCCACATTAATGTATTAATTGAAAATCCATACCGTCCATCCGTTTTGAAATATATTTTTAGTATATGAAACCAATAATGAAAGCGATCCATATCTCAGGTGGACCATAAAATATGAAACACTAGTGATTGACCATTAATTTTGTGTGAGCCAGAGAGTTTTTTATCAAGATGATATTTTTTCACCTAATTTAGGTTTTAGGATCTTATAAACAGGTTGGACGTCAAATAAACATTAGGGTGGGGCCAAGGAAGTTTTTGGTGGTAGGACATGCAATAACCACTGTTTCTTCTAGCATGGTTCACCTGAAATTTTGATCTAACTTATTTCTGGGATCTTTGCATAAACCGATCTGTAAAAACGGATGGACAGAATGGATTTATAATTCATACATAAAAGTAGGCCCCATTTTAAGGACCGCACTGTCTTGGGTAAGGTCGGGGCCGGACGTAAGCCGCTCCCTTCCCAATTGTTTACGAAACGACAGCAGCATGACTTTTGTTCGAGAGAAAGCAATGTCAAAGGCACGAAACGCGCTTGCTTTCCATGCCTAGGTACGTCAGCCAAACAACATAACGTGAATAAAATCCACACCGTCCATAAAGTATATCACACACCTTGGTTGTTATCCCAAAAAATTAGGTAGATTGCTTACAGGTGGGCCACCCTATAAATTATACCTGAAACCATTAAATTCAGTCCTTCATTTTTTGCTATTTCTTTCATGCTGATGAGGGAAATCAGATGAATGGATTGGATGGCGTATAGATACCATAGTGGACCCTACAAAATACTAATAGTGCGCGTCCCACTCTACTTTTTCTTTTTATGTGGGGCAATTTAGTGTTAGATCATCATGATTTTTGGTTTTTATAGTAAAAATGAGGCATCGTACCTGATTAACGGTGTAGATCTCATGAAAATAGCATTCATATGTCTATCGATTAAGAAAAGGAAGCCAGCTAGTAACGTAGCGCATGATATCTAAACAAACCCGCCGCATTCCTCGTGCATCTTTTTGTATGTTTCTTTGACTGGCGGGAGCTCTAGTTTAATAATCCGAGGGCTTACCATTTTACGTGGACGGGCGCTGGGTGGGACCTCGAACTAGGGGTGTACACGGGTCGGGCCGAGTCGAACTGGCCTCAGCCCATCCAGGCTCGTTTAACAGTTGCACCAGGCTCGAACCCGGCCCGGCCTGGTCACCGGGCCAACATCACCGGCCCGAACCCGGCCCGGCAGCAATCGGGCAAGTTCGGGCCAGTTTCGAACCTTCGAGTTCGGGCCAGTTTCGAACCTGAGTTCAGGCCAGTTTCGAACCTTTGAGTTCGAACCAGTTTCGAACTTTATGGCAAGTTTATGGGAAGAGCTTTGGTAGGTAATCTACGTCCCATTACAATTTACAAGTTCATGAGAGAGAGGATATATTATAATTTTACTACATTTACATACATTTGACAAAACATAAAATAAAACATGGTTTTCTCACCGTGAATGGACTGTGCTATAGGAAAATCTTAACCTTTTGATTTATGGCCACCATTTAGACAGTTAAGAAGAGAAATACAATAACGGTTCACATTCAACTCAACAAGATCCCGTATTAGTGGTTTGAGTCTTTCAACATAGATCAACGTTGGGGCATGCTCCGTCCTTTTCAGTTCTGGGACTTTCGGTGACAGGATTCGTGACAGATAAGGCAATTGAAGGTCTGCTACAAATAAAAAACAGATGCTACAACAAAGTTTATGATACAACCATTGTTTTTGTGCTAGCATGTCACGTGTATGTAAAATCCAATCCTTGTAAAATGAATGATGCTTGTGAAAATCTAATAATATTCAAAATCAATATGATTCACTCATTCTGTGGACCGCACTACACCACTACACTGAGTTCTACAATTGGCTGTCCGTTGATTTTTGATGATGTTATTTCCTGATTTTACAATTGGATCGGTCTGATTTTCATAAAATACGACCATAGTGTGAGATCCACCTTTTTTCACGGATTAGATGCCCTAAACATATGACATGTTGGCAGGAGAAAAATGGCTATATCAGAGCTTCAGATACAACTGCTGTATCTTGTCATTTCTCATTGAAATTTCCGCCGACTAAGAGCGTATTTGCTGCGGCCGTCTGTTTTGCATGACGTTCATTCAATCTCACTGAGGCCCACCATCCAATCTGGGCGGCTCAGTAGCTCAATGATCTGGTGAGCCGTAACTTCGACTCGTTGGGCAATGTCTAGTTTCGAATATATGGTTTCCAAATTATTTAATTGTGTTTGGCATCTTGGATTCAGAATCTCCTATTATTATGAAATAAACACAAAAAAGAGAGAGATTTGGAATTCACATTGAGAGAGAGAGAGAGAGAGAGAGAGAGAGAGAGAGAGAGAGAGAGAGAGAGAGAGAGAGAGAGAAATCATATTCGTTGCGGTTGGACGGAAAGACGAGCGAGCTCTGCTGGACGGACGGCGAGAAGAGTAGAGAGGCGGAGGTCCTCTGGCAGTTGAACGGACGGACGAGCAGAGAGAGGCGGAGGTCCTCTGGTGGTTGGACGGACGGACGAGCAGAGAGAGGCGGACGACCTCTAGTGGTCGGACGAGCAGAGACTGAGAGAGGCGGACGGCCTCTGGTGGTCGGAGGAGCAGAGAGAGACGGACGGCCTCGCAAAAAGAGGCGGACGGCTTCTGGTGGTCGGACGAGCAGAGAGAGGCAGACGGCCTCTGCTGGTCGGACGATCAGAGAGAGGCGGACGGCCTCTACTGGTCGGACGAGAGAGAGAGAGAGAGAGAGAGAGAGAGAGAGAGAGAGAGAGATTTGGTGGGGTCGGGCAGGGAGAGAGCGAGCAGGGGAGAGGGTTTGGTGGGGACAGATGGGGCCGGGCGTTTTCTCAAAAGGGCAAGGGGAAAGCGACCTAGGGTTTTTTTAAAAGGGGTATATATAGTATGGCGAGTCGGGACGGGTCGGGACGGGTCGAGTCGGGTTTTGGACCGAGTCGGGCCGAACTTGGACGTATCCGAACTCAGCCCGAACTCAGTTTTGGGCTGCAGAACTAGCCCGTCCTGACCTGAACTCAGTTCCGGGTCAGGCCGAATCGAGTTTTTTCGGGCCGAGTCGAGCGAGTTAACCGGGCTAGCCCGGTTTGTGTACACCCCTACCTCGAACGGTGCTACCTTGACCGTAGGCCCTTCCTGATGCATGCGTTGTATCGTATATCAACTCCGTCCATCCATTTTTCCAACTCATTTTATGGTACGAAAGAAATGATGAAGTAATACAAATATCAAATGGGCCACACCACAGGAAACAGCAGTGAATGACCATTAAAAGTTACGTTTTATGGGCCAGAAAAGTTTTGTATTTTCCGTTCATTTGGGTCGATGATATTATCAACAGACAGTGGGCCTTCAATGATCACTATTTTATGTGGTGTGGGGACTAAGATTTCTATCTACATTATTTTTTTGGGACTTGCATTATAAAATGAGTTGGCAAAACGGATGAACGGTATAGATAATAATACATACATCAATGTGGCCCCCTCAGTGAGGTTACGACCCACACGGCTGTTCCATGTCGTAGCCAAGTTGGCCCTGCTCAGCACCAAGTGGGTCGGTAGTTGATCGGTCTAGATACTGTTGTATGAGAAAAAGCCCACACGAACACGAAGCATGTTGAAAGTTTTCGGGTGGAGTAGCTGCTCAACCGGGCTCATCTGTGAGAGCAGCACGTGGCCTGATTAAAGCAGGCCAACTTCTCTAATATTCGCCAGCTATAGTGTATTTGTGTAAGTGGTATTGGGACGTGGCATGGTCAGAGGAGCTGCTGTCAAAAGTGGGTCGGTGTGCTCATTTATTTTCATGCATCCAATGGGCTCCGTTTTGACGCTTTACCTAAGGGCGTGTTTGGACCGGCAGTGTGTGTTGCAGTAGCCCGCGTTAGGTGGGATAGGGTACTCGAATCCCACGCGTTAGAATAGCCGTATATTTGGATAGGCGGTGGATTCGTGACAGGTGAGAAAATCTCTTGGATTGCGAGGGATTTGGTCATTGGATTGTGGAGGTTTTCGATGGTACAACGCAATCTTGTGGGATTCGATGCTGGATAGGGGTTTTTTCTCCCTACCATTCTCCTTCCCGATGTCCATCATATGGCTGAAATTCGGATCGGTTTTCAGGTGTTGGGATTTGGCGGGAGGGTCAAGAAGAGATGGTGGCGGGAGATGATTACTGTTGGCGCAAAAATAAGATTATAAGAAGCCGTTTCAGGTCGCGATGGCCATCACCAGTCAAGCTGGTGCTGCCATCGCGAACTGACGGTTTTCTTGAGCGGAGGTAAGTCCTCTTCCTCGCCCAAATACTATGAGTAAACCCCGATTTTCATTGCATGTACCAGTATGGCCTGATCTATGTTGCGGCTGAGAGGGATGAGGTGGTTTTGCATGCATGTGATGTATGCGGCTCCGTCACAGGCGAGACAGGCCCTCCGATATGGAGTCGGCCTGTGTCGTTGGCTGCGACGGCAATGTTTGACATTCTGATTTATGCGGGGGTGGATTTTCAGATAATACGACATATACCCTGATGTTTTGCTTCCTATTGTTGTCGCCTTTCATTGCATGCATCTGATTAAGTAAGCCTTCTTGCTGGATTTTCTGTTGTTAGTATATCTCAGATGGGTTTTCTGTTGTTGGTATATCTCAGATAGTTTTGCATAAGTATATCTCAGGTACCTTTTCTGTTGTTGGTATATCTATTGCTTAATTTTCTATTGTGGGTATATCTGAGAGGAATTTTCTGTTGTTGAGATATTTGAGATGGATTCTCTGATATATCTGAGGTGGATTTTCTGTTGTTGGTATATCTAATGCTGAATTTTCATTGTGTATCTTTCATATGGATGGTATACGTGTTGGTATATGTCACATGGATTTGTACTGCTAAATGTCAGATGGATTTTTCTCTTCTGGGTATATATATTGTTGCATTTTCTTATGACGATTTTTCTAAGATGGGTTATACAGATGTCGGTATATCTGAGATGGTTTTTTCTGTATATCTCAGATGATTTTCTATTGTTGGTATATCTATTGATGGATTTGTCTATTGTTGCTATATCTCAGATGGAATTTACATATGTTGGTATATCTCAGATGTATTTCCAACATGTCATTAGATTTCAATGACTTTGTTTCATGTTTTTTAAGTATTCTAATATCACATTGTTATAGATCTGTGCATGTGTTTCTTGTAGCCTATAGTACTACGTGAATATTCTTGCTTTTTCCTGCTTATGGGTAGCTCACTCCCTACAAATTGCGTTACTTAGTCTACTTAGCCATTTTAAGATCTTATTTTCTCTGCTGAGAAAAATATATTTTAGATGTTCTTATGCTTGGTGTTATTTTTGTCTTTTGTTTTTCTCCATTTCCTGTAAATCTTTTCTTTTTCTTATTTTCATTGAGTCTATGGTATCTTCTTCATTTATAATGAGATGGTTTTCTGGTATAACTCAGATGGTTTTCTGGTATAAGTCACATGGATTTACTAGGATTATCTCAGATGGTTTGCTGTGTTGGTATATCAATTACTGGATTTCTCTGTTGTTGCTATATATCAGATGGATTTTCTGTTGCAGGATTTTACACTTGCACATCATAATCCTGTTATCAATAATCATGTTTTGTTGATGAAATGTACATGTATCGATGACAGTTTGATCAGTGTATAGATGACAATTATGGATTTTGAAGGATTGTTCTGGGAATAAACTGTATGCTTTGGTGTCCAGTTATGAAATTTTGTGTCTTTTAGTACATGTTTAGATGACAGTTCTATCAATGTATAGATGCAAACTATTTAATTTGACACTGTTCTTCTAAGTATAGACTGTTCTCCTTGGAATCCAGTTATGAATTTTTCAAATATAAAGTACATGTATATATGAATTGTTGATCAATGAATATATGATAGTTATGAATTTTTTTTCCTTATTTTGTTCTCATGAGAATAGACTGTTCTCCTTATATTCTAGTTATGTATTTCTCATGCCTAAAGTACAAGTATAGATGACAGTTTGATCAATGTCTTCGTTTTTTATTTGGTTATATCTGTTCTCCTTATACTCCGGTTACTTTTGTAAGCCCCGTATCCTAGACCGTACTGTTCCTTAGGCTTCCGCGGTCTTTCCGGTCGAATTCCGGCAACCTTCGACCCTTAACCGGTATTTACGCGCGACCTGAATTCTCGTGCTGTCAACCTGAGTCGACTCAACCCAGGACTTATACCTTAGCGACCGCGTCGCCGCCGCGGTTCCGATGCCGTGACTCGCGCGCTGATGCGATGCTCTGGTCGGGAGTTGTGGGCCAGTGTTCGGTGTGAGGAAACGCCACGCGTGCGAATCCCGAGAGAATCTCTACAAGGTGTCACATCAATCAATCAATCCCATCAATCCCATCATGTCAAGTACACATCAACTTTCATCCTTTCCCAAGCAACCCCCAAAGTCAAAAAGCTCTTACACAACCCATGCTTTTCTTACACCTTTAGCCACAAAAGTCAAAAATCTCTTACACTCCCATCCCTCTCTCCCATCCATCACTCCATCACCCATCACTCCCTCTCTCTCTCTCCCTTGCAAGTCTCTCTCTCATTTTCAACTTTTCCAAGCAACAAAAATCCCCTACGTATGAACCTCTCCAAGCCCTCCCATAGTGAGAAAAATGCTCATGTGTGGCCTACCTTTCCATCCCTAGATCTCTCATCTCAACCATCCATTTCTCATCTTCCTCCATCAAAGAGAAGCACAAGGAGCTAAGGAAGCCAAGGGAGCAAGAAGATCAAGTGGTGGGTGTTTTGCTAGAGTAGTTTTTTTGATGTTTTTAAGATGGGCCAAGTGAGGCCAACCGATCAATGGTTCGGATCTCACTTTGGACCCTAAGATGTGGCCAATGGCCCACTTGGATCATCATGATCATTCCATGATGGGGCCATTCTCCATGGACCCCATCATGATGTTTATTTCCTTGCATGCTTAGGGTCATCTAGACCGTCTAATTTAGTGGAGAAGGGATCTCCATCGTTGGATTTAATTTTAATGGGCCCACATGTAACGGGACCCACTTGATGTATGATTTGGTGCAAGGGAGGGCCCATAGTGCCGGGGTCCCTCCATCACGCGGGTCTCACTCTCTATCTCTCTCTCTTTTATTTTATTTTATTTTGTGATGTTAATGAGGTTGTGTGGCCCACTTGAATGGACCCCACCATGAGGTAGGTATTTTATCCAAACCATTTATAAGTGGGGCCCATCTTATATGTGTAGTACCCATGCCATCCATCACTTGGTGGCCCACTTACGCAGGGCCCACCTCACGTATATGCCAAGTCCAGCGTCCCCTGGACGCTGGACGTTTGCTGGAAGAAACACAAATATCAGCTTCTTCCCAAGCTTTGGGATGGTCCACTCATATGGGTCCCACCTTGATGTATGTATTAAATCCATGCCGTCCATTCCTTTCCCAAGCTTGTTTTAGGCGTTGAGCCAAAAGACGGGATTGATCAGATCTTCGGGCGGGCCATACCATACCAAATGGTGGTTTTCACCATTGAAACCTTCCATGATTTCCTATACGCCAAAATATGTCCGATATTGGACTTGTTTTGCTCGTGTTGAGCCATGGAAGGCCATTGGACGGTGTGGATCGTCAAAATGTGGACCCCACCTGCGAAAACCATAGATAAACTGAAATAAAAAAAATAGAAATACCACACAACAGCTACTGCTGCTGTGTCAGAGAGTGCAGCAGACGCTGCCTGCGCACAACGTCCGGGCGGACGGGCGACGTGCAGCCACCCACGGCTGTAGCCGTGGGCCCCACCTTGATGTTTATACACCATCTAATCCGTTCATAGGGTGGGCCAGTACCTGACGTGGGCCTACCCCAAAAATCAGCCTGATCCGAGACTCAGGTGGCCCACACCGTAGGAAACAGTGGGATTGAACCTCTACCTTTGAAATCCTTCTGGGGTCCACAGAAGTTTTGGATCAGGGTGAAAATTATTTTCACAATTCATCTAGGCCCACGTGGCCTTACCAACGGGTTGGATGGAATATAAACATTATGGTGGGCCCCACATGGAGCCCACAGTGATGTAAGTATTTTATTCCACCGTCCGCCTGGACGGTGGAGTCCACTATGATGTGTGTGCGTGCGTGTGTGGGTGGGTGCGTGCGTCTGTGTGTGTGTGTGCGTGCGTGTGTGGTGTGTGCGTGTGTGTATATTTATATATATATATATATAATATTATATTATATATAATATCATATGTATTACATATATATATTATGTATTATATCATATTTAATATAATATTGGTGGGAGGCCCACCTCAGTTACTTGCGGCCCATGATTGAGGCCCACTTTGATATGCATGTAAAGCCCATGGGTCGAGGCCCATTGATGTATTAGGGGCCCATGGGTTATGGCCCATTAAAAAAAAATTATTTTGGGGCCTATGGGTTTAGGCCCATTTGATGTACATATGGGGGCCCGATTGGCGAGGCCCATTTGATATACATAAGGCCCATGTGAGTAGGCCCATTTGATGTATTCTAAGGCCCGCGGGTTATGGCCCATTGCAATGCACATGAGGCCCATTGATGTGGCTCACTTGATGAACATGAGGCCCATATGATACGGCCCATTTGATGTATTGAAGGTCCAATGGGATATACCTAAGGTTCATTGCAATGTGCAGTCCCAACATGATTTATGTAATGATGTTTACGTCGGGCTATGCCTTGGGAGCAATGGTGGTTTAACGTCCACATTGCAAGTATAGTGTGGTTAAATGTCCGCATTATGACTTTCCCTAGGGCCCATTGTTAGGCTCGTACGTCTAATGTGTAGGCCGTCTAGGCCCATCTTTGTTATGATTATCGTCCATCCTATATAGCATGTTTAGTTCCATGATTCATGACCATATGCATCATACGTATGCTTGATATGAGAAATGACTGATCATCGCATATGCCTTCAGGATGTCTAGGGGCCCGTACAGGGGGTGTTGCCTACATGAGCGCACGATATGCGCAGGATTCTTGCATGACCTGAATAGTGTGATTCATGCATTCGCATTGTGTGATATAGTTACTGTACGCCCTAGCGACATCAGGGCCGTAGCCTCCACAGACGTATCGTGGTTGGCAGGATTGGATACCGGAAATACTGTTCTACATGGGGTGCGATAGATATCCCTGGGTAAAAGTCCGTAAACCCTTATGGTACCAGGAGGTTGCTCCAACGTCTAGACCGAGTGGATGCATGAGCGCTGAGTGCCGATTACCAGACGGTTGCGCTTTCCACTGTGTCGTGGTCGGTTGGAAGGGGGTGCGGCCTTACCTGCCCGAGAGTAGGGGGCAATGCTAGGCTGAGTCTGACCAGCTCGAGGAATGGGTCCGCTATTGACGAGCCGAGCCCAATATTGGCAGGCGGATAGTGAGGTCTTTTCCACTCACCTTATTGCGCACGATGGGGCGGCAATCTGGCTTGGAGTGTACTAGACCCCGGTGATATTCCAGATTTTTGAGCTGTATTGATATGTGGACTTAGATGAGAATTTACATGCTTGAGTTGCATTTCGCATTGCATGGCCTTGGTATGGCCGACATCATTCTTTGCACCGCATGACCTTGGTACGGCTAATGGTATTCTTGGCATTCATCAGCATGTTCCACATTACTCTGATACTGCATAACTGTACTATCAACTTAAGCATACACTTTCACCACCTTCTAAGCTTTCTATAAGCTTATGCACGACCGTTGTGTGCAGGTGACGTTGGATCGCAGCAGCGCTGAGGCTTGGGCGCGTAGCTGATCTTCTTTTGGAGCTTTTGGTCTATCATCATCGTATTTCCCTTATGCTCATTGTACTTGTAAAGTTTTTGATTATAGTGGAAATGTGATGGAGTTTTTGGTTGTTGTTTGTGGGTTATGCCTTTGATTATGCTTATTACGAATCAAACTGATGTTGAAAATCCTCCTTGTAGCATCCCAGGATCGGAACCTGGCAAATGGGCACTGGGAGCCGAGAATGGGGTTCTACGGAGGCTGTTAGCGCCGGATTCGGCGATCGGGAATTTTGTGAGCCCGGTTTCTGAGTTTGGGGCGTGACAACTTTCATCAATCAAATGCCTGGAAATCAGATTCTGTGGAATTTTCGGGATCATATTGTGTTTGACAATTGTGAAAATCTGTGAACCGTCCTCATTTGGTGTCTGTTTGGGTTGCATAAAGTGGTTATTTTTAGACTGTTTGACAAGATACTGATTTCTTTGGAAAGTAAAATGGACATTTAGTTTCTGTTTTGCTGAGAATAGACTGTTCTTTTGGAATTTCACAGAAAGTAGAAACGTATACATTATAGTATGACCTCGGTAGCCAAGACAGTTATGGATTTTTCCCTTCATATGGGAATAGTCTGTTCTGCTTGGAATCAAATTATGAAATTTTCATTTGGGTAGCTAACTCCTTGTAAAATGTGGTACTTAGTATATTTAGTCATTTTTCGATCTTATTTTCTCTACTGTGAAAAAAATATTTTAGATGTTCTTATGTTGGGTTGGTATATCAATTGCTGGATTTGTTTGTTGTTGCTATATCTTAGATGGATTTGCTGTTGCTGGATTTTACATTTGGACAGCATAATCCTGTTATCAAAAATCATGTTCTGCTAATCTATTTTATATGTATAGATGATAGTTTGATCAGTGAATAGACAAGTCATATGGATTTTGAAGGATTGTTCTGGGAATAGATTGTATGCCTTGAAATCCAGTAATGAAATTTTGTGTTTTTAGTGCATGTTTAGATGACAGTTCCATGAATGTATAGATGTAAGCTATTTAATTTGACACCGTTCTTCTGATAATAGACTGTTCTCCTTTGAATCCAGTCATGAATTTTTCTTATATAAAGTATATGTGTACATGATAGTTTGATCAATGTATAGATGATAGTTATGAATTTTTTTTTTCTAGTTGTGTCCTTCTGAGAATAGATTGTTCACCTTGTATTCCAGTTATGTATTTCTCATGCCTAAAGTACATGTATAGACAACAGTTTGATCAATGTTATCTTTTTTTTTTTTCGTTTATATTTATACACGCAATTATACTTTCATCAAACAAATGCCTGGAAATCAGGTTTCAACACCTGAGGTCATAGTATCGATCCCTAGTGGGGATGGCTAACATGGAGTGTGTGTACTGACATGGAGTGTGTACTAACAACCTAACTCCAAAAAAAAAAACATGCGGTTGCCATGACAATTATGGATTTTTCCATTTATCTGAGAATAGACTGTTCTCCTTGGAATCCAGTTATGAATTTTTCATTTGATTAATGTACATGTATAGACGATAGTTTGACTAATGTATAGATGATAGTTATCAATGTTCTTTATTATCATGCTGAAAGTAGACTGTTATCATTTGAGAATACAGTTATGAATATTGCTACTCTATTGCAACTCAATAGTTGATAGTTTGGTAATTGAAGTGGAGACTTAGTCACCGTTCTTTTGAAAATTTACTGTTCACCTATATTGTTACATACAGTGGATATTTGTGGACCTTGTTGCAATATATTTGGATTTTCTGACAATTCTATTCACCTAGATTGTTACATTGGTATATCTCACATGGATTTTCTGTTGTTGGTTTTCAACGAATCCAGGTTCTTGGTGTAATGTATGCCCATACATTTCCATCTATTTCACATTCAATTTATACTGTTGATTTGCATCAGAATCCTGTTATCTTATGGTGGTGTTTGCCAACTCTGTATCCACTTTTGACAGTTGTATTGTTTCTCATGCATGTTTTTCAATATGGAGTAAACCCAAATGATACACTATGAAAATTTAAGACATATTGGGTTTGACAAATCTGAGGATTTAAGAAACTGTACCATTTGGTGTTTCTTTGGGTTGCAGAAAGTGTATATTTGGTGTAATATACACCTGATAATCATTTAATTGCAAGTAGTGTTCGAGATTTGTAGACTGTTCTTGTATCAATAGATTGTCCTTTTGGATTGTTACATAAAGTAGATGCATGTGGACTATTTGCAATAGATAGAAGAAATATGAGAAGTTCATTGTATCAAGTTGGAGTGTTATTTACGGCATATCTCAGATGGTTTTCCTGTTGTTTGGTTTCCTTGACATCCAGTCATGAATGGTACTGATTTAGTCTAATGTATGGCCATAAATTTTCATCTGTTTCACATCCAGTGTACACTATGTAATTAACATCAGAATCCTGTTAATTCAACTCCTGTTTTCGACAACTGGAGCCTGTTTTGAGGGCTGATGTGTTTCTCATTATGTTTCTGTATTCTTTTGTTTTTCGCAATTAATTCTTTGTGTTATTTCTTGTATCTTTGGGTTCTCCTTCATGTGTGTTTTGCTAGTTTAAAGTTTTGAGGTATGATCTGTTCTATACTTTTTTATTTAAAGTTTTTTTTTCAATTGCTAGTTTTCTTGATGGGTTTGTTTAGATAGGTAGGCTTTAATACTCTGATGAATCTGTTGTAGAAGAAAATTATTTTATTTTTATTTTTTTGGGTATTGCAAGGAACCCAAATAGGAAGAACACCCATAAAAGAAAACACGGCTCACGTAGAACTCCCACTCACACAGCTAATTCCAATGCCACTCAAAGTGGGAGCGCATGGAGGAAACGATCGCGCCCTCCTCGTCCTTGTGAAGTACTCGGGGCCTCTCTACAGACCGTTGCCGACTCAATGCTAAAATTTGGCCTTGGCAAGTTGGTGAATCGCACTTCTAAAGTACTTGATGTACTAGAAGAGGTCCAGGGCCTGACCAACTCAGAGTTTTTTGAGGTTGGTCAGCTCTTGAGTAAGGACAAGGATCTGAAATCGTTCTTTGTGAGTCTGCGACCTGAGCGTCGCATTGACTGGTTGAAGAAAACACTCTATGACCACTTTGGTGATCGAGGTGTCGGATCCATCTGAGGATTTGAAGAAAATGGTTATGAATTTTTGGTTGTTAGTTGTTGTTATGTAATAACTTTGATATACATGATTTTCTTGGATGATTTGATAATTTGCTTTAATTTTTGGAACTGACACATGGTGGTATATACGAATATGACAATTATGCTATGGCGATAGCTTTTATGTAATTAACATCTTTTATATAGTTTCACTTGCATCCATTGGTTAGTTTATTTTCTTATGATAGATAAGACCATACAATCCACTTGCTTGGAAGGGTATGTACATACGACTGGATTTTGTTTTCATTTAGTAAGTTTATTTGTACTTTACGATGCTACTCGATAGGAGAATAATATATGTAAACTTAGTTTGCGGATTTCTATTCCAACACACGAATCTCGTGCCAATTACGTCCATGTCATTGTAGATGAGAAATGATAACTATTACGTCGTCTTGGTGGGACGTTGGCCTGGCATATACATATGTTGGGACGATGCTCGGGTGAAGGTGGAGGGGTTTAGTGGAGTGAGACACCGCGCATTTAGGAACTGGAAAGAGGTAGTTGCATGTTAGGACGAGCACTTTAGCAAGGCATGTGCACCGTCGAGACCTTGCACGACATCTCATGCGGTTCAGGTCACCGCATTTTCTGATGAGCTGGACATCCGCCATTCTTCATCTTCGTCCATCCGACAGATGATGTAGACGGCACAGGCGTCGACGGCCATGGTTTCTAGGGCCATGTCGACTGATGATCTTCCCCCATCAGCCCGATCAGATGGAGAGATATTTTGTGCTCTTCTAGTTGCGTTGGTGTCCTTTTTCTTGCCTTCCTTGTGATTTTTAAATTCTAACCCTACACGGATGACTGTCACTCTGTATATGTCACTTGTTACTTTTTCTCTCTTTTTCCCACACAACTTAGGTTTCTCATGTTTTCATACATCGTTATTTTAGACTGCCATATATTTTTTGGGATCTATCTCTATCACATCACTGCCACATGATGTGGTCCATGTGGATACGTGGACATGTTCCATGCTGATAGTAATATTGATTGAATTCACTAGATATTCCCAATTTCATGAGACATACATCGGTGGGCCCCACACAATTTTATGACCCTTGATAAGCTATATGTATGCCAAGGTAGGTGACGGGACTTGCTACTCCCACTAACACCAGCTAATGGCTGGTGGCCAAAGCTCTGTGGGCCCCACCACAATGTATGAGTTTCATCCTTGATGTCCATCCTCATTTGTGCATCGTATATACAGTGTGATTTAACAAATTACATATATCCTAAAGTCATGTGGACCACATTACAGGAAAGGAAACAGTGTTGATTGAGGGTCGACCTTCGAAAACACCAGTGGGGTCCACATGCAGTTAGTAGTCTTTGGTATCTGTTTTATATCGTTAAACAGGCCTGTATGGCATTCATGAACAGATTTGATGTTTTAGTATCTGGTAAAATAAAAGGCTTGATGCTATATCTTAATGTGGTGTGGTTCACCTGAGATATATAGCCCTCTAATTTTTGGGACAACGGTGTAAGATGTCATGTCAAAGTGGATGAAGGGCATGGATGAAACATTTTCATCATGTAAATACGCAGAGAGCACGGACTCCCCTGCCATGGAGTTGATAGTAGGACACTAATGCAAGGGAACAGATTAGCTACTCCTAGCATGTTTTGGAAAACTGCGCAGAGTGCGTAAATTTGAGGCGGTTTCTAGATTTTTCCAACTAGGTGTGAAAGTTAGAATTCTACAGCTATAAATAGGACTCCCTAGGATGCTCCAAAGCATCTTCTAGGGTTTGGAAAGGGATTGGAGGCCTAGGTAGAGCGTTGACGATGTTCTTTTACTTCGATTTCTTCATGGCTTCTAGTAGATTTTCCTGCTTTTCTTATATTTTTGAGTTAGCTATGACTAGCTAAGCTCTTAGATAGGGCTAAGAGGTGAATCTTGTAGCATGTTGGGATGTTTATTTTCCTTTGATTCTTATTTATGTTGAACTTTATTGATTTCTAATTTGAATTTAAGAAATATTTTCGATTTTCTATGATTTGTTGTGACTCAAATTACAATAGATGTTATGATAGCTTTGAGTATCTTCTTTTCTATTATGAGATTATGAGATTAGTAAATCCTGTTGTTCACCATCGTCTCTTGGGCATGGTAGGGTGATGGAATCCCTTCCACTCATCACAATTCTCTTCCATTGAGAATTAGGTCAATGAAAGTTCAGATTTAATTTAATTGTTTTATCTTCCAATTGGATAGGATAAGACTCCAATTCCAATTGTTTCCTTCAATCAAGTAAGGTAGCATCTTGATAGCTACAAGTGGATCCTTGACACCCTAGTTCCCACCTTTAAATTTGTAAGTTTTAATCAAGTGTATTCACAATTACTCTCCTTTATGCTAGATTTCATATTTAGATCTTCTTCCATTTCTAGTTTTAGTTATTTCAGAATACGTACAAGTTTAGTCCCTTTGGATTCGACCTCGGTCGTATCGAGTTATTACTACATCGCGACCCTACACTTGGGGTTGTGAACATATATCGGTAACTTTCAAGTTAAAACTTATCAGGAAGTGATTGCAATATTTTTACACAAATCTTACTTTCTCAGATTCTATCTCCAAGACCCCACATAGAATTGACTATGTCATTCAGTTTCGTATAAAAGTCCATAAATGACTCACTTTCTTTTATACGAATTTTCTCAAATTTGATTGTGAGGATTTGGATCTTATACTTTTTTACAATGTTAGTTCCTTCATGTGTCATTTCAAGTATATCCCATGCTTGTTTAGCTGTATCACACGAAATGATTCTTTTGAATTCATCTGGTGATAGAGTATAAGTTATTGCATTTAAGGCATTAGCATTAACACTATTTTCACTTTTGTAATGCCTCTGATTTTTTTTCATTTGGGAATTGGATGTCCTTAGATAATACATTTGATTTTTGGACTTGAGTGCATGCCCGTGTGTGTATTCACACATATTTGGGGCCAAAAGGAGTGATCTTGGATCCACCAAAAACGCCTAACTGAGTGAAATTTGAGAATTTTGAAGAATATGGCAGCAAGGTTCAGTTGCACCGAGTAAACTGGGGAATATGATTAGTTGGTGGTGTGCTATTGAGACTCAAATATTGCATATTTAACCCTTCAATTACATTAGTTTTTCTAAAATTTAATTGATAATTTGATTTAGTTATATACATTTTTGTTATGCGAGGCGATTCGAAAGCTTATGATGAATATGTGCTTAAAAGGATGGATTTAGAGCTTAAAAGAAGATAATGACGAATTGAAGATTTGGAAGTCATTAATGAAAAATTTACATGACAAAGATCCAAGGAAACTAAGTGAGGAATGAAGAGAATTGAAGATTTGAAGTGAAGAAAATGAATCCTGAAAATTGGCCCGAAAAAAAGATATTCTAAAATTCTGGGGCCAAAAAACATAGTTATGAAATAGTTACATAATAGCCTTCGATGGCATTGAAGGTGTTATCGAAGTCAGTTTAATGCAATCGAGAATTTCAGGATATCTCAAGCCAAGCTCTTTACGCAGTTTTAGATGATTTTTCGATGGTATTGAAGTCACTTCGATAACATCAAAGGTGCAATTAAAGGCTATTCAATGCATCAAAGGCATTACACAGAGTTTACATGGAGTGTGTAAATTTGACGTGGTTTGCGAAATTTTCCAACTCGGTGCGAAAGTTGGAGTTCCACAAATATAAATAGGAGTCCATATGATGTTCCAAAGCATCTTCTAGGGTTTAGAAAGGGAAAGAAGGCCTATGTGGAGCGTGACAATGTTCTTCTACTTCGATTTCTTCATGGGTTCTAGTTAATTTTTTTAATTTTTCTTTTAGGATGTTAGTCTTGTTTGACTAATCTTTTAGCTAAGGGATGAAACCTATAGTTTATTTTGATATTTATCTTACTTTGATTTTAGTTTAATTTGAGGAATATTTTCATTTTTCTATGATTTATTGTAACTTTAAGTACAATAAATTCTGTGGAGGCTTTTGATATCTTCTTAATCTATTTGGAGTTGTGGAGATTAGTAAATCCTATTGTTCAGCAATCTCCTGGGCATGGTAGGATGATGGAATCCCTTCCAATCAATTCAATGGATCTTCATGTGTGAACTAATCCAATGAAAGTTTAGATTTTGTTTTAATTGCTCCATCATCCGATTGGATAAGATAGGACTTCGATTCTAATCAAATTATCGTTGAATCAAGTAGATTAATATTGAGATTGCTCACTACAAAAAAAAATAAAAAATAGGGCAACGCTGACGGCTAAAAACCGTCGGCATTGACTTTCCCCGACGGCTTTTAGCATTCAAACGGTCTGTGGGGAAAAGGGGCATGGCATTGCTCGCTGACAGATTTTAGCCGTTGGCGTCTACGATGGGTAAAACTGTCAACTTTTCCGACGGCTTAGGGTGACAGTTTTAGTTGTCAGCGTTTTCGTCGGCTAAAACCATCGGCTGTGGATGATGGAAAGAATTGTCGGCATTTTCGACGGCAAAAAGCCGTTGGCGTTTCTCATAAGTTTTTTTTTTTAAATAATAATAATAATTAATTGCCTAATCAACTCACATATCCAAAACTAGATATACTCATTTCTCCAAGGGTATGTCTATGCTTGGGATCACCAGATTCATAAACTGGTTAAATCCACGAAGGGTGCCAACCACAACCCTATTTGCGTTCAGCTTAATTTGAAGCTTTTTGTCCATGTATTTCTTGAGAAACAGTAGAACAAAAGGTGCATGCATTTTTTAAAAATACGGGCATCATTTCTTAATCAAAATAGCAAACTAATAATAATACTAAAAATGACATTTACTTCGGCCAATTTTGTTAATTATGAAACATGATGACAGCTCCTGTAGTTTACATTGCAATAGCGAACAAAGTATACTACATCCTTCTTACTGAATTTAACTGAACATAAGTTGAATTATGAACACATCAAGTCCTCACTTGGCTTGCTTTTGAAAACAAATAGAGGACCAAGGAGAAGTAGAAGGTATTGCTGCTTGGGTAGCGTAATTAGTTGACAACTGAATTTAGGCAAAGGTAGTGCCCTTTTGGATCCAAGTCCGTTATCATAACCTGAAAAATGTCCATGGTAGGATTGACTGAAAAGTCATCCACGAGAGTGGTTTAGATAGCCTGTGTCACACCCCAACTCGGAAACCGGGCTCACAGGATTCCCGATTGCCGAATCCGGCGGCGACAGCCTCTGTAATACCCCATTCTCGGCTCCTAGCGCCCATTCACTAGGTTTCGATCCTGGGATCCTACAAGGAGGATTTCTATATCATAAATCTGATTCATAATGAGCATACCCAAGATCATAACATCATAGTCACAGATAAATAACTATAGGAACAACATTACAAAATCCACTAAGAATTTAAACTTTTTACAAGTACAAGACTCAAAGGGAAATACAAAGTCTATAATAAGAAAACTTCAAAAAGGATTAACGGCACGCTCTAGCTCCTGCTCCGCTCACTGGCCTCAAATCATCTGCACGCATCAATCATGCATAAGCTTATAGAAAGCTTAGATGATGGTGTAAGTGTGTGTAGGATAGGTGCCATGAATGCGATATCAGAGTATGCGAAAGAATGCGGCAAGACAATGAATACCACTAGCCGTCACAAGGCTAAACAATACAAGGTAGGAATACCATCTGCCAATTAAAGGCTATGCAATGCGGGGCTATACAGCCAAGTGCCATATGTAATATGCAATGTAGGCATGGTCATCCTCATATCAAGTCCACAAATCAGTACAGTTCTTCTCTGGGAAATCACTGGGGTCAAATACGCTACCTGCTGACTGCCGCTCTCCTAGCCGCACAGCCCAGAGAACGTAATAGACCTCACTACCTACCTATGGACAACCAATCACCAACAAGGCTCGACGGTAGTGGACCCATTTACGAGCTAGTCAAACTCAACCTAGCTATTACCCCCTCACTCAGGCGGGTAAGGCCACACCCTCTCCCAACCGACTACGATACATTGGGAGACGTGGCCTGATGGTAAAGACATCGACGATCATATTTTTCACTCGGTCTCGTCGTTGGAGCATCTCCTGGTATCATGAAGGTTCTGGGACTTTCACCTAAGGACATCCTACCTGCCCTAAGTGTTCATACAAACATTTTCGGTGTCCAAATCTAGTCGTCCACGATATACCTGTGGAGGCTACAGCCCTGATAAAGCAAGGGCGAATATTAACGTGCTATACAATGCCAGATGCATGAATCACACCAATCAATAATGCATCCAATCCTATGCATCCAATGCTTCTGACTGAGACAACTCCATCACCCTAGGAGTCCCATGATGGCTTGCCCAATGGCATAATACCATGAGCAATCAACCATCTATCAAGCACACAAATGAAGCCCATGAGTCATGAAAATGACTAAGTGTGCCATGAAATGATGTACTCATCCTGGGTTTAAATACTTAGACAAATTTTCCATGGATAGGAAGGAACACAACCACTAGTGGGGGCCCAATAGCCTGGGGTAGCCCGCGAGACTAGGCAGACAATGGCATGGGCCTAAATGATGAGAATGGACCTAGCAAGTATCTATGGTGGACATTTAACCACCCATAGATGAAAATGGGCCTAACAAATGGGCTTAGAGGGGGCCCACAATGGGGACATTTAACCACCATTGTCCTCAAGAAAGCGGCCCAATCAAGATATCTAACTAAACCAAGGCCTAAGGCCCGAATACCATTGTAAAAACAAAATGGGCAGCCATATATCTACATTTCAACACATAATGGGCCCCAAGAGAATGGTCCAAGGTCCTCATGAATATCATGGACTCAACAAGGGCAAAACATGGCCCAAGTACATATAATTATGGGCCAAATGGAGCATTTATGGCCCATCCCTCATATGCCATTGGGTCCATGCATTAAATGGATGCAGCCCATAAGCCCAAGGATTCAAGGCCAAGGCCTAAATTATTTATGTGGGCCTCAAAACATTAGCCCATGACTTGGCAAGGCCTAACCAACAAGTTATAAAGTGGGCCTTGCAAGTCAGCCTATACTACAGATTTAAGAGTGGGCATTCAAGGTTCATTTACTCAAGTTGGGCTCATAGATAGCTCATTGGGCCCATAATATGATAAGGTCAGCCCTTGCACAATACTGGGCTCGAATGGAGGATTTCCAGCCCATCTGGGCCTATTGGACCATAAAATCTAGATTTTTGTTGGTCCACAACATACCACTTAGAATGGGCCTTATAAAGCATTAATTAAGCCCAAAAATATGCCTAAAAAATACACTGATTATGTGTGTACTCAACACTCCATTTGGTGGGCCACACATCCCTCAAAACATCCCAACATGAATCATACAACTTCTAGTATATTGCTGGACTTTCAGCCCACCCAGCTTCCTGGGCTTGCTGAGGTCCAGCAGGTGGGATTTATAGAAGAAAATAAATCTAGTGGTGGTTCTTAATAATCATAGTGGGCCCCAACAGATGGAGAGCATGGATATATCACTCAAAAGAAGGTGGGCTTGCTACTGGACTGCAAGTCCAGCAGCACCACCATACAGGCTGGACGTCTAGGTGGGCTTGGGCGTTTTAAAGGCCTGGACAGCCTAGAATAACATACATCAAGGTGGCTCCATGAGTGGACGTCCCTCCACGGAGTGGTCCACACATCAGTGGGCCACCCCAGGGGAGGACAGCCTAGATAAAATAGATACATCAAGTGGGCCTTAAGGTGGGACGGTCGACCACCCCTTAGGCGTCCTAAGGGTGGGACGGCTGGCCCATTCCAAGGTCCAGGTGGGCCCCACTTTGGGACGTCCCTCTAGGGATTGGTCCCCTACTAAGTGGGCCACACCTCAATGGTGGATGGGTGGGCAAAACATGTACGTAGGTGGGCTTGAGGTGGGGTGGATGGCCAGCCCATTGCTGGACATTCTGCCCAGCTGGATGTCCAGCAAGGTGCTGATATCCCAGCCCCTAAACAACCCAAAATACGATCAGATATGTGGCCCACAAGTATTTGGGGTTGTCCTCTACAAGGTGAGCCACAAATTGGGTGAATAGGAAGGCCACCACCACATAAAGGCCTAGGTAAACATGCATGGACAACAAGATAAAAGAAATACAGAAAAAATAAAGTAGTGTTGTCCCTATTTTGAGCACCTCAAAAGGGTGGGCCCAAGTTCTCCAAAAATTGGGGAAAAAATAATTTTAACCTCCCCATTCAAGTGTACTATAAGGTAGGGTCCATAAAAGTGGCCCACCATTACAAAAACTATTTTATATTTATGGATTTCTAAACTGTAATGTTGATGGACAGTCTAGAAAATCTAAACTGTCCACCCCACTTGGGCCACTCCTTTGAGACCTCAATCAAGGTCAGATGGAGGTAAAATTTGGAGTACATCTAGGTGGGTCCATACCTTCAAGAAAAGTATATCAAATGGGTAGAAACAGTCCCCCAATCAGTCCAAAAATTTGACCCAAAATCAACCAGAAACTGTCCAAAAAATTTCTGGACAGCAACATGCACATGAAATAAAATGAGCATAGGAACCAAAATAAGGGAAAATCACCTCATGGAATCTGAGTTGTGGTCCACTTCAGTGGGCCCACAAATATCCAGACCTAATCCATACCATAAAATCCATTGCATGTGTCCAAAAAGGGGTAAATGGGACACCTATGTTCATAGAGTGGATAGCCATGGGCGTCCACTCTCTTTGGATGGTTTGGATACTTTCAGGCCACAAGGTGGGCCACACACATATGAAAATAATAGATTAACAAAAGAAGAGTAAGAATCAGCTATAAGGGAAGGGGCTCCGCCACATTGAGGCCCTTCCCTTCATCACAAACCACACATATCACTATATTGATGGGATTACAAGATCTACCCATGCATGCATCTTCTAATCAAAATCCAATGGTGGAGATGCCTTCTCCACCAAATATCAAGGGTCTAGATGACCTAAGGATCCTCTAACTAAGAAAAAGGTTTATGTTGGGGTTCATGGAGAATGACCCCACACATGGGTTATGCATGCACAAAATGATGGGCCAATGGCCACGCGCAAGAAGACATGGGGCCTCCACCATCATTTGGTGGGCCCTACATACTTCAAACATGAGATGAAGAAGAGGAACAAGTAAAGGAATATAAAACCTAAGATTCTAAGTTACATGCACACCCACCTACTAGATCTTCAAGCAACCACCTTCAAGAGAGTCTTCAAGCTCTAAGGAAGGAGGTTTAATGGTTAAGATCCTAAGCTGAGGGCTGGATTATGGAGTAGAAGGGAGGATGAAGGGCTGAAAAAATGGCAATAGGTGGGACGTCCAAGCTTAGAGAGGGAGAGGGAGAGATGAGGAGAAGAGAGGGAGAGAGAGAAAATGAGGTGGATTGCAAGGAACTTGGGATTTTTATAAAAAATCATGATTGCATTGCTAGAAAAGAGAAAGCATGATGGCCTCTCTCTCTCTAGAGAAGAGGGAAATTAGAAATTTTAGATTTGGGTAAGAGCAAAAAGGAGGCTAGGTGCACGGGAGAGATAAAAGAGGCTCTCTTGGTAAGAGAAATAATCATGGCTTGCTAGCTAGGGGTCTAGCCACCTAACCTAGCCTAGCTACTTTAATGATGGCCCAGGGTGATGTAATCATTGTCCAGGGATTTGTGCAACCCCAGGTGGGCCCCAAAATCACGATCTATGGCCTAAAACATACATGACCCACATCTCATGATCTATAACTCGGATTGCTGCACGAGACGTGATGTTGGAATCGTGGCGATGATACGGTCGTTATGGCACTAGGTTCGGGTTGATCTGGGTCAGATTTATATGATAGGACTTAAGGGTCATTGTAAATGTAATTTGTAGGTCGCGGGTCGCCGGAATTCAACCGGTAGGACCGCAGGACCCGACGAAGTGAAATGGATACTAAGGTTAAGGGTCTCACAGCCTGCAATTCCTCGAGAAATAAGCATCCAACTAGAGGTTCCATTTTCAATGGTGTTAAAAATCTAGTAAAAAAATCAACCAGTTCTTTTATCAAATGCAGAAAATGCATCCTTCAGTGTTTGCACTATATGAAGAGGAAACATATCCTTTAATATTTAAATATTACTGGCTGATGAAGAGTCAAGTATAGATGCAAAAAAATCTTTTTATGTGGGACTTCATGTAACAAAGAAAAGATGATTTTACCAAAAGGATCATGACACTTCTTTCTAGGAACTTCCCTTATAACTGATAACCTATAACCAAAAAGATCATCACTGATAACGGGACTCCATTTAAGAACAGAGGAATGGAGAAATTATGCTAAAAGTTCGATATCCAACATTCATTCTCGACACCCTATTATCCGTTGGCTAATGGGTTGGCTGAAGCATTCAATAAGACGATTGTGAAGATATTGAAGAAAACAGTTGTAGGAAATAAGCGCGACTGGGATGAGAAGTTGCAAGAAGCCCTATGGGCCTATCGAACTACTCATCGTACTGCTACGAAAGCAATGCCATATTCTTTGGTTTATAGAGTTGAAGCTGTTATCCCCATTGAAAAACAAGTTGTGTCGCTCAGAATAGCAGTACACCAGTCGATTACTGATGATGAAAACGCTATGATCATGTTGGCAGAATTGGATTTGCTAGATGAAAATGATTAGCAGCCCAGCAACAATTACAATTATATCAAGCAAGAATCTCTTCTGTTTTTGATAGAAAGGTCAAGCATCTCTCCTTTAAAAGAGGCGATATGGTATTGATGCTGAAAAGACCAATAGTGGTCACTCGTAAGACTGGGGGCAAGTTCGACTCTAAATGGGATGGCCCATATATAACATCAGAAGTATACTCCAATGGGGCCTATTGGATGATAAATCAAGATGGGCAAGGCATAAGTATACCGGTCAATGCCTGTTTCATAAAAATATATCATCCTTGAATGTATAGATAGTTTTGATTAAGAAGATTCACGACATAATTCTTCTCAATCAAAAGGGGGCAAATAAAAGCATACAAAGGCATAACTCTGTATTTCTTTCTAACATTGTATTTCTCTTTGAATACTAATGAAATGCAGGCCTTCAAAACATATCAAATCCAAGCGAGCCAATTGCAAAGCGCCAATGATTATCGCAAAATTGCCAAATGCAAAGCGCCAATGATTGTTGCCATATCGCCAAATGCAAATCGCCAATGCGGTAATGATTATCGCCAAATCTCCAAAGCTATTATTACTATCATTATCTTACTAACACAAGGCCATTTAAATTTATCGAAATCAATAGCACCGCCAGGCTGATATACTATCTTAACTATAAAATTTTATTTCATATCATCAGCAAATGCTGTATATTAATTTCGATTTATTATTTCAGTAAGGCCAATTCATCATTTACAGGTGGAAGCTTATAAAGCTAAGTACGAGAATCACAGCAACAATGGTGACTTATTACATATGATAGCGAGAAAGGCACCACTATGAAGCCGAACATGCATAAGGCTTATCATTATGGGTGATGGTGATATGGCAAAACTATACGGGTAGCAGTGTCGCCTGTGGCCTTAAAAAGCCTGGAAAGAGCACCACACACACCCATGCGGGTAGTGACCTATGTTGTCGGTATAGCTTTCGGCAGCATATGAGGGTGATCAGAGAGCATCCCCTCGTGAATGGGTCTGACCTTGTAGACGAAGGAAAAATGAGTCTCTGAAGCAAGATGACTCCCTAGATTCTTAGTTTAAATTCACTAGTAATACGTGAGGACAGTTCTCTGAAGAAAGATGAGCCCTCATTGATGGACTGGAGGCCTTGGATTTAGTACCCCATAGTAGCCTTATGTGTCTACATGAATTCTAGAGAATTACTGTGGCCAATCTTGTGCGTAAATTCTATTGAGTTCACTGCCTCGGTAGTTTCACTGGGCCCCTCTGATGGATCGTGGTTTGTGAACTCTCCGGCCATGATAAGTCCCATGAACTCTAGAGAGTTACAGCGGCCATTCGTGTAAGACCAACTCCAACTACTTATGAGTCTAAACTATGATTGCTCCAAGTACTTACGAGCTTAAATTGTATGTGCAACTAATCGGAACTGAAACTTAGTTCCACCCATTCTAAAATACCACATAGGCGAAACTATGTTAACAACTATAAATAGATTGTTACTTTGATTAACATGTGTCTATCAAATATGCTTATGAGAATTGCTCAAGCTTATAGATATTATGAATCTTGAATCAGCATATAATTCTGAAGATGCGTATGTTCATACGTTTCATATAGAAATGCGTTATCAAAAATAGATGCAAGAAAGGGAAAATGTTATATTTCCTGTTCAAATACAACAATGTCAAGTTTGATTAGTACATTTGCTATTTTCTACTCTAAAGAGGATGAATTTTCAATGATGATATGTTTGTCCTTTTGATAAAAATGACAATGTCTTTGTCTCTTGTCTTTCTGATACTATAGGAGTACTGTCTCCTACAATTTACAAGGGAGGAGAAGGATAGAATTGTGAAGAATCATCATTCTCTTTTCGAAAATCTGAAGATTCATAAGTATTCTTCAAAAGCGTACCAAAGGCTACCCATCCCTCAAGGGTAATCATAGCCGGGAATTATGAAATGCGATCCAGTGCGAATGATCAAGAGCTGCTTCTATACCAAAGCCCAATTATACGGTCTGATGCCATAACTTCTCATTGCCCTGGTAACAATATCGAGAGTCTCTGGTACTGTTTGATAGAACCCAAACTGACGAGCAAACTTATCAGTATAGTATGGCTCGCGCCAGAATATATCACCTTCTCTCCAAGGAAGGGTGCTGGATCTGATGGAGACAAGAAATGAATGTTTGCCAAATGAAATGGAATCATCATCAACAACTGCCACATCGTCAAAATAGCTAGAGAAAGGGAATTGATAGAAATCAATAGGATCATTGCTCTTTATTTTTCTAGTGACCTAGCCGTTTGGCTTTTTGATTATCTCTCTCAGTTGATATGTTGAAGAGGGAGTCGATCGGGATGTATGTACTCTCTATCGGAATCTGCGAATGTCTAAGGGAAATAAACACCTAGCCAACCCATAAAGAAATGCCTTGGAGCACAGACAATAAAAGAGTCGGAAGAAGAATTTTTGGAACCAGAGATAGTGTCTCCGAAAGCACGGTACAACGAACACAGGACTAGGGGAGCCAGTGAGTATTTTCAGCCTTCCGCCATTGCACCTGTGACCATGAAGAAGGATGGCCTAATAATGTCTGTTTGCTCAGAATCCGGGAATATCACTACACTTAGCCAGTAGGCTAAGAAGGCTGCCAGTTCGCAAGAGGAACTGTATTAAACAATGCCCTTAGTATTCTTGTGAATGGTCTTAAGTTCTTAGTGATTATGGCCTGCAAAGCTGTCAGAGTGAAGAAATAATCATTAAAATTAGACCGTACAAGATTGAAGTTGTGAAGGAGGAAAGTAGAAATGAGATAATATACCACAATTTTTGAGAAAAGCAAGCTAGCCATTTGAGTGAAGTAATGCGATCAGGTTGAGGGAAGTTGGCCAGTGCATTGAAGAGTTCAAGAGTGGTCTTCAAAATTTCAGATTTGCTCTCCTGTAGAAGCTAGAGCGAGCTCTCCATTAGAGGGTACATAGGCATCGAAGATATTGCCCATAATGGGAAGACCTGCTATGTGAAGAAGATCCCATAAGGTGATACTCAATTCGCTTGAAGGAAGATGAAATGAGTTGGTGATTGGAGACCAATGGTTGAGGAAGCCTCTGAAGATAGCAACATCCCCATGAAAATGCTCTGACGTAGCTATGATTGCATCAGAGAGGTTGATTTATTCTAGAACGGTGGTGTGCTTTCGAATGATAGTTCGAGCTCAGGCGTTGTAGAAATTACGAAGAGATAGGAGTCCTATTGTTGAGAATTTTTCAGTGTTCCAAGGCAATCTTTCGGAGAAGAAGAGTTGTTGAGTGGTCTCAAAATAGTGGGTAGGGAAAGGCTGTTGAGGATCATGACATGTACATAAAAATCTCATTTTGTGAATCCTGCCAACTCTCTGATGGGGCTCATTCTTTTCCAGATAACTTGTCAGAATTCTTGGTTCTTTCCTGATCCAATTGTCCATGGAGACAAAGATATTTCGTCGATCAAATGGTTCATTGTGAAGAATTGACCAGTGACGCCGCAAGTTGATGGGAATAATAGTTAGTTTGTTGGTAAAGGGGTTATGAAGCCCCAAAGTTTCTTCATCTAGTTCTGCATATTTCCAAGAATGATGGAAAAGCTATTTGGACCTTGAGGAAGATGGATGATTCTTTCTTCATGAAGAGCATGCTGATGAGTGGTGCATGATCTTGAACTGGAAGCTATTGGGTTAAAGATGAAAATTTTGAAGGGTAGAAGTGATAAAGGCAGAGTTTTAGAACGAAGGTTTTTCGTACTAAGTGTTGGGACATTGCACGGGAAAGTTATGCGCGCAAGTTGCGCGAGAGAGTTGCACGGGAAAGGGGTTTGGTAGAGAGAGAAAATGTGTCACCTCGTCACTGTGGTCACATGTGGGCGGGCACATGTGGGCGGACGCTGATGTGAGTGGGGCCTAAGGGCCTGGGCAAGCTATCTGTGGTTGGCAGGCTACTGTGCTGGTAGGCTACTGTGCACACAGTAGAGCCTGAACTCTGTCCTACATTGGAAGAGTTGTCTGGAGTTGTGGTGGCTATAAGTGGGCTCCTTCCTTAACAGTCAAGACACGTTTTAAACCTGTAAGCTTTGACAAAGCGGACAATATCTTGTTCTGTTGGGTCGAGCCCTACAAATGGTATTAGAGCTGAGGACGACTCTACCCTCAGTGGGGGATATTGTGACGCCTCGTCGCTGTGGTCACACGTGGGCGGGCACACGTGGGCGGACGTTGATGTGGGCGGGGCCTAAGGGCCTAGGCGAGTTACTAGTGGTTGGCTGGCTATTGTGCTGGTAGGCTACTATGCACACAGTAGAGGCTCAACTGTAACACCTGATCCATTCAGTACTATTTTCCATGCATATGTGCATGATGATCGATGTCCTTAGCTAGACCTGGATTGACCGTTCATAATACACACCCAACTGACCGGAACCCCAAGACCTCGAAACCTATCTCATATTGACTGCCCCGTCGCCACGATCGTGGAGGTACCACCCGTGCGTCGGTATGATACTCCGTTAGTGAGATACGCCGTGAAGAATAATAAGTGTATCATGTGCGCATGACACCATGCATTTCATTCCACACATGTGCACAACACATGTTAAGCACACATGTACATGCCACACATGGGTGAGAGAATCTCTACCCATGTGTGTGATGTCACATACCCATACCTCTTCTCTCTCATGTGCATAAAAGTCAACCTTTCTCCATGCCATATACACTATGCATGACATCACCACACCATGCCATCCCATGCTCCTTTAATCCACCATTAATTGCAAAGCATGAATTAAGTACCATAATCCTAGCCTAAGCTAATATTAATCACATTAGCTTAACTTAACCAAAATTTTATCCATTTCTTTATAAATACCCCTCCATCCCTTAGCATTTCACCGTTTTTTCCATAAGAGAGAGAGAGAGAGGAGTGATCTTGGTGGACCATCAACTCCATCAATCCCATACCTTTCATCCATCTCAACCATCAATTTCATCCATTCCATACATCTCAACCATCCATCTAATTCATCAAGGTGAGTACACCCACCCTACTCATTCTTATTTTATTTTTGTTGTGTTTATGTATGGTGGAGATGATGTTGATGATGATGTGATTAATGGTGTGGATGATGAAGATAGTATGATTGATGATGAAGATAATTGTAATAATAATGATGATGCTATTAATGGTGTGGATGCATAGGAGAAAACATATAAAATCAATTTATTATAGAGTTCATGTGGGACCCATTGATAGTGGGCCCCACCAAAATATTTGTATGGCATCCAAATCATCCAACCATTAGCCCATTGGGCTGGCCAAACTCACACACACCTACACGTATAAAAAAAGAAGAAGAAGAGGGAGACGCTGCTTGCTGGCAGCAGCGTCCCAGTAATTGATTTAAAGGGGCAGGGGCTGTGGGTCCTCAATGGGCCCCACCCATGATGTATGTATTCAATCCACGTTGTCCATTTAATTTCTCAGCTCATTTTAGCCATGGAGCTAAAAAATGCAGACAATCCAAATCTCAGGTAGGCCACACCATCAAAATGATTGTTTTAAAAGTAATAATTTGTTAGGGCCTGCTGTGATATTCTGTAATTTGAAAAATACTTAATATTGGACTTGTTAGGTCTGTCTCGGGCCATAAAATCTAACAGATGGAATGGATCGTCAGGATATGGGCCCCACATATGGAAAACCTTGAAAAAAAAATAACAAAAAAATAAATAAATACACAGAAGGGCGTCAGCCCATTGCTGACATCAACCACGTCTAGCGTCCAGAGGACGCATGCTTTGGAATGGGCAGGGAAGTGGGCCCCACCACAGGCCCCACCTTGATGTGTGTCGAGCATCAACACTGTGCATTTGTTGGGTCCCCTCCTAAAAATGGGTCACGCCAAAAATCAACCGTAAAAAGAACTTAAGTGGCCCACACCATCTAAACTAATGTGCAGACATGGCTAGAGCATATAAAAGCACTTGCTGGGCCCCACCTGAAATTTGGATGCATCTGAAACTTGGACTGACCCCTCCATCAAGTGGGACACACACAACAGATGGACTGGATTGTCCTGTTGTGGGCCCCATATATGAAAAATTAAAAAAAAAAAAACAACAGCAGTGACGTTGTTGTTGCCAGCGTCTGACGCTGGAAGGAGGTGGGCCCCACCACAGGCCCCACCTTGATGTATGTCGAACATCAGCACCGTGCATTTGATGGGTCCCATTTAAAAATGGGTCACCCCCAAATTTCAGCCGTACACAGAACTCAGGCGGCCCACACCATAAAAAAATATTAATAATAAATAATAATTACAAAAAAAAGATTTGGATCAATCTGATCATGAGGTATGTGTTATATCCAAACCGTCCATCCATTTGGCAAGTTTGTCTTAAGGCTGGAAAAAATAATAATAATAAAAAAAAATTCAGTCAAAAATCTTCCTTGTGGTGCGCCGAACTCGGGACTTGGTGTATGGAAGTCGAGTGCCGAATTCGGGGCATCACGGAAGCTGTCCGTCCCCGGGTTTGGGGCGTGACAGAAGATGGTATCAGAGCATAAGATTTGGGATCAATTACGAGCAAGGTCTGCAAGTGGAAAACATAGAGGAACTTAAACTAGGTCTCCTAGTGTCGTTGATCAAGAACCTAGATGCTGTTATTACCCCTGATTTGTATGAATCTAGAGACATGAATCTAAGATTCCCGGTTTGAGAACCTAGTCAAAACAGGATCCTTTATTTGAGAATGTAGAGGCTATACCTAGCACCCAGGCATGAGGGAATAGCTGTGAGCAATACCTCTAGTGTTTGATGGATGATTGTTTGATATATATGGTGATGTATATTTGGATTCTATGTTGTGAGTTTGATACTGTGCTTGGAACTAGAAATTTTGAGGATGAAATTTTTATTCGGGGGGTAGATTGTAACACCTGGTCCATTCGGTACTATTTTCCATGCATATGTGCATGATGATCGATGTCCTTAGCTAGACTTGGATTGATCGTTCATAATACACACCCAACTGACTGGAACCCCAAGACCTCGAAACCTATCTTATATCGATTGCCCCGTTGCCACAATCGTGGAGGTGCCACCCGTGCGTCGGTATGATACTCCGTTAGTGAGATATGCCGTGAAGAATAATAAGTGTATCATGTGCGCATGGCACCATGTATTTCATTCCACACATGTGCACAACACATGTCAAGCACACATGTATATGCCACACATGGGTGAGAGAATCTCTACCTATGTGTGTGATGTCACATACCCATACCTCTTCTCTCTCATGTGCATAAAAGTCAACCTTTCTCCATGCCATATACTATGCATGACATCACCACACCATGCCATCCCATGCTCCTTTAATCCACCATTAATTGCAAAGCATGAATTAAGTACTATAATCCTAGCCTAAGCTAATATTAATCACATTAGCTTAACTTAACCAAAATTTTATTCATTTCTTTATAAATACCCCTCCATCCCTTAGCATTTCACCATTTTTTTCCATGAGAGAGAGAGAGAGAGGAGTGATCTTGGTGGGCCATCAACTCCATCAATCCCATACCTTTCATCCATCTCAACCATCAATTTCATCCATTCCATACATCTCAACCATCCATCTAATTCATCAAGGTGAGTACACCCACCCTACTCATTCTTATTTTATTTTTGTTGTGTTTATGTATGGTGGAGATGATGTTGATGATGATGTGATTAATGGTGTGGATGATGAAGATAGTATGATTGATGATGAAGATAATTGTAATAATAATGATGATGCTATTAATGGTGTGGATGCATAGGAGAAAACATATAAAATCAATTTATTATAGAGTTCATGTGGGACCCATTGATAGTGGGTCCCACCAAAATATTTGTATGGCATCCAAATCATCCAACCATTAGCCCATTGGGCTGGCCAAACTCATACACACCTACACGTATAAAAAAAAAAGAAAGAAGAGGGAGACGCTGCTTGCTAGCAGCAGCGTCCCAGTAATTGATTTAAAGGGGCAGGGGCTGTGGGTCCTCAATGGGCCCCACCCATGATGTATGTATTCAATCCACGTTGTCCATTTAATTTCTCAGCTCATTTTAGCCATGGAGCTGAAAAATGAAGACAATCCAAATCTCAGGTAGGCCACACCATCAAAATGATTGTTTTAAAAGTAATAATTTGTTAGGGCCTGCTGTGATATTCTGTAATTTGAAAAATACTTAATATTGGACTTGTTAGGTTTGTCTCGGGCCATAAAATCTAACAGATGGAGTGAATCGTCAGGATATGGGCCCCACATATGGAAAACCTTGAAAAAAAAAAGAAAAAGAAAAAAAACAACAGCAGTGACGCTGTTGCTGCCAGCGTCTGACGCTGGAAGGAGGTGGGCCCCACCACAGGCCCCACCTTGATGTATGTCGAACATCAGCACCGTGCATTTGATGGGTCCCATTTAAAAATGGGTCACCCCCAAATTTCAGCTGTACACAGAACTCAGGCGGCCCACATCATAAAAAAATATTAATAATAAATAATAATTACAAAAAAAAGATTTGGATCAATCTGATCATGAGGTATGTGTTATATCCAAACCGTCCATCCATTTGGCAAGTTTGTCTTAAGGCTGGAAAAAAAAAAAAGGTAGATCTAACTATCAAGTGGGCCACACTACAAAAGTGGCGGGGATTGAACGTAAACCATTGGAACCCTTTTTGGGTCAGAAATTTTGGAGCAGTATGAAATTTGTTTTTCCCCTTAATTCAGGTCTTTGTGACCTTATGAACAGATTGGATGGAAAATAAATGGTATGGTGGGCCCTGTAAATTGTTTAACGGTGAAATCATTATCTCCACTACTGTTTGTGGTGAGGTCCAGATAATCTTCGGATATGATTCATATTTGGATGATGCTATAAAATGATCTCAAAAAAAAAAAAAATAATAATAAAATAAAAATAGATGAATTGTGTATATGCAATAAATACATCTCTTTGCACCCATGTAACCTTATCTCCTTAACTGTCCGTACAACTCGAAGCTCGAGTATGTAAATCACCTGTTAGGTCCACCTGAAATTTGGATGTATCTGAAACTTGGTCTGACCCCTCAACCAAGTGGGACACACATAATGGATGGGCTGGATTTATGAACCACACCTCTGTGGGCCCAACAAATAAATATGAATATTTAAGGGAGGGTAACCCTCTCAACTTGTGTGTGGTATGACCCACTTTGATATAGGTATTATGCCACTTAATCCACCATGGTTATGACATGATTTATATTTAAGATCCTCATCGTTTATCTATTTTATCAACTCTTTTGACGATATGTTACCAAGACTTAGGCCCATCCAACGATTAGATAGTCGTACGTTCTGAAATAATGCAAATTAAACTCTCATTATTGAAAATTCGTTATGGGCCATCCTGACGATGTATTAGATCTTCAGCTCATATACTGGGTTTCCTTTAGGCCATTGTCCCACAGAACAGTCAATCCAACCTGAATTGGACCATACAATACAAGGCTGTGAGGATAAATACTTAACTATTGAATCCAACCTAAGGCCACCATGGTGTATCTATTTAATCCATGCAGACCATCCACTTCCTCATATCATTTTAGGACTTAGACTAAAATCAAAGCAGACCTAAGTCGTAGGTGGGTCACACACAACTCAACTTCATGGGAAATCCCCATGGACTCTACTGCACAGGACCCATTATTAATTCCATTGATATGTGAGCCCAAGAATGTTAAGGCCCATTTTGAGTGAATGCCATGTGGGCCCATCAGTGATAGCCTTGTTTGGGCTAACCATTGGGCCTCTTTGATAAGAGCTTGTAATTTCCATGTGTGGAATGTATGACGAACTGGTATTGTAATTTTCGAAGTAATGATGATTAATCCTTTAAATGGGCTGATTGTGGACATCCCTTGATTACTTGACACTTTGGTTAGATTACGGCCCCAAGTAATAGGATCATGATACTTGTGTTTAAACCCTTAAAAACATGTTTAATTACAACAAATATATAAACTCTAGTGGTGTGAGGGTGTGATATTACCTATTTGGCCCATTGATCATGTGGGTATTTGATGTATGTATAGCCACCTAATCATAGGCAATGGTGGAGAACATGTAGTATATGTAGTCATCTAACTGTGTGAATATGAAGTACGTACAAGGCCACCTAACCGTATGAAATCAAGTGGCATTGATGACCATTCAACAACGTAGGTTTGTACTTATCGACATAGATACCACCACTTGAATCACACATGACCAAGTTGTACACTAAACCGAATATGATTTAGGGTTATATTACCCAAGCTAATGCTATCAAGATCCTGGATTTTTATACAATGTGATCTTTAAACTATAAATGGTATGATAAAATGTGGCTCTCGGCCCTTAACCATGTGACACCGAATATGAGTCATTATCTATGTGACGTGTGAAGTGGTTGTAGTATAAGACCTATCATAATTGGTGTAGCCATGTATTCGTGGCCTATGGGCAAGGCCCATTGAGATATATTTTCGGTCCATATGATGAAGCTCATTGTGATGTATTTTCGGCCCATGTGATGCGGCCCATAGTGATATGTATTAGGCCCAGGTATGTGGTCTACTTGTGAAATAGATTTGAAGCCACTTGCAATGTATTCTAGGCCCATGGGCGAAGCCCAATGTGATGTATTTGATACTCATGGGCGTGGCTCATTGAGACATATTTTAAGCCCATGGGTTGTGGCTCATTGTGATGTATTTGAGGCCCATGTGTAGGGCTCACCTCTTGAGTATTTGAAGCCCATGGGTCGTGAAGCCTGATGTGGTGTATTCATGGCCCATGAGCCAAGGGCCATTGCGATGTGTAGTGCACATATGATACGGCCCAATGCGATGAATGTGCGGCCCTTGTGTGAGGCCCAATGCGATGAATGTGCGGCCCTTGTGTGAGACCCAAAGCGATGTATCTGAGGACCGATGTGAGGTGTGATTTCACCATGATGTATGTATTGATGTTTATGTGGGCCATTCCTTGGGGGCAATGTTGGTTAAATGTCCACATTGTTGAAGCCGATTGTTGAGGCTAGTTATTGATACTGATTATGAGTATGTGACAGCACAACATTATCATACATGCCCATACGTATTATTTGCATGTTTGTTATGAGATATGGTTGACCATTGCATATGTCGTTGGACAGATTGTTATGAGACTCCCTGATAGACGGAGGTTATCTCACATGAGTGCACGGTATGCGCAAGATTGATGCATGACTGTATTGTATAACTCATGCATCTTGCATTGTGTGCCCTAGCGACATCAGGGCCGTAGCCTCCACAGGCATATCGTGGATGGCCAGATGGGACACCGGAAATATTTGGTTCTAGCATACGGGCGCCATAGATGTCCCTGGGTGAAAATCCCTAAATCTCCGAGGCCAGGAGACGCCCCAACGTCGAGACCGAGTGGATACATGAGCGCCCGAGTGCCGAATACCAGGAAGCTGCGTCTCCCATTGTGTCGTGGTCGGTTGGGAGGGGGTGTGGCCTTACCCGCCCGAGGGTAGGAGCATTACTAGGCTGAGTTTGACCAGCTCGTAAATGGGTCCATTATCAATGTGCCGGATAGGTATTGGTAGACTATTGGCCAGGCGGATAGTGAGGTTTCTTACGCTCACTTGGACTGTGCTGCTGGGAGAGAGACAGTGCCATTTGGAGTGTGCTAAATCCCGGTGATGATTCCAGAGATGAACTGTACTGATATGTGGACTTATTGAGCAGGAGTTGCACATTCATTCATTCATTCATTCACTATTCACTCGGGCTGGTGGTGCGCAACTATTTGTTGAGTGTACCTTCGCAACGGCCAGGATTTCGGTTGGGGCGCGCGACTAACCTGAGATCAGGAGTTTACCACATTGAGTCTGACTATCCAAATTAGGTATGAGACTATTTTGGATAGAAGTCCCTTGTGATAGACCCCATAGTCTGCGATACTACATACTACCATCCCGACTTCACTCCAACATAGTCATTTCATTCGCACCACATATTGCATTGCATCCTCGACATCTGATATTTGGCTCTTTATAACTCCTCATTTACATGCTGATTTATATTGCGTACTCTGATATTGTATGACTCATGGACTTGTCAGTATTTTCGATATTGTATAATTATGGCATGACAATATGATGATGATGACGTGATTACGGATGCATGTTATATGGTTATGGCTATGGTATGATTTCCTTGTAGCATATTTATCTTGCCTGCATGTAGGACACATTGCACACACGTGTGTACTCACTAGGCTTTTTGCCTAAGCCTCCTATTTCTTATTTTTTTTAGGGTTGGAGTAGCTTGGAAGACTTAGCTTTCTCGATGCATTGCATCTATTCTTCGATTTGGCAATATTGACGCTGTGTACCTTTGGAAGGCATTGTATTTGTAACAATCAGGATTTCTATTGGAGAGTGTTACTTGGTAATTTGATCATGGATCTTTATGCTCAGGTATTACTATGTATATAAAAGAAAAATTCAGTCAAAAATCTTCCTTGTGGTGCGCTGAACTCGGGACTTGGTGTATGGAAGTCGAGTGCCGAATTCGGGGCATCACGGAAGCTGTCCGTCCTCGGGTTTGGGGCGTGACATCAACTCTGTCCCCACATCAGAAGAGCTGTTTGGAGTTGTGGTGGCTATAAGTGGGCTCCTTCCTTAACAGTCAAGACGCGTTTTAAACTCGTGAGCTTGGGCAAAGCGGACAATATCTTGTTCTATTGGGTTGGGCCCTACAGAAAAATTTTTGAAGTAAGAAATGGCTGGAAGTTCCAATATTTATAGACCAGCAAGACCTGTTGCAAGTTGCGTGGTTGCTAGTTGCGCAGGCCTGCGTAACTCGTCCTAGAGAAGGAAATTGATCCTTCAAAATTGACTTAGAGTGGTCAAATCTTGGATCAAGGGGGTATCTGTTGGAGCATAAAATTTGGTTAAAGAAAGATACTTCAAGAAGAAGAATTGGAGAAAGAAATAGAGCATAGAAGTGAAGACAAGATGACTTGCTCGGGTTATAAGTTGCGTTGGTCATGAGTTACACAGGATTCAAGTTGTGTGGGTTCGCGCAACTCGCCATGGTTGCGCTGGGCCATGCAACCCTTCGCAGGATATGTTGAGTCAGTGATGCGAAGTGGGGTTTAAGGCACGGGATTCGAGGGCTTACATGTATGGAAGCCTATAAATACTCCCTACCCCCCTCATTTGCAAGATCGGATGTTCGGAAAACCAGTGCCTCTGACAGGTATTGGAGATGGAGAGAAGGAGAGGAAGTGCAGATTGCAGAAGGTCGGGCCGTGCCACTCCTTGTGAGTTGCGTGGGCACTCTTTGAGGCAATGCTATGTTGCATTTTCTCAGGTACCCAGGCCATTTCAGATGTTCTAAAGGGATTCAGGCACTCCTTTATCATGTCAATGAGGGACAAAGTACACTGAAAGCCCGCACAACTCATCTCCCCTGGAGACATGACTGATATGAGTCGGAATACTGCTGAAATTTATATTTGAGCCCATTCGATACTTGTACTTTTATATTTTTCTAGAAACTCTATCATGGAATCAGAGGATCGAAAGGATGAAATGAACTCAGAATGAATAAATTTGATACTTATTCTCTTAGTCCTTTCTATTTGTCATTATTAAGTGAGATAATTCTCCAAATCAAATACTTTTTGTTTCTAGTCGAAACACAAGCCGAGTCGAGTTGAGGTCAGCTCGACTTGTTTCAACTTGATGTATACCCCTAATTGTAATTGTTGTGATTTGTATAATTCTCATGTAGGTGGTTGCCACTTTTGGAACTGTAACTTCTAGGTGTGAGCCCTATATTGTTAGATATTGTTATCACTTCCTTGCTTTGGTTCTGCTAAATTAAAATCCGTTATTCTGATTATTTATGCGTGAAATAAATGTGAATTTGAATTGGGATACATGTGAATTTTATTAAGTTAACACCTGAAAACTCAGGATCAAAGTCCATGTACTCAGGTGCTGATTTTCGGGGTGTTTCAGGTGGTATCAGAGCTAAGTATTGAGATTACTAGGACCTTAAGAATGAGGATTATACAAAACACAATGATTGGATGTTGGGATGTTTAGAGTTTTAGACTTAAAAATGGGTACTACTAGATTTAAAAAAAATCTAGTAGTATAGGAAATTTAATAAATTATGAACAATGAATCCTATGACCAAATTTCCCAGTTTTCTACGATTATGAACTCAAACTTAGGAATGATGAACGATAGGATCAAATCCTCGACTTTGTGGTGCTTTTGAACATAAATCTATAATTTTGAACCCCATGACCACCTTAGTTAGTATTGTAACATGTGAAGTACTCGAGTGCTCAAAAATTGAAGTTCGGATGGTGCGATTCCAACCCGACAACTTTTGACCCCAAGTGCCATAAGAACTGCTTGTATTAGAAAATAAAATCATCCAACGTATGAGCGTCGACTTTGGATTAAATTTATTGGATTAGCTTTGCTCCTATGTTAGAATTAGGCTACTAGTTATGCAAACGAACGTAAGTGACCGATTATGCTAGGAAATTGGAAGATAGACTTAGTTGGTTTGGTTGATTAGGTTGGGGCGAGACCCCTTTTGTTGAATTTCCTTGATATTTATAGGCTTCTTTAATAACTCTTAGGATGGCCAATTAGACTTAGAAACTATTTAGGATTTGTGGAAACATATATATCCCTCAGTTTGAACGTTATGTCAAATCAACACGCCCCTTAGAACTGCTTTACCAATGACTTATTACAACGGGTAACACAGAGTGGAGAAACTATAGACAAGCGAAGTATTCGTAGTTTGAATCGAGTTCTAAATCTTTGTAGTTATCAATAAACTCAAAGCCCTGATCAGGTAGAAGATTTGGATCAATCGAGAATAAGAAATGATACGACGAATTTTCTGCCATGGCTAGGCAGAATGTCAATGTATCTGGCTTAAACATATTACACAACCTTCCTACCATGTTGGCCCGACCACTGACAACCGAAAATTTGTTACTTCACCCTTGGGATGTGTTAAGGATAGCCAATAGGAATTTTTGCCCAAGAAATTTCTCAAATGGGTAACAGACAGTTAGGAAGTTGGGTTCTAAATCACAAACCATTTTGGCATACATATTGTGCCTATGAACTTAGAAAGATAGTCTGCTCGTTAACCTATTTTGTCCAAATTCCTTATGTACTAATAATGTATATATTATCATGCAGTATTAAATAGATATGTTTAAAGAGGGTAAGTAGGGACTGTGGAAAAAGTCCTTTCTTTTGGTAGAATTAGATATCTTACCACAAACTCACCCTATCCCTGAAATCAACTACAACACCCATCATTTTTAGATCCTTTCTATAACCATAGATACCAATGCCATAATACACATCATCGATGAAAGGAAGACCAATTTATTGAGAGATCATTTCCATTTCATATCAAGGATATGTCCTAAATTACAACTCGTTCCGACATACGGATCGAGACATATATTCTTGAGCCTTGAGGGTAGATATATTTTTAAGGGGGGTAGAACATTAAGAATCCAGTCTAGATATATTGGTAAATGCATCCATCTGATCAAGGTGTCACAGTAAAAGCATGGTGGGTCCATAGCCTACTCACCCAGGATCGAAGGAAATTGATCTAGGTTATACATAAGGTTAGATTACTAAAAATGATCTGAATCATCCCTAAAATATCAGTGATGAACTCATCGAAGGGAAATAATTAAGGTTCAAGAACTAGACTAAGTCATATATGTAGATCAGATCACTAAAGAATAGGCCCAACAATAAGTACGAACTCAAATCACTATAGGCGAGGTCATTATATTTACATATGGGCTAATTGAATATGAACCTAATAGATGACTTAACCATTTTCAGGGACGAAATTGTTTTTCAGGGGGGTAGATTATGACGCCCCAGATTTTTGCCAATTAGGAATTGGACGTCCTTGGGCAGTACATTTGATTTATGGACTCGAGTGGATATCCATATGTATATTCACACATGTTTGGGGCCAAAAGGAGTGACCTTGGATTCACCAAAACTGCTTGATTAAGTGAAATTTGAGAATTTTGAAGAATATGGGCAACAAGGCACGGTTACACTGAATGGAACTCGATTGCATAGAGCAAACTGGGGCAACACTACTCGGTTGCACCAAGTAAACATTTAGCAACTGAAAATCTGGACAGCAGGAATCAGATGTACCGAGTCTGACTTAGTGCAACTGAGTAACTCTATTAAGCAATATTTTGCACGTTCGGATTTTGACAATTTTAGTGCATTGACTTCAAAATTTCATATATATTTTTCTAAAACTTTTAATTAAAGTGATTCAAAATCCATATTGAAGATTAATAAGTGGGTTTCATAGAAAAATAAATAAAAAATAAAAAATACAATAAAAATATGTTAATTTTGTAGATTTTTGAAAATCATGCCGAAATCATTGGTTTCAGGGAGCCAATACTCCCAGAATTTTTAGAATTTTTATGGAATCAAAATGAGATGAAATTTGGTGGGGATAACTTATACTTAATTACAAACTAATATAAATTTTTTAAAAATAATTAGGTTACTAAAAGTATTAAAAACATTATAAGAAATAAACCTATTGAAACTGGCAAATTTCTGTAACTTCATGTAGTCGATGGACCGTCCATATCTTTTCCATCTTAGAGTTTTTATATTTAGTTTCTTCTTAGGAATTGCTTCTAATCATACTAGGAATCAATCTATATGATTAAATTAATATGTTATATTTTTAGTACATTTTACAAATTTGAGTAGTTTCTAGTATAATTGAATTAGGGTTCTCGATTAGGATGATTAGGGTCGAATCACCATTTTCGCTAATTGTAAATAGGCCACACTATGAATTTGGCTAATCCAAACCCCAATCATCATGCATGAGAAATCTCGCTGCTTCAATTCATCCCGAAAATGCTCAGATTCACCGGATTAGATACATATAACACATTAGTGGGCCGCTAGGCTTAAAACTATAGGATAACGACTATCTTACTGGGCTTGACATCCATCGTGGATGTCAATCCGAGATAGTGTCTAGAGCTGCTTAACTTGGGTTGAAAGCTGGGTACATGGGATGTGCAAATGGCTTACGTAAAAATATGAAATTTAAGTGAATTGGGCTCTCTGCTTTTTCACAAAGTTGTGGCTTTCGGACCGTTAGATTGTGACCAAATTTAAGAAAATAACTTAGATTAATGTCCTACATAAATCCTTATAGTCACAGACTCGATTGACGCTTGGTGATTGTTGATCTGGGTTAGGGCCTTTCCGGTTGATCGACATGTCCGATCATCAAATGGTTGTGTCCAAACAAAGATCGCCTAGTGGGACACCTATCCCATGGCTTAGATTAAGCCGTACACCTCCCAATGTGTCCCATTGGTTGGAAACAAACTCGTTCAGGGTAAGTATAATGAATAAAGAGCCATTGTGGCCATTTTCATCAATTTTGACTTTATAAAAGAACCTCATTTGCACACCCCCTTCTCTCATACGAATTTTTCCAAAGATGATAAGAGAGAGAAAGAGAAGAAGAGAGAAATGGGAGAAATTGTGGGGCCCAGTGCCAGATCACACCATCTAATCCCCGTACTCATCGGATTTGTGCAAGACCTCATCTCTAATCTCGGTCTCATGTCTTCCACAGATGAAATCTGAAGATTTTAGGTTGGATTCTCCACTCCCTTGCTAGGTAAGAGGTTTCCTACTTGTCTTTCCATCTCTTTCTTTCATTTTGAGCCATTAGGATTAGGAACCCCCTTTTATTTCCATTAATTCTCACAAACTCTAATGTTAGGGTTTTAAGTCACAATTATTGATTCGAGTGATCCATACTTTTGTGAGAGTCGTAATCGAGCTCAACACAGTTAGGATTTCAGTTGTGCTCCGATTCCAGTCCTGATTCATCGAACCGAGTTAATGGATCAATCAAATGCAGTTAGTTATGCTATAATTCATTGTTTAATATTTAATTATGACTAAATCCGTGTTATTAATGATAGTCTTGTACTTTAATTTAGGTTTGGAGCGTTTGTCCTAAATTTCCTATGTTAGGGCTATATCTGAGTTAAGGATTTTGACTCTAAGGTGAAGATCTATCCCCAAGCTTTTACTTAGAATTTTATAATAATTGAATACATTTATTTACTATTTGATTGATAAAATGCCTGAAGAAATGCTTGAACGATATGAAACTCTTAATATTAGAATTCGATGTTGAATGCCTACAAATGCTAATATGATTGAATTGTGTTGTTGCGATAGATCGAGCTTCGCAAATTATCTAAATATGTGAATAACCCGCTTTAGGGAGGTTATCCCAGGCTTATACAGCCGACTGGAGTTGAACATGGACGATCAACAATAGTTGGAGGTACATGGGATACTTTGCACCCAATGCCGGTTTGCCCGCGGTCCTTTATAGTCAATCGCATCAGTCTAATGCAAGCTCGATCATTTTTGTGCTTGCTGATTTTATAATATTTAATAAAATCATGGATACCACAATTACCATTGATTTATTTTACTCATAACCATTAGTGTATTACAATCCCCAAAGATTCATGAGCTGTCAGCATATGCTGGGGTGACGAAAGTGACCATTGAGTACTGATAGAGGTGATAGTATGTTGTTCGAATGGCCCCCGTCAAATTACCCGACCGATGATTTCGTGCCAGAGTACCGTTCGAATGACCGGGCGTGAATGAAATTGGGTGACGAGCCCTTTCTTTTGGATTGATTTAGTTTTGAATGATAAGCTCACATATATGAATTAATGGTTTATACTTGGTATTGGGTGACAACTCGTGCCTTGTTGATGTCTTAATTTGGATCAAAGGACAGTGGTTTGGAGTCGCTACGTGCCACAACGAGCCACGTGATCCAGATAATGACTTGTGATATAATGGCGTTTTTTTTTCTTCGCCAACCTGCTGTATAAACTGGGACTAATAATACTTAGCTAATCATGCATATCCTAGGATAATTTGCGATTTGGCATTGGAGTTGCTTGTGAGGGAGTGTTGACATTTGTGAAATAGGCGTGAAAGTCTCCTATGAGGGAGTGTTGGATTGTGAGGAGCATGCATCATTTCATCATAACATTAATATACTTACCAACTAGATTAGGAAACTGTTTGTTTCTATGCCATCATTACTTGTATTTAGATGCATCACAACAAAAACCTAAATAAACTGGTAATAATTACAACTGTACTTATCTTCAGATGATGATTTGAAGTAGCAGTCGAGGCTTAAAGTAGTGATCTTCTTTCTTGAGTGTTGATGAGGCAATATATGTTCAACCAGAACGAATATATGGATCTAATGTATTTCAAGGAATATAAACCCTAATTATTGTAATTTCAATTCTCTATTTCTCAAGTGGAGTATGTATTACTCTCTAATTGCATTTAATCATCAACTTGAGAAAGGGTATTAAATAATCTAAATAAAAATAATAATTACCACACAGATAGCTTTGGGAAGACAATAGTATCTCTCTAACTTGCAGAAGGTTTTTCTCTGAATTTCATTATAGAATAAAATGAGAGAATGTACATATTTATAGCAAAATGATTTGGAAATTCGGTTAGCCTAAAAATCGGTTCGGTTGGCTAGATTCTGACGATTCCATTCCAACGGCTATCGAATTGCGCTAGATAAGATTTATTTAAAATTTGGCTAGCCCGGGCCAAAATTCGGCTGACCAAATCTTCAATTTGGCTAGTCGAATCTCTTTGAAAATTTGAAAATGGATTGCTAGAATTTGATATGAAACTGCTTCGGGCTGGCCGAATCCAAAGTTAGGCTGGCTGAATATGTAACAGATTTTTCAAAAATATGAATATGAAATCTTGGCCAAAACTAAAGTTGGGTTAACCGAAGTAAGTTAGGTATGCTGAACCTAAAGTTGGGCTAATCGAACTTCAGTGAACTTACACTATGATTTAAGCATTTTAACCAATTTTCAAAAGGACCTAACCTAAGGTCTTTCTAGGGTCATTCCACCTGGTGGTTGGCCTATATAGAGATCTTAATCTTGGAAACATGCGACGTCTTTATGTCTTGAGGTGTTGAGCCGATCTTAATGAGGTGTCGTAGAAGACTTAAGTGTACTTGAGATCTGACTGGTGTCTTTGTCTACAAATTTTGACAACGTTATGTGTGCTATAAATATAAGCACTTACAACATGTGGAGCCTTTTTAGCAAATGACATGTGGGATGGTGACATATCAATTGTTTTAGGTATATACAGACGTAGATTAGCTATTAGTAGCAAGTCTCGATATTGAAGTGACTTATGTACCATATGTCAGCTCCACCATGATGTAGGTGTTGTATCCACACCATCCATCCATTTGGAGAGATCGTTTTAGGGCAATAACCAAGGAATGAGGAGGATCAAAGTTCAAGTAGACATCACTACAGAAAACAATGAGAACAGTGACGCCCACTGTTAAAATTTTTCTTAAGCCCACCATGATGTTTATTTGAGATCCAACCTGTTTATAAGTTAACAAAGACATGGAATAGAGGAAAACAAAAATATCGCTTGATCGAAAACTTCTGTGGCCCAAAGAAGTTTTTAATGGTAGGCGTTCAATCCTTACCACTTTTCATGGTGAGGTTCACATGAGGTTTGGATATGCCTCATTGTTTTGTCTCATGCACTAAAATGATCTCTCGAAATGGATGGACAGTGTGGATACGATGTATACATCATGCTGGGGGCCACAGAATGTAGTGACATCACTTCCGTAGCGAGACTCGCTATGTCAGGTTCAATAGCTATTCCGTGTTCGGTAAATAGAGGTGTACACGAGTCAAGTTAGCTCAGTCTACTTGCCTGACTTGACTCGTAAAAGCTCAACTAGCCTCGGCTCGAAATAGGATTCGGATTGGTTTTTGGAGCTTGAAAAAATTTCGAGCCCTGAGCTCAAGTCGACTCGGATTGAATCTCAACTCGAATCGACTCAGATCGAATCAGCTCAGTGACTCGTTTATTTGGATATTGATGTTGCTGGCCGAGTGTTTGATTAAATGACTCAACGAAGTGTTGTTTCAGGTGCATACATTATCCGCAGTATCGTCTGGTTGCTAGGAAGGAATGGATACGCAACAAATCACTACAAAAAAAAACTTTGCCCGCCAAGTATTTGATGAAATACTTGTAAACTGCCATTACTGTTTTGCATTCCATGAGAAATTGAAGATGCACTCTATATGTTTGAGAAAATGTCGAACATGATCAAACTCAGCTCGAACTGGCTTGAGCTGCTGACCAATCGACCAAGCCGAGTGGGCTGGGCTAGTCAGGCTCTAGAACCGAGCCCAGCTGTGCCAAGGTTGACTTGGTTCAACTCGTGTACAGCTCTACCTGTAAATACTTGGACACAGGGACGAATCATTAATGTCTCATGCTTCGAAAATTATATGGATTTTAATATATTACTGCCTCGTTTATTTGATAATTATATTCAACTTAAGTACGCTTTTCTTAGTGATTTTTTTAAATGACAAAGAACATTATTATTCCTGTACTTGAGAAAATGACCCCACTACACACCCCACATGTGTTTGCTGACCTGCTTGTCCAACAGAGTCGCCCTACTCGTGACATGGGACACGCCATAAATCACGCCTTTCCAACCGTTAATTGTATTTGGAGGCTTCTGGGCGTTTTCCACCTTTTTCAACATTTTCAGCTCATTTTAGGGCATATCACTCCAAAAGTTAGGCAGCTCCAATTCTCAGGTGGACCACACCATGAAATGAGATGAACATTATGGATGAAATACTACATTATGGTTTGGTTGACCTTATCAAAGGGTTGGATGCAAGGGATATATTACAGTGAACATTACCGTAGGCCCTAGGAAGTTTTATTGGAGGGCATTCCCTCACCATTATTTCCTGTGGTGTGGTCCACCTGAGATTTGGATTTACTTAATTTTTAGGAACACGTCCTAAACTGGAATAGAGAAATGGATAAATAGCGTGGATATATAATACATCATTAAGGTAGGCCCCATGGTAAGGGTAATACCTAATCCTCTTCCTCCCGTTGCTGGGCCAGACGCGGTTTGGGTGTTACCCTATACCCTCCCGAGCTTGGGTAGGCTCTGACGGGCCACCATGATGTACCACACAATCCATCCATTTTTCCATATCATTTTAAGTTGGGAGGCAGAAACGTGGACATATCCAAAGCTCAAGTGGACCACACAATGAGAATTATTGGTGAAAACTTATTGAAGAACACAAGTTTTAAATCAAGCTAACATCTTTGTTTTCCCTTCATCCAGGTCTATATGACCTTATGAACAGTTTGGATGGCAAATAAATATCACGGTGGGCCTTAGGAAGGTTTCAACTATGGGCGTCATTAGAATCACTGCTTACCGTGGTGTGGTCTACTTAGTCCATCGATTTCTCTCAATTTTGAGATCAAAATCTAAAATAATATAGCAAAATAGATGAACGGTATGGATAAAATTCATACATCACAGTAGCCCCTCAGAGTCCCAACCTGTATCGGGTTCAGTACATGCAAGGGCAGTACCCAATCTACTTCCTAATGGGCCCGGTAACTTTCATCCATTGCGGGTCTCTTCCTCTATCTTTGACAGTGTCACTCAGCTGACTTAAATCCCATCACATCCTGACTTAAATCCTGCAACATTCCAACACCTCTGAGCTATTTAGTGGTGGGTCGCCGTACAACAGGTTAAGGTGAATACATGTATAGGGACGTATCATGAATGGTTTATGCTTTAAAAATTATATGGATATATTACTGCCTCATTAATTTAATATTTATATCGCGTTTAAGTGAGCTATTCTCCCATAAATGATTAAATTCCTCTTTTTTATTCAGTGACAAGGAAAACATTAATATTTTTGTACTTTTCAAAACGACCCTTGTACATATGCAGTGTGTGCATTCGGTCCTGCTCGTGACATGGGACACCCCATAAATCACGCCTTTCCAACCTTTATGTGGGCCATTAAGTGCATTTGGAGTTTTCTGGGGTGTTCTTCCACCTTGTTTTCTATGGTATGCCCCACTCCATGATAGGATCAACTTGGTTTGCTTGGGGTGGTTTCTGACATGTAACAAGGTGGGCCCCATAGGTAACAGTTGTAGAATAACCTTCATTTTACAACATCGGCCTATCACGTTTGTTCTGAGCCCTTCACTAGTGGGTCCCATATTTTGCACTAACAGCAAACGTGGAGTAATTGGATCTTTTAAAATCATGCTGTCATCAAATGTCATGTACTGTATTTTTCTTCTTCTTCTTCTACTTCAAAAAAAAAAAGAAGAAAAAAAAAGAAGAAGCTTGCCACTCACAAATGACAATGCACCTTGTGTGATAGAGATCCAAGCCATTCGTTAGGCTACTCCCATCTTCTAAGACTTCTTGGCCCAATGCCATCGAGCAGACATCGATGCCATCAAGGTTCAATGTCATTATAAAAATTTTGAAAATTTTACAATTGGTCGCTGGACACTTTAGGTATCATGCTTGATGCCATAAAAAAATGCCATTGACGAGCTGTCGATGACATCGAAATCCCATCGAAGTGTCATCAAGAAAATCTGAAAAATACATGTTTAGTCATTAGAACGTTTTGGTATTTTGTTCAATAACATCAAAGGGGTTTGATGCAATCGATGTAACATTAAAGGTGTCATCGAACGATCACACAAAAATTACACAAAGTTGCATAAGTGCAGATTTTGTCTCCTATTTTGATTTTGATTCACCTAGAGGCTATATATATGGATGTAAACAGAAATAGAGGCTATCGAGAGCTTTCTAATTTGTTCCAAGGGTTTCAAGGATATAACTTAGGTGATTAGAGGCTTGTTCAAATTGGGTAATCTCTATCTCTTATAATTTTATACTTTCATAGTGCGTATCTGTCGTTTTGTGCCATGGATTTTTTCCGTAAGGGTTTTTTCACGTTAAATTCAGAGTGTTTATGATTGGACTTGATTGTGTGATTGAAATACTTTGCTTAATTCATCTTTGTATGCTTCCACAGTCCCCCAACAATATTTACATCATACTATTGCTGGTTAAACCAGTTTGCAAGATAGTTACAATGAATCCACCTTTAGGATATAATAAACCTCATTTTTTAATCAGAGAAATGTGAGGTTCGACCTACAAAACTGAAAAACTGCAACCCCCACACACTTTTGCAATGTACACACCTGGCTTCCTTATTTTGTTTGCAGTTTACCTCCTAAAATTTCTCAAACTTTTCAAAACTACTTAAAAGAATTTTACTCTTGGCAAAAAAGATGGAGAGAAGAGATTGCTAAAGATGACTGTCATTCCAAATGACCTCAGGATGAAACAACACATCACTTTTCATATTTTTCATACATTTTTAAAGCGGTGTTCTTTCATTAATGGTATCCTTCCACTATTATTTGAAATCAAAGGATGCTCCATTTACCAAGAGACACTAAGATTCATAATCGAATGATCACTAACAATTATTAAAAGTTAGGACCCTCTCTCTCTCTCTCTCTCTCTCTCTCTCTCTCTCTCTCTCTCTCTTCTTTTATTTATGAAAAATCCAACAGTTTTTTTTTTTCATTTCTTTTACTTTTGAAAAACCCTAACAATCTTCCATTAATTTTCGAAATAAAGAAGTTATGGCATATAAGGAAGATATGTGCATTGGAGAAGGTGGCTTGTGCACTTGAACCTTCACTTAGTGTAGACAAATCGAAGTTACATTAAAATCCTTAGTTCATAGTCTTGAACTAAGTATTCTAAGCGATACAACTGAACATATAACATGTATATTTTCATTGTCATATGTTCTAAAATTTGTAATATATTAGTAACCTTATGTTCAGTCCAGAATTTATGAGTTCATGAGAATATGTATAACTCTAGAACATCAGGAAGCAGCCCCACTTCTAATACTTATATAAGTGAGTCCTTATGAATGCCATTATAATAATACCACTTGTCAAAGTACTCATTATGATTAAAAAAAAAAAACTCATTCTCCTTTTAGTTATTACAGGTACCCAATATTATATGTACATCCAAGAATGAGACAGATTACAAAATGTACAATATTTCTTCAATTACTTCCTATGAGATAAATTTCCCATTAAACTTATTAATTTAGGTTGGGTTTCTTTCATCTAGTATATGTGAAATTGGTTTAAGTTTCATTCCTCTTATTATTCTACTAACAACATCCATTGCCAATCCTTGGTGAATGGGTTTACAAGATTTTAGTTGAACAACACATTTTATATCACTATAATGCCATCACAAAATAGTTATCATGTAAAACTATGCCTTGTACTGATAAGTTTGAATTTTCCATTATAAGTCTTGTTATATGCCTCTGACAATGCCGTTTTACTGTTACAGTAGCGAGAGATATATGGCAAAGGCCCTACCAATAATGATATTTCTAATAATAAGTTTTGCAACCATTCTGCCTCTTTACTAGCCCCCAAAGTTGTGAATTATACAAGTTTATTTCTTTGACTGCAAGAAATGATGACTCTTTCAAGTGTAAAAAACCTATTCATTAGTAGACTCACATTTATTATACCTTTCAAGCACTTTAGAAAAGTGCAAGCTATAGTTAATTATTTTCTTCATTGTTCTAAGGACTCTAGAAATAATAGTCCAATAATACGAATTTGGATTAATGATAAACCCACCCAATTTACCAACTGTAAAAGTAAATCATGTCAAGTAGATATCATGATATATATACATAAGACTAGAAATTACATTGGAATACTTTAATTGAGATATATTATGGCCATCATTTCTATCTAATTTAATGTTAGAATAAAAGAGAGTAGAAAAAAGATTTCTATCATACCGATAAAACTTTCTAAGTATCTTTTCAATATAAGAAGTATTTTGATAGCATGAAAATGATGGTAGTTGGTGTTAATCGATGGTAAAAGAAAAAACATACGTGTTTGGGATATCGTACAACGGTGGTAAACTGATTTCTTTTACCATCAATTCATCTGTTTTGAAATTCTTGGGTTGAGGCGTGATTTCAAGCCCCATCACCACTAATTACCATCGATGACTCAATATGGAAATGAAATAAAATTTACTTCAAGAATTGGTGGGCGCTATCGTGATGTTTACCCTTAGTGCCTAAAAGCCCTATCATGATGTTTACCCTTAGAGCCTAAAAATTAGCTTGGTTTGTGATTTAGTGGCCCATATGAAGGGAAATGACTTAAGAGAAGGGCGCTCACCCTTACTTTTTCAAGGCCTAGTATGATGATTATATGAAATTCACTACATCCATTAGATGTAAAGCTAAAGTTTAGGTCGTGAGACTGTAAGACCCGTATCCTAGTCCGTACTGTTCCGTCGACTCCCACGATCCTTTCCGTCAAATTTCGACAACCTGTGACAGATAGTCGACGTTTGCGCGTGACCCTAAGTCATATCCTGTAGAATTGAGTCGGTTTAATCCGAGACTTGTACCATTGCGATCGCACCGTCGCCGTGGTTCTAACGCCACGACTCAATCATCGATTCGATACCCAAGCCAGAAGATGTGGGCCAGTGTTTATTTCAAAGAAAACGCCGCGCGTTTGCAATCTCAAGAGAATCTTTACATCATGTCCCATCAATCAATCAATCAATCAATCAATCCATCACCTTTCACCCCATCCCCAAGCAACCACCAAGTCAACTCTCTCTCACCCTCTCTCTTACACACGCATATATGTCAAGTACACCATCACCTCACCCATCACTCACATCCATCACTCTCTCCTTACATTCTCTCTCTCTCTCTCTCTCTCTCTCTCTCTCTCTCTCTCTCTTTCTCTACACAATTTTCAAGCAACCAAAGAGAGAAAAAAAGTGGACGTCCAAGCCATCCCAAGTGAGAAAAAAAGTGATTTTGGTGGCCCACCCTTTCATCCCAAAAATTCATCATCCTAGCCCTCCATCTCTCATCACCCTCCATCAAAGTGAAGCACAAGGTGACCGGCGTTCCAACGGACCGAGAAGATCAATCGGTGGGTGCTCTATTAGGCCTAGATTTCCTTTTTTTGATGAAGGGCCAAGTGAGGCCTACCGATTGATGGTATGGATCTCACTTTGGACCCTAGGAGTGGCCGATGGCCCACCTTGATGCTCATGATCATTCCATGATGGGGTCATTCTTCATTGACCCCATCATGAGGTTTATTTTCTTGCATAAATAGGGTCATCTAGACCTTTCATTTTGGTGGAGAAAGGATCTTCACCGTTGATTTTCAATTTGATGGGTCCACGTGTAATGGGACCCACTTGATGTATGATTGAATGCAAGGGAGGGCCCATAGTGTCAAGGTCCCTCCATCACACGTGTCTCGATCTCTCTCTTTCTCTCTCTCCCTCTTTTTTTTGTGTGATGAAATGGCCATGTGGCCCACCCGGATGGACCCCACCATGAAGTATGTATTGGATTCAATCCATTTGTAGGTGGGGCCCACTTTATATGTGTGTATGTTCCACACCATTCAGCCATGTGGTGGCCCACCTGAGCAGGGCCCACCTTGAACATTCGTGTGAACCAAGACGTCTAGTGTCCAGGGACGCTGGACGTCAAAACAAATATAAGCTTGGTTTCAAGCTTATTGGGTGGGCCACTTGTGTAGGCCCCACCATAATGTATGTATTCAATCCACGCCGTCCATTTCATTCCTCAGCTCGTTTTAGGCGTTGAGACGAAAAATGAAGTCCATCCGATCTTCTAGCGGGCCATAGTACACGAAACAGTGGGTTCTACCGTCGAAAAATCATCCTACTGTTTCTATACATCGAAAAATATCCGATATTGGGCTTGTTTGGCTTGTCTCGAGCTATGGGAACCAGTGGGTGGGGTGGATTCGCCTGATGCTGGCCCCACATGTGAAAAACCTCAGAAAAATAGATTTTTCCTAAAAAAAAATAAATAAATAGACAGCAGACGCTGCTATTGCCAGAGGCATAGGCAGTGCCTACAGCGTGGAGGCGGGCGGCCGTGTAGGCAGGGACCCATGGCTCCATCTGTGGGCCCCACCATGATGTATATTTGTCATCCAACCCGTTCATATGGTGGGACACTTCCAGCAGTGGGCTCACCCCAAAAATCAGCCGTATACTCGGCTCAGGTGGCCCATATTAGAGGAAACAGTGGGATTGAACGTCTACCTTTGAAAACCTTTTCTGGGCCACAGAAGTTTTGGATTAAGATGAAATTTGTTTTTCCCTTTCAGCCAGGTACGTGTGACCTTATCAATGGATTGGATGACATATAGACATGATGGTGGGCCCCACATGGGACCCACAGTGATGTATGTGTTTGTCTCCCACCGTCAGGCGGACGGTGGAGCCCACTATGATGTATGTGTTTTCTTTATACCAACCAGGCGGACGGTGGAAACCCCCCCAGCACGTGTGCATTTTATTCATGCTGTCTATCTATATGGGGTCCACCATGATGCATGGGTTGCATCCAAACCGTCAATCCATTTTCCAAGCTCATTTTTGGGCATGAGCTAAAGAATGAGTCAGATCCATCCACCTATGGGATCCATCATGATGCATGTGTTACATCCAAGCCTCCCAACGATTTGGAAAGCTCATTTTTGGGCATGAGCTGAAGAATGAGGCAGATCTAGGATCAAGTGGACCACATAGCAAATAGTAGTGGGGATTGAGTCCCTGCCATTGAAATCCTTTGTTGTCACAAAAGTTTGGATTATTAGGAAATGTGTTTTCCTCTTAATCTAGGTCTGAGTGACCTTATAACCAGATTGGTTAGAAAATAAATGTTATGGTGGGCTTTGGGAACTTTAATGGTGGAAAAATCACTATCTCCACTTATATTTGGGTGTGGCCCATTTAGTATGCATGGGGCCCAATTGGTGTGGTCCATTTGAGATACATAAAGCCCATGTGATTAGGCCCATTTTGATGTATTCTAAGGCCCATGGGTGATGGCCCATTGCAATGTACATAAGACCCATTGGTGAGACCCATTAATGCGGCCCATTTGATGAATGTAAGGCCCATGTGATACGACCCATTTGATGTATCTAAGACCCATGGGTCGAGGCCCAATGGGTTCCTTAGGGTCCATTGCAATGCATGATTTCTCCATGGTTTGTGGTAGGCTATGCCTTGGGAGCAATATTGGTTTGACGTCCACATTGCAAGTATAATGTTGGTTAAATGTCCGCATTACGACTCTCCCTAGGGCCCATTGATAGGCCGTACTTATTATGTGTAGGCCATCTAGGCCCGTCTACGTTATAAGGATAATTCATCACTTTATAACATGCTTAGTATAGCTCCATGATACATGCCCATACGCATTATATGTATGCTTGATATGAAGAATATTTGATCAGAGCATAAGCCGTTGGCTGAGGCATTTACGGGACTCCTTATGAGACGGAGTGCCCCCATATAAGTGCGTGGTACGTGTAGGATTGCCACATAATTTGACGATGTGACTCATGTATTTTGCATATGGGTGAATTGATCACTGCATGCCCTACAACATCAGGGCCGTGACCTCCACAGGCACATCGCGGATGGTTGTTTCGGATATCGAAAATATTGGCTCTAGCATTGTGGGCACTTAGGATGTCCTTGGGTGAAAATCTTAGAACCTTTTTGTTACCAGGAGATGCTCCAACATCTAGACCGAGTGGATACACGAGCGCCCGAGTGCCGAATACCAGTAGGCCGCGTCTCCCACTGTGTTATGGTCGGTTGGAAGGGGGTATGGCCTTATCCACCTGAGTGAGGGGGCTATAAGCTAGGCTGAGTTTTACCAGCTCGCAAATGAGTTTGCTATTGATGAGCCAGTTAGGTATCGGTAAACTACTAGTCAGGCAGATAGTGTGGTCTCTTTCACTTGACTATGCAGCTAGGGAGGAGGCAGTTAGTGTGAGGTGTATTAGAGCCCGGTGATATCCAGAGAGAAACGTACTGATATGTGTACTTGATGAGGACTGACATGCTTGCTTTGCATCTCGCATATGACATTTGGCTACATAGGCCTCGCATCGCATGGCCTTGGTATGACCGATAGTATTCATGCCTTGCATCACATTGTTTTGGTATAGCTGATTGCATTCGTGGACTTACCCGTATATTTTCACATTACTCTGATATTGTACACTTGGCGCTTGCCTTGTGCACACACTTACACCACCCTTTAAGCTTTTGTAAGCTTATGCACGATCGTTGCGTGCAGGTGTCGTTGGACAGTAGCAGTGCTGAGGAAGGAGTGTGCATCTGATCATTTTGGAGCTTTTTGATTACCCTGTATTTTTCTTTCCGCATTGTACTTAAAGTTTCTGATATAGTGGATATATGGTGATGTTATTTTGTGACTTGGTTATGCTTGTGGTTATGCTCCATTACAAAAAAAATTCATACTGAAAATCCTCCTTATAGGATCCAAGGATCGGAATCTGGCATGTGAGTGCCGAGATCTTAGAATGGGACACTACGGAGGCTGTTGGTGCCAAATTCGACGATCGAGAATTTTGTGAGCCCGTTTTTCGAGTTTGGGGCGTCATAGAAGTTGGTATTAGAGCATAACTTGGGAATACCTAAGGATCACATCACATATCTTCTATAAACTTAGAATGAATAGGTTCCGAGTCTGAATAACTTAGTGATTTTATTTCGACATAGACCCTTAACGTTTATGCCTTCGAGAATTCTCAAGGCTGATAGGCCCTTGTTCCTTCCTATAGGACGTGATAGCTAGAAGGTCAACCCGAGCGAATCCCTCTTCACCACCTGCAACTCCCGCTCCACCGCCTGCGACTCCCGCTCCACCACTGGATATTCTTGCTTTCCAGCCTGTGGATGCCACTCCTTTACCTGAGACCAGTGCGGATCCGATCGTACCTGTGAGTGCCACCCAGGTGCAGCAGATGCTTCAGGCGATGACCGCTATTCTTCAAGGGCAGAGCAGGCGTCCCACTGTGCAGGAGCATGCGAGCGCCCTTCTCAAGGACTTCTGACAGCACGATCCTCCGCATTTCCAGGGCGAGCCTGACCCTACTGCAGGAGAGATATGGTGCTCCGAGGTGGAGAAGATATTTGACACCATGAGATGTAGACCCAACAGCGAGTCCCCTTAGTTGTATTCCTTCTCCAGGGTGAGGCTCAGCATTGGTGGGCATCTGTCGCCTGATCGGTAGTGGCTGATTTTGAGTGGACCTGGGAGGACTTTGTAGACCGGTTCGACAGGAAGTTCTTTTCTGAGCATGTGCGACAGCATCGTGCATTAGAGTTTAAGACTTTAGTTCAGGGAGACATGACAGTGTCCCAATATGAGGTATGTTTCATCACGCTGTCTTCGCGACCTACCTTGTTGATGATGAGGGGCGGAAGGCCCGCCGTTTTGAGAACGGTTTGCATCCTACCCTCAGGAGTCGTGTGATCGGACACATGCTTCCGACATTAAGTAGATCGTGGAGAGGGCATAGATTTATAAGTCAGATTGGGCCAGTTTGCAGAGAGCCCGTGACCAGAGAGGAGATCAGAAGAGGAAGACACCCTATGGTAGTTCCCATCAGCAGCAGTATCATTCATAGCAGCTACGCATGACCCGCCCAGCGTTTCGAGCATCAGTGGCACCCCCAGCACCACCTTCGGGACCATTCGCAGGTACTTGCTTTGGGTGTGGTAGGACAGGACATCGCGTGCACGAGTGTCCCCATCCACAGCGGCAGCAGCCGATGACACCGCATCAGCCTCCACGACAGCCACCATAGCAGCAGCAGCGACCACAACACTAGCCTCCAGGGCTTCCCCCATAGCAGCAGAGGCAGCAGATCAGGCCGCCACAGCGGCAGCAGCATCAGTAGAGACCTCAGAGGGGACCTGCACCTCCCCATCAGGCCCAGGGCAGATTTTATGCCTCACATCAGGACCCTCAGTCATCAGGAGAGGTCGTCGAGGGTACTCTCTCTGTTTCTTCATGCATTGCACGTGTATTGTTTGACTCTGGTGCATCGCATTCCTTTGTGGCCGCTGATTTCTGTTGATCAACCGGTTTGTCGATGGAGTCTGCTCGTGAGGGTTTGTCAGTATCGACACCCTTGGGGAAGACTGCAGTATTAGACCGATATTGCTCATCTTGCCCTATTCTGATTGGGGATATCTTCTTGTCTGCCGACTTATTCGTATTGCCGATGTCCAAGTTTGATGTCATCCTGGGCATGGATTGGCTCGCTGAGTACCACGCCATATTACACTGCTCCGCGAGGACAGTCACATTCTGTATACCCGGCGTGTCAGAGTTCCAGTTTGTTGTCGAGCCTAAAGGAGAGTAGCTTGCTTGCTTGTTGTCGTGTGCCGTTGAAGAGCTAACCACTTTATGTATCGACCAGCTACCGGTCGTTTGTGTTTTTCCGATGTGTTCCAGGAGATTCCGGGGTTACTACCTCGTCGGCACACAGAGTTCCAGATTGATCTTGTGCTTGGTACCGCACCTATTTTGAAGGCCCCTTATCGTATGGCACCGTTGGAGTTACGGGAACTGCAGAAGCAGTTGGATGAGTTGCGCGAGTTAGGCTTTATTCGTCCAAGCAGTTCACCGTGAGGAGCACCGGTATTCTTCGTGAAGAAGAAGGATGACTCGTTGAGGCTTTGTGTAGATTACCGTGAGCTCAACAATGTCACGATCAAGAACAAGTACCTATTTTCGAGGATCGATAATTTATTTGATCAGCTGCAGGAGGCGCAGTTCTTTTCAAAAATAGACTTGCGGTCCGATTATCATCAGGTTCAGGTCCAAGATGAGGATATCCCGAAGACAGCCTTCAGGACTCGCTACGGTCATTTTGAGTTCTAGGTCATGTCCTTCGGACTGACCAATGCGCCCGCAGTGTTTATGCAGTTGATGAACGAGGTCTTCCGTCCGTATCTCGACCAGTTTGTTGTGGTGTTCATCGATGACATTCTAATCCATTTGAGGACCCGTGAGGAGCATGGGCGACATCTGAAGATTACATTGCAGACCCTCCATGCACACCAGCTTTACGCGAAGCTGGAGAAGTACGAGTTCTGGCAGGAGGAGGTGAAGTTCCTCGGTCATGTGGTGACGAGGCAGGTTATCGCCATGGACCCCTCGAAGATTGATGCCGTGCGTCAGTGGGGCCAGCCCATGAATGCATCCGAGATCCGCAGTTTTCTTGGTTTGGTGGCTACTACCGACGTTTAATTGAGGGATTTTCTTGCATTGCAGCCCCGTTGTCCAGGTTGACCCAGAAGGGTGTCGAGTTCGTTTGGAGCGACTCTTGTGAGCATACATTTATGGAGCTGAAGAACCGTCTCACATTCGCTCCTGTCCTCATTATTCCCTCTGGGACTGATGGATTTGTTGTATTTACCGATGCCTCGCGAGTTGGGTTGGGCGCTGTCCTGATGCAGTACCAAAAACTGGTGGCTTATGCATCTCGTTAGCTCAAAGTCCATGAGCTGAACTACCCTACGCATGATTTGGAGCTGGCAGCAGTGGTCTTCGCACTGAAGGTGTGGAGGCACTATCTTTATGGGGTGAGGTTCGAGCTCTTCTCCGACCACAAGAGCTTGAAGTATTTGTTCTCTCAGTCCGAGCTGAACATGAGGTAGAGGCGTTAGATGGAGCTCCTGAAGGACTATGATTTTGATCTCCAGTACTACCCGGGAAAGGCAAATGTGGTGGCGGATGCCCTCAGTTGTCAGCCACGACGCCTGATGGCGCACATGATGATTCAGGAGTGGAGGATGCTCGCGGATATAGTAGAGTATGACTTTGAGTTTGGTTTGCAGTCATCTATCATTCAGCTATCGACCTTATTGATTCAACCCTCTCTTGTCACAAGGGTGATCGAGGCTCAGCAGACAGACGAGTCGTTATAGGATTACCGAGTAGAGGCAACATCTGAGAGTTAGACAAATTGGCAGATTGGTTCTGATGGTGGACTTTGCTTTAGAGGCTGATTATGTGTCCCAGATATTCTTGAGTTGCGTTGAGATCTTATGACCGAGGCACACCGATCGCGGTTCTCTATCCACCCTGGCTCGACGGAGATGTATCGCGATATGAGGCGTCAGTATTTTTGGACGGGGATGAAGCACCAAATAGCCAGTTTTGTGGCCGAGTGTGACACGTGATAGCGTGTCAAGGCCGATCATCAGAGACCCCCTGGTCTATTACAGCCGTTGAGCGTCCCGATGTGGAAGTGGGAGCACATATCTACCGATTCACTACCAAAAAAATGGCCAAAGGCTACGGACAATGAGAGTTATTTGCTACGGATATAAACCGTAGCTATTTTGCTACGGTTTTAATCTGTAGCTAAGCCTACTCAAGTTTTACTGTACCCTAAGAGCTTCCATAGGCCTGCCGCAACATGCATGTTTTATCTAAGCCGTCCATCCATTTGGACAGCTCATTTTAAGGCATGAGCCCAAAAAAGGAGGTAGATCGAAGGGTCAAGTGGACCACACCGTTGGAAATAGTCGATATTAAGTCGCCACCATTTATATTTGTGTGATCCACGTGGTCCTTCGATCTGCCTCCTTTTTTTTTGTATCACGCATATAATTAGATTCTAAAATGAATGAATGGATTGGATAAACCATATACATCATGGTGGGCCCCACGAGCCCATGATAGGATCGTCCATGCAATGGCGGTCCCCAATTTCTTTTAGTAAAAGAGACCTCTGCACACGCCCGCCCTCATTTTCCCTCTCCCTCTCCCTCTTGCCACTTTCCCTCTCGCCCTCACCTTCCCTCTCTCGCACTCCCTTGCCTTCGCTCGCCCTCGCCCTTCCCCACCCCCCTCTCTCTCTCTCTCAGCGCATCGTCTCCAGCATCATCTCCAGATCTGGTGCGGTCTCCCGGCGCATCGTCTCCAATACCATCTCTAGATCTGGTGCGGCCAGCAGCCCCCACCCTTCACCTCTTCCCTAACCAGGTACTCATTTCTCTCAAATGGAGATTTGGGGTTTTTATTTCTAGATTTGCAAATCTGCATATTATCATATTTTACAATATTGGAATTAGGGCTTTCCTAAAATCTGTAATGGGAAAAGGATTTGGGCTTTCGTAAAAATCACTTTTATGATTTATTTTTCTGAATCTGTAATGGGAAAAGGATCATCTTTTCCTTTCATTTCGTGTGTGGAATTTTTTTTTTTAATTTTTTAAATGATTTTGGGGTCTGATCGTGTTGGGTTTGAGGGTGGGTTCTTTTTAATGTTCGTTTCAACATTTTCTTTCGGGGGTATGATGGGTTTTGTGTTTTGGGGATTTGAGTTCTTGGGTTTATGGTAATTTATGCTTTCTTCAATGGGGGGTTTTGTTTTGGGATTTGATGGTTTTTTGTCCATCTGGATTTGAGTGTTTGGGTATCACATTCCTTTTTCTTTTTTCTTTTTTCCAAGCGTTGATGTTAAAATCTCTTTTATAATTTGGATTTCCCCCTTTGTTTGTGAAATTTTAAGGAATCCTGTTCCTATAATAAATAAATAAATAAATAAAATAAAAATAGAAAGATTTACTCATTCTTCATGGTTATGAAGTATCTGCCCTTATTGTAGCAGTAGTTGAACTTGTTGAACATTGTCTCTTGAAGAAGAATTATAGTCTCCATGTAAAATAAAAAATAAAAAAAAAACAAAAAAAAAATAGAGGCACTCGAGGTACTCTCTCTTTCTCTCTATTTTTCTCTTTTGATGGCCGGCAGCTGCCCTGGCAATGGCAGCCATGTCCGCCACTGTCCATGGCCCCCTACATGTTTGAAGAAATGCTTTAACCAATATTCTCGATTGTGTCACGTACTCTTTCAGAATATGGATTAATTCCACAGATCTCCAGCACATGTTGGCGTCTACCTAGATTCTAACACGTCCCACACCTTCACATCACGGGCTTTCATTGAATCACATGCATTTGAATGCACTGTGACCAATTAACCATGGTTAGTTCAATAGAAAGGAAATGGTGAAATTGTCCTAGTATTTATGATATGAGGGAGTAGCCCTCAAGTTGCAGTTAACTTCCATTTGTATCTGACATGACGGTAATATAATTGAAATTGGGAGACTGGTTCCTTAATATGAATACCAAGGTAATTGCAATTTTGTCACTTCCACTTCAAGAACTAATTATTTCAGTTCACATCATTAGTACATATTGTGCCAGTTCTTAATCATATAACATCTACTGTTCAGATTTGCTGTTAAATTTTAGTAATGGAAGTTCATTTTTTAATGTTCCAGAATATTACAATAAGAACATTATTTAGCAGCTGAATCTAATATTATGCTTGTAATTGTTGCTCCTCATCATTGCAGGTTTTTATATATAGAGATTGGACGTGTAAGACCCGTGTCTCCGGTCAAATTTCGGCAACCTTCGCACCGTATTCGGTGTTTGCGCACGATCCTAAGCCAGGTCCCGCATACCGACGTCGGCTTGATCCGAAAGTTGTATCATAGCGACCGTGTCGTCGCCGCGGTTCCAACGCCGTGACTTGCGCACCAAACCGATACTTAGGCAAGAAGATGCCGATCTGCGTTTATTCTGAAGAAACACCACGCGTTGCGGATTTCGAGGAAATCTCTACAATTAGTCCCATCAATCAACCATAAATGCATCCCATACATCAAGTACATCAACCCATCTCCTCCTTTTTCAAAAAGTTTACCTTCTTTCCACCTCACCACTCCTCTTTTTCCCATTTTCAACATCAACCATACCCCTTTTACAATTTTTCAACCCAAACCATCACCTATCACACCTCACCCATCCATATCACCCCTCTCTCTCTCTCTCTCATTTCTCAAATCTCCAAGCAACTCAAACCTCTCAACGTCCAAGCTTCCTCTCCCTCTCAAGTGTGGCCCACCTTCCATCTTCCATCTACACCCTCTCATCTCTCATCCCCACCATCAAAAGTCCATCAACCTCCATCAAAGTTGAAGCTAAGGAGCATTGGAGTCTAAGAGACCAAGAAGAAGGATGATAAGGTGGGTGATTTGCCATTATTTTAAATTTTAGGGCCCACTTGTTGGTGAGACCCATTTGGATGTATGTGATTTAATCAAGGGGGCCCATAGTGGCGGGGTTCCTCTATCTCACCGTATATCTCTCTCCCTACCCCTCTCTCTCTCTTTCTTTGTAATGGTGTGGATCCCACCAATATGTGTTACATCTACTCCGTCCATCTACATCAGACGGTGTGGCCCACTCTATTACAGGTGATGATCCACACCATCCACTGTTTGGATGGGTCCAATGCATCTTTATATATATATATATGTATATATTTATATGTGTATATTTTATATAATATATATATATATATAATATATAATATAATATGTATTTATATATATATATATAATATAAGATATATTATAAGTATATGCATATATAGTGGTGGGCCATGTCTACGTGAGACCCACCACAATGATGAGAGTTTGTAAATCGTCCAGCATCCCTGGACGCTGGACGTTGCAAACAGTGAAGTAACTGGCATGTGTGTGTACTTTATAAAAAAAAGAGAGAAAGAAGTGGTGGGCCTCTCAGGCAAGCCCCACCTTGATGTATAAGTCAAATCCAAGCCGTCCATTTTGTTCCCCATCTCATTTTAGGCGTTGAGCCGAAAAATGAAGTTGATCCCTTTCCTTGGCGGGCCATACCATAGGAAACAGTATTCCTACCTTCGATTTACTCCCTGATGCTCCTGTATATCAAAAATAACCCAATATTGGACTCTATGGGCTTGTATCAAGCCACAGGGACCCATGGCTGGAGTGGATGTTGCTGATGTGGGCCCCGTCTATGAAAATCCGTAGAAAAACGGTTTTCTTAAAAAAAAAAAAACAAAGGCAAGGGATGCAGCAGCAGCGTCAGCGCTGGCCGCTGACGGACGGACGGACTGGGGCTCACGGCCCCAGCTGTGGGCCCCACTTTGATGCGTTTAGACCATCCACACCATGCATTTGCTGGGTCCCCATGGACCAGCCGTCCAACCCAAAAATCAGCAGTAAACGGAACTCAGGTCGGCCACACCATCTAGAATCATGAGAAGACATGCCAAAAACATATGAAATCACTTGTGGGGCCTACCTGTAGTTTGGATGCTGCTGAATCTTGGTCTAAACCATCAGTCCAGTGGGACCCACATAATGAGTAGACTGGATTTGGGGACCACCTTCCAGTGGACTCCCTGTCCACGTGAATATAATAATAATAATTATAATAATAAAAATATATATATAAATATACATCACCGTGGGCTCCCCTGGCCGTGTAAACAGCTTGGGTGGAGAGTCAACATTGTAGTGCGCCCCAGTCCAGTGGGCCCTACCCCAGGTCCATGAGACCCTTTGAACGGTTGGGTGACAAATAAATATTACAGTGGGCCCTACCTTGGTCCACGTGTTTTATGAACAGTTGGGTAGAAAATAAACATTTTGTTGGGTGGAAAATAAACATTTTGTTGGGTGGAAAATAAACATTATGTTGAGCCTTAGGCTGGGTGGAAAATAAGCATTATGGTGGGCCCCACTTATGTAAGTATTGTAAACCACACCCTCCATTAGTGTGGGCTCCATCAGGATGCATGTGTTTCATTCGACTAACCAACCGTTTTGGAGATAATTTAAGGCCCATTGTGGAGGCCCAGCTTCATGAATTGGTGGTCCTTGTTGAGGCCCACCTTGATTTGTATAAGGCCCATATCATGAGGCCCACTGTGATGTATGCAAGGCCCGTGTGACTAGGCCCATGTTGATGCAATTTTGGCCCGTCATTGAGGCCCACCTTGATATGTATCTGTGATACCCATGTATGAGGCCATTTGATGTATTAGAGGCCCACGGGTCAAGGCCCAACAGGATGTACATAAGGCCCAATGTAGTGTAATTCCACCATGGTATACGTATTGATTTTGTATCGGGCCACGTCTTGGGAGCAATGCTGGTTTGACGTCCACATTGATAATGTTGGTTAAATGTCCGCATTATAACTCTCCTCAAGGCCCACTGATAGGCCCATACTTGTGGTAAGTAGGCCGTCTAGGCCCATCTCCATTATACACAGGGCTCATCTCTTTATACATGTTTAGTATAGATCCATGATTCATGACCATCCGCATCATATGTATGCCTAATGTGAGGAGTGACCGATCATATAAATGCATGGTACACACAGGACTGTTGCATGACTGATAGTATGATTCATACACTTGCATTTGTGTGATTGTAGTTACTATATGCCCTAGCAACATCAGGGCCATAGCCTTCATAGACACATCGTGGATGGCTGGGATGGATACCGAAAATGTTTGGTTCTAGCATACGGGCGCCATAGACGTCCCTGAGTGAAAATCCCTAAACCCGATGGTACCAGAGGATGACTCCAATGTCGAGACCGAGTGGATATATGAGCGCATGAGGGCCGAATACCAGGAGGCCGCGTCTCCCACTGTGTCGTGGTCGGTTGGAAAGGAGTGTGGCCTTACTCGCCCGAGGGTAGGGGGCAATACTAGGCTGAGTTTGACCAGCTCGCGAATGGGTCCGCTATCGACGTACCGGATAGGTATTGGCAGACTATTGGCTAGGCGGATAGTGAGGTTTCTTACGCTCACTTGGACTGTGCGGCTAGGAGAGCGACGGTGCCATTTGGAGTGTATTGAACCCCGGTGATTATCCAGAATGAGAACTGTACTGATACATGATGAGGATTGGCATGCTTGAGTTGCATCTTGCATCGCATGGCTGTGTTATGGCTGATAGCATTCATATCTTGCACCGCATAGCCTTGGTACGGCTGATTGCATTCATGTGCTCATCACCATGATTCCACATCACTCTGACCTTGCATTTTGAGCACGTTTATATTGCGCACACACTTACACCACCCTCTAAGCTTTCTATAAGCTTATGCACGATTGATGCGTGCAGGTGACGCCAGGACGCAGTCGCAGCCATAGTCTCGCTGTAGTTGGAGCGTGCAGCCGAGCTTCTGGAGTTTTGTTTATTTTATTACATTGTATTTTCCCCTTTCAGTCGCATTATACTCAAAAGTTTTTGATCATAGTGGATTTCGTGGTGGTGTTCTTGTGGTTATTATTTGTGGGTTATGCTTTTGTTATGCTCATTATGAATCAGACTGATGATTTGAAATCCTCCTTGTAGTATCACAGGATCGGAACCTGGTGAATGGGTGCCTGGATCCGAAAATGGGGTTTTACGGAGGCTGTCGGCGCCGGATTCGGCGATCGGGAATTTTATGAGCCCGGTTTCCGAGTTCGGGGTGTGACAGGACGTCTTCAGAACATTCACAATAGCCATAGATGCAGTGGATACGAATAATTGCAAGTCGATGATTCTACAAGCTTGTTTTTTCTCTCAGGGACAGATTTTCCTGGCCAAGGAAAATGCAAAATGAGACCGGGCTGGAAATTGCATCTATATATCACACAGATGCCATGTAACTCTTTCCATTTTTTTCTTTAAATTATTATTATGGTGGTCCTGTTAAATCTAGGAAGTTTTCAATTGTTTTCACCACTCATGTCAAGGAGATTTTACTATTGTTTCTTATTAAAGTTGCTTATTTGTTGATATTGTGAGGATGCATCAATGACTTCACCATTGTCATCATTGAGTCATGAGCCCCAACCAAAAGAGAATTTGTTGTCTATACTCAAAGCCCCAGGTTTTATGGGTGAGTGTCCAGAAGTGTCCTTAAAGAATGTAGGCAATTGGAGTTAGTTTTTTTTTACTATCGTAGTGAATTTCATTAGTTATAGGAAGCTCTTTTTTAATGCCTCTGTTTTTCTCTTTCACATCCTAAAAGAATTACTTTCTTGCTTCCTATTTATTGGGTTAGATTAGACGACTACTAGAAAGCCAAACTCCTTTGCCTTGGAGGTACCTACTTTCATGCCTCCTATTTCTTGCATTTGTTACATAGTCACATAAATGCTACCACAAATATTTAAAAATGGCATGTTTCACACATAGTTTTGCAGACACGTTGATGATGGCTCCTTGAAGAACTCATTATCAAGTCATTCTGTCTAGTTCTAGATGTTCTTATAGATACTAATCATTGCATTTTTGTTCAACAGGATGATGATTTAGATGAATCGATTTACACTCCAGGTTTGTTGGTTTGAGCTAATCCCTTTTTTTCTTTTACTTTTCTCCATAATCTTTCAAAAAGGGACAAAATCTTCATAATTCATTAATTCTTTTTTCCATATAGATTGCTGATGTGTTGTTGGGAGCACGTTATCTCAAAATTACAAAAGATTACAGTTCTATTTTTTTTTCCTCCGATGAATTTGTTTTGGAGCAGTTCCATACTTTGTTTCATTTATTTTTCAAAAATAAAAAATACAGTTCATCTAAAAAAATCATGTTTCACAGTTCCATGTTCTGTATCTTGGAAGAGAGCAGTTCCCATAGTTCATAATAGTCACTTCTTGGGCTGCAATGGCCAAGAAGTGAAAATAGAAAACTATGGAGGTTCAGTTATCCAAACCAGTAATATGATGGGTTTCGCTATTGATGACCCACACACTAAAGTTCCTCAAGAGTCAAGATTGAAATATTCCAACCCTTCAATACCTAGCCAAGAAGTACACATTTAAGAAAGAAAAAATAGTGATAGTTCGAACTCAATAGAAAACTGGCCAAATATCAATGACTAGGATCAGTCTTGGGTTTTTTTTTTTGTTACATCACATCAACAATTTGAACCATACTTCTTTGCCATTTTATGTCTACTTATTTATAACATGTGGGCTTTTCTCTAGATTGGTCATAACATGTTCTAGTAGAGGAACCTGGTTCAAATGATGTTGGTTCTTCAGTTCTAATTTTTGGTCCCTTAGTTATTGGACCTTATCATAAAAGCTACCTTCTGCTATGGTCCATCTGCTTTGTATTTTTTCCGGTCAGAGGAGGAAAAGGAGATCCTTCTACTAGAAACTGCAGATAGTTACCTCTTCTTTGGTAGATATACAGGCATTGTAAGTTGTACTTGTTAATTGCTGGCTCCTGCATTTTCTTTTACTGACTGGTCTTTGCATTTTGTAGAAATCTTTGAAGAAGAAGTTGTCACATGAGACTATTTTAGTAGGCCATAGTTTACATAATGATCTACCAGGTATGCAGAGGACCTTGTCACTCTTGAAGAAGCTCTATTTAATCAATTTGTTGAAAATTCTGATTAGTAGTTTTATTTATTTATTAGTAGTTCTCTTTCAGCCATCCTAATTGACATTCTTACGTTGTTGTGGGAGTGTTCTTTTCTAATGCTTCATGCTTCTGGTTTGTTCTCCTCTTTTACTTATTTTAATTTGTTTTTAATAATTTCTACAGTTGCATGTACTACAAAATTCAGAACTATTAGTGATCCTTCAAAGTATGATAGTTGAGGAGTAACTTTTGTTTCTTGATTTGATACTTAAAGAAAAGAAATCTTAGCATCTGATGATTGTTTACCCTGCATGCATTTGTTGGTATCAGATCCATTGCTCATGGAAACATCTCAAGTAGTTAGGGTGGCTTGGGCCATGCAAAATCAATATCTCGTGTAGACCCACCCAACCCAACAAGCCCAGCCAATCAGTTCCACCCAAATATTCAAGGGTGTGTCGTTTGGAAAATGCAACACTCACATTCTGCATTAGGTGGAATGGACTTCCTCTGTTGAACCAGCCTGCAATGGCAGAGTGAGCTGGTTTCTTTATTCAAAGGATCAGGAACAATGGTAATTGAGGCAAGTGGGCATTCTACTCACTGGGAATTTATTTACATCTAAATTCATCTCTACTGAGCATTTGGGGTTGCATGGAATTCAATATACAACTAGCAGGCTATCATTTTCCGCTTTAAAGAATTTTGCCTTTGATTGGCTTTGTGAGGTAATTTTAAGACCTGTGAGCATTGGAAACTGTGACAACAATCCAGATTCGGTTCTCTAATCCAGTATGTGCTTTTTTCTTAGATTGCATTTTCTTTTTCCAATCAAATTGCCTAAGAAAGTGAAAACATCAATTAGAAAAGAAAAAGAGCATGAAGGTCTCTCGTTGGCATTCAATGTGCCAAGGATACTTCAATTAGAAAAGGTGACGAGGATACCCAAAGATTAGCTGGTTATACTACCACCACCACTAGGATCATGGTTCAATTTAATTTGTTTATGGACTTATTTGCTAATGCAAATTGTAAAGATGTGGTGGAATCGTTTATTTGAAACCTTGGGACCTTGCTAGCTTGTGGTTTTGGTTTCTTTAATAAATTTCTCCTGTTGAAAAATTGGAATTCCTGTTTTTATTTTTTGTTTCTTGTAGTGTGTATCTGCTGATGAAGATAACTGGGCTAGGTAACTATAAAAACTGATAAATATATTTTTATTTGGGGTTCTTGCAGTATTTTATTTTTTTTTCCTATCCTCTGATTGTTTGTTATGATTCCTCTGAGTACCTATTTTCTGCTGACACTTGCTAGCTGAGGAGTACCTTCTTAAGATCCTAGCTAGCCATCCACCAATCAGGTCCCACCTATATCCTAAGCCAAAGCCTATAACCTAAACCTTAACATATAACCTATAATCTATAACCTATAACCCAAACTTATAACCTATAACCAAACCTTAACCTAAACCTAAACCTATAACCTAAACCTATAACCTAAATGTATTCTCAAATCCCTAAACCTACACCTAATCCTAATCTCAACTCCCTAACCTAAACCTAAACCTAAACTTGAAAACCCAAACTTGAACCCGATCCCGAACCTGAAACCGATTTCCTAAACCTAAACCTTAACCTATTCTCAATTCCCTAAACCTATATAGCTTATAATCTAAACCTAAACCTTAACCTAAACCTAAACTTAAACCTTAACCTAAACCTATAACCTTAACCTATAACCTATAACCTAAACTTATAACCTATAACCTAACCTTAACCTAAACCTAAAACATAAACCTTAACCTATAACCTAAAACCTAAATGTATTCTCAAATCCCTAAACCTAAACCTACACCTAATCTTAATCTCAACTCCCCAACCTAAACCTATACCTAAACTTGAAAACCCAAACATAAACCCGATCCCGAACCCGACCCGATTTCCTAAACCTAAACCTTAACCCTGAACAAAATCTGAATGAGCTGAATTTGATATAGAGAGTTAATAGATACTTCAGAACACTGATGAACAAACTTTTTGTAGTCTCAATGGGTGCAGAGTTATAGATCGAATTTTACTGTTGGTCCCAAATATTCAGGTTGTGACATTCCCTCTTGACATCCCTGCACAAGCAGCTTTGTGCCTTTAAACTTGTAATCCATGATTGTTTTTGTTTGCATTTGACCCAAAATTTCTGCATGACCTTGAGATGCATGAGGTTTTGGGCAAAACACCGTGGCATTTATTTAAATGTAAGAATTTCTTTATATACTTGCAGTAGATTGGCAAATTTACCATGAATAGTTCCATACAAACAGTTTGCCATTTGTACTAGATTGAGCAAATCGAATTGGCAGATTACCCATGCTAAAAACTCCAAAGTTTGTCATGTCAGGTTACCCATGCTCACATGGCTTCATTTCATAAGAAGGGTCAAAGGTTGGACTCAAGATGACTTGAACTCAAGACATGTAATGAGATCTAGTGCAGTTTGTGAAAATCAGATTCAAAAAATGATGAATTGAGTATGAAAACATGGAAAATCAATACCACAAATTGAATAGGGTAATGGTGAAGTGAATTTAGTGAATTGGATTCATTAAACACCTCACGAACCTAAAACTGCAATACTGAACATGAACTAAACTGAACAATGAATATGAAATCTGTGTGACATCTACATCATCTATCATCATGGGGGGCCCAACATAGAGATGAGTTGACCCAAAAGTCATGTCATTCCACTCATCTGAAGAAACACTAATAGTCTTCATTTGTATGCCTCTCTCTCTTTCTCTCATGTACATAGACTATCCTCTGTTCTTGAGATGCAACTGCATCATGCTAAACTAAACTCTTGATAACCCATAATTTACATAAACTAAACTATGATCTCTAATACATAATACTGTTAACTAAATGAGATGAAATCACTTTGCAGTGGCAACCAAACAGAGCCTAAAAGGATGAACTTCAATGGCTCGCATTCACAATAATTTGTTCATTATAGTGCATTTACAATAGTTATCAATGTAGTTACAGTTATTCATTATGTGACAGGTTTTCAGGTGAGATGATTGAGTTTCAAAACAAAACAGTTTGCGGTTTTGAGAAGCGATTCCCAGGATGTATGTGTGTTTCAGGGGTCATCTACACCTTGGAAGCATACAATGGAAGGTAAGGAAAACCCTCGAGTTCCTTTCTTTGAATCATGAAAGGTATTTGTGCTGAATCCCATGCATTGGCAATATTAGGCATGCTCATGAGCAAGACATGCATAATTTCGTAAAAATTGATGGAGCAGACCCGGATGTGCGTCCGAGCTATCCGGATATTGAGTGGGGCTCCCTGGAAGGTGGGAACCGCTATTATGACCATGATGAAGCTGTCCATTTCCTATGGATAACATTGGAGTGGCCTGGCCATTTGGACAGGCCGTGTTTATGTATTTGGTTACCATTAATGGGGTAGACCCGGATGTGCGTCGGAGCTATCCGGGTGAGCGGGGGTCCTTGAAAGATGGGAACCGTTGTTATGACCATGATGAAGCTGTCCATTTCTTATGGACAACATTGGAAGGGCCTGACCAATTGGAGCAGGCCGTGTTTATATCTGTATTTGCAGGGACCATACCCTTATCCTATAACCTAAACCTATTCTCAAATCCTAAAACCTATAACCTAAACCTAAACCTATAACCTATAACCTATAACCTAAACTCAATTCCCTAAACTTTAACCTACAACATAACCTAAACCTATACTTATAACCTAAACCTATTCTCAAATCCCAAAACCTATAACCTAAACCTTAACCTAAACCTATAACCTATAACCTATAACATGAACCTATAACCTAAACTCAATTCCCTAAACCTTAACCTATAACCTAACCTAAACCTATACTTATAACCTAAACCTATAACCTAAAACATTAACCTTAACCTATACATATAACCTAAACCTAAACTTTTAACCTTAACCTAAACCTATTCTCAAATCCCAAAACCTATACTTATAACCTAAACCTAAACCTTAACTTATAACCTTAACCTTAACCTATAACCTATAACCTAAATCTATACTTATAACCTTAACCTAAACTTCTAACCTTAACCTAAACCAATTCTCAAATCGCAAAACCTATAACCTAAACCTAAAATTAACCTATAACCTATAACCTATACCTATAACTTATAACCTAAACTCAATTCCCTAAACCTTAACCTATAACCTAAATGCAATTCCCTATACCTTAACCCATAACCTAACCTAAACTTAAACGCAATTCCCTAAACCTTAACCCATAACCTAACCTAAACCTAAACCTAAACTTAAACCCAAAACCTAAATGCATTCTTAAATCCCTAAACCTAAACCTACACCTAATCCTAATCTCAACTCCCTAACCTAAACCTAAACCTAAACTTGGAAACCCAAACCTAAACCTGATCCCGAACCCGAACCCGATTTCCTAAACCTAAACCTTAACCTATATATTCTCAAATCCCTAAACCTATAGCTTATAACCTAAACCTAAACCTTAACCTAAACCTAAACTTAAACCTTAACCTAAACCTAAACCTAAACCTAAACCTATGACCAAAAACCTTAACCTATAACCTGTAACCTAAACTTATAACCTATAACCTAACCTTACCCTAAACCTAAAACCTAAACCTTAACCTATAACATAAACCTAAACCTAAACCCAAAATCTAAATGTATTCTCAAATCCCTAAACCTAAACCTACACCTAATCCTAATCTCAACTCCCTAACCTAAACCTAAACCTAAACCTAAACTTGAAAACCCAAACTTAAACCCAATCCCAAACCTGAACCCGATTTCCTAAACCTAAACCATAACCTATTCTCAAATCCAAAAACCTATAACGTAAACCAAAACCAAAACCAAAACTTATAACCTAAACCCGAACCCATTCTCAAATCCCAAAACCTATAACCTAAATCAAAATATATAACCAAAAACAAAACCAAAACTTATATCCTAAACCCGAACACATTCTCAAATCCTATAACTTATAACTTAAACCTAAAACCTATAACCTAAACCAAAACCTATAACCTAAACCAAAACCAAAACCTATAGCCTAAACCCGAACCCATTCTCAAATCCAAAAACCTATAACCTAAACCTAAACCTTAACCTAAACCGTTAATCAATTCCCCAAATTAAAACCTATAACCTAAACCAAAACCAAAACCTATAACCTAAACCCGAACCCATTATCAAATCCCAAAATCTATAACCTAAACCAAAACTAAAACCTATAACCTAAACCCGAACCCATTCTCAAATCCCAAAAACCGAACCTAAACCTAAACCTAAACCTAAAACCTAAACCTAAACCTATAACCTAAACTCAAATCCCTAAACCTAAACCTAAACCTAATCCTATAGCCTAAACTCAAATCCCTAAACCTTAACTTATAACCTAACCTAAACCTATACTTATAACCTAAAACTATTCTCAAATCCCAAAACCTATAACCTAAACCTAACCTTTCCCTAAACCTATAACCTAAACTCAATTCCCTAGACCTAAACCTATACCTATACCTAAACCTAAACTTATAGCCTAAACTCAAATCCCTAAACCTTAACCTATAACCTAACCTAAACCTATACTTATAACCTAAAACTATTCCCAAATCCCAAAACCTATAACCTAAACCTAACCTTTCCCTAAACCTATAACCTAAACTCAATTCCCTAAAGTTAAACCTACACCTAATCCTAATCTTAACTCCCTAACCTAAACCTAAATATAAACTTGAAAACCCAATCCCGAACCTGAACCCGATTTCCTAAACCTAAACCATAACCCATTCTCAAATCCAAAAACCTATAACCTAAACCTAAACCAAAACCAAAACTTATAACCTAAACCTGAACCCATTCTCAAATCCCAAAACCTATAACCTAAACCAAAACCAAAACCTATAACCTAAACCCGAACCCATTCTCAAATCCCAAAACCTATAACCTAAACCTAAACCTTAACCTAAACACCTATAACCTAAACCAAAACCTATAACCTAAACCAAAATCAAAACCTATAACCTAAGCCTGAACCCATTCTCAAATCCCAAAACCTATAACCTAAACCAAAACCAAAACCCATAACCTAAACTTGAACTCATTCTCAAATCCCAAAACCTATAACCTAAACCTAAACCTTAACATAAACCTATAACCTATAACCTAAATCAAAACCTATAACCTAAACCAAAACCAAAAGCTATAACCTAAAGTCGAACTTATTCTCAAATCCAAAAACCTATAACCTAAACCAAAACCAAAACCTATAACCTAAACCCGAACCCATTTTCAAATCCCAAAACCTATAATCTAAATCTAAACCGTAACCTAATCCTATAACCTAAACTCAAATCCCTAAACTTAACCTATAACCTAACCTAAACCTATACTTAAAACCTAAAACTATTCCCAAATCCCAAAACCTATAACCTAAACCTAACCTCTCCCTAAACCTATAACCTAAACTCAATTCCCTAAACCTAAACCTACACCTAATCCTAATCTCAACTCCCTAACCTAAACCTAAACCTAAACTTGAAAACCCAAACTTAAACCCAATCCCGAACGTGAACCCGATTTCCTAAACCTAAACCATAATCCATTCTCAAATCCAAAAACCTATAACCTAAACCAAAACCAAAACTAAAACTTATAACCTAAACCCGAACCCATTCTCAAATCCCAAAACCTATAACTGAAACCTAAACTAAAACCTATAACCTAAACCCGAACCCATTCTCAAATCCCAAAACCTATAACCTAAAACTAAACCTTAACCTAAACATGTATAACCTAAACCAAAACCTATAACCTAAACCAAAATCAAAACCTATAACCTAAGCCCGAACCCATTCTCAAATCCCAAAACCTATAACCTAAACCAAAATCAAAACCTATAACCTAAACTTGAACTCATTCTCAAATCCTAAAACCTATAACTTAAACATAAACCTTAACATAAACCTATAACCTATAGCCTAAATCAAAACCTATAACCAAAACCAAAACCAAAACCTATAATCTAAACCTGAACCCATTCTCAAATCCAAAAACCTATAACCTAAACCCGAACCCATTCTCAAATCCCAAAACCTATAACCTAAATCTAAACCGTAACCTATTCCTATAACCTAAACTCAAATCCCTAAACCTTAACCTATAACCTAACCTAAACCTATACTTATAACCTAAAACTATTCCCAAATCCTAAAACCTATAACCTAAACCTAACCTCTCCCTAAACCTAAACCTACACCTAATCCTAATCTCAACTCCCTAACCTAAACCTAAACCTAAACCTAAACTTGAAAACCCATACTTAAACCCAATCCCGAAACTGAACCCGATTTCCTAAACCTAAACCATAACCGATTCTCAATTCCCTAAAGCTATAACCTATAACGTAAACCTAAATCTAAACCTAAACCTAACCTAAACTTATAACCTTTTCCTAAACCTTTAACTTAAACCTAAACTTAAAAGCTAAATGTATTCTCAAATCCTTAAACCCAAACCTACACCTAATCCTAATCTCAACTCCTTAACCTAAACCTAAACTTGAAAACCCAAACCTAAACCCGATCCCGAACCCGAACCCGATTTCCTAAACCTAAACCTTAACCTATAATCATGTTCCCAAAAGCTATAACCTATAACCTAAACGTAAATGTATAACCTAAACCTAAACCTTAACCTAAATCTAAACCAAAACCTATAACCTAAACCTAAACCTTAACTTATAACCTAAACTTAATTATAACCTATAGCCTAACCTTAACCTAAACCTAAACCAAAACCTATAATCATATGGTGAGACCATTTCTTTTGTGTCAATTTCATTCCTCTTTGAGTTTTTTTTTAAAATTCATTAAGAAAAAAAAGTGGTTATACGTGATGCACTTCTTTCACTATCTTTCTTTTCTCCAATGGGCATTCTAATTTATGAATGACATGACTGTTTGTAGGATGATGGAATATAAGAACTTATTGAAATTTCAGGGTAAAGTCGAGCACATTTCTCTAATAAAGCCAAAGATTTATATTTTCAGCATTATTGTAATTGTAACTGTAATTGATTGTAATTGTAATTGATTGAATGAAGGATTGTAATTATAATTGATTGAATGAAGGATTGTAATTGTAATTGATTGAATGAATGAATGATGTAATTGAATGAATGAATGATTGTACAGGTGGTAATTGAATGAACAAATGATTTAATTTTTCAATGTACAAAATAGCTACGGATATTGGCCGTAACCACTAATCAGACAGGTGTAGCCTTTTCAATTTTGGCATATTACTACGGACTTTCAGCTACAAATAATATCCGTAGCTGTTTGAAGTTTTCACTATAGACATAATTGCTACGGATTATATCTGTAGCCGTTTAACCTTTAGCTACGGATTAAATCCGTAGCCATAGGTTCCAGACCTATTACTATGGCACCCACGACGACGGTCGTGTTACGGACTAGCTACGGACTAAAACCGTGGCCATAGGTCTATCGCTACGGATTTTATCCGTAGCCTTTGCCCCTTTTTTTTGTAGTGATTTTGTCATAGGTTTGCCGAGGACTCAACGCAATCATGACGTTATCTAGGTTATCGTGGACCGTCTGATGAAGTCGGCACACTTTCTTGCGATTCATGAGACTTGACATACAGACCGGCTTGCCAAGATGTTTGTTGATGAGATCGTGAGACTTCATGGTGTTCCTGTCTTGATCGTTTCAGACCGAGACCCGAGGTTCACGTCTTAGTTTTAGAGGAGCTTCTAGAGAGCGATGGGGACTGATTTGCAGCTCAGCACCGCGTATCATCCGCAGACCGATGACCAGACAAGAGGGTCAACCAGATCCTTGAGGATATGCTTCGGGCCTGCGCGATTGATTTCTCGGGTAGTTGGGATGAGCACTTACGATTGGCTGAGTTCGTGTACAACAATAGCTATTAGGTGACCATTAGCATGGCTCCTTTTGAGGCATTATATGGCAGACCGTGCAAATCTCCGAGTTGTTGGACCGATGTTGGAGAGCAGCGTCTCTTAGGTCCTGAGCTTATGCAACAGACATCAGAGGTTTTCGACATCATCAGGCAGAGGATGTGCACAGCTCAGAGCCAGTAGAAGAGTTTTTCTGATCGTCGGTGTCGTCCCTTGGAGTTTGTCATTAGGGACCATGTGTATCTTAAGGTCCACCCATGAAGGGTGTGGTTCGTTTTGAAGCGAAGGACAAACTTGCCCCGAGATTTATAGGACCTTTCGAGATCACAGGGCGCGTTGGCGCCGTGGCCTATCAGCTTACCTTGTCACCTCAGTTGTCTGGCATCCATAACATTTTTCATGTCTCTATGTTGAGGAAGTGTGGGTCAGACATCTTGCCTGTTATTGATTAGCAGTCGTTGGAGGTTCGTGAGGATGCTTCTTTCATTGAGCAGCCAGTTCGTATCCTTGATCCGAAGGATCAGGTCCTACGGACCAAGGTCATTCCCTTGGTGAAGGTGCAGTGGGGCCATCATAGCGTGGATGAGGCATCTTGGGAGCGTAAGGCGGAGATTCGAGAGTGTTATCCTCATCTTTTCTATGTTTGATTGTATGATGTACGGTATTTTGATTATATATGATGTTATGTTAGCTATTCCCTTATGAGTTATGGTTAGTTGCGATGGTAGTATAAATTTTGAGGATGAAATTTTTATTAGGTGGGGAGAGCTGTAAGATCCGTATCCTAGTCCGTACTGTTCCATCGACTCCTGCGATCCTTCCCGTCGAATTTCGGCAACCTACGACCGATAATCGACGTTTGCGCGTGACCCTAAGTCATATCCTGTAGAATTGAGTCAGTTTAATCCGAGAATTGTACCATTGTGACCGCACCGTCGCCGTGGTTCCAACGCCATGGTTTACGCACCGATCCGATACCCAAGCCGGAAGATGTGGGCTGGTGTTTATTTCGAAGAAAACGCCGCGTGTTTGCAATCCCAAGAGAATCTCTACATCATGTCCCATCAATCAATCAATCAATCAATCCATCACCTTTCACCCCATCCCCAAGCAACCACCAAGTCAACTCTCTCTCACCCTCTCTCTTACACACCCATACATGTTAAGTACACCATCACCTCACCCATCACTCACATCCATCACTCTCTCTCCTTACATTCTCTCTCTCTCTCTCTTTCTCTACACAATTTCTAAGCAACCAAGGAGAGAAAAAAAGTGGACGTCCAAGCCATCCCAAGTGAGAAAAAAAGTGATTTTGGTGGCCCACCTTTCCATCCCAAAAATCCATCATCCTAGCCCTCCATCTCTCATTACTTTCCATCAAAGTGAAGCACAAGGTAACTGGTGTTCCAACGGACCGAGAAGATCAATCGGTGGGTGCACTATTAGGCCTAGATTTTCTTTTTTTGATGAAGGGCCAAGTGAGGCCTACCGATTGATGGTATGGATCTCACTTTGGACCCTAAGAGTGGCCGATGGCCCACCTTGATGCTCATGATCATTCCATGATGGAGCCATTCTCAATGAACTCTATCATGATGTTTATTTTCTTGCATAAATAGGGTCATCTAGACCTTTCATTTTGGTGGAGAAAGGATCTCCACCGTTGATTTTCAATTTGATGGGTCCACGTGTAATGGGACCCACTTGATGTATGATTGAATGCACGGGAGGGCCCATAGTGTCGGGGTCCCTCCATCACACGTGTCTCGATCCTCTCTTTCTCTCTCTCCCTCTTTTTTTTGTGTGATGAAATGGCCATGTGGCCCATCCGGATGGACCCCACCATGAAGTATGTATTGGATCCAATCCATTTGTAGGTGGGGCCCACTTTATATGTGTGTATCTTCCACACCATTCAGCCATGTGGTGGCCCACCTAAGTAGGGCCCACCTTGAACATTCGTGTGAACCAAGACGTCCAGCGTCCAGGGATGCTAGACGTCAAAACAAATATAAGCTTGGTTTCAAGCTTGTTGGGTGGGCCACTTGTGTAGGCCCCACCTTGATGTATGTATTCAATCCACGCCGTCCATTTCATTCCTTAGCTCGTTTTAGGTGTTGAGATGAAAAATGAAGTCCATCCGATCTTCTAGTGGGCCATAGTACACGAAATAGTGGGTTCTACCATCGAAAAATCATCCTACCATTTCTATACATCGAAAAATATCCGATATTGGGCTTGTTTGGCTTGTCTCGAGCTATGGGAACCAGTGGGTGGGGTGGATTCGCCTGATGCCGGCCCCACACGTGAAAAACCTCAAAAAAACAGATTTTTCCAAAAAAAAATATAAACAAATAGGCAGCAGACGTTGCTGCTACCAGAAGCGCAGGCAGCGCCTGCCACATGGAGGTGGGCGGTCGTGTAGGTAGGGACCCACGGCTCCATCTGTGGCCCCCACCATGATGTATATTTGTCATCCAACCCGTTCATATGGTGGGACACTTCCAGCAGTGGGCCCACCCTAAAAATCAACCGTATACACGGCTTAGGTGGCCCACATCAGAGGAAACTGTAGGATTGAACGTCTACCTTTGAAACCCTTTTCTGGGCCACAAGTTTTGGATCAAGAAGAAATTTGTTTTTTCCTTTCAGCTAGGTACGTGTGACCTTATCAATGGATTGGATTGCATATAGACATGATGGTGGGCCCCACATGGGACCCACAGTGATGTATGTGTTTGTTTCCCACCGTCAAGCAGATGGTGGAGCCCACTATGATGTATGTGTTTTCTTCATACCGTCCAGGCGGACGGTGGAAACCCCCCCAGCACGTGTGCATTTTATTCATGCTATCCATCTATATGGGGTCCACCATGTTGCATGTGTTCCATCCAAACCGTCAATCCATTTTGCAAGATCATTTTTGGGCATGAGCTAAAGAATGAGTCAAATCCATCCACCTATGGGATCCATCATGATGCATGTGTTACATCCAAGCCTCCCAACGATTTGGAAAGCTCATTTTTGGGCATGAGCTGAAGAATGAGGCAGATCTAGGATCAAGTGGACCATATAACAAATAGTAGTGGGGATTGAGTCCCTGCCATTGAAATCCTTTGTGGTCACAAAAGTTTGGATTATTAGGAAATGTGTTTTCCTCTTAATCCAGGTCTGTGTGACTTTATGACCAGATTGGATAGAAAATAAATGTTAGGGTGGGCTTTGGGAACTTTAATGGTGCAAAAATCACTATCTTCACTTATATTTGGGTGTGGCCCATTTAGTATGCATGGGGCCCAATTGGTGTGGTCCATTTGAGATACATAAAGCCCATGTGATTAGGCCCATTTTGATGTATTCTAAGGCCCATGGGTTATGGCCCATTGCAATGTACATAAGGCCCGTTGGTGAGGCCCATTAATGTGGCCCATTTGATGAATGTAAGGCCCATGTGATACGGCCCATTTAATGTATTTAAGGCCCATGGGTCGAGGCCCAATGGGTTGTCCTTAGGGTCCATTGCAATGCGTGATTTCTCCATGGTTTGTGGCAGGTTATGCCTTAAGAGCAATGTTGGTTTGACGTCCACATTGCAAGTATAATATTGGTTAAATGTCCGCATTACGACTCTCCCTACGGCCCATTGATAGGCCGTACTTGTTGTGTGTAGGCCGTCTAGGCCCATTTGCATTGTAAGGATAGTTCATCACTTTATAACATGCTTAGTATAGCTCCATGATACATGCCCATACGCATCATATGTATGCTTAATGTGAGGAATGTTTGATCATAGCATAAGCCGTTGGGCTGAGGCATTTACGAGACTCCTTATGAGATGGAGTGCCCCCACATGAGTGCGTGGTACGCGCAGGATTGCTGCATGATTTAACAATGTGACTCATGTATTCCGCATATGGGTGACTTGATCACTGCAAGCGCCTCCAAAGGCACATCATGGATAGTTCGGATACTGAAAATATTAGCTCTAGTATTGTGGGCACTTAGGATGTCCTTGGGTGAAAATCCAGAACCTTTTTGGTACCAAGAAATGCTCCAACGTCTAGACCGAGTGGATACACGAGCGCCCGAGTGCCGAATACCAGTAGGCCGCGTCTCCCACTGTGTCGTGGTTGGTTGGAAGGGGGTGTGGCCTTATCCGCCCGAGTGAGGGGGTTATAAACTATGCTGAGTTTGACCAGCTTACAAATGAGTCCGCTATCGATGAGTCGGGTAGGTATTGACAGACTACTGGTCAGGCGGATAGTGTGGTCTCTTCCACTGTGGCACATACTTACACCACCCTCTAAGCTTTTGTAAGCTTATGCGCGACCGTTGCGTGCAGGTGTCGTTGGACAGCAGCAGCGCTAAGGCAGGAGTGTGCATCTGATCATTTTGGAGCTTTTTGATTACCCTGTATTTCCCTTTCCGCATTGTACTTAAAGTTTCTGATATAGTGGATATGTGGTGATGTTATTTTGTGACTTAGTTATGCTTGTGGTTATGCTCTATTACAAAAAAAAATTCATACTGAAAATCCTCCTTATAGGATCCCAGGATCGGAATCTGGCATGTGAGTGTCGGGATCCGAGAATGGGGCACTACGAAAGTTGTCGGCGCCGGATTCGGCGATCGAAAATTTTGTGAGCCCATTTTCCGAGTTTGGGGCGTGACAGAGACAATAAATCAAACCCATCCTTGATTTAAGTAGGCCACATGAAAGGAAACAATTTGGAGGGTAACCATTACTGTTACCCTTCATATGGCCCCCCCCTAAATCAATGATCGGGTTGATTTGGAGCCTTACGACTAAAATGGGGTGACACACCTTGTGATCAGGATAGATTTTATATAAACATCACAATATGCCATTGTAACGCCCCGAAAATCGGCACCCGAGTACAAAGACTCTGGTACCAAGTTTTCAGGAGTTAACTTAATAAAATGCACATGTGTCCTCATTCAGATTCATATTCATTTCAGACACAAATAATAAAAGTTGCGTAATTCAACTTAGCAGAATCAAAGCGAGGTAGAGACAACAAAATAGTCAGAAATATAGGGATAATAGTAAAAAATATAATTCCAATAGTGATGATCGCCCAAAATAAGGATTATACAAGTCATAACAAACATGAGAAAAAATTTACACATAAATCACATAACTAAAATAGAAGCAAGGTCTTCTAACTTCGGCTGACGCTCCTAAAGCATCATAGCGAAAGTGCAAGCCGACCAAAGTTTACCCGTTAGAGGCCTCAGAAGAACTTGTTTAAACAACAATGCTTGGTTGGTGTTTTAAAACACCATCCCAGGTGGGAGTGAGTAGCTAATTCAGTGGTTCCATTAGTTTTAAGTTACACATGTTATCAACCCAATTAACACAGTTAATGATAAACAAGACATCAAACAATTCCTAAATACTCTTGTTAAATGCGCATATGAAGATATGACATGATACATGCTCTTTCCATAAGTGACTTTAACGCATATTTCGCAAATGCCAACACTTCCTCACTACGCGACTCGAACTCCAAATTGTCATATCCTATCTAATGCAATGCAATTGATGCGTATGTTAGCCGAGTAATTATTAAGTTCCATTCATCTAGTATATTAGTGAAGCTAGGATACCGACGTCATTTACTATCCGAATCACATGGCTCGTCGCAGCACGTAACAGCTCTTTACCAGTGTCCCTTGATCTAAATATAGGTGTCACCTGTTTATCTCATAAATCAATGGTTTCAAAAGTACAACATGATACCTAAATGTATGAGGATAAATCCGGTATAAGTCATCACCCAAACATCGAGTATGATCACTTAGTTTCGAGGTGCAGGCTTATCACATGAAACAAATCACCACAAGGAAAGGGCTCGTCACCCAATTCCATTCATGCTCGGGTCATTCGAAGGGTACTCTGGCACGGAACCATCGGCCGGGTAATTTGACAGGGCTCGTTCGAATAACAATCTTTCATCTCCATTAGTGCTCATTGGTTACTATGGGGAGGCTCGTCACCCCAGCGTAGGCAAACAGATCAGACACAGTGTCCCATACCACCATGCTCACTCGTGAGTCTTAGTGGGATCGTATCGCACTAACAGTTATGAATAGACTTATCCTTTAGGAATGGGGTATCTTAGATTTAATTTGGTCATTCATACATTGTGAACATACATGATCAGTCAGCTAATGGACTAATTCGATTGACTTGGGAGAACTTCAACGCAATTGGTATTGGGTGCAAGCATCTCGCGTAGTCCAGTTATTTTCGGTGGTTCGTGTTCAACCGGGTCGACTAACAAGCCTAGGGTGGCCGACATAAGTTAGGCCGCCCCTTGGTTTGGGTGATTTACCACCTAATATCTTAAGCAATTCTAAACATCACTAATGATTAACAATTCATCAAACAATCACAACAAGATTTCATATGAAATCTAAATTTAGCAACACAACCACCTAAGCATTTCATTGAGTATATGAGCGTCAATAACATATCACCATCACTTAGCCATTTCATCGACCATGTGAGCATTAATAAAATCACACGTTCACCCAGGCATTCCATCAAACATGCGAGCATCAATAGAATACCACATTCAATCACTTAGGCATTTTATCAAACATGTGAGTATCTATAAACAAGTAATCGCACAATTTGTAATCAAATTAAAATGTGAACATGTTAGCATACACCAATCTATTTATAAATAATAAAATCATTAATTGAGACCCTCAAGGGTCAATAAATGATAAACTAGATATAATGGTCTGCACATTAAGAGGGGATTTCCAATCTTTGAGATCCTAGGATTGAGAATTTGGGTAAAATCACCCATTCCTAAATCAAAATCAAGAAAAACACCATTAATGACTAGCAATCTACATTAGGTTGCTTAATTGAAAGGTAATATGCAATTTGGTGGAGGTTTGGTAGTAGCCAACAGTTTGGTTAAAGAAATACCAACCTTATAAGCATCAAGATTTTCCTCACTCACACACACTCTCTCCCTACTCTTTCTCTTCATTTTCTCTCTATCTCTCTTTCTTTTTCTTTTCTCCTTCACCCAAGCTAGGGCATGAAATTCGTATGGGAGAGGAGGGTACCTAAATGAAGGTCATATATAGTTCCAGAAATTGTGCAAATAGCTCTAAGGGCTAGGTTTTCATTATATTAGCCCTATGGGAGGGTTTTTTTAACCTTTGGGGTCCACTATGGGGTGTAAGAGTTGATATATACCGTATGATAATTAGCCCTATTGATGATCTACGTAGGGATATGATCGGCCGATCATTTGGATGCGTCGATTGATGGATATAATCAAAAGTCTATTCGACGGTCACCAATGGTCGATTAGGGCCACGACTATATGGATGTGTGTGGAAATATCTTTAGTCAATAGCCTGACTCTGGATGCGATTTAACAATTGAAAAGCCACAACTTCATGAAAGATTGGGAGGTTTATTTCACTTAAGTTTTAGGTTTCAGCATTGGGTATTTGCGCATTTCAAGCACTCAGCCTCTGGTCCAAGTTATGCAGTTCTGGGTACTATATTGATTTGCCACTTGCAATGGACGTAGTTTTGCGACGAACGTTATTCTATAGTTAAGGAACTAGTGGCCTACTAACAAACGGTCTAGAGTTCGTTTGGATAATCAAGGCATTTTTAGAATGAATTAAATATTAAGATTTCTTATGTGTAATGATTATTGTTTCGATTAGCTAAGTTCATAGTGTGACCTATTCGCAACTAGCAGAAACGACGATTCGTTCATAATCACCCTAAACCATCGATTCTTATGATAGTTGAGTAATTGTGTCAATTTGGTTCATTAATTAAGATTTGACTCGTAATCGTCTCAGCTTTGGGTAGATCTTTAATTTAGTTGTGGTCATCTTGATTAGTCAGTGGTAGGTTGGTTAGATTTGGGCCCTATGTGAACAAATCATGAGGTTAAACTCGATGCTTAAGTGATTTGGCAGATTCATTGACTTCGTATGGTTGATTAATTGGATTTGTGCAGTTTTTTACTGGTACCACTCGCGTATAGGCTCACTTTAAGCATCAAGGGTCAGTAAGTGATAATGTAGGTTAATTATAATAAAAAATTTCAAGGGTTTTTGAAAATCCAAAATAGTGAAAATCTAGGATGTTACAGCCATGTGTGAGAATTTTTTAAGTGTGCATGTGTTCATGTCCGCAACTTTCATAAAATTGCTTAATTTTAACTTCAAGAATTAATAGGCGTTAGCATGATGTTTTAGTGAAATCCACCCCGGTCACGAGATGTGTCACTCTATTTTAGTTGTAGGGTCCAAAATTTAGCTTAGTTTGTGATTTAGGTGATCAATACAAGGGAAACACGTAAGAGAGAGATGCCTCGTATACTTTTTCCAATCATATAGTTCACCTATATCATGGGTCAAGCTAATTTTGGGCCATATAGTTAAAATGAAGTGGCACGCCTGATGATATGAATGAATTTTACATAAATATCATGGTGGGCCTTGTGTAAGAATTTTTAGGCATGCATGTGATTGAGGTAAATGACTTTTACATGAAAGTGATGTGAATTTGACTTTAGGAACTAATGGGACCCACCATGATATTTAAGTAAAATCCACCCAAATGACTAGGTGTGTTATCCCATTTTAGTTATAGGAGCAAAAATTCAGCCTCGTATGTGATTCAAGTGGGTCATGTGAAGGAAAATAGTTGGGAGAGGGACACCCCGTATACTGTTACCAATCATATGGTTCACTTGAATCACAGACCGGGTTGATTTTTTGTCCCTATGGCTAAAATGGATCGATGTGTTTGGTGATTAGGGTGGATTTTACATAAACATCACAGTGGGCCATGTATGAGGATTCGTAGAATTTATTTCATGCACGCAAGGAACATGTTAAATGCAAATTTTTTATTCACATGGAATCCCTCAACACATTACAAATACAATTGAGGATTCCATTTGACATGGATTCCAATTATAATTGTAATTTGGATTCCAATTCATATCGAATCTGTATTTCCAAATGACTCCTAATGTAACTGAAACATAATTATACTATTCTTATTTCTTATTAGCTTGATACGTAGAATCACATTAGCTTCACTCTTATCCATCATACCAAAAGTAAATGATAAGAATCTTTTAATGTCATTTATAACTACTAAAAATTTATGAAAATTAACATATCATTTACATACAGATATATAATTACTTAATTATTAAAGAATTTTGAACATATACATTTATCAAATTTATTGATTTTAAAGTTATATGAGGTAACCACCTTATCAAAGTTTTTATACCATTATTTAACTAGCTATTTAAGTTTATAAAGTGACTTGATCAATGTATACACTTCGTTTTCTTATTTTTGAATTATGAAACCTTTTGGTTGTTCCATATATATTTCTTCATTAAGGTCACCAACTTTTCTTTGTGTAAATTGTTTAGCAATTAGTCTTGTATTAAATCTTTTTTAGTCCAATCTGGTCTTAATTTTATTTTAAATATCAATTTAAAATTGATTCATTTTGATCTCGTATACAAATTCACTACTTTTCATGTTCCATTTTGCATCAAATAATTAATTTAATCATTTATAGCTTCCTTCTAAAGGGAAGCATATTGAGCTCTAAGGGCATCACATAAAGTTAGGGAGTCATTTTTTATGTTATATACTAATTTGATTTCCTATATTATGTGTTTTCTATCCCTTTCTATTAATAGAAAGAAGTGAAAATTCACACATGGTATAATGAGATTACCATGGTTATTCTACGGAGGCTATGTGGGGCTACGCAGTGAATGATATGTCCTAGACGGGGGGTGATTAGGAATAATTTAAAATTTATGTCTTTCAAACCCAATTACCTACTTAAGATATTATGCAAATTAAGCTAAGTAAGGAAATTTACTCTAAAGATTCCAAGCCAATAATGGAGGGTCCAATCACATAGACTACAAATGCTATCCCAATTAAGAAACTAGTCTATAAACATGATAGTTTACATGCGTGTGTGGGATGTGCTAAATATCAACCCCTAACATTCATCTAATCATGCACACATATAATTTAACATTCATCACATAAGTATAATTAAATAAGTGCTTAAATATAATCACAAACACAAGCATGTCTTCTTGAAGCTGAGATAAGAAGAGATGGATCTGATGGATAATCATAAACGGAGAGCTTAATACACTCATAAATGCCTTATTCTCTCCATATTATTTCATGTTGAGATGAGACACAGGCGAACCAAACATCCCATTTTGAAAGGGGCTTCGGCCATGATCGAGGGTTCTTCAAGGCATTGGTGGAATCAGGGACAGACTTGGTTGGATCGGCAGAGTTTTGCCGGGACAAATGGAAAATAGAGCATCCATCATGCTAACTTCTTCAACTTTCATTGTTAGAGTGAATGTTGGGCCTAGACAGTAGTAATCACTAATGGGCGATTGAAAGACAGTCTCATCAATGCACTTATCAGCAAGAGCATCCATCACTATAACAAGATCATTTTGTTTTGAACGATGGGGTGTAAGATGAGGAGGGAACCATTGCTCGAGAAAATATTGGACTTCAGAGTTGCTTAGAAAAATTAGGAATGAAGGCGTAAGAAGGAAAAAAGAATTCGAAACGGTGCTTATATCAATCGAGTTAAGAGATCATTTATTTAGTCATCATTGCGATGGTGTAAGAAACAATGTAAGAGCACGTGTCAATATGGGGTTCAATTCTTACTTTGATAAAGTGCAACCGTCGCTGACGTGTTATGATGAATCGACTGAAGAAGGTTATTGGTTCGCTGCCACATGTAGGTAATAAATGCCGCATTGATGATGGGTCATACATTGCTTTCACCTTTTTCCAAAGGTAAAGCGATGTGGAGGGCAATGTTCATCCCCATTATTGTCATTCCTCATAAGAGCCAATCAGAATAAATTATATGTGATTTATACAAATCCGCATGATGTATTTGGAGATTTGAAAAGATTTTTTTAGGAAACAACAACTGGAACATATCAAACAGTGCCACGTCAATGTCTAAGTGGTGGATAAAGAAACAATTGTGAAGGAACAGGTACAGGACAGATGACAAAGGGAGAAACAGAGGAAGTCAAGTAGTGGCAAATGGTTATGACAACCACCAGAATGTGAGAAGGATTCAGATGATTAGATTAAGGCCATAAATAGAAGATGAATGCAGGTGAAAATTTTGTATCATACCAACCCAATCAAACCAAACGGTATCTTTTAATTATCCTTTTAATTACCAATCAATTTACATTCCATAATGTTATCCTTTACTTTCTCTATTAAATAAATTACATTTCTTAGTATAATCCTTTACTTCCATTTTGTTATTTACATTCCATAGTGTAATTTGTAGCGCTAATCAAGTAGCTGGTGACTTTAGCTATAATTTGAGTCTACACTCATACGCTAGATTCCGAAAAAAATAAATTCACTCTAGAAGGTGTTTTGCAGTTGTTCTTCACAGCTAAAGGTGTACACGAGTTGTGAGTCGAGCTTGGCATAACTCGACTTGGCTCGGCCACTAGCTGACCCTAACTTGAACTCGGCTCAGCTCAGTCCTTAAGCCTGATTGGCTAGTTCAGCTCGGCTCGGTCAGTAGCTAGCCAAGATCGAGCCTCTGCGGCATTTTCTCAAATACATGGAGTGCGCCTTCAATTTCTCACGGAATGTAAAGTAGCAACATCGATTTACAGGTATTTCATTAAACACTCGGTAGGCAACATAAAAATCAAGATAGAATGGCATTTATTTCATATCCATACCTTCCTTGCTACCAGCCGACACTTTGTTGAGTCATTTCATCAAACACTTGCTGAGTAACATCAATATCAAAATAACCGAGTCACTAAGCTGGTTCGATCTGAGTTTGATTTGAGTTGGGGTTCGATCCGAGTTGAGTCGAGCTCGGGCAAGCTCGAACTCAGCTCGAAATTTTTTCAAGCTTAAAAAATCAGCTCGAGTCAGCTCGAACTCAGTTTCGAACTGAGCTTTTTCAAGTCGAGTCGAGTGAGCTAACCGAGCTAACTAGGTTCGTGTACAACTCTATTCACGACCAACTATAATGATCCCTTTCTCATTTTACTTTATTTATATTTAAAAGTCCTTTCATACAGAAGGCAAAGGTGCAACCCATCATCAGAGGATGAACCCCACCCTATGAATATCGCCTAATCTTGTTTACACGTTGAGCGAGCGACTAAATAGGTAGTCGATCTCATCAGATCTTGGTCATACACTAAGTATCTGCTTATCTTGGCGCTTGGGGTCATAGTTGTTAGGGCTGTACATTGAGCCGAGTCAAGTTGAGGTAGGCCAAGCTCGGCTTGACTCATTCGTGCTATACTCAAGTTCGAGCTCGAGCTTGCCCTCAAGCTCAACATTGAATCTTGGCTTGTTTGCTAAATCTTTCGAGTTGAGCTAGGGGTTCAAGTCGGTTGTTCATATGTCAATTTATTATACTTTTGGATAAAAAATATAAATTAAATGTCAACAATATTAAGTCTAAAATGTCTCACATGCCACATTACTAAGACAAAAAAAAGAGTGTCACCCATACCTCTAAATACTAAAACCTGACCTGCACCCGCACTTGTACCCAATTCATCCCAGTGCCCAACCCGACCCAAACCCGCGCTTGACTCAACCTAGCGCCCAACCCAACCCAAACCTGCACCTGACTCAACCCAGTGACCAACCCGAGCCAACTCAGTACCCAACCTAAACCAAGACCCAACCCCAAAAAAAAATAAAAATCAATAAATCTGAAATCACACACACACACACACACACACACACACACACACACACACACATTAAAAATTTATTCATTAATCATACATTTGTGGTGGCTAAGTGGGCTGAGAAGTGTCAGGTTTGGCGTGGGTTAGCGGATCAGGGAGAGGAGAATATGAGAGAGAGAGAGAGAGAGAGAGAGAGAGAGAGAGAGAGAGAGAGAGAGAGAGAGAGAGAGAGCTCTGCTCAGGCAGGCGTGGTCTGGCGATTGGCGAATTGTGGCGGGTTGGGTAAGGGAAAGATAGGGTCAGGTAGAGTTTATATATATATATACATACTTGAGCCGAGTCGAGCTCCAGCTTGAGCTTCGAGTCAAGTTGATCTACACCATGCTCGAACTCGGCTTGATTTCAAATCGAGTTTTTAAAAAAGAGCTTGACTCATCCTGAGTCGGCCCTTCAAGCCAAGTCAATTTGAGCTAACTCGAGCCAAGTCGAGCTAGCTGTTCGAGTTAGCTCCACTCATGTACAGCCCTAATAGTTGTTCAGCTTCAATCGAGCCGCAATTTCAATTCTAACACGCCCTCACACATAGTTGAAAAGCACAACAACAATAGTTACGATTTGGGAGGACTTGAATTGTCTATAACACTTGCCTTACACTGCATAAAACACCCAAGCTTTTTAAGGCCCACCATGCTATAGAAGTGCGATACACTTTGTCATCAATATCCAAAACTCAGGTGGGCCACACTACAGGGAATAATGGTAGGGGATTGGATGCCAAACATAAGTTTGTTTTTGGGGCTACTATGATAATATGCATCCTCTCCATCAAACACATTTATGTGTAACTTACTATGATAATGTGAAGATATCAAAATAATCCTCGACTAAAACTAAGAGAGGAACACTATGTGAACTTAAAGGTTTTAGAAGCAGTTTTACATTGTTCCCTCTAGTGTGCCCATTTGATTTTTTTCATTAGGCCGAACTTTTGTATGTATGGTGAATATAAGGGTCATTGCCTAATGGCGGAGTGAATTTCACATACAAACCATGGTGGGCCTTACATCTTGGGTGTTTTACGTTGTATAAAACATGTGGTGTAGATAATTCTAATTTAGTGGGGGATGCAAATTGGTTATGTCCCCACCAAGAAGGTCCCATAGATCAAAGATACGCGGGGCACGTGGTGATGTATATGAAATCCACTCCATCTATCAATTTCACGAGCTGATCACAATAAGATGGGAAATAAAAAATGAGGCAAATCCAAAACTCTAAAGGACCCACTATGGGAACCTGGAGCTCATCGTGATGTTTATATGCCATCTAAATTGCTCGTAATGTTATTCCACCACGATGAACTAAAAGAAAAAATATTAATCTGTTCCAAAACTTTCGTGGCCCATGAAGGTTTTAATAGTGAACTTTTAATCGATCCCTACCATTTCCCATCATGTGGCCCATTTGAGTTCTAGATTTGACTCATTTCTAACCTCCTATCCACTTGCAAAACTAATGAACAAAGCGGATTTCTCTCGAGCATCATGGTAGGCCTTGCATAGTTTCCGCCCTTAGGAAGTTCACAATTGGCGTGAGGTGGAAACAGATGTCTAGGATACCCGGCCTCTGACCGCCGTCTACATCCACAGGTGATATGCCAATGTGAATAAAGGCTAAGAGCTAAGAGAACCAACTGGTAGAGTTCAATGGATAATATGTTGGGAGGTCGAAATTATTTATAAATTACTTAAATGGCATGAAAACAACGCCTATAAACCTTTGAAATTATAGATATCAATGTGGATGTATCATGAATAATAATAATGATAAAACTCTTATTTGGTTATTTAAATATTAGATTGTTGGACATCTATAGGATGGTTAGAAATAAAAATAATCCATTGGTCTTATTTCAAAAAACAAATGTTGACGAACAGAGATAAGGATGGTTGAACTAACATGATTTTTATAGTGTAACTTAAATGTAGTGAATTCGACCCGTTGGCTTATTTGGGTAAGTATATACCACATGTTTCATGAGTACTAGGTTCATATGCAACTGGAGTCTCCAATAACTCTCCTTTTGACTACTTTCTATTTAGGTTTGTTTATTTCACTAACTACATTAGTAAAGAAAATAAGTAAAGATTATAAATTGTTTTATTTATTTCATGATATTAGTTGTATTTGGTTATAATGATGGCATTGTTTATACTATTTGAATGTCTATTTTATTCAGAAAAAATTATAAAGATAATAAATTTATAATAATTATAAATTTTTTATTTGCAATTTATTCTTCAATTATGTGTCATGTTTTTTAAACAAAAACTGTGAAATAATAATGAAAGCTTATTTGCTTAAGAAATTGATAAATTAGATAAGTCTTTAAATCTTGTAAATGGCTATTTAAAGATAAAGTGAATGGTCTCTACACCCCACCATGATCTTGTTCATACACCCACACCGTCAATCATTTTTAAAGACCTTCCAACACTTAAAAAGAAAATCAAGTAGATCTAAGGATTAAGTGTGCCACAACCCACAGCAGTTACAAAGTTGGGATTGGAAACCCCACGTGGAATCCTTCCTAGGGCCCACCACTATGCTTATATGGCATCCAACCCATTACTAAGGTGAGGCCCACTTGGATAAAGGGAAAATTTTATACCATCCTTCTACAGAACTTTAGTGGGCCCCAGAAACCTTACAATTACATGTGGCCATTCATAACTTTTACTCGTGGGTGGCCCACGTTAGTTTTAAACTTGATTTTTGGGCTCAACTATTATAATGATACGATGCAAATGATGGACAGAGTGAATTTCATAAATAAATAAATAAATATTTTATATATATATATATATATATATATATATATATATATATATATATATATATATATATATATATATATATAAGGGGGACCATCAGGTAGCTCCAAAGTTGGAATTTTGAACTGAGAGGTTTTCAAGCTCTACAGTGGACCACCCTGGCCACTTTCCGGATGATCCAAACGGTTCATTTCACTCATAGTGGGCCACTGAACAAAATGGTATAGGGTTCTTGACCCATGCATTGAAACAACAAAGATCAGCCCCAACTGTCCATTTCCTTCATGTGGGGCTGAGATTCAATAAGGGGGACCATCAGGTAGCTTGTTGGGTAAGCCAACATCCTATGGACCTGAGGGTTACAGCCTTCTCCTTTGCCAGCTGAGAGGAGTCCTCTCACAGAAAATGCAATTAAGAAAGAAGAAAAAGAACGTTTCCTTCTTTTGGATAGTGGTAGCTGTCACAATTGTGACCGTCCGATGGGCCATGTGGCTTCATCACAGCCCTCTTACATGGAAGGTACGAGATGAGATGAAGGGATTTCTCATCTCATGAGAATGAGGAGGGAAATAGAGAAGATCTCATGAGATGGAGCAAGATCTCATTTGAGATCCGAAAAGTGGGCCCCACACTACTAATGGGACCCATCCAGACCAATCAATCAGTCTGGATTTCCCTGAGAACCCCTGAGTACAAATCCACCATTGTTGGGTGGGTCATCTTCTTCAAAAACCCAACCGACCGCGGACTCAAGATGGGCCCCACCAGACCTAGGAACTGTACTTCCAATCCATCCCCACGCACGGATGGGTCCCATGCATAGCCATTTGTAAATCCCAACCGTTGCATGAGGTTGGCCCTCTCCCAACCGTTGCTGGTTCCTCCTCTAGGCTATAAATAGGACCCTGCTGCTTCAGGATTTCCACACCAGAGAAAGAGAAAAGAGTGAGAGAAAAAGGAAGTAAGAAAGAAAAGAAAGAGAGGAAAAGAAAGTAGAGGAGGGAGAAAACAGAGAGAAACGTGGGCGTTTGGTGAGCTTGGCACGCACTGCCCCACCGAGTCGAGTCAGTGTGGAACCACTGCGTCACCACCTGAGGGAGAGAAAGATAAGGGAAGGAAAGAAAGAGAGTCAAAGGAAGGTGGGTGTGTGCGTGCCAACCCAAACCCGAGCTCGGGTCGGGCCGACTGAAACAAGTAGAACCCTTCCCCTCTTGGAACTATAAATTGAGCTTGAAACATGCTTCACCATGCCCTCTAAATCGGGCTCTGTTTGTGGCTGAAAACACAACCCGATAACAGCCGTTTTCCAACATGAAACCGGGCTGAAGACGTGACCTGTGAGCAGCTGTGTATTCGGTTAGAAACAGCTGGGAATCAGCCAAATGCTAAGCTTAAAAACGGACGAGATTTATAAACATAGGATCAGCTGAAAGCCAGCTTGATACCAGCCGGAAACTTCAGCATCAGAACGGCTGAGATTTCAGCAGAAAAAGGTCCCCTAGCTGAACCGTTAACAAGCCTGAAAACGGGCTAAGTCATGGCCGTTCCTGGAGCTGAAGGTGGGATAGAAAACGTCCCTGTGAGAGCCTTGATTTGGGGCTGGAATCAGCCTCACCCATGATCCATATAGAAGGCTGTCTCTGGCATGTGGAATGACTGAAAAACAGCCTTAAAAATCCCCATGCAGAGGATCGTGGGCTGTGCTGGGCCTCACCAAAGTGCAGGTGGGCCTCCCCAAAAAGCTGGCGGGATGCACACTGGTGGGCCACACCTAGATGTTGTGTTCTACATCCAGCCCGTCCATCAATGGACGTTACCTCCTGGCCGTCCATCAATGGACGTGCAGTTCTGGACGGCTGCTGTATATGTTTAAAGAAAAAAATAAAAAAAGGGAAGAAAACTATGTATATAATATTGTAATAATAAGTGAAATGCTATATGTGGTGGGCCCCACGTGGGACCCACCTGTTGTGGTTGTATGGAGTCCCCCTCCATTACATATAATATATAATAAAACATTATATGTGGGCACCGCACCCATGTGGGACCCACGTACATGTAACTACGTCTGCACCGACCCTCTGGACGGTATTTGTGAAACCCACCTTGATGAGTTTGTTCTAATCCAGGCCGTCCATCTGCCTGAAATCCAGACCGTCCCTCTGTGCAGTGGACCCCACCATATAAGTGTTTTATTTACACTGTCCATTCATTGGACGTGGACCCCCCATGGTAGCGTATGGCGCCCACCTTGATATCATCTGTTCTAATCCACACCGTCCATCTGCAGGGAGCCCACGTATGATGTATATATTTTATATATTCCCACTATCCACACACATGGGCCCTACCATGATGCGTGTTGAACATCAACACCGTCCATTTGATGGGTCCCCTTTATATATGGGGTGCCTCTGAGAATCAGCCATACACAGAGATCGGGTGGCCCACGCCATCTACAATATTGTGAAGACATGTTAAACCATATAAAGGCACTTGCTGGAGTCCATCTGAGATTTGGATGCACCCGAAACTCGGTTTGACCCCTTAACCTAGTGGGACACACATAATGGATGGGTTGGATTTGTGAACCACAACTTAGTGGGCTCAACAAATGATTATGAATGCTTTAATGGCGAATTATAGTATCTACTATTATGGTTAGACTCACTATTGTTACTTGATAGCTATTTTATTATCATTAGTATTACAATAATAATTGCGATTATTAAACGCAACTAACCATTAGTAGATTATCCATGCTAATAGTAATGCTTACAAACAAAATTATCATTATTAAATATTAGTCATTTAATTATCATTCTTAGGTACAAACATTAATAGTAGCTCATAGCATTATTAGCATCATAATAATAATTATTAATAAATTGGCTAACTTTAATTATTGCACAAATGTTAACCATTAATTATTAAATTAATATGGTAAATTATCATATGCCAACTACAATCCAAACCCTGGGTTGGGGATTTAACCATAAATAGGGTACTAAGCAGGATTAACCATGGGTTGATTCTTTATATTAGCATTAAATATTATAAACAAAACTGTGATTATTATACACTTACACTCCTTAAGTAGACAATAGGTTATTAATCACTATAAGAGTATTAGATAAGCTCAGTACATTTAAATACGAACTTATGAACCATCATTATTAATATTGATAGATTAATACCCATATAATAAATATTATTCGATCAGTTGTACGATAATAACAATAATATTAATATTAATAATTCAGGATTTAAATTCTAGAATCGAAGTTTAAGACTAAACCCTAATCCTACATTAAGACCCTAAGATAAATAATCCAAACCCTAGGTTATAATCTCAACCATAAATAGGGTGTAGAACTCGATCTAACCATGTAATTTCCTAATTCATGATATGACTCGATTATAAGGGACCACGCATCCCCTAGCCATGCTAGTAGGCGATCCAACTATAAGGTGATGATTTCTTCCCCTTGAGCTTTTCATTTTCACATTAGCTTAAGTTATAATTTTATTTTAATTCAAATTAATAATTGCTATCTCCATCTTATATTCATTTGTGCAATTGAATTGCTACATTACATGCTTAATGTTATCCTGTATATTTAATTCATGATATTAGATTATTTGTGGATTGCTTCTGGGATTTAAACTGGTACATTAGTGGGAAACCCTCACTTATAAATGTACACCCATACTTGGGATGTAACTCGATTGATGGTGATTGCAATGGACCTTCGATCTGGTGGTTATTGCGTAGTGGTCTAGACGGATCATTGATGTGGGCCTACCATCCATGAGTTGTTGTGTCTAAGTGGTTTTCAAGGATGGTCTTTTATCGCATGGTTTTGATACTCGCCCTATGTGGCTTATTTTGATATCTGCCTATGTGGCTTGTTTTGATATCGCCCTATGTGGCTTTATTTTGGTATTTGCCCTATATGGGTTCGATGTTTTATATCGTACAACCATGCGATGGTAAGCCCCATATATTGTAATATGATTGGCCACTAGTCGATAGGTTTCCATTAAACATCTTAAAGTGGTAGTCTCATGAGCCGGGGATGGTGGTATGGGACCTATGCCCGAGCTGTCGGCCTACGTTGGTAATAAACCCTTTTAGTGACCTTGAGCTTACTTAAATTGGCTGATTGTAACTGGACTAATAACAGTTTGGCTAATCATGCATCTATAGCATATTGGCGATGACGGGTGGCTAATTTTGGATGATGTAGCACGTGCCCTTAGGATCACGAGGTATCGTTTCGCTAGCTCCTAGACCACCGACTATCGACCCCCGTTTCGAGTAGATGATTTTTTCAAGTCGATGATTTGCATGGGTGACGAGCTCAAGTTCCGCACGGGTGAGCATCCCTGGGGTGATGTGCATTCACGCATCCATGCATTTAAAAAGACTGCATTATGTGTTGTTTTGATTGCCTTGTTGTTTTATAACTATGCTTATCTAATGCGGCGGTGTATAATCTTGAGGGAAATTCACACTGAGTTGGCCACTCATCCATCAAAAATATAACCGTACAGGTAGTACAGGTGGCTTAAGGTTCAGACTGATGAGGAGCCATTATGGTGGACAAGGACACGTGGTTGTACATGTCAAGAAAGCTGCATGATCTTGCGACTTTCGTTTGTGTTTCATATGCTTTTAAATTTCTCACGTGTGTAATCTTATATTTGTTATTATGGAGACATTGGTTTGTATAAGTCATTATGAGCAACCTCTGTATGTTCTAAATGTAGTTGCAATTTTTCCTTTTTGCTTACTTGTCCATTCTACGCTCATCTACCTACTCTGATAGTTGAAAAAAAAAAACATATACTTGAATTTGACCATCCTTTAAGGTTAACACACGGGTTTTTGGAAAACGGGTTATTTACTCGAGTCCTGAAAACATGGGGTGTTATATGGCGTCCCTCAAGTATATGGAATCACTCCTTTTTAGACCCTAAGTATGCGGTTGAGGTGTATTTACTCCCATGCCCATCTCCTTACCCAAAATTACCCTTTTACTACCTTATCCAACCTATGAGATGTGAAATTGTCATTGTTTGTTAATATACGTGAGTGTTAAGTCTATCAATCAAGTGAGTCCCAAGATGAAGACATTAAGCTCAAGACTCATCAAAATGAAGGCATACGATCTTTCTTAAAAGGTAAACTAAGCCTGATCTACCCAAAACAAACCTTGACAAGTATATTATAAGACCCGTATCCTAGACTATATCGTTCCATATGCTTCCGCGGTCCTCCCGGTCGAATTTCGGCAACCCTCGACCCGTATCCGACGTTTACGTGCGACCCTAAACCGAGTCCTGCATACCGAAGTTGGCTTAACTCAAAACTTGTATCTTAGCAACCACGTCGTCGCCGCGGTTCTAATGCCGCGACTCATGTACCGATCCAATACCCGGGCTAGAAGATGTGGGCCCACGTTCATTTAAAAAAAAACACCACGCGTTGCGAACTTCGAGGGAACCTCTACAACATGTCTCATCAATCAATCAATCAATCAATGTCAAGTACATTCCATACCCTAAGTACAACAACCCATCCCTTCCTATTCCCAAAGTTAACTCTCTCTCTCTTCACCCATCTCTTTCTTACAACCCCATCACTCCACCCATCACCCATCACACCACACCCCATCCCTTTTCACCCATCACTTCACTCTCTTCCTCATTTCTCAAAAAAATCTCCCAAGCAACAAACATCCCACGTCCAAGCCCTCTCTCTCCCAAGCTAAGTGTGGCCCACTTTCCCTACCATCTCACCTTTCATCTCCACCATCAAAACTCCATCAACCAACATCAAAAGTGAAGGCAAAGAGCATAGGAGTCCAAGGGATTTAGGAGGAGTGCAATAGGTGGGTGATCCACTGTTGATTCTTATTTTAGGGCCCACTTGTTGATGGGACCCATTTTGATGTATGTGATGTAACCATGAGCGGCCTATAGTGGCGGGGTCCTATTATCGTCTCTCCCTCTCTCTCTCTCTCTCTCTCTCTCTTTGTATGGTGATGATGATGAAGGGGTGTGTGGCCCATCTGGTGTGTGGGTGTGTCCCACCATGAAGCATATATTTCATGTGGGACCCATTTGATGAATGTGATGACTCTACACAATCCAGTCCATTGGCGGGCCTGAACGGGACGAAAAACACAAACATCAGGTTGATCCGAACAGGTGGGCCATGTCTATGTGGGACCCACCGTGATGACTGTGTTGTATGCAAATTGTCTAGTGTCCCTGACGCTGGACGTATCTAACTGTGAAGTGTGGATTGACCGTGAGGTGTGTACTGACGCACGGGTGGTGGCTAACAGTGAAGTGTGGCTGACAGTGGAGTGTGAACTAGTAGTGGGGTTCGTGGGACCCATCCACGCCCTCCATCCATTTAGACGGACCACACCGTGATGCATGTGATGCCATGCTTGGACGATGGGCCCCGCCTTGAGAATATATTCACGCTAACCGTCCAACGTCCCTGGATGTTGGAGGGTTCAGTGAAGTGTACACAGGCAGTGGGACGTGCTACCAGTAAAAAGAATAATAATAATAATAAATCTATATATTTAAAGTTTTGGGTGGGATGCTCATGCAGGCCCCACCTTGACGTATGAGTTTAATCCACGCCATCTATTCCATTTCTCAACCCATTTTAGGCGTTAAGCTGAAAAATGAGGCTAATCCGACTTCTGGCGGGCCATAGCATAGAGAATAATATTTTTTTACCATTGAAATACACCCTGATGTTTCTGTACACCAAAACCCATCGAATATTGGGCTTGATGGGTTTGTATTAAGCCATAGAAACTAATGGCTAGGTTGGATTTTTCTGAGGCAGGCCCCACGTGAGAAAATCCACAAAAAAATTCATATTTCAAAAAAAATAAAAATAAAGAATGCAGCAGCGCCAGCAGCGCAGGACGCTGCTGTCAGGGGTGTGAAGGAGGCAGGGAATAGGGGTCTCAGTTGTGGGCCCCACCATGATATGTGTTGGACATCAACACCGTGCATTGGTGGCCCCTTTAGGGCAGTGGGCCCCCCTCCAAGAATCAGCCGTATACAACACTCAGGTGGCCCACGTCACAGGAAATAGAGGTGATTGAACGTCTGCCATTGAAACCCCTTTTGGGTGTCCCAGAAGTTTTGGACCATTATGAAATTTGTTTTTCCTTTGCATCCAGGTCTGCGTGACCTGCGTGACCTTATTAACAGATGGGATGGAAAGTTAACGTTATGGTGGGACCCACTGATGTATGTATTGTATCCCACACTGTCCCACGCCGTGAGAGGTGGGATGGCTAGTGTACCCACTCCAGCTGCATAGCTATTGCAGTGGCATCACCAAGTTCTGTGGTTCCCACCTATTTCCTCCGCGCCATCCATCTATGGGACCCATCATAATGCATGTGTTGCATCTAAACCGTCCAACCATTCTGAAAGCTCATCCTAAGGCTTAAGACTAAAAATGAGACAGATCTAGGATCAGGTGGACCACATTACAGGAAACAGTGGGTTTGAACGTCCACCATTAAACCCTTGGACTTCAAAGTTTGGACCCATATGATATTTATTTTCCCTCTTAATCCAGGTCTTTATGACCTTATGATTGGATTGGTTGGAAAAATAAACTTTATGGTGGGCCCTGTAATTTATTTAACCGTGAAAATTATTATCTCCACTGTCACTTGGGGTATGGCCCAAATAATCCTTCAATATGACTCAAATTTTTTTTTTTTGGAATTTATGAGGCCCACGTGATTAGGCCCATCTTGATGTATTTGTGCCCCGTTGTTGAGGCCCACTTTGATATATGAGGCCCACATGATGCGGTCCATTTGTTGTACCTGAGGCCCATGGGTTGAGGCCCAACGGGATGTATTTAAGGCCCATTGCAATGTGTGATTCTACCATGGTTTATGTAATGATGTTTTGGCGGCCATGCCTTGAAAGCAATGATGGTTTGACGTCTACATTGTAAGAACAATGATGGTTAAATTTTTACATTGTAACTCTCCCTAGGGGCCCAGTGATAGGCCCATACTTGTAGTGTGTAGGCCGTCTAGGCCCATCTTTGTTATGAACAGATCCCATCACCATATAGCATGTTTAGTATGGATCCATGATTCATGATCATACACAGCATATGTATGCTTGGTATGAGGAGTGACTGATCATAGCATATGCCTTCGGGCAGATTGTTTATGGGCTCCCTAATAGGCGAAGTTGCCCTTCATGAGCACGCGGTACGCGTAAGATTGTTGCATGACTGTTAGTGTGATTCATGCACTTCGCATTGTATGACATAATTTCTATACGCCCTAGCAACGTCAGGGCTATAACCTCCACAGGCACATCACGGATGACAGGATCGAATACCAAAAATATTGTTACTAAGCATCAGGGCGCCATAGATGTCCCTGAGTGAAAATCCCTAAACCCGATGGTACCAGAGGATGACTCTAACGTCAAGACCGAGTGGATATATGAGTGCATGGGGGCCGAATACCAGGAGGCCGCGTCTCCCACTATGTCGTGGTCGGTTGGAAAGGGGTGTGGCCTTACTCGCCCGAGGGTAGGGGGCATTACTAGGCTGAGTTTGACCAACTTGTGAATTGGTCCACTATTGACGTGCCGGATAGATATTGGCAGACTATTGGCCAGGCGGATAGTGAGGTTTCTTACGCTCACTTGTATTGCGCACCTGGGAAAGGGGCAGTGCCATTTGGAGTGTACTAAACCCTAGTGATTATCCAGAATGAGAACTGTGCTGATATTTGATAAGCTGTATTGATATGAGGATTGGTATGCTTGAGTTGCATCTCGCATCGCATGGTCTTGGTACGACAGATAACATTTATATCTTGCACCACATAGCCTTGGTACGGTTGATTGCATTTATATACCCATCAGCATGATTCCGCATTACTTTGGCATTACATTCTGAGCACATTCGTACTACGCACACACTTACACCACGCTCTAAGCTTTCTATAAGCTTATGCACGATTGATGCATGCAGGTGACATCAGGACGCAGCCATAGCCTCGCCACAGTTGGAGTGTGCATTCGAGCTTCTAGAGTTTTTGTTATTATCTTGTATTTCCCTTTCATACGTGTTGTACTCGAAGTTTTTGATCATAGTGGATTTTGTGGTGGTGTTCTTGTGGTTATTGTTTGTGGGTTATGCTTATGGTTATGCTCATTACTCAAATCATGTTTGAAATCCTCCTTGTAGAATTCCAGGATTGGAACCTGGTGTATGGGTGTCGGGAGCCGATAATGGGATACTATGGAGGCTGTTAGCGCCGGATTCGGCGATTGAAAACTTTGTGAGCTCAATTTTTAAGTTTGGAACGTGATAGAAGTTGGTGTCAGAGCATAACTTGGGAATAACTGAGAAAATGACTGAGGCGATACCCTGGCCAGGAGATGTGGGCCCGCGTTAAATTCGAGAAAACGCCGCGCATTTTGCAATCCTAAGAGAATCTCTACAACATGTCTCATCAATTACCTCATGTCAAGTACAAGAGCAACCCCAAAGTCAACTCTCTCTCTTACACACCCTTACATGTCAAGTACATACCCATCACCCATCACTCACTCACCCATCCCTCTCTCTCTCTTTACATCCCATCCTCTCTCTCTCTCTCTCATTCCTTCACTTTCAAGCAAATCCCATGAGAGTCCAAACGATCCAAGCAAGAGCTTCCATGAGAGAGAGCTTTGTGTGTGGCCCACCTTCTTACCTCCCATCTCCACCATCCAAAGACCATCTTAACCATTAGAATTGTTTCCTTGGAGGTCTAGAACCTATAGGCAGAAGAAGGAAGATGAGATCTAATGGTGGGTGTTTTATGACTTAATTTTTGTGATTTGAAGGCCCACATATGGTGGGACCCATCCTGATCTATGTATTGCAACCATGGAGGACCCATAGTGGTGGGGTCCCTCCATCACCATCTGATCTCTCCTTTTTCTCTTTCTTTTTCTCTTTTCCTTTTTGTATGGTAATGATGATGATGAAGTGTGTGGCCCACCATGATGTTTATATCCATGCCATCTACCAGTGGACCCTATCCATGTGGGACACATCATGATGTTTCTATGTCACCCCAACCGTCCATCTAGGACGTGGCCCACCCCACACGTGTGGGTGGGGCCCTCCTTGATGTATTTATCCACCCTGATCCATAGCTCAAGTGGCAGACTGAGTGAATGATAACTCGTTTCAACACTGACGGTGGAGTACTGACTAACAATGAGGTGTGTGCTAACAGTGAGGTGTGACTGACAGTGGTGTTGCTAATAGTGAGGTGTGTGCTAACACTAAGGTGTGAACGAATGGTGGGGTCCGTGGGACCCACCCACGTCGTCCCCCATTTAGATGGGTCACACTGGGATGTGTGTGGGGCATCCACCATACCTGGACGATGGGACCCACACCACGTGTGGGGCTTCCCTTGATGTACGTGTATGTCCAGGCCGTCCAGGGCCTGGACGTTGTATTATATTAAATATAATATTAATATATTATATTATATTATATTAATATATAATATGATATATTATATGTATTATATATATATGAGGGTGTGCCCTACGTGGGACCCACCTCTGCTTCTCTTAAAAAGCAACAAAAGCTGCATGTTATTATATAATATAATATTAATATATTATATTATATATCTAATGTTATGGTGGGCCCTACGTGGAACCCACCTCTGCTCCTTTTAAAAGCAACACAGTTGCATGTACGAAAGCTATTTAGCTGCACTCCATTTGACGTCAGCAAGGTTCGTGGGACCTGCTGCACGTGTGGGTATGATCCACACCGTTCGGCTATGTGGACCCCACCACTAGCTGTTGTACAGATTACAGCAAGTCCCGTGGGTCCCACCTATTCCATCCATGCCGTCTATCTATGGGACCCACCATGATGCATGTGTTGAATCCAACCGTCCAACCATTTGGGATATCATTTTATGGCATAAGTAAAAGAATGGGTCAGATCTAAAGCCCAAGCGGACCTCCACCATTGAAAATTAATGGGGATAGTGACATCCACTGTTCAAACTTCTAAGGACCACAGTAGTTTCCAATTAAGCTGATATTTGTTTTCACTTCATCTATCTCTGTGTTAACTTATGAATAGGTCAGATCTCAAAAATACATAAGGGTAGGCTCGATTTGATATACATGAGGCCCATTGTTGTGGCCCGATTTGATATACATGAGGCCCATCGGTGTGGCCTATTTGATATACATGAAGCCCAATGGTGCGACTCATCATGATGTATTTTGGCTCGTGGGCGGGGCTCACCCGTTTGTATTGTTAGGCCCATGTAATGGGCCCACTTGATAAATGAGGCCTAGTATTGAGGCCGTGCGATGAGGCCCAAGTGCAAGGCCCACCTATTGTGTATTCAAGGCCCGATGTGATGTATGTTGGTCTATATGACGAGGCCAATGTAACGTAAATGAGGCCGATCGTGACTGTATCTGAGACTATGGACCAACTATATGTTTGGCCCTATGTAGGCCACTCCTTGAGAGCAATGTTGGTTGGATGTCCACATTGATGGGCAATGATGGTTGGATGTCCACATTTTGACCTTCCCCTAGGCATTGTTAAGCCCATTCTTATCATTCTCTTATGGGTTAACGCAAATACGTGGGCCCCATTAACCATAGACGGATGGCTCCGTGTTATCGAATTTGATATAACCACGGCCGAGGGCCGATCTTTATATTATGGTTGATCGGCTGTTCATCTATTGACCCCATCTTATTTATATGCCGATTGTATAGGCCGATTCTGATTGTAGAGGCCAAGTATCGAAGCCGATTCTGATTTGTCGAGGCCGATTGTATAGGTCGATTCTAATTGTAGAGGCCGAGTATCGAGACCGATTCTGATTTATCGAGGCCAATTGTATAGGCCGATTCTGATTGTCGAGGCCGATTCTGATTTGTCGAGGCCAATTGTATAGCCGATTCTGATCTGTCATGGTTGATTGTATAGGCCGATTCTGATTTATTGAGGCCGATTGTATATGTCGATTCCGAATGTCGAGGCCGAGTATCGATGCCGATTCTGATTTGTTGAGGCCGATTGTATAGGTCGATTCCGATTGTATAGGCCGATTTCGATTGTTGAGGCTGAGTATTGAGGCCGATTATATAGGCCGATTCTGATTTGTCGAGGCCAATTGTATAGGCCGATTCCGATTGTATAGGTCAATTTCGATAGTCGATGCCGATTCTAATTCGTCGAGACCGAGTATCGATGCCGATTCTAATTTGTCGAGTCCGATTATATAGGCTGATTCCAATTGTCGAGGTCGAGTATCGTGGCCGATTCTGAGTACTGTCGAGGCCGATTTTGATTGCTGAGGTCGATTGTCGAGACCTATATGATGTATATGCAACCTGTAGTTGAGGCCCATTGTGATGTGTATTCGGCTTGTGTGTTGTATATGCGGCCTGTATTTGAGGCCCATTGTGATGTGCATTCAGCCCGTGTTTAAGGCCCAATGTGATGTATATGAGGCCTATGTGATGAGGCTCATTATGTTGCATTTGAGGGCTAGGTGATGGAGCCCATTGTGATGTATGTTAGGCCCATGTGAAAGGCCCATCATAATATGTATTAAGCTCTTGAGTGAGGCCCATGGTGTTATATATCAGGCCCTTTGTAAGGCCATGGGTCCACTACATGTTTAACCCTATATGGGCCACCCCTTGGGGGCAATGTTGGTTAAATGTCTACATTGTTGAGGTCGAATGTCGATGCCGATTATTGATGCCGGTTATTGATACTGATTACGAGTACATGACAGCATAACATCACAATACATGCCCATACGCATCATCTATATATTTGTTATGAGATGTGATTGACCATTGCATATGTCATAGGGCAGGTTGTTCATAGGGCTCCTTGATAGGCGGAGTTGCCCCACATGAGTGCACGGTATGCCAAGGATTGATGCATGATTAGACTATGTGACTCATGCATCTCGCATTTGTGTGACATGACCACCGTACGCCCTAGCGACATCAGGGCCGTAACCTCCACAAGTATTTCATAAATGGCCAAATATGACACCGAAAATTTATTCTATATGGGGTGCTATAGATATCCCTAGGTGAAAGTCTCTAAATTCTCTTAGTTTTAGAGGTTGTTTCAACGTCTAGACCGAGTGGATGCATGAGCGCATGAGGGCCGTATACCGTTAGGCCGCGTCTCCCACTGTGTCGTAGTCGGTTGGAAGGGTGTACGGTCTTACCTACCCAAGAGGAGGGGGCAATGCTAGGCTGAGTTTGACTAACTAGAGGAATGGGTCCGCTATCGACAAGCCGGACCCGATATTGGCAGGCAAATAGTGATGTCTCTTCCACTCACCTTATTGTATGCGATGGGGCAGTAATCTGGTTTGGAGTGTAATAGAACCCGATGATTTCTCAGAGCGCATGAGGGCCGTATACCGTTAGGCTGCGTCTCCCACTGTGTCGTGGTCGGTAGGAAGGGTGTACGGCCTTACCTACCCGAGAGAAGGGGGCAATGCTAGGCTAAGTCTGACTAACTGGAGGAATGGGTCCGCTATTGACAAGCCGGGCCCGATATTGACAGGCAGATAGTGACTTCTCTTACACTCACCTTATTGCGTGCGATGGGGAGGTAATCTGGTTTGGAGTGTAATAGAACCCGGTGATTTCTCAGAGAGAAACCGTATTGATATATGGACTTATTGAGTAGGAGTTACATACTCATGCATTCATTTCCTTCACTATCCACTCGGGATGGCAGTGCGCAACTAATTATTGTGTACCTTCGCATGGCCAGGATTTCGGTTGGGCGCGTGACTAACCTGAGACCAGGTGTTTATCACGTTGAGTCTATCTATCCAAATTTAGGTATGGGACTGGTTTGGATAGAAGTCCCTTGTGATGGACCCCATAGCCTGCGATATTGTATACTATCATCCCGACTTCACTCCAACTTGGTCATTTCATTCGCACCACATATTGCATTCCATCCGCAACATTTAACATTTTGGGTTACTATATTTCTGCAATTATATGACCTAGATAAGGTTGATGGTATTAGTAACTCTTCTGAATTATATATTGTATTGCATCCTTGATATCTGATATCTTGTTCATTATGTTTCCGCATTGCATACCTGATTTACATTACTTTCTAGTATATGACATCGGCTTGCTATGTCTTTTCATTGCATATCTTAGATGAGGTTGATGTTATTTTTATGGACTGGTAGTATTTTTACTTACTCTGATATCGTATGATTCATACTAGTAATTCTGATATTATATGATTAAGGCATTGTATTGAATACTTGCACTTATCATGTGCACACTTACACCATTCTCGAAGCTTTCTATAAGCTTATGCATGATAGATGCGTGCAAGTGACGATTGGACGCAGTCGAGCTGGGACAAGAGCATGCGGCAGAGCTTGTGGAGATTTTAATTATATGCATGTATTTCTTTTTCAGTATTGTACTGAAATGATTATATTAGTGGATATGTGGTAATGATGTTGTTCTTATGATTTAGGTATACTTGTGGTAATGCTTCTTATGAGACAAATTCATGTTGAAAATTCTCCTTGTACGATCCCAGGATCAGAACCTAGCATATGAGTGCTAGGAGCCGAGAATGGGGTATTATGGAGGCTGTTGGCACCGGATTCGGCGATCAGGATTCCTGTGAATCCGATTTCTGAATTTGGGGCGTGAAACCGAACTTTTCATTACCCTAGTATTAAAAGTTCTCAAGTGTTACCATGAAATTTAACTTAATATGTACATGTGTACAATATCAATATAGGTATCTTGACCTTACATCTATTCTCCAACACGAATTTGACTGTTAAGAATAATCTTCATCGATAGATCAAGCCATCTGACTATTGATTTTAAGACAAGATTATCATATGTCAAAGTAAACTCATTTGCTATCATCTGTTTACAAAACTGACCATACACCCGTCTACATACATGGTTAGATTACTAACCATCCGGTTTTCCTATTTTAAACCTGTCATCTGACCATCCATTGTGTGGTTTGATATATGTACATTCCTAATTAATTTAGTGAATAACACCTTATACATAATGATTTAGATATAAGTACTTTTGTAAGAATTACTTAGAAACGTGCCTAAACTCATGTAGAACCATTAGATTTTCCAAAACTCTCATATCCACAATAATTATGAAAATGTCATTAACCTAAACCCCTGAATTCTAGATCACATGGTTCCCATGATCCGCTTGTTGTTTAGTTTTATACGATGCCTATTTATCATAAATTAATCATACACGTCAAATTTCAGCCCTTAGATCATTGTAAAAGAGGCCCAATTGACAAATGAACCCGTAAGCATTGATTTTGGTGTCCATCGAGTGAAGAAACCTTGTGGGTAGTCGCAGTTGGATATTTTCCTTCATACGAATGACTTGGATTGCTTATAATATGGACTAAGTGTGAAATATGAAAACCTTACTTTGATGGGCTTTTACTTACCCGCAAGTTATCTTTTAGGACTTACCACCTATGTATAAACCTAGATCTTTAGATCTAATTACTTCCTGTCGTCCATCGTAACTTAAACTTGGACCCCACCTTGGCCTCACATGACTACGATATTATACAAAATTTATATCTCGATCTATGATCCTACCCCGTTGAACGCAGAAGCCAAATCCTTCCTTTTAACGTAAAAGGTGAAATTTCAAATATAGGCCTTTTCCATCATTGATCAACCACCAAATTTTGTCCAACCGTTTGCCTATCCTGACTACACATTTCTCCCAAAATTGGGCCCTGATCATTAAGTGTGGACCATTTAGCCAGTTTTAACACTTGCTAGGAGAAGTTTAAGATAATTTTACGTAAAGCCCGGATCTGCTACGTATTTGGACTCATGGGCCAACATGACTTGACTAGACGGATGAATGAAATGGATTTTCCAAAAATTCATCGTAGTGGACCCACTGATTCTGTACAATCAAACCAAAATGTGTAACTTCTGCATGCCAACGCAAGAGGAATTCATTACGTAAGAGGTTTTTGCGTCGAAGTAAAACACATACGTTGATACAACATGTGGGCCACCTTGGATTCAGCTCGGATCCATATTTGAGGTCATAGCGGAATATGATCTTGCAAAGAGGGTGAACGGATTGGATTTCTTAAACAAACACCATAGTGGACCCCACTTAGCCTATATACATATTACATCCGAATAAAGGAAGATGAACCAGTTAGGTAAGTAAATTCTTATGCAACTCTCGCTCACATGTTAATTAATGGTGTGCCCACTCAGAACCCGCATCCACCCCATATTTTAGCCCCTAGCCTAACATCACCATACAAAAAAGATGACCGGAGTTGACCTCACAAAAGACCACCATAAGTGGGCCCCACCCACTCCCAAACCAAAAGAAGAACGGATGTTGTTACAACGCACAAAAGGAATCCGCACACAGGAAAACTTCCCTTTGTCCAGGAAGCTTGGCCAAGGCAAATCTACCAAATCTGGGCCGTCCATTCTCCAACAATAGGAGTTTCGACACAACTCTGACATCTTAGAGAAAACGAGAAGAAGAAGATGAACGGTAATGAGATGGAAACACGACATTTTGCCGTCTTTCACGCAAGCCAGGCATTTCTCAGGGACACAACTTTCACATATATTCATTCCCGCATTAGAGCCATCAATCTGGTGGGCCTAAAAGCACTGGATGATTATCACAAACCATCCATTTGTTGGCCACTAAATTAGGAAACCTGCCCCAACATAGTAGAGGAAACGAGGTAGCAAATCTACACCTTGAATCTAAAGCCACACACAAGCTAAACGTTGAGATTTCTGTGCGTAAAAAAGCCAGCGCAAGGCATTGTTATCTCCAATCAGGACTCACTGTTCCATCAGACTGAAGGCTTATAAAATCTTGGTGCGTGGAGGAAGGGAGGCACCATTCAACTCCCGCACCAGGAGAGAGAGAGAGAGAGAGAGAGAGAGAGAGAGAGAGAGAGGCTCTTGCTGAACGGGTTGAGTTCCTACTTCGTCTAAAAATTTTGTTCAAGCCAAGAAGAAGAAGGAGAAAGAAAGAAAGAAATGAAGAAAGAAAGAGAAAGAAAGAAAGAAAGAAAAGAAAGGAAAAGAAAAGAAAAGGAAAGAGAAAGAGAGAGAGAGAGAGAGAGAGAGAGAGAGAGAGAGAGAGAGTGAAAGAAAGAGAGGAGGAGAGTCGAGTGTTGAGTCCTGAACTGTGTCAGGGCCAGGTTCAAATAGGTTGGAATTCTAGTTTAGCGATTTCAATCACGATTCAACTATAGAAGCACAATTAAATCCTACGGTGAGTCGACCTTAAGGTGAGGGTTTTTATCCTTTAAGCTTACTTTGATTTAATTTATATGAATTGTCCTACCTTTTCATGTTTACATGTTTCTGAGAGTTATCATTTCAATTGGTTTAGTTACAACCATCATTTACTTATCCTTTAGGAATTTTGATATTACGTATGATCTTCATGAATTTACGTGGGGCCCTAGATACAAGCCCTGCCTTTGCCTTTATCAATTTATTGAGTTAGCCCTTGCTACTCTTCTTTTTATTGAGTTGGCCATTACCACTCTCCTTATTATTGAGTTAGTCCTGCCACTCTTCTTGTTATTGAGTTGGCCATTGCCACTCTCTTATTTGTTGAGTTAGCCATTGCTAATCTCCTCTTGGTTGAGTTGACCATTGCCACTCTCCTCTGTATTGAGTTAGCCATTACTACTCTCCTTTTAAAGCCTTATGCTATTTATCTTTAAGGCTTGGGCAAGTGTCTTGATATTCCAGAACCCCCATGATTCAATTTATATTCTCTATAAGTGCAAGTGATGTGTTAAGATGTATCACAACTAGTGACTCAATTATTATATGTAACGCCCCAGATTTCGAGGGTCGAGCAAAGCTCTACTCCCGAGATCCAGCACATCATTTATGCAACATGGATGATGATGTTTAGATTTCGTCCATATGAATGAGTTAAACATGAGTGGGATTATACTAAACTGACACATCATACTCCAGAGATAATTTAATTTAAGCAAGCGGAAGATTGAAACATATATATTTGAACAGGTAAATGTTTTACAACCTCTAGTGTAAGATTATGTAGCCAGGCTGAATATGTACATGTATTATTTCAAAATAGGCAAAATATCAAAATATAAGTGACCAGCTAATCCATGTGACCCTGTTATCTCGTCGAATCAGTACAAGGTCTACATAGACCCGCTTGACAGCTAAACATAGGAGAATTCCTCCTCCTCATCTATGAAGTCCAATTTAGCTACATAGACTTAGTCCTCGCCTGCATCTACAACAGAGTCTGGTTGGTATTTTAAAATACCGTCCCAAGGTGGGAGTGAGTGATCAACTCAGTAGTACTATAAGGCAAAGGTTAACATGTTATTAAGTCAATCAAGCAGTAATGATAAAGCAATACAACAATCACTTCCTAGCTACTCTTGTTAATGCAGGAATGGTGTGCAATAATGATGCATGCCCCCGCACAAAACTCTCTCACAAGCGACTCCAACAACCAAGTTCGCGCATGACAACCTCCTTAAAGTACAACTTCCTCGCCAAAGCACATGCAATGCGGTGCATGGTCGTGTTAGCCGAGTACTTAATTAATCTTATTCATACAGCAAATTTGGGAAGCTAAGGTACCTCCCTTTATATCATTAACCTAAACGAAGATCCATCTAGGGTCGTCAATCCTAGTTAATCACATACTATAGGCAAGTTATAGGGCACACTCCTATTGAAAGTAATGGACAAGCAAATTCAAAAGTTTATACTCGCGGTCACTACGGAGAGGCTCGTCACGTCAACGTAGGCCGACAACTCAAACATAATGTCCCATACCACCATGCCCGGCTCACAAGTTTGGGTTGCTCACTGGTCACTACGGGGAGGCTCGTCACCCTGGCGTAGGCTGACAGCTTGACCACTATGTCCCATACCACCATGTCCGGCTCATGAGTCTTAGCGGATCGTTGTACCATGGTTGAAACAGGCTTTTACATTGGTAAGTGATACCTTAGATTCAAGCAGTGATGTCCACACATGGTAAACACACAATAGGCCAATGGTTTGTTTGGTAAGTTCGATTGGTACGAGACACGTTGACTTAATCGACATGGAGAGCATAAGCATCCCTTTTGGCCTAACTACTGTCGACAATCATCGTGCGACACAGATTCATCGAGTTGCCCAATGTGGCAAGACTAATTCAGCCACCTGTACATGGATTGTTACCGATTGCCTGGGCTACGTTGTAGCCCCAATCTTACTCATATACAATAGATAGACACATGTGACAAGCATATCAGCATTTAACAAACAATCCAAATAAAACCCTCATTTGAATATTTCATCAAACATATTGAACATATATCCAAGCACTTGCTTTTTATCCATAAATTGCGTAGCGGTAAATATGATTACATGAGAGAAACTATACATATGATTAAGGTAATTGAGAATCCCATCTTAATACACTTAATAAATACAAATCATCATCATTTTCTCATTCAGACATTTTATCAAACACTTAAGTTACACTTCACTAAATACACAGACTAGATTAGTTACGACATATATTATGACAATTCCTTACATAAAGAAATCATCATGCATACGACAAACATGTATCCTAGATTAACAGTCATGGCAAGCATGAATCACAATTTCATGTTCATTCAAACATTTCAACAAACACATGGGATGCATCTTGTATTCAACATAGTTCACACATGCATGATATATCGAATATGTAGTATCTAAAATAGTATGGCAACAATCAAGTCAGATATAAATTATTAGCTGACATTGAAAGCATTAAAAACCATAACCTAAACATTTATAGTCCACACTTTTCGTCGGAATACTCGATACGGACTCGGTTCGAATCCTACATTCTCGAAAACAGAACATCGAGCACCTAAGTAATGAAATAGGTTAGTTATTTCATCGATTACTCTATTTGGATCTCTAAATCAAGATTAGGGTTAGGATTTCTTACCCAAATCGTAACCGAATATATCGGTTAACTAGATGGAAAGGCGATTCAGTGCATGTAGTTGTGGGAGAGAAACACTGCAACAATCTCCCAACCTTTCACTTCTCTCCTCAGTCTTTTCCCTTCTTTTCTCTCTTCTCTCTCCTAGGGTTTGGAGCAAATTCGTATAGAATGGAAATGAGGTGGTTTAAGGGCTTTATATAGGCCCAGTAGTGACGTAAATGGCTGTAGGGCCATGATATACTTAGTTTATAACCAAAGGGTGCCTGTTTTTGACAAACCAAGCTCATAGGAAGACCTATTACTCACCTACATCATAGAGTAAGTTCCTTGACAATGGGTCATGTTAGGATGTGATTCGGTGCAATAGGATAGACCGATCAGCTGTGAAAGACCTGCGTCAGATCAACAGGCATGCTTGCTCGATCGGGGCCACAAGTATACGGATATGAGCAGGAAAATTTTCCTTTACCTTGGGTGAAGTTTGGTCAGAAACTGACGGTCCAAAATCCTCAATTTCATGCATAAGCAAATGGCCCAATTCACTTAAGTTTCACTTCATTTTCTAAAGATATTCGCGTTTCTGACACACTTTACTTAGGATTCAAGTTGTACATTTTTGGATACTATTTGAACTCGATTCCCGTGAAGGTTGTCAAGCCCAATAAGATGGTCATAACCCTATAGTTTTGTGGTCATCGGACTTTTGACGTACGGTCCAGGTCCGATACAGAGTTTCAATGTATTCCTGAAAGCAACAAGCTTTTAGGATTTTTCTTAGGTTTTAAAGTAGTGTTGAGTTAGTGGTTTTAATGGTTTTGGGTCTTGCCATCTGTGTAAATGGTGGTTCGAGCTAAATTCGCTGATTAATTTAGTTCAGTACTTAATTAATTTTTGCCTAAATTTCTACAGAATACGGTCCTTAGGGATTTCTGCTTGAGGTGGTACTCGGGCTTTTATACGGATTTTTTTGAGATGTTACATTATATCATGGATGTAATGCGCTCTGGGCAGAGACCCTTTTGGTTATCACGTAATTCCATAGGTTTTTGGGTAGTGGTGCACAAATCGATGTGTGTAATTCACAAATACAGTAACAGATTACTTCTGAGATTGCATGTCACAAATAGTCGTTCCATGGACAAATCATGTCATGTAATTCATTTGACTTATGTGTTGTGTGCCTTGAGGCGTTTACATATGTCACACCCGAAATTTGGAATCCGGACTCACAAAATTTTCGATCGTCGAATCCAGTGCCGATAGCCTCTAGTACCCGATTCTCGGCTCCCAGTGTCCATACACTAGATTTTGATCCTGGGATTCTATAATGAGGATTTTCTAATGTACATTTAACTCATAATAAGCATAACCACAAGTTTACCCAAATCACAAAGGCAACATCATCATTACATATCCACTAATAAAATCATTTGAATACAACGCTGAAAGGGAAATACATATGTCAAAATCAAAGCTCTAGGAGTCCACTGCACGCTCCAACCTCAATGCTGCTGCGACCTAATGCCACCTGCACGCATCTATCGTGTATGAGGTTATAGAAAGCTTAGAGGGTGGTGAAAGTGTGTGCGCAAGATAAGTGTCAAGCACGCAAATATCAGAGTAAGCAGAAATACAACAAGTCCATAGAAATATCATCAACCTTATCTAGAATATGCGATGATAAGAAATAACTAATATCATATATTGAGAAATTAATATATGTCGGCTATGCAATACGGATCAGCTATGCAAATGCAGAGTCATAGAGAACCAAATATTAAATGTCGATGATGCAATGCAATATATAGTGCAAATGAAATGACCAAGCTGGAGTGAAGTCGGGATGATAGTATGTAGTATCATAGGCTATGGGGTCCATTACAAGGGAATTCTATCCAAACCAGTCCCATACCTAAATTTGGATAGTCAAACATAATGTGGTAAACTCCTGATCTCAGGTTAGTCACGCACCCCAATCGAAATCGTGGCCATTGCGAAGGTACACATAACAAATTGTTGCACACCACCAGCTCGAGTGGATAATGAATGAATGAATATGCAACTTCTGCTCAATAAATCCACATATCGGTACGGTTTCTCTCTGGGATCATCATCAGGGTCTATTACACTCTAGCCAACTTGCTGCCCCTATCCGAGTGTACAACTGGGTAAGTGGAAGAGACCTCACTATTCGTCTGCCAATATCGGGCCCAACTCATAGATAGTGGACTCATTCCTCAAGCTGGTCAAACTCAACCTAGATATTAGCCCCTCACTTAGGTGGGTAAGGTTACACCTCGTCCCAACCGACCACTACATAGTGGGAGACACGGCCTACTGGTATATGGCCCTCATGCGCTCATATATATCAACTCAGTTTAGACGTTGGGGCATCCACTGGTACCAAGAGGGTTTCGATATTTTCACCTAGGGCCATCTATGACAACCATATGTTAGAACAAATTTCCAGTGTCCCATCTGGCCATCCATGATATGCCTATGGAGGCTACGGCCCTGATGTTGCTAGTGCATACAGTAATCACAACACACAATGCAAGATGCATGAGTCATACAATCCAGTCATGCATCAATCCTGCGCATACTGTATGCTCATATGAGACAATCTTCGCCTATCAGGGAGTCTCATAACAACATGCCCAATGACATATGTAATGGTCAACCACATCTCATAACAAACATGCAGATGATGCGTATAGGCATTTATCATGATGCTATGCTATCACATACTCATAATCGACATCAATAACCGACATCGACAATCGACCTGGACAATGTAGACATTTAACCAACATTGCCCCCAAGGAATGGCCCACATAGAGCCTAACATATAGTGTACTCATGGCTCACACAAGGGCCAAATATATAATACCATGGGCCTCACTCAAGAGCTTAATATACATCACGGTGGGCCTTTCACATGGGCCTAACATACATCACAATGGGCTCCATCGCCCGGCCCTTAATACATCACAATGGGCCTCATCACATAGGCCTCATATACATCACATTAAGTCTTAAACACGAGCTGAATACACATCACAACGGGCCTTAAATACAGGCTATATATTTATCACATTGGACCTCGACAATCAGCCTCGATATCTGGCCTTGACAATCGGAATCGGTATCGTCAACCGAAATCGGCCTCGACGAATCAGAATTGGCCTCGACAATCGGAATTGGTATTAACAATCGAAATCAGTCTCGACAAATCAGAATCGACCTCGACAATCGGAATCAGCCTCAACAATCATAATCAGCCTAACCAAGGGCCTAAGGGAAGGTCACAATGAGGACTTTCAACTATCATTGCCCATCAATGTGGACATTTAACCAACATTGCTCCCAAGGAGCAGCCCACATAAGGGATTCATACACAACATAACGGCCACACATACATCACATCGGGCCTCATATTAGGACCTTGAGTGTACCACATTGGGCCACGCCCATGGGCCTCAGATATATCACAATGGGCCTCGTCCCATGGGCCTCTAACCTATCGCATTGGGCCTCATCAAATGAGTCGTAAATGCATCACCATGGGCCTCATATACAACAAGTGGGCCGCACTATTTGGGCCTCATATGCATCAAATAGGCCACATATCTGGGCCTCGAATACATCATATGGGCCATGCTCATGGGCCTCGAATACATCGCGTCGGGCCGTATCACATGGGCCTTAAATTCATAACAGGTGGGCCTTGCACCTGGGTCTCATACACATCAAATCAGGCCTCTTATACATCACTTTTGGGCTCACCAAACGGGCTACATAAACATCACATTAAAGTGGGCCTTGCACGTTCCAAGTGGGCCCCATACACATTATCTGGGCCTCACATGGTTGCCAAAACAGATGGACGACGTGGTTGCGAAGTAAATCAAGGTGGGCCCCACCGTAACATTTATTTTTCATCCAATCTCTCCATACGGTCACAAGGACCTGGATTAATTGGAAAAATAAATTTTGTACTGATCCAAAACTTCTGTGTACCCAAATGGGTTTCAATGGTGGACGTTCATCCCACTGTTTCTGCAGAGTGGTCCACTTGATATTAGATCTATCTTATTTTTAATCTCAAGCCTTAGGACGACTCACCAAATGGGTGGAAGGTTTAGATGAACTGCATCCATCAAGGTGGGGTCTACGAACATGGCCCACCTAAGACGGCTCGCCAAAGGGATGGACATATTGGATGGAACACATCCACACATGGGACCCACAGAACTTGTTGTTGTCACCCAGCAGTTATGTGGCTGGGTCCCCACCGTGATGGACGGTATGGATGAAAATACATATATCACGGTGGGCTCCAACCAGGTGGACGAACGGATGAAAGCCCATACATCATATGTGGGTCCACCTTCAGATGGACAGTGTGATATAAACCATACAGTAGTGGGCCCCACATCTAGTGCGCTGCACACGTGCAGGCACATCAGGTGGGTCCCATGTCTAAGCAACGGACGGGGTGGGTGCTCACATCATCAAGTACGCCCCACGTGTGGGGGATAGATCCCACTGTCCAAGCAATGGCCGGTGTGGATGAGGCCCACGCCCCGTGGTGCTAACACCGTCCATACCAGCTATGTGCTGGTGTTATATACATCGGCCAATCAGCTTCAGCTGGTGGGTCCCACGTGGGGCCTATCACACAATATAATATCATATATTATTTTAATATTAATAATGATTAGTATTATTATTGTTGTTGTTGTTGTTGTTGTACCCATCAAGGATCCAGCGTCTAGACCCTAGACGCTGGACGGTGTGGATCTATATTACATACATCACGGTGGACCCCACACATGTGGCCCATCAGAGTTTGGATGAAGTTGATAATTGTGTTTTCCTTCATCTCGGGCTTGTCCAGACAGACGGGCCGCAATTACGTCCGCTGGACAGTCCAACGAAGTGGGCCCAATGCATGGATGGCATGGATATGATACATACTTCAAGGTGGGCCATTCAATCAGGAAAGAGAGAGAGAGAGAGAGAGAGAGAGAGAGAGAGAGATAGAGAGAGAGATCGATGAGATAGAGGGAGGGACCCCGCCACTATGGGCCCTCCCTATACGATGCATACATCAAGTGGGTCTCAAATCATCTGGACCCTACATCAAAATCAAATGAAATGAACACCCACCTTTGATATCCTCTTCCTCCTTCTGCCAATGTGATCTAGAGCTCCAACGGGTGCGATTCAACGGTCGAGATAGACTTTAGATGGTAAAGATGGGAGGTAGGAAGGTGGGCCACACAAAGCTCTCCTCTCCTTGGAAGCCATGGATGTCCCCTGTCCCTCGGGGTTACTTGGGAGAATGAAAGAGAGAATGAGAGAGAGAGAGGTGATGGGAGAGAGATGGTAAGTGAGTGATGGGTGATGGGGAGAGTTGACTTTGGGGATGGGTAGTTGTACTTGGGGATGGGTGTGAGTTATGGGAGTGATGTGTACTTGATTGATGGGAGTGATAGAATATGTCGTAGAGATTCTCTCGGTATTTGTAACATGCGGCGTTTTCCTCAAACTGAACGCGGGCTCACATCTCCTGGCCCGGGTATCGCCTCGGCGACGTTGCGGTCGCAAGGGTACAAGTCTCGGGTTGAGTTGACTCATGCTAATAGGACTTGGCTTAGGATCGCTTGCAAACATCGGATAAAGGTCGAAGGTTGCCGGAATTCGATAGGGAGGACCGCAGAAACTTACGGAACGGTACGGGTTAAGATACGAGTCTTACAATGTAAATCCATGGTAACATTGGCCATGCCGGTGAATATCTGTAGTTATGGGATGTGGGTCGAGTCGGCTTTTCTTATAAATCGTATTCCACGTTGTGATGGTCACTACGTATGATTTGCTACACACACTTTGCTAGGCATGCATCTCACGTAGGTTATTTACGAATGCTGATACTCCTTGTAATAGTGGAATATGAGATGTATTAGAACCTTTATATTGATTTTATGAATATTTTGAATCATTGTTAATCTTAAAGGATAACCATCACTATGAGTAGGGTGTTGACCCTCTCCAACCGTACAGATTATGCAGGTGACATATAGATTAAAGACCTGGAGAATAATTTCCCTGAGGAAGACTATGCTGAAAGAATAAAAAGACAATTTTATGATTTAGTTTCATACTTTCGCTGCGAACTCGATAAATGTATTAAGCTTCCATTGAGAAGGCATTTGATTATTTATTAAATTTTGTTACTCTTATGAAATAATCAATACAATTGATTTTTTTCTTGTAAATGTTACCTTCATAAATGTATCTGGATGTGATCTAATTGAAAAAAAAATATATGGTGTAATTTTAAAGTATCCAGTTTATACATTATTAATACCTGGTTTCCTCGGGCACGAATATAAACTCTAGCTGTGAAAATTCGGGATGTTACAGTTGGTATCAAAGCATGAGAATAAGATTAACTAGGCCTGAGGGAGTGGACCACCATAAGCTTTACGTGATTATGACATATAATGAATTAGATACATACACTCAAGTGGAGTTCCAAAGGAACTAGGGAGTTGAGGAATTAAAAACCCATATTCAGGTTCCCCATTGGAATTATCAAGTTAGATGTGGAATTTAGAAACTACTAATCTAGATAACCCTGGAATAAATCCTCAAAATCCCAAATAAACTTTTTCTGAACTTAAAGTCATCCTTAAATAGAGTTACAACCAAGACGAACAAGTTTCCATTATGGGAATAAAGATTTTCAAATTATTCTAGAATTTTTGAATATTTTGATGAAACATTGACATGTGACGAAATCTCCACTAGTTGCAAAAAGAAGTCACATTAGAAATTTTTTAAAACTTTCCAATATATCACTTAGGTCTCCATCAACCTTCCTTAAAAATTTCACCTCGATTAAATCTGCATAAAATTTCATAAACATCCGACAATACCAAAAATCAGTAGAAATTACTGTAGGATAGCAAGATTTTTTACACCTCACAAGGGTGAAGCACACCCCAAACCGTTGAATCTTGCCTCGTAAAATTTTCTTGAGTCCTAGAAACAAGTCAGGGGCTTAGGCTCCAAATTTCAAATAAATTGGACGTATTGATTGGAAGTTTAAATTCTTGGAATAACAGACTGTCAATATAAAATGATTATGGGCATTTACAATGACAACACTAAATCTTAGGTTCAAATAATGAATGGATGATTTGGGCCTATCCTTTATGAAACTTGGCCTATCCATTGACATCTAGTCCTGTTAGGACGTTTGGCTTTCAGGGCGAAATGAAGATTTCTCTAAGGATGTAGAGTGATTGGGACCATGGAATTAGGAACCAAATTTAAACAAGGCACGAGTGGTTTAATCCAAATCCCAAATCTCGGGGTCGAGATTTTCTTTAAGGGGGGTAGGTTGTAGCGTCCCAATTCACGTAGCCAATTATACACGCACCTAGACCTATACATACCTAACTTACGAATAGTAGATTAAAAACCTCTGCATAATGAACCAATGGAGATGATAAAAGTAGATCAAAATTCAACTAGTGCATTGGAAAATTAGAGTACGCGGTGAAAGCATAATGGGCCACATAAACTCATCCTTTATAAGAATATAAGAGTACATGGGATTCCCCATGAATCTAAAACAATAGGAAATATGGACTGATGGAACCATGTTTAAGCGAAATTTATGCGGTTTGACTCGAATTCTAAAGTCCTTACAAATCTCAATGACCCAATGCCTTGATCAAGCAAAAGACCGAGATTTAATAGGATTACGAATCGATACTGATAGACCCTCTGTACTGTGCAAGTGAATGATCTATATATCAGGCTCAAACCCACTACGACTATTTATTCATATTACCTCGAACACAGGAAGTAGGGAATCCTTAGAGGCATAGAAAATGACTCAGATAATGGAAGTACTAAATTTCAGGGGGTGAAATTATGTTTAAGGGGGTAGATTTTAATACCCCAAACTTTTTAATACCCGAGTATTGATAGTTCTCGAGTGTTACCATCAAAATTTAATTTAATATGTATATGTGTACGATATCAATCTAGGTATCCTGACCTTACATATATTCTCCAACATGAATCTGACCATTAAGAATAATCTTCATCCATAGATCAAGCGATCCGACTGTTGATTTTAAGACAAGATCATTATATGTCCAAGTAAACCCACTTGCGATCATCTGTTTATAAAACTGACCATACACCCACGTACATACATGATTAGATTACTAACCATCAGGTTTTCCTGTTTTAAACCTTTCATGTAACCATCCATTGTGTGGTTTGATATATCTACATTCCTAATTAATTTGGTGAATAATTCCTTATACATAATGATTTAATATAAGTCCTTTTGTAAGAACTACTTAAAAACATGTCTAAAACCATGTAAAATCATTAGATTTCCCAAAACTCTCATATCCACAATAATTATGAAAATGCCATTTACTTAGACCCCTAAATTCTAGATCATATGGTTCCCATGAGAAATTTTATACCACGTCTATTTATCATAAATTAACCATACACGTCAAATTTCAGCCCTTAAATCATTATAAAAGTGGCCCAATTGACAAATTACCCCGTAACCATTGATTTTGGTGTCCATCGAGTGAAGAAATTTTGTGGGTAGTCATAGTTGGATATTTCCCTTCATACGAATGACTTGGATTGCTTATAATATGGACTAAGTGTGAAATATGAAGACCTCACTTTAATAGGCTTTTACTTAGCTACCAAGTTATCTTTTAGGACTTACCAATTCTATATAAACTTAGATCTTCAGATCTAACCACTTCCAGCCGTCCATCGTAACTTAAACTTAGACCACACCTTGGCATCACATGACTACGATATTATACAAAATTTGGATCCCGATTTATGATCCTACACCGTTGAACATAGAAGCCAACTCGTTCCTTTTGACAGAAAAGGTGTGGTCATGTGAGGCGAAGGTGTGGTTCGAGTTTAAGTTGCGATGGACAGTAGGAAGTGGTTAGATTTGAAGATCTAGGTTTATATAAAGTTGGTAAGTCCTAAAAGATAACTCCGGTCATCTGTGAAGGTCCAAGGAGTGGGTGGGGCCCACTTGTGGTGGTCTTTTGGGAGGTCAACTCCAGTCATCTATTTTGTATGGTGATGTTAGGCCAGGGGCTAAAATATGAGGTGGATTCGGGTTCTGAGTGGGCCACACTATTAATCAATGTGTGAGTGAGAGTTACGTAAGAAGTTACTTACCTAACCGGTTCCATCTTCCTTTATCCGGATGTAATATGTATACAAGCTAAGTGGGGTCCACTATAATGTTTGTTTGAGAAATCCACTCCATTCACCCTCTTTGCAAGATCATATTCGGTTATGGCCTCAAATATGGGACCGATTTGAGTCCTAGATGGGCCACATGTTGTATCAATGTGTGTTTCACTCCCACGCAAAAACCTCTTACATAACGAATTCCTTGTGCACTAGCATGTGGAAGTTACACATTCTGGTTTGATTATACGGAATTAGTGGGTCCACTACAATGAATTTTTGGGAAATCCATTTCATTCATCTGTCTAGTCAAGTCATGTTGGCCCATGAGTCCAAATACGAAGCATATCCGGGCTTTAAATAAGATTATCTTGAACTTCTCCTAGCAGGTGTTAAAACGGGCTTAATGGTCCACACTTAATGATCAGGGCCCAATTTTGGGGGAAATATGTTGTTAGGATAGGCAAATAGTTGGAAAAAATTTGGTGTTTGATCGATGGTGGAAAAAGTCCTAGATCTGAAATTTCACCTTTTGCATTAAAATTCATGAAGATCATACGTAATATCAAAATTTCCAAAGGATAAGTAAATGATGGTAGTAACTAAATCAATTGAAAGAATAACTCTCAGAAACATGTAAACATGAAAAGGTAGGATAATTCTTATCAATTAAATCAAAGTAAGCTTAAAGGACAAAAACCCTCACCGTAAGGTCGACTCACCCTAAGATTTAATTATGCTTCTAAAGTTGAATCGTGATTGAAAACTAGAATTCCAACCTGATTAAACCTCGTCCTGACTCGGTTCAGGACTCAACACTTAACTCTCCTCCTCTCTTTCTTTCATTCTCTCTCTTTCCTTTTTCTTTTCCTTTATTTTCTTTCTTTCTTTCTCCTTCTTCTTCGTCTTGGCTTGAACAGAGTTTTTGGACAAACTGGGAACTCAAGTGGTTCAGCAGGAGCCTCTCTCTCTCTCTCTCTCTCTCTCTCTCTCTCTCTCTCTCTCCCCTGCTGCGGGAGTTGAATGGTACCTCCCTTCCTCCACACACTGGGCTTTTATAAGCCTTCAGTCTGGTGGAACAGGGAGTCCCAATCAAATATAACAGCGCCTTGCGCTAGCTTATTTACGCACAGAAATCTCAACATTTGGCCTGTGTGTGGCTTTAGATTCAAGGTGTATATTTGCTACCCCGTTTCCTCTACTGTGTTGGGGTAGGTTTCCTACTTGAGTGGCCAACAAATGGATAGTTTGTGATCGTCATCTGGTGCTCTGGGCCCACTAGATTGATGTCCTTGATTCAGGAATGTATATATACGAAAGTTGTGTCCGTGAGAAATGACTGGCTTGCGTGAAAGACGGAGGAAAGCCGTGTTTCCATCTGATTCCCTTTCATCTTCTTCTTCTCATTTTCTCCCGGATGTTAGAGTCGCGTCGGAACTCCTATTTTGGAGAATGGATGGCCCAGATTTGGTAGATCTACCTTGGCCAAGCTTCCTGGACAAAGGGAAGTTTTCCCATGTACGGATTCCTTTTGAGCGCTGTAACAGCGTCCATTCTTCTTTTGGTTTGGGAGTGAGTGGGCCCCATTATGGTGGTCTTTCAGGAGGTCCACTCCGGTCATCTGTTTTGCATGGTGATGCTAGGCAAGGGGCTAAAACATGGGGTGGATCCGGGTTCTGAGTAGGCCATACCATTAATCAACATGTGAGCAAGAGTTACGTAAGAAGTTGCTTACCGAACCAGTTCCATCTTCCTTTATCCGGATGTAATATGTATACGGGCTAAGTGGGGTTCACTATGGTGTTTATTTGAGCAATCCACTCTATTCACCCTCTTTGCAAGATCATATTCGACTATGGCCTCAAATATGGGACCGATCTGAGTCCTAGGTGGGCTATGCGTTGTATCAATGTATGTGTTTTACTCCCACACAAAAACACATACGTTGAATTTTTGGGTCCACATACTCGTGCTTGGGCATGCCAAACTTACGTATTCTGGTTTGATTGTACGGAATCAGTGGGTCCACTATGATGAATTTTTGGGAAATCCATTTCATTTATCCATCTAGTTAGGTCATGTTGGCCCATGAGTCGAAATACGAAGCAGATCCGGGCTTTACATAAGATTATCTTAAACTTTTCCTGGTAGGTGTTAAAACGGGCTTAATGGTCCACACTTAATGACCAAGGCCCAATTTTGAAAAAAATGTGTAGTCAGGATAGGCAAATGGTTGGAAAAATTTTGGTGGTTGATCGATGGTGGAAAAGTTCTAAATCTGAAATTTCACCTTTTTGCGTCAAAAGGAAGGAGTTGGCTTTCGCGTTCAACGGTGTAGGATCATAGATCGGGATCCAAATTTTATATATTATCATAGTCATATGAACCCAAGGTGTGGTCCAAGTTTAAGTTACAATGGATGGCAGAAAGTGGTTAGATCGAAAGATATAGATTTATATAGAGTTGGTAAGTACTCAAAGATAACTTGGAGGCTAAGTAAAAGCCTATCAAAGTGGGGTCTTCATATTTCACACCTAGTCTATATTATAGGCAATCCAAGTCATTCGTATGAAGGGAAATGTCCAACTACGACTACCCATGAGGTTTCTTCACTCGATGGATACCAAAATCAATGGTTATAGGCTGATTTGTCCATTGAGCCACTTTTACAATGATCGAAGGGCTGAAATTTGACGTGTATAGTTAATTTATGATAAATAGGCATGGTATAAAATTTCTTATCAAGAGGATCGTGGGAACCATGTGATCTAGAATTCAAGGGTCTAAGTTAATGGCATTTTCATAATTATTATGGATATGAGAGCTTTGAAAAATCTAATGGTTCTACATGGTTTTAGGTACGTTTATAAGTAATTCTTACAAAAGGACTTATATCTAAATCATTGTATATAAGGATTTATTCACCAAATTAATTAGGAATGTATATATATCAAACCACACAATGGATGGTCAGATGACAGGTTTAAAATAGGAAAACCTGATCGTTAATAATCTAATCATATATGTAGGTGGGTGTATGGTCAGTTTTGTAAACAGATGATCGTAAGTGAGTTTACTTGGACATATGATGATCTTGTCTTAAAATCAATGGTTGGATGACTTAATCTATGGATGAAGATTATTCTTAACAGTTAGATTCAAATATGAGAATAGATGTAAGGTCAGGGTAGCTAGATTGATATCGTACACATGTACATATTAAGTTAAATTTCATGATAACACTCGAGAACTTTTAATACTCGGGTATTGAAAAGTTCAGGGTATTACACATCGAGAGTAAATTATCAATGGCATCGAAGACTGATCAATGGCATTGAAATGAGGACCAGTTTGTCCAACAAGCTTTCTAGGTAAAACCAATATGTTTGGCCACATCGAAGACTATTCGATTGTATTGAAATTCAAATTTCAATTACATTAAAGGACTGATTGATTGCATCGAACAAGGGACAAAACTGTCTAGCAACTATTGTGTATTTTTTAAAAGGAATCCCAATGGCATTGAAACATACCTCGATGACATCAAAGTACATGTCAATGACATTGAAGGGTGCCTGATGAGATCGAACAAAATCTGTCCTACACCCAATTGAATACCCTGTGTAGGAGGTCAATGCAATCGAAGAAGGTTCGATGACATCGAAATTTAAATTTTGATGGCATCGACAATGTCAGATTTCTTCCCCTTTTTTATAATTGGGGATTCAACTTTATAAATACACATGCTTGCCTCTTAGAAAATTGAACTAGAATTTAAGAGAGTTTGAGAGAGTTATTGTAAGAGTTAATACTCTCATCCTTATTCCCACTTTCCCATTAGAGTTCATCATTCAATCCTTTGCACAAGAATTTACTCATATCTTCATTGCTTGGATTGAATCATGAACTCTAGCATTCATTAAGTTTTCAGTAGCATCCTTTATAGGTAAATCATTGTGCTAAAACTGTTGAATGCTTAGCTCATGGGAATCTTCTTTATATATTTAAATCATATCATTTAATAGAGAAGATCAGACCAAACCCTAAACCTCATAACCTCAGAGCATTGAGCGAAGCATCAGAAGTGGTTACGGTTCAAGGGAGCTGAAGACTCTTCATCAACAAGAAAATCATCTTCAAATTGTGCGAGAAAGGGACTCACTCACTTGTAAGTATATAGAGTGTATTGAGTCTGAAGTCCTTTCCTTGTGTAAGATTGGGATTTAGAGTTTGAGTTAATAAACTTGCCAAGACCTTTCTAGGCCACCGACGGGAGAATACGTTGTCCTTCTGTAGGACGTGTTGTCCTTGTGTAGGCATTTTCCTTATATAGGCATAAGTTGTCATATGTAGACACTTAGTTGTGTCCTTGTTTAGGACTTGTCACCTTGTGTAGGCATTTAAGGTTGCTTTGTATAGGTTCCTTAGTTAACCTTGTGTAGGTTGTGAAGGTTCATATTTAACTTGATTTAAAACCATTAGATAGTAAAATCCGGTAAACTCTAGGAGAAAGTGCATCAGCCGGGAGTGGACTAGAGAAGTAGCCAAACCACTATATATGATTGTATTTGGGATTGCTTTTTATACATTGATCTAATTATGTTTATGTCTATCAAATGATTATTATGATGCATGATTAAGTAAATGTCTAAGCATTGATAAGAATCGCATCTCATACACTATCTTCATAGGCTAGTTTCTTTACATGTAAATCTTGTGTAGCCTATGCGTTTGGACCCTCCGTTGGCTTGGAAGCCATAAAGTTACTTTGCCTTGCTTATCTTAATTGAAGTTAGGTATTGTTTATTGTTATAAGAAAATAATTTTTTGAAAAAGTCCCATTCACCCCCCTCTAGGACACTTCGACTAATTCCATACTTCTACAACAGCGGTTCTACTGTAATTTCAATTGGTATCAATGCGGGTTCCTCTTAAAGGGTTTAACAATCTAAAGGGAGATTATAACTGAAGTAAGAATTATGGCCAAAGGAGAGGGAACATCGGTCTCTTGACCACCTATTTTTAATGGTTCAAATTATGAATATTGGAAAGTAAGAATGAACTATTTTTTACAATCCTTGGACAATGATGTTTGGGAAATTGTTGAAAATGGATATGTGGCACCAACTGAAATGCAAACTCACAAATCATCTTAAGGTTAAGGATCTTCGGGTTCTTATTATTAAGCATTTCTACAAGGTCTAATCGACTGTAGGATTGTAATAATAGGTTAGTGGCGACCCTAGTCAAATATTACACCCTCTTACCCCCAAACGAAAGCCCTCGAACGAGGTAACCAGTGGAAAGGTGATTTGATCTCTCAACCCCTGGGAAATCTTCCCTCCAACGTCCACACCAAGATACCCTACTATCTCTGTGGGCCATCCCCCAAGCATATCATAGGTCTTCAACAATAATCTGTTTGTTCTGTTCATCTTCACTATTGATGGAATAATACCATTATTCTAAAATATACGCCTAATTGGATTGTTCTTTTATAATATTTACCTAATTAAATGTTCTTCCATCATATGGGTTAAAATGAGGTCATTCAAATTCAATATTAGCTTAATTGGATGGACTTACATGGACTTTAACAAATTTTGATGAACTTTGACATACTTCGAGGAACTTTGATGGATGTTGATAGACTTTGAGAAACTTCAATTGTCACGTCCAGAAATTTGGGTATCCGAGTAGAGTAACTTGGACCCGAATCCTTAGCCCGTGAGGTACAAGATTCACTTTTATTTAAGTCTATATAACCATTTTCATTCCCTATATACAAAGATTCCTCATAACATCATTTACATCAACTAAGTACAAATAAAAGATCATATATCACAATGCCAAAATAATTAAATAAAGTCAACTCAACTTTAATGCATCATTCTTTCACTAAAATCAAATTAAGTAAAAGGAAATACATAATCCATTAAGTTTAAACTAAAACAAAAACAAAAGTAATTCCTAATATTGAGTATGACTTTGGCTCATCAATAAAAGCATGCCACCTTGAATTATTTATACCTGGTACCTGAGATATTTAAACACACTGAGTACAACAACTCAATAGGATTATTTTTATCTCAACCGAAATTTATACATTAATACCATAACACAAATTTATAATAATAATAATAATAATAAACATTTAACAACATAATAAGTATTCACAAAAATATTTTAAAATTAAAGAAAATGATTCTATAAATGATTTAATTAAAAATGCACTCTCTATGATTAACTTGAAAATATACCTACCATGATGATCTTTTCGGGAATGAAGAGCACCACGTGATTTCTTTTAGGATTTAATCCATGTTAGTTCACCCGTATGTATATCTTTTAAAAATTACCCAGGGCAGAGCACCCGTGCCGATCTTTGAGGAGTAACCCCGGGTAGAGCACTTGTGCCAATCTTTCGGGAATGACCTAGGGCAGAGCACCCGTATCATGATATTTTAGCCATATACTCTAAAATTTCACAATTTCTATATACCAAATATAATAATTTCAGCTACATTACATCAACAATGTATTCTCCCAAAAATTGATATACCACATATATAACATTTTTGATTTTTTATGAAATAATCATCCTATGTACCTTATTTAATAAAGCAAAAGAAACTCATGAATTTTATAATTAAAAATAAAACCATTTGATGGTAACTAAAAAAGGCATATACTAAGGGGGAAGAACAAACATAATATATTCTAGATTCTTATGCACAAGTAGTCATCAATCTAATGTATATATTATTCAACAACACATCAACACAAAAGGACTTAATGCCTTGATATTTAGGTATAAATCTCGATGTGGGGTGTGGGTTAGATCACCTACCTGATGCATGACTCGTGTTAAGAGACGTCTATAACACAACTTAACTGTTGATGATCTTACCGAAGAAGATGGTACCTTCTCTATTGGTGACTTATTGATCGATGGTTTATGATAATTCTCTTCTTTATGATGATGGAGTGTGATGTAGAAAGATTGGGAAGCAAAGGATGAAGGCTTTTAATGGAATTTGTCGATGGTTTCGGAGGTTCATGGCTTCATGGTTGATGCGGCGTGCGTGCAAAATGCATATCATTATTATTAACATTATTATTTTCTTTTTTTTTTCTTTTCGTAAGATGAATGGTTCAGATGGCTTTGGATGTGAAATCATCTCATTGTCGAGCAAAGAAAATGGGAGAAGTGGGAGAGAGGTTCGGGATATGGTGTAACACATCGGTCCCAATGGTAAGATATTGTCTGCTTTGGCTGGCACAATGTCCACCTTCATGGCTTTGTTCTCGTAGGTGGAAGTGGTTAGCGAACCACCCACAAAACGCGTCTTACCCTTGAAGGCCGAATCCCCATATATAGCCCAGATCTTTAGGCATTCCCTTTCCGATGTGGGACAGGCGCACCACCTCCTTGACAGCTGGCAGTCTATTTTTGAAGGCTCATCACCGACCTGACTGAAGACCACAACCTGGCTGGGCAGGCACCTACCCCTCCTCGGGAGACAGAGTGCCCTAACTCTGATACCATTTGTAAAACCTTGGTCTTAACGGTAAGATATTGTCCGCTTTGGCTGGGACGATGTCCACCTTCACGGCTTTGTTCTCGCAAGTGGAAGTGGTTAGCGAACCACCCACAAAATGCGTCTTACCCTTGAAGGCTGAAGCCCCATATATAGCCCAGATCTTTAGGCATTCCCTTTCCGATGTGGGAGAGGCACACCACCACCTTGACAGCTGGCAGTCTATTTTTGAAGGCTCGTCACCGACCCGACTGAGGACCACAGCCCGACTGGGCAGGCACCCACCCCCCCTCGGGAGACAGAGCACCCTCGCTCTGATACCATTTGTAACACCTTGGTCCTAACGGTAAGATATTGTCCGCTTTGGCTGGCATAATATCCACCTTCACGGGTTTGTTCTCGTAGGTGGAAGCGGTTAGCGAACCTCCTGCAAAATGCGTCTTACCCTTGAAGGACGAGCCTTTGAAAATAGATTGTCAGCTGTCAAGGAGGTGGTGCGCCTGTCCCACATCGGAAAAGAATGCCTAAAGATCTGGGCTATATGTGGGGCTTCGGCCTTCAAGGGTAAGACGCGTTTTGCGAGTGGTTCGCTAACCGCTTCCACCTGCGAGAACAAAGCCGTGAAGGTGGACATTGTGCCAGCCAAAGCGGAAAATATCTTATCATTGGGACCTAGGTGTTACAAATGGTATTAAAGCGAGGGCGCTCTATCTCCCAAAGGGGGGTGGGTGCCTACTCAGCCGAGTTATGGTCCTCAGTCGGGTCGGTGACGAACCTTCGAAAATAGACTGCTAGCTGTCAAGGAGGTGGTGCGCCTGTCCCACATCAGAAAAGGAATGTCTAAAGATCTGGGCTATATGTGGGGCTTCGGCCTTCAAGGATAAGATGCGTTTTTCGGGTGGTTCGCTAACCGCTTCCACCTACGAGAACAAAGCCGTGAAGGTGGACATTGTGCCAGCCAAAGCGGACAATATCTTACCGTTGGGACCGAGGTGTTACATATGGATTTGGTGGTGACATATGTCATATATTATGTGTGTGTGTGCTTGTTTTTTTCAAGATGGGTTAAAATGATAGCATCCATTGAATGAACGGTTCAGATCAAGACCCTAGGCCCACTTTCCTAATGGTTTGGAGGTAATAGATGGTTCCGAGAGCCTTTTGTTGTGAACAAAGAAAATGAAAGTGGAGAAAAAACTCAAGAAGGTTGGTTTCATAGTAGCACGTCACTTGTCGTATATTTTATTTATTTATTTACCTAATGGGCCCCAAAGTGGTGTTGTAGGGAATCCATTCCGTTCATCTTTTTTACCTAGTCATGCTAGGGCATGGGTTAAAAAATGATGGCGATCTAAAGTTTTGATGGGCCACACCAAGTGGATTAGTGGGACTTAGTTCCCACTATCGAAAAAATGGGTTGTTACATTCTACACCCCTTAACAGAATTTCGTCCTCGAAATTTACATACCTAGAAGAGTTAGGGATATGTTTCTTGAATTTCTTCTTACTCCCATGATGCTTCTTTCTCGCTTTGATGACTTCATCATACTTTCACAAGTGGTATAATATTTTGTCCGAAGCACTTGTTCCTTACATCAAGTATGCGTATTAGTTGTTCCTCATATGTGATGTTCTTCCGAATCTCTAGCAACTCCCAATTGATGACGTGCACAGCGTCTAGCTCATGCTTCTGAAGCATGGAAACATGGAATACATTGTGGATATTAGAAAATTAAGGAGGTAAAGCTAACCGGTATGCTATGACACCTATTCTTTGTAAAATCTCAAAAGGTTCGATATAACGAGGCGCAAGTTTCCCTTTCTTCCCAAAATGCATAACTCCCTTCAATGGCGAGAGTTTTAAGAATACATGATCTCCAACATAAAATTCTACTTCTCTAAGTTGATAATCTGCATCTCTCTTCTAACAACTGTGTGTGGCGTGCAAATGTTCCCGAATGATGGCGATCTTTTCGGAGGTCTCCTAAACAAGTTATGGTCCCAACAATGTCCTTTCTCCTACTTCAGTCTAGGAGCTTGGCGATCTGCATGGTCTTTCATATAGGGCCTCAAATGTTGCTATACTGATGCTGGCTTGGTAGCTGTTCTTGTAGGCGAACTCCACTAATGGTAAATGGTCGTCCCAATAGCCCTTGAAGTCAAGGATGTAACTACGTAGCATATCTTCAAAAATCTGATTCATCCTTTCTGTCTGGCCATCTATCTGCAGGTTAAATATAGTATTGTGATTGAGGGTAGTGCCTAATGCTTTTTGTAGACACGTCCAAAAAGGTGATTTCAACCTAGAATCTTGGTCGAAGACGATGGATACTGGAATACCATGAAGCCTGACGATCTCCTTAATGTAGATTTTACTCAACTCATCTGTGGACGCTGAAATATTTATTGAATGAAGTGCGTGGATTTTGTTAACCTATCCACAATTACCCATATGGTGTCATAGTGTCGAACCATCTTCAGAAATCCAACTACGAAATCCATGGATATATGCTCCCACTTCCACTTAAGGACCGGTAGCAGCTTTAAGAGTCTCAGCGGTCTTCAATGGTTTGCCTTCACCTGTTGACATGTCGCACATTTAGATACATACTCGGCGATTTCCCGCTTCATGTTGTTCCACCAGTATTAACGCTTAATATCGTGGTAAATTTTGGTCTCCCCTGGATGGATAGTGAATCTTGACCTATGGGCCTCCTGCAAAATCTGTTGTTTCTAATCAGGTTCATTTAGAACGCATAGCCTTTGCCATTTTGCATTCTCCTTTCCTTATTCCTTCTGCTCATTATTCTTATAGCCAAACGTCGTTCTTTTGAGCTTCTAGAGTAAATTGAATCTAAGAGAGAGATTTATCATGATCCCTTCTCTATTCTAAATACAAAAGGACTACATTAGCAATTTAACTAAAAGATTTACTTACCAGGTTAGGTTGCACTACTAGGTTACATAGATGCACCTGAGGTTCTTCAATCTGGGGCAATCCATTGCAATCCTTGATAACGTTTAGCATCTCCCACTTTTTAATCATTAGACTGGCTGCAAGTCTTCGTGTCTTCCTGCTTAAGGCATCGGCTATGACATTTTCCTTCTCTGGGTGATATGAAATATCAAAATGGTAGTCCTTAAGAAATTTCATCCATCTCCTCTATCGCATATTTAATTCATTCTGATCGAATAGATACTTCAGGCTTTTGTGGTCTGAATATAAATCAAAATTCTCCCCATAAGGATAGTGCCTCCAATTCTTTAGTGCAAAAATAACTGCCTCAAGTTCTAAGTCATAGGTGGGGTAGTTCCTTTCATGAGGTTTTAGTTGTCTAGACGCGAAGGCTATGGGCTTGCCTTCTTGCATCAGGACACATCCCAAACCTTGATAAGAAGCATATGTATAAACAATGAACTTTACTCCTTTGGTTGGTATTGCTAGGACTGGGGCTGATGTTAGCTTCTTCTTTAACTCAGAGAAGGCCTTCTCACAATCATGGTCCCACTTAAAGCTCATATTCTTCCTTGTCAACGACCTTGATATCTTGGAGAACCCCTCTATAAATCTTCAATAATATCTAGCTAGCCCAAGAAAACTGCGTACTTCTAATTCATTCAAAGGTTGCTCCCATTCCAATACAGCTTCAATTTTAGCAGGGTCAACAAAAATCCCTCTTTCTAACACTACATGCCCCAAATTTACTTCTTGCTTCCAAAATTCACATTTCTATAGTTTGGCATATAATTGATTTTCCTTTAACGTTCGCATGGTGGTCTTGAGGTGTTACTTGTGCTCTTCATGAGTATTAGAGTATATAAGGATGTCATCGATGCATACTATGATGAATTGATCCCAGTAGGGTTTGAATACCTGATTCATCAGGTCCATAAACATTGCAGGAGCATTGGTCAACCCAAAAGGCATAACAAGGAACTCATAGTGCTTGTAACAAGTCCTGAAAGCCATCTTGTGCACATCTTCATCCTTTATTCTCAGCTGATGGTAACCTGACCTCAGGTCGACTTTGGAAAAGTACTTTGCTCCCTTAAGCTGATCAAACAAATCATCAATCCTAAGAAGGAGATATCTGTTCTTGATCATCACTTTATTCAACTGCCAATAATTAATGCATAATCTCATAGTTTCGTCCTTCTTCATTACGAATAAGATCAGTGCTCCCCATGGTGATTTGCTAGCTCTAATGAAGCCTTAATCTAACAGTTGTTGAATCTAGACCTTTAGTTCCTTTAATTCAACTGGGGCCATATGATAGCGTGACCTGGAAATGGTTGCAGTTCCTGGTATTAATTCAATACTAAAATCCACATCCCTTTTCGGAGGTAAGCCTGGGATATCTTGGAAAACTTCAGGAAATTCTCTAACTATAAGCACCTGGGCTAGTCCTTCATCTGGTACCTTGACTTCTATGATGGTCGATAAGCTAATCAGTGACTTCTTCCTTCTTACACCTTGGAACTGTAATGAAACTTGACCATTGGCATCTAATGTAATAATCTTTTGGTGACAGTCGATCTTTACTTAGTATAGAGATAACCAATACATCCCTAAAATGATATTGCACTCTCTCATGGGCATAACAATGAGGTCTGATGGTAAATTCTCATCTTCAATCATGATGGGATATGCTTTACATATATGATTAGTTTTGTAGATTTGCTGAGAGGATTTGCTATGAGTAGTTCATTGTCTAACAGTATGGGTGCTAATCCCAGTGAGCATACAAAGAAATAAGAGATAAACGAATGTGTGGCTACAGAATCAAACAAGGTTCTAGTAAGAGATGTGAATATAAGAATGTTACCTTCTACTACTTCATTGTTAATCTCAGTGTCAGACTGCTGGGTGAGATTTGAAGGTTGTCCTGGATCCTCATACATGAGTGCAGGGGCATCATATGTTTGTATGGCACTGTCCCGGTGTGCGGATGGATCATCATACCCATACATTAGGTCTTCGGACTCTTGGGATGTATGTTCTTAAGGCTCAACTGGCTAATCTGCAGATGATGTCAAGGCATAAACGCGTCCTTGATTTTTTGGTCGTGGCGCTTGGCTTCCTTACCTCGGTTGCTGATTTTGGGGAGGCCTAACATGTTGCTGCAGTTGTTGAGGTGGCCTCTAATAATTTAGAGATAGTCCTGACTGTTGAGCCCATGGAGGTGGTTGTGTAAGCCTCTAAGGATAAGGTTGTGGTGGTCTAGCAATTGGCTGCACCATCTAAGGAGGCAATGGAAGTCGTTGATGTGAAGTAGGTAGCGCATACTGTGGAGGGCCCCTGAAAAATGATCATTATTTTCCTTGATTCAGCAGATATTGGGGGTAATATGATTTGTAATAATTGCGTGCATGATGGCCCAGACCACTGCATCTATGACAAGTCCTAGAGGATGGCATCGAGTGTTGTGCAGCGGCATGTCTAGTTGTTGGTGATGGCATCATTTTCTGTCTCTTAGTCACTTCATGTTATGAGAGGGATGTTTGGGGCTCGGTCCTGACTCCATTCCTCACGTCCTTCCTCGGTTCGCAGTTCTTTCAATACTCGTTAGAGTCCTGCTCTATCACAATAGCGTGCTCCAATGCTTCTGCATACGTTTTAATAAGAAATGGTGTCAGTCGAGTACGAGTAGATGGTTTTAATCCTTCAACAAACTTTTACGCTTTTCAAAGCTCATCCAGTATAAAAAAATGCTAGAAATTGTGCTAACTTTATAAACTTTGCATCATATTGACACACTGCCATATCTCCTTGTTCTAATTTCATGAATTTTGTCACCTTTTGGGCACGTACATAAGCTAGGAAGTATTTATCATCAAACTTGGCACAGAATTGATCCCATGTGCAACTTTTGATCCTTGGATTCTCTCTAACTGTAGATTTCCACCAATGATTGGCTTCTCCTTCTAGCATATATATCGCTAGCTCAGCCTTGTGTTGCTTGTTATATCTCATAGCCGTGAAAATCTTCTCCATTTGCCTCTTCCACCCCTCAGCTTCACTCGGGTCAGGCCCACCCTTGAAAGTAGGTGTTTGCTGCCTCTTAAACTTTTCCAACAAAGACCCTGTTCCTTTAAGGGCTATAAGTGTTGGCTAGATCTGCTCCTGATATTGAGGTCTAAGCAATTGTGTACCCATAAATGAGGCAAATCCCTCCATCGCATGGAGGATCTTATCAATAATGGCTCCTTGTCTAGCTACATCAGGTACCTAAGTATCCGATGCGGCCCCATGGTTCGTGTCTTGGTTTGACATTGCCTGATGTGTAAAAGAATGACTAAGTTTATTTATTAAATTTAGAGTTTATAAGAAGGTTAGCAAGTTTAGAGTAGTCATACATGAAGATCTAAGAGAAATTGAACTAAATATGGTTTAAAACTATGTGTAGAATTTTCTAGTCACATGAACATTGTTCTTTAAATTGTTTATGATATTTTTTAGATATTATTTTAACTCCAAAAAAATTTCTAAAAAGATATGTATAAGTCTACTACATCTCTGTAAAATTTCACAGTGTTCTGAAGCCTAGAAAATTTTCTAAAATTAGGACAGTGCTTGCTGTCCAAATTTGAATGATTTCTGAATAGTCTTCGATTAACTTAAAATTGGGTTAAGAAAGATTAGTATTTTTATTTTTCTCATATATGTTTTTTTCCTAAAACTAGGCTTATCAAAATTCAATTAGGATTTTGAATCATCTAATTCAGAGTTATAATTAAATAGTTATAATCTTTTAAAGTCAATTGTTTTTCTGTTGATTGTAGTTGTCTACTCTTGATGGTGGGTCAAAAATTCAAAACAAAATCTCCAAGGGTCCAGATTTAAGTTTCTGTTCTAATGTAGAGTCTATTTTTGATCTAAAATTCATTTCACCACAATGTAAAAATTTTTAAATGTGTGTCTCTAATTCCACTTCTCCTACACACTATTGATTGAGATGATGAGACAGTCCTATAATGTAGTTTCCGGTTTTCATTTATTTATTTATTTATTATTATTATTATCATTATCATTATTACACTAGGTCCTTCATTAAGATTTTGAAACCTATCTATATGTAACACCTCGAACTTTTTAATACCCGAGTATTGAAAGTTCTCGAGTGTTACTATGAAATTTAACATAATACGTACGTGTGTACGATACCAATCGAACTATCCTAACCTTACATCAATTTCCTGGCATGAACCCAACTGTTGGGAATGGTCTCCATTCAATAGATCAAGCCATTTGGCCATTGACTTTAAGACAAGGCCATCTGTCATGTGATTTGACACATGAACCATCCTTTAAGTGAATTGGCGAATAACCCTTTACCCGTAATGATTTAGATGTAAGTCTGTTTGTAAGAGTTGTTTAGAAAGGTACATAAAACCCTGTAGAACCATTAGATTTCACAATACTCTTAGAGTAGCAATAATTGCAAAAATGCCATTAACTTAAACCCCTAAATCCTAAATCGCATGGTTCTTCTGATCGGCTTCATACGAAACTTTATGTCAGGCCTAAATACCATAAATTAACCACACATACCAAATTTCGGCCGTTGATTCAGCAAGACCAATGGCTAAACCGGATATTCACCTAAGATGGCCCACCTAGGACCGGCAACCCCCTCCCATACCAATATAGACCCTAAAAGCGAGCCAACTAAGACAGATGAACAGAGCGGATTCACTTTGGACTGCAAATGGACCCCACGTTAGGAACAACATGCGTGCATAGGATATGCATGACCGCAATGCACCGTAACTCCAAGTCAATCAAAGAAACAAGAAAGAATCTTCATCGGCTACGAACGAGCGTCCGTTGGAATGACCTTGGGCCACCATCATCATTCGTATGGATGATCTGAACCATTCGTTACAACCGTAGGGCAAAACCGACCGGAACTTAAGTTTCTTTGCATGTCTTCCAGACCCCCATGTGCGAACACAGTCCAATGCAAATCACCCAGTTATAAACATACAGTCGTATGGTTGATCCAACTAGGCCACCACTTTGGCCAATCTAAGTAATCCAAGTCATCCATCGAGTCTGGCTCTCGACCTCGACCAAGAAAGCAAGACCCAATTTGGTATGTGCATGTAAAACATCTTGCAATAGCAGACACATTCCCTCCCTTAAAAGCACCATCCAAGAAAAATGGCCACACTAAACCTCTCTATACAAAGCCTCGTCCCATCTTAGCCGATCAAATCATTCCAAGATGCAATCTAGCATATTCTATTACAAACCCAGTCAATGTAAAATAAAAGATCGTCTTGCTCGTAATGGTTGCCATTAGCTGGTTGTAGTTTTTACTTTCCTGGATTATTGAGAAACAATATAGATTAGTATTTAAATAAGAACATACTTTATTTTGGCGTCTGTATGATGCCAAATAGTGGTGAAAATTCTTTATATTGTTCCCAAGTTAGTATCAAATAAAATAGAAAAGTTCCCCAGCAGAGTTGTCATTTTGTTTCAACAAGAAGCAAATGTAATCAATTTGGAAGAATCATTTTACTCAATAATAACGAAGGAAGAATAAAGAGAACAATCAGTATATTTTATTTATTCTGAATTCGTTTACATCCTCTGTCATTTGATTCCAAAATAAAGTATTTACATAATGCAACATAAATATTAAATGTTTTAATGTTAATTTCTGCAGCATTTTAGATCGTATCATGATCTTCAATATGGAGATGTCATTGTGCTGGAATAATATTCATCTTGATCAATTCCATGCTCATGAGATACTTTGATCCTCCAACCCAGATTAGGGTTCTTTTTTATCCTTTCAAGATGAATAATTCTCACTTAAATTGACTATCCGCACTGTGGATCCATTGTGCGGACATGATTGTTGTGCGCACTCATTGTGTAGACCACTCATTGTGTGCCCCTCTCCGTTGTGTGGGTTACCCATTGCGAACACTTGCAGTACCTAGGCTCTTTCGAAATCTGAACTCTTCTCTGCTGCTCTAGTGATGTTCGAATGAATCAACTATAGAATCGATTCCATGCTCATGAGATACTTTGATCCTTCAACCCAGATTAGGGTTCTTTTTAATCCTTTCAAGATGAATAATTCTCACTTAAATTGACTATCCGCACTGTGGATCCATTGTGCGAACGTGATTGTTGTGCGCACTCATTGTGTAGACCACTCATTGTGCGCCCCTCTCCGTTGTGTGGGTTACCCATTGTGAACACTTGCAATACCTAGGCTCTTCTAAAATCTGGACTCTTCTCCGCTGCTCTGGTGATGTTCGAATGAATCAACTATAGAAGATAACAGGGTATTTATATCCTTTCGCACATGTGAACCCTTCACAAAAGACTAATTGTGTGCATATACCCATTGTGCGGATATGCCCATTGTGCGTTGCACAATGATACTTATAAAGCAACTTTTATTGTGCGTCACACAATGATACTTATAAAGCAACTTCTGTTGGGAACCGCACAATGATACTTGTAAAGCAACTTCTATTGTGCGTCGCACAACCAAGTGTTGTAGAACTTTGTCTCCTTCAGAATTTTTTTCTTTTTTTTCTTCTGATTGATTTTTATGCCTCAACATTTACCCCTTTGGGATTTATGATATAATGTTAAATTTATGTGGAGCGATGGATACGGGCCTTACCCTTGCCTTTATCAATTTGTTGAGTTAGCCCTTGTTGCTCATCTCTTTTGAGTTGGCCCTTGCCACTCTCATTATTATTGAGTTGGCGATTGTAACTCTCCTTTTTGTTGAGCTAGCCATTGTTACTCTCCTTATTATTGACTTAGCTATTGCCACTCTCCTCTTTGTTGAGCTAGCTATTGCTACTCTCCTCTATATTATATTAGCCGTGTGTTATTTACCTATATGGCTTAGGCATATGTCTTGATATTCTAGAACTCCCATAATTCAATGGATTTCTCTTTTTGATGCACGTACTATGTTAGGAATCCTCTTTCTAGCAATTGAATAAATATTATGGATGTAATGCGTTTTCGGTAGCGGCCCTTGGGGCGACACGTAATTCCATGTTCATGGGTAGTGGTACACAATTCGATGTAAGTAATTCGCAATGAGTGTTACATCACTTCTGGGATTCATGTCACAAATAGTACTCTTTAGTACTCGGTTGTTATCAGTTGACCTAACTTACTCGCACATTCACATTCATCCTAGTATAAATCCAACTATTGAAAGAAATCCCCACCCGTGGATTAAGCCATCCATCTGATAGTTTTCAAGATGGACCACCACATCATTAGGCCCACCATGCATTGGGCTACAATACTTAACTTACTTGACAATAATCAAGTCATCAGAGTTTGAAAATAATTATTGAAATTCATTTAGATTGAATCAAGAACCCTTGGGGACCCTGATGTTTGGGTATGGCACCGATCAGACCGTTGAAGTTAAGGTCAGTTATTGAATTTGAAATTAGTCAGTAGATTGAGACCTTACATCATCTAAACAGGCATCTAACCAACAAAATTAGCTATTAGATTCATCTAGATACGCTAGAAGACGTTGTACACTTGATGATCTATTTTGAAACAATTCAACCATTCAAATTCATGATCGTTCATTTACTTGAGATGTAAGGTCATCTAAGTTTTAGAAATAGCGGTTAATTTTCCTCTAAATTGGATTGAAATTTTTATAACCGTTGGCGATCAATACAATTAGGAACATCAGCCGATAATTCAAAATAATAAAGCCATTAGACCTTAAAATCATTCATTAATCAAATATGAATTCAAATTACGAACCTCTTTAGCCATAAAATTTTGGCCATCTAACCGTCCATTATGAGCCATGAAGTGTCTTGACTACATGAGCAACTTTTAGAGACTTTTGACCATTAAAGTTTGGATCGAAACTAATTCGACCATTTGATCAATATGACTAAATGAAATAAGGTAAGGAAATAATGGGTATGGCCCACCTGAGCTTTGGACCCACCTGATCTTTGGTCAAAGTCTTTGATTGGGCCTAGTAAGTGGAATGGACGGAGTGGATTTACCAAACACATCATGGTGGGCCCCAACACTAGCGATGCACGTACACCAGGGTGTGGTACACCCACTGTGTACCGAACCTGTTAGGCCGGTCAAACATGGCTGACCCAATAGATCTTAAAATAGAGAGTTTCCCTCTCCTTTTCCCGCTCGGTTTTGCTTCAAATGGACAGACGTCCGTGATTTCGAATGTGGCCCACAAACCAGGGCCCACTTCCACGATTTGAACCATCCATCTGATGGAGAGCCCTCATCTGACTAAACCCTACCCATTTTAGCTTGCTGGAACATGCGTGCATGGCCACAAACTCCTGCAGAGATAAGGTGCGTGTGGCTGTTTTTTTTAAAAATGGAATTTATCAGTGCCAAGCTAGCAACTCGCATATGATGGCTCTTGCAACATCTCAACCCTCCACATAGAGCCATCGTAGCCCTCCACTCAAATCATGTGGTTTAGGGTTTCCGTGGTAAACAAAACCATGGCTGGTTTCAACCATACCCACCGTATTTAGAGGCAGTTTCTACCAAATCCAATCCAGAACGTTTGTTGTCAATCCAATGGCCTAAAAGAGCTAGGTTTCGGCCATAAGAAGGGAGTGAAAATAGCTCTTTCTTAACTCCTACGAAAACCCAAAGAAAAACACGCCGCTCCCTTCTCCCTTCAAAACCACCACACAAACCTCCTTGACACTTCAAAACCCACATTCCAGAAGCTCCCTACCACAAATCTAGAGCCTTCACCAGAATTGGATCTAAAGAAAACCCCTTCATTTGCAACCTATCATGATTTCCTGAGGCTTTCTTCCTCGATGAAGCAATCTGCACTGTATCGGGTTTCGACCGAGTTCGGTCTGAGCCAGGTGGGTCAGGACCAATTTCAGAGCTTAATGAAAGTTTGAGAAGAAAGAACATGAAAGGAAAGGAAAAGAATGAGCAATGGGAAAGAGAGAGTGTTGGGTTTTAGCACTACCATCGGGTCGTGACACTGTTGAGTTGGGTTGACTCGACTCGATGACGAGTTCGGGCCGAGCTTATGGATGCTACAAAGAAGAGAAAGAAAAATATATATATAGAGAGAGAGAGAGCAGGTTGTTGCTGCACTCACATTAACTGCGTGGGCATTATTGGTGCCGCACTTAGCTGAGCCAACTCAGTAGTTGAGATCTGGCCTGACAGAGTTGCTGGAACGAGTCCAGCCATATAGGTCTGGTCTAGTCCAGGCTTCTTGCTGGACTTCCAGCAAGTGGAAGACATTGAAAAGGCCGAGCTAAGAGTCCTAGAGGGGGGGGGGGGTGAATAGGACTATGCTAAATTAAAATTTAAATGTAGAATTAGAAAGAAATAAATAAAGATAGCACTTATCAATCTCACAAAGCAGACATAAGTAGTAACCTCAAATGCACAAGTATTGAGAGGTTAATACAGATGTTGTTCTAAGGACAACCTTACACCAAAAATCAATGACTTATGATAGGACAACCTGATTTTTAGAATAGTCTGTGTTTTAAAATCCCAAACCAATACAGAAGAAAATACAAATAGCAAAGAAAACAAACTAAGCTATTACAACATTCCCACAATTGCATAAAAAAATTATAACATTCTCCACGAAGGCTTAAAGAGAAATTACAACATTCACACAAAGCCACAATCAACCAACCACCACAACATCAGAAATTATAGTGGTTCGCTTGTGTGTACACCAACTGTTAAAAAACATCCACACAACTACTCCACTCCCAATATCCTCACCCTCGAGATATTAGCTTTCACTATGAAATAGGTTTTTCAAGGTTCATCTAAAACCTTCACAATTGTGTCTTTCAAGTGGGCTTACACAATTCAAAAATCCCACACTGAGATTTTCTTGAACACCTCAAACAAGCCAAAAAGAGATTTTTCCTAGCACAACCTCAAAAACTAAAAAGAGAGTTACAAAAATGTAAATATACTTATCTAAATATTCTCATTTGATGAAGCCCGGTAGAATCAATTCGAAGTAGATGTTCAATGTTCAAACTCAGTTATGAAAGGGTTCTAAATGATTTTTAGATTAAATCACCTTGGGTTAGCTTGATTTGATTTTGATATCAAGAAAGGGAAAAAACTTGAATCCCTTCTTCAAATAAGATTGGAATAGAGAACTCAAAATCAAATATAAAAAGCTAATTGAAAAGAGAATATTAAATGAGCATAATATAGCTTAAGAATATCACAAACTTATCTCTCAGAGTAGTGTCTTGATTTTGCTTGAATGACTTACCAAACTCTAAAATTTGTACTATATTTATAGGTGAAAAAATTGTTCACTCGACTTACCCAGTCGTCAACTCGACTGGTTGAAGGACCAACAAGAATTCAAAATTTCAGGCGCGATAAGATAAGATCAATCCTCGACTGGTCAAGTGGCCTGCTCGACTGGTCGAGTGGGACCCAGAAAGGTTGTTGGACTTTGAGTCGAGCCTGCTCGACTGGTCGAGCAGTCTCTAAGACTGGTCGAGGGTTTAATAGAAATTCTGAAAATTCACAACAAATCTCGGACTGGTCGAGAAAATTCTTAGACTGGTCGAGCCAGTACTTGGACTAGTTGAACATAAGCTAGGACTAGTCGAGAAAAAGCCTATAAAATTATATAATGACCCAAATTAATAATGCAATCAATATGATCTAACCTATAGGTGAAAATTAAACATTGAAACATTGCTCGCTTCGGTTGATAGTTTATCTTGAAGTACTTAAAGCTTGTCATTGTATATTCGAAGATGAGCTTGAACTAGTGACCTTGTGACTTGAGTTTCAACTTTGAGTATATGAGCTTAAACTTGAGAAGATTACTTGAGCTTGAATTCTTAAGGTAAAGCACATTATCTTGATATAGTTGAAGCCTGAAAACTTGATCTAGTACTTGATGTTGTACTTGAATCTCTTATTCTTGTACTTGAAGGTCTTGATGTGGAGTCTCTTGTTCTTGTACTTGAATGTAAGTTAGGATGATATAAAGTTGAGCTACACAAGATACAGATTCTAAGAGGTTTTGGCACTACAAAATTTGATAAATTTATGAGCTAGATAAGATAGCATTCACAGACATGTAGAAGGTGAAGAAGAAAGAGAGAGAGGTGGGTTGTGGGCCGAGTCGAGTCGTGTGAGTCAGGGCTGCTGTCAGTCGAGTTGGGGCTGGTTTAGTCTAACAACTCTGCTTGACGTGTGGGCCTAAGTGAAGAAGAAACGAGAAGGAATGATGAGAGGGTGGGTGCGTTGTTGTACCAACTCGAACTGAGCCGAGCCTAACTTGCTATTAAGCCATGAACTCAAGTCAGGCCGAGTCTTGAGCCTGGCCGAGCCGTTGCCAAGTGCATCCAACCTCTCTACAAATTCAAAGAAAAGAATAAGAAGAAGTAAAAAGGAAGGAATGAGAAGAATAAAGAAAGCAAGGAGAAGGAAGGTAGGGAAGCAATGGGATCTTGACTCGCTGAGTCAACTCGACCGAGTTGAATCTAAGTCTAGACCAAATCTAGACCTTGTTAGGTCATGGGAAGGAAAGAAGAATAGGAAAGAGAGGGAAGGAAGGAAGAAGTAGAGGGAGGCGGTCACTGAGTCGACTTGGTTGAATCGGATCATTGATCCTACCCATCTTCCTAGGTTAACTTGCTCCACATTGAGTTGGGCCGCATCCAACTCCCACTAAGGTATAAACTCTCTACCCTCTTGTGTGAAATTTTAATTTGATTATTTAATTAGATATTACACCTACGAAGCTTGTCTTTTTCAAAACCCTAACCTTAGGTTAAATTGTAGGTTAAAGCTCACTAGATAACATAATTAAGATCTAACGGCGATCCTAACCATTAATAGTTTGTAAAACATAGATCTAACCATATAACTTACAATTCATGGTAGGATTCAAATCTAAGGATGCACGCAATTCCTAGTAACGTTGGATGTAATTCGACTCGTAAGGTGATGATTTCTTCCCCTTGAGCTTTCCACTTTCTTATTAGTTTAAGTGATAGTTTCTGTTTTAAATTTCAGTTAATAATTGATATCTCTATTACTTGCGTTAATTGTTGGATTTGACTTCTAACTTATATCCTCAATATTTATCTTGTATAAACATATGTATATTGCACTTATATACCTTCTCACGCCTGTGGATTACTTGTGGATTGCTTATGAAACTTAAACTAGTACCTCTATTAATGGGAAACCCCACTTGTATATGTATACCCATACTTGGGATGTAACTTGACTGATTGTGACTATAATGGGCCCTCGACCTAGTGGCCATTTTACCTAAGTAGTTATGGACTTACCATCTTACAGACTCTTGTGCCTTTGTGGCTTTGATATGATATCTGCCCTTTGTGCATTTGATGTGATATCTGCCATTTGCGCCTTTGATGTGATAATTACCCCTTATGGCTGGATGTGATATCTGCCCTTTGTGCATTTGATGTGATATCTGCCCTTTGCACCCTTGATGTGATAATTAACCTTGGTAGTTTTGAGATAATATTTGTCATTTGCGCCTTTGATACGATATTTGTCGTAAGTGGCTTGATGGATTATTCATGTACATCTATGCGATGGTAAGATCCACTTGTGGTACTATGATTAGCCACTAGTCAACGAGGTTACCATTAAACATCCTAATGTTGGAGTCTCGTGAGCTGGGGATGGTGCAATGGGACGATATGCCCGAGCTATCGGCCTATGCTAGGTGATGAGCCCCCCGTAGTGACCTTTGAGCTTTCTTAAATTGGCTGGTTGAAATCAAAATAATAATAAATGGGTTAATCATGCATTCATAGCATACTGGTGATAATGGGTGGCTACTTCTGGATGTTGTAGATAGCGCGTGCCCTTAGGCTTAGTGAGATATCGTTTCGTTAACTCCCAGACCATCGATTATCGACCTACATACATGATGTACGATGGCTTGGTCCTTATGTTGTATGTGATGTACGCACGTGATGTGCTGCGCTGATGACTAGTCTTATGCATAAGTGATGAGCCCGAGTCCAACTGGATTAACATCCCTAGGTCGACGTGCATTCATGCATCTATGCATTTAAACAATACTGCATCATATATTATTTTGGATGTTTTATTCTTTAAAACTATACTTGACTAATGCGGCGGTGTTTAATCTTGAAGAAAATTCACACTAAGCTGGCTACTCATTCATCAAATATATAACTGTACAGGTAGTACAGGTGGCTTAAATGATATGCATGTGCAGACTCGATGAAGAACAGGGTACAAGTGTCAAGGATGCATGGTTGTATCTGCCAAGAGAAGCTGCGCAATCTTGTAGCTCAAATTTATATGCATTTTATTACTTCTCATGTATTATATCTTGTAATCTTGTACTTGTTAATATGGAGACATTGGTTTGTATAAGTTATTATGAGCAACCGCTTGTATAATTTGAATGTATATGAAATTTTCCTTTATATTTGATTTGTTCATCTTTCGATAAACTACTAATTCTGAAAGAAAAAGAAAAAAATACCTGAATTGAACTATCTTTTAAGGTTAACACTCGGGTTTTTGGAGAATGAGTCATATACTCGGGTTTCAAAAAATCGGAGCGTTACATACACTATGATACCAAGCTGTCATGCCCCGAAATTCGGGTATCCGAGTATAGTAACCCGAACCCGAATCTCAAGCCCATGAGGTACATGATTTACTTTTATTTAAATCTATATAACCGTTTTCATTCCTAATATAGCAAGATTCATCATAACGTCATTTACATCAACTAAGCAAAAATAAAAGATCCCATATCACAATGCCAAAATAATTAAATACAGTCAACTCAACTCTAATGCATCAGTCTTTCACTAAAATAAAATTGAGTAAAAGGAAATACATAATCCATTAAGTTTAAACTAAAACTAAAACAAAATAAATTCTTAAGACTGAGTATATCTTTGAGTCATCAATAATAGCATGCCTCCTCGAATTATTCCTGCCCAGTACCTGAAATATTTAAATAACCTGAGTATGACAACTCAATAGGATCGTTTTCATCCCAACCGAAATTTATACATTAATACCATAACATAACTTTATAATAATTAAAAAAAATCGATATTTAAGGAGACAATAAGTATTCATAAAAATATTTCAAAATTAAAGAAAATTATTTCATAAATGATTGAATTAAAAATGCACTCATATGCGATTAACTTGAAAAGATATCTACCATGGTGATCTTTTAGGGAATGACCCTAGACAGAGCAGTACGTGATATCTTTTAGAGAACGACCCTGGGTAGAGAGCACCATGTGATTTCTTTTAAGAGTTAATCCAGATCAGCGCACCCATATGTATCTTTTAGGAAATTACCTACGGCAGATCACCCTTGCTGATCTTTCAGGAGTGACCTTGAGCAGAGCACCCGTATCATGATATTTTAGCCATATACTCTAAAATTTCACAATTTCTATGTACCAAATATAACTAATTTCAGCTACATTACATCAATAATGTATTCTCCTAAAAATTAATATATCGCATATATAACATTTTAGAGTTTTATAAAATCATCAATCCAATGTGTACCTTATTTAATAAAGCAAAGGGAATTTATGAATTTTATAATTAAAAATAAAAACCGTTTGATGGTAACTCAAAAAGGCATTTACTAGGAGGGTAAAACAAACATAATATATTACAGATTTTTATGCACAAGTAGTCATCAATATAATGTATATATTGTTCAACAACACATTAATACAAAAAGATTCAATGCTTATTGTCACGCCCCCAACTCGGAAACCGGGCTCATAAAATTCCCGATCGCCGAATCTGGTGCCGACAGCCTCCGTAGTACCCCATTCTCAGCTCCCAGTGTCCATACGCCAGATTTCGATCCTGGGATCCTATAAGGAGGATTTTCCAATGTACATTTAACTCATAATAAGCATAACTACAAGTTTACCTAAGTCACAAAGGCAACATCATCATCACATATCCACCAATATAAACAGTTGAATACAATGTTAAAAGGGAAATACATATATCAAAATCAAAACTTCATAAGTCCGCTGCACGCTCTAAGCTCAATGTTGTTGCAACCTGACGCCACCTGCACGCATCTATCGTGCATAAGCTTATAGAAATCTTAGTGAGTGGTGAAAGTGTATGCACAAGGTAAGTGCCAAGTAAGCAATATCAGAGTAAGCGGAAGTACTGATAAGTCCATGAGTCATACAATATTAGGGTACACAATGCAAATCAGTTATGCAAATGATGAGTCAAAGCGAGCCAAATATTAGATGTCAAGGATACAATGCCATAAATCATACAATATCAAAATAAGCGAAAATATATTGATAAGTCTATAAGTGTCATCAGCCGTACCAAGGCTATGCGATGCAAAGCATGAGTATTAATGGTCATATCAATGCAGAAACATGGCAACCCAAAATGCTAAGTACTGTAGATGCAATGTAATATGCGGTGCGAATGAAATGACCAAGCTGGAGTGAAGTCTGGATGATAGTACGTAGTATCGTAGGCTATGAGGTCCATCATAAGGGACTTCTATCCAAACCAGTCCCATACCTAAATTTGGATAGTCAAACTCAATGTGGTGAACTCCTGATCTCAGGTTAGTTGCGGGCCCAACCAAAATCCTGGTCATGCGAAGGTATAAAACAATTAGTTGCGCACCACCAACTCGAGTGGATAGTGAATGAAACGAATGCATGAGTATGCAACTCCTACCCAATAAGTCCACATATCAGTACGGTTCCTTTCTAGGATCATCACCGGGGTCTAGTACACTCCATGTCACCTACCACCCCATCAAGCGCACAACTGAGTAAATGGAAGAGACCTCACATCCACCTGGCCAGTAGTTTACCAATACCTACCCGGCTCGTTGATAGTGGACTCATTCCTCGAGCTGGTTAAACTCAGCCTAGTCATGCCTACTCCCTCAGGCGGGTAAGGCCACACCCCCTCCTAATAGACCACAACACAATGGGAGACGTGGCCTCCTAGTATTCGGCACTCGGGCGCCCATGTGTATCCACTTGGTCTCGATGTTGGGGCGTCCTCTAGTACCAAGAGAATTTTAAGGATTTTCACCCAGGGCCATCTATGGCAGCCCGATGCTCGAACCAAACATTTTTAGTGTCCCATCTGGCCATCCACAATATGCCTGTGGAGGCTACGACCCTGATGTCGCTAGGGCGTATAGTAATCACAACTCACAATGCAAGATGCATGAGTTATACAATTCAGTCATGCATCAATCCTGCGCATACCATGCGCTCATATGAGATAACCTCCGCCTATCAGGGAGTCTCATAACAACCTGCTCAATGACATATGCAATGGTCACCCACATCTCATAACAAACATGCAAATGATGCGTATGGGCATGTATCATGATGCTATGTAGTCACATACTCTTAATCGGTATCAATAACCAGTATCAACAATTAACCTCGATAATGTGGACATTTAACCAACATTACCCCCAAGGAATGACCCATATAGAGCCTAACATATAGTGGACTCATGGCCTCACACAAGGGTCAAATATACAACACCATGAGCCTCACTCAAGAGCTTAATACACTTCACGATGGGCCTCACTCATGGGCCACATATACATCAAGTAGGTCACATCTCACGGGTCTAATATACATCGCAATGGGCCGCTTCCATGGGCCTAATAAACATCAAGTCTGTAAGTGTCATAGTTTATAGCCCTTTGTGTTGTCAAATTTATGGTGCCAAAGACACTATTATGAAGCTTGCATCTGTGAAGAACAATGCTCTACTCAAGATCAACTTAGGTTGGCAGACACTATTCACAAGTCAAGAATCTCAAGAAGCTTTCAAGTTCAACCTCAAGATCTCAAGAAGCTTTCAAATTCAAATCTCAAGATCTCAAAAAGCTCTCAAGTTTAAATGACATCAAGACTTCAAGCTCCATTACTTTCAAAGGTCACTCGTCTCTAAAGTTTTAATGTCCTTACTTCACTATTGAGGTATGACTAACCTTAGGTTGACCTTTAGAGTAGGCCATTTTGGATACATAATTCATATGTTTTATATAAGTGAGTTTGGTCTGTTCTAAGACTAGTCCTAGACTTTATTCGACTAGTCCTAGCACTACTTCGACCTGTCTAAACATTTCTTAAATCAGTCGTAAGTTTGTTACAAAAATTGAAATTTTTTTGTTAAGCTTCGATTAGTCCTGGGAACTGTTCAACCAGTCGTAGGAACAGTGTCGACTGCATCTTTGACCAATCATAGACCTACGACTCAAAGAACAGCGTTGAAATTCAGTCGCCTATGACCAGTCGAAGGGATCCTACAACCAGTCGAAGGAGACCTACGACTAGCGAAGGAAACCTACGACCAGTCATGAAACTGCCAAATCTTATCACGCCCGAATTTTCAAATATCTGTTGGTTCCACGACCAGTCGTAGAGGTCCTTAGACCAGTCGAAGGCGTAATTTTCTCACCTATAAATAGAGCACGAATCTCAGAATTATAGATGAAAATAAAAGAACTTCAAGCTAAATTAATTCGGCCTTCTGAGAGATAAGTCGGTGCTCCATATAAGCTAAGTGTGCATATTTAATATTCTCTTTCTTTAGCTTTCTTAATTGATTTTGTTTCTTGTATTCTAATCTAATCTGAAAAGTGGAATTGTTGTTTTCCTTTTTCTGAAATCAAAATCAATTAGAGCTAGCCCTTTTGTTTTAATTTAAAATCTATTAGAACCTATAACCATTATAAAGTGAGTATTGGACATTGAACTCGGACATTCAAATCTCCACTCCGACTTGGTTCTTCTGGGCTGCTACAACGAAGGAGAAAATCAGGTATTTTATAATTTATATAATTTACATTATTTGGTTTTATTTGAGGTTAAGTCAGAAAAATCTCAAAGTTGTTGGTTATCTAAGGAGAGCCAGAAAACTCAGAAGTGAGGGTTTTTGAATTGTGTAAGCCCTTTGAAAAAGACACAATTGTGAAGGTTTTGGGTGAACCTGTGAAAACCTATTTGATAGTGAACGCTAATATCCCCTGTGTGAGGATATTAGGAGTGGAGTAGCATTCTGTGTGGCTGTTGTTTAACAATTGGTGAACACACAGGCGAACCACTATAATTCTTTGTGTTGTGGATGTGTGGTTTATATTTTCTATCTTTTATCATTCAGAATTGTGGAATGTATGTATGGATGTGAATGTTGTAAATTTTACATTTCAAGCACAGTGGGGAATGTTGTAATAATTTAGATTTACATTTCAGCATTATATTTTTGCTATCTCTATATTACTTTGAGCTTCAGTTTCTCTATTTGTTCTAGTAAGGTTGCCCTGCCATTTTTATGGTGCATGGTTGTCCTTAAAACTATCAATATTTTGAGCTAGCATTCAGCTGTGTGAAATGATTTATTTATTCAATTCTATCTTTCTATATTGCCGTTATATTTATCTTAAAATTTGGCATAGTCCTATTCACCCCCCCTCTAAGACATATAGCTTAGCCATTTCAAGTGGTATCAAAGCCTAATAGCTCGTTCTTATTGCTTTTTATTTGGATTTAATTCCTAAGCTAACGATCTTAGCTATATAAAAGATGTCAAATTTTGATAGCCTATCAGTCACTAGGCCTCCACCCTTTGATGGCTCCAACTATACCTATTGGATAGCTAGGATGGGGATCTTCCTCAAATCCATAGATGAAAGTGTGTAGCTATCCACAGTGAATGAATGGACCCCTCCTACCATTGAAGTAACTGGGATTGATGGTTCAAAATCTATAAAAATTACACCGTATTTCTGTTGGACCACACTTCAGAAAACTGAGAGTAGTGCAAATGCTAAAGCACTAAATGCAATTACTTGTGCACTATCACCGGATGAATTCAAAAGAATTATATCTTGTGATTCTGTAAAATATGCTTGGGATATATTGGAAATGACACACGAGGGTACTTCAATTGTCAAGAAATCTAAGATACAAATCCTCACAACTAAATTTGAGGAAATATGTATGGAAGAAAATGAAATGTTCATGGACTTATATACCAGATTAAATGACATTGTAAACTCTATGTAGGTCCTAGGCGATAAAATTTCTGAAAGCAAGATATATGCTAAAATACTGCGCTCACTTCCTGAATGGTTCAATTCTAAAGTAACCGCAATCCAGGAACTTCGTGATACGGACAATATGAGGGTTGAGGAATTAGTTGGCTCATTACAGACTTATGAGTTAACCTTTAAAGCTCCAAAAGGTAAATCTATTGCTTTAAAAACTTCTAAAAATGGTTATCATGAAAATGATATAAACTCTGATTTAGAAAACTCTGAGGATGATATGGCTCTTTTGGTAAAGAGATTTTATAAAAATTTTAAAAGTAAAAAGAGGGTTGATTTTCAAAAAGCATTTGATAAAAAGAAACCTAAACCTAAAACTAGAAAATCATTAAAAGACAGTCAATGTTATAACTGCCATGAGTACGGGCATTTGGCTAACAAATGTCCTAATAAGGGCAAGTCAAAAAAGAAAAGTATGATGGCTACTTGGGATGAGTCCTCTGATTCTGAAGTCTCTTCTGAATCAGAAGATTCTAAAACTGAGTTAGGGTGTGATATTAAGGCCCTTATGACTCTAGCCAAATTCACTTTTTCAGATAATGATGACTCGACTAATGAAGAAAATCTGAATAGTGAATATGAAAATGAAGATGATCTTCAAGATGCTTACAATGCCTTATACAAGGAAAGTTGTAAACTTGCTGTGAAATTGAAACTTCAAACGGTGAAATTTTCTAAACTCAAAGAAATTTATGAATCTCTTATTTTAGAAAATTCTCATATTTCAGACTATTTTGAAAAGACAAAATGCGATTTAGATTTTAAAACCTCCCAGTTTGAAAATCTTAAATCTAAAAACGAACAACTAAAACATGAAGTCTCTTCTCTCTTGAGTTTAAAGGAAACCTGGAAATATGCCCAAGGTGATCCTAAATTAGAAAAACTCTTATCTGGATCAAGAAAATGTGGCGATCGATTCAGTCTGGGCTATGATAAGAGTGTTCCTCCTAAACTGAAGAATACTTCTCCCACGTTTATAAAGGGAGAGATCTTAAACTCAAAAGGGAAAGATCAAATATTTTCTAAAAACTTTAAATCTTTTCAAAAACCTAAAAGACATATTAACTATAAAAAGCAAAACCAAAGTCTTTTAGCAGAAAAGATAGTTGATTTACTTAAGGAGCTTTTAAAGTCTAACTCACTAGGTCATACTTATAACTCTTACAATCGAAAGAAGACCTGCTATCCTCCTAAACCCAAAATGGTTATAAAATGGGTTCTAAAGGTCACTTGCTTGGTTGGTCACACCGCTTTCAAAGCAACAAGCCATTCTAAGTGGTACCTAGATAGTGGATGCTTCAGGCATATGACAAGCGACAAGGCTTTATTCACCGATCTTAAAAACATGACTGACGGTTCAGTCACATTTGGAGATGGCAGCAACTGCAAGATTATGGGCCAAGGTACGGTTTAACTCTATAACCTTCCTTTGATTAAAAATGTGTTGTATGTTGAAGGACTGAAACATAATCTTCTAAGCAAATCTCAGATTTGTGATAATAACCATAGTGTACGGTTTTCTAATCAAAGTTGTGAGATTCTAAACAACAAGGGTTCAGTAATACTAACTAGACGTAGAATGTCTGAAAACTGCTATATTGTTAGCGAATCCAGTTCATCTAATCAATCATGTTACATGGTCCAAACTGACGAGACTGATTTGTGGCACAAACGTCTTGGACATGTACACTACTGAAATTTATATAGATTGAGCAAATGGGAACTTATAAGAGGTCTCCTAAACTATAAAAATTAGATAAAATATGTGGTGAATGTGAGATTGGAAAACAAAAAAGGAACTCATACAAAAAGGTGAATTCCAATACCACATCAAGACCACTCGAGCTTCTCCATATGGATCTAGTAGGACCTACCAGGACGGAAAGTCGAGGTGGTAAAAGATATATTTTGATAATAGTAGATGACTTTACTAGATATACATAGGTTGTCTTCTTAAGGGACAAATTAGAAACCCTTGAAGAAGTAAAAAAGGTTCTCAAAAGGATTCAAACTGAAAAAGGTTCTCAAGTCAGTAAGATTCGTAGTGATCATGGATCTGAATTTGAGAATAGCGGTTTTGAGAAGTTCTGTAGCGACCAGGGAATATTACATGAATTCTCAGCGCCCAAAACTCCTAACAAAATGGTATAGCTGAAAGAAAAAATAGAGTGCTTCAAGAAATGGCTAATGTCATGTTGAATAGTATGAAGCTCTCTAAGAATCTTTGGGCTGAAGCAGTCAATACAGCTTGCTATATTATTAACCGGGTTTACACTAGTAAAGGTAATAATAAAACGGCTTACGAAATGTGGTTCATAAAAAGCTTACTGTTAAATACTTTCGAGTTTTTGGTTGCAAGTGCTATATTTTACGAGATCGTGAATATGTGGAAAAGTTTAATACGAAGAGTGATGAAGGAATCTTTCTAGGGTATTCTTTAAACAGTCGAGCTTATAGGGTTCTGAACAAAAGAACTGATGTGATTCAAGAATCCATCAATGTGGTCATTAATGATCACTTAAGCACACCAGTCTCAAATTCAGATAATGATGAAGTACTAGTAATTGATAAATCTGATATTTCATCTAATCAGACTGATTCTGAACTGAGGACTGTTAAAGATCATCCAACCACACAGATTTTTGGAAACCCTTTCACTGGTGTTCGTACCCGTAGACAACTTGAGGATATATGCAATTACGTATGTTTTACATCCCAGATAGAACCATCTAACATAAAAGAAGCTTTTGCTGATAAAAACTGGATTGTTGCGATGCAAGAAGAACTTAACCAATTTGTGAGAAATGATGTTTGGTATCTCGTACCTAGACCTAAAGATAAACACATCATTGGAACCAAATGGATTTTTAAAAATAAGTCTGACGAACTTGGCAATATAATTAGAAACAAGGCTAGACTAGTAGTACAAGGTTACACTCAAATTGAAGGTATTGACTATGATGAAACCTTTGCACCAGTAGCATGTCTTGAATCAATCAGACTCTTTATATCCATTGCGTGTTTTAGAAAGTTTAAGATTTACCAAATGGATGTGAAAAGTGTATTTTTAAATGGTGATCTGCATGAGGATGTTTATGTTGAACAACCAATGGGTTTTGAAGACTCCAAAAATGCTAATCATGTGTATCATCTTAAAAAGGCACTTTACGGTTTAAAACAAGCTCCTAGGGCATGGTACGAGAAACTAACAAAGTTTCTATTAAGCCATAATTTTCAAATGGGATGTGTTGATAAAACTCTGTTTATTAAAAAACATAAGGATCACATCTTATTTTTACAAATCTATGTTGATGATAACATTTATGGATCTACCTGTACTAACATGATTATTGAGTTTGCATATTTGATGAAATCTCAGTTTGAAATGAGCTTGGTTGGAAAATTGAATTATTTTCTTAGGTTGCAAGTAAAACAAAAACTTGATGGAATGTTCATTTCTCAATTTAAATATACTATGAACTTGATTAAGAGATTTGGATTTGAGAATGGTAAGAACTTTGATACTCCTATGAGTACAACCTTGAAACTCTCAAAAGATTTTGCAGGTAAAAATGTGGATCCGAAATTATATTGGAGTATGATTGGTAGTCTATTGTATTTAACTGTTAGTAGACCCGATATCGCTCTAAGTGTTGGTATTTGCGCTAGATATCAGTCTGAACCTAAAGAGTCGCACTTGACTGCTGTCAAGCGGATTATACGATATGTTGCAAGTACTGTTAATCTCGGTCTTTGGTATCCTCATGAGACTAGTGTTCAATTAGCTGGGTACTCAGATGCTGACTGGGCTGGTAATCTTGATGATCGAAAATCAACCAGTGGTGGTTGTTTTTATATTGGAAACTGTTTAGTTTCTTGCTTTAGCAAGAAACAAAGTTCTATATCACTTTCAACAGCTGAAGCTGAATATATCGCAGCTGGTAATGCGTGTACACAGCTTGTTTGGATGAAACATATGCTAAGTGATTATGGAATTAAACAGAATTCTATGTTATTATATTGTGATAATTCTAGTGCCATAAATATTTTGAAAAATTCAATTCACCATTCTCGTACTACACATTGATATTAGATTTCATTATATTCGGAAATTAGTTGAAGAAAAGGTTATATCTTTGGAATATATCCCTACCGAGAATCAACGTGCTGATATTTTCACTAAATCGCTCGACAAAAGCAGGTTTAATAAAATGAAATTTGATCTCGGCATGTGCATTTTAAAATGATTAATTATGCCTATTTGTATCATAGTGTATATATTTGCTAGTTTACTTATCAAATCTTGAAAAATATGCAAAAATCAGATTTTTTGGTCAATACTCGACCAGTCGTAAGTATCCACAACCAGTCATGCTATGACCGGTCGTGTATATCCACGACTAGTTGTGAATCGCGTAGATTCACTTAAAATTTGGGGGAAATCATCTTCTTCTTCATTTCAACTTCACTCTCCAACGAGCCGACACACGACTAGTCGAACCCATCTTTCACTTCAAGGTTAGTGCTCCATTTGCATTTTACTTGTAGATTTGTGTCTAGATTGCTTCTATTTCCCTCTTGGAGTTGTCTATTTTGAATTTAGTTAAAATTTGAGATTTTTCTTTTGAAAAATCTGATTTGAGAAAACCTTTTTTTCAATCCTTTGCAACTCTTTATATTCTTGAAATCGTTGTTGTATATGGCTTCTAGAGGAAGAAAATCAATGTCCCGTGGTCCGTCTTCTTCTTCCAGATCGGCCCCTATCACTAAGCATCATCTTAGGGCTCCTGAGGACGATCCATCTTATGTTCGGGACATCAGATTGCGTAATGTTATTGTTGAGCATCCAGTTGATATTAATCATATTGCTCCTTTTGATATTTTTCCTATGCTCCAATCTGTAAGTTAGAATAACTTATTTCTTTGGGGTGGGCCAGTATATCGGTCCATTGCCCAATCCATGTTTACATGCATATGTGTTTTCTCACTGAAAAATTTAACTTTTACTATCTCCACAAGAGAAGTCATTTGAAGTTAATCGTCATTTGATTTCAGCCCTTATGGATATTCCAGTGAATGATGAGGGTATTCCCATCCATACTTTATCTGATAAATCCTTTGTCACTGAAAAACGTATGCTGACTAAGGACTTATGCAATTTGGATGTACAATGGACGCATAAAGGGAATGCGCTTCCCTCAAGGTATTTGTTACCCAAATACAGAGTTCTTCATAAAATCTTTGTGTCTAATTTGTATCCTCGGTTGGGTAATAAATCTGAATTGACGTCCTTCATGGTTCGTATTCTTCATTCTGTTGTCAGATGTGTTAACATTTGTTTACTATGCTTGATTTGTCACTTCATCATTTAGTTTCGACTCCATCCTGGTCACAGTGACATTCCTTTTGGATATTTGATGACTGTGTTGGCTACAAATATGTCAGTCGACATGCTGGTTGGAGAGGCCCCTATCCATCATCTGATATTTAACAATTCCAATATCAATAAGATGAAGCTGAATTTCCTTCCTGGCCAAGGTGATGGTGTTGGCAGTGCTAAAGCTGAACATGAGGAAGAAGTTGGTGATCTTCCTCCTGATGATATTAACATGGATGATATTTTTGAAGAACTTGAGTCCGATTCTACAAATGATCCAGATTATGAGCCTTCTTCATTTGATGCACGTCTGAGTGCATTGGAAGATAAAGTTGAGAATCTAAATATTAAGATGGAAAATATGTCTGTTGCTCATGATTTACAGTTCAAATATATGCGCAAATATCTTAGGCGCTTGAACAAGGCATGCATCAACTTGATCCTTCCATTCCTGCTCCTTCATCTGGGTCAGATTAATATTTTTAAGATTACTAGTCTGTAATAACTTTAGTACTCTTAACTAGTTTTAAGCTTGTCACTCTCTTTAGCTTGGCTCAGTCCATGAATTATGTGAGTTGCTTATGCTATGTTCTCATATCTTAACTAGTTACCTCTCATATTTCTCATTGATTATTTCTCCTCAGCCATCTATTCTGTGCTTCCTTTATCCTATTGTGACAAAAGGGGGGAGTATGGATATGTTATGGATATGTATATGGATATGGATGTTGTCATGAGGAGGGAGTAGCATTGTATTGTATGGTGTTTTATGAGTATGTTACTCAGGGGGAGTATGTTACTCAGGGGGAGTATGTGCAGAGGTGTGAGCAGAGGTGTGCAGAGGTGGACTGTATGTTGAATAATATTGATTTACAAGTCTGTAGGATGTCGGTTGATAATAACTGGTGCATGATTCTTTAATTAGATATTCTGTGTTATGTAACATATCTTGAAAGTATGTTTTGTCACTAATTTGACAAAGGGGGAGATTGTAAGTGCCATAGTTTATAGCCCTTTGTGTTGTCAAATTTGTGGTGCCAAAGACACTTGTAATGCCCTGGAATTCGGGGGTCGCGCATCCGCTCGACTCCCGAGTTCCCAAGAGTCACTATTATCAATTTTACATTATTATGCATTTGAGCTATTTAAGTTGCATAGTCGGGAATACTCTGAACATGGAACATGATCGCACAAGTCTGCTGAGATGAAAGAGGCCGGTATATATATACAAGTTCAAAAATAAATGGGTCGCACCAAGGCGTTGCCCAAACAAAAAAAACCACAAAAAGAATATATTGCCCAAAAGAATGAGACTGAGCCCATTGCTTAGCCATCCAATCCCGCCCCTCAAGCAGGCGGCGAACCCTCCATCAGCTGAAAATATGATAGCTCGACCTCCTCGTCTAGGCTCGGCTCTCTAGGCTCCTCCTGTCCCGAGTCACCTGCATCTATAAAAGGGTCTGGTTGGTGTTTTAAAACACCGTCCCAAAGTGGGAGTGAGTGATCAACTCAGTGGGTGCTATTAATCTCAAGTTATCAAAAGCAACAATTTTTACATAATTTTAATGAAAAGCAAACAATCACATAAGCCTAAGTACTCTTGTTAATGCGCATGTATGCAGCATGACATCATGCATGCCCTCACCACGACGCTCCCTCGTGCGACAACATCTAACGATCGCCAATGCCAACACTCCCTCAGTGCGACCTCGACTGCCGAGTCGCCAACCTAACTAATGCGATGCGATGCGGTCGTGTTAACCGAGTTCTTAGTTAAGTTTATTCATCCAGCAGATTGGGGAAACTGGTACACTCCACCTATTAATACCCTGATCTGAGTGCGAGGCCAAGACCTCCCAATGTATGAGGCCGAGGCCCCGCGGTCCGTGATCCCGTCGGGTTCCTCATCCCCGACTTCAAGAACATGAGGAGTGCCAAGAGAAAGGGATCGCTCGCGTTCACTACGGGGAGGCGTGGTACCCCAGCATAGGCTGACAGCTCGGACACAGTGTCCCATTCCACCATGCCCGGCTCACGAGGCTATGGACCGATTTCAAGTGGGTTGTTGTTGGGCTACAATGGTTGAGGGGAGTCCTAGGTTCCATACAAATATGAGCAGACAGGGTTAACAGTTGTGGTTGGCCAGATGGTAGGCTGGACCGCACGAGTCCAGGCAAGCGCAGGGCGGAACGACATCGGGTGCAAGCAACCCACATAGTCTAACTACAGTCGCCCACACACACTTGCCCAAATCCGTAGGTTTAGCCTCAAGGCGATCCTACCAACGAGACCGCCTTAACTCTCCTTATTTTCTGAACCAACCCTAGCGTTTGGATGGTGGTTCACAACACGTCAACGGACAGAGCTATCAATTAGCAATAATCATAATCATATTCTCACCCCTCAATCATACAATTCAAATTTGTCTAACATGCGAGATAACACAATTAATGAGCAATGGTGCATGTGTGTTGTGTGTGTTGGTGAGGAAGTTGCTCACTTCCTACAACTCATGGAAACAATTACATAAGAGTTAATGAGGCAAGGATACTATAGGGCATAATGATATGAGCAATCCAACAAGTCATCCATAGGCAATAATCAAGATTTCAACAAATATATGAGAAACAAGAATAGCATCATGTGAGGAAAATCATATAAAACACACAATTCCATACTATTTAAAATAGGCATAATTTCCTAAGTTTCCTCTACACTCTCTAGACGCATCAACCAAACAATCATAATCATTAAACTCATGTTGAAATTGGCGCTAGGCCACCTAGGAGTAATAGTCCGCACCTATGGCTCGTTGGAGACTCGAAAAACGCCCTAGGAAAGAGGGCTTTCGGGTAGATCGGTCGGAATCCCTAAATCAAGCTATTGCATGTTAGCATTTCAAGCCAAATCCACATTACTACATGAATTTCAAGAAGGATGGGTGAAAAAACTTACCTAGGCAACCCACGGATGGTTGTTGAGGTTAAGGAAAGGAGTTTTCTCCTTGCAAGAGTGGCAAAGAGTTGGAAGGGTTGGCTTTCTTGGAGCCCACCTTGATCTAGGGTCCACCTTAATCTACTCCTTCTCTCTCTCTTCTCCTCTTTACTCTCCCTTACTCTCTTTCTCTCTTGGTAGTTGTAGCAAATGGGAGAGAGATTTATGAGGGATAAGGTTTATTCCCTAGACTAGGGCCTTTTGGCCAAAAGTTCCCTTAAATTCCCGTATTAGCCTACTAAGGGACATTTTCGGGGTTGGCGTGGCCCTAATGCTCCTTTGGCCACCAAATTCGGTGGGTAGGTGCCTTATGGCCCGTCTAGGGCCCGCGTAAAATTTGGGAATAAATGGATAGACGAAAGTGGGGTTTGGGTCAAAGGCTTTGATCTTTAAACGGCCCTGTGGGGTCCATTTTAGTTATTTGAGTAATTCTGGTGGTCCTCAGGCTATGAAGTTTTTGGGATGGGTGCTTCATGACCCGATGAAGGGCCACGCAAAGTTTGGGGACGATCGGGCCAGGGGTTTGACCGCACGGGTCCGATTTGTGATCGACGGCGACCGGCCCACGATCGGGTCCCAGAGTTGGTGGACAGGTGCAGGAAAATCCACTTGACCTCCCTGGTAAATATGGAAGAGATCCGACGGTCGGATAACCTGGAATCTTGGTTCCATTTGTAAGCGCCAGATTTGGTCCTGGCATGGGTGGGGTGCATTTAGTCAATGCCAGATCCCGCTTCTAGGTGTCTGCCGAGTCCGCGGTCCGCGATGGACCACAAGCCTAGTGAGCTCAAGGGTTCCCTAAATTATTAGATTTTTCTGACCCTTCGGCATCGCGGTATAGCCCATATGGGCTGTTGTTCAGTGTACATGGTCATCCAGATTGACGGCCCGCACTTGGCCTTGGCCAGGCCTGTCTGGTTTATTCAAACGGCCAATTCTAGGTTAATTAGTTCATGGCATCCCAGCCTTGAATGTTTAACCGTTCGGTCCTGCGGAAAATTCTACGTGGACGCCTCAGGACAATGCACCGATTGGACGGGACGTTACAACACTGTTATGAAGCTTGCATCTGTGAAGAACAATGCTCTACTCAAGATCAACTTAAGTTGACAAGCACTGTTTACAAGTCAAGAATCTCTTTCAAGTTCAACCTCAAGATCTCAATAAGCTTTCAAGTTCAAATCTCAAGATCTTAAAAAGCTCTCAAGTTTAAACGACATCAAGACTTCAAGCTCCATTACTTTCAAAGGTCACTTGTCTCTAAAGTTTCAATGTCCTTACTTCACTATTGAGGTATGACTAACCTTAGATTGACCTTTAGAGTAAGCCATTTTGGATACATAATTCATATGTTTTATATAAGTGAGTTTGATATGTTCTAAGACTAGTCCTGGACTTTGTTCGACTAGTCCTAGCACTGCTTCGACCTGTCTAAACATTTCCTGGATTAGTCGTAAGTTTGTTACAAAAATCAAAAATTTTCTATTAGACTTCGACTAGTCCTGGGGACTGTTCGACCAGTCGTAGGAACAGTGTCGACTGCATCTTCAACCAGTCGTAGACCTACGACTCAAAGAACAGCATTGAAATTTGGCCACGTGCAACCAGTCGAAGGGATCCTACAACTAGTCGAAGGAGACCTACGACCAGTCAAAGGAAACCTACGACCAGTCGTGAAACTACCAAATCTTATCGCGCCTGAATTTTCAAATATCTGTTGGTCTTACGACCAGTCATAGAGGTCCTTAGACCAGTCGAAGGCGTGATTTGCTCACTTATAAATAGAGCACGAATCTCAGAATTATAGATGAAAATAAAAGAATTTCAAGCTAAATTAATTTGGCCTTCTGAGAGATAAGTCGGTGCTCCATATAAGCTAAGTGTGCATATTTAATATTCTCTTTCTTTAGCTTTCTTAATTGATTTTATTTCTTGTATTCTAATCTAATCTGAAAAGAGGAATTGTTGTTTTCCTTTTTCTGAAATCAAAATCAATTAGAGCTAGCCCTTTTGTTTTAATTTAAAATCTATTAGAACCTATAACCATTATAAAGTGAGTATTGGACATTGAACTCTGACATTCAAATCTCTACTCCGACTTGATTCTTCTGGGCTGCTACAACGAAGGAGAAAATCAAGTATTTTACAATTTGTGTAATTTACATTATTTGGTTTTATTTGAGGTTAAGTCAGAAAAATCTCAAAGTTGTTAGTTATCTGGGGAGAGCCAGAAAACTCAGAAATGAGGGTTTTTGAATTGTGTAAGCCCTTTGAAAAAGACACAATTGTGAAGGTTTTGGGTGAACCTATGAAAACCTATTTGATAGTGAACGCTAATATCCCCTGTGTGAGGATATTAGGAGTGGAGTAGCATTCTGTGTGGCTGTTATTTAACAATTGGTGAACACACAGGCGAACCACTATAATTCTTTGTGTTGTGGATGTGTGATTTATATTTTCTATCTTTTATCATTCAGAATTGTGGAATGTATGTATGGATGTGAATGTTGTAAATTTTACATTTCAAGCACAGTGGGGAATGTTGTAATAATTTAGATTTACATTTCAGCATTATATTTTTGCTATCTGTATATTACTTTGAGCTTCAGTTTCTCTATTTGTTCTAGTAAGGTTGCCCTGCCATTTTTATGGTGCATGGTTGTCCTTAGAACTATCAATATTTTGAGCTAGCATTCAGCTGTGTGAAATGATTTATTTATTCAATTCTATCTTTCTATATTTCTGCTGTATTTATCTTAAAATTTGGCATTGTCCTATTCACCCCCCCTCTAGGACATATAGTTTGGCCATTTCAAAGTCGGGCCTCACCATATGGGTCGAAAATATATCACAATGGACCACATCACATGGGCCTCGAATACATCACAATGGGCCTCGATAATCGGAATCGGCCTCAATAATTGAAATCGACACTCAGAATTGGCCTCGACAATCGAAATTTGCAAATCGGTCACAACAATCAGAATCGATCGATAATCGGAATCGGCAACTCGGTCGCGTCAATCAGAAATCAGCAATCAGTCATGATAATTGGCCTCGATCACTAATTGGCAATTGGCCACGATAATCGAAATTGGTCAATAATCAGAATCGGCAAATCGGTCACGTTAATCGGAAATCGGCAATCGGTCATGATAAATGGCTTCGATCGTTAATCGGCAATCGATCAAGTCAATCAGAATCAGCAATCGGTCATGATAAATGGCCTCGATCGATAATCGGCAATTGGTCACGACAATCGAAATCAGCAATCGGTCAATGTAAATGGCCTTGATCGCTAATCGGCAATTGATCAAGTCAATCGAAATCGATCAATAATCGGAATCGGCAAATCGGTACGACAATCGGCACCAATAATCAGCATCAATAGTCGACGCCGGCCTCGATAATCAGCACCGATAATTAGTAGGTAAACAAAGCGGGGTCCATAGATGATCAGTTGATCAACCATAGTATAAAGATCGACACTTAGCCGTGGTTATATCAAATCTGATAGCAAAGAGTCATCCGTCTACGGCGAATGGGGCCCACTTATTTAGGTTAACCCATGAAGAGAATGGGCCTAACAAGGCCTAAGGGAAGGTCACAATGAGGACGTCTAACCATCATTGCCCCTCAATGTGGACATCTAACCAACATTGCTCCTAAGGAGTGGCCCACGTAAGGGATTTATATGCAACGCAGAGGCTACACATGCATCACATTGGGCCTCACATACATCGCACTGGGCTTCATACGAGGGCCTCAAGTGTATCACAATGGGCCACACCCATGGGCCTTAAATACATCACATTGGGCCTCGCCCATGGGCCTTGAATATCAAGTGGGTCGCATTTACATGGGCCGCATTATATGGGCAGCACTAATGGGCCCAATACACCTCACAAGGGCCGCATGGCATGGGCTCAACCTTCATCAAGGGAGGGGGTCGCACCATCTACCCCATTCATTTATTCTTAGGGATCATTTTAGAGTATTAACAAGAAATATTTAAATCACATGGACTACACTCCAAATAACAGTGGTGATAATGATTCCCACCATTAGAATTCTCAAGGCCCACCATAACATTTATTTCCCATACAATCTGTTCATAAGGTCACACAGATCTGAATTAAGATGAAAAATAAATTTCAAATTGATCCAGAACCGTTATGACCCCGAGAAGGGTTTCAATGGTGGACGTTCACTCAACACTGTTTTATGTAGTGTGGTCCTCTTGATATAGATCTGTCTTATTTTGGTCTCAAGCCTTAACTGAGCTAGCCCTTTGGATGGACAGTTTGGATGTAACACATACATCAAGCATGGGCCCACCGTCCATATGGACGGTGTGATATAAAACATTCATTACAATGGGGTTTCATACCCCCTACTGACGTCCTTGGCAGTGGGACCCACAGAACTTGCTGTCGTCAAATGGTAGTGGATCCCACCATCAAAAACAGATGGACGGCATGTGTAAAACACATACATCATGGCTGGGATCCACCGTTCATGGGTTGGACGATGGATGCAGCGCATCATCCAGGTGGTCCCACCGTCAGGATGAATGGACGGTTAGATATAACACATACCTGGTGGGACCCACACGTCACAGACGTCAATAGGCAGCTATATAGGTGTCGTACACGCAGCTACTGCTGCTTTAAAGGAGAACAGAGGTGGGTCCCATGTAGGGCCTACCCTTATATATGTAAGATATATAATATAATATATATACAGTTGCTGCTAGTGCAGCTTTATGCTTTAAAAGGGTGCAGAGTTGGGTCCCATGTAGGGCCCACCCTCATATGTATATAAATATATATATATATATATATAATATTATATTATAAGATAACTCATATAATATGATATATTATATTAATATTATATTTAATATAAGGCAACGTCCAGGCCGTGACATACACAAACATCAAGGATGGCCCCACACGTGGGGGTGGGTCCCACCGTCTAGGGATGGTGGACGCTACACATACATGGTGGTGTGGCCCACCCCAATGGATGGACGGCGTGGATGGTCCCATGGACCCCACCGTCAGCACACTCTTCACTGTTAGCCACTCCCAGTAAGGAATCAGTGCCTAGACCTCAATGTTGAAAGGAGGTATCTTTCACTCAGCCTACCACTGGAGCTATGGATCTGGTCTGACGGCCAAGACCTCAGCGTTGAAACGAGGTATCTATCACCCAATCTATCTCTTAAGCTATGGATCTAGGTGGGTCATCACATCAAATAGGGCCCCACCCATACGTGTGGGGCGGGCCACATCCTAGATGGACGGTTGGGATGATATATAAACATCATGGTGTGCCCACATGGATGGGGTCCACCGGTAGATGGCATAAATAAAATACACACATCATAGGTGGGCCATTGATCATAGGAACAGAAAGAGAGAAAGGAATGTGTAGGGGAGGACCCCGCCACTATTGGGCCTTCCCTTGAACCATATATACATCAAGTGAGTCCTACAACAAGTGGACCCTAAAATCACAAAAAGTAAGAATGTGGGTCCATGATCACCCACCGTCTACTCCTTCTTGCTCCCTTGGCTTCCTTTGTTCCTTAGCTTCGATCCTAATAGAAGAGATGGAATTTGGATGGTTGAGGTGGGAGATGAGAGGGTGGGAAGTGGGCCACATTAAAGCTCCTCCATGAGAGCTTGGGAAGCATGGATGTGTGGTGTTTTTGGTTGCTTGGAATGGAGCTTGAGAAATGAGAGAGAGGGTTGTAAGGAGAGAGAAAGGGATGGGTGATGGAGTGATGGATGTGGTGAGTGATGGGTGTGTAAGAGATTGTTGACTTTTGGAGTAGGTTATGTAAGAAAGGTATGGGGTGTGTAAGAACTTTTTGACTTATGAGGTTACATGAGGATGAGTGTGAGGTGATGGTGTACTTGACCCTTGATGGGATTGATTGATTGATTGAGGTAACATATCGTAGAGATTCTCTTGGGTTTTGCAACGTGCGTCATTTTTCTCAAACTGAACGCGGCCCCACATCTCCTGGCCAGGGTATCAGATCAATATGCAAGACACGGCGTTGAAGACGCGGCGTTGGAACCACGGCGATAGTGCGGTCGCAATGGTACAAGTCTCAGATTAAGCCGACTCAAATCTACGATATATGACTTAGGGTCGTGCGCAAATGTTGATTATAGGTCGCAAGTTGTCGGAATTCGACGGGAATGATCGCGGAAATTCACGGAACAGTACGGACTAGGATACGAGCCTTACACTTATGATATTTAAGTATAAATCTCAGTGTGGGGTGTGGGTTAGATCACTTACCTGATATGTGACCGGTGTCAAGAGACGACTATAACACAACTTAATTGTTGATGATCTTGCCAAAGAATATGGTACCTTCTCTAATAGTGACTTATTGATTGATGGTTTTCGATGATTCTCTTCTTCAGGATGATGGAGTTTGATATAGGAAGCTTGAGAGGTGAAGGATGAAGGCTTTTAATGGAGATTTGTCTGTGATTTCAAAGGTTCGTGGCTTCATGGTTGAGGCGTCGTGCATGCACAATGCATATCATTATTATTTTTTTTTCCTTTTTTTCTTTTTCTTTTTCTTTTTGTAAGATGAATGGTTCGGATGGCTATGGATGTGGAATCATCCCGTTGTCGCGTGAAGAAAATGGGAGAAGTAGGAGAGAGTTTTGGGATATGGATTTGGTAGTGACACATGTCGTACATGTTGTATATTGTGTGTGTGTGTGTGTGTGTTTTAAGATGTGTTAAAATGATAATATCCACCAAATGAACGGTTTAGATCAGGACCCTGGGCCCACTTTCCTGATGGTTTGGAGGTAATAAATGATTCCAAGAGCCTTTTGTTGTGAACGGAGAAAATGAAAGTGGAGAAAAAAACTAAGGTTAGTTCCACAGTACCACGTCACTTGTTGTATATTTTATTTATTTATTTACCTAATTGGCCTGAAAATGGCGTTGCAGGGAATCCATTCCGTTCATCTATTTTGTCTAGTCATGCTAGGGCATGGGTTAAAAAATGATGGCAATCTAAAGTTGTGGTGGGCCACACTAAGGGGATCAGTGGGACTTAGTTCTCACTATTGAAAAAAAAAATGGGTTGTTACATCAATGAACCTTGAAATACTTTGAAGAACTTCAAAGCATTTTAGTTTATCAGTATCTATTAAAGTATGTTGACGTTCACCGAAGTGCATCAGAATCCATTAAGTTCCCTGATGTCTATTGCAATATGTAGAATTGAACATACTTTAACTGACTTCGATATACTTTAACAGATTTTGATGTACTTTGACAAACTACACATGTCAACGAACTTCAAAAGAGTTAAATGGTTTTCAATACACTTTAACACACTTTGGTAAACTCTGACAAACTTTGATGGGCTTCAATGGTTTAAAGTCCTTTGAAGTTTGCCAACTCCACCAAGGTGTGCTGAAGTCTAGTGAAGTTTATTGAAGAATGTCAAAGGGCATTGAAGTCTATCAAAGTTCACTAAGGTCGGTCAAAGTTTGTCGAGCTCCATTCAAGTGTAGCTAAAGTCCGTCTAATTGGAGTGATACTAAATATGAATGATAGGTTAGGCTAACATTAAAGTTTAACGTTTGGATTTGGCTAATATTCAAGACAAAAGCTGGAGAAATTCGGAAGATAAAACATTTAATTCCACATTTATTGAAGATCCAACTGGACTCATAATGAAGATCAACTGTTTGATTAAGACAATGCTAAAGATAAACATCTTAATTAGACTAATACTGAAGATTAAAACATTTATTAGATTGATTTTTATTTAGATATTGATAGAGAGATGGTGTGCCAGTACAGAGAAAATCGTGGTTAGGATTAGGGAGGACTTGAATTGTCTAGAACACTTGTCTCACACTGCATAAAACACCCAAGTTTTTTTAGGCCCACCATGCTATATAAGTGAGATCCAATTTGTCCATCATGTTCACTTCTCGATAATAAGCCTTGCAACAAAAATGTCAGCAATATCCAAAACTTAAGTAGGCCACACTACAGGAAATAATGAGGATTAAAAGCCAAACATAAGTTTGTTTTGGGGGACACTGTGATATGCATCCTCCATCAAACACATTTAGGAGTAACTTACAATGATAATGTGAAGATATTAAAATCATCCTCATTAAAACTAAGAAAGGTACACCATGTGAACTTTGAGGTTTTAGAAGTGCCCATCTGATTTTCTCATTAGGTTGAACTTTTGTATATATAATGGGCAGAGTGACTTTCTCACATATAAAACATCGCCTTACAACATGGCTGTTTATGTACGTGTAGGTAATTCTAATTTGGTGGGGGATGCAAATTAGTTATGCCCCCACCAAAAAGGTCCCATCGATCAAAGCTAAGCAGGGTGCATGGTGATGTATTTGAAATCCACTCTATCCATCAATTTCACGAGCTGACAAAAAGATAAGAAATAAAAATGAGGCAGATCCAAAACTCCAAAGGGCTTACCACATGAAATAATGAGAATGAAAAAGCCCATTGTTCAAACCTTCTTGGAGCTCATCATGATGCTTATATGTTATCTAAATTGCTCGTGGTGTTATTCCACTAAGATGAACTAAAAGAAAAAATATATATATTAATATGTTCCAAAACTTTTGTGGCCCATTAATATGTTCCAAAACTTTTGTGGCCCATGAAGGTTTTAATATATAGTGAGCTTTTAATCCCTACCATTTCCCATCATGTGGCACACTTGAGTTCTAGGTTTGACACATTTTTAACCTTCTATCCACTTGCAAAAACTGATGAATAAAGCCAATTTCTCTCGAGCATCATGGTAGGCCCTGCATAGTTTCCGTCTCTAGGAAGTTCGCAATTGGTGTGAGGTTTCCACTTGAGAAATACTTAAAGAGTGTTGTAAACCGATGTCTAGGATATGCCACCTCGGCATAAATTACTTATATGGCATGAAAATAATGCCTATAAGCCTGTAAGCCTTTGAAATTATGGATATCAATGTGGATGTATCATGAATAATAATAATAATAATAATAAAACTCTTATTTGGTTATTTAAACATTAGATTGTTGGACATCTATAGGATGGTTAGAAATAAAAAATAATCCAATAGTCTTGTTTCTAAAAACAAATGACCAGGAATAAAAATAAAGATTGTTGAACTAATACGATTTTTATAGTGCAACTTAAATGTAGTAAATTCGGGTGCATACACAACTGGAGTCTCTAATAACTCTCCTAGCTATCTACTGCTTTCTATTTAGGCTTGTTTATTTCACTAACTACATTGTAAAGAAAATAAATAAAGATTATAAATTATTCTATTTATTTCGTTATATTAGTTGTATTTGGTTACAATGATAGCATTGTTTATATTATTTGAATGTTTGCTTTATTCAGAAAAATAATAAAGATGAAAATTTTATAATGAAAATTTTTAATAATTATAAATTTTTTATCCGTAATGTATCATTCAATTACATGTCATGCTCTTTAATAAAAACTGTAATGTATCATTCAATTACGTGTCATGCTCTTTAATAAAAACCGTGAAATAATAATGACAGCTTATTTACCTTAGATATCAACAAATAAGATGAGTCTTTAATTCTTGTAAAAGGCGAAGTAAAGATAAAATAAATGGTCTCTATACCCCACCATGATCTTGATTAAACACCCACACCGTCCATAATTTTTAAAGACTTTCTAACACTTAAAAAGAAAATAAAACAGATCTAAGGATTAAGTGAGCCACAACACATAACACCCAGAAAGTTGGGATTGGAAACCCAACGTTGAATCCTTCCAGGGGCCCACTGCTATGCTTATATGGCATCCAACCCATTACTAAGGTGAGGCCCACCCGGATGTAGTGAAAATTATATACCATCCTTCTACACAACTTCAGTGAGCCCAAGGAACCTTACAATTACATGTGGCCATGTGGGTGGCCCACTTTAGTTCTGGACTTGATTTTTAGGTTTAACTATTTATTGTGATCTGTCGCAAATGATGGACAGTGGATTTCATATATATATATATATATATATATATAACTTTTTCTTTGACCGGCACCTAAGGATAGAGTGTAGGCTACAATTGAAATTCGATAAGCTTCGTACTGCTTTTCTAACATTTAAAGCTTTCCGTAGAAACAAGTGGGCCTATTATCATCCAGTAATGGGACCCACCACCCAGTATTTGGCCTTCTCCTGTCAAAAGCCGTTCAGTTGAATGTGGACCGTTGAAGTACTACCTACATACCGCTCAATCAAAGGACTAAGAATTTTCAGGCATGTCCAATCCACTCTATGGCCCATCAGCGGTCTCGATCACCGAAACATGGGCCCAACTTAGAAATACGAGAAGTTGCTCGTCCTGTGTGTGCACGGTATCCTGATCCTTGAGTTTGCAGACGTACGAGCCATGTACCCGTAATCCAGACCGGTCGTCTGAGTGGACACGTGTTGGATGGCCTAGATTCCCCCGGATAGAATAATGTTTACCTTTTTGTGGTGTTCTTCGCATGGACGGTCAAGATATCAGCGTCCATATTCGTTCGCATACAACGGTCTGATCACCTTCGCATAGAGGCCCTCCATATCAACGGTCTGATCATCTTCGCATCGAGGCTCTCCATAGCAACGGTCTGATCACCATACATGACTTCAGTTTTGAATACTTGAAGGCTTAAGGATAGCGTGTATATCCTCAGCCTGAGGACTGTGTAATTTCTCTAGCAGCGAGTCTGGGTAGTCCGCGTGAGCACGGAAAGAAGAGAATGAGTCCGTGAAAAAGCAAAACAACTAGAGAAATGGTACGGCGGCTCTGATATTTCTGCCTCACTTCGCTGCCACTCCTGTCTCGTTGTAGTATCCTTTCTCTCTCCTCTTTCCAACGGTCACTTGCGGCTTTCACAGCGAAGACATTTTTAGCTTTCAATCTGAATCGTTTATCAGATAGGACCCACTTTGGATGGGGGATCTGCCCAATAAGCGCTTCTGATTTCATGGTCAGAGTCTCCAACCTTTGCAAGTTTCTGGATTGAGCCTGGCCCGTTATTGTATTTTATCTTAAATGTTTAGTTGTTGACCTTTGATCATAGGTTTAGGATAGTTTTATTTCTACAGATATTTTGTACATCCCCTATCCAGAGCGGGGCCTACCATATCAACCGTCTGGATCATACAATCATGGGCCGCATGTGGAGGCATTTAGGTACCACAGGATATTCATGTCCTGAGCCACAGGCGCAGGATATTTTTCTTATAAGGAGACTTACCGTGGTGATCCAGACCGTTGATATCAAAGGCAACTTTTGAATAGGAATGCGCGAATGCCGGAAAAATCCCACGCGATCTTCCTTTTTGGCCTGCCAACATACGCTCACGGCCTCACCGAATCCAGTGGCTATTATCCTTCAATCGGAAAGATTTTGAAGCATTTCCGAAAGATGGTACATTCCATAGGATCAACGGTCTAGATCACATTTAACTGAGAATAGATGAGTGGAAAACAGCCTTTATTTTGGCCGTACCGGGTCTGAACGGCCTTGATTATATATACGCAACACGGTGAGTCCCCCCTGCTAATCAACGGTGAGAGTTCCCTCTCAATATGCTTCTGTAGTGTGGTCCATTTGAGTTTTGGATCAGGTTGATGTTTTGGCCCTAGAGGTTTTCTGATGTGATGCATCTCATGGATGGATTAGATTCTGTAAAGTCATCACTGGGGCCCACATCTTTACGGTTCCACAGTAAGCATATTATGTATCTGTACCACCTGATTGTGCCGCTTAAATCATTGTGCGGCCTCTCCGTGTCACATGTGTGACAAATTATCCATGGCTATTGGGCCACTTTGATATATGTATTTTAAATCCACGCCGTCCATTCTTTTTCTTTTTCTTTTTTTTCTCAGATAATGTTAGTACATAGGCCCAAAAATGAAGCAGATCCAAATCTCACGTGAACTACAGCACATGGAAAAATTAAAACAAAAGAAAAAGAAAAATGGTGATTGATCTCTCACCGTTAAAAACTACGTGGGACTCTAATATTTATGATTTCCCTTCATCCATGTCTGTGTGACCGTAATGGCAAATAAACATTACTGTGGCCTTAGGAAGTTTTTAACTGTGGCCATTCAATCACTACTATTTCCTTTGGTGTGGTCCACCTGAGATTTGGAGCTGTGTTATTTTTAGCCTCATGCTCAAACGGATGGACGGAGTGGATATAAAACACATAAATCATAGTGGGTCCCACGATTACGGATCCACTGAACTCGGTGCAGCCACCCTTAAAATCCGGCTATTCCACTCGTAATATGGACCGTACGATGAAGATTAAAGGAAGACCTGTTACCGACGAGTGATGAGCGAACGGTGCGTGATTTTGATTTTCACACCATGGAATCTTCATTGTGCCACCAAAGCTGAGATGCATTAAAGCTAAACATGAAAAAAACTTTGATACTCCGGCAAAGTGTCATGTTTGATACGCCGGTGTTTGTACCTGACCTGACATTGCCAGATGAGATGGTTAGAAAGGGAAACGGATTGGCTACTCCCCCTGCCACCAGCGCCGTTGCTGATGGTCGGTGCTCTGTGGGCCCCTCCATAATGTATGTCTTTCATCCATTTTTACATATCATTTTAGGGCTTTATACCAAAAATGAGAAGGATATAAATCTCAGGTGGACCACACCACAGGAAAACAATAGTGATTGGATATCCACCATTTAAATCCTCTTGAGGCCCAATGTACTGTTTATTTGACATCCAATCTTTTGATTAGGTCATACAGGCCCAGATGAAGGTTAAAAACAAAGATCATCTTGATCCAAAACTTTTATGGCCCCCAAAAAGTTTCTAATGGTTGAAGTTCATTCAACACTCTTTCCTGTAATGTGGTCCACTTGAGATTTGGATTTGCCTCGTTTTTTGTCTCGTATCATAAAATGATCTAGTAAAATGGATGGATGGCATGGATGAAACACATACATCATGGTGGGGCCCACAGAGCACCGACCACCAGCCAAAAGAGTAGCCAATCCGTTTCCAGAATCTCACACGTGGCATCACCATTGTAGGAAAAATCAATATAAGATCTTTACAGGTCATACGATTGGCCGAAAGAGATTTCCTGGCCGTAGATAAAAGGAAGCAACCACCTTTTACACCGGCCAGAAGGGAAGGGAGCAGACAACGGTTATGAACATAACCATCCAACACTTGCTCCTGTCTATAGATAAAGCCTAAACCCAGCAGGTCTAGCCCAGGCTACACTCACGGACACCTTAAATTACATTTGGTCTAACTCCTCTACTGCTAGCCAACGCAACGCTTAATATCAACCTTCCTTAACAACTATGTTATTAAAATGTGAGGAAATTTCCTAAGTTTTGAATGGAAGTCTGCGGTGTCGAAGTCCTCGGAGATTCTATCAACAATCTTGCTTGCGGAGCTTGGTTCTTGTTGTGTGAAGAACAGATAATTGAACAATGACCATCTCACTTACGAGGCTGGGCTCTCACCAAGTATCGAATAAATTGTCACACCACCAACCACCTTGCCTACAAAACATGGTCTTCGTTGAGTGGCGAACGGTTAGTTGAAGATCCACTTACCACTGACCATCTTGCCTACGAAGTTCGACTCCAGCCGCGAGACGAATAAAAAGCCTTCACACACCATGACTGTCTCGCTTATGAAATTCGGCTTATGCTGAGTAACAAACAGACTTTCATATTTATTTCTAGGTTAATTGTAAGTGTAATTATTGCAAATTAGTAATTAAATTGCTTTCAACTGCTTGGGCTAATTGTTTCTTCTCTTCTTATTATCATATTGTTGAACCACGCTCACAAATCACAAACTTAGCTGAAAGTTATTTCAATCAAAAGATAAAAAGAACTCATCCAAAGGATAAACCCCTCTCATTAGTAAATTGCCCGATTTTTCACGATTGGTGGCTAGATAAATAGCTGATCCTAATGGAACTTGGTCTCATGGTCTTTTTCAGTGCATGGGGTTATTGGTGTTTGATTCGATTCGAGGGCTGCCTCCAACTCTTGCACGCCCAATACATACTTAGCACGCCTGACTGAATTTAAGCCAAACAACCGACACTAGGAAATTGTTCATGAGCGTACAGTTAAGTTGAACATGAACCCTAATTTAGATAGGTCATATACCATAAGTTACGTTGATTCTAGCTTTAAATAAACAAGTGGTGGACATCTAATTGATAGTTGAAATGAAAACTAGTTCGGGTTCAATAATAATAATAATAATAATAATAATAATAATAATAATTTAAAAAGTCCATTAATCAAAGCTTTGGATTGCTCAATCAATCTAATTTTGAGACAATGACCTGTCCATAGTAGGGGCCACAATTTGTGGGGATTAGTTTGTTTTGAGAAGATAAATTGCTCGTTGTAGGACCTACAATTCATGCAGACTAACCGGGAAAAAAAAAACAAAAAATAAAAAACAAAGAAGGAAGAAGATAAAGAAGAAGATATATAGTCACATTATCTCCATATATACACGTAAGACGCATAATAGATCTATACTGTTTTAAGTAAGTACATCCACACTATGGGTTGAAGTCCCATTGAACATGGACGCTTGTTAGACTTCGTTGTGTTTGTGGTCGTTTCAAAAAGTATGGGAGTTATGTACTACTTCGCCTATCCCTAGTTTGGCACAAGTAAGGGTGCCACTATGATGTATGGGCTTTATCTACACTAGTCATCCACTCTGTCATATCATTTTAGTACATAAGCCCAATATTGAGGCATATCAAAGGCTTTAGTGGACTAAACAGTGGGGATTAAATGCTTGCCATTGAAAACTTATTAGGAGCCATAAAAAGTTTTGGATTTAGTGTTTTCCCTTCATTCAAGTGTATATGACCCTTGTAGACAAGCTGGATGGCAAATAAACATCACAATGGGTTTAAAAGGTTTAATAGTCCGCGTCATTATTACTATTGATTCTTATGGTGTGGCTGAGCCTTGGATCTGCCTATTTTTGGGCTTATACCCTAAAATGATATGGCCAAATGGATGGATTGTGTGGATAAAATGCATACATCACACTGGGCCCCTTAGAACCCTTGCTTGTGATAGATAATGGGTAGGATTGTTTGGCTCAAATTTTGGTTATTAGTATGTGTGTATTGTGCAGGGCTGGACAGCTCCTTTTATAGCTTGATATGGACTGAACGCCTATGACCCCAAGCGCCGAGATAAACAGAAAGATTGTAGGTGGTCATCTATGACTAAGAATTGAAGCAATTCGATTGTCTATTCAACCACCTGCATATGTAATAAAGTGATTTGCGAAGAAGAGGATTTGTCATTCTAATGAGTTCATTTTGCCTTTTAATTAAAAAGACTTTTTGTCACCATAATAGCATAAATAATCTAATTCATGCAATATGGGAGTAGAAGGAACCCAATTACACTAATTGAAATAAAAGTAAATACTTACAAAAGTATACCCCAACTATCTAATGTCTGTGGTGTAGATGGTGAGGCCCTAGATTTAAGTTTTCCTTCGTTTAGTGACTTGGGTGTAAAAGAAGAGAATTACACTATTGAAAAAGAAAAGAAAATGGTTGGTGACCAAAAGAAGCGCTAAATTATTCACGTTGAGTAGACTAATCGGCCCACCAAATCCAATCATCATGGTGGGCCTTAAAATGGAAAATTTGACCACTGATGTGGTTTAAGAGTAGACTAGGCAATCTAGACACATTTTTGAGACAATCCACTACCAAATCTAAATTTTGATGCAGACCCTATTTTGGCTACCAATCTAAGCTTGTATGGTGCCCTAAGAGCTCCCAATATAGGCACATTGTCCCAAGGGACCATCAGCCTGATCAAACATGGACCCCACCAACACCCAAATCTGAGCCTTATGGCGATTAGATTTGTTTGCTACCTTGTACTAAGTATGGATGGTTCTTGTGAAAAGCACAATGTGGCTATTAATGAACCATGTATTTAAACACTCCATACCAAGTAGAAATCTTGCCATCAATGGCTTGTTCCATTTTCACCATTTTATTTATGTGGATATTTCTAGAAAATTCCACATAAGAAAAGTTTTTGAAAATTCAAATTACGAAAATTTATTTTTGAAAAGCTTCATTTATGAAAAAGTTCTGTGTAGAAATATGATAGGAAAGGAATAAAAGAAAAAGAAGATTTATTCGGAGAGGATACCCTGCAAGGAAAGGGATAGAGAGGCAAAGTGGGTGAAGAGGAATGGGCGGGGTGGAGAAATGTTCACCTATGCGAACAAATCCCTTTAGGTGAGTAGTCTTATACAAAAAATGTTAATTGAAAAGCCCTTCCACTATTGCATTCAGGGTTGAAACTTGTTTCTTCTATTATAATACACTGTGATTATAATGCATCTAATCATTGAGCTCAAAATAAACTATGGATTGAAAATTCAGGCAAGAACAATAAAGCAAAACTATATAAGACAATTGTTAAAGTATTAAGTGATAACTGTTGACTTTGTTAAATCATGGAAGAAGTTAGTTTTCTAAATGCATTATAAGGGAAAAAGATTTTGAAAAAAAAAAAAAAAACATCCACGGAAATGAGCCTGTAGCCCTCTTAAAATAAATTCCAATCTCAAGACCCGACCTAGTGACTAGAGATACTATACAATCTATGTTCAAAAGGTAATTAAAATTGAAAGTTTAATTAGAGAGCAACTGCGTAACTGAGAATTAACATTCTTATTGTCTTGTTCCTAGATGGCACTACTACTTTAACGTGAGATAGGTTAAATTAAAAATGTTAATGAGTTTATGTCTATTATGTGGGAGATTATACACACACACACACAAACACACACTTAGATAAACTTTCCTATATGGGTTTGGAAGTGGGGCTGCTTCTTAGTGGATTTGGTGTTGAATCCCTAAAGCATTCATGAAATAAAATTTATCATATGGTTGTAATATATAAGTTGGTTATGGAAATCTAGTGGCTAAAAGTAAGACTGAATTAACTTGAGACAATATTAAATGAATATCAATTCAAGAATCAATTCACTAATATTTTTATAAGAATCAGGTTAAGTCACGAATATAAGTCCAAATAATCCGATATCTATATCTATTCATGTTTTTCTATAACACAAAGTTATATAATAGTAATTAAAATTAAAAAAAAAAAAAAGAAGTTTAATTTGGAACAGGGGGAGGTGGTGGGAATTGTTGTGCTTATAGGTTTTTTTCAAAACACACAGAGAGTCTTTTAGCTCTTGTATTTTGTCCCATTAGATAGAGAAGAGTTGTATATCACCTTTATAATAAAAGGTGTCTTCTTAGGAGCTTCATCCCCTTGTACAAATTATGCAATGAGAAACGTGAAGATACTTGTGCAAATTTTCACACACAGGTGTCAAACCGGGCCGTGGTTGCAGCGTGACATAGTGTGTCCAAGTGGTTGTGTCCATTGCCTCGTGTATTCCTTTTTTAATGTCCTTTAAAAGGGTTGTAAAAATCAAAAGATTTTATTTTAATCAAATTAGTGAATATATTTGTTTGAACACCCATAGTGTACCATATCATTTGTAATTAGTTTAAATAAGCTTTGTAGTTACCATATCTTAAGTGTAGTTACCATATCATTTGTAATTAGTTTAAATAAGCTTTGTAGTTACCTTTTTTTAAAATGGGGATGGTGGGAATCAAACCAACAACCTCAACCCATTCCAAAAAACGAGACTGATGGAGATTTTATTGGATGGCTGAAAATGAAGAATAAAAAATGGTCCTATTTAAACAAACAAGTGTAGGATGAACTGGGAGCTGATATTCCACTTGTTCAGAGCACAGTAAGTTGGATGCAACCGGCTCTTTTAAGTACTTAAATATTTTTCAATTGTTCAGATGCACTCTCCTCTTGGCGCATGTGAACATAATAGGTAAAAAAATAGCAAGGCTAATTACTTCTGTTTTGGAGTCTTTTTATTCAAAACAACATTTGCTGTGGATAAGGGCTGTAGGCAAATTAACAACTTGAAGCAGGTAAGTCACAGAGCTATGGGCAGATTAATCACATAGAATTGAGATTAACAAAAGAGTTCAATCTATGATTGGTTTCCAAGGGGGCATTTGGATCGTAAGATAAGCTACTTATGCCTCAAGTAGCTTATCTTGGTTTCTGCTTAATAAGCTAAAGTGATCAAGTACCTTTAGGTAAAAAAGTTACTTATAATTGGTCTTGAACCAAACTTATCTCTAATAAGTTACTTATCTGCTGCGGCAAGTAGAAAAAAGTAACTGATTTGATGGTATCCAAACGGGGCCTTAAACAACCACGAGGAATGCTAGTTTCAAACACCCATCTTCAAGTGCTAAACACATGGGCAAGCGTAGGATCTGGGACATTCATCAAACACTCCCCTCGGTGCATATCCTATCCTAAAAGTCAGGCCTGCCCACTTGTCTGGTGAACGGCACATGCATGTTGAATGACCACCCATTCCTCTGTGCACGTGGGCATGTTTGTGTTTGGTGCTTGAAGATTAGGCAACTGGAACTCACATTCCTTTCTTCCCAAAAAGCAGTCCCTCACTTATACTCATTGTGGCCATTTGAAATTTAGGTTTTCCTTTCTTTTTTTTCTTTTTTTTTTCTTTTTTCTTTTTTTTGCATATTGCTCCTCCACTTTTCCTATACCGTGAAAAACCAACTTCAATTTATGTATTTGTAGAACATCATCTTCCTTTCTACTGTATATGAGCAAATTACAGCCATAAGTTAAACTCTTTTGTAATAGAAAAATCAATCTGATAAAACTGGGAGGGATGGCAACATTTTATGGAGGGAGGGACAGATTTTGGGGGACAGATTGAGGGACAGCAACATTGCCTTTTTCTCTTTAAACTAACCTGGGGTTAATTCAATGTGATAGAATGAGTTGTTTTATATAACATTGAAAAATGCATGTGGTTATTACATTTATGGAGAAGGGAATTTTAAATAATAATAATAAAAATAATAATAAAAATCTCTTTAAATTAGGGCATGACCTTTTCACGCAAGTGGGACCCTCGGTATGAGTAAAGAAATGTCACCAATAGAAACTGGAGCTTTGATCAATGGATGCAATCCTTATTTTTCATCTTTGCATGTCAATAATGACCAGTGCTGGGCCATGAATGGGAATCCAATTCACATTATACAAATGACAAGCGGAAATTGTTTTAATAAACACAGACACATATTTTAAGTGTGGTGTAATTGGACATCTCATCAGTCGATGCACCATTTTTATATCACTGGATGGTTTCAGTAGGAAGCCCCATCAGTCCGTCCATCTTCTTGCATACATATATAAAGTGAGAATCAGGGTCCTCTAGAACAAAATCTGGTGGGAGCAGACCATTCTCTGTGATGGGGACAGGATCCATGTACGATTTTGATGAAGAACTACAACCTTCTGGCCTTTGGAATCCTGGTCTGGCTGCAAGAAACAAGCTACAATATGTCATTGCCATAGGTCCAACAGATGAACAGCTAAATTCAAACATGGCAAAAGAATTCACGTTCCTTGTAGCAAAAAGGCTCTTTATTTTGATTGGTAGATGTAGCACACAACAAGTCAAGATTTACAAAGCTTCTGTTTAAAAGACAATTTAAAAAATTATTTCATGGTAGTCTTTATGTGATTCTTTTATGGAGATGGCTTCCTATAATCATGTTTGGAGCATACTTATAAACATTGTTGGATTGACTCGAAACTTGGCTGAGTCAACTCAACTCAGCCAGATTTCGAGCCAAGTCACTGGGAAACTTAATCCTGGGCCTGACTCGACAGCAACTTAGGATTACTTATTGAGTTGACTTGACCACTCGGTAGATTCGACATGACCTGTGGTGATCAAACCGAGTCACATGCAAACATTAATAAAATTATAAATGGAGGATGGAGGGAATCAAACCTACAACCTTTATCACATAGAGATTGACCGAACCAGTGCATCTTTAAATGGTTTGATGTTATTTTTAAAATTTTGATATTACTTATTTTTTACTATGTCAAATTAAGTAATAATCGTCAAGTCGAGTTGGGTCAAATCTTTGGATCAACCCAACCTGGCAGAATATCGAGTCGAGTTTTTGGGTTTTCGAACTAATGATTTGGAGATGTCATGTGAAAGGTTGTTGCATGCAACTATTCCACAAGAATGGAACTTGATATGTTGAGGCAGGCTATGATGATTACTGGTGTTTTAAAACCCAGAATGGATGAACGACCATGGCAGGTTCAGACTGGAACCACCAAACAGGCCGAGTCCCTAAAAAACCAGGGTCGGTTGTAGGTCCATGAGTTTATGACCAACTCATGGACCTACAACCTTCACTTCGAAACCGACACCCTATCTTGCTGTGCACTTGGCAGTTCATTTATCCCTATCATTTTATCCCTTTATTCAATAATACTACAAATGTACCAACTTGGAACAGGTTGGACCAGCTGATCTGCCTACAAAATGGGGTGGGGTCTATTGCAAGTTTGAAATTTTTGCTTAGTTACCCTAAATGCAATTTTCTCTTTATTAAGAAGGGATGCTTAACTAGCGGTGCTAGAATGGTTCTTGTTTAAGTAGGCAGTTTTAATGGAAGAGTCGTGGAAATCATGCAAGACAAGCCAGAATGCTAATGATCAGCCAAGCCAACTCAGCATGAAGCTTTTTCTCACCCTAAGACCCAACACTGCTTCGAAGCATTAGTGGATCCTTTGATATTTTTCACCTGCTACAGAGAGTCAGTCGCCACATTTGATAAGGATGTCATCTGCAAAATGAAGATGAGATATCGATAAATCAGGCTATCTGATAATGAATCTGTGATGAGACCATGATTGATGACTCTCTCCAATTACCTCCACAGACTATTCAATAAAATGGAGAAGGAAGGGAGATAATGGATCTTCTGGCTGAAGGTCTCCAGAGCAAGAAATGAAGCAAGAGGGGAAGCTGTTAATAAAAATGAGGAAATGCATTCTGATCCACCTGGAGCCAAAGCTCATTCCATGAAGATAGTATAATAAAAGAATCCCTGTACATGTGGTCATAAACCTCGTCCATGTGGATCTTAAAAAGGATGCTGGCTTTGCCTTTCTTTTTCCTCAAGCTTATACATCCGTTGGCCACTAGAATGTCGTCCATAATCTACCTATCCTTAATGATTTGGCTCAGAACCTCCCTTAGTCCGAAAGGCGTCTCGCAAGAATTATGTACATGTCAAATTCCAAGCTCTATGATCTCTTAAATTATATTCTCTTCAACCTTAGGGATAAACGAGATAAAGGTACCATTTAGACCTTTGTTCAGGATTTGCCTTGTTGTGAAATGTCTTCATAAAGCAAATTATGTCCGCCTTAATAATGCCCCCAACGATCTTCGAAGAAGGCCATTGAGAACCATCTGGACCCTACAATTCAACCAAAGATGCCCAAATAAGGATACTATTACAGGCCAACCCGTACACTTCTCCGTAGCTCTTTTTGGGCTTTATACACACACATGTATAGAACCAAAACCCCAATAGAACCTTTCAAAAAGTAAAATTGTATAGAACCATCACTGCGAAGGACATCTAAGAAGTTGGTGCTAGAACCCTTAGAAATAAACCCCAATAAACTATGCATAGAAGTCTCCCTATACGTAAAAATATTCTCCTAGTAATTCTCAACAAACTGTTAAACCTTAAACATACAGAAGGGTTCCTAAAAGGTGATGTTAACAAAAAAAGCCCTTAGATATTAGGTGAAATGGCCCCTACACACACACACACACACACACACACAAAAACCCTCCAATGACTAAAATGGAGCCTTTAAAGGCTACTGCGTTGGGGTGGTGCACACGGACACAATAGGTTAGGATAAATAGCTAAAAAAATGTGGCCCTTGGTTCCCCCTTTTGAGTTTTTGGGCACGTGTATGTTTGGGCCGATTTTGCAGCAAAGTTCTGGTAATCGATCCTCTGGAACCTACATGTTCACTTTCTTTAAACTGTCAACTCCATTCTGATCACTTGCCTGAATGGGAAGGAATTTGAGAATGTCAATTTTATTGGGTCTTGGGATGTTTGGAAAGAGCACCTGACGTCTTAAATACTATTATTCACAATTAGACCAGAAATCTTTTCTTTGTTTCTTTACTGAGCTACAGGATGTTGTACAAACTTCAACTTATCCTTCTTAAGATCATAAATGGAAGAATTTTGAATAAAAGCTATGACCTTCCAAGTAAGAGACGGAACACATCCATCGAAACAAAATTGCACCAAACTTCATGTTCACTTGTGGACGATGGAAAGTGATACCAAGAACAATAGGTCACTTTGATTCCATTTATATTTCTAAACCACAACACCTAATAAGGTTATGATAGCCTTTCAATATTTGACTTCATCTTTTCAAAATAGATTTCAGGCAGTGGTTTCCATAAATCTCATTTGCACTTTCCACTTTGATTCCATTTATATTTCTGACCACAACATCTTATCAGGTTATGATAACCTTTCAACATCTGACTTCAGCTTTCCAAAATAGCTTTCAGGCAGTGGTTTCCATAAATCCCATTTGCACTTTCCACTTTGATGGCCAAGTGCTTGTGGGTATTCCTTCAATCTTCTTCCTCAAGTGGCACTTTCAGAAATACTTGTCAGATGATCAGACTTCCAACATCTCCATGAAGGTTTCATTGATAGTACCTCCCATCTTCATGTTGATTGATTGTTTCCCTACATTTCTATAATGTGAAAATGGTTGCAGAATCTTCTTTGAGGGCACACACAGAACCTATGACAAAACTCTGCAACCTCTAGCAGTTCTCATTCTCCCAAATGGTGGTTTTTTATCCACTTCCTTTCCATTTCCTCATTGTCTAGGGTTTGGTGGGTTGATGTATGTAAGGGGTTTATCTCTTTACCCTTCACAAACGTATGAGAGGAATTGAAGTTTATAAGGCCCTTCTAATGTTTCCCTCAACTTCATTGAAGTAACTGAACCTCAATAATCGAATAAATTCTCGGACCTATAACAAAAACTCTGGAACTTCTAGCACTTCTCATTCTTCTTGCTTATGACCAAATGGTAGCCTTTGATCCACTTCCGTCCCCATTCCTCATTGTCTATGGTTTGGTGGGTTGAGGTTTGTACAGGGTTTGTCTCCATTTTCCCTTTAAGAACCTATGGGTAGAATTCAATGCAACAATTTCCTTTTTATGCTTCCCTTGACTTTAATCAATTTATCGAGCCTCACTAATCAAATAAATTCCAGAGATGGAGGTTTTTAAGTAGGAAACCAACCCCAAAATAAACCTCACTGCATATTGGTCTTCCAGTTCAATGATATTGTTCTAGATCATAAGTAGAACTTGTATGCTGGAATGCCTAGATCCATTTGTCAGAAGTGGTGATAGAGTTTTGACTCGTATCCCGAAGACAAACTTTTGCGTCAGTCTTTTATGTCTTATCCCACTTCTAGAACATCATTTTCCAATCCATTCCTGTATCTTTGGAGTTGACTTCAGCATAAAATGATCACATACGTGCAACCTCTATCTTGTCAAGCATCTCTGCAGGATGAATGGGTAGGGGTTCAGTTTACCGGGCTGCTTTTTCTAGGTCAAGAAGAAAGGTTTTTCTAGGTCAAGAAGAAAGGTTCAGAGAGGCACATGGCTCTAAAAGGTTAACAGTAAGGGCTATAGAGAAAGTCACACTATTTCTATGGAGATACAAAAGATGGTCACACCCTTGAAGAAAGAGAGTCACGCTATTTCTATGGAGATACGGAAAAGAGTCACACCCATAAAGAAAGGTTCTTTGGCAAGCTACGAATAACTTTCACTCTCTTTGGATGAGTCTTTTACATGGTTTTATAGGAAGAGAAGCGTGCTCAATGAGCTAACTTGAAAAAGAAGATACAACACAACTAGCTGGAAGAGAAAGGAGTTATAAGCCCTAAACATATGGGCCCAGGCAGGATCATGGGCCTAATTTCCTGGGCTTGTGATTATAAACCTTGCATGCCTTGGGATCATCACCATAAATTATCCTGTATATTTGTCCTCGTGATGGTACCCAGTGATGCCTTCAAAGTTGAAGATGACACCAAAACGAGCCTCTGACAGATGCTCGAGCAAGTCAGTGTTATCCCCTAGTCTTTTCAAAAAATGATTAGGTCAGAGTCATGTTTCTTGAATCATGAACCCCAGTGGTATCTCTACTCGCAGAAGAAACTAAGCACACATGATGCTAAGTAGAGCACGTTTTCAAGAGTTCACTTTCCATTTAAACATTGAGTAACAAATGATTTGAGACGAGGGTCACATCTTTTAACAGCCATTGGTGTACAAGTAATTGGATTTGAGGAGATCAAACGTGAAAATGCTTCTGATGAAGAGTTTGGAACAATATATGCGACATTGGCAATGGATGTTAGTCTTCAGTATTCACAACCAATTACTGGACATGTATCTGTTCTTTGTAAAACATCTGTCTTCCAAAGACTTCATTATGGACCAAGTTATTTAAGATTTGCACTTTGCAGCACAAGGAGGGGATAAGGAAATATAGTCAAGTGGAAGAGCAGGCCATTGCCTGATTGCCATGGATTTTGACAGCTGAGTTCGGGCAACTTAATCTTGACCATTACAACAGGTATCAAACATTCAACTTGACAGAAAAGTCGATGGAAACGAGCCCAAAGCTCGCGTAGCCTATAATGACAGGCCCGTGATCTGGCCTAGGCCATATTTTCTTGCAAGCCCAAATGCTTAGGGCCCAAAACATCATTTTTGCCTAGCAAATCAAGTTGTAATCAATGTTTTCAGTATTGGTATCAATGCATGTATCACACCCTTGTGATACGGAAATATATTGGTTATCACATAGGAAATATTGGATGTATTGCATAATATTTCGCTGTTTTTGGGAAACATTGGGCAATATTGATAAATTGGTTGAATTTTTCAATGAAAATTCAGGGGATGTTAAAAAGGATATCATTACACACTTAGAAATTAAAATATCACAAAAAAAAAGTGCTCATAATAAGTTTCCTTTGTATATGGTCCTAAACTATTACTTGTCTGACGGAGTGATGCAACTACATTCAAAATCAACTACTATAATTTATAAATAATAGAAGACATGTATGAAAATACAACCCATTAATTATATTTAAATATTGCACACGTGGTGAACAAGTAATTGAAATTAATTTGTCCATATTATGTCTTACAAGTTACAACCCAAAATTAGGTTTATTTCCTCATCCTACAATGAGATTGTTGGACACTTCTTGGATTGCTAAGAAGGAAAAATATCCAATGGTCCTATTTCAATAAACAAGTGTCCAAGAATCAAGGCCAATATCGTTCAAGCAATCTGATTTTGGGACCGTGACTTAGTGATGGTGGGTTTGAAAATTTAATTAGTTTAATTGGACTTAATATATTACAGGTGTAAAATTTTCGGACGCATGCCCACTGTAATGTTTATTTTCCATCCAACCACTTGATTAGGTCACACATACCCGGATGAAGGGAAAACAGAAATATCAGCTTGATCAAAACCTTTCATGACCCCCAAAAAGTTTTTAATGGTGGGCATTCAATCACTGTTGTTTCCATGGTGTGGTCCACCTGAGATTTGGATCTACCTTATTTTCTAGCTCATGCCCTAAAACGATCTGCCAAAATGAATGGACATTGTGGGTAAAATATATAGATCATGGTGGGGCCCACAAACAACTGACCATACCTGCAGTGTCATCAATTGGGTATCCCCACACGGACGCAGATTGCCTGCAAAAGCCTTCCGCATGAACTTCCAGACAAGGGAAGCTAGGTGGGGCCCACTGTCATGCTTGTGAGAAATCCACCCCGTCCATCCGTTTTACTAGACCATGTTAGGATATGGGCCCAATAATGAGGCAGGTCCAAAACTCAAGTGGGCCGCACGACAGGAAAAAGTGGGTGGGAAAATGTCTGCCATTGAAACCTCCCTGGAATCCACTGTGATGTTTATATGCCATCCATACCATTCATAATGTCATTCTTGTTGGGATGAATTGAAAACACAAAAATGTTTTAACGGTGAACGTTCAATCCTCACCATTTCCTATCTTGTGGCCCACTTGAGTTTTGGATCTACCTCATTTTTAGGCCCATGTGCTAAAATGATCTAGCAAAGCGGATGGACAGGGTGGGTTTCTCATAAGCATGACGATGGGCCCCACCTAGCTTTCCCACGAAAGGCTTTCGCACGCAATCGGCGTCCTCAACATCATTCGGATGCAACTTAGTTGTTGTACCAATGTGTGTGGGAATGGGACCCTGAGTGTGGGGCCCACCTCAATGTACGCGTTATATATCTATGCCGTCTATCCATTTTGCCAGATCATTTTATGGCATTGACCCAAAAATGAAGCAGATCCAAATCTCAAGTGGACCACACCACAAGAAAAGTGGCCATTAAATGGTGGGCATTGAATGAACATTGTTATAGTCGTGTGGTCCACCTAGGATTTGGATCTTCTTCATTTTGGGCCCATCCCATTGAGATGATCTCGAAAAATGGATGGAGGCGTAATATACAACACATACATTGTTTCCTTTATGGCCTCCAATAAGGGCCCGTTTGGGAGAGTGGATTCAGAACCCACTGGATTTGAAATCCTCCTATTGTGTTTGGCACCCTAGATTGAGAATCAACTTTAATCCAAAAGTAGCTATGCATGGTATATTTATAGGGGTTTGAACTTAATTACTAAATCAACTTTAATATCTCTAATTAGTTAACATATGTAATATTTGACACAATGGTTGTAATAAGCCCGTTGAAATATATATTTTGCCCGAAAATGATGAAATTCCAAGTCTCGGATGGGCCACAAGCACAAAATCATGTCTGAGTGACTAACCAACAATTTTTAACCATTGATTTAAATGGACAATGTTTGGACGGCACTGATCATCATATTAAAGTTATTATAGTGATGCAATTGATAATCTAGTTGTTTTGGGATATCATTAGTGGGCCATGTGCCCAATAGTTTAATAGTCTAGTGACACACATACTACACATGCAACTATTGGAAGGCTTTTACATGTAATCCAAGCTCTCACCATGGATTTCAAACCCCCTCTTTGAGGGGATTTGAAACCCTCTGGATCTGAAACCTCCAGTTACTTTATGGTGCCAAACAACAAGGGGATCTGAAATCCCCTCAAATCACTCCAAATCCATGGTGCCGAACGACCCCTAAGTTTTTAAGGGTGGGTGTTCAATCACCACTGTTTCAAGTGGTGTGTTCCACCTGATTTGGATTTGCATACATGGCATATAATTAATTCCAATTCAACTATCCATATTGTGGGTTTCAGTTTAGATGTCTCATTAAACAAGATTTAGGTATATTTTATGATCTGACCATCCAATTGGTGGGCATTTTATTGAATGGTTAAAAATGAAAGATATCCAATGGTTCTATTCAATAAGCAAGTGTCCACAGATTCCACAGATAAGAGGTTACGATTATTCAACCATAGGGACTGTAAACGACCATGGGTTCCACAATCCAGTCGGCGTAATTGAGTTAATCAAGGCCATTTGTATAATTTTTAAGTGCCAGAGCATCAACAACCATCAACCTCCAGCGAGTATCAAATAACTTCCAATTCAAAATGGGGCACTATGGGACTGAATGCAGACAACCCGTACAACAAAATACCCAAGATTATGAGATCCTAGCCATCAAATATTTTTCATTTTCTGATTGAATGTGGCTGTATTTGTTGGTTGCCAGCTGAAGGGATGGGATTTTTCCATATGAGAGATTTTTGTTGCATGGGTCACCCATGTGCAGTCCATAGCTTCAGTGACATGGTTTAAAGGATAATGTACGGGCGCATAGGGATTGTAATAACTGTCACGCCTGGGTATTGTGTAATAGAATGCTTGATTTGTCTTAATTATTGTATGGTAGCTGCACTTGTATTATATAAATTAATTTGGTTATTATTGAAGTGATTTCTTACAGCAATGCATACTTTTGGGCCCCCATTAAATGAAAACTTATTATGTGTGCATTTTTCTGCTTTTTTTTTAAAAAAAAATTATTATTTATTTATTTATTTATTTAAATTCCTGAATATGCAAATATGTGTATTTAGGCATCTCCTAAAGTTTCACTGAAAAATTCCACCATTTTCCCCCGTTTCCGGTTATCGGCGATATTGTCAGCGATAACGAAACTGTTTCTTTATCTCTAGCCAGCGAAACTTGTAGCAATACCAACAACTCGAACAGTGGTGGTGACAACGAATAGTTCCTTCAAATAGTGATCTACAATACTTCACATTGTCCTCAATTTGTCACTTGATTACAGCCTGGGCATCTAAAGGGATTTTCGACAGTGGAGCCTAGCTTCCATGTTTTATGAAATCTAGGATATCGTCCTTTAGATTAAACATTGTGTTTATTGGCATTCCTATGAATTGAGACATAAATCGATCAATCTAGATTTGTTGTGCGTGCGTGTGTGTGTGTGTGTGTGTGGGGGGGGGGGGGGGTTTGTTTGGTTGTGTGGGATAACCAATCAATCTAAAACTATGTACCATGGACTGGTCAAGATGAATTTGATGAAGAACGAATGCTTTTTGTTTTCTTTTACTTCGAAGGAAATTGTAAATCTTTTGGTGAGATGCCAGTAGAATATCAGTATGATGATATTGGATCGATAGAGTGACAAGTCGGGCAACCTATAGGTTAAAATCAGGGGATTGGGCCCTGACTCGGTCCAACTCGTCTTGAATTGAGATTACTCATACTGGGACGAGTCAACCCGAAGTGGAACGAGTCTAGATGAGTTGCACAGTGCAACTCTTTTGGTGAATATAAAGAGGGGGTTTTTTAAAACCCATTTTTGCTTATTTTTCTTGTATTTTAAGCTTGGGGAGGACAGAAAATCAGATTTAAAAGACTACCGTCATCCATCGTGAGAAAAACACTTTCATATCTTCAGATTCGCTATCCAAAGTTTCCAACAAAATCAGATGAAAATTGTCAATTTTTGTTGTTGTGTATTGGTGGTTTTCAACTCAAAGAACATCAAAATCATCGATACACAAACTTGGGCATGGATCCATTGATATTATATTTAAATTACCTCTTATTAAAAAAGATTTAGAATTCCAAAAAATATATTTTCTTTTCTTTCATTCTTTTTTCTTACTTGCTATTGTTTGTCTTTAAATTTGTTTTAATATATTATCGTACTGCCATTATGTTCAGACAGATATCACCTTACATCTATGTATTTTATTGATATATTTATTATTGCAATTTTTATTTTTTCAAATACTTTTGCTTTTAACTTGTATTGAAGTTTATTATTTGTGTACATGATTATAAGAATGATTTGGCCTATAATTGCACAAACTGTGAAGCGAAGCAACAACAAATTCAGGTGCAAGAATGGGGAAGCATTTGTGTCAAAATATACACAAGTATAAATAGGTAGGAAGTGGGAGCAGGAATGAGAGTCTGAAGGGTAATTCTAAGTGGAAACGATGCCTAGTTTGAAGGATCCTGCAGCTAAGATTTAGCCTTAGACTAAGATTTTTTTAAACTTAGTTTCCATATTGAAAAAGAAAATAATTTCCGAAAAAAAAAAAGGTTTTTCCTTTTGTAATAATTGTTTCTCAATTATGCATTTATAATTTCATTTTAATAATATTGCAGATGGCCGCTTGAAAAGCTAGTGATATTTCTAAATTGGAAAAAAAAAAGAAGCTGCGGACTGCAGATAAAGTTGATGATATTGGATGTTTGCATTAAGATAAAGTTAGGGGAGATAGACATAACATTAAATGCAATAGTGGAAGTGTGAATTTTGTAGTAATCACACATTTTAAAGGTTATCCCGTGTACATTAAAAGTGTCCCACAAGGGTGTACAAGTGTGCTGACAGATACCAGACAACAGATAAGAGGGTGTTTAGTGTTTGATATCGCATGTGCCTTCGAAAATGGGAAATATCGCAGGACGTTTTGAGAAATATTGTAGATGTCGCATAAAGCATCACAGACTAAGGGAAATGAGGAATCATTTAGTGAAACTTCAGAAGATGTTCAAAGACACATGATTACACACTTAGAGCTCAAAACATTACAAAAAAAAAAAACTATGCATGATAGTTTCCCATTTCTTAGGGAACAAAACTATATGTTGTTGGCCATAAATGATGCAAGTATATCTAAAATGAGTTCATATCATTCAATTTCATACAATACAAGCAATACAACACAAATAAAATACAACAAAACAAACTAAAATAACCAAAGATATACCTTGGTCTCAGATCCATGTGGAGTTATCCACCTCGTGGAGATTCCTTATTATGTTTGAAGAACTGCAGGTCTCGACTTCAAGGACACATTCGGCATGCCCATGTCGAGATGAGGGTAAATGTAATTGTTGAAACCCAAATCTAAATTAATTTCTAATAGTCTTTTAGTTTATTAAGTAGAAACAAAAGGAAGAAAACCCTTATCTAACAAAGGATTTAACTCCGGGACTTAGGTGGCATGGTCACAGGAAATTTCACAGAAATCACAGCAAACATCTCAGATATCGCGTGAAATATTGAGAATACCACAAGTATCATGATAGATCAGCCAATATTGATGATATTATCAGTAATATCTTGGAAAAAGTGTGTTTCAGGAAGATATCATGTCGCCCATGTGGGAAAATCAAGATGTCGGCTAATACTTCGGTAGATATTGTCAAATACTTAGAACAATGGTTATGAAATGCAGAAAATATAGAAGAAGACATATTGGCGATGACTTAAGCCAAAAGAAGAGCAGCCAGGTTGCATTTTTAGGCTAATTACATTATTGATGACAACGACAACAATATTGACACTGATGACTGATCTAGATGAAGAAATCAGAAATTTGAGAATAAAAATTCAAGCCAGCATACATTCTTACACAGAAGAGCAATGTTTCAGACAAGGTCAGCCTTATGGCACACCCAGGGATAGGAGTTTAGGTCCTATGGATCCACATTTAGTTAGAATGCACAGTGAAGCAAGCAAAAATTCACTCATCTCTGAAATAGAATCCACGGACAAAGGTGAGCCAAATTATGTTTAATTTCTCCAAATGTAGCAGCTCCTTCCGATTCTTAGCTGATGGTTGATGCCATAGCTTCAGGCCCAGGAATTAAAGGCGACAAGCCACATGAAATTACTGGCAAACATCTTGGTTCAATTATTGAAGACCTAAAGAGTCATATAGCAACTTATCATTAGGAACAAAACAGCATGACAATCATGTGTGATGGGCGGACCCATACTACAAGGAAGTCAATAATCTTACTGTGTACTTGTCATAGCAAATGGTGTTCCACAAGTCAGTTGATGCATCTAGACATGTCAAAGAAGGCAACTATATCTTTAGCCTCATCGATCAGGTTGTGAGTGTGATAGGGGAGCATCTAGTGATTGAGGTCATTACAAATACTTACAAGGCAATTGTAACAAAGTTGATGGCAAAGAGAAAACATCTCTTCTGGACTCCTTGCGTGCAACAGATTGCATTGACATCATGCTAAAGGACATTGGAGATTTGAATGAGGTCAAAGAAGTAATCGACATAGTAAATATGATTATCACTTCATCTACAATAATAACTAGCTGGTGAATTTGATGAGGCGCTAATCAGGCAATCACAGGCTGCTTCGATCAGAGACCACCAGATCTGCGATGAACTACATCTCATTCAAGACTGTGTAGACAAAAATTTGGCCCTCATGTGGATGTTGATATTTAAAGACGGGCTAGTTTAAAAATGTGCAAAGGGTGTACAAAAGTCGACAGCTGCAATTATATGCTTGGATGATTTGTGGATGAAAGTTGAGAACATAATTAAGCTGATTGAACCACTTGTCAGAGGGCTGAACTAGTTGATAGTAATGTGTGCTATCAAATGTCTTCAATCTGTGCTGAAGACAAGGGCTCAATCGATTGACCAGCCTGGTTGATTGATCAAGAGCACCCCGGATTTTACAGATTGGTCTTGGGACACTTTTAGACAAGTTTGATCGATCGAACTCTCAGCTCAATCGATTGACATAATTTGAAATTTTCATGTAAACTCTTTGGACAGTTTTGAGCATGTTCAATTGATCAATCATGGGAGCTCGATCGATCGAGGGTTTGCTAGATTGATGTCGATCGATCGATGCTTAGATCAATGGCACACACGGTTTTGCATAATTGCACGGTTTTTGTTTCCTATTCCAGGTGTAACACTATATATATGGGTGTAATGTGGGATTAGGGTATTTTAATCGAGGCTAAGTCATTTCTAGGGTTTGGAGATGAGAAAATGAGGGTTTTCAGAATTGTAAGTGCATCCATCTCTTATACTTTTCGCTTTCATAGTGATTGCTCATCACTTTGTGTTGTGATTATTTCCACGTAAAATTTGTGTACTTGTGCATGCTTTATTTGTGTTTGCTTATCGTTATTTGATCTGAATTCAGGGGTTTGCTTCCATAGTTCCCCAACAAGTGGTATCAGAGATATACGTTGGGATTCGATTTTAGATCTGAAACATGACGATTAAGGAATCTAACGTGAAGTACTTTTCACTTTCATAGTGATTGTTCATCACTTTGTGTCGTGATTCTTTTCATGTAAAATTCGTGTGTACTTGTACATGCTTTGTTTGTGTTTGCTTATCGTTATGTAGTCTGAATTTGGGGTTTGCTTCCACAGTTCCCCAACAAGTGGTATCAGCGATATACGTTGGGATTCGATTTTAGATCTGAAACATGACGATTAAGGGATCTAATGTGAAGTGTGAAACGGACAAGTTCACTAGGAAAAACAACTTTGAATTATGGAAGGTGAAGAGGAGAGGCATTCTAGTTCAGCAAGAGCTAAAACATGCACTCCTTGGTATAGCGAAGCGTCCCAAGTCTATGAGTGATGAGGAGTGGGAAGAATTGGATGAGAGGGCGAAAACCTCAGTCCAATTGTGTTTGGGGGATGACGTCATTTATAATGTCCTTGATCAAAAGACCACTGCGGGACTTTGGGTGAAATTAGACAGCTTCTACATGACGAAATCTCTCTCGAATTGTTTGTAGCTGAAAAAGCAATTCTATAACCTGAAGATGCCACAAGTGTCAGACCTTAATGATCACATCAGCGCATTCAATCAGTTACTTCACAAATTGACAAGTGTGGAGGTGAAGATCGGTGAAGAAGATCAAGCCCTAATCTTGTTGAATTCTCTTCTGAAGTCGTAAGAAAGCTTTATAAACACTGTGCCACGGTAAGGAGACCATTGATGTCGAGACTGTTATCTCAGCTCTTTAGCCGGAGATGTTGAGAAAGAAGGACAACGGCGCGAGAGTAGAAAAAGATTTGATGAGGATAATGTGAAGAAGAGATGAGAATATTGAGAGAGAAGGAGGAGGAGAGTTTGGGAGAGATGATGTGTTAGGCTTGCATGCCCTAACACATAATATTTTATTATGAAAAAGCATATAGTACACTGCAGGGGAATAGGGAAGTGTGCACATGCACTTACACTAAAAGGACACAATAAATACAATACACTAGCATTCTCTATACTCCCCCTCAAGTTGGAGCATAGATGTTGATCATGCCCAACTTGTCACGAACACGATGAAGAACATCTCGACTCAAGGATTTTGTAAGAACATCAGCAAGTTGATCCCCAGATCGAACAAAAGGAGTGACAATTTCCTTAGAAGCGACTTTCTCCCGAATAAAGTGACAGTCAACCTCAATATGCTTGGTTCGCTCGTGGAAAACTGGGTTACGAGCAATATGAATGGCCGCTTGATTGTCACAGTGAAGAGGAATAGGACCCGAAGGAGGATAGCCAAGTTCTTCAAGAAGATTGCGAAGCCACACAAGTTCACATGTCGCATGAGCCATAGCACGATATTCAGCTTCAGCCGAGGACTGGGCAACAACTGGCTGCTTTTTGCTCTTCCAGGTTATAAGATTGCCACCTAGGAAGGTACAGAAGCCGGATGTAGAGCAGCAATCAAAAGTACTACCTGCACAATCAGCATCGGAATAGCCAAAAAGATGAAGATGACCATGCAACTGAAAGTAGAGGCCAAGACCCGGGGCTGATTTTAAATACCGAAGTATGCGGTAGACAGCCGTGAGATGAGAAGTATAGGGAGCTTGCATGAATTGGCTAACAACCCCCACTGCAAATGAGAGATCTGGGCGAGTAATAGTCAGGTAAATAAGCCGGCCTACAAGTCGTCAATACATCTCGGAATCAGTAAGGAGAGGACCATCATCTGGTCGAAGCTTCTGTGAAGTATCCATGGGAGTGGTAGCAGGCTTGCACCCTAACATGCCGGTCTCCATGAGAAGATCGAGCGCATATTTTCGTTGTGACAAGACCAATTTGGATGATGAGCGAGCAACTTCAATTCCGAGGAAGTAGCGAAGAGGACCAAGATCCTTGATTTCAAACTTGGTCTTCAAAAAATCTTTGACCTCCCTCATTCCAGCAGAATCACTACCGGACAAAACAATATCATCCACATAGACAATGAGAACCATCATGTCCGTCGATCGACGACATATAAAGAGAGAATGATCAGCATGACTACGAATAAAGCCAAACTCCAAGAGAGCCTGACTAAATTTTTCGAACCATGCACGTGGAGACTGTTTGAGTCCATAAAGAGCCTTCTTCAACCGACGTACAAGTGCAGGGTTGTGAGAAGCAACAAAGCCAGGAGGTTGATGCATGTAAACTTCCTCTGTAAGATCCCCATAGAGAAATGCATTCTTAACATCAAGCTAAAACAAGGGCCATGATAAATTAACGGCCAAGGAGAGCACAACACGAATTGAATTAAGCTTAGCCACTGGAGAGAATGTCTCGAAGTAATCTACACCATGAGTCTGTAACCCGTAGCAACAAGACAGGCTTTATAGCGATCAATGGAGCCGTCTGGAAGAAACTTCATCGTATAAACCCATCGATATCCAACAGGTTTATGACCTAAAGGAAGTGATACAAGGTCTCAAGTATGATTCTTCTCAAGAGCAGACATTTCTTCTATCATCGCTTTCGTCTAGTCAGGACTTTGAAGAGCATATGAGAGAGATCGAGGAATAGTCTATGATGAAAGGGAAGCCGCAAACGACTGAAAAGACGGTGAAAGATGATCATATGAAACGAAATTACTAATGGGGTATTGAGTATAAGATCGTGACCCTTTGCGGAAGGCAATGGGAAGATCTAAACTCGAGTTAGGAGAGTCACCTGAACCAACATCCAAAGTAAGCGGAAGGGTAGATGACTGAGCTTGTAAAGTTTTATCTCGACGCTGATACACCCGTAGAGGCTTAGTTTCACCCATATCACCAACAGGATGCTGAATAAAGGGGAGAGGAGTTTTCCCATGATCACTAGTGGAAAGAGGATAAGAGTTATACTCCCCCTGACGCGCAAGAGGATCACAGAGGGATCGGCCTGGAGTAGAGAAAAAAGAAAGATCCTCAAAGAAGGTGACATCGGCAGAGACATATTTCTTGCGAGTCAATGGGTCAAAGCATTTATAACCTTTCTGACTCCGAGTATACCCTATAAAAACACATTTAATCGCCCTGGGACTAAGTTTATCATTACTCCCATCCAAAATTTGAACAAAGCATGTACAACCAAAAACTTTAGGTGGTAGAGGAAATGGATTATCATGAGGATACAAAATAGTCAATGAAGATTTATAAGACAGAATACGTGAGGGTATACGATTAATAAGAAAAATAGCAGTTAAAAGAGCATCACCCCAAAAATGTTTGGGTAGATGCATACCAAGTAGAAGGGTGCGAGCAACTTCAAGAAGATGACGATTCTTTCGTTCTGCAATACCATTTTGTTGAGGAGTGCGAGCACATGATGTCCTAGATAAAATACCACGTTCCTGCAAGAAGGACAGAAAGGCAGTAGACATGTATTCTCCCCCATTATCAGAATGGAGGGATTTGATGGAACAATGAAATTGAGTGCATACTTCATGATAAAACACTTTAAACGCATCAAACACTTCACTTTTAGATTTCAAAAGATAAATCTAAGTCATGCGGGAATAATCATCAATAAAGGTAACAAAATATCTAAATCCAAAAGTCGAGGTAACCGAAGCTGGTCCCCAAACATCCGAGTGAACCAGAAGAAAAGGTTGAGATTTCCTCCCAAAAGAGCTAGGAGGAAACGTAGCACGATGATGTTTAGACAATTCACAAATATCACAGCATAATGGTTTAGTGACAGATAAGGAGGGAAACAAAAGTCTCAATCTAGCAATGGATGGGTGGCCTAAGCGGCAATGCCACCGAGTCATGGACTCTCGATCTAGAGAAAGGGTACTAGAAGCGGCAACAGGTGTATCATCGAGAAGATAAACGCCTCCTCGCTCATGCCCCCCACCAATCACTCTCTTCGTCTGTAGGTCCTGAAACAGACAATAAGAAGGAAAGAAGGTGATGGAACAATTGAGTGATTTAGTAAGAGAGCTAACAGAAAATAAGTTTAATGGAAAACGAGGCACATGCAATACGGAGGACAAAGACAAGGAAGAAGAGAGGGATGGAACCAACCCCAGAGATGGGAGATTGGGTTTCATCTGCGACTGTGACATACTGAGTGGGAGAAGAAGAAGAATAAGAAGAAAAGAATTGCAACTTACCAGTTATATGGGAGGAAGCTCCAGAGTCAATGACCCAGGAGGTAGGAGAGGATGACGCAAGAAGGGCGGTACCTGACCGGGCCGAAGCTGCATGAGAAGGCTCAGGAATATCCCGAATGTGAAGCCGCATAAGGGCATCATATGCCGCCCGAGAAATAATAAGAGACTCCCCTGAAGTAAACTGCTCAACTGTCGGGGTGGAAGACTGGGTCTCAGAAGCAACAGTGGAAGCAACAGAAGCAGCGGCATAAGTAGGACGACCATGTAGCTGCCAGCAATAATCAATAGTGTGATTAGTTACACCGCAATGTGAACAAATGCGGGAACCATCACGTCCTCGTCCACGTCCACCATGACCACGAAGACTACGGCCGCCACGACTGCGATCTAAATCGCAGCCTCTACCACGACCACCAAAACCAGAAATGCGCCCTGAGCTCAAGGATGGTACCCGAAGACCAAGGGAGGACTGATCGCCAACAAGATGTGCCGAACGCTCGGGTGGCACAAATGAATGAGAAGGAAGAGTAGAGATCATAGCACGCTGACACATGGCATAGACTGTCGTCAATGGGGGAAGAGGATCCTGCATAACAACCTGATCGCGAACGTGAAGATAATCAGAACTCAACCTAGCAAGGAACTACATGATACGAGTATCATCCCGTTGCTTATAAGCATGTTCATGATCCTCTTTACATTTGGAAGGAAGAGGCTGATACATATCCAACTCATCCCACATACCCCGAAGCATCGAATAGTAGTCTTTTAAGGATCTGGAGTTTTGTTGAAACCGACCAATTTCTTGAATAAGCTGGAATACCCGTGAAAAATTCTGAGATTCCGAGAACATATCATGAAGCGTATCCCAAATGCCTTTAGCCGAGGATAAAAACATCACTGAGTGGCTAATCGAGGAATCCATGTTATTCAACAACCATGCAATAACTTGATAATTCTCCTTTGTCCAAGACTTGTAGGTAACATCTGTAGAGCTTGGGGAATCATCCAAAATATACGACAACTTGTCACGGGCTCCTAAAAATACTTTTACAAATTGTGCCCATTGAAGATAGTTGTCACCATTCAACTTAATGGAGGTAATCTGCAAGGGGTTAGATTCAAGAGACCCTATGCCAAGAGATGAGGGCCCTTTGTCAGCCATAATAGAGTCCAAGAGAAATAAACCTATGCCAAGAGACCCCCTATGCCAAGAAAGATTGATTCAAACAACTCTATCTCACTCAATCCTTCAACATAACAAGAGATAAACCTCAAACAAATATCAATCATCCAAAATACCATGAAACACAGTCAAATAGAGCCTGACCGAGTGAAAAACGGCCCAGCCGCATGCCCATTTGAGGTTAAAAACCTCTCAAACATTGATCTTAAGTAAAAAATCCACCATGGATAGCTTGGGAGGAAGATTTCGGTCCATCTTGAGCAAAGAAACCGAAGAAAAGCTTACCGATTTGAGGTAGATCGAAGAAAAACGGAATCTGGAACCGATTTTCGAATTTCTCTATTTCGCCCAAAATGCCATGAAATGAGGTCCAATAAATTCTGAAAAAATCATGACAAATCTTCTAAAATCAAGATCTATCAAACCCCTAAACTTTTAGCTCAAACAGAGCCCATGCGTCCGTACAACGCTGACGTCAGCAAGGTGACGTGTCGCCTCTCAACCTGTTGGATCCAGAATGCCTTGAACTTGCTCTGATACCAAGTAGAAAAAGATTTGATGAGGATAATGTGAAGAAGAGATGAGAATATTGAGAGAGGAGGAGGAGAGTTTGGGAGAGATGATGTGTTAGGCTTGCATGCCCTAACACATAATATTTTATTATGAAAAAAGCATATAGTACACTGCAGGGGAATAGGGAAGCGTGCACATGCACTTATACTAAAAGGACACACAATAAATACAATATACTAGCATTCTCTATAGCGAGGTTCTCTACGAATGCGTTAGTCGCTAGGAGAAGAAATTCTGAGCAGGAGAAGGGTAAATCGCGATCTGGGTCTAAGTCTAAGGGCAAGGGAAAGATTAAATGCTGGAATTGTGGGAGACGTGCATATGAAGAAGGATTGTTGGAATCCTAAAGCCCATAAGAGAGAAAAATTATATGAAACACCAAGGGAGACCAACGCAGCAGAATCTAGTCAGGAGGTGGGCAATAGTGATGTTCTGACCGCATCTAAATACGGTTATGTCAGCAATGAGTGGATTTTGGATTCGAGGGCGTCATACCTCATGACCTCACATCGAAATTGGTTCACCAGTTACAGGGAATACGATGGTTGTAAGGTTATTGGCATCAGATCGATGCACATCAAAATGTTCGATGGGATGGAACATATCCTAACTGATGTAAGACATGTTCCGGACCTAAGAAAGAATTTGATCTCTCTGGGAGCTCTCGAGGCACTTTAGTGCAAATTCATCGACTTTGATCGTGTCCTAAAAGTTAATCGGGAATGCCGTGTCAAGTTGAGCTGCAACGTCTATAGCAGAGTACACATCAACACGTTTGTGGCATGTGTGTCTAGTCCACATGAGCAAGCGCGGTATGAAGATACTTTTTAATCGTTATCTAATTCCTACATTTAAAAGCGTTGATTTTAATATATGTATATATAGTAAACAATCAAGCTTATCTTTTAAGTCAGGAAAACATGTTAGTAAATGGGTCCTTTATTATGTGCATTTGGATGTATGGGGGATTGTCGCCCGTTGTTTCTGGAGGGGGGGTCATACTTTTTAATATCATTCATAGATGACTACTCTAGAAATGTCTAGGTTTACTTTATGAAGCATAAATTCGACATTTTCAGCACCTTCAAGATGTGGAAGCCGATGGTAGAAAAACAAATAGCAAAAATTGAAAGTGTTAATGACAAATAATAGTGGTGAATTCACTTTTAAGGAATTTAACTAATTTTGTAAGGATAAGGGATTATAAGACACAATACAATGAGACACACACCAGAGCAAAATGGTGTGGTGGAATGGATAGACTCTCTTGGAGAGAGCCCGAAGCATGTTAAGCAATGTTGCATTGGGCAAAGAGCTATGGACCGAAGCCATCATTATGGCTTGTTACTTAGTGAATCGGTCCCCGTCTACTCCTATAAATTGTAAAATTCCAAAAAAAGTATGGAGTGGTCATGATATAGACTACTAAGGGTTGCGAGTATTTGGTTATTATGCTTACTCACATGTACCATCAATTGAAAGAGAGAAGCTAGACCAAAGGGCTAAAGAGTGTATCTTTGTAGGCTATGGTGATGGTGTGATGGGATACAAGTTGTATGACCGGGTTACACGAAAGATCATAATTAGTCATGACGTCAGGTTTAACGAGGATTCCTCATTCCACAAGGATGAACCCAAGGAAACAGAAAAATCAGCAGTGATGGATGTTGAAATTTACTAGGGTGAAACACAAGAAGAAGCCGAGCCGTAGAAAGAGGTACAGGAACAGGTGGAGTAGCAATCGCAGATTACCGATGAGATGCAGAGACGACTCAGATGTTGCATTCACTCTCATTACGGATGAGGGAGATTCGCTGTCCTTTCAGAAAGCAATGGAAGATACTAATGCTAAGAAGTGGATGGTAGCAATGTGAGACGAGATGGACTCTTTGTATAAGAATGAAACGTGAGAACTGGTAGAGCTTCCTGTTGGGCATAAAGCGATGAATTGTAAATGGATCTATCAAAAGAAACGGGAGAGGTACAAGGCAAAATTGATTACGGGTAAGCTCAGAAAGAAGGCGTCGAATTCAGTGAGATCTCTGTGCCTGTTGTCAAGCAAGTATTTATCATATTTGCATTGGCGTTAGTTGCCCAGTACAATCTGGAGCTAGAACAAATGGATGTAAAAACTGCTTTCCTACATGGGGAATTGGAAGAGCCGATCTACATGATGCAACTAGAAGGGTTCGAGGTTCGAGGGTTGGAGAATAAGGTTTGCAGGTTGAGGAGGTCATGGTACGGCCTGAAACAGTCGCATAGGCAGTGGTATAAGAAGTATGACACTTTCATAGTGAGTTAGCGGTTTACTAGGAGTGAATATGATTATTGTGTCTACTTCAAGACTCTGAGTGATGGAGGATTCATTCTACTGGTATTGTATGTTAATGATATACTTATCGCCAATCAAAGCATGTCTGAAATCAATATATTAAAGACTCGGTTATTAGGGACATTCGAAATGAAAGATTTGGGGGTTGCAAAGAGGATTCATGGCATTGACATACACAAAGATATTGAGATGAGCAGGTTACAGTTATCTCAAGCAGAATATCTTGAGAAGGTGTTGATGAAGTTTGGAATGGACAAGGCTAAACCAGTTAACACACCCCATGCCACTCATTTTCAACTTTCTTCAAAGCAATGTCCCATTACAGATAAAGAAAAGCAACGTATGTCTCGCGTGCCCTACTCGAGAGCGGTTGCAGTTCGATGTATGACATGGTCTCTACGAGACCGAATATTTCACATGTAGTCGGTGTTATGAGCAAATACAAATCAAACCCCGACAAGTAACATTAGGAGGTAGTGAAATGGATACTTCGGTATCTACGAGGTATAGCGGACTACGATTTGACATTCGAAAAATCAGATGGAAAACTAGTAGGCTATGTGGATTCAGACTACGTAGGAAATGTGGACAATAGAAGGTCAACTTCCAGTTACTCATTTGTGCTAGCGGGTGGATCGATTAGTTAGATGTCAAAGCTTTAGTATGCAATTGCTCTTTTCACAATCAAAGCTGAGTATATGGCAGTGACAGAGGCATTCAAGGAAGATGTTTGATTAAGAGGAATCATGAATGAGCTTAGGCTTCAGCAGGAGGTCGTCCCGATTAATTGCAATAGCGAAAGCATAATTAATTTGGCAAAGAATTCGGTTTACCATTCCAAAACTAAACATATTGATGTTCGTCATCATTTTATCTGACAAATGCTCGAGGAATGTAGTATTACTCTCGAAAAGATCCATACGAGCGTGAATCTGGTAGATATTGTTACACCCCAAACTCGGTGACCGGACTCACAAGGAACCCGATAGCCGGTTCCGGCCGCAACAGCCTCCGTAGTACCCCATTCTCGGTCCCTGGCTCAGGTTCCGATCCTAGGATCCCACAAGGAGGATTTCTATATCATAATTCCGATTCAATCGAGCATACCCAAGATCATGGCAAATAAATCTCAGAAAGTAACCATAGGAGCGCATTGCAAAATCCACTAGAAATTTAAACTTTAACAGGTACATAAGGCTCAAAAGGAAATACATAAGGTAAGAAAGGAAGAGAAAAGTCTGCAAAGGGTCCTCAGCACGCTCCAATCCAATGCTCCACTGCTACTGCGCTGACTCAGGATCTCCTGCACGCATCAATCGCGCATAAGTTTATAGAAAGCTTAGAGGGCAGTGAAGGTATATGACAATGGTGTTCAGAAGAAATAGGAGGATGCAGAGGAAACCATGAATGATACCAATGCCACTAGCCGTACCGAGGCTAAGCTATGAATGCAGTAAGCCGTATCCAGGGCTATGCAATGCAATACATGAGTACTGGACGTCATACCGAGGCGATGCAACATAAGGCTTATACAGCCGATGCCAATGCGATGTGAAGTAATGTCAGTCCTCATATCCAAGCCACACATCAAGTACGATTCCATCATAAGGAATCCACCGGGGTCTAATACACTACATGATGACTGCCGCTCTGCAAGACCCGCACAGTCAAACGAGCGTAGGAGACCTCACTACCCACCTGTGGACAGCCAATCACCAACAAGGCTTGACGGTAGCGGACTCACTCACGAGCTGGTCAAACTCAGCCTAGTTATGCCCCCTCACTCAGGCGGGTAAGGCCAAACCCCATCTCAACCGACCTCGTAACAGTGGGAGTCGCGGTCTAACGGTATAAGGCACTCGGGCGCTCATGTTTTCCACTCGGTCTCGGCGTTGAAGCGTCTCCTCCGTACCGTGGAAGTTTAGGAGCTTTTACTGAGGGACATCCTATGCACCCCAAATGCTCAAGTATCATTTCCGGTGTCCAAATCCAGTCATCCACAATATACCCATGAAGGCTACGATCCTGATGAAGCAAGGGCGAATATTCACGTGTTATGCAATGTTAGATGCATGAATCAAACAATCAACCATACATCAATCCCAAGCATCTAACGTGCTCAAGAGGGGATACTACATCCCTCGGGGAGATACCAACATGTCCTACACGATGGCACAACCATGGTCAATCATATCTCAACCAAGTATGCATATGATGCATATGGGAGTGGACCATGAAGATGAATAGGGGTGCCAATGAGGTGAAGATGAACTCTTTACCTAACCATGAAGGGTCTACATATATAACCAATTCCTTATAAGGAATACAACCTCTAGTGGGGGAGCCCATTTACCTGGGGTAGCCCACAAGACTAAGCATACAAGCTATGGGCCTAAATAATATAGAGATGGGCCTAGCAAGAGACTAAGGTGGGCATTCAACCACACTTAGATACAAATGAGCCTAAAGGGGTCCAAATGGGGACATTCAACCACCATTGCCCCAAGGCATCCAACCACAAACCATAAGCTAAAAGGCCCAAGGCCCACATCCAATCCATATACATAAGTCCATATAAAGCATTAAGAACTATGGGTCCAATCCACCCATAACAACATGGGCCAAAGGAAGGGAATCAAGGCCCAAAGCTCAAGTTCCAATGGCCATCAAATCCATGCATTTAGTTGGACTGAGTGGGCAGCACATGAGCACAAAAACATGGCCCAAAAATAAGTCTAAGTTAGGTGAAATGGGCCCCACTACATCAGCCCAATAATTAGTAATTTAAGTGGGCAACCAAGAGCCCAATACCACTCTTATCTCAGCCTATATGTCCATCAAAATGGTGGAAGGGCAGCCCAACATATGGCTGGCCAAGGTGGGACGTTCCAGCCCAATTTGGGCCCACAAGGAAGTCCCAAAAATCTGGTATGTGTTTGGGTCCCACAATGATCATCAATGGGTGGCCCAATCATGCATCAATTAAGCCCAAGAGAATACTAAAATATAAAGGGGCAGAAAATACCCAAATCCCTCAATGTGGTGGGTCCCTCATCCAATGAAAATCCAGCCATACAATATACATTTAGTGCCCAACGGCTGGACTTTCAATTCACCTAATTTCCTGGGCCTATTGAGGCCCAGAAACTTGTCTAAGTATGTGTGAATTATTTCTAAAGGACCAACATTACTTATAGGGGGCCCCACCAAATGGAAGGAGGGATTTTGGCACCCAAACTAAGTGGGCCTGTCGCTGGAATGCAGGCCCACCAGCAGCCCATGGCATGGGCGTCCCAAGGGGTGGGACGGTCCAAGGCCTGGATGGCCCAGCCAACCACATGCAACAAGGTGGGCTCCACACGTCCCAAGTGGGCCCCACATGGGACATCCACCTAGGGTGGACCCAACCTACGTGGGCCCCAAAAATAGAGGGACAACATGGATGAAAACAAACATCATGGTGGGCCAGCACGTCTGGACAGCCAGCCCTGCTGGACGTCCAGTAGGACTTGCTGGTCCAGCTGGTTAGCCCCACAAACATGGCCTCCAAGGGCCTCAATAACCTCAGGGATGGGCCCCACAAGCATTCACCAAAATCCAACGGGCTGGGGCCCAATTACTGCTACAAACATGAAGAGGACAGCAAGGTAGAAAAAAAAATTCTGCAATGTACATGTTCCTGTCATGAATTTGGGCACTCCAATGGAGTGGGTCCAGGGCCTCTAACATTCTTGAAATTGAGGGCCAAGGTCCCTCATCATGAATACAACAAGGTAGGACCCAAAAAGGTGGCCCACCATCAAGGAAAATATTTTTAAATTATGGTTTTATGGGACAATGCTGTTGGATTGCACAGCAGAAATTTCTGATAGTCCACCATGTTGGCCCACCCTTTTGAAGGTTCAAATGGGGTCAGTTGGGGCTGAAATTTGGCATGCTTATAGGTGGGATATACACCTTTAAAAATCATATATTACATGGTACCAATCTCCCCACCAAATGCCCAAAAATCAGGCCCCAAGATAGCCCAAAAATCTGTCCAGACAATTATGAACAACAACAAATATTTGAAATAAATAAATTATAAACATTATTTAAGAGGGGATTTAATCCTAGAAAAACATGGTGTGGTCCACCCTAGTGGGCCCCACAAACATCCAAACCATCCACACCTTCCAAACACCTTTGCATGCACCCCATTTAGGTGCATTTTAGGGGTCACATGTCCAAGGGATGGACTGTCAAAAACGTCCTCCCACTTGGGATCGTTTGGATCTTGTTAGTCCACAAGGTGGGGCTACACAATGATCAGAAGCATAATAACATGAAAAGAAGGAAGACCGGCCACAAGGGAAGGGTCTCCGCCTCATTGAGGCCCTTCCCCTCATCACACATACATCCACATTCCACTATCACAATATGCACAAGATCTACAGGATCAAAGGGCTATCTACTTGGGATCTATGGTGGAGATCCAATCTTTACCAAGGATCAAGGGTCTAGATGACCCAAAGATCCTTGATCCAAGGAAGAAAAAACATGAAGGGATCCATGGAGAATGGTCCCTTACATGCAACATGCATGCAATATAGGATGGGCTCAGTGTTTTAAATAGCGGTAGCATGTTGCGTAGCGTTCAACCCTCCGTAGCGTAAAGCGAAATAGCGAAGCATGTAGCGTAAGCTACACAATACTTCTATTTTTTAATTTTAAAAATATATATATATGATAAATATTAAATAGTAAGAAAAAAGCAAAATATATAAATATCATATTCCTCAAAATAAAAATCCCAAAGTTAAGAGCATTAACTACAATACAAATGTCACATTCCTCAAAATCAATATCTCAAATTCTCAATAATTAGTCTCTAGACTCTAGTGTCTAAACTCTAAAGGTCATCTATATCTAATAGATCATCATCGCTGTCGTCATCCTCATTTGTATCTTTAGTTCACTACTTAACCAAAAAAAAAACCACGTCACAAACAAATCAGTGAATCACAAAAATCAACAGACACACACCACTTACACACATACGCACACCACAGTGGGCCCACCATAGAAAACAATGCACATCCACCCCTTCATGCACCTCAGTGGGCCCCACATGGGCCACACCATAGAAAATAATGCACATTCACCCCTTCACGCACCTCAGTGGGGCCCACGTGGGCCATACCAAAGAAAAAAATAAAAATAAAAAGTATAAAGAACAAAACAAAAAAGACAGTAACTGACATTTTAAAACGGAAAAAATGAGGAAAAAACTGAAAATACCAAGTTATTTTCATTGTACATCGAAAAAAAATTCAAAAAAAAGGAACGAGCGTACCTTTTTTTGTCTCAAGATGAGATTGAATCAATGAAAACTACAAATGTTGAAGCTCCACAGGCGATCGGTTTGCGTCTAGAAGCAGCTTTTCGAACTCAAGATTGAAGAGTTAGGAGAGGAGCAACGTCAGCAGCGTCGGCTTGTGCCTAGAAGTAGATTTTCGATCTTAAGATTGAAGGGTTGAGAGGAGCAGCGTTGGCAGCGTCAGTTTGGGTTTGGAAGCTGATTTTTGATCTCAAGATCGAAGGGTGGGGAGAGGAGCAGCGTCGACTGCATCAGTTTTGGTCTGGAAGCCCTTTCGAATAGGTTTTTTTATATATATAAAAAAAAAACTTTAGTTGTTGCCTGTGGTGTGATTTCACCACTGTTTAATATAGTGGAGAAAAAAAAAAAAAAGCATAGGTAGCACACACTACCTGCGCTACACGCTACGCATCCATAGCGTACGCTACGACCCCTATAGCGTGCGCTACAGGGGATATACACTACCTACAACGCTACGCACGCTACTGAAAACACTGGATGGGCTACAAGCCACATCCATGGAGACTTGGGGCCACCATCATTACTTGATGGGTCCCACAAGCTCCATCATGAAAAGAAGAATGAAGATAAGAAAGGAACCAGAGAAATCTGAATTTTTACAAATGCTAGCACACCCACCTATGGATCAAACTTGAAAGTTACACCATCTTCATCTAGAGGCTCCAAGGATCATGAATCTAAGGTTGAGATGAGTTAAGAAGGGATGGATTGGGAGGTATTTGGGGTAACAAGGGCTGGAAAATAGAGGGGAGGTGGGACGTTTGGAGAGTTGCTAGAGAGAGGAGAGAGGAAGGAGTTAGAGAGAAATGAGAAGAAATAAGTGTTGCTTGGGAGGTGTAGAGAAGCAATCATTACTTTCTCTACCTAGGTTAGAGAAAACACTCATTAGGCTATGGTGATATAAACAAGGTTGCTAGGGAGGTAGGCTTATAGGGTAGTGGGGTAGTAGGTTTTCTAGAAACCCTACACTAGGCATGACATCATCATCCACATGCTCATGGGAAAACATGTAAGGTGGGGTCCACCATCCATACATCAAGGGTCCATATCGAACGTGGCCCATAACTTGTGATGTACACGTCGGATTCACGCACGGGACGCGGCGTTGGAACCGCGGCGCCGATGCAGACGCAATGGCATAGCTTTCAGGTCGATCCGAGTCGGGTCGACGTGACCGAACATGAGGATGACCGCAAACACTATCCATAGGTCGCGGGTCGCCGGAATTTGACCGGTAGGACTGCAAGACCTAAAGCAACGACGTGCACACTTGGGTTAGGGTCTTACAGCTCTCCCCACCAACAAATAAATTTCGTCCTCGAAATTTACCAAATCAAGGACAAAATGGAAATGCAGAAACACCATCATATATAACAATCAGCAATTATAAGAGAAGGTAATATGTATAATCATATAACAATCAAACATCAAATGGATGGGGATAACGCTCTCGAATCTCGGCTTCGCGTTCCCAAGACACCTCAGCCTCCGAATGATGACCCCACTGCACTTTCACTAGGGGAATGACCTTGTTCCTGAGAACTTGCTCCTTCCGATCAAGGATACGAAGTGGCTGCTCGATATAGGAAGCATCCTCACAGACCTCAAGGGGCTGCCAATCACTCACTGGAATGATATCCGACCCACACTTCCTCAACATAGATAGATGGAACACATCGTGGATCCCGAACAACTCTAAAGGTAAGGCAAGCTTGTAGGCCACAGCGCCCACGCGCTCGGTAATCTCGAAAAGGCCTAATGAATCTCGGGGCAAGCTTGCCCTTCGCTCCAAATCGAACCACGCCCTTCATAGGCGAGACCTTGAGATATACCATGTCCCCAACTACAAACTCGAGGGGTCGACACTGACGATCAGCAAAACTCTTCTGCCAGCTCTGAGCTGTACGCATCCTCTACCTGATAATATCTACAACCTCTGATGTCTGCTGCACAAGCTCGGGACCTAAGAGATGACGCTCTCCAACCTTGGTCCAACAACTAGGAGATCTGCACGGTCTACCATATAGTGCCTCAAAAGGAATCATACCGATAGTCGCCTGATAACTGTTGTTGTACGCAAACTCGGCAAGGCGCAAATGCTCATCCCAACTACCCGCAAAGTCAATCACACAGGCTCTGAGCATATCCTCAAGGATATGGTTAACCCTTTCGGTCTGCCCATCCGTCTGCGGATGATAAGCGGTGCTGAGATGCAAAGTAGACCCCATCGCCTGCTGGAAACTCCTCCAAAACTGAGACGTAAATCTAAGGGATCGAAACCGGAATGCCGTGCAGTCTCACTATCTCCTCAATAAATACCTTCGCAAGCCGATCCATAGTCCAGGAAGCACGCATCGGAATGAAATGCGCCGACTTCATCAGACAATCGACGACAACCCAAATGGCATCGTGACCACGCTGAGTCCTCGGCAAACTCATGATGAAATCCGTCGACACATGCTCCCACTTCCAAACTAGAATGCTCAACGGCTGCAAGGGACCAGGGGGTCTCTGGTGATCGGCCTTGACACGCTGGCAAGTGTCACACTCGGCCACGAAGCTAGCAATCTGGCGTTTCATCCCCAACCAAAAATACTGCCTCCTCATATCTCTGTACATCTTCGTGGAGCCCGGGTGGATGGTAAGTCTCGATCGGTGTGTGCCTTGGTCATCGGATCACGACGCAATTCTAGCACATCTGGGACACAATCGGCCTCTAAAGCGTAATCCACTGTCAAAACCAATCTGCCAGTTTGACTGCTCCACGGATGTTACCTCTGCTCGATACTCCTGAAGTGTCGTCTATCTGCTGAGCCTCGATCACCCTAGCAACCAAAGAGGGTTGAATCGACAAGCTCAAAAGCTGAGCCATGGAAAAATGCAGACCGAACTCAAAGTTGAACTCCGAAACATCCTCGAGCATCTGCCTCTCGAACCATCATCTGTGCCACCAAGCCTCGTCGCTAACGGCTGAGTGCGTCCGCCACCACGTTCGCCTTACCCGGGTCATACTGAAGGTCGAAGTCATAATCCTTCAACAATTCCATCCATCGCCTCTATCGCATGTTCAACTCGGACTGCGAAAACAAATACTTCAAGCTCTTATGGTCTGAGAAGAGCTCGAACCTAACCCCATAAAGATAATGCCACCACACCTTCAGTGCGAAGACAACTGCTGCTAGCTCCAGATCATGGGTGGGGTAGTTTAGCTCGTGGACCTTGAGTTGGCACGAGGCATACGCCACAAGCTTCCCGTGCTGCATCAGAACAGCACCCAAGCCAACTCTAAAGGCATCGGTAAACACAACAAAACCATCACTCCCATCAGGAAGAGTGAGGACAGGAGCGGACGTGAAGCAGTCCTTCAACTCCATAAATGCCTCCTCGCAAGCGTCACTCCAGACGAACTTGGCGCCCTTCCATGTCAACCGGGTCAGCGGTGCTGGGAGAAACCCTTGATAAATCGTCGATAGTATCCCACCAGACCAAGGAAGCTATGGATCTTGGACGCATTCGTGGGCTGGCTCCACTGACGCACTGCATCAACCTTCAAGGGGTCCATAGCGACACCCTCCTTCGTCACGACGTAACCGAGGAACTTCACCTCCTCCTGCCAGAACTCGCACTTCTCTAGCTTCGCATACAGCTGGTGGGCACGGAGGGTCTTGAGCACAATCTATAAGTGTTCCTCATGGTCCTCCCGGGTCCTCGAATACACCAGAATATCATCAATAAACACCACCACAATTGATCGAGGAAGGGCCGGAAGACCTCGTTCATCAGCTGCATGAACACGGTGGGCACATTGGTCAGTCTGAACGACATGACCAAAAACTCAAAGTGACCGTAGCACGTCCAGAATGCTGTCTTCGGAATGTCCTCCTCTCGGACCCGAATCTGATGGTAACCAGAGCGTAAGTCTATCTTGGAAAAGAACTGAGCACCCTGCAGCTAGTTAAACAAATCATCAATCCTGGAAAGCGGGTATCGGTTCTTAATAGTGACCCTTTTGAGCTCGCGGTAATCCACACAGAGCCTCAACGAGCCATCCTACTTCTTCACGAACAATACCGGGGCTCCCCACGGCGAACTGCTGGGACGAATAAAACCCAACTCCCGGAGCTCATCCAACTGCTCCTGCAGTTCCCGCAACTCCATCGGTGTCATTTGGTAGGGGGCCTTTGAGATAGGCGCGGTACCGGGCACCAAATCAATCTGAAACTCACCTGCTGAAGCAGCGGCAAACCCGGGATCTCCTGGAACACATCCGGGTAATCGCAGACTACTGGCAGTTGCCCAATACACCCTGCCACAGACTCCTCGACAATACAAGCCAACAAACTAGACAACGGCTCTCCTCTAGGCTCGACAACAAACTGGAACACTAGCAAGCCAAGAATATGAAACATGACTGTTCTCGTGGCACAGCCCAAGATAGCATTGTACTCAGCAAGTCAGTCCATACCCAGGATAACATCGAACTCTGTCATCGGCAAAACAAACAAATCGGCGGGCAAGAACATATCGCCAACCAAAACCGGACAAGAAGGGCAATGACGACACAAAACTGCGGACTTCCCCAAGGGAGTCGAAATGGCCTAAGCCTTAAATGCGGACTCCGACGGAATACCGGTCGATCGGCAAAACTCCTCGGCCACGAAAGAATGGGAAGCGCCAGAATCAAACAGAATGTGAGCAACACAAGCAGAAACAAGGAGCATACCCTCGACAACTCCATCGATAGAAGATTGTGGGTCCTGACCCTGCGCTTGCTGCGTGGAATAGAATCTGCGCTGAGCTGGCAAAGGAAGCAAGCCTGAAGACTGTGGATCCTAACTCTACGCCTGTTATGCGGCAATATATACTCAACCCAGGGACTGGGGGGGAGGTACATATCCCCTCTGCTGCTGCTGTCTCTGTTGCTACTGTGGCCGCTATGGAGGCCTGCCTCTGCTGCTGAGGAGGAGGCCTAGGAGAGGGAGCCTGATGCTGCGCTTGCTGCTAATGCTGCTGCTGATGAAGAAGATGGGGAGAAGGCAACTGCGGTGGCCTCTGCTGCTGTAAGGGGAGAGGGCAATCACGCCTCCGATGCCCTGTCTGCCCACATTCATAGCAAACACTGGAAAACGGCCCGGAGGAGCTGCTGGCTGCGCCGATGATGAAGCTGCTGACTGCGCTGCGAGCTGCCTAAACTCAGATCGGCCCCTCCGCCTCTGCTGACGATGCTGTTGGGAGCTGGTCTCCGTCGTAACTCTGATCTCGGGTCCTCCGGGACATGGCCCAGTCCTCCTCATAAACCAATGCTCTGTGAACGACCTGATCAAACGTCGTCAAGCAATTTCCCACCACGCGGCTGCGAAGAGCGGGATGCAAGCCGCTCACAAAGTGGCAAGCCTTCTGCTTCTCGTCGTCGATGAGGTAGGAAGCAAATTAGGAAAGTACTACAAAATGGGCCTCATACTGGGACATCGTCATATCACCCTAAACTAGGGTCTCAAACTCAATCGCCTTCTGCTCCTGAACATGCTCGGGAAAGAACTGCTGGTCAAAACGATCCACAAAGTCCTTCCAGGTCCAAACAAAACCTAGCCCGGCCATCCTCGATACTGATGACCACCAATGTCGGGCCTCGCCCTACAGAAGGAAAGTGGCTAACAAGACTCTCTACTCGCTCGGACACTGCATGGTGTCAAATATCCTCTCCACCTCAGTGCGCCACAACTCGGCGGCAGAAGGGTCGGGCTCACCCCTGAACCTTGGGGGATCATGTTGCACTTGTGCATGCTTTGTTTATGTTTGCTTCTCGTTGTGTGATCTAAATTCCGGGTTTGCTTCCGTGGTTCCCCAACAAGTGGTATCAGATATACAAGTTGCGATTCGAGTTTAGATCCGAGACAAGACAATTAAGGGACCTAACATGAAGTATGAAACAGACAAGTTCACCGGAAAAAACAGCTTTGAACTATGGAAGGTGAAGATAAGAGGCCTTCTAGTTCAACAAGGGTTGCAACCGGCGTTCAAAGTATCTGTTTCGCTACAAATTTTGTTAGCTAGGTATATGGAAACAATATCGATATCACCAATATCGCTGATAACCGGAAATGCGGAGAAACATGCGAAAGATGGTGGAATTTTCAGTGAAAGTTCAGGATAGCTAAAATACACATTTGCATATTTAAGAATAAAAAATTGCAAAAAGAATGTATACATAATAAGTTTACATTTAATAGGGGCCTAAAAGCATGTGCCGTCGTAAGAAATTGTCTAACCATCCCATCTAACCAATATCGCTGATAACCAAAAATGCGGAGAAACATTCGAAAGATGGTGGAATTTTCAGTGAAAGTTCAGGATAGCTAAAATACACATTTGCATATTTAGGAATAAAAAATTGCAAAAAGAATGTATACATAATAAGTTTATATTTAATAGGGGCCTAAAAGCATGTGCCATCGTAAGAAATAGTCTAACCATCCCATCCATCCCATCTAACCATCCATCCAAACATCCATCGATATTGCAGAATATCAATGACTTACGATATTTTGCTAAGAAATCATCAACAACTGAAAAAGAAACGAAAGATCGTAGTTTTGATATTGCGCATATTGCAATAACGATAATATTGAGATATTATCAACAACAAATTGAACACTGCATACAACCATGTGCCCATAAAAAAATTTTAAAATGGAATTATTTTTTTTAATAAACATCTTTTTGTGATATCTCTACTTTGGCAATATTATTGAAATATCGATGATACACTTGTGATACAAGAGTCACCTCGAATTTACACGGTCGAAGATATTGGCAATACAATGACGATATCAATACACTGGCAATACAAGCGACACCCGGAATTTACACAGCTTAAAATATTGGCTATATTGATACGTTGGCGATATTAGCAATACATTGTTGATACCTGGAATTTATGATATTACTGGTGTTATCGGTATCACTTCCAATGTTATCAGTATCGCCGAGCTAGAGATAACATTGTGGATATTTCGATAATATTGGGGATAATTCGAACAATGGTTGCAACATGCACTCCTTGGTGTAGTGAAGTGTCCAGCGTCTATGAGCGATGAAGAGTGGGAAGAATTGGATGAGAGGGTGAAAACCTCAGTCCAATTGTGTTTGGCGGATAACATCCTTTATAATGTCCTTGATCAAAAGAACACCGTAGGACTTTGGGCGAAGTTAAATAGCTTCTACTTGACAAAATCTCTCTCAAATCGTCTGTACCTAAAAAAGCAATTCTATAACCTGAAGATAGCGGAAGTGTCAGACCTTATCACATCAGCGCATTCAATCGATTACTTTGCAAATTGACAAGTGTGGAAGTGAAGATTGGTGAAGAAGATCAAGCCCTAATCTCGTTGAACTCTCTTCTGAAGTCGTACGAAAGCTTCGTAGACACTATGTGTTATGGTAAGGAGACCATTGATGTCGAGACTATTATCTCAACCCTTCAATCAAAGATGTTGAGAAAGAAGGATAGCAGCGCATGGTCCTCTACAGATGCGTTGGTCGCTAGGGAAAGAAATTCTGAGCAAGAGAAGGGAAACTCATGATCTCGGTCCAAATCTAAGGGCAAGGGGAAGATGAAGTGCTGGAATTGTGGGAGACAAGGGCATATGAAGAAGGATTGTTATAATTCTAAAGCCCAGAAGGGAGAAAAATCAGATGAAACACCAGAGGAGGCCAACACAACGGAATCTAGTGAGGTGGATGAAAGCTGAGAACATAATTACGCTAAATGAACCACTTATCAGAGGGTTGAACTAGCTGATAGTAATGTGTGTTGTCAGATGTCTTCAATTTGTGTTGAAAACAGGGGCTCGATCGATCGACCAGCTTGGTCAATTGATCGAGAGCACCCAGGACTTTACATATTGGTCTTTGGACACTTTTAGACAAGTTTGATCAATCGAATTCTCGACTCAATCGATCGACATAATTCAAAATTTTCATGTAAACTCTTTGGACAGTTTTGAGCATGTTCGATTGATTGAACATGGGAGCTCAATCGATCAAGGGTTTGCTCGATCGATGGTTAGATCGACAGCGCACATAGCTTTGCATAATTGCGCACTTTTGTTTCCTATTCCGGGTGTAATACTATATATATGGGTGTAATGTGGGATTATGGTATTATAATTGGGGTTAAGTCGTTTCTAAGGTTTGGAGAGGAGAAAACGAGGGTTTTCGGAATTGTAAGTGCATCCATCTCTTGTACTTTTCGCTTTCATAGTGATTGCTCGTCGCGTTGTGACATGATTTTTTCCCGCAAGGGTTTTTCAACGTAAAATTTGTGTGTACTTGTGCATGTTTTGTTTGCGTTTGCTTATCATTGTGTGATTTAATTTCGAGGTTTGCTTCCGCAGCTCCCCAACAATGTGAAGCCAAGAATGGGGTACTTATGTGCTACACTAAAGGGTGCAAAGACGGATATGAGAGGAAGAAAACCAAGAGGATATAAAAGATACTAGAATCTTATAGACAAGGTGCGATAGTCAACTTCATCAAGATATTCATGCTGCAAGTAATGATTATTAAGCTTTTTCTTCTTAATTTTGATCACATAGTTGTATTTATCTAAGGATCGTCTCAAGTTCACCAGTAGTTTTGTCCCTTGAGTCTTGGTCGGTACAGTTTTGTCCCTTGGTGGAAGATTCTTCAACAGTGCTCATATTAGTAGAAGACTTCGTTCTAATGTCCTTTGGCCAAAGATGAGGATGAAGAACCCAACAGAATTATTTTAGATGTCGGCTTTTTCCACAGTGTGTGCATCTGAACTTATCTTTATCCAAGTTCTTGTCCTTTAGCACTTTTAGAGTCTATGGTCAAGGTTGATCGTTCTAGAAGGGATAGCTTGAGAGACATTTCGTCGTCTAGCTTCTGTGCATATGTAGCTATATACTGATTCAAGGTTAGGAAGAGATTCTCTCTAAAGAATCTGTATACGTTGAGGTTTGAAGTCGAACGAAGACCAGCAAGAAACTTAAAAGATTTTTAGGTTTTTTTAAAAAATAAAAATAAAAAATTCTTCAGATCTTCGAATTCAAGAATAGTTGTTAAATAGTTATCCAATTCTTCCCATTTTTTGTTAAAGTTAGCAAAATACTCTTCTATGGTTCCATCACTTTGTCTGAGATTGTTAATCTCTATGTGGAATTGATAAAGGTCGGATAAGTCTTCCTAGTGAGAGTACATTTTTGCTACTTCATCCCACACATCCTTTCTAGTTTTCAAGAGATAGAGACCATGACTAAAATTGGGTTGCATGGAATTGCAACTAAGACATCACAAGCCAATTTTCACTTTCCCATTCATCTTTTTTTTTAAAGAGATAATAATTTACTAAAATCTCGTGAAAAGTGAGAAAAATACAAACAAGGGACAACCACAAAAATTTAAAAAAAAAAAAATAAGGCTAGTCGGTGCTTATTTAGCATACACCACATATTCTGACACCAAGCCCTTAACTCTAGCAATGACCTCTAAATGACCCTCCCTCTCATTTCAAAAACAATGCCCATTCTAAACCCCAAATGGCCCAAAGGACAGCCATGACGGTCAACCTCCATACAGCTTTACTGCCTCTACCAGGTCCGTCGGGCCATGCCCAAAGTAAGTCTTCTACTGCATAGGCATCACCCAAGAGTAGTGTTAAAGGAGGACAAAATGATTCCACACTCTAGCAACAAACAGACAATAAATGAAAAGATGGCCAATTGTCTCCTCGTTTTCCATGCACCTCAAGCAGATATAACGACATTTCCAAGAAGTCAGTTTCCGCTTAATTCTCTAAATAACTTTTGCCCCATAAGTGCTTAGGAGGCTCCCCAATACGGAGCGGAAGGCCAAGATATGATGGCGGAAAGGTTCTAGATTTATAACAAAAAATGCATGTGTTTAACGACTTAGATCCTCCCTTTCAACATGCACTCCCGACATTTCAAATTTAGCCACATTAATCTTCAGTACCGAAGCCGCTTCAAAGAAAACTAAAATTTTCTGCAGATTGTCCACTGAATCTGCCTTCACCTCGTAAAACAGCAACGTGTCATCGGCATACTAAAGATGGCTTGAGGTCTCCCCTTCTCCTGTGCCTTTAAAACCACTAAAAAGCCCATTCTCCTCACCTTTCTGAAGCATCATGCTTGAGGCTTCACCAATAACGACAAATAGGTATGGGGAGATTGGGACACCCTGCCTAAGACCCCAAGATGTGTTGAAGTACCCTTTTGGCAATCCATTAACAAGAACTAAAAAGGAAGCAAACTGCACACAAGCTCCAATCCAAGCCCTCCACTTTCGGTCACACCACAATCTACGGAGCATGTAGTATAAAAAGTCATTGTCAACATGATCATAAGCCTTTTCGATGTCGAGCTTACAGACTAACTAGCTCTTCTTCTCCCTGTTCTTGGTACCAATACATTTATGGGCTATGAGAGCATTCTCCAGAATCTGTCTTCCTGCCACAAAGGCACCCTTATTTTCTGAAATCACCTTAGAAAAAACCTCCCTGAATCTGAAGGCAAAATTTTAGCCAACAGCTTGTAGCAGCCCCAATAAGGCTAATTGGCCTGAATTCAATCAACCTTTCAACTCCTTCCACTTTTGGGATCAGCACAATAAATGAAGCCCCAAGTTCCTAGATAAATGACCCCGCTTTGAGAATTTCACAACAAAATCGATGATGTCTTCCTTCACTATATACCAAAACTTCTAGAAAAAGGCAATGGGAAAACTATCAGGCCCAGAGCCTTGTCATTGCACATAGAATCTAGAGTCGATTTCACCTCTTCCTTCGAGATAGGTTTTTATAAGCAAGCGCCATCCTCCGAACAAAGCAAACGGAATTGGAGGTTATCCAATCTCGACCACCCCCATTTTTCACCAGAAAGCATATTTTGGTATAAAGAAACTATAAAATCATATATCCTATCATTATCTGTGACACTTACCCCATCAGCAACCAGAGAGGAAATTTTATTACCCCAAGCTCAAGCACTGGCGATGCTATGAAATAAGCAGGTATTCTTGTCACCTTCCTTGAGCCAAACTGCTCTCAACTCTGATGCCATTTAATTTCTTCCTCTTTGGCCTTGTTAGCATAAGAAATTGGCAAATCAACCCTTTTCAATCTACCTTCTAGGGAAAGAGACCTGCTTTCTTCTAAGAGGTCAAGTAGATGAATTTCTTCCGCTATTTTATCAAACTCTCTCCCTCGGCCAAGACCTCTTTGTTCCACAATTTGAGTTTCTCTTTTAACATTTTGAGTTTTTTGCTAATTCTGAAACTAGCAAAACCGTCAACCGAAAATAAGGAACACCAATCTGCGACAAGTTGATCAAAATCGTCCACTTTCATCATCCACTTCCACTTCTAAAATAACGAGCCTATGATCAGACACTTCCTTCGGAAGACCATGTTGATTAGCTAAAGGGTATCACTCAAGCCAATCCACTAAGACCAAAAATCCCGCCCCCCAACCCCCCCCCCCCCCCGGGAGCAAATCTACCAATTCATGGCAAGCCACCCAATCAGAGGAGGACATGCTCTAGGTAACCCTGCAACCACCAAGTTTCTCAAAAGAAAAAGGGACAATGTTAAAATCTCCTACAATACACCAGGGGGCCGCCCATCTGTCTAACATTGTTGAGTTCAGCCCAAAATTGATCGCTCAAATTGTAACACCAAGGACCATACATGGCAGGAAAAAAAAAAAACCCACTAAAAACCTAAAGTTATCTCCTCAAGAAGAACAAAAATAGAAAATCTACCATAAAAAAGAATTTATCGGTCTCCAAACTTGGGACTTCCACGCAACCAAATCACCCCAACCCCCCAAGCATCAACAACTACCCAATCAGAATTTTTAACCCCCCCAAGTAAAGTGAAGCATACCTCTATTCATTGACTACAACTTTACCATCATTATAAGTGGGATCATTAGATTGGGGTTGTTTCTTGGTTCTTGTAATGAATCCCAGTCTTTTTTGTGTGCTAATATACATCGAAGCAACTTGGGACAACTCCAAATAATTTATGCCATTTAGTTTTACTATAGTTATTGTAAGACTAGGGTTGTCCACTTGTCCAAATGAAATCTGATTATTTTTATTATTTTCCATTTAGATATAAACTATAGGAAGGATAATATGTACCAAAAAAAAAAAGAATAGAATCAAACCAATTTTCCAAGACCTCAGAATCATCTGTGTCAAATTTGGCAGCACTTGGTGTCCAGATGGCCCACAAGAAGGTTCTAGATAATGAGAAGGCTCTACAGAGATTCCAGCGATCCTAGGGAGGCATAGACTTCACTCCAGCAACTAAAGAGGGCTTTAGAAGATATTTCGGTGATTCTAGGGAGGCGCGAACCCAAATTCGATGACAAAAGTTGGGGCTATAAGAGATTCTGGCAGCTTTAGGAGGCTTGGACCCAAGTCCAACAGTTCCAGAGGGGTCCAAAAGAGATTCTGGCAACTGTGGAGAGCTCCAGCGGATATTTCGATGACAATAAAGGGATCTAGAAGAAATATCGGTGGCTCTAGGGAGGTCCAGATCCAAGTCCGCTAATTGTAGAGGGCCCTAGAAGAGATTCTAGCAACTCTAGAGAGTTCTAAACCGGCAGAGGGATCTCAAAGGGGTTCTAGAGGCTCTAGGGAGTTCCAAATCCAAATTTGGCAACTCCAAAGGGATCTCGAAGAGATTCCAATGGCTCTAGGGAGTCTTAGACCCAAATTTGTTGAGTGCAGAGGGGTCTAGATTTCTGATGCCGGAAAAGAAATACGACTATGTTGAAGAGTTTCCAACTCAAATTTGGCACCAGAAAACTTGCCAGAACACGAATTTGGTGTCAGAACTTAAATCCGGTGGAGAAGACACTTCCAAAGTATTTCAATGATTCATGTGATTCAACTATAGGATGGTGATGGGAAAATCTCTCTTCCTCACCATCTTACAAAGAGAACAGGGGCAAGACAATGCTTCAAAAAGGGATTATGTAGAATAAAAGAAAAGATGAAGAAAAAGAAAAAAATAAAAATGGAGAAGCAAGAGAAGGGGATTTGATTAGTTATGCTTTGATGCCATATAGAGCAACATGAAAGAAGAGCAAGAGAGAGAACGTGAAAAGAGGAGAGGTTTTGCATATCCTCCCTCTCTCCCTACCATCTTTATTTATAGAAGGAATGTTTCCAAGACAGAGAGAGACCTATTATAATTACAATACATAAGCTAAAAATAAAGATAAGAATGGGGTATGGTGCAACACAAGAGTATTTAGACTACGTACATTAACAAATATGATCTTCGGATATAGACAAGGAGGACAATATCCTCACCACATCGTAGAGATGGAGATGGAGAATGGCAACATTGATATGATCTTTGGATATGGATAGGGAGGACAAGAACCTTATCAGCATCATATATATGCATATGGAGATGGAGATGGGTTTCAGCTAGCACACAACTCTCTTTGGTATTGATTGACATGACAACTACATAGGTATACAGATACTACATAATTACAATTAGGGCTTGTTTGGCTTGACGGTCAGGATTGATTTGTATTGTATTAAAGGTCGAAAAATACAATATACAATGTTTGATACGGAGTTGAAGTCTGGGGAGTACGAAGCCTGCGAATACCTCACGGAATCAAATTTATCAAATGGCGGTGCAGTAAAGTCAGACACTAGTGCATCGAGCAGTGCAACGCACTCATGATGCAGTTCTGGCATTTGAAATCATCTTTATGAAAGGAGGTTGTATCTATGGACAACCATTGCATTCTACTCCCTCATTGCTCCTGATCGTCCGCCTTCTATTGCATGTGGTCAGTCACCTCCTCTGGTTATCTTTCGAAGGTTTGGGATTCATATTACAGTCGAAACTCTTTTCGGAGAGTTGGAACGGGGCAATCTGGGATTTCATTTTCCAGATCGGAGGCCTGAAAGCAGATCGTTCAGGTTCTGATGTCCTCCTTCCTGATTCTATATCAATACGCTTCTCCCCTGAAAATATGACCCGATTCAGGAGAGAAGTGGCACCTAACTCTTCGAATGCAAGTAGCCCCTTTTCCAGTGGGGTGTATACGGTCTGCGTATACACCTCTATTTGTGAAAGAACTATTTACTTTCTAGGTCTGGCTATACCGCCGATTGAGGAGATTTTCAGCTAAATCTCAGGACGTCGTATTAAAGGGTTTTCCAATCTCTGCTCAGTCAGTGTGGAAGATTAGATATGACCAGTGCATGCGACCATTAAAGGTAGGTGAAGGGTGTGGGTAGATCATTGATTTGAAGAAGGCTACGGTTTATAAAAACCCTCACTCGTTTTTCTTCTTCTACACCATCTGCTTTTGGGGTTTTTTTTTTTTCAGTAAGGTCGTGCTACATCTGGCTTGATCATTAGTGGAGGTATTACTCATCTCTTCATTTTTTCTTTATTTGGACTCAATTCCTTTTGAGAAAATCCAAACTATAGGCCCTTTCTTAAGACGACCTTCCCTTCATTATATGTTCTCCCTTTTCACCTGTTTGTGGATATTTATAGATTGCATGCATTCTATGATGACGTACTACCGGAGCTCATAATTTTAAAAACCACCACTCTAATCTTCTTGATATTCACTAAATTATTTCCTAACCACAAGACTCCTGATGCGACGATGCAGACAATACACCCCCTTGTGAACTCTGTGGAAAATAGTCACCTATCTGTATTCTTCATTTCGGTCAGCGGGTGCGTGCACTATTCTATGTGATATTCCCATGATTGTGCAATGTATGATATTCTTTATAGGATTTACAAAAATATCCCATGAATATGTATATCAGCAACTTACAAAAATAGTTGTTTATATGAGTTTCTACCTTTTATTATACTGATGGGTCCCACAATTAGTAGATGCACGGTTGGAATCGGATTACCTCCCTCACCTGAATTCGTTGCTGATGATGGATCCTATATGTGCCCTAATACTCTGGGCGGACGGCATCGATTGGCTACATGGCCCTAATTCATTCACGATCTAACAAGTGTAAAATAGATGGACGGCCTGGATGGGTAACAGACATAATCGTGGGGCCCACATAGTACTGACCATCAACCTGTTGAAGCCGGGCAGTAGGAATAGCCAACTCGTATCGGCCTCAATATAAAACGTATATACACTACGTAGCCCTAATACGTTGTATCCAAACATTGACTACTTGGACGCATTTGTATACCTGCCCAACACGCATTCTGATCCAAACACTCACCTGTCATCTGTTGATTTGGATGTATAATGATTTTTGTCGAACGTATACATGAACAGTAGATGGATACAATGCAATACACTGGTATACGTCAATCCAAACAGGCCATTAAGTTGCCTATACATGTTAGATTCACATCATTATGCAAAACCCTACTTATAATGGGTAATAATCTTCATTTTCTAACACAAACTGCATCAAGTTCCATGTTAGCTAATTATTATGGATTTAGGTTTCAATTTCTTAATAACATAATATTGCATCTAGATTTCTATCAATGTGTGTTTAAATTTTGTGACTAACTGAATATAATTTTAATTTGTTTATACACGTGGTTTTTAATTTTAGGAACTACTTTGTTCCATGAGTTGGCTAATTATTGTGGATTTTGTTTTGAGTTTGTTAACATAATATTTTCATCTAGATTTCTCTCAGTTTGAATTAAAATTTGTGTGACTAACTGAATATAAGTTTAATTCATTTATATATCTGTGTTTTAATTTTTTTCCTAAAATTTTCAGATTTTTTCTCACATTTTCTTTATTTTTCTGATGTTTTTATAATTTTCTTGAATTTTTCAACTTTTTTCTTGTAACATCCAGGCAACTCATTTGACAAGATATCAATGATATGACTCAGTCAGATCCCAGGAAGAGCTGCACCCTGAAACCGAGCTTGAAAACCTTGCTGTCAAGACTCCCCAGTAGATCTCACATATCATAAACGTGGACTCTAGAATCTAATGGGTTCTACTCAGTTACATCAATGGCCAGAGAATTAAGCGGCTCTCATTCCTCAACTCCAAACCATGTTCATGGCCCATTGAGAGTACCAATCCCATTGAAGGTGAGGGCTTTTGTTTGGCCGCCTTGTCTAAAAAAGTCCTGAGTGTTGATAATCTTAAAAAGAGAGGAATGGCAATGCCTAGAAGGTGCATAATGTGTTGCACTAATGAGGAAACAGTGGACCACCTCCTCATCTATTGTCCACTTGTGCATCTTCTGTGGGCTAAGGTGTTGAAAAATTTTGGCATGGTGGGGGTCGAGGGGATGATTTCAAAGAGGGGGCCTCTCTGGAAGATGCAGTGGTGATCACGCCTCTAAGGGCTTCACTTTTGCTTGCACCAGATGTGCTCGATGCCAGGGGAGAAATCTCAACGGAGGGAGATAGCTCGCAACTTGAAATGGCAAGTGACGAGATATCTGCAGAACAGCACAAGTGGTCGAAGGATGTGCTCAAATGGTAAGGAGGGAGATCGGTTTGTCCTTTGGTGCTCAAGATGAGGATGTAACTGATTTCTACCACATTGTCAGGAAGAAAGTGATGCAGAGAATGTGGCAAGGCCAGATGTCTGTCACTAAGAAGTCACCTAAAGTTTTGAGAGAGCTTCTCAGCCTTGAGTGTTTGATCAACTACGATGCTAATGGGAAAACAAGCACTGGTAAGAGGGCAAGACCAGGTAGGAACAATTCTCAATGATTGTTCTATCTTGGAATATCAGGGATTGAGAAGCAGAGACAAGTAATCTCAGGTGAAAAAAGATGTACAGAAAGACTAAGGTTGAAATCATCACTTTGCAAGAAACAAAGATGCAGCAGCTCGACAGAGGTACGATAGTCTCTTTATGGGGTATATCTAACATAGGCTGGGTTACGGTTGATGCAAATGGGGGCGTCATGGGGTATCCTTGTTGCTTGGAATACAGACATTTGGAAGAATGTAGATTCAGTCCAAGGGAATTTTTCTTTGCCAATTAAATTCAATGAAGTGGCCACAGGATTTCAGTGGGTTTTTACATTTGTTTATGGCCCTTGCACTCCTTCCAGTAGAAACAGTTTTTGGCTTGAGTTGGACGCAATCAGGAGCAGATGGGATGACCCATGGTGCGTTGGCGGGGATTTTAACATGGTCCACTTCCTTTATGAGAAATCTAATGGGGGACATGTCACATGTAGCACGAGGAACTTTTCAGATCGGGTGTCTAAGCACGACCTCATCGATCTGCCACATCAGGGGGCTAATTTCACGTGGTTGAATGGATAGAAAAACGTTATTCTCTCCTGGTTGGACAGATTCTTAGTGTCTCTAGATTGGATTGTTAAGTTCCCATTGGTAGTTCAATGGGGTTTGCCTCACATCGCTTCGGATCCTCGGCCTATTATTTTGGAGGTCCAGCAGGACAATCGGGGTCCAAGGCCTTTCAGGTTTGAGCTGGCTTGGACGGAGGTTGAAGGTTTTAAAGAGTTGGTCTCCAAATGGTGGAAGTCTTTTCAGGTAGAGGGATTTGCTGGTTTTCGGCTTTTTAAGAAGCTTAGGATGTTGGAACTTGGAAGAAAAGCTCGAAGAGTGGAAAAAGGAAGTCCTTGAGGCCTGAGAGGCTGAATTTGAGGCGATAGCTGAAGAAATTCATGATCTAGATATGTTAGAAGAGAGGGATACTGTCACGGACGAGGGGAGAATTAAAAGGGCAGCTTTGTCCCAGTCTTATGCTTCTAAGGCTAAGGAAGATGAAATCAAGTGGTGGCAAAGGTCAAGATAGGAGTGGCTCAAGGAAGAGGATAAAAACACGTGATACTTTCATAATATGGCTGGTGGTTGGGCAAGATTTAATCGTATATCCAGTCTGCGTATTAATGGTTAAACAACTACAAATGGGAAAAATTTGCGACTCTATCGTCTCTTTCTATAGATCATTGCTTTCGGCTAAAGACTGGAATAGACCGCGCCTAGACAATTTGGGATTTGATTCTATCTCGGAAGAGGAAGTTGTTGCTCTTGAAGTTTCGTTTTCGATGGAAGAAGTCAAAGTGTCAGTAGATTCGATGTGTGGAAATAAAGCTCCATGCCCGGATGGTTTCCCTGTGGCTTTCTTTTAGATTTTCTGGCATGTTCTAGGTTTTGACGTCGTGGACTTTGTGTCCGAATTTCATGGTCGTAGCAGGTTGTCAATGGAGATGTGGGGCATCTTTTATTGTGCTTATTCCCAAGACGGATTGCATAGAACAACTTAAAGACTTTAGGCTGATCAATCTTATAGAGGGGCTCTATAAAATCCTAGCCAAAATGCTCGTGTTGCGCTTCCTTGGAGTTCTGTCTAAGGTCATAGCTGGGAATCAGGGAGCATTCGTGTTAGGCAGACAGATCCTCGATAGAGCTTTATTAGCTCATGATTGTATTGACTCAAGACACAGACAGTGGAAGCCCGGGTTGGCATGTAAGCTTGATTTGGAGAAGCCGTATGATCACGTTGATTGGGGATTCCCGTACTATATGTTGCACGGCTGGGCTTTGGAGATAAGTGGAGGAGTTCGATCTGCGCTTGCATCCAAATAGCATCTTTCTCAGTTATGGTCAATGGCTTCTTCAAGGCTTCCTAGGGCCTTAGGCAAGGAGGTCCCCTCTCTCCCTATCTCTCTGTGGTTGTGGGGGAGGCTTTTAGTAAATGATGTATAAAGCCTAGATAGTTGGCTTAATCAAGCGTTTCAGGGTGACAGATGGACTTTCTCTCACTCACCTGCAGTTAGTGTTCCAAGTATCGGTATCACTACAAGTTTCATTGGCCAGGGATATGGAAACAATATTGATATCGCCGATAATATCGCTAATAACCGAAAATGCAGGGAAACATAGGAAAAGCGATTGAATTTTCAGTGAAACTTCAGGAGTTGTTAAAATGTACATATTTGCGTATTTAGAAATAAAAAAATTGCAAAAAGAATACATACATAACAAGTTTCCATTTAATGGGGCTGTAAAAGCATGTGTTGTTGTAAGAAATCAGTTCAACCATCCCCTCCGGCCTATTTAACCATCTAACCTTCCATCCAAACATCCATCGATATTGCAAAATATCAACAACACATGATATTTCACCAAGAAATATCCACAATTGGAAAGGAAATGAAAGATTTTAGTCTAGATATCTCGCATGTTGCGATATCGATAATATCGAAATATTATCAATTTATCAATGACAAATTGAACACTACATATAACCATGTGCCCTTGAAATAAAAAATTTCATGATATCAATACGTTGGTAATATTATTGAAATATCGTCGATACACTTATGATATAAGCATTACTCAGAATTTATATAGTAAAAAATTTTGGCGATACATTGGCGATATTGATGCATTGGCAATACAAGCGACACCTATAATTTACGTAGTTGAAAATATTGACGATTACATTAGCGACATTGATACGTTGGCGATACATTGCTAATACCTGGAATATCTGATACTACCTGCGTTATCGGTATTGCTACCAGTGTTATCGATATCGCTGAACTGGAGATAAAGATAATATTGGAGATCATTCGATAATATCAGAGATAATTTGAACACTGCATGCAGTACACCAACAACACCTTATTGTTCTGCAATGCAATCCCGGAGATGGTCGATAACTTGCGGAAGATCATTATTTGCTTCGAGGCAATGTTAGGCTTGAAGGTGAATGTCGCCAAAAGCGAAATGTTAGGGATTCATGTTCCTCAAGACAACCACCATCCCTTGGATAGAGTCTATGGGTGCAAGATGGGTTCGTTCCTAGCCACAGATCTGGGTCTCTCCCTTTGCATTGGAAAGACACAAATCCATTTGTGGGACAAGGTGATTGAAAGGATAGAGAAAAAGCTTTCAACGTGGCAGAGCAAGTTTATCTCTTACGAGGGAAGGCTTACTCTTATCAAAGCTACTTTCTAGAACATGACAATAAACTTCACGTCTCTCTTCAAATGCCTAGCCAAGGTGGTTGATAGACTTGAAAAGTTGAGAGGGGACTTTTTTTGGAAGGGGGGGGAATTCCAGCTTCTTAAAAGGGGTGACGTTTACAGACCGGTGCCAAAGGGAGGGGTGGGAATTAAAAGCTTGAGTGACATGAATCTTGAGAAATGGCATTGGAGATTCGGTACCGAAGGTGGGAGGTTGTGGAAGGAAATCGTGGCAAGCATAGAGTGGATGAGGGTGGTTGTTATGTGAGACAGTCGTCGCTTTATCGCACCTCGGGTATTAGGAAAGGGATTGCGCAATGGAACATTTAATCCATACCAGGGTTGCGTTTACTCTTGGGAATGGGTCTCACATCCATTTCTAGGAGGACATTTGGTGCGGTGACACAACTCTTCAGGATCTCTTCCCTAGGTTGTCTCTTCTTGCTCCAGACCGCCATATTTATGTGGCCAAATGCTACTCCTCAGTAGGAAATGTGATTGTTTGGAGCCCTCCTCACAAGAACATGAACAACACTAAAGTGGGGGATTTCATTGCTCTTTTGGATCTTCTAAAGAACTTGGTTCCTTCAACGGATGTGGACAGCTTGATTTGGAGAGGCCACCCCTCCGAGAGATTCTCGGTCCGATCATTATTCCATGCGATTTCCAGCTCAAACTCCTCTAGGCCAGCTCATCCTTTTCAACACTAGTTTTATGGGGCTCCTCTGAGAGTGGTTGCTTTCGTTTGGCTAGTCAAAAGGAAAAGAATTTTGACGATCGATAACTTACAACGAAGATTCCTAATCCTTCCCAATATATGCCTAATATGCTTAATGTGCTTCAAGTTCCATGGGTAATGCCAAAGCCAGTGGACATTCTCCTTGGGGTATGGCACGGCGGAGCTAGTACGAAATAAGGGAAAATTGCTTAGAGGTTACTTATCATGGTGATTTTATGGTCCATTTGGAAGGAACGAAAAGACCACTATTTTCAGGAGACAAGGCACTTCCGTAGAGGATTTGATTGGGAAAATCATTAATCATTTGTTGAGATGGGTCCCCCATGCGGATGCAACTAGAGTTGCGCTTAATCTTTCTTGTTCTATTTCTTAGCGTTGTATTCTTTCAGGTTTTTGATAAAATGTTGTTTCCTCAAGAAAAAAAAAAATGTTGATTTAAGGAAAATCTCAGCCTCCCTCTGTTCCATCAATTGGAAATAAGTGTTAAAATGGAATCTGGTAGAAGCTGTGATAGAGATATCATGGAAGAGCCAACCCCCCAGAAGTGTTGAAATGGATCACCTGTGACTCTTTTAAACAACAGAAATTCATACCTTACCTAAATAATTTGAAGACAGATTCCATTTCCTACCCACCCATTAACAAGCAAGAAGTTTCAAGACATCAGACTGATTTGATGGCACCAACTCCAAGGGGTGGCAATATAAGGCCCATTTCTTATCAACAACTATCAAAGTATAAAAATAATAATAATAATAAATAAATAAATAAATAAATATAAATTAAAAATTAAAAATTAAAAAGGAATTCACTGATCCATGACGATTGCTTAAAGAGATGGAACCTGCTGGTTCCATGAAAAGTAAGAAATTGAGAGTGGATGACTAGTTACGTTCCAACCACATCTTGTGTGTGGTGTATGATTCTTCCTAGGATTCTACTCCTACACTAAGTAGGCTAGAGAATTATGGGAAGCCCATGAAACATCAGGCAAGGATGCTAGTAAAAAGTTTGCAGTACATAGGTACTTAGAACAAGATGGTATATCATATACTTCAAAGTTCATATTTTGCAGTTCATACTTCATTCACCATGCACCTCACCAGAAAATGGAAAGCAAAGAACATCCAAAGATACTTAGTCAAAAGGGATTATTTATTATCCAGATCAGATACAAAATTGATAGATTTATTTATCCAAACTCTTTAAGCAGGCGAGAAATGTAGAAATTTTCTGAAAATCTTAAACCTCTAGTTACAAAATAAGCTAAAGAGAACAATTAACATTGGCAATGTAATTAATACAAACCTACCTTTTTTTAAGTATGCAATTCATACAGCCTATTCCACTCCATTTTAAGAGTGGCTTCGGATACATTAGTGAGTTCAATTGCATTGATTTATCATCATCATAATTATCATAGCCTTGTCCCAGTTAATTTGGGGGTCTGCATAGCAAAGTGGCAAGACTAAATCAGATTACATAGAGGGACAAGGTCTCAAATTGCAGTTGCATTACTTTCAAGTTTGACTTGAGAAGAATGTTACTGCAAGTTGAGGGCAGCTTCATCATTTTGAATACTAAAGATTTCCATTAAATTTTGCACATTTCCTCTTTGATTGAACAAACACACACAATTCAATCAAGCTGGGCATCCAAACACAGCCTAAAACACCAAGATTTTCAATCCAACCAAATCAAAAGGGAGGATACAGAAAAGTTGAAGATAAGTTAAAGGAGTGACATGAGTTGCCAAGGAAAATCAGCTGAAATAAAGGCAGAAAACTCAATGAACATTAGCTACCAAGACATGAAACAAAAAGACTAACGTATCTTTCTGCAGAAGAAACTCACGTATGATGTACAATATAATCTTCCAATTGTATCCTGACCGGTTCAAATGAGGAATTCGTACTGTTGGATCACCATAGGTTATCTGTAATTAGAAAATGACACAGCTATCTCAGAAACTTAATTAAACACAGCCCTTCAAAAAGAAATATTTTCAGCACAAGGGTGTACCAACATATAGATCCCTCCAGGTTTAAGAAGCCTACATGGAAGAAGAAAATGCTTGTTAGTAATGAAAATTTCAGTGACAATCAAGTATCAATCTGAACAAGCAGAATTCCCACATAACCACAGATGAGAAATCCTACAACACATCAGTAATTACAAATCAGATTCGACTCCTGAGGTGGATGAAGCCTAAACCTGCTCACTTCTGCTAACATTTGGCAAGTACTAATCGGAGCGTTGGTGCCACACTAGAATCCAAAAGCATAACGATTGAATTAGAATATGCCTAGCAGTCAATTGGAGGCGTCATGACAACATCCCAAGTATGAGTCTTACCATCAAGGAATCAAGAGTTCCTACAAGGAAAATCAACATGATCATGCGTAGATTCAGCAAAAGGAACAGAACAGCAACAGCTTTTTAGCATATTATTTTAGTGGAAAAATTATATAGAGCTCAAGCCAAGAGTTTGTACACCATGCTCAGTTTTTCTGTTTGTACAAGTAGCATCCATGTCTCAGTGATATCTCTCATAAAAAAAAAAAAAAAAAACCATGGTTCAGTGAGCCAAACCATTGACACACACCATGAGAGCCACAATGTGGATGCCCATGCATCGAAAGCCTCCCAAAAGGGAGAGACTTAATCCTTCAATTGGTTGCCAGCAAAATAGACGGTTAAGAAATAATATACAGAAATCGCTCAAACTCAACAAAAAGGCCCAGTATGTCATAAGATGAGGGAAAGTAGACTCTAAAAGGACAAGGGGTGAGTTGGTGCAGGTTGAAGACTTTAAAAGTGCAAGGGGAAGGTCCAAAAGGACGTGGGTGGAGATAGTAAGAAAAGTCTTGATGAACTATGGTCTAACTGAAGTTATGGTCCTTCATAGAATGGATAACGGAAAAGGATTCATGCAGCTGACCCCAGTGCGTTGGGATAAGACTTAGATGATGTTGATGATGACGCTCACCTTCAACATAAAGAAGGCCAATCATTTGATGGTTAGGATATTTCAATCTGGTGGAGTTTTGGTGCATGGCCATATATGGTGATGCCAACAATATCAATGGTTCAGACAACTGGACAATAGGGCCCCATTTGTACAAATTGAAAACCCAACCATCGTATAATACCTCAATTTAGTGGTGGAACTTTTCTAGTTTTGACAAATCATTGGCATTTGCAATGAGTAAGAACTGGTGAATACCTTTATCGATGACACCATCAAACGTTTCATCCTGGAAGAAGCTCATATCTCTGACATCAATCTGCAAGTCTACGAAATGCATAAAGGATATCTCAAGCAGAAAAAGGGCATTCTAGTTTCAGAAAGTATTAAGAACTTTTGAAATAGTTAAGAAAAGTTTCATTTGATAAGGATACATTTCAGTTGAGGAAGATACTCGTATTTCTTTCTCATCATATCAATGACAACCGAAGAGATGTCAACGTTCACTATGTCTTCATACCCATCCTTCACCATGTCCTCGGACATAACTACAAAACAGAACCCTTCAATATGATAATGACACCTAGAGCCGGGCCAAAAAAGGCAGCAACAGATATAAAGCCTTTACAATTTTGGATGTGTTTAGATGCTCGGTTGAATTGAATTGCAATAATTCAACTACAATATAAATGAAATGACAAGAATGGAGGTGGGATCATTGTAATTCATAATCACAACCAATCCCTATCTGCAATTCCATGGGTTTTGAGTTTGAACTCAATGTGCGGCTCCCACTCTAGTTGTATTCAGTTCATTGAATGGAATTGTTACAATTCAATTCAAATTGAGCATCAAAAGGCAGCATCATCAGATCCAGAGTCACTGTCATTTATGCTGTGAATTAAGAAACATCTTACTCAGAAAGACGATGCAAAACTTGCTACATATTTACCACAATAACTTGCCAAATTCATCCTCATGAACTGCTATTTGAGTCATTTGATTCTAGTCACAGTTTCAATATTCCAGAATTTGTAAAAATCAGGTGAACTAAGCTCAAAGGAGTTTCACTCTCAATCCAATCACTTCACTCTTTAGTTACGCCTATTTAATCCAGTTCACACACCAATCCATTCAATTTGCTTTTAAGTAGCACACTGGGGTCCATGAAGTTGAACTGTCAGACATGATTCAGTTAATTTTGTATGAGAGAGCATTGCTACATTCAAGAACATTTTCTTTGTACATGGGACAGAATGTTGGGTAGTCAAGGCATGCATGTTCATAGGATGAGTGTAGTTGAAATGAGGATGTTGACTTGAGATGCGCGAGTGGCAAGATGAGGAGGAATAGAATTTGAAATGTTTGTTCGAGGGAAGTGAGGAGTAGCACCAATAGGTAACAAGATAATGGAAAGTAGAATTAGAAAGCTTGTCCATGTGCAACAGAGACCAAGAACCGCAATGCTTAGGAGTGAGTTTATGCATGTTGAAGGCTCTAAAACAAGTTATTTAAAAAAGGTTACGTAATGGTAACGGCAGTAGCCATTACGCAATATGGGATTGTAACGGTCCATCCCCAAAAAATGTCACCATAATAGCCGTACTCCCTGTAACAGTAAAAAAAGGGGGCAAATTTATATATATATATATATATAAAGGGGGACTTTTTTCTTTGATTCTTCCCATCTCTCAGTTTTTCTTGCTTCCTAAACTCATTATATGGTGATTTCGACTGCTTTCAACCTATTTTTGAGCATTAAAACTTGAGATCAAAAGCTTTGACAGATCGAAGATTGAGTGGGTGGTGGGCCATTTTGAGGACATTTGGAATAGAGGTTAGTACCTGTTTTTCTTGTGATTTCTTGCTGGAATTGATGAAAACAAAGGGAGAAACACCAAATTGACATAATTTTGCTGAAATTTATGTCGCTTTTGTGTTCTTTTTCTTGATTTTTCATTTCTTTTTCTGAAAAATAATTGTTTAATGGAATAAAAAGTTGATTTTTTTTTTCTTCGATTTCTAAGTCTTATAATTGCAATGCATGTAGATTGGTGGAATGCAACATAACAAGCAATATCTCTAATCTTTTTTATGCTTTTTCCTTCTTTTTCTGTATTTTTGCACAATTTTTTTGTGATTCGTGAAAATTACAAAAAAATAAGTTTTTTTTTTTTTCCCATTTCGAAGTCTTATAGTTGCAAAAGGATAGAATGGTAGAATGCAACATATAGAATGGTAGAATGCAACATACCATGCAATAAATCTGATAATTTTTTCAATTTTTTTTTTTTTTTTTGTATTTTCACACAAATTTTTTTTTTTTTGTGATTTTAAAAATGGTTTTTCTTCAATTTCGAAGTCTTATAGTTTTTTTTTTTTTTCTTTTTTTGTATTTTCACACCAATATTTTGTGATTTTTGAAAATTACAAAAAAAAAAAAGTTTGTTTTTTCCGATTCCGAAGTCTTATAGTTGCAAATGCATAGAATGGTAGAATGCAACATAACATGCAATAGATCTGATCTTTTTATGCTTTCTCCATTTTTTTTTTTTTTATTTTTATTTTCAATTTCTTGTGCAGGACTAGGATCGTATTGTAAAGTGTAATTTGTCCATTTGTCATTTAGGTTGGGACTTGCGGTTGTAAGTTGGAAATTGTAATTGCAACGGTTGTTTAAGTATTGTAAATATGTAAAGTGCAAGTGTGTAACTTGTAGTTTTGTATTTTTTGCAGAGTAGTTTGGGGATTGTATTTTGTGACTTTTATTTTTTTAGAAGATGGTGTGAGGGGCTGGCCAATGGGAAAGTGATGATATTGGATGGCAATATTGTGAGAAAGTAAATAGAGGAAAGCACGCTGTGAGGTGCAACTACTGTAACCGATTAATAACTAAAAGCATCACGCGAGTGAAGCAGCATTTGGCACATCAAAAGGGATAGGTTGTGGGGTGCCCTAGTATGCCAAAATAAATAATGTTAATGATGCAACAGAATTTGCAAAGGTCAAAGCAGGGGGGAAAAATTGGTGTAGAAAATAAGACAGGATGCTCTTGATGCGGCTTGACAGGAGGTGTTCGGTCCTAGACCTAACTATATGGGCATTAGTCCTAACGATATTGTTAAGTCCGATGATGATTCTGATTGAGAGGTCGTACTAACAAGGAGAAAGAGTGTGCGCACCACTTAAGAAGATGAAGAGCGTCAACGCATGTTTGGTGATAAGAGTCTGTATGTGATTTAGGGGGAGGTGGTGGGATTGGGAGTGTGAGTGCGAGGGGCGGTGGTGGTGGTGGAAGTGGATGTGTGTTTAGTGGTGGTGGTGGAAGTGGATGTGTGTTTAGTGGTTTACGGCATGCCTTTAGTCGACAAGATATATGACGATGTGTTCCTGTGGAAGATGTGGATGATGATGTGATAGAGCCCAAGAGGCCCTCATGTAATCCAATTCTATTTAGGAAGGAGATGATAAAACCAAAAAAGATCAAACAAATGTGGACAAAAAATGCAATTGAGAAGCTTGGGAGGGCAGTGGCCAAGCTATTTATATATGGCAACATACCTCCAAATGTTGCCAACTCCCCATACTGGCAAGTGGTGATTGATAAAACGACAAAGGCAAACGAAAAAGAGAAGGCACCCACAACTCGTCACATTAGGGGAAAGTGGACGGATGTAGAATATGAAGATGTGAAAGCGTACATAACAACCTTTAAACCCATATGGTAGAGCAGATGATGCACTATTATATGCGATAGTTAGACTCACCCAACCAGACATAGCATGGTCAATTTAATGGTATACTGCCACTTAGGTATAATATTCCATAAATCGATTGATACATCAGGTGAAGTCAAGAATGCAGATTATATATTCAACCTTATGGATAGGATGGTTAATGAGATTGGAGAGGCAAATGCAATGTAGACTGTGATCAACAATGAAGCAACATACAAGGTATTCGGAAGAATGTTGACGGAAAAAGAGACTAAATTTATTATGGCCACCATGTGTCGCACACTACATCGACCTCATCTTAGAAGATATTAGAAAGGAAGAAAAAAAAAATGTCACAACCCTGGTTGAAATGGGAAGGGAAGTAAGCTTGATTTTCTTAGGTGGCTCACTGTTGACCATAATTTTCTATGGTGTGGCCCACGACCCTATCCAGTAAGGTGGATCCAACCATCATGTGGGCCAACCATGCTATTGTGAAGGCTTTTGAGCGGCTATACATTGATTTTTGTGGTGTGGCCCACCTAATGATTGGATAGACCTATTTTTTGGACATCCCAATATCAGAGTGAAGACTTTTTGCCGTTTTGTGTACCTATTTTTACTATTTATTATATTTTGTCCATTATTTTAATTTAAAAAATAGAAGTATTGTGTAGCGAAGGGTTGAATGCTACGATGTATGCTAAACTCTATTTAAAACATTGATGAAGAAAACATCATAGAGGCAGACAATAACCAAGATAACGAAGATTCAATGAATGGATTAATGACTCAATTAATTGATGGATCAATGGACAGATCATGGATTTCAATGAGATGTATGTTGAAGCGGATATGGACACATTAATCACTTGACAAAGATAGATAAAAAGTTGATGAATCAAGGGTGAGATGGAGAACATGACACAAAGTTTGGTTGGGGGAAATATGGATAAAGCAAAGATGCACAACAAAACAATGTCCAGCAAAGACCATGGCAAGTCAACGGGTGGACCTGCATCACTAGCTCACATCAAAAAGCCCAACCTATGACGTTACAAAGGTGGGCTGTGGTGGTGAATACATATGGAGATCAAAACTCGAGGGTGAGTTCTTTCAACCTAGAGGAATTGATGGTTCACACATCGATTGGGCCACATGTATTGCGAGAATGTATTGAGTCCTAAAAATGAGCTAATTTATAGTTTTTAATAGTTTAATTATTTTTTACCAGCTTTTCTACAAATGGGGCATTGTACTGTATCGCACTATAATGCTTGCTGTAACATGTGCTACGGTGTAGCTACGGTACACGCTACAACACTTTTTCCTTCAAAGGTCACAATCAAGGCGATGAGGCACATCTAGTGTTTGAGCTTAGGTCTAGGTTAGGGTTTTCTTTTTCTATCTGTACACAGTTTTATAGATTCCTAACAGAAGGTACGGAGAAATCATTCTCTTGCAAAGGTAGAAAACCCAAAAAATAATAATAATAATAATAACAATATTTTCAATTTGAATTGCGTGATTGTGGCACGGAAAGAAATCAATTCTTATCCACTTCTTCCCATCCTTCTTACAAAATCTGCATTATGCATAATCATATGGACTGCTGATCCAGTAGGGCCTCCCCATACAGACTGATCAAGCAATCCAAACGGCTCAACCGAAACACGGCCCAAAATTAAGCAGGTGATCATTTTTGTTTTCCAGAAATCAAGCGGTCGGCATTGTCCGGCGAATACAATCAATTCAAGCAGAAGAGCAATTAGAACTATCATTATTCACAGAACAAATAATTATTATTTTTTAAATCAAGACAGAAAAAAATGGGAGCGGTGTAGTCATGTTACCGGCATTGCCACAGCCGACCATAAGGATGCGAGAAGAGGTAGGGATGTAATTGCGGACGAAAGGGCGGAGGGCGGAGTAGCGCTGATACCAATCGAAGGGGCCTGCCTCGTGGATGTAGCGAGCGTCCCAGTACAGAGCGTCTCCGTAGTTGTATGTGTTGCAGCTCGAAACGTCCCTGTATATCTCCATCGCTCCCTCCTTCTTGTCCTTGCTGCTGCTGTTTCTGTTGTGCTGATTCCTCGCTCTTCCTTCCGCGTCTCCTCCAACCCTGTAGTCCTCTCCCATTCCCCAAGCACCGAAACCCCACCCCTACCACGCCGCCGAAAACAGGCATTTTACATGGGGCCGTTTGGATGCGTGGACCACGGATGTCCACGGATGTCCGGGACTTGAATCCTGGACATCGAAACCTTTGTTTTGTGTTTGGTTATGGAAAACTCTTCCATAACTCGACTCTATGTCTAGCCCGGGCAGATCAGTTCGAAGACTCGACCGAGTGTCCAATTGACCCCCCTCGATCACTTAACAATTGAATTGTTATTATTTAATACATTAAAAACTATTGAAAATGGCGAAATACTTGAAAGGGTTTTTCTTAAAGCCAAAATTACCCTTTCTGTTAAATTTACTCTTCTACACCGTTTGCGTGTCTTTTGTCTACTTTTGTTTTTTCAAAACAAATATGGCCCTACACCTTGTTTTTACTTCTTTTATCATTATACTACAACCAACTTTTCTTTGGAGTTTTTCCCTCAAAGATATTGGGAGCATATACCTAATTGTACGGATGTAGTGAAAAGTCTAAATTACAGGGACAATTTCGAAGAAGCGGAAGCCTTGTGTTTACGACGTGGAAGGAAAATACGCTCCGATAAATTAGAAGCTTTGTTGGCCCTAACTAGCCATGTTTCTAAAAATTCAATCAAGCCAATAAGTTGCATTAACTAATTTTAGGTGTAGATATAAAGAAAGAAGCTCCAAATGTGATTTAGATGGACCATATGATTGGCAATGCCCACCCTTCAAATTATTTTCATTTGTATAACCCACTCAAATCATGAATTGTCTTGATTCTTGGGCCCTATGTTTAAATATTTTTTTGTGAAATCTAATGGTTTGAGTGGACATTAGATATCTCTTCAACTGTTTCCTTTGGTGTGTCTCATCTGAATCATGGATCAGCCTAATTTCATTTTTATTTTTTCCATGGGCCTAAAGCTAGATTACATAGGATTTCACATACATACGCATCAGACTGGGCCCTGCCAAAAATTGGCAATGGTATCTTTCCCACAGATACTGCTTCAGGAGATTTAGCTTTAGTATATGTGGTGACATCAAAAGCAAACTGCATGGTGTGCTAACCTAGGTAGTGTGTTGATGTCACCAAGTTCTATGGGCCCCACCATGATGTATGTGTTATATCCAAATTGTCCATCGGTATGGCGGGATCATTGTAGGGCATTAACCCAAAAAACGAGGTAGATCTAAATCTCAAGTGGACCACACTACATAAAGTAGTAACGATAGAACACTTACTTTCACACTCCAAACTCGGAAATCGGGCTCACAGACTTCCCGATCGCCGAATTCGGTGCCGACAGCATCCGTAGTACTCCATTCTCGGTTCCTAGCGCCCATACGCCAGATTCTGATCTCAGGATTCTACAAGGAAAATTTTTCAACGCACATTTATTTCGTAAGAAGTATAACCACAAGTTTACCCAAATCATAAAGGCAACATCATCATCACATATCCACTAATATAAACAGTTAAATACAATGTTGAAAGGAAAATACATATATCGAAAATCAAAGCTCCAAAAGACAGTTGCACACTCCAAGATCAACGCTGCTACGACCTAACGCCACCTGGACGCATTTATTGTGCATAAGCTTGTAAAAAGCTTAGAGGGTGGTGAAAGTGTGTGCGCAAGGTAAGTGTGATCAGAATGCAATATCAGAGTAATGCAGAAATATGTCGGTAAGTCCATAAATACCATCAGCTTATCCAGGCTATGCGATGCAAAAACATAATAAGCCAATATCATATACTGAGGAAGTAATATAGATCAGTTATGCAATGCGGAAACATAATAAACTAAATATTATATACTGAGGAATATGCAAATCCTGACGAGTCTATGAATATCGTCAACCTCGTATAGGCCATATAAATGTAGAAACATAACAACCCAAAATACCATATGTTGCAGATGTAATGCAATATGAGGTGTGAATGAAATGACCAAGCTGGAGTGTGAAGTCGGGATGATAGTACATAGTATCACAGGCTATGGGATCAATCACAAGGGACTTCTATCTAAACTAGTCGCATACCTAAATTTGGATAGTCAAACTCAATGTGATAAACTCCTGATATCAGGTTGGTCGTACGCCTCAATTAAAATTCTGTCATTGCAAAGGTACACATAACAATTAGTTGCGCACCACCAGCCCAAGTGGATAGTAAATGAATGAATGAATGAGTAAAATGATGTGTGACTCCTGCTCAATAAGTCCACATATTAGTACCATACATCTCTAGGATCATCACTGAGGTCCAGTACACTTGACGTCACCTGCCGCCCCATCAAGCGCACAACTAGGTAAATGGAAGAGACCTCACCATCCGCCTACCAGTAGTAAATCAATGCCTACCCGGCTCGTCAGTAGCGGACCCATTTATGAGCTAATCAGACTCAACCTAACATTGCCTAATCCCTCGGGCAGGTAAGGCCATGCTCCCTCCCAACCGACCACGACACAGTGAAAAACACAGCCTATTGGTATTCGACACTCGAGCGCTCATGTATCCACTCGGTTTAGACGTTGGGGCATCCTCTGGTACCTAGAGGGTTTAGGTACTTTCACTCATGGATATCTATAGCACCCTATGTATAAAAAGATTTTCAGTGTCCCATCTAGGCATCCACGATATGCCTGTGGAGGCTACGACCCTGATATCGTTAGGGCGTACGGTAGTCATATCATAAAATGGGAGATGCATGAGTCATACCATTCAATCATGCATCAAACCTACACATACCGCGCACTCATGTGGGGCAATTCCGTCTCTCAGAGAGTCTCATAAACAATCAACCCAATGGCACATGCTATGCTCAATCACTCCTCATAACAAGCATGCAAATGATGCATATGGGCATGTATCATGATGGAATACTATACATGTTCTCAGTGTGTCCTACTAGACTAAGTACACTTAGCATGATTATCAGATAAGGCAGACAATAATAAACCACGATCGGCTTCCACCGGTATGTCCAATACCAAGATTATGAAGTAATCGACATGCTTTTATAATTATAGGAGTCTATGCGGCATGTCCTATGTTAGCCTTCTAAGGTACTGATATATCATATATTCCAAGATGGGGTCCACTGGAAGAACGGCGGATCTAGCCCATACATCGAGATAGGCTCTACGTAAAGGATATACTAAATCTGGTACCACATATTCTCCTATATACAACAAGAGGTAATGGTGTACTTGCGTCAAGGATAGGCCTCACACTTGTCCCAAAGAAGTAAATGGACGGTGTGACGATATATACGTGACACTGAGGTCCTAGCAACTGGATACAAGGATAAGATATGTCTCATGGGGTGAGTCAAGTGAATATACGATAAGTGGGCTTCCTCACTTCCTTTATCAAGACAACTGAGATTTCCTATGAGGGCCTAATATAAATATAAGGCGGCTCTTGGTAGGATCCACACATCCAGGACTACGTAATCCTACAAACGGTCCTGCTCATCATCTAAGTGGGCCTCGGGTTTGGGTCATTAAGCTTGGACAAACACATGCATCTAGGTGGGCCACATTCCCTATGGAAGTCTCGGTACGAACACAAGATGGGCTCCAAGGCTTGGGTGGTCCTATAGGGTATGATGGAAAAGTTCATTATCAAATGGGGGTCCAACAGATGGGGATAGCCTAATCAAGAGAAAGATGAGTAATACAATCATCAATGGGGGCCCAACGGTTTGGGTTAACCCACTAAGAGGAGATGAGGATGGGCCTAACAACGAGCCCTAGGGAGAGTTACAATGTAGACATTTAACCATCTTTGCCCTTACAATGTGGACATTAAACCAACATTGCTCCCAAGGAGTGGCCCACATAGAGCCAAATGTATAGTGGGCCCATGGCCTCATACAAGGGCCTAATATACATCACCATGGGCCCCACTCAAGGGCCTAATACACATCATTATGCGCCTCACTCATGGGCCACATACACATCGTAATGGGCCTTATCAAATGGGGCGCATCACATGTGCCTAATACACATCACAATGGGCCACATCACATGACCCTAATATACATTACAATGGGCCACATCACATGGACCTAATACACATCACAATGGGCCGCATCACATGGGTCTCGCTCATGGGCCACATATACATCATAATGGGCCACATCCCATGGGCCTCATGTATATCACAATGGGCCTTAAAGACGGGCAGCATACTCATTATAATGGGCCTCATACACGAGCCTCATACTCATTATAATGGGCCTCATACACAGGCCTCCTATACATCACAATGGGCCCCAACACATGGGCCATATATACATCACATCGGGCCTTACTCATGGGCCTCAAATACATCATACCGGGCCTTATCATATGGGCCTCAAATATATCACGATGGGCCATGTCCCATGGGCCTCGAATACATCACATCGGGCCACAACCCATGGGCTTCAAACACATCACAATGGGCCTCATATACATCAAGATGGGCCCATCGTCCTAACGAGACTATCTACACCATTCATCTATTTTTAGAGATCATTATAGAGCATTAGCCCCAAAAAAATGAATCATATCGGAAGGTCATCTAGACCATACCACAAATAGCAGTGGAGATAATGATTTTCCCTGTTTAAAATTCACGGGGCCCACCATAACTTTTATTTTCCATCCAATCTGTTCATAAGGTCACAAAGGCTTGAATTAAGGGGAAAAACACATTTCATATTGATCCAGAACCTCTGTAACCTCAAACGGTTTCAATGGTGGATGTTCAATCCTCCACTGATTTTTGCAGCGTGGTCCACCTGATAGGTGGTTTGGATATAACAACATATGCATCATGGTGGGTCCCACATGATCGGACCCTCAAAACTTGCTAACGTCATTACAGCAGTTATTGCTGCTGGCCATCCAGATGGATGACTCAGAACTTGCTGTTGTTAAATACAGCAGCGGATTGCTGCTGGTGGGACCCGCATATGAACGGTTTGGATATAAAACATATACATTAAGGTGGGTCCTATCCGTCCAGCATATGGACAGTGTGGATAAACATAAATCATGGTGGGTCCACGTCAGCGTGGCCCACCGCTGGACAGTGTGGGGTATAACACAGTGTAACGCCCTGAAAATCGGGGGTCGAGCATAAACTCGACTCCCGAGTTCCAATGCATCACTTATACAACATAGATAATGATGATTAAATGTTGTCTGTATTAGTGTCTTAAACATGAGTGAGATTATAGCAAACAGCATATCATACTCCAAAGACAGTTAAATTTCGCAAGCGGAAGACTGTGATAGATATATAAAGTACATAGATGTGTTTCCCAACCTCCCAAGTATTATGGCATTACTGAGCTGAATAAATACATATCTGTCCCAAAAAAATATATACAGAATGACAAAATGTGAATGTCCAACTAATCATATATCCCTGTAATCCCGTCGATCAGAGCGGCCTACGTAAACCCGCCTGATAACTACATGTATGAGAACTCCTCCTCATCATCGTAAAATTTCGGCTCTGCTTCGCAAGCATCGCCATCATCTGTAACTACAACAGGGTCTGGTTGGTGTTTAAAACACCGTCCCAGAATGTGGGAGTGAGTGATCAACTTAGTGGAGCTATAAGGCAATGGTTAACATGTTATCAATTCAGTCAAGCAGTAATGATAAAGCAATACAACAAGCATTCCTAAGTACTCTGGTTAATGCAAGAATGACATGCATTAATGATGTATGCCCTTGCCTGCACTCCCTCTGCGACATCATCTCATGATCGCGGCATGCAACACTCCCACTGTGCTCAACACTAACGCCAAAGGCACATGCAATATGGTGCATGCGCGTGATTAGCCAAGTTCTTAATTAAGCATATTCATATAGCAGAATTAAGAAGCTAAGGTACCTCCCTTTATATCATTGACCCTAAACATTGATCCATCTAGGGTCGTCAATCCTAGTTAATCACATACAATAGATAGTTTCCAGGACACTACAGAGAGGCTCGTCACCGTCAGCATAGTCCTGGTTTATACTCTAGTTTACTATGAAAAGGCTCGTCACCTCAACGTAGTTTCTAATGTATGCTCGAGGTCACTACGGGCTCGTCACCTGATCGTAGGCCGACAGCTCGAGTACAGTGTCCCATGCCACCGTATTCGGCTCACGAGTTGGTTTGCTCACTGGACACTACGGGGAAGCTCGTCACCTCAGCGTAGGCCGACAGCTCGACCATGGTGTCCCATACCACCATGCCCGGCTCATGAGTCTTAGTAGATCGAGGTACCAAGGTTAAACGGGGTTTCCATTAGTGAATTCTATACCTTAGATTCAAACAGTAGTGTCCATACATGGTGAACATACATTGGGTCAACCGGGTTGCTTGACAAGCTCGACAGGTACAAGCATATGTCGAGCCGATCGACATGGAGCGCGTAAGCACTCCGCGTGGCCTAACCATTGCCGACAAGCAGCGTACGACTCGGATTCATCGGGCGTGTCTGTCGTGGTTAAGCAGTTCAACCACCATTCACAGACAATTACCGATTGCCTGGGCTACATCATGGCCCCAATCACATTCCAAACAATAGCATTTACATATAGTAATCCAAAACAGCATGTGACAACTGAAATAAGATATAAATCCTACTTGAGCAATTTAACAAACACATACTACACATATTACCATACAAAGACATTTCATCCATACAGTACATAGTAGTAAATAGGTTATATAAATGATACTATAACCATAGTTAAGGGGATTGAGAATCTTATCTCAATACCCTCATTACATGCATTTAAACAAGCATTTTTACATTCAAGCATTTTATCAAATACTTAGGCTACACATATCATATACATGTAGTACGGTGGTTATAACATGTATTATAGTAAATCCCTTTTCAAAGGGTTCGCCATACGTACAACAATCATGAATTCTCAATTAATAAACATGACAAGCATACATCACAATTCCATACTCATTCACACATTTTAACAAACACATGGAATGCATTATAAATCAACATAATTTTTATATATATACATAATACACGAAAACCCTCGTATCTAAGCATATGTGATAGCAATCAAGCCAATTATAAATCATTACTGACATTGAAAGCCTTGAAAACCATAACCTAAACGTTTATAGTCCGCACCTTACACCGGTAGACTCGTAACGAACTCAGTTTAAACACTAAGTCCTCGCCTACGGCACAACGACAACCTATAACATGAAATAGGTTAGCTACTTCAGCATTTACTTTATTTGAAACCCTAAAATAGGTTAAGGTTAGGATTTCTTATCTGGAAATGGAACCAGAATCGCTGGTATAGCGATACAGTAGCGGTGATACGATACGTAGAATGGCAGGGAATAATCTCTGCAACAAACCCTAACTATCCCTCACACTTTCTCCTCTTTCCTTCTCTTTCTTTTTCTCTTCTCTCACCTAGGGTTAGAAATTCGTGTGTGAAGGGTGAGAGAGGGTTTAAGGCCCTTATATAGGCCCAAAACCGATGGAAATGGCCCCAGGGCCTTATAAGGGCCCTTATAAGGGTGACAGCCCTATATATAGGCCCTTATACTTAGGTTATAGCCAAAGGGCGACAGTTTCGGTCCAACGGAACACTTCTGGAGGTCCCTTTTCTGCATGCGGTCAGACTTAAGCTCCCTAACATTGGATCTAGGTCGAGTTAAGATCTCGGCCCGATTGGATCGGTGGATCGACCGCGGGGGACCAATTTCAGTTCAATGGTCACCGGTACTTGATCAGGGTCACAAGTACACTGACCTGTGTTTGAAATTTTCCCTGATCCGAGGGTGTAATTGGGTCAGATTTCGACGGTCTGAATCCTTAGATTTGGCCTGCAAGTGAACGACTCAATTCACTTAAGTTTCAGTTCATTTCCTAAAGATATTCACGTTGCTCACACACTTTGCTCTGGGCTCAAGTTGTACGTTTCTGGATACCTTTAGGACTTGATTTCTGAGATGGTTGCCAAGTCCAGCAAGGCGGGCATAACTGTATAGATTTGGAAAAATCGGACTTTCGATGCGTGGTCCAGGTCGATACAGAGTTTCAATGTGTTCCCAGGAACAACTGGGTTTTGATATTGATTTTAGGTTTTTAAGTAATGTTGAGTTAGTGATTTTAATTGTTTTGGGTCTTCTAGTTTGTATAGAAAGTGGTTCAAGCCAAATCCATTAATTATTTAGTCTAGTACTTAACTAAATTATGCCCTAATTACGCCAGAATAAGGTCCTAGGGCAGTTCTACGCACCTTTTTAACACTTTTAATAAGTATATTATTTTAATTATTTTTTAATAGTTTTTCATCAAGTTTACTTCATCTCTACCAAATTTCATTAGATTTCATATTGTAGAAAAATTCTAAAAATTCTAGAAGTAATAGCTGTCCGAACGAATAAATTTTGGACAGTTGTCACATCAACCTAGATTCAACTATATTAAAAATTTTATTATATCTTTCTCTTATTTTTATATGAAACTAGACTTATCAAGCTTCAATCTGACTTTTGAATCACCTAAATCAGAGTTATAACGATGGACCTAGCGGTGGCTCCGCCCGCCCGTTGTGGTGTTTGTTGGTGTTTTGCCATTGAAATTTGAAATGGGTGTATTTTACAACCCGGGATGAGTTATTTAACATGCAATATATGATTTTGGGGTAGGAGAAGCTACTCTATCCATATTTATTTTGTGATATTCCATAAGGTTAATGGTAAAAAACTTATTTTATTTATTTATTTACTATTTATAGTAAGTTTTTGTTTAAGTATTGTTTTTCATCACCTAAACTTTATGATTAATGTCTAATATGAAAGTACTTAGAAAATTTTAAGAATAAGGTGGTGAAAAGAGAGATTTTGAAGGAAATGGGTTAAAATGGGATTTTAGACTTTGGGATTTGAGTTCTGAGAAGTTAACAAGGGGTTAGGATCGACCCATTTCCTAAGGACGCCTAACTCCAAGTTGGCAAAAATTCGGGATGTTACACATACCTCAGATCATAACCACAAATTTGCTGACATTACTATAACAGACTTGCTGACGTCAAATATAACAGTTATGTGTTGCTGAGGTCCCCCAAATGGAAGGGTTGGATGTAACACATACATCATACGGGACCCACAGAGTTTATAGACGTGATGCAGCTATGCTGCTCCCCCAGCAGATGGACGGTATGGATGGGACTCACCTAGGTGGGCCATGCAGCTGTTGGACGGTGTCCAGCAGTGTCCTGGACTGCTAGCCCAACCGATGGACGGTCTAAATATAGGATACTTACATTCGAGGTGGGCCCATCACCATCTAGAGATGGGTGGTGAGCATATACAACACATACTATAAGGTGGGCCCCATCCCCACACGTGCAGTACATGTGGGGTGGGTCCTACGTCCTGCAAGAGGATAGGTAGCATGGGTATACAATACATATATACACACACCTCAGGGCCCCACCATCCCTACATGGACGGTGTGGATGGCAGATAAAATACATACATCAGAGGTGGATCCACACGTGTGGCCCACCTCAACTTTGAATTAAGCTGATATTTATGTTTTTCATTTGTCCAGGGCTAATGGACGGTACCAGCAGTGCTGGACCATCCAGCTACCTACTGGACGTCAGCTAGGTGGGCCCCACTGGTGGTCGGCATGGATCTAAGATGCATACATCACAGCAGGGTCCACCAGGACGGGCTACACAACCCTGGAATCGAGCCGATATTTGTCTTTTCCTTCATCCGGGTTGGCCCGAAACTGGGTAGCAAGATAGGCCCTACTTGGTGGACGGCTGGATGGTCCCCATTGAATGGATGGCCTGGATATCATGCATTAACGGGTGGGCCACAACATCACAAAAATGTGAGAGAGAGAGAGAGAGAGAGAGAGAGAGAGAGAGACATGATGGAGGGGAGGGACCCCGCTACTATGGGCCCTCCCTTTTTTACAATGCATACATCAAATATCCCACCACATGTGGGCCCTCAAATAATCAAGATCAATGGTAGAAATCCTAGATCACCCACCGATGGTCCTCTTCTTTAGCTCCTTAGACTCCTTAGCTCCTATGCTTCGATTTTAATGGAGGATGATGAAGATTGAAGGGCTAAGATGAAAGATGAGGGGGTAGGATAGAGGGATGGGTGATGGATGGAGAAATGGTTGCTTGGAGAAATGGTGGAGAGAATGAGAGAGCGAGGGGATGTAAGGAGAGAGGGATGGGTGATGGATGGAGTGATGGGTGATGGGTGATGGGTGGTGTGGGCTGTATAAGAGAGTGACATGAGAGGCATGGGTTGAGTTGACTTTTGGGTGAGAGACGGATGGGTGTGTGATCAGGGTCAAATATTGCATATCAGACCCCAGTAATTGCCTAAATTGACGTACATGATGAGGCTTAATGGAGTGTTTTACTCGTGTTTTTATTACAGGATGAAATCAGGAGTGTGTATTGTAAATTGATGTTAAAGGCATGGATTTTATGATCCAAAATTACCAGAGCACGGGATGGACTCCAGAAAACCAATAGTGAAGATTTTACACGCCTGGGATTGAGGAAAGCAAGGCAAAGGGGCTCGAAAAGGGTCCAGAATGCAAGATCACATGTTTCCCGCCATCCGATCAACTCGAAACTTCATACACGTGATGGGGACCATAAATTAACCGTACATATTAAATTTCAGCCATTGACGATCTCGGGAAGTGGTCTAATGGCCAGATCAGCCCCTTAATTCATTAAGTGGGGCCCGCTGGATATCTGGATATACATCAATTTTGGTCCTGACGGTGGAAATAATATGAGAAAAAGGATGGACGGATTGGATTTCTCGAAATCATCACAGTGGACCCATATCTATAGCGTGTGTACACAGTGCACAGGTGCAATGCCTGAGCACCGAACGGACTAAAGTCGGTCAGCGCCGCTGACCCGACTTTCCTATTTCAGAAACGGAAAGCTCCGTTTCCAGCGCGCGTAACAGACGGAAATCTATTTTTTACGGACCGCTGTGGGCCCCACCGGTAGCACGTACGGTTAATCTAAACCGTTCATCGTGTAGAGGGTTTTGACAACTACAAAACCACGTTTACATTTTGTACCCATACGTGCACACGTGTGAGCTACAGAGGTCACAAGCGGGCTGCCCTGTAACGTTCAAAAAGATTACAGCATGATTTCTACAAATGGACCGCGTCCACGCAATCCCAAAACCATCTATAGGCGGTCGAAATTCTGTCCTGAATCCAATGTACGAGATGGATTTTCCCGAAAATGCCTATGTGGGGCCCACCGAGCATCACAGCGCGATCAGCCGCGTACCCTGTTTTAGCGCCCGGACGCTGTCCGGTTTTTGCAGCAGTTGTGGCCCACCATCCTCAATCAGATGGAAGATCTGATCCGTCCATCATGAAGATGACTTGGAAACGTCCTAAGGGACGGTAATTGTTTGGAAATCGAGCAAGGAAAGATGGGCTTTTATGCGTCTGAAACTCGGCTGCGTAAAGAAGTTCCGCACGCTGGTGCGTAAAGAACGTTCCACCGACTGTTTGTACACGTTCCAGCTACTATAAGAAAGAGAGAGAGAGCTCGTTTTGAGAAAAACAGATTGAGGAGGGGAACCAGGGAATTCCAGATTCAGAGCAAGGGAGAGAAGAAAGAGAAGAAAGAGAAGAAAGAAGAGAGAGAGAGATTGTTTGGTTTGACGTTTCTTTTATGAATTTTATTTAATATTTTTTATGGATTTTATGGGTCACTAATCTCTCAGCTAGGGCTGAGATGAAGCCCCTAATTTGATTAGCTCTTGTATTGGTTGATTTACTTTGAATTTCAATTAATTTGTTTCTTTCTTTAAGTGGGCTTTATGGGTTTAAATTCTATACTTCTCCATCTATGAACTTGATTAAAGTATATATATGGATGTTGTTTGGATGCTTATTATAGGTGCTTGTGTCTGATCAAGAACAAGTTTCCTATAGAGGAAGAAACAGGGTGCTTTAATGAATGTACATTCCATGTACCCGACCAAGGACATGGGATATGTCATTCATGGCATTGCTTAAAGGAATTAGACAGTCTGTATGCCCAATTAAGGACACAGATTGTGCTTTCTCTGTATAAGTGGTATCAATCTAGATCAAGGTGAATCAACAGACAAAACAAGGGTTAGGATAATTAGGGGTGGATTCGAAAGTCCTAGTGCTCTCTCTCTGATTGAATTTTCTTCCCTGTTCTTAATTAATTGTTTTTCATAAAATTGTGCTTAGTAATTCATTCCATTATTTGTTGGATTAGTTAAAGAGAATCATAGATTTGAATTGTGACGACCAGTCCTCGTGGGAACGATCTCGTAATACGTACCGTATCTGCATCTGATTCGTATACTTGCGAGTTTAAAAATCATTTAAATCGTGTTGGTTTAAATAAAACATCAGTGTGATGGGATGTGTACTTAACTTGATTAATTTAAAAGGTGGTAGAGATTCTCTTGGGATTTGCAAATGCACGGCGTTTCTTTGATATAAACGCCGGCCCACATCTCCCGACCTGGGTATCGCATCGGCACGCGAGATGAGGCGTTGGAACCGCAATGACGGCGTGGTCGTTAGGGTACAAGTCTCGGGTCGAGTCGAATCAAATATACAGGATGTGACTTAGGGTCGTGCACAAATGCCGACTACAGGTCGCGGGTTGCCGAAATTTGTTAGAGAGGTTCGCGGGAGTTTAAGGAACGGTACGGACTAGGATACGAGCCTTACAGTTCTTCACTCCTAATAAAAATTTTGTCCTAGCACAATATACACATGAAATCACGTGTCAACAAGGGGATGGGGATAATATTCACGAATCTCAGCCCCTCGCTCCCAAAATGCCTCATTCATGAGCAATCTATCAAAACAGTGTAGGGGCTAGGTCGCACGAATCGTCGGTGACTCCTCCTGATGCCTGAGGATCTTGCTGCTGCCGCTGCTGGGGTTTTGGCGGCAGATACTGCCGTCGCTGCTACTACTGAGGATGGGGACACTCGCTCTTACGATGCCCTATCCCACATCATCCAAAGCAAGTACCTATGAACTGACATAGAGGAGGTGCTGGAGGTAATGCTAGTGCTCTCGGCTGCTGCTGCTGTAATCGTGGACACTCCCATCTACGGTGTCATATCCCACCGCATCCATAATAAGCACCGGGAAGCTGCCTCTAAGGTGGTGCTGGGGGTACTGCTAGTGTTGTTGGTGCTCTAGCGGATGGGTGACTCTTGTACCTCTACGACCGTCGATATTGTTGGGAGCTACCGGAGGGGGCCCGCCTCTTCCAGCCTCCTCTCTAAAGAATGATGGTTATTGCTTGCAACATCTGTTACAGCTGGTCCACACTCATGGAGTTGGTCGGTGCTGTGCTAGATTCGGACAAGGGAGCAGAAGTCTCAAGTGGGGGAACAGGAATCTCAGGTGGGGAAGCGAAAGTTGCTCGGGTCACTCGCTTGGGTGTCATGTCCTGGAGGAAGAACAATGACCTATTATCCTTGAGAACTCTCGAATATACACACGATAGGGAGCTATATTAGAAAATTTCTAAGTTATTCGAACTCGGGAATCTAATCATTATAAGTTCTCAACAATCATACAATAAAGGGTAGTTATCAGCAGATATGTGATGTTATCCTCAGGTATTCCCAAGTTATGCTCTGATACAAACTTTTTTCACTCCCCAAACTCGAAAACCAGGCTCACAGAATTCCCGATCGCTGAATTCGGTGCCGATAGCCTCCATAGTACTCCATTCTTAGCTCCTAGCGCCCATACGCCAGATTTCGATCCTGGGATCCTACAAGAGAATTTTCCAACGTATATTTATCTCGTAAGAAGCATAACCACAAGTTTACCCACATCACAAAGGCAACATCATCATCACATATCCACAAATATAAACAGTTGAATATAATGCTGAAAGGGAAATACATATATTGAAAATCAAAGCTCCCGAAGACAGCTGCACGCTCCAAGATCAATGCTTCTGCGACCTTACGTCACCTGCACGCATCTATCGTGCATAAGCTTATAGAAAGCTTAGAAGGTGTTGAAAGTGTGCGCGCAAGGTAAGTGTGATCAGAATACAATATCAGAGTAATGCAGAAATATGCTGGTGAGTCCATAAATACCATCAGCCTTATCTCGGCTATGCGATATAAAAACATAATAAGCCAATATCATATACTAAGGAAGCAATGTAGATCAGCTATGCAATGCGGAGACATAATAAGAATATCATATACTGAGGATGCAATGTAATATACAAATCCTGACGAGTCTACGAATATCGTCAACCTCATCTAGGCCATATAAATGTAGAAACATAACAACCCAAAATACCATATATCACGGATATAGTGCAATATGAGGTGCGAATGAAATGATCAAGCTGGAGTGTGAAGTCGGGATGATAGTACGTAGTATCGCAAGTTATGGGGTCCATCACAAGGGACTTCTATCTAAACCAGTCCCATACCTAAATTTAGATAGCCACACTTAATGTGATAAACTCCTGATCAGGTGGGTCGCGTGCCCTAACCGAAATTCATTCTATTGCAAAGGTACACATAATAATTAGTTGTGCACCACCAGCTCGAGTGGATAGTGAATGAATGAGTAAAATGCTGGGTACACGACTCTTGCTCAATAAGTCCACATATCAGTACCGTATATCTCTAAGCATCACCGGGGTCTAGTACACTTGACACCACTTGTCGTCCCGTTAAGCGCACAACTGGGTAAGTGGAAAAGACCTCACTATCCACCTGCCGCACTATACCAATGCCTACCCGGCTCCTCGATAGCGGACCCATTTATGAGCTGCTTAGACTCAGCCTAGCATCACTTAATCCCTCAGGTGGGTAAGGCCACGCTCCCTCCTAACCGACCACGACACAGTGAAAGATACGACATGCTGGTATTCGATACTCGAGCGCTCATGTATCCACTCGGTCTAGACATTGGGGCGTCCTCTGGTACCTAGAGGGTTTACGGACTTTCACCCATGGATATCTATAGTACCCCATATAGAAAAAGATTTTCGGTATCCCATCTGGCCATCCATGATATGCCTGTGGAGACTACGGCCCTGATGTCATTAGGGAGTATAGTGGTCATATCACAAAATGGGAGATGCATGAGTCATACCATCCAGTCATGCATCAAACCTACGCATATTGCGTGCTCATGTGGGGCAACTCCATCTCTCAGGGAGTCCCATAAACACTCAGCCCAATGGCACATGTTATGCTCAATCACTCCTCATAACAAGCATGTGGATGATGCGTATGAGCATGTATCATGATAGAATACTATACATGTTCTCAGTGTGTCCTACTAGACTAAGTACACTTAGCATGATTATCAAATATGACAGACAATAATAAACAATGATCGCCTTCCACTGATATGTCACATACCAAGATTATGAACTAATTGACATGCTTCTTCTATAACTATAGGAGTCCATGCGACATGTCCTACGTTAACCTTCCAAGGTACTGATATATCATATATTCCAAGACGGGGTCCACTAGAAGGACAACGGATCTTGCCCATACATCGAGATAGGCTTTACGCAGAGGATATATTAAATATGGTACCACATATTCTCCTATATACAGTAAGAGATAATGGTGTACTAGCGTCAAGGATAGGCCTCACACTTGTCCCAAAGAAGTAAATGGACAGTGTGACAATATATATGTGATACTGAGGTCCTAACAACGGGATACAAGGATAAGATATGTCTCATGGGGCGAGTTAAATGGGTATACGACAAGTGGGCTTCCTCACTTCTTTTATCATGACAACTGGGATTTCCTATGAGGGCCTGATACAAATATAAGGCGGCCCTTGGTAGGATCCACACATCCAGGACTATGTAACCCTATAAACAGTCCTGCTCATCATCTAAGTGGGCATTGGGTTTGGGTCATTAAGCTTGGACAAACACATGTATTTAGGTGGGTTACATTCCCTATGGAAGGCTCGGTACGAACATAAGATGGGCTTTAAGGTTTGGGTGGTCCTATAGGGTATGGTGGAAAGGTTCATTATCAAATAGGGGTCCAACGGATTGGAATAGCCTAATCAAGGGAAACATGGGTAATATAATCATCAATGGGGGCCCAATGGTTTGGGTTAGCCCATTAAGGGGAGATGAGGATGGGCCTAACAATGGGCCCTAGGGAGAGTTACAATGTGGACATTTAACCAACATTGCTCCCAAGGAGTGGCCCACGTAGAGCCAAACATATAGTGTTCCCATGGCCTCACACAAGGGCCTAATATACATCACCATGGGCCCCACTCAAGGGCCTAATACACATCATTATGCACCTCACTCATGGGCCACATACACATCGTAATGGGCCTTATCAAATGGGCCACATCACATGTGCCTAATACACATCACAATGGGCCGCATCACATGACCCTAATATACATCACAATGGGCCGCATCACATGGACCTAATACACATCACAATGGGCTGCATCATATGGGCCTCGCTCATGGGCCACATATACGTCATAATGGGCCACATCCCATGGGCCTCTTATACATCACAATGGGCCCCAACACATGGACTAGGTATACATCACGTTGGGCCTCAAACATGGGCCTCATGTACATCACAATGGGCCTTAAAGACGTGCTGCATACTCATTATAATGGGCCTCATACACGGGCCTCCTATACATCACAATGGGCCTTAAAGACGTGCTGCATACTCATTATAATGGGTCTCATACACGGGCCTCCTATACATCACAATGGGCCCTAACACATGGGCCATATATACATCACATTGAACCTTACTCATGGGCCTCAAGTACATCATACCAGGCCTCATTGTATGGGCCTCAAATATATCACGATGGGCCATGGCCCATGGGCCTCGAATACATCACATCGGGCCACAACCCATTGGCCTCAAACACATTACAATGGGCCTCATATACATCAAGATGGGCCCATCGTCCTAGCGGGACTATCTACACCATTCATCTATTTTTAGAGATCATCATATAGCAACATTACATAAAAAAATGAATCATATCGGAAGGTCATCTGGACCATACACAAATAGCAGTGGAGATAATGATTTTCCCTATTTAAAATTCACAAGGCCCACGATAACGTTTATTTTCCATCCAATTTGTTCATAAGGTAACAAAGGCCTGAATTAAGGGGAAAAACACATTTCATATTGATCCAGAACCTCTATGACCTTAAACAGTTTCAATGGTGGATGTTCAATCCTCCACTAATTTTTACAGTGTGGTTTGGATATAACAACATATACACTAAGGTGGATCCCACATGATCGGACCCTCAGAACTTTCTAACGTCATTACATCAGCTATTGTTGCTGGCCGTCCAGATGGATGGCCCAGAACTTGCTATCGTTAAATACAGCAGCGGATTGCTGCTGGTGGGACCCGCATATGAACGGTTTTAATATAAAACATATACATCAAGGTGGGCCCTACCTGTCCAGCATATGGACGGTGTGGATAAACATAAATCATGGTGGGTCCATGTCAGTGTGGCCCACCGCTGGACGGTGTGGGGTATAACACATACCTCAGATCATAACCACAGAACTACTGACGTTACTACAGTAGCTAATGTTGCTGGCCGTCTAAATGGATGACCCAGATATGAAAAACAGATGAACGGCATGGAACGAAAAACATACATCATGCGGACCCACAGACTTGCTGACGTCAAATACAACAGTTGTGTGCTACTGGGGTCCCCTAAATGGATGGTTTGGATGTAACACATACATCATATGAGACCCACAGAGCTTGCTGACGTGATGCAGCTATGCTGCTCGTCCAGCAGATGGACGGTATGGATGAGACTCACCTCGGTGGGCCCTGCATCTGTTGGACGGTGTCCAGCAGCGTCCTGGACTACTGGCCCAACTAATAGACGGTCTAGATATAGGATACATACATTCGAGATGGGCCCGTCACCATCCAGAGGTGGGCGGTGAGCATATATAACACATACCATAAGGTGGGCCCCATCCCCACACGTGCAGTACGTGTGGGGTGGGTCCCACATCTTGCAAGAGGATGGGCAGCGTGGCTAGATAATACATATATCATGGGGGGAGGGGGGGGGGGATCACGTCCCACGGATGGCCACACACACCTCAGGGTCCCACCGTCCCTACGTGGACGGTGTGGATGGCAGATAAAATACATACATTAGAGGTGGATCCACACGTGTGGCCCACCTCAACTTTGAATTAAGCCGATATTTATGTTTTTCATCTATCCAGGGTTGCTGGACGGTACCAGCAGTGATGGACAGTCCAGCTACCTACTGGACGTCAGCTAAGCGGGCCCCATGGGTGGTCGGCATGGATCTAGGATGCATACATCACAATGGGGTCCACTAGGACGGGCCACACAGCTCCGGAATCGAGCTGATATATGTCTTTTCCTTCATCCAAGCTGGCCTGAAAATGGACAACAAGATAGGCCCTACTTGGTGGACTGTTGGATGGCCTGGATATCATGCATCAACGGGTGGGCCACAACATCACAAAAAGGAAAGAGAGAAACATGATGGAGGGGAGGGACCCCGCTACTATGGGCCCTCCCTTTCTTACAATGCATACATCAAATGGGTCCCACCACATGTGGGCCCTCAAATCATCAAGATCAATGATAGAAATGGTAGATCACCCACCGATGGTCCTCTTCTTTAGCTCCTTGGACTCCTTAGCTCGTAGGCTTCGATTTAGATGGAGGATGATGAAGATTGAAGGGCTAGGATGAAAGATGAGGGGGTAGGAAGGTGGGCCACACTCTTAGCTCTCTCTTGGGAAGCTTGGACGTCCACACTCCCTTTGGTTGCTTGGAGAAATGGTGGAGTGAATGAGAGAGAGAGAGAGGGGATGTAAGGAGAGAGGGATGGGTAATGGATGGAGTGATGGGTGATGGGTGGTATGGGTTGTGTAAGAGAGTGACATGAGAGGCATGGGTTGGGTTGACTTTTGGGTGAGAGAGGGATGGGTGTGATGGCATGTGTACTTGACATGATTGATTTGAAAGGTGGTAGAGATTCTTACGGGATTTGTAAATAAGCGGCATTTCTTTGAGATAAACGCAGGCCCACATCTCCCAGCTTGGGTATTGCATCGGCATGCGAGACGCGGCATTAGAATCGCGACGACGGCGCAGTTTCTAGGGTATAAGTCTCGGGTCGAGTCGACTCAGATATGCAGGATGCGACTTAGGGTCATCGCAAATGTCGACTACTGGTCGCGGGTTGTCGGAATTTGACAGGGAGGATCACGGGAGTCTAAGGAACGGTACGGACTAAGATACGGGCCTTACACTTACTATCGAAAACTTCTTAGGGGCCATATAAGTTTTAGAAAAGCTTATATTTGTTTTTTCTTCCATTATCCAAGTTTATGTGACCTTATGAATAGGTTGGATGGTAAATAAACATCATGGTGGGCCTTAAGAAAATTACAACGGGCATCACTGTCCCCACTGCTTTCTGTGATGTGGTCCACTTGAGCTTGGGATCTGCCTCATTTTTTGGAGCATACCCTAAATTATCTCACCAAATGGATGGGTTATGTGGATATAACACATACATCATGGTGGGGCCCACAAACTTGGTGATGTCAACACACGTTGTGAGTAGCATACCATGTAATTTGCTTCAATGGCCTCCTTCCTCCAATTGATTGAAGAGATCTAGCTTTTCGTATATTAAAAAAGAAAAGAAAAATATTATGGGAGACACCCAAGGCCACTATAATGTGTATGTGAAATCCACTCTTGCGTAATCCCACATTAAGCCTAAGACCAAAAAATCAAGCTGACCCATGATTTAGATGGGCCACACCAAAAGAATTAGTTAAGAGATATGTCCAGTGATGATTTTTTTTATAGGGCCCACTGTGAAGATTATAAAAAATCCACTCCAATCATTGGAACCCATTTAGGCCTTAGGCACAAGAATCAAGATAGTCCATGATTTAGATGGGTCACACAGAAGGAAACGGTTTGGAGGGTGGGGCATCACCATGTAAAATGTTTCTAATCGTATGGTCCACCTAAATCACAGACAAGGCTTTTTTTATATGTATGCCTAAAATTAGGTCATGTAACTAGTGATCAAATTGGATTTTTGGAAACACAACAAGTTTGGCCCAACATAGCTTTTGGTTTTTTAGAACGTAATTTCCTTCCGCATGGGGGTAAAGATGGTGCTTTCAATTCTTTGAAATTCTCCTTATTAAGGGTAGTTTCAACTTTTCATCCTCTAACCGCACAATCAAAGGAACATTTTGGTACATATGAAGAGTCAAAGCATGTCATGAGAATATCTTATGCTCCTAAGAATTTTCAGGTAAAAATCCCTTCTTTTACCACTGCTCCTTGACAATTTTTTGTGCTTTCCAACTACTCTCTAGCAATCTTTCATGCTTTCTGACTATTCTCTTTAGCACTTTTTTGTGTTTTCACCTATGAAAGAGCATCTCTTGGTAAAGCTTCATTCGGTGTTTAATGTTACGAATGATACACTTTAGTCAGAAGATGACAAACCAAATGGTTTCCGATAGAGGTAGTTTTATGGCTCATTCAAAATCTTATCAATTTATCATTCTAACAAGCACACAATCACTAAGATCTAAGGTGTAATGGAAAAGATTCGGTTTGTTTATCAAAGTTGTGTGGTGCTGACTATGCAAGCAATGTGAGTTATACCATTAGAGAGTTTGGGTCCACTTTTGAAATGTCAAATAGTTTCCAAATGAGATTATTTCAGTCATCTTTGAAAGCTTATCAAATCATCTTTCCAACGAGCCCAAGATCACGCCGATCCAACCTTTAATGAGGGAGTTGTGACCATTTTCATGAGGTTGTGATGAGGGAAACATGAGCAAATGCAAATGTTAGCAAACACCATCATGGACTTTTTTCCTACTTTTTAAAAGTCAAACTTTCTCCAAATGAGATTATTCCAGTCTTATTTGAAAAACTTGTCAAATTATATTTCCAACAAGCTCATGATCACCTTGATCCAACCCGTAACAAGGGAGTTATGACAATTTCATAGGATCACGTGATGCTGGGAACAAGTTAAAACAAAATCATTCTTACTTTCAATAAACACTAGCTCTCACTTTCAATATGCACTCCCTCTCATTTTCATTACACACTAGCTCTCACTTTTAGTAAAAACTTGCTCTCACTTTTAGTACAACTCGTGTCATCGTTCAATACAAAATCACTCTCGTTTTTAGTACAAAATCGTGCTTGGTTCAGTACAAACTCGTGTTCACATTCATTTCAAGTGTCACGTAATCCCACAAGAATTGAAATAACTTCCTTGTTCCAGATTAGATTAGGGTGATCTTAGGCTTGTTAGAAAGATAATTTGACAAATTTTCAAATAGAACTAAAATTATCTCATTTAGAGACCATTTGACATTTAAAATTTGGGCTCAAATTACATGATGATGTTGGTGAAGTGTTTGTATTTCACTTTCATTTATGGCATCACGTGATCCCACGAAAATGGTTACCACTCCCTCATTATAGGTCAGATGAAGTGATCTTGAGCTTGCTGGAAATATAATTCGATGATATTCTAGAGAGGACTAGAAATCATCTCATTTAAAGACCATTTGACCTTAAAAAAGTGGGACCAAACTCTCAAATGGTGTTCGTAAATTGCTCCCGTTCGATCTCATTTTCAATATCACATAATTCCACGAAAACAGTCACAATTCCCTTGTTACAGGTTAAAACGGCGCGATCTTAGGCTCGTTGGAAGGATAATTTGACAAGCTTTCAAATAAAACTAGAATTATCTCATTTGGAAACTTTTTGACCTTTTAAAAGTGGTACAAACTTCCTAATGGCATGCTCACATTGCTTCCATAGTTAACACCATGCGACTTTGGCAAATAAATTGGATATCCCTCATCATACTTTGGATCTGAGAGACATTGGGCTTGTTAGAATGGTAATTCGATAAGATTTCTAATTAGCTATCAAGCACTTCAATCGGGAACCATTTAGTTTCTCATAATCTGATTCAAAGTGTACCTTCTGTAGCATAGGTCTCATTTCACTTCTTTATGACTTTTGAATCAACTGATGACAGACCAATGGATCTTTATTGATGTATTGTTATGGCTCATTAGAAAGATTACCAAATTCTCATTTTAACAAGCCTAAGATCATTCAAATTTGAGGTGCAATGAGGGAAATCTGTCTCGTTTACCGAAGTCACATGGTGTTGACTATGCAAGTTATGTGAGTTAGGTCATTAGGGATATTAGGCCTATTTTTAAAATATTAAATGGTATCCAAATGATATTATTATGGTCTTATTTGAAAGCTCGTCAAATTATCTTTCCAACAAGCCTAAAATCACCCCGACCCAACATGTAATGAGGGAGTTGTGAATGTTTTTGTTGGATCGTGCGATGCTAGAAATGAGAGTGAACCTGAGAAATTTACAAATGCCATCATGAAATTTGGGCCCATTTTTTAAAGTTTAAATGGTCTCCAAGTGACATGATTCTAGTTCTATTTGGAAGCTCGTCAAATTATCTTTCAAACTAACCTAAGATCCCCCGGATCCGACTAGTAACGAGGGAGTTGTGAACATTTTTGTAGGATTGTGCAATGTCAGAAACAAGCCTGAAGGTGAACATGAGTTTGTACTGAAAGCGAGAATGAGTTTATACTAAAAGTTGGAGCGAGTTTGTATTGAAAGTGATAGCATGTGTGCAAACACTAGATCGTGGCTGGATTGCACTCACAAGGGCCTTTTAAGACTTTTCGGGTATATCTATAACTCGGGGTATTATATATTTGATTTGGAGTCGCTACTAGCCAATTACTCAGATTTTCATAGTCAACTAGACCTTGTAGAACCTACAAACTAGAGAATCTAAGGTTCCCTTGTTCAAATGACTCTTGATCTGTGACTTAGGATTCTCAGTAACAGACCACCGTGACAGAGAAGGAAGGTGCTATGCACCCTCTTTGCCTGTACAAATGTACGATCTCTACTTTACAAGACTCAATGAAACATAAGGGATTTGATTAGTTCTTGCATACGGATGATGCAATGCAGTGGTGGTATGCAGTGCCTACATTCAGCGATCAACCGAGAAAGACTTCTTTGCCTGGACCCACCTACTTGGAGAAGCGATTGAAATCCAGTTGATCCGAGTTTTTTTATGGGCAGGATCCGGTATCTCGTCAAGTCACAGAGCATGCACTCGAGTTGATTGCATGAGTCGAAAGGTTGAGAGTGGAGGTGATAATGCACAATGTTAATGTAAATATGAATAAAACTGATATGAGCTAGGCAAGTGGGTGAATGGATTATCATAAGGATCAATTGGAGTGGATTGGATCGGCCTTTCAAATGGCTCAGGTGGCTAGGATTTGAGCTCGACTAGACTAACCAAGGCTGAATGGCTTCCTCTCATTTAACTCTTCTACTTTCCTTAGTGGATGGATGGGCTAGACCCACTCTCCCTCTCTACTTTTCCTCCTCAAGTGATGGAAGGTGAAGATTGATGAATGAAGGATAAGAGATGTAAGACTTGTGAGATAAGGGATGAAAGATGAAGGAGGGAAGATACCTTGGAAATAAAGAGGGAGGTGGTAATTATAGGTGTTGTAAGTGGTAATTTTTTAAGTTTATAGAATTTTAATGGCTAAAGAAAGATCTAAGGGTTGTGATTGGCTATTAGGATGGGTATGTTAGGTGGTGTATTTCGGTTAGTTGAATCAGATGACAAGAGGCATAATTTGGTGGATAACTAAGGGCAAAGGGATATTTCAGCTTGTGCATGACTCCCTGTAACACCTTGAACTTTTCAATACCCGAGTATTGAAAGTTCTCGAGTGTTACCATTCAAATCAAATCCAACACGAGGGTGTGTGTGAAAATATATAATCTATAACTAACGCACCACTTGATCACTCATGAATTACCATATTAACCTTGTGATTTTAGATAAATCTACCTCAGATTGACCATCTACTTCTAAATTGCATAATTAGATCATTAACAATTATTTAAACCACCATCTAAATCTACCTAGTAAGGCGTACGATACCACACCTAATTACCTTACATGGAGCCAAGTACAAGATTAAACAACCTCTCAATTTTGATCCTATGATCAAGTCAAACAATCTTCATCCATAGGGCGAATCATCTATCTGATAATTTTCATCAGGGAAACCTATTTTTAGAATTTCAATCTCCCTTACAGACAAATCTAATATACCATCTTAGATTTAGTACCCTGAATCATGAGATCCGCCATATATCAAATCCACAACTTCTTATAAGATGGTTTGACGCCTACTTACACTACATAGTCACTAAATTGTACTAGCAACCCTTAAAGTCCATCCATATTAGCTTGGGGACACTTAGAAACATTGATGATTGGGTCGAGAAGTTACCTAACCGTTAAATAGTTGGAACCATTTGTTAGACCCACAAAATCAAGCTGTGCGGCCCACTTAAGCTTCCACTGCGCCTCATGTCCTCCAAATACTTTAAAATGATCTGTTAAAATAGATAAATGGGGTGGATTCCATTAAACATCCCTGCAGGCCCCACATTTAGGCATGTGTGCATGGAATGCGTATGTCCCCCAGCGCACCACGCTGTCTATCATGGTCAAACTAGGTTTGACCTGTGAATCTTCAAAGAAAAGGAGAGTTCTCCCTGTTTTTTTCCCACTGCTTGCAATTTGAATGGGCAGCGTCTGTTTGGGATTGTTGTGGCCCACTATCAGGATCACCTCAGATGATCTGAATTGTTCATCTCATCGGACATCTAAAACCGACCACCTTGCTCTCTTTATTTCCCGCTAGTAAACAAACTCAAAACAACGTCCACCATGGGGACTATCAAAATGCGGATTGGTTGTGGTTCTTGGACCATAACCCATAACTCCCCTGCTAAACAGATGAACGAACCAGATCTCCCAAAGAACTAGTAAAGATGGACCCCATAGACTCTAACAAGAACTGGAACCAAACTCGTTCTGCACCTCTTCTGCATTCACTCCGTAAACGATGCCAGCAAGAAATCTGGCGACTCGTTTCAAAACTCCAATCACAGCACGACAGAGCTTGAAAGTCTGGCTCTGATCTGAACCATCCGAAGCACGAACAAGGGAGTCTGATCCTCCCTAAGCCGTCCAAAAGAGGTAGAAGTGGAAACAGGGGCTACGTAGTCTGCTTAACTCTCATGTAGAGTAACCGCACAACACGGAGACGTCTTCGCAAAACCAGAGATTAAATCGCTGATCTGGTGGGCCAGGGAATTTGATGGATAAAGCCAAGAACACTAAAAGAATCAGAACGCCCTCCACATTCCAGAAGCCAGAACTTCCTTCGTTGCGCACCTCTTTCTTTCGCACCATCTGTCCAACTAACGGGTTATTCCACCAATCGTTCTGGCAATCAAAACCCTTCAACTGATGGCCCACCTAAGTAGATTACATCCTTCAAGAGTGTGTAAGTGCTATAATGTATAAAGCACACTCTTCTTTGTCAAATTTTGATGAGACAAAACAACTTTTGATATAGTTCACCTTCAAGTGAATTAAGATGGACAGTTCACCTTCAAGTGAATCAAGATGGAAAGTTCACCTTCAAGTGAATCATGAAGTTGGAAAGTGCAAGCTTAAGTACAAGTCATGAAGTTGGAAAGTTCAAGCTGAAATAAGTTCAAGTTATACTACACTTATAGTAGAAGATCAAGCTCCACCTTCAACTGCACTTCAACTATAAAGATCAACTAAGCTTTATTGAAGATTCAAGAAGAAGATTCAAGCTTTACACTTCAATGTCCAGTTTTCTCAGGTATAGTGGACCCTAGAAAGACCTTAGACTTAGATGCTTTCGAAAGACAAACTAATACATGTTTTTATACTTTGGTTAGGCTTAAGTTCGACTAGTTTAGGCCTTGGTTCGACTAGTCTAAGTTGTGGCTCGACCAGTCTAAGATAATCTTCGACCAGTTTAAATTTGAAATAAAAAAATGGATATTTCTGGTGTTTTCTCAACTAGTCGAGTAGATTGCTCGACCGGTTAAAGAGGGACCTTCGAATAGTCAAGGGTCACTCGACTCAAAGTCTAGCAACCATTTTTTAGCTCCCTCGACTAGTCGAAGCCTATGCTCGACCAGTCGAGCAGGGCCCTCGACCAGTCAAGCAGGGCCTTCAACTATTCGAAGAACAATTTTATTCAATCGCGCCTAAAATTTGAAATTTTATTAAATCTTAGACGAGTCGAAGGAGACCTTAGATGAGTCGAAGCAACAACATTTCTAACTATAATAACTATAAATAGAGACATTCTCTCATTCCAAAATTACTCATTCAAGCTAAGAAAAGCCTTCACCAAGAGAGAGAGAGAGAGAGAGAGAGAGAGAGAGAGAGAGAGAGAGAGAGAGAGAGAAGTCCTCACTATCTTCAAGTTATTGCTTGGTATTTTAATATTTTGCTTATATAGCTTTTTGTTTTAATTCATTGGTCTCTTTTCATGAATCTTATTCTTTAAAGAGAGAATTTCTCTTCTTTGAGATCTTGAAGAATTCAAACAAGAAGCCTTTGGTTTGAATTAATCAATCTAGAACCTAGAACCCTTGTTTGTGTTATTGGACATTGAACATTCTACTCCAAGCGAAGCGGTTATACAGACTACATCAGAAACATTTTCAAAAAGAAGAAAGTACAATTCTATTATTTGTATTTTGGTTTATTTGAGATACCCAAAAAATCTCATGTGTTGGTTTTGACTGAGATAGCAAAAAAATCTCAGTGTGGGGTTTTTGTTTATGATAGCTCTTTAAAATTACAACTGTGTAAGGTTTTAAGGTAAACCTGTAAAAACCTTATTTTTTGTGAACGTCAATATCACATGGGTTGTGATTATTGGGAGTGGAGTAGGTGTGGCTGTTTGAGAACAATTGGTGTACACACCGAACCACTATAACTCCTGGTGTTGTGGTGAATGTTTAATTTTTGTATTTGTGGTGAATAGTTGTAGCTTTATTTCTGCACTGGTGAATGATTGTAATAGTTAGGTTTATTATCTCTTGCTTAGTTTGAAGTCTTGATTCTTGCAAATGTTCGTGAAATCAGGTTGTCTTACCTAAAACTTTGTTTTGGTTGTCCTACGAACTAAGTTTGAATCAATTTTTCAATACTAGTGCTATTGAGATTTCTGTTTTATTTTGATTTATTTATTATTTTAGTACTTTAAGTTTTTATTTAGCATAGTCCTATTTACCCACCCCCCCTCTAGGACTATTAAGCTCGCCTTTTTCAGAATGCAAGAAGAATCCCAATAGAAATCCGGCGACAATGGAGGTATGAACAAGATACTTGTGTAACGTGTTAACGCACAAGCTGTCCAAGCTAAGCGAGTTATGCAAGAAAGTTTTAGGCTCTCTTATATAGTATAAAACCCTCGGATGGGGGTACCATATCACAGAGAAAGAGAAAGGAAGGAAGAAATGAGAGAAAGAGAGAGAGTGTGTGTTGGTGCTGCACACGCAACTCACGGAGTTAGTATTTTCAAAGAAAGGAGGAGAAAGAGACGAGAGAGAAAAGAATAAGGAAGAAAGACAGAGAGAAGACTGTTGTTGACTAATTGTTGGTGCTGCACACGCGACTCACAAAGTCACCGACTCGGATGCAGAATCGGGCCGAGTCCAGCAGTCTAAGAAGATTGGCGGATGAAATGCTAGATTTAAGGTTATCAAACTACCAAACTAGTTAGACCTTAGAATCTTAATGTTACAAATTACTGGATTTGGGATAAGATTGGGATTGACGGAGTAAATAGTTGACCTCAGTCAGGAAACTATTGATTTCAAAAGTGAGGGTTTCTCCTTTAAGCTTACATTAATTTGAGTTGATACGCATTCTCTTACTTTTTACATGCTTTCATGATATTATAATTCTCTCCCTGCAGTTGTTAATTTACTACCAACAATTATTTATCCTTGGAAATTATGGTATGATGTTATTTGCGAGTGATCTTCATTATTTTTTGGGGCGATGGATACAAGCCTTACCCTTGCTTTTACCAATTTTGTTGAGTTAGCCCTTGCTGTTCTTCTCTCGGTTGAGTTGGCCATTGCCGCTCTCCTCTTTGTTGAGTTGGCCCTTGCCACTCTCCCCTCTATTGAGTTAGCCATTGTTACTCTCCTCTTTGTTGAGTTGTCCATTGCTACTATTCTCTTTGTTGAGTTAGCCATTGCTATTCTCTTCCTTATTTTATTAGCCATGTACTATTTAACTTTATGGCTTGGGCATGTGCCTTGGAAATTCTAAAACTTCCATAATTTGAATTATCTCTCTATTAATGCAAGTGATGTGTTAGAGATATCACAACTAGTGATTCAAATATTTATCATGGACGTAATACTTTATGGGTAGCGGCTCTTTTGGTTGGCACATAATTTTATAGGTTGGTTGGCGTGGTGCACAATCATGTAAGTAAATCGTCATGCATGTTACATTACTTTTTTGGGATTGGATGTTATAAATAGTCGCTCCATGAACACATCATGTTACGTAAATCCCCCAATCGCGTTGTTGTGTTGTCTTGAGATGTTCACATAAATCCATGTTAACATTGGACACGCCAGCGAATATCCATAGTTATGGGATATGGGTCGAGTCGGTTTTTCTATAAATTATATTCCACATTGTGATGATCACTGCGTATGATGAGCCGTACACACTTTGCTCGGTATGCATCTCATGTAGGTTGTTTGCTCGTGTTGATTCCTCTTGTAGTAGTTGTCACGCCCCAGACTCGGAAACCGGGCTCACAAAATTTTCGATCGTCGAATCTGGCGCCGACAGCCTTCGTAGTACCCCATTCTTGGCTCCTAGTGCCCGTACTCCAGATTCCAATCCTGGGATCATACAAGGAGGATTTTTTACATATATTTATCTCGCAAGAAGCATAACCATAAACATAACCCACAAACAACAACAACCAAAAACATTACCACATATCCACTATGATCAAAACTTTAAGTACAATGCGCATAAAAGGAAATACAAAGATAATAATGATAAAAACTTCAGAAGCTTTGTGGCATGCTCTTGCTCCTGCTTAGCTATGACCTAGCGTCACCTGTACGCATCAATCGTACCTAAGCTTATATAAAGCTTAAAGGGTGGTGAAAGTGTGTGCGCAAGGTAGCAATGCAAGTATGCAATATCAAAGTAATACAGAATATGCTGGCAAGTCCATGAATACTATCAGTCGTACCAAGGCTATGCAATGCAAGGCATGAATGCTGCCGACCACACTAAGGCCATGCGATGCAATGCAAGGCCTACATAGCCAATATCATGTGCAAGATGTAGCTTAAGCACACCAATCCACATATCAAACCAGCTCATCTATGGAGCATCATATATCAGTATAGTTTTCTCTAGATAATCACCGGGGTCTAGTATACTCCAAACCAGATTGCCACCACATTGCGCGCAACAAGGTGAGTGGAAGAGACCTCACTATTTGCCTGTCAATATCGGACTTGGCTCGTTGATAGTGGACTCATTTCTCGAGCTGGTCAAACTTAGCCTAGCTTTGCTCCCTCCTCTCGGGAGGGTAAGGCCGCACTCCTTTCCAACCGATCATGACACAGTACGAAGCGCAGCCTCTTGGTATCGGCACTTAGCGCTTATGCATCCACTTAGTCTAGGCATTGGAGCAACCTCCTGGTACCATAAGGGTTTAAGGAATTTCACCCAGGAGCATTTATAGAACACCATGTAGAGAAAAGATTTCCAGTATCCAATCCTGCCATCCATGTTATACCTGCGGAGGCTATAACCCTAATGTCGCTAGGGCATACAATAATCATAACACACAATGTAAGATGCATGAGTCACATAATCCAGTCATGCATCAATCTTGCGCGTATCGTGCGCTCATGTGGGACAACTCCGCCTATTAAGGAGTCCCAATAAGCAATCTGCCCAATGGCAATGCAATGATCAGGCACATCTCATAACAAGAGTGCAGATGATACGTATGAGCATGTATCATGAAGGTATACTATCGCGTACTCAAAGTCGGCTTCGATAATCGGCCTATACACAAGGCGGGGTCCATGGAAGGACAACAGATCTAATAACATGAGGGTCAGTCCTCGACTGTGAACATACCAAATCTGATAGCACGGATCCCTCCGTCTACGGTGAGGATGAACTCTCCTCATATCAAGGTTGGGCCTAGGTGGCCTACGTATAAACTTAAGGATCCGGAATGGGCTTCCTTCACCATACTATCATATGGCCCACTAGATGCCCTAGGGGGCCCAATTAAGTCGTAGATGGACTCCAGGATTAACATAATTCTACTAGCAACCAATGGGGCCTAACTCATTTAGGTTAGGCCAATGCGAATAGGTGGATCATGCAAACATTAATGGGCCCAATGATTAGGGTTAACCCACTTAGAGAAGGATGAGAATGGGCTTAAAAAATGCCTAAGGGAAGGTCACAATGTGGACATTTAACCATCATTGCCCATTAATGTGGACATCTAACCAACATTGCTCCCAAGGAATGGCCCACATAGAGCCAAACGTATAGTGGGGCCCATGGCCTCACTCAAGGGCCTAATATACATCATATTGGGCCTCACTCATGGGCTCACATACATTACATTTGAGCTTCACACATCGGCCTCATGTACATCACAATGGGCCACATCCCATGGGCCGCATGTATATCACAATGGGCCACATTCCATGGGCTGTATATACATCATAATGGGCGACATTCATGGGCCTCAAATACATCACAATGGGCCACGTTTATGGGCCTCAAATACATCACAATGGGCCACATCTATGGGCCTCAAATACATCATAATGGGCCGCAACAACGGGCCTCATATACATCAAGGTGGGCCGCAACACATGGGCCGCACCATATACAGCAGCGGATAATGATTGAAATTTCATTTGGACCATACCACAAATAGCAGTGGTGATAATGATTTCCACTGTTAAAACTTCACAGGGCCCACCATAATGTTTATTTTCCATCCAATCTGTTCACATGGTCATAAAGACCCGAATCAAGAGGAAAAGCAAATATCATATTGATCTAGAACTTCGGTGCTCCCAAAAGGATTTCAATGGTGGACGTTCAATCTCCACTGATTTTTGTGGTGTGGTCCACTTGATAGATGGTTGGAATAAAACACATACATCACGCTGTGGATGCACAGTGTGGACGTGAAATAGATGAATGGCGTGGATAAAATATATACATCATGGTGTCACAACACCGTCCAAATGTCTGGACGGTGCAGACGTAATGCAATCAAGGTGTGCCCCACCCGTCCAACATATGGACGGTGTGGATAACACATATCATATGTGGGACCCGTAGAACTTGGGACGTCAATACAGCAGCTATACAGCTGGTGTATGCGTACACCAACCAATCCTCTTCACAAGTGGGTCCCACGTGGGGCCCACCATAACGTTTATTTTCCATCCCATCTGTTGATAAGGTCATAAAGACCTAAATTAAGAGGAAAAACAAATTTCATGTTTATCCAAAACTTCTGGGACCCAAAAATGGTTTCAATGGTAGACGTTCAATCCCCCCGCTGCTTCATGTAGTGTGGACCACCTAAGTTCCGAGAATGGCTGATTTTTAAGGGATCTTAATTCCTAAAGGGGACCCATCAAATGCATAGTGTTGATGTGCAACATACATCATGGTAGGGCCTGTGGTGGGGCCCATGGTCCCTGCCTGTTTTACAAGCAGTAGGACGCTGCTTGCTAAAACTTCCTCTGGAAGCTGGCAGCAACAGCATCACTTTTTTTTTTTGTAGTTTTTCATAGGTGGGGCCCACATCAGGACGATCCACTCAGTTTCTCAGATTTTGTGGCTCGTGATAGGTCCAATGAGCCCAATATTTGATATGTTTTGACGTATAGAAACATCGCAGTGGGCCCTAATAGATTTTAACACTACATATCACTGTTTTCTATGATGTGGCCCTCTAGAGATTCAAATTAGCTTCATTTTTCGGCTCAATGCCTAAAATGAGCTGGGAAATAGGGTGGATGATGTGGATCAGATACATACATCAAGGTACGGTCCACATGTGTGGACAACGTAGATATACAACACAAACATCATGACCGGTCTCATCTGGGCTAGTCGGTGAGTCCAGCACCATCCCATGACGGACGGTGTGGACAACACACACGTGCCATCTGGCCCCACGGTCCCTGCCTTTGGACGGTGGTGGCATAACAGATACATAAAGGTGGGTCCATGTAGTGGCCCACCACAGTTTGGACCAAACTGATATTTGTGTTTTTCCTACATTCAGGCCTGTCCCAATGGACAAGCAGCAAGGTGGAGTCTAACATATGGATGGATTGGATCAAGTGGGCCACACTCCATCATGAGAGAGAGACAGAGAGAGAGGTGAGGCGGGGAGGAGCTCCGCCACTATGAGCTCTCCCTTAATCATACAACACATACATCAATGGGCCACACCTCATGCGGGCCTTCAATCATAAAATTCAAGGGTGGAAACCCTTCTCCACCACTAAGTGTAAGGTCTAGATGACCTTTTCATACTAAGAAAATAAACATCATGATGGGGTCCATGGAGAATGGCCCCATCATGGAATGATCATGAGAATAATGGTGGGCCATCGGCTACACTTAGGGTCCAAAGTGAGATCCATACCATCAATTGGTAGGCACCACTTAGCCCATCATCAAAACCACAAATCTAGTCCTATAAACACCCATCGTTCGATCTTCTTAGTTCGATGGAATGCCAAACTCCTTGGCTTTGTCTTTGATGGAGGTTGATGAAGATTGGAGGGTTGAGATGGGAGATGAGAGGGTAGGAAGTGGGCCACACTTGGCTCTCTTGGAGCTTGAAAATGCTTAGACGTCCACCTCCCTTGTTGCTTGGGAAAGTGAGTAGAGAAAGGGAGAGAGAGGGTGGTTGTAAGAGAGATGATGGGTGGGTGATGGATGTGAGTGATGGGTGTGAGTGACATGAGGGTTAACTTGGGGTAGGTAGCTTGTCTTGGGGAGAAAGAAAGCATGGGTTAGAGATGTGATGTGTACTTGACTTGATAGATTGATGGGATGAGTTGTAGAGATTCTCTCAAAATTCGTAACGGGCGGCGTTTCTTTGAGATAAATGTGGGCCCACATTTCCTAGCCTGGGTATCGCATCGGTGCTCAAGATGCGGCACTGGAACCGCAACGACGGCGCAGTTGCAATGGTACAAGTCTCGGGCCGATTCGACTCAGATTTACGGGAAACGACTTAAGGTCGCGTGCAAATACCAATTATAGGTCGCGGGTTGCTGAAATTCGATGGGGAGGATCGCGGGAGTTTATAGTACGGCACGGACTAGGATACAGGCCTTATAGTAGTGGAGTACAAGATGTATCAGAACCCTTATCTTACTTTTATGAATCTCTTGAATTATTGATAATCATCACTATGAGTAAGGTATTGACCCCCTCCAACCGTACAGATGATGCAGGTGATGTACAGATTGAAGACCTAGAGGACCATCTCCCTTTGGAAGATTCTACTAAATGAATAAGAAGATAGTTTCATGATTTAGTTTTATATTTCCACTGTGAACTTGATAATGTAATGAGCTCCCATTGAGAAAGCATTTAATAATCTGTTGAATTCTTTTACTCTGATGAAATAATAAATATAGTCGATTTTATTCCTGTGAATGGTTACCTTCATGAATGTAACTAGATGTGATTTAAATGAAAAAAATACGATTTTTAAAGCATCCAATTTATACATTATTAACACCTATTTTTCTCGGGCACGAGTATAAACTTTGGTCGTGAAATTTCGGGATGTTGCACTCCTGATGTAGAGTTTTGTTTGTCTCTTCTTCACCTAACTCGCGAAGAAAAATCACAAAATTTAACATGGCAAGTGGTGCATGATGTGCTGTCATCCTCGTGGATGAGTCCTAGTTTTGGCTAGGAGCTCAAGTGAGGTTTGGGTATCCCTTTGGTTTAGTCCCTTTTGCTTTATTCGGATTCTAAATGTGCATGGGCCTAGCTCTTGGTTTAAGCTTTGAACTGGGCTTGGTTTGGGCTTAGGCCTTTGTGATGGATGTAGGGGTCCCATAGTGCTTAGATCAGTTCTTTCACCCTGGGTGGGGTGTCTATAGTGTTTACTAAAAGTGAGGTCGAGTGTGTAGTGAAAGTCAGGTCAATTTTTTTTTGGCATTCATAGTCGTTTCGAGCATTGCGCAATCCTACGAAAAGATCATTAGTCCCTCATTACAAGTCAAATTAGAACATCTTGGGCTTATTGGAAAGAAACTTGACAATCTTTTAAATATAACTAGAATCATCTCTATAAACACCCTACCTTAGTTATCTATATGATTTTGAATAATATGTATATATATACTTTGAGGTCACTTTTATTGTAATTCATAAAACATTCTCATAGTATTACTACATCTACACAAGAGACAAAGACACATATAGTTAAAAGGCTATCATTATCTGAGTTCTTATTATGTTCTAGGCCATTATATAATACAAGGCTTTAATTTCATTTTAGGAGAATAATCGTCACACGTTGATTTTGGTACTTGAGCACACTCGGCCTAGTCACCGAGACATGGGTGTGGCTCGAGCATGAATTACAAACATTCACATAAACAATCACCACAATGAACATTCATAGCAAATAACAATGGAAAATCCATCATCAATTATGCAATAAACATAATAAAATATCTTGTTACAATCCTAAACTATTGGAGTAGTGTTCTATAAACAACTAATAACTAAGAAGCATTCCTTTAGAGCTTCTTCTACTCATAGACAACCAAATATTCCTTTCTTTTTTCTTTATCCATGGAAATGTTCTTGAAATCACATGGCCAATCATGAAGGCGTATGATACTCTCCTCATCCTAGAATGTTAAGTCCCAAATAAGGTAAGCAATGAAACTTGACAAGTAATAAGCAATGAAACTTGACAAGTAATCATTTACGCATGTTTTACAACATGTGTAATAACATGGTTCTCAAGTAAACAGTAAATACATGGATGTGTTGAATGCATGCAATATTCCAACATTTCTTACTATGGTCATTCTATTGAACCATCAGGGCCCGGTCTCTCACGCCTCGGCCTACTAACACCCACCTAGCTTGCATAGGCCGATTTTTAACACGAGTGGTAGCGTACGTGCTAGTGTAAATACATACAGTAGTGATCTACCCACCCTAGTGCACAATTACCTAGCCCATATTCGTTGATAATCTTTTCTGAGCTGGTCAAACTCCTTTGTTGCTCAACCTATAGTTTAATGCGAAGGCCCTAATGGTACAATATAGAGGGTTGGGAAATCACGCCTAGAGGTTTTCTTCCCTCTTCTCTAATTTGAAGGATCCACAAGTCTGTGAGTTGTCTAGTGTTCACAACAATGCTACAATGAATGCTTTTTATCATCAATTAGATTTTTAAATAATACAACTTGCCAAGTGCATATATTTTAAATAACATTGCAAAATTAATAGGTTTTCAAATAATAGCTTACAATAGGAAATACTATTCATGATTCATGACATGTGTGCTAGGTTAAAAAATGTGGCTATGCGTGAAACTTCTTACAAATAATGATCGTTGGGATAAATGTAATATTTTTTCTTCTCATTTATACGTTTCTCCCATACTTTTTTTTTGGTCTTTCCTTCTTAATGAACTCACTTCTTAATCATTGCCAAATATAAGAATTTACTACAATTAGGACCTTCCTAAACAGGAAGCAGAAAATTTCCCTTATTTAGAAAATTTGTAACAAATGACACTTTTTGGTAAAACTGTTAAAAATAAGGTTTCTAAAAGGTATGACTATATGCTTGCTAAAATTGGTAGTAGATTCCTAAATCTGAGTCGTAAATCATCTTTTACAGTGCGATTTAAGTTACGATCACTTCTAACCAGAGATCAATGGTCTTACATTTAAGTAGCTCCACAAGGAAAATATAGGTCTAGATTAATCAAATGTTAGGATCCATCTGATCCAACCATTGTTTTCTTTAGATTTCATTAATATAATTTGATGGTCCCGATTGGTCCTTAATTGTATGGTTTGATCTAGTTTCAGATTGGGTGAATCTTAAGATCCATTAAGCCTAAATCTAATATGTTCACTTATTTGGTTGATTGAGTCCTCGATCAATTGTTAAATTTATCATACTAGATTTCTAAGGGTTAATATATTCACCCTAGATTTTTCTTTGATTATAAGTTGGCTAAATTTAGAAGGATTACAAGTTCCAAGATTTGGTCTACTAAGTCAAGATCAAGTATTATTAAGATCTACATAAATGGGGTGGGGCCCACTTAATATGTACATTTATCACATGGGGCCACCAAGGATCAAAATCTTGGGTCAATCTTGGGTCAATCATATATACATATATATATATATATATATATATATATATATATATATATATATATATATATATATATATATATATTATAAATTACCTAACATGTCATGATCTATCATCAACTATGATTGTGTGGTGAGGCCCACTTTAAATGATATGCAATACATGTCATACTTGTCAAATTATATAAGCATCTAAGACTAGATTTAGAAGAAATAAGTATAGATTTATGATTAATTATTGTCACACCCCAAATTTGGGGTTAACAGTTATGTAGTATCCTGAATTTGGCACCCGACACCCATATACCGTGTCCCAGTTTTGGTGCAATACAAAGAAGATTTTGAGTGATTTTTTTTTTTCAAAGAATACCTGAGCATACATGTTCATGATCACCATACCAAGCAAAAATAATCTTCTTTTTACTATATATCAAAGTGTTTTTAAGTACAAAACTTTTTAAATGATACATTTAACTTGTTCATTGCCACAACACAAAAAGAGACAAGATATATCTAGGCTACTCTTGACTTGAAAAAAAATAGAGAAGGAATTGTAAGAGTTATAAGCCCAGTGAGCGACTCTTGTATGTTCATAGTGTCTACACATGCAATCACTACTGCAATATCATAGTATATAACTAAGGTATGATGAACGATGTAATGTCATATGAGGCCGACAAGGTAATATGCAATGCAAGGGATGCGATGCAAGAAAACGCTGGGTATATGTAAACATAATAATCCTCAACTCTAAATCCATGTCTCGACAAAATTATCAACTAGAAATCACTAGGGCCAATGCCCAATTAAAGCCCAAAGCTCCTTGGATAAGGGCCTCGCATACCCGCCTTGTCAGTGAGGGCCTATGGCCAATACCAAATCTAGTTGGCATGTTAGTAGTAGACCCATTTTAGCGGTTGTTCAGGTTGAACCACATTCACACTACAATCTTTGGATAGGTGTGACTAAACCTCTTATCACCCACCATACAAGAGGGAGTCAGGCCTACTATGGTATTTGACACTGTGTGACTTATGATGTCCTCCTTGTCTTAATGATGAGGCTTGATGGTACCACTCGAGGTTTAGAAAATTTCTCCCAAGAGTTTGTGATGCAGTATAAATATCCATATTTACCAACCATGATGCTGTTGTAGTGGTCACATAAATAATCTATGGTGTTGTTGTGGTTCTCAATTTTATACTCAAGGATGTTATGAGAAATGCTATGATGATCGACAAGAACACCATGCAACATTGTAGTACCCAACAATGCTATGTACACAAGTTGGTGGGTGAAAAATAGTTAAGTCGTTAAGTCGACTTATGGAATGTACCAACTCTACTCACCAGCATGGCCCCTTTGAGTTCTAAGCCCTAAGGAGCGTCTACTTCCAAAAACAGGCCGACCTTTTAGGATGTTGATGCAGCTGTAAGGACACTCAAAGAGGATGCAACTGTAAGTCCACTCAAATGGCCAATTGCCAACCTAGCTTATAGGCCGGCCCTAGCTCGGCTATAGGTCGGTCATAGCTCGGCTATACCATAGCTCGGTCATAGCTCGACTATAGCTCGAGATAAACTCTAAAATAAGGTAAACACCGATTCAACCGAAAGCTCAATATGGCTTATACGATCTTCACCCGGATCAATAATCTGAGAATCTCTCCAATGGCCTGAAGATCTTTCCCAAGATCTTCTGAGGATCAAATTAGATCCCAAGAACTTTGGACGACGATAATCTTGAGAGGATCCCAGACGAATCTCTGAGCGGATTCTCTCCGACATATTAGAAACGACTCCTCCTTACGGCTGTCTTCCTTTTCCTATAAATAGAGGTACCTCTAGCCAATGTGAGGTATGCATTAAAAATCCATATACTCGACTAGTGACTCTTTTCCTAAAGAGATCCTACCCTACAAAAGACCCCAAAGTCCTGACTTAGGCATCGGAGGGTCCCTTGTACAGCCAGGGTCTCCTTTGTCTCTTGTTTCTATCTGTGCAAGTCTTGAAGGATCAATCAGGGAAGGTCTACCAGAAAGCTGTATTAACAGAAGTCATGTTTGAATATGAGGCAACCCTAAAGCCAATTGAGCTCCTCTTCCAACCAATTACAACCTCAACCTGCAATCTCTTAAACCGGATATATATAAGATCCGAACATACTCCACAATGTGACCACACACTAACATCCTTTCATGATCCATAACATCCACATGATCTCTGTATGGTCAAACTATGCAAACCATGCATTCTACATCTATGATGTAGATATATGTATGCGGAGTACCGATACAATATGCATAATATCCATAGGTTAGCCATAAACGACCATGGCACCATTAAGTAACACAATGGTTTGACCATGCGAGTGATCATACCCTTCATGTTACAAGTGCGTACATTTCGTGCAATAGTACAACTAACATCACGCCATCACTTAGTACTAGACACGTAACCAAAATCACATACGGTCTTAATCATAATAAGTTGTATATTCAAATACGTGCCAGGGAGAACACGCATACCCATAACATGTATCAAATCCTGCATATAATGAGCCTTAACTACTCGAAAGTTAGGCTATATCACCAACATATTCATTGGCATATATGTAAGGGTTAAGCAGTCCACATCATCGATCCCATAGTGAGTTTATGCACAAGTGTCGCACCACCACATCATACTAGGCGTGCTTTTTATAACTCAAGGCAGCACATACAATGCTCCCACTTTGTCCTTAAATCCACTTAATCATATCCCAAGCATGTGATCATAAGTTAACATTACCACACATATCCTATCATTACATCTAATCACATACATACATCATCATGACTACACATCTCGCCACATTACCATACATACCCCATCATCATATAATAGTTCTATGTGCAATCCATCACTATTCCTCACGTACAACTATCATTCCAAGCGGGCTAAGGACAGATGGATTGTCTCTTTATTGAATGGGTTGATCAGTGGGTTGCTACATCCCATCTGACATTGTTGGGTGGCCCACTTGATCACCACAAATTGGTCCATGCAAGGGCTCAATCACAACTAATCCCCAAGGCCCAATTTGCAGCCCGTCATACACATCACTTGGAGACTAAGTATTAGCCGAACGGAAAAGCCCACTCATAGGCCCGATAGGTCTACCACTAATGGCCCCACAAGGTATTCGCTCAAGGTGGGGCTCAAGAGTCCACTCTGATACCATTGTGAGCACATCAATAGCATAAAAAAACAAGTCCCATACCATTAACAAGATGACCCAATAATCAGCCCAACACATACCTCAAGTTGGGCCAAAAAATCGATCCAACACATATCTCAAGTTGGGCCCAAACCTAGCCCGTTGGGCCCAACCCTACAATGAGTTGGTGAAGTGGATAGATGGCATAGATATACAAGGCATACATCTAGTGGGGTCCATAGTGGCTAGATGGAGTGGATTGAACATATTCATCATCTCGGGTTCCATAGATGAACATCGTGGATATACAACGTATGCATCAAGGTGGGGTTTACAACGGGCCCCACAATCTGGGCTATTTAGGTCTATAATATATACATCAGGGTGGGGTCCACAGTGGGCCCCATAATCTGGACAGTTTGGGTTAGAAAAATGGTTGGATAGCATTGATAATACACAAGTATCACTTTGGGCTCCAAGAGGTTTTCAACGGTGGGAGTCATTGATCCCATGGTTTTGCTGGAGTGGAGTCCACCTGCTTATACCCTAAGGTCTGCCCCCTTTTGGGCTTACACCCTAAAATGATATGGCAAAGGATGGACGGTGTGGATATAAAATAGATACATCTAGGTGGGTTTTAATGAATGGCATTAAATCCCCACCGTTTACTTTGGTGGGCCCATATGGGCTTCATTCTACCTCACATGTGGGCCACCACTCATACGTAGACTTGGGAGCACCCAAGTCAGATGGGAAGTAAACGTTACAGTGGGCTGGGAAGTTTTCAAAGGTGGATGTTCAATTAGCACTGTTTGTTGCGATTTGGTCCATCTGAGATTTGGATCTGTGCCATTGTGGGGCCCAGATGGGCTGACGTTTGGATGGACAGTGCTAATATACAAAACATTCCCCTCTGATATATATATATATATATATATATATATATATATATATATATATATATATATATATATATTAAAACTAGATTAGGCTCAACCTTCTCTAGAGGTTGAATGGCAGATAAGCCTTATGGTGGATCCTTGGTGATTTTCAACGGGTATCATTATCTTCACTGTTCCTTGTCGTGTGGCCCACTCGAGGCTTGGATCAGCCCCAAATTTTGGGCCGTATCCTAAAATGATATGGGAAAATGGATGGACGACATGGATTTAACTCACACATAACATAGTGGGGGCCTCAAATGGGCCTCACCCACTGGATGTTGCAACAACACACTGCTGCATTTAAAGTAGCTAGATTGTTGCACGCTGTGTGTGTTAGTGTGTGGGGTCTGAACATATTAGTGGGGTCCATATATACTTTGGATGGTTTGAATTTCAGATACACATTACAGTGGGCCCACGACGGGTCCCACATAGTTCGGATCAGACTAATTTTGTGTGGCCCTTTCATCGAAGTAGTTGTGATCTTACTAACAATTTGGATGGCTGTAAACGTCATGGTGGGGGGCCACGATTAGTCGGTCACATAACTGGCTTTGATCAAGCTAATCTTTGTCTTTTTCCTTCATCTAACTGTGACATATCTTGAAAAATCTGGATAGCATGTGAACATCATAGTGGGGGCCATCATCAGTGGGTCACACATCCACATCATCAAAGAGAGAAACAAGAAAAAAAAAAAATGAAAGAAAATTGTGAAGGGGGGAGTGCACTCACCTATCAAATGGAGAAAAGGTTCACCACCTTCTTCTCTTGTCCTTCTCGTACAAGCTCTGCTGTTGGAGTAGAAATGAGAAATTGGCTTAGTGAAGGAGCTTACGTAAAGACTAACCTAGGTTAAGTGGTGGAGACTTACAATGGTTGGGTGGATTAACCATGGTTGGGCTGAGTTGGGAATTGACCATGGTTATCCATTTACCATGGTTAAGAGGAGCATGGGAGTACGGGTGGTAGAGGTCATGTTTATGGGTAAGGGTATAGAGAGGGGAGAGGAGTGGTATGGTGGAGAGAGAGGGGGTGTGATGTCATGGGGAGGGGGTGATGTCATGGGTAGAGATTACCCCACATGTGTGGCTTGTATGAATGATGTGTGTGGTAAATATATGTGAGTGTGTTGTGTGTGATGTCCTGAGAGATGAAGGTGATGGGTTCTTCATGGTGTAACATGCTAATGGGGTGCTTCGCGGACACATGGGTGGTACCTTCCCAATCATGGCAGCAGGCCTATCGTTGTTTATTTATTTATTTATTTGGGGGAGGGACGGGGACTCGGGTGTGCACTGTGCAAAAACAGTTCAAGGCCTACTAGGGGTGTCAGACACCACACACATACACATGGAGGGGCACAAGAAAAATCAGGATTTATAATTATGGCCATTAGATGTGCTCCACGCCATTCATTAAGATTGTGTGGTTCCTTTAGAGTCAATAATCCGCATGTCAGTAATCTTGGGGATGTTGGTCGCTGCCTGGCATTGTTGTAGCGGTTGTACTACAACGATTTGTTTTTCTGTAATCGATAGTTCTCGAGTAATTATAAAAAAGAAGGAGATGGAATTAGCAAGAAGATGAGGTAAAAGACTTAGAGCAGTTATACGAGTGAAAATAGCCTCCACCTAAATCAAAATGGATGGTGAGGGTGATGAATAGTTTGTCTATAGATTGAAGATTTTTATTTTTATTTTTTTTTATTTTTAACCATTGCCATTATTAGAGTAAAAGTGGAGAATGATGGTGGATTGCAGTGATCAAGGGGTAAGATATTTCTCATCAAATGAAAGATCATGATTGTCGAATCTTTCCCTATCCTGCCACCATTTATTCCAACATCTAGTATAGTGAGCTTCTTGGCGACGTTTCAGACCTTCTTCAATTTTTTAAAGAATAGTCTTCAATGGAGAGCCATGAACAATATTTGTTTTTTTTCAAATGATGACACAACTTTGGTTGAGGAAATATTTGATTGTCGTCATCCCTTGGATGAGGTTGGCAACGGCCGATGCATCATTGTTGGTTGAAGAGGTGGATCGGAGCATGTGAAGACTAAAGTAGGAGGTCGTGGGACCTCTTTGGAGCTGGCGGAGATGGTTGATCTAGTGGAGACGCTGGAGCAACAAGTGCCTTCACTACAGTTTTTTGGCACTTTGGTTGAGGAACCGTTTTGGTTGGCAAAGCTTGTGGAATGGATGTAGTAATCGATTTGGTCTTCGGCTTTTTCGATTTTCAACTAAGAGCCGTAGCTGATTGACGTGCTGTTCTTTTCTTTTCTCGGAGCTCCATCGAAGAAGAAAGTTGGACTATGATAGCTTGAGGATACTTATTAATTAAATTTTCATAGAGTGTTTTATCCAAATTTCTACCTTATTTAAGGGCTTGATTCCAAAAATGAGCAGATGCAAATCTCAGATGAGCTACACCGCAAATCTCAGGTGAACCACACCACAGTGAATAGTGGTGATTGAATACCCGCCATTAAAAATTTATTGGCAGCCATAATAGTTTTGGATCAAGCTGATATTTGGTTTCCCTTCGTTGAGGTCAGTGACCTTATCAACAGGCTGGATGGCGAGTAAACATTACATAGACCCTAGGGGAGTTTTTAATGGTGGAAGTTCAATCACAACTGTTTTATTGTGGTGTGGTCCACCTATATGAACCTACCTCATTTGTGGGCTCATTCCCTGTAATGGATGGACGGCATTAATAAAACATGTACATACATCACAGTGGACTGACATAGCACCGTCCAGTATTAACCAACCTGCTCGCAGTGTCAGTGTGCAGTACGTGTTGGACACGGATTGGCTGCTAAAGTCTTACGAAGTAACTTCTTGTAGAAGTAAGGTGGGCCACTGTGAAGTTTGCCAGAAATCTACCTCGTCCATACATTTTTTCAGAATATTTTAAAACGCTCTTAGAAATGAGGCAGATTCAAAAAATCAAGTTCGCCGCACCACAAGAAAGAAAAAGTAGGTAGGGAAGGCAAGCGGATTGCTGAGTAACTCAGTCAGCTTAAATTCTGTGGGGTCCATCGTGATTTATATATTTTATCCACTCCGCTCATCCATTTTACCAGATAATTCTAGAGCTTGAGCCCAAAAATGAAGAATATCCAAAGATCAAGTGGACCACACCACAGGAAACAGTGTGAATTGAACTTTTACTGTTGAGAAAATTCTTGGAGGCCACAGAAGTTTTGGATCAAGCTTATATTTATGTTTTCCCTTCATCCGTATCTGTGTGATCTTATGAATAGAATGGATGACAAATAAACATCACTGTGGGCCCTAGCAAGGTTTCTAAGATGGAAATCATTATTCCCACTGTTTTCTTGGTATGATCCACTTGAGTTTTGGATATGCTTAAATTTTGGGCTCAATCCCTAAAATGAGCTGGAAAAATGGATAGATGGCGTGGATAAACCATATACGTTCATGGTGGGCCCAACAGAGTTTACTCGTAACATAATCCGATTTGGTAGGGAAATGCCTACCATAGAAACCTTCCTAGGTCCACCTTATATATTCAGATGCCATCCATACTGTCCATAAGGTCATTCCCACTAGGATGCACTGAAAATACAAAAATATTAGCCTAATCCGAACTTCTATAGCTCCACAAGTGTTTCAATCGTTTGACATTGAATCCTAATTGTTTCCTCTGTGCATCCCATTTTTGGGCTCATATCCTAACATGATCCGGAAAAATAGATGGACTGGAAGAATTTCTTACAAGCACCACCATGGGCGTGAATATGTAAATACTCCTACTTGTTCCAAATCCTAATTTTATTCCTAGAACCCCATGGTACTGAACCCAGTTGGAGCCGGGTTTGAGTCTTTAAGAATGAGATTAAGACCAAAAACGGACCTCCACCGGGTGAGACCTAAATCCGGATGGTCTTGGTAGGGTTACAATAGGAGCCCACAGAGCCCGACCATTAACAGCACTGGTGATGAGTTTGACAGCCTTACCAATGACTAGTACAATATCACACACGTGTGCCATGGAGGCAACCATGCAACTAATCACGTCCCTAGTTCCTTGATGGTACTGCAATATCACCGACTATTGGTTGCCCCCATGTAAACGTGTTGCGTAGACAATGTAGAAGTCTGCCCCATGCAAACGTGTATAACGGGTGGTCGTAAAGTGAGTCTTCGTCTAAGTCTGCCCCATGTAAACCTTTGTCAGTCTTTTATTATTATTATTATTATTTTTTTTCAAAAGAAAGAAACGAGTTTCTCAGTATGCCCCATCTAAACAGGGACATAGAACAAAGGTATCCGTGTTCCTAAGGGCTGTGTGGGGCTCACACGGATATTCATCAAATCTGCTCCATTCATTTGTTTTGAAAGACAACAAGATCAAAATGCATGTGGGCTTCAAAGAGGAAAGAAGCAGCCCACTCAAGTTTCAAAACGACTAAAATGAAACCTCGGCTTAAAAGAGGAAACAAGTGACCCACTAGAGTTTCAAAAGGGTTAAAAATACATAAACCTCCCTCGTGTATGATTACATGGGCCCATAAAAGATGGTTGGCCCATTCTAGCTAACCAAAATCTTAAAAGTTTTATATGGGCCCATTTAATGAGATCGGGCTTAACCGCATCCCTAATGTACCGAGGTATGCAGTAAAAAAGAAGAAGAAAGGAAGTCAAAATAGCTATCGGAAAAAAGAGAAGGAAAAGAGCTCCAAATCAGGATAAGGCTCACTCAAAAGCACATTGGGCCTAATACCTTACTTTGGGATCATTTGATACATTGTCTATAAATCTTCATAAGATAAAGATGTTGAGGGGAAAATCGAATTGGTCCCTCTACAAGCAACCTCCAAACTGAGGAAGGGCTTATAAGCTGGGGTGACCGAGGTTTGAGCAAAGAGCCTATAACGCCTCGGATTTCGGGGGCCGAGTAGGTACTCGGCTCCCGAATTCCCGGGTGCCACTTATGCCTTACTAGGTTTCATACTATGCACAATTTGTTTGTTTCATAAGCAATGAAAAAATCAAGTAGACTATGCAGCATAAATCAAGACCAAAATAGTAAAAACATGTGCAACTAACATGGAGTAAACAGATCTGATAAAAATAATGTAAGTGAACGTGAGGGACCATGTCCCACAAAAATGCTCATAATCCAAAAAACAAAACCCTACCCTGGGCCCCATCGCTATCTTAAGGCGGTCTATGGGGACCCGTCAAAGATCTGGAAATACGACCACTCCTCCCCCTCATCCATGCTTGCTCCATCAAGCGCATCGAACTCTGTAATCCCTGCATCTACGATAAGTTCTGCTTGGTGTTTTGAAACATCGTCCCAGAGTGGGAGTGAGTGATCAACTCAATGGATACCATTAACAATAAGTTACGCATATTATCAATTTCATGGACGAAGTTAGTGAAAAACAATTAATCACTAGATCCTAATTACTCTTGTTAATACATATGCATGGATCCATGATATGATGCATGCCCTCACATCCAACACTCCTTCGAGCGATACCGTCTTATGATCGCAATACCAAACACTCCCTTAATGCGACCTCGACTGTCGAGTCACCAACCTAACTAATGCAATGTGATGGTGAACATGTTAGCCGTGTTGATTAGTTACGTTCATTCAACCATTAGTTTGGGGAAACTGTAACACTCTAACAGATTAATGCCCTATCCTGATTGCGCGGCCCTGGCAGCCGTGACAGTCTTGCTCTCGCGATCCTTGGTCCGTTTGGGTTCGTCACTCCCAATAATAAAAACATTTAAGGGATAATTGTAAGGAAGAGTTCTTACTCGCGGTCACTAGGAGAGGCTCATCGCCCCAGCGTAGGCCGACAACTCGGGCATAGTGTCTCATTCCACCATGCCCGACTCCTGAGACTTGTGGGCCACAACAAGCTGGTTATCAGTGGGTGCAAGTGGACGCAGGGTGTCTTGGGTTCAAGTAGGCATGTACGTACATGATTAACGGACGTGGTCGACCAGCTGATGAGCCAATTTGTCCCCTCTAGATGAATAACAGATTGTACAACATTGGGAGGAAACATCCCGCATAGTCCAACTACTGCCGACTATCCGTATTTCGACTAATTGGGTCAAATTAGTCCTTGGGTAGCCCTACCAGAGGGGTTGCCCATGCAGGTTTCCAAATTTGCTGGCCGATCTGGTAAGGGAGAAGTGTATAAATGAATCATATTAAAGTAGATGTCAATCTACTTCTAGTTGTGAAGGGTTTAGACATGCATAGCAATAAATCATAGTAATTGTCATCATAATTCGTCATGGATTCTTAAATACATGGAAATTCTAAATAAGCATGTAAACAAACACAATTACAGGGAATTTAACATGCATAGAATGAAATTGGTAGCTAGTCATATGCATGGGGGACATGCAGTAGGAAGTTCCTCATCTGATTCAGAAATTGGGGATATATCATGCTATAATTTTTATAGTAAACAAGAAATAAGGAAAAACAAGGGTTTTGACAGTTGAGGGTCTAATGTTTTTCCCCAAATTGGGTTTTAACCGAGACGACATTCTAAATCTACCATTTCCACACATGCAATTGACATCCAAAGCAAATTCTACACCCATAATCGCTAAATTTGACCTAGGTTTGATAAACATCCACCTATAGTTATGGTCTGCACCTAGGAATGGTTTGACGGCTCGAGCAGCCACTCCTAAGGTGCCGGTCCTGCGAGTTGGTATGTCGGAGCCCTGTGCCGATAAAATTGCATGTTAGAAGGCGTGTATGACTTAAGACACCCAAAATTTAGAAAGGGGCTGGGCTGATTACCTTTCTTATGGCTGATGGGCCGCTTCTACAGCAGCCGGGTAGGGGCTCTGATGTGAGTTGTGGTAAGAGGGAGGATTTCTAAAAAATCCAGCTCCTTTGAAACTTCCTTTCTCTTTACTCTCTCCACTCTCTCTCCTCCTTGCAACAAAAATTCATATGAGAGTGAGGGAGTGGGATTTTGGACTGTATTATGAAATTTTAATCTAAATGGCCTTAGGAGTTCTTATTCTAACATGCATACCCCTAGTGGGTTGATTTTAGGTCCCTAGGACCATTACGGTGGCCCCTTGGCCCATTTGTGTCATGGGGTAGGTGCTCCATTGTCAGCTAAGTGGTTATTTGAATTTGGCGGCAAATGGATGACCCGATTGGCCGCGGGGGCTTGATTTGTGATCAACGGTCACTGATGATCGATCAGGACCCAGTTATATGGATATGAGCAGAGAAATATCCCTGACTCATGGCCCAAGTTTGATTGCAATTTAACGGTTGGAAAGTCGCAACTTTATCTTTTTAGTGGCGGGACCAACTCACTTAAGTTTCAGGTTTCAAGTCTTGGAGAGTCGCGCCTTTCAAGCTCTACCTTCACGGTCCAAGTTTTGTGGTTCGGGGCATCATTTGGGCCCACCATCCGCGATGGACGTTAAGCCCAGTGAGATGGACATTATTCTATAATTTCGGAACTACTGGCCCACTAACGAGCGGTCTAGAGCTTGTTCGGGTAATCGGGGCGTTTCTGAAATGAATTGGATAGAGAGATTTTTTTTGTGCGCAATGGTTAGGGTCTGGATTAGCTAAGTCCATAGTGTGGCCTATTCGCAATTAGCAAAAATGGCAATTCAGTCATAATCACTCTAAACCATCGGTTCTTAGGCTAAGCGGATAATTAGGTTAACCTGGTTCGCTAGTTAAGATCCGGCTCATAGCTGGCTTGGCTTTGGGTAGTTCTTTAATTTGGTTACAGTTGTCTTGATTAGTTAGTGATAAGTTGGTTAGATTTGGACCCTAGATAAACAATTCACGAGGCTAGACTTGAGGTTTAAGTGATTATGCGGATTTATTGGCTTCATACGGTTGGTTAATCGAATTTGTACGGCTCTACGTATAGGCTCACTTCGAGCATAAAGGGTCAGTAAGCGATGACGTGGGTTAGTTATAAAAGTTTTTAAAAAGGATTTTTGACAATCCAAAATAGGAAAAATTCAAGATGTTACAGGGCCATTAGCACGGGATGAGCAGTTCCTTTAGCTCAGAGATGACCTGCAGAGCTGAGCCGTCAAAGGAAGGAACTCGGTAGGAGAAGAGTCCCCTCGCCAGGAATGTCTACAATGCAGGTTAGGGACCCATGGGGAAGGAGCTTGGGCTCTGAGTCTCGAGCTCCCCAACATCCCGAGCTGACCAGGTCAACCAATGTAAGAGAGGTGGTACGAGGAATCCAGAGAGAATCTTACCCCAAAATTTAAATGAGAAGGATTCAGCTTGATCTCAGCCGAAAATCATTTCGACACATTCAGGTTCAACTGAAGATTACTACGACACATTCAAGCTTGGCTGAATATCACTTTGACAGATTTAGGATAAGAATCTTGCCAGATTAAAGACCCTCTAATGTAGTAGAGTGAGATTCGGAGGTCCGAAACCTTCTCCCATGCCCCATACATATTACTACATATTCTAAACCAATGAGATAAAAATGAGGTGACATACCTAAGCCCAAACTTTGCTCATTGCATTCATCTTTTACAAGCCTGACTTAGGCATCAGAGGTCCACAGCCGATCACCAGCACACCCCCTACTGTTCGTATTTTCTTTAGTCTTTGTAAATCAATCGAACGGTGCAATTCTACATAAACTTCATTTGTTGGCCAGATTTTGGCAACAACGGATTGATGTCATCCGTGGGAAGCGATGAAGCCATGTTTTCACTGTCTTTGGCTACAACTATTCCCAACACTCCCTCACATGGAAAATAAAAAAAAAGAAAGGCCTCAGCGACAGTTGAGTCCCTAACCAAGCTCTGTTCGGGGAGGAGCAGGCTTTGTAGTTACCTCCCTAGTCCCAGCCACCCTCATAGGTTGTGGCCAAGAAATTGCTGAATCGAGGAGGTTAGCTTAGTTCCCTTCAGAATCCGGTCGAAACCCTGACATATAATGTGGATCATATCATGAGGTTACTGGAGAGGCAACAAGCATCCTAGACTAACCAACAGGAAACAACGGAGGTGGCAACCGAGTAGTCCCTCCTTGAACAATTGCACCCTGAGCATCATCATAGACAAGTGCGAGCTAGAGAAAGCCTCACCGCCCCATCCCAAAAGTGGGCGACTACAGAGCTCGTTGAATTTGACTTACGCCATACTATCTAGATGAGAAGCGACTTGCTTGGGGAAAGAAAGCCCCAGAAGCCATGATAGAAAGCGAGGTCCCCTGGGGCCGGATATCAGAGAGATTCAGGACTAGCTTGGTAATAATCGACAAGCGTAAAGAGCAAAGGCCTCGGTATTTGTTGATGCCCTCCTTAAGCGAACAGAACCACCATTCACCGACGACATCATGCAGGCTCAACTACTACACAGATTCAGAATGTCATAGATATAACCCTATTCGGGTTTGGGCAATGCTTCCAAGTTCATGGAGTCATTTCGAGCATGGATGGACCTCCATAGCACTTGTAGAACTAAGATGTGCAGGGCATTCTCCTTAACTTTCATCAGGGTAGCTCGAAAGTAATATATGAACTAGAAAGCGAAGTCAATTAGCTCTTTCCCCTAGCTCAACAAAGCCTTTGCTACATTATTTATCGAAGGTAAAGACACTCACAAACCAACAACTCACCTTCTTACAGTGACTCAAAAGGAGGACGAGTCGCTAAAGAATTAAATCATCTGGTTCAAGGCTGAAGCTGTCTTGTTTTAAGACTACTCTGATAAGGTATCCCTCACTGCCATGATGGCCAGACTTAAGAGAGGGAGGTTCCTCTTCTCACTCAGTAAGAACACCCCTAAAGACCATGAGCGGCCTAATGAATCGAGCTTAGAAGTACACGAACGTTGATGAATAGTTCGGTGCTTGTAAATATGTCAAGGGCAAGAGCCATTTGGTAAAAGATAAAAAGAGAAAGGAGGCCAAGGAGGGACCCATCCCCAACCCCAAAAGAAATAGAGACGACGACCAAGGTGGCGCTCCCTGGACTCCCCGAGTTCCAGAAAGTCGAATTCGCTAGTTTACTCCACTAAACACCACACATGAGCAGGTTCTCATGGACGTCAATGACAAGAGATTTTTAAAGTTGTCGAATAAGATGAGGGCTACTCTAGAGAAAAGAAGCATGTCAAAATATTACAATTTTTACCAAGATCACGACCACGACATGATCGATTGCTTCGACCTCAAGGAGAAGATCGAGTCCCTCATTCAAAGGGGCTACCTACGCGAGTTTGTGAAAAGGCCAAGCAATATGTCCTATAAGGGGGGGTGAATAGGAGTATGCTAAATTTAAAACTTTAACAGTGGAATATAAATGAATAAAGGAAAGATCAGTACAGAAATGTAAAGCAACCTCAAAATTCTAGTCTTGAGAGGTTGATACAAATGTTGTTCTAAGGACAACCTTGCATCATAGAAACCAAGGGATTATAGCAGGACAACCTTACTAGAATGATTTGAGTATCAATATCTCAAACTGAAGAGGAATAAAAAGTAAATAGCAAGAATGGAAGTTTAAACAATTACAACATTCCCCACAATGCTTGAAATGTAAATATTACAACATTCACATTCACACATATATCCCACACTTTGAATGATAAAAGATATAGCAAATAAACAAACATTCAAATCACAAGACACAAAGAATTATAGTGGTTCTCCTGTGTGTTCACTAACTGTTAAACAACAGCCATACAGCTTGCTACTCCACTCCTAATATCCTCACACAGTGGATATTAGTGTATGAAAATAGGTTTTTCTTAGGTTCACCTAAAACCCTCACAATTGTGTCTTTCTAGTGGACTTACACAATTCAAAAAACTCCACACTCTGAGTTTTCTGGCTCTCATCAGATAAACAACACTTAGAGATTTTTCTGGTTTAATCTCAAAGAAACCAAAAAACATAGAAGATTTACACAAATATAAAACACCTGAATTTCTTCTTTTATTGCAGCCCGGAAGAACCAAATCGGAGTAGAAGTTCAAATATAGAATTTCAATGTCCAATACTCACTTTGAAATGGTTCTAGGTTCTAATTGATTTTAAATTAAATCAAGTTGGGCTAGCTCTATTTGATTTTGATTCCAAGAAGTGGAATATCACAATTTCTCTTTCAAATCAGATTGGAATGTAGAAACAAAATCAAATATAATAACAAAAGAGAATATTAAATATGCAAAATGTAGCTTAAAAAGATTACAAACTTATCTCTCAGAGTGATGCCTTGATTTTACTTGAATTGGATATAAAACTCTAAAAATCGTGCTCTTTTTATAGTTGCAGAAATCGCATCTATGACTGGTCGTAAGGACACTACGACTGGTCTTAGAACCAACAACATTTTGAAATTTTGAACGCGATCGGATAAAACCGTTCCATGACTGGTTGTAGGCACTTCACGACTGGTCATAAGTCCTCTATGACTGGTCGTGACATGCACATGACTGGTCATGAGAAACTAGAATTCATTGCTGGAGTTTGAGTCATAGCTGCTGGACTGGTCTTGAACGAGTCGGCACTATTCACACGACCGGTCGAGCAGACTCTAGGACTGGTCGTGGCTGAACCAAAAAATTCTGAAAATTTACAACAACTTAGGACTGGTCTTGGAATTTCTTAGACTGGTCGAGCCAGTTCTAGGACTAGTCGAACAGGGTTCAGGACTAGTCTTAGAACAGTTCAAATACATATAAAGTGATTCAATTTAAATTATGTATACAAAATGACCTACCCTAAGGTCAATCTAAGGTCTTTCATACCTGAGACATGATGTATGAACATTGAATATTCTTTTCTTCAGATGATTAATGATCTTTGAAGTTCATGAAGCTTGAGATCTTTAGAACCTTAAACTTGTCGTTATTGAGTTGTACTTTACCTTGAGTCTTGAACAAGATCTCGTCTTTCGATGTAGCTTTAAAACACTAAAGCTTACAGAAGAGAACAATGTACTTGATCTTGTAGTTCTTGAAGTAGATCTTAGTTCTTGACTTGAAGTAGTCCTTGTACATGAGATGCAGTGGCTTGGACATATATATCAATGTGCTACGCAAGACACAAATTAAGGTTTTGGCACCACAAAATTTGACAATCAAAGGAGCAAATAACCATAACACTTACAATCTTCTCCTTTGTCAAATTTGTAACAAAACACACTCAATAAGTATAAGAGAAGCATCTTAATAAACAATCATGCACCAGTTATAAAAGAAGAACCAGTTATAGCCTAGTTAAAGAATCATGCACCAGTTATCATCAACTTAGCTAGTTATCATCAACTTACCACACATCATCATGAAGTAGGCAAAACATGGTAAAACACCTCCTTATTACTCCCTCCTAAGTAGCACACATAAATCCATTATGCTATTACTCCACAATTCTTATCCATAAGCAATCAATCCAAAATATGAAATATTCTCCCCCTTTTTGTCACAATATGACAAAGGAAGCATAAAAAAAAAAGAGGAAGAGGAAGACTAGCAAGAGAGTAATAAAGGAGTTAACTAGGCAAGATATGAAAGATATATAAGCAAATTCAAAGTTCACATTACATTTACCAACATAAACCAAAGTCAACCAAAGTCAGTCTCACGAACTGAAAGAAAGCAAAGTTGCATAAAAGTTATTACAGACCATAGGATAAAAACACCTAATCAGATCCAGAAGAAGGAGCATGTATGGTAGGATCAAGTTGATGAAGGCCCTTGTTTAAGCACCTAAGATACTTGCGCATATATTTAAATTGTAAATCATGGGCAACATTCATGTTCGCTACCTTCTCCCCAAAAGCACGAAGAAGAGCATCAAAATCAGATGGCTCATAGTCAGGATCATTTGCAGAGTCTGATTCAATTTCATCTAAAATGTCATCCATATTGATATCATCAGGAGGAAGATTGCCACCTTCTTCTATATTCCCTGGTTCAGCTCCACCACCACCCACATCCACTTGTTCAGGAGCCAATTCCAATTTCATATTGTTCATATTTGAATTGTTAAAAATAAGGTGATGAATAGGAGCCTCTCCAACAGGCATAACAACTAGCATGTGAGTAGCTAATACAGTCATAAGATATGTAAAAGGAATATCACTGTCCAGGATGGATATAAAATTGAATAATAGAATGACATATCAAAGATGGAAGATAAACTTGAGTACGAGAGATAATGGAATGCAAAACCCGAACCATAAAGGAAGTCAGTCCTGTTTTGTTACTAGAACGTGGATACATATTTGAAATAAATATTCGATGAAGAACCCTGTATCCGGGTAATAAGTACTTGGAAGTAAGCACATTCCCTTTATGAGTCCATTGTGCATCTATGTTACATAATGCTCTAGTTAATACACGTTTTTCTGATTCAGAGGGTTTCTCAACTAGAGTATGAATAGGAATACCCTCATCATTAACAGATATGTCCATTAAGCCCGAAATCAAATGTCGATCAACATCAAAAGGGCCTTCTCTAGTAGTAATTTTAAAAGTTAAATTCTCAGTCGAAAATTCATAAATACACACAAACATAGCCTGCACAATAGACTGGTATGTTGGCCCACCCCAATGTAGGATGTTATCCCAACCTACAGATTGGAGAAGAGGAAGGAGACTAAAAGGAGCAATGTGTTCAATATCCACAGGTCGCTCAACAATGACCTTGCGCAATCATAAATCCCGCACATAGGAGGGATCATCTTTGGTCATCTTCGGGTAACTGAAGATGACGCCTTATTAAAGGAGTTGATCTAGATGAGGAAGCACCATAGGAAGTTTTCTTTTTCCCTCTGGTATCCATTTGCAACAAGAGAATTAAAGAAGCAAGAAGTTACAAAAGATGTGGAATGGGTTTTCTCAAAACAGAGTTTGGAGAAGAAAACCTTAAAATCTTCTAGGAAACATGAAATCAACCACTCCAAGGAAGAAAAATGAAGAGATTAGAGCTTGAATCTATAAGAATAACTAAAATAATGTACTAACCTTGATGAATCAAACGGTTGGGTACGACTAGTCGTGCTACGGCCCGTTGGAGAAGAAAGAGGAAGTGAGGAAGAAACGATTTTTCCCCAAATTAAAAGATCCAGGGCGCTACATGACTGGTTGTGGGACGTCCTCGACCGGTCGTGCCACGACTAGTCGAGTACGCCCTCGACTGGTCGTGTAAACACAAAAATATGCATTTTTCATATAATTTTGAAATTTAATCAAATAAATTAACAAATATATATACTATAATACAGAAATGCTAATCGATGCCTTCAATTTGAGTGTACCCTTGTACAACCAGTCTAGCCTTGTTTCGAATTATATTACCAAGTTTATCAGACTTATTTTTGAAAATCCACTTAGTTTCGATAATATGTTTATCTTTAGGTCTAGGAACTGGGTACCAAACATCATTTCTCACAAATTGATTAAGCTCTTCATGCATAGCAACTATCCAGTTTTCGTCAGTAAGAGCTTCTTTTATGTTAGTTGGTTCTATCTGGGATGTAAAGCACATGTAATTACATATATCTTCTAGTTGTCTATGAGTGCGCACACCAGTGAGAGGGTTTCTAAGAATTTGAGTGGTTGGATGATCTTTAACAGTCCTCAGTTCAGAGTTAGTTTGATTTGATGCAGTATCTGGTTTATCAATTAAAAGAACTTCATCATTATCAGAACTTGAGACATGTGTAGTTAAGTGATCGTCAATGACCACATTAATGGACTCTTGAATAACACTGGTCCTCTTATTCAGTACTCGATAAGCTCGATTGTTCAAAGAATACCCTAAAAAGATCCCTTCATCACTTTTAGTGTTAAACTTGTCCAGATTTTCACGGTCACGTAAAATATAGCACTTGCTGCCAAAAACTCGAAAGTATTTGATAGTATGCTTCTTATCGAACTATATTTCATAAGCAATTTTGTTATTTGTTTTACTTGTATAAACCCAGTTGATTATATAGCATGCAGTATTTATAGCTTCAGCCCAAAGATTTTTAGGGAGCTTCATACTATTCAACATTACATTTGCCATTTCTTGAAGCACTCTATTTTTTCTTTCAACAATTCTATTTTATTGTGGTATTTTCAGTGCAGAGAATTCATGTGATATTCCCTGATGGCAACAGAATTTCTCAAAACTGCTATTCTTAAATTCTGATCCATGATCACTACAGATCTTACAGACTTGAAAATCTTTTTCTATTTGGATTCGTTTGAGAACTCTTTTTACTTCATCAAGGGTTTCTAATTTATCCCTCAAGAAGGCTACCCAGGTAAATCTAGTATAGTCTTCCACGATTACCAGTATATATTTTTTGCTACCTCGACTCTCCGTCCTGGTTGGTCGTATAAGATCCATATGGAGAAGCTCGAGCGGTTTTGATGTGGCATTGGAGTTCACTTTTTTGTGAGTGCTCCTTATTTGCTTGCCAATCTGGCATTCGCCACATATTTTATCTACTTTTTGTAATTTAGGTAGACCTCTTATCAGTTCTCTTTTTCTCAATCTATATAGATTGCAGTAGTGTACATGTCTAAGGCATTTATGCTATAAATTAGTCTCATCTGTATGGACCATGTAACATAATTGACTAGATGAGCTAAAATCACTAACAATATAGCAGTTTTTAGAAGTTCTATGACCAGTTAATATTACAGATCCCTTTTTGTTTAAAATTTCACATCCTAGGTTAGAAAATTTTAAACTGTGGTTTTTATTGCATATTTGAGAAATGCTTAACAAGTTATGTTTTAAACCTTCTATGTATAAAACATTCTCAAATACAGGGAGGTTAGAAAGTTGAACTATACCTTGGCCAATAATCCTGCAGTTGCTACCATCATCAAATGTGACTGAACCATTAGCCATATCTTTAAGATCGGTGAATAGACCTTTATCACCAGTCATATGCCTTGTGCATTAACTGTCTAAGTACCACTTTGAATGATTTGTCGCTTTGAAAGCCGTGTGGGCAACAAAGCAAGTAACCTTAGGAACCCATTTCATGATTGTTTTGGGTTTAGGAGTATAGTTAGTTTTCTTATGTTTGTAGTTTTTGTAAGAATGACCAACTGAGTTAGATTTTAAGAGCTCCTTAAGTAAATCAACTATTTTCTCAGCTACAGGTTTCGGTTCTGATTTTTGTAGTTGATATGGTTACTTTTACGTTTAAAAGATTGAAACATTTTGGTATTTTTAGAAAACTTTTGATTAGAACTTTTCTCTTTTAAGTTTGAGGATTCTCCTTTTACAAACTTAAGAGGAGTATTCTTCTGTTTAGGAGGAATATTTCTATTGTAGCCCAAACTGGATCGGTCGCCATATTTTCTTGATTCAGATAAAAGTTTTTTTAAACTTTGGATCACCTTGGGCATACCTCCATGTGTCCTTTAAACTCAAAAGTGAAGAGACTTCAAGTTTAAGTTTTTCATTTTCAGATTTAAGAAATCTAAATCGCATTTGCATTTTTCAAAACAATCTGAAATATGAGAATTTTCTAAAATAAGAGAGAATTAAAATTTTCTTTAAGCTTTGAAAACTTTTCTTTTTGAAGTTTTAAATTAATAGCAATTTTACAACTTTCCTTATAAAGGGCATTATAAGCATCTTGAAGATCTTCTTCATTTTCATGATCACTATTCAGATTTTCTTCACTAGTTAGATCCTCGTTATCTGAAAAAGTGAACTTGGCTAGAGTTATAAGGGCTTTGACTTCATTGCCTGACTCGATTTTAGAATCTTCTGATTCAGAAGAAGTTTCAGAATTGGAAGATTCATCCCATGTAGCCAAATACTCTTCTTTTTGGGTTTGTCCTTTTTAAGACACTTGTTTGCCAAATGCCTATATTCTTGGTAGTTGTAATATTAACTGTCTTTTAATGATTTTCAAGTTTTAGATTTAGATCTTTTCTTATCAATAGCTTTTTGAAAATCAACCCTCTTTTTACTTTTGAAAATTTTGTAAAACTTTTTCGCTAGAAGGGCCATATCATCTTCTGAGTTTTCTAAATCAGAATTGCTATTATTTTCTTAAAAATCATTTTTAGAAGATTTAAGGGAGATAGATTTACCTTTAGGAGCTTTAAAGTTGAACTCATAGGTTTGTAAAGAGCCAACTAGTTTTTCTACCCTCATATTGTCCGTATCACGAAGTTCCTAGATCACAGTTACCTTATAATTAAACCGTTCAGGAAGTGAGCGTAGTATCTTTGCACACACTTTACTTTCTGGAATTTTATCGCCAAGACCCCACATAGATTTTACAATGTCATTTAATCTAGTATAAAAGTCCATGAACATTTCATTTTCCTCCATATGTATTTCCTCAAATTTGGTTGTGAGGATTTGGACTTTAGATTTCTTGACAATTGATGTTCCCTCGTGTGTCATTTCTAAAATATCCCTAGCTTGCTTTGCAGTATCACATGATATAATTCTTTTAAATTCATCTGGTGATAGTGCGCAAGTGATTGCATTTAGTGCTTTTGCATTGACACTACTTTCATTTTTTAAAAGAGTGGTCCAAGAAAAATAAGGTGAGATTTTTATAGATTTGGATTCATCGATACCAATTACTTTAATGGTAGGAGGGGTTTATTCAGTCACTGTGGCTTGCCATACGCTCTCATCCATGGATTTTAAGAAAATTCTCATCCTGACTTTTCAATAGGCATAATTAGAGCTATCAAATGGTGGAGGCCTAGTGACTGAAAGGCTATCAAAATTTGACATCTTATAAATAGCTTAGATCGATTAGCTTAGGAATTAAATCCAAAAAAGTAACAATTAGAACGAGCTATTAAGCTCTGATACCACTTGAAAAGGCCAAGCTATATGTCCTAGAGGGGGAGTGAATAGGACTATGCCAAATTTAAAACTTTAACACCAGAATATAAATGAATAAAGGAAAGATAACACTTTAAACAAATCATAGTACGGAAATGTAAAGCAACCTCAAAATTCTAGTCTTGAGAGGTTGATGCAAATGTTGTTCTAAGGATAACCCTGCACCATAAAAACCAAGGGTTTATGGCAGGACAACCTGACTAGAACGATTTGAGTATTAATATCTCAAACTGAAGAGGAATAAAAAGTAAATAGCAAAAATGGAAGTCTAAACTATTACAACATTCCCTACAATGCTTGAAATGTAAATATTACAACATTCCCATTCACACATACATCCCACAATTTGAATGATAAAAGATATAGCAAATAAACAATCATTTAAATCATAAGACATAAAGAATTATAGTGGTTCGCCTGTGTGTTCACCAACTGTTAAACAACAGCTACACAGGTTGCTACTCCACTCCTAATATCCTCACACAGTGGATATTAGCGTTTCACTATGAAAATAGGTTTTTCTCAGGTTCACCTAAAACCCTCACAATTGTGTCTTTCTAGTGGGCTTACACAATTCAAAAAACCCTACATTTTGAGTTTTCTGGCTCCCCTCAGATAACCAACACTTAGAGATTTTTCTGGGTTAATCTTAAAGAAACCAAAAACATAGAAGATTTATACAAATGTAAAATACCTGGATTTCTCCTTTTGTTGCAGCCCGGAAGAACCAAATCGAAGTAGAAGTTTGAATATAGAAGTTCAATGTCCAATACTTACTTTGAAATGGTTCTAGGTTCTAATTGATTTTAAATTAAATTTAGTTGGGCTAGCTCTATTTGATTTTGATTCCAAGAAGTGGAATATCACAATTCCTCTTTCAAATCAGATTGGAATGCAGAAACAAAATCAAATATAAAAAGCTAACAAAAGAGAATATTAAATATGCACAATGCAGCTTAAAAAGATTACAAACTTATCTCTTAGAGTGATGCCTTGATTTCACTTGAATTGGATATAAAACTCTGAAAATCGTGCTCTTTTTTATAGTTGCAGAAATCACATCTACGACTGGTCGTAAGGACACTATGACTGGTCTTAGAACCAACAATATTTTGAAATTTTGATCGCGATCGGATAAAATTGTTCCATGACTGGTTGTAGGCACTTCACGACCGGTCGTGAGTCCTCCACGACTGGTCGTGAGAAACCAAAATTCATTGCTGGAGTTTGAGTCGTAGCTGTTGGACTGGTTTTGAACGATTCAGCACTGTTCGCACGACCGGTTGAGCAGACTCCAGGGCTGGTTGTGGCTGAACTAAAAAATTCTGAAAATTTACAACAACTTAGGCCTGGTCTTGGAATTTCTTAGACTGGCTTAGCCAGTTCTTTGACTAGTCGAACAGGGTTCAGGACTAGTCTTAGAACAGTCCAAATACATATAAAGTGATTCAATTTGAATTATGTATACAAAATGACTTACCCTGAGGTTAGTCTAAGGTCTTTCATACCTGAGACATGATGTATGAACATTGAACATTCTTTTCTTCAGATGATTAATGATCTCTAAAGTTCACGAAGCTTGAGATCTTTGGAACCTTGAACTTGTCGTTCTTGAGTTGTACTTTACCTTGAGTCTTGAACAAGATCTTGTCTTTCAATGTAGCTTTAAAACACTAAAGCTTACAGAAGAGAACAATGTACTTGATCTTGTAGTTCTTGAAGTAGATCTTAGTTCTTGACTTAAACTAGTCCTTGTATATGAGATGCAGTGGCTTGAACATATATATTAGTGTGCTACACAAGACACAAATTAAGGTTTTGGCACCACAAAATTTGACAATCAAAGGAGTAAATAACCATAGCACTTACAGTTCGTCACTAAGTGCAAGGAAGATCGACTAACTCCTCAGCAACAACAAAGAGAGGATCATAATGATAATGAGCCAGTAGGGAAAATCTGTACCATTTTTTATGGACCTGCCGGCGGGACATAATGATAATGGGATGATAGGGGAAACCCGTACCATTTTCGATGAAGACATACCAACTCCTTAGTAAGAACTGTAAAAGGAGCATAATGATAACGAACTAGTAGGGGAAATATGTACCATTTTTAGTAGACCCACGGTGGAGGAGATTCATACCGAGCATGTCGAGCTCATGATTGGAGTGTAAAGCTTATCGAGGAGGTTTATCAGGTGAACCTCGCCAGCCGTCATGGGAAGGAGCCCAGGATAGAATCATATACAATTGCCTTCATCGAGAAAGATGCGAGGGGGATCCGGTACCCCCATGATGATGCGTTGGTGGTCACCATGACTATGGCCAACTATAAAATGCAATGAATGTTGATCAACACAGGGAACTCAACAGGCATCTTGTATGCAGCTGCAATAAAAAAGATGGGGATAGGGAGGTCGAGATTACGACTCGTGCAAACCCCTTTGCTTGGTTTTACAGGAGAGAGTGTGACCTCGAAAGGGAGCATCCTTCTGCCAATCACGACATGAGAGGGCTCCTACCAAGTCATTGCCATTATAGATATCCTCATGGTGGACTACCCTTCGGTGTACAATGCAATCTTGGGTAGACTATCCTTAGTGTCATGAGGGCCGTAGTCTCCATTTATCAGCTGACCATGAAGTTTTTGACCTAACATAGGATCGGTAGAGTCAGGGGCAACTAACATGAAGCCCAACAATGCTACTCGACAACTCTCTAAGGTTGAACACAACAACAATGGGCAATGCAGATCACCTCCTTAGATCTTAGAGAGGGAGGTATAGAAAGAGGATCGACCAACTGGGGTTGTTGCTAATAACATCTAAATAGTGCATATTTATCCTCTCAATTGCACTAGATTCCATGCATTCAAAGTGTTTAATTGATTGACTAACATCTTATTTGTACATGCGATTTAATCCGAAAAACAAAGACGAGATCATGCTTAAGAAGAATGATTAAATCTCAAAAGTTTAATCAAGGAAAGATTTGGATATTTGAAAGACATTAATGAAGAATTCACATGGCAAAGATATAAGAAAATCAAGTACAAAAGATGAAAAAAATAAAAAATTCATGCAGTGCAATAACAAAAGTATAGATTGTTTGGTCCGACTTAATGTCCAAAAAATAGTCCAATAAGAAATTATGATTTTCAGACTTAATTTGGTTCGATACTTAGGTTTGATCGAAGTAAGGTTAGGTGCCACCTAAGGATAGTCCAGTGTGACCTAAGGGAGATAGAGACTTGAGAAGAAATTTGAGGAAATTCAATTGTAATGGAGAAACTAATTCGAAGCAACTGAAGTGATGTTCGGTACCACTAAAGGCTACAGTTGGTGCAACCAAAGTGTAATAAAAGTGTGAAAATTGAGGTCGGTTCCAAGTCAGTACAAACTTTTCCTATTTAAAAGGGCATTCTAAGCCTTTCTAAGTATGAATTAGGGTAAAGGAGAGAGACCTAGGAGTTGTAGAGCTTCTTCATAATCATCATTCTTTCTCAATTTGTCGATTCTAGTTTATTTTTCTTTATATTTTATTTAAGATGTTAGTCATGTTTGGCTAATCTCTTAGCTACGGCTAATGGATGAACCTTTTAATGGATATTTGATGTTTAATTCGTTTCTTCAATGAAAGTTAAGGTCTTTGTGTTGAATTATAATTGAATGTGATTGGATTCCTAGATTGGGGAAGGAATCAATTTGTAAAGTTATTTGATCTATTGTTGCCTGCAGGTACATTAAATGCTTTCAATTCCGTACGATATGATTACTTAGATCTTCATGAGAGATCAAACCTATCATGATTCTAATTTATGTAAGATATTTTTTGATATTACTAAGTTATCTTCCAATTAGAATGGATTGGAATCCATTTCTAATTAAGTTATCAACTCAAGAAGACGAATTAAATTCAAAGTCTATTGATCGGGGATTCCTAAATCCTTAATTCGTGTATACTGCTCTACATCTTCATGAGTGGTTGATAAGCAGTATCCTTGTTGAATCACCTTATGGGCTAGGGCCCTTCCACCTGAATGGCTTCTATAGATGCCTTCATGGACTTCCCTTAGAACATATGTAGCTTCATTAGATCGTAAGCATCTTAGATACAAGAATGAGAACCCTCTTTTGTATAAGACACCTCCCAGGATCATGTACTGAGCAAACCAGTTTTTGATTTTGTGGGCCTCTAGCTTGTTCTTAGGCAGCTCGCCCTGTCACAGATAGCATATGATCGGATCCATCTAGCTCTGTAATTAGTTTATCGACAGGGTCTCCTTTTGGTCGGACTGGTTAGTACTGGGCTCGAGCAAGAATTCGATCGGCACAATCCTGGTGAGGTCATCGTCGACCACCTCAGCTAATTTAGCTAGGGCGTCTACTTTGGAATTTTCTGACCTGGGAACCAAGATGACCTTGTGCTTGTCAAATTCATTGAGCAAGTCCCGTGCCTTTTATAAATAGGCAATCATTCTCTCTCCTTTGGCCTGATATTTTGTAGTGAACTGGTTCACTACGAGCTGGGAGTCATTGTAGATTTTCAATGCTGGGCTTCCATTGCTTTGGCTAGCCTGAGCTTAACAAGGAGTGCCTCATATTCTACTTCATTGTTAAAGCAGGGAATCTGAACCCTAAAGCATACTCTATATTTGATTGGTTTGATGAGATGAGGACCAGTCCCCTCCACTTCCCTGGGAGTTAGATGACCCATCTACGTGGAGGTTATGCTCGTCTTTTGTTTGTTGTTGAGGAACAAGGTAAGTAAATTCGACGCTGAAGTCAGTGACAGCTTGACCATTGATCGCTGCCCTTAGTTGGTATATGATGACGAACTCGCCAAGCTCGATTACCCATTTTTCCATTCGTCCTGACGCTTCCGTTTTTGTGAAACTTGGCAGTGGTTGATTGGTTGGAACCACAATAGTATGCACTTGAAAGTATGGTCAGAGGCATCGAGATGATATAATCAGCACTAGAGATAACTTCTTTATATCTGGGTATTGCATCTCAGCTTGGACCATTGCTTTGCTCATGTAATAAAGTAGTAGCTGCTTGTTTTCCACCTTATGTATTAAGGTCGAGCTGACTATTATATTTGACACTGCTAGGTACAATAGCAGTGGCTCCCCAGGTTCTGGCTTGGAGAGCAGTGGAGGGAACCCCAGATATTCCTTGAGTTGTTGAAATGCTTGCTCACACTCATCTGTCCAGGTCAGCTTCATGTTTACCTTCAACTGCTTGAAGAATGACAAGCATCTATTTGTGGCCTTAGATACAAATCTGTTTAAGGCCGTTATTCTGCCCATCAGGCATTGAATCTCTTTTACCATTTTGGATGAGCACATCTCTAGAAGGGGTCGGATCTTGTTCGGATTCGCTTCTATCCCTTTCTGGTTGACTAGAAAGCTTAGGAACTTTCCCGAGCTAACGCCAAAGGCGTACTTGTTCGGGTTCAACTTCATTTGGTACTTCTTTAGGATCATTTAATACGCCGGTTTTCGAAACCCGAGTACACTACTTGTTTTTCAAAAACCCAAGTGTTAATCTTTAAAGATAACCCAAATTTCACGTACATTTTTTTTCCTTCTATCAGAGTTAGTAATTTAGCGGAATAGAAACAAATCAAGTATAAGAGGGAGTCCAAATATACATAACTAAATATTCAAGTGATTACTCAAAAGATTATGCAAACCAATGTCTTAAATCTTTACAAATATATAAATATACAAATTAAACAAGAATGAAAACTATAAACTAGAGTTGCAAGATTATCTAGCTCCTCATACTCCGCATGAGCACCAACATGCGCATCAACTACATCTCCTGCACACTGAATATGGTTTGATAGCATCAATGTATATCATAGTTAGGTATAACCCCCAAGATTTATTGAAGCATCAAGATAATTAAGCATAGTTCATCAGGAATAGTCTGTAATGAGTATTTCGCAATAACCATTATAAATATGAGACAAAGTCCATTAGATGTGCAAACATAAAATAGATTTCATAATGGTATTCTTATTTAAATGCATGATGCATGAATATGCTCACAGACCTAGGGATGCTCATCTAGCTGGCAAAAAGTCGCTCAAGGAGAACTAGCCACTCAAAAAGGTACTCAAGGTACATTAATGGGATACTAGTCACTTGGAAAAAACCATGCAACGAGGACACCCAAGGTGACCTAGCTTCCTAAGAGAGTATTCTATGATACGTCTAAGGAAAACTAGATACTCGAAAACGTCCATGCGAAAAGGACAACCAATGGTAGTCAAATGCACACGACGATAACTTAGGATCACTCGGTAAAGTACTTTATGGTATGGTCCATAGTGACCTAAGAAACCCCTGTGTCTTATATCGACCACCCGGTACAGTCTGCATGCCATGAAATCTATGATTAGCTCAATCGTTATTATTCCAATTGCAACCAGTTAATTTATCAAAACTTAAAGGTCACTATAATGGTTCGTCACCCAGCATAGGCCAACAACTAAGCATAATATCCCAAACGTCACCCAGCATAGGTCAACAACTAAGCATAATATCCCAAATAGATTTCAACTTGAAACATTAAAAATTTTCAAAAATTTTGCTCAAAATCGAGAAAACATTGATTAGTTGACCTAATCCCCCCCAAAAACTTGTTCACAACCCCAAGTGTAGGGTCACGATATAGTAATAATCTTGGTGAGACCGAGGTCGAATCCACATGGAAATATCTTGTGTGCATTATGAAAGTAACTAGAAGAAGATGTGAATCTAATTCTGAAGTAATCAAGAGAGTAATTATGATTAAAGTAATTAAAACTTAACAAATTCAAAAGTAGTAAGTAGGGTTTTAAAGGATCCACTTGTAGAGATCATGGAGCCCTCTTACTTGATTCAAGTCACACAATTGAAATTAGAGTCCTATCTTATCCAATTGGAAGATATACAATTAAGATCAATCTGAACTTTCCTTGACCTAATTCTCAATGGAGGAGAATTGTGATAATTGGAAGAGATTTCATCACCAAACCATGCCCATGGGACGATGGCTAACAACAGGATTTACCAATCCCATAATCTCGAAATCAGGAAAAGAAGATACTCAAAGCTATTGTAGATCTACTGTAATTTGAGTAACAATAAATTATTAAGAACTGAAAGTATTCCTTTAAAATCAAACGAGAATCAAAGAAGGTTCAACATAAACATGAATTAAAGTAAAAGAAACATCCCATAATGTTACAAGCTTCACCTCTTAGCCCTAACTAAGAGGTTTAGCCAACCATAGACATGATTGAACTAAAGTCTCTTAAGAAAAGCATAAAAACAAGCTAAAGAAGAAGAAGAAGAACACGTAGACGGCGGCTCCACCCTTTTACTCCACTCTTCAAACCTTAGATGATGCCTAGGAACATCCTAGAACTCCTATTTATAGTTGTGCATCACCTCCTTGCGAACCGACTTGAAAAAATTCAGAAACCGCCTCAAATTTACACAGTCCGCGCAATATCATCGTAACCCTTGATTGGTCGAGGGTTACCTTTGACTAGTCAAGAACCACATTCGACTAGTCGAGGACCACCTTTGATTGGTCAAAGATCACGCGAATTTAGAATCTGATGTTGCTAGAGGTCGAATCGAAGTTTCCTCGACTAGTCGAGTAGGAGCTTAGACGAGTCGAAGCATAGCTTGGACTAGTCGAAGATCACACAAATTCACTTCAAATCTTCGATTTTCTTCATTCCTCACTTGGTTTCCTTTGATCTTTGGCATGTGAATTCTTCATTCTTGGTCTTTTAAGATCCAACCTTTGGCTTGGTGATTTTTGAGCATTAAATCCATGCTTTTAACATTCTTTTCAATCCAAGCTCTTAGAATCACCTTGTAACAAAAACATGTAGAAAATATAACATTAAGCAGTATCATGTTCATAAAACCAAGATATAAATAGGGGATAATATGCAATATTTGATTTTATATCGATGATTACTGTTATTTATTTTTTATTTTTGCATTCTTTTCTAGATTTTTCATTCTTTTTATTCTTTTTCATTGTACATAACCTTTTTGTCGATCTCCCATTTTTTAACTGGTTCTTTTCTTCTTTTAAGGTGGATAAAATTCTTCAGACTCGATTCTCACCATCTATCAATGATTCACATACTAACTATTAGAAATTCTAGAATGTCTTATAGAAGTCAAATTAAATGTGTTTTGTGATTTACATTAACATCATATTCAAACTTCTTCTTAGTCAATTGAGTGTAAGAACTTAGGTGATAGATTACTTATATGATTAAACTCCAACAATTCAAAATTCAATCTCTATTTTATCATACTCAAAGCATTCTTAAGCACACAATTCATCGCTTTCCAAACGGATTTCAACTTGAAACATTGAAAATTTTCAAAAATTTGCTCAAAACTGAGAAAACACTGATTAGTTTACCTAATCCCCTATTCCCAACCTAAAAATCTGCATTGCCCTCAATGTAAAAGAAATAAGCATGTAATGCAAAAGAGACAATGAAAAGAAAAGGGAAGTAATGGAAAGGTAACACCTGAAGAAGGAATTTTGATGCTTTTCCAATGGTTAAAGTGTGAAGATGGGTTGGCACAAGAATTAAACCAATAAAAAGCAAACTATCCTAACAATGGAAAACAAACTATCCTAAAAGTGGAAAGAAAACTATCCTAAACACAACATATATGAAAGCAATAAACCTAGCTATACCTCCATCAGACGAGGAGGTTAATCCTGATAAACAAGATCGGTAAGAGGTATGGACATGTCCTCTGAATCAAATTTCTGAACAAATGGCTTTAATCGATGTCCATTTACTTTAAAGTCATTGCCATCATTTGGATTCCGAATTTCGACAACTCCATGAGGATGACATTAGTAATAGTGAAAGGGCCGGTCCAACGAGATCGGAATTTACTCGAAAAAAGATATAACCGAAAATTATACAAAAGGACCTTCTGACCTGACGTGAATGATTTTCGAAGAATGTGTTGATCATGAAACACCTTCATTTTGTCCTTATAAATTCTCAAGTTCTCGTATGCGTCATTCCAGATTTTTCGAGTTCATTCAACTGGAGTTTGCGCAGTGAGCCAGTATTGTCTAAATTGAACTTTAAAATTTTAATCGCCTAGTAGGCCCTATATTCCAAAGCCGCACTGCAGAATCTTGGCCATGGTTTTTTAACAGAAAAGTGACCACCACAGGCCTGAGAATGATAGAATGAGATGACACTTTGGTGTTCATTGTCTGGCACATATCTCCTTAAGATTTGGTCTGAGCAATATTTAAATAAATATGGATCATCTTATAAGAACTTGTGTACCTCGGCGAAGAATTTTTCTTATCTTGCACAATCCAATGTGTTGGCGTGAAACCTGTGGTAAGATAATTAGCAATATCCACAAACCAAGGTGAATAAGAGACTTTAAACAATTGTTTGTCAGGGAACATGTCATTTATATGTGTCATCTTAAGGGAATCAAAGAGATCAAGGCGGGAAAGATGATTAGCCACTACATTCTCTACTCCATTTTTATCTTTTATTTCCAAATTAAATTTTTGGAGTAGGAGAATCCATCTTATCAAGCGAGGCTTAGCATCATTCTTAGAAAGAAGATACTTGAGTGCCGCATGATCTGTGTGGATGATGATCTTGGATTCAATCAAGTAAGACCTAAATTTGTCTAAAGCAAACACTATGACTAAGAGTTCCTTTTTCTTAATAGAGTAGTTCACTTGAGCAGGATTTAAAGTTCTACTTGTGTAGTGTATAAGTAATGCCCCGAGTTTTCGGAACTGGAATATATGACTCGTCCTTCAAAAACTCGAGTGTTAACCTTTAAAGATAGTCAAATATATGTTTTTTTTTCTTTTTCTTTTAGAGTTAGCAGTTTAGTGGAAGATGACAAATCAAACATAAAGGAAAGTTTGTATTTACATTCAGAATATACAAGCGGCTGCTCATAATGACTTATACAAACCAATGTCTTTATATTAACAAATATAAGAATTTCACAATTTACACATGAGAATTAATAAAATGCATATATATTTGAGCCACAAGATCATGCAACTTTTCTTGGTAGATAGAGCCATACATCCCTAATAATCATACCCTGCTCTTTATTAATCTAAACATAAATATCTTTTAAACTACCTATATTACCTGTATGGTTATATATTCGATGAATGAGTGGCCAACTCAGTGTGAATTCCCCTCAAGATTACACACCGCTGCATTAGTCAAGCATAGTTTAAAAACAACAAGGAATTCAAAATAATATATGATGCAGTCTTATTTAAATGCATGGATGTGTGAATGCACATCGACCTAGGGATGCTCATCCAATCAGACTTGGGCTCGTCACCCATGCATATGACTAGTCACCAACATAGGATATCATGTACAACATAATGACCAAGCCATCGTACATCATATACCTGGGTCAATATTCGATGGTTTAGGAGCTAGCTAAACGATACCATACTAAGGCTTAAAGGGCATATGATACAACATCAAGAATTAACTACCCGTCATCGCTCGAATGCCATGAATACATGATTAGTCAAACCATTATTATTCCAGTTACAACCAGCCAATTTAAGAAAGCTTAAAGGTCACTACGGGGGGCTCGCCCCCTAGCGTAGGCCGATAGCTTAGGCATAGTGTCCCATACCACCATCCCCAGCTCATGAGACTCCCACATTAGGATGTTTAATGGAAGCCCATAGATTAGTGGCCAATCAAATTTCAATATGTGAAACTCACCATCACATGGTTATATGGGAATGAACCATCGAAGCCACACAGGGCAAATATCAAATCTTGGGACAAAAACAAGTCGGAGCGGTAAAAGGTCGTACAAAGTAAATATCAAATCGAAATGGTAGGGCAACGTTAAATTAGGGCGGTAAAGAATTCATTCCAAAGTCATGTAGGCGAAACAACCCATGGATGGTAAACCCACGTTAACATTTCACCACCAAAGATAACCTCCAAGTCGAGGGTCCATTTCTAACACATTCCGTCTCGTTACACCTTAAGTGTGGGGTCACATACATAAGTGGAGTTCGTCCACTAGTTGATGTAGTGAATTGGATTCTATAAGCAACTTACAAACAATTCATTGACATGTGAAGGTGTATGGATACAACATGTAAGATATATGTTCACATTAAGTTTATAAATAGATCATAAACAAAACATATAAGTTATCAATTAGAATTTGGATGGAAGCCAATGCACAAGTGACTATTGCATGTGAGTATGATGTACAAGCTATCAATTATAATTTCAAATGTAAACAATCTCTTAGGAATTGATAACAGATGTAAGTGATCATAAGTTATAAGAAAACGTTTGTATTTCTATTAAAAACTATTCCTTAGGCTAACTTGGTAATGGAAAGCTTAAGGGGAAGAAGTCATCACCTTATGTGTTAAATCACCTGCACTGATGTTGGTAGAAAGCGCGTGTGTCATTAGACCCAGATCCTCAAATGGAAGTTAGACGTGCCCCAACTCAATGTCCAGAGAGTTAACTCAGGAGGATGAGTAGAGACAATGACCCAATTCTACCGAGTCGACCCGCCTGTGACTTGAACACAACTCACACACACACACATATCTCTCTCTCTCTCTCTCTCTCTCTCTCTCTCTCTCTCTTCTTATGTCCTCTCTTCTTGTCCCTCATGCAAGTCCAGCCCTATTTGGACTCGGCATAGACTCTAAAACTCAGTTCGACTTGGGACACGATAATGAGTCAAGCTCCTAGACTCGACCCAACGATCGCACTACCCCTTACTACTCTCTTTTCTCCTCTCTACATAACCAAACGATTTTGGACTTAGCCAAACCCATACCTAACTCGGGCTAACTCAGTGGATTTTAGTCGAGTTGACTTGGCAACAACCCACAATCCAAACTCTTAACCTTCTCACTTTCCCTCACTTCTTTTCTCTTCCTCTCTTTCCTTGGACTTTCCCAAAATCGGGAATGGACCAAACTTGACCTGCTGGACTCGGTTCCAGCTGAGTTGACTCAGCAACAACCAAGGCTACACCTCCCTCCCTCCCTCCCTCTCTCTCTCTCGTTTCTTTTTTCCCTCTTCTTTCTTTCCCTCACTCTCCTACTGGACCAGGTGGTGCTTGGACTTGACCCAAACCAAACCCAACCTGGCTGGCTTGACCCAGCAACTCGGGTAGTTGCACCGGTGACTCGGTTGGGTCGAGTTTGGTGCAACATGCACACACACACACACATACACACACACACACACACACACACTCTCTCTCTCTCTCTCTCTCTCTCTTCATCTTCTTCTCTCTCTTCCTTTCCCCCCTTTTTTTTCTTTGCTCCATCTAGTAACTCCAGGACCAGACCTGAGCCTAAGTCGAGCTTGACTCGGCTGTGTTGGGTTGGTGTAATAGCCACCAGCCCACTCTCTCTTCCTCTCTTTCTTCCTCTTCCATGCCCTCTCTTCTATCATCCTCACCTCTCTTTTTTTTCTCACTAGAACTCCAGCCGGACCTAGAGTAGACATGATCCAACCAACTCATGTTGGCTCGACCCGAACTCGAACTTGAACTGGGCTCGGTTCGAGCTGGTGCAGTAATGCACCTATCCTCTCACTTTCTCTCTCTCTTGCTTTCTCTCCTTCTTTTCCTTCAACTAGGGCTAGCTGGACCTCCACTCAACCAGATCTTGCCCCGACTCGAGGTGCCTTGGTGTGGCTCGAACGGGGAAGAAGGAGGTGGCCATTAATGATGCCCTTGAAACTGATGCTTCCTCCTCCGATCTGCCTCTTGTAGATGGTCTGTATAGACCCTAGAAAGCTTGCAGACAAGCTTCATTGAAGCTAGGAGGAGGTTGGGTTGGTGGGTTCGAAGGCAGAAGTGATAGGTAGATTTTCGAGGGCAGCCTCCTTGAAAGGATGAGGAGACCTTGTTGCTTGATCCTCTCCCCTTTATTTGCTTGCCCTAGCTCCCAGAACCGTTAGATTAATGACAAGTGGTTTGGATTTGTTTTGGCTAAAACCGCCTCTAAATACGGCTTGTAAGTGAGAAAACTAGCCGTTGTTTTGTTTAGCCACGAGTGAAAGAAACCATAGCTGGGAGGGTTGCGATGTAACCAAGTGGAGGGCTGAGATCGCACGAATCTCCCTCACGGGGATCACTAGCGTGGCAGCCAGACGTGCATTCCATTTTTGAAAGACACTGTGTGTGCAGGCCTTGTTTGCATCAATAACTGTGTGCATGCACACGAGCTCCAAGGCACAGGATTAGGTGGGGTTTGGTCAGAACTCGCGTCCGCACTAGATGGACGGTTCCGATCTAGCTGTTGGCTATGATGGTGGGCCATAAACCAAGCGCCAGTGGTAGCTCGTTCAAATGCCCTACGAGCGGTAAAAAGAAAAAGAAAGGAGAATTCTCTTCTTTCTCGGCTAGCCATCGGGTGAAACCCACTTGACCAATACCATGGATATGGTGCACAGTGAGTGCACCACCCATAGTGCCCACTCAATGCTTGTGTGGGGTCCACCGTGATGCTTACATGAAATCCACACCGTCCACTTGATTCATTGACCTATATAAGGCCATGAGCTCAAGAATGGGGTTGGCCTAAATCTTAAGTGGGCCATACTCTTAAATTTATAGTTCTAATGGTGGATTTTCGTCGATCTAATGGTTGGATCATTCTGAATTTGAATATCAGCGGTTAAACTGGTCCTAGAAACCACTTAGTTGAGAATTAATGGTTGTGTTAGGGAATAGATAACCTAATATGCATTTAGAATGTTGAATATTATTATTACTATCATTTATATATATTACCATTATCTTATTTTATTTTCCTTTAAATCATTGTTGTGGGTCATGCCCATTCATTCATTCATTCACTCAGCACCCATAGAGCTTGGACAAAAAAAGAAGAAGATTATTTTAGGTTGTAAGTGGGCCATAGTTCATTTTAAATTAATGGTTAGATTTAAAAATTCAATGTCTCGAATATTGAAACTAAGTGATGGTCACCCTACGGGAAATTGGGATCTTAATGGATGGTTAGGTGTGATCTAGGAGTTGAATATGAACCCGGATAATTTGATTTACATTTTTGAACTATGGGCCTTACAATGAAACATTGTAAACCTGATGAAAGGTGTATCTACTAATCCAGACTTCCAAATCGAAGATGAATGGTTTAATTATTCTATCGAAGCGATTGAGATTAAAATAGATGTTTCTGAGATTATGATGAATTATTTTGAAAATCAATTGGATGGATGGCTTGTTATGTGAATGAAAGTTGTGCTAGACGGTTGAGATGGAAAGATTGAGAGTTGCCAAATGATGACATATAAGGTAAGTTATGTGTGTTCCCACACACGTGTAAATTAAATAAGATCTCCATGGTGAGACCCGAGTATTGAAAAGTATGGGGTGTTACAATCTATCCCTCTTAAAGAGAATTTCGTCCCCAAAATTCAACACTTCTAATATGATTGTGAATGATAATCGATCTTACGGTGTCCCTTGTGCGTGCACTAGTTTTCCTACTAAGTTTATATGCATACGCCAGTACACACAACCAATCACTAGAACAAGGGTCATTCTAGACTACCTCCCTTAAAAAGAATTCTCCATCAAAATTTTAGTAATGTACTTCTCAATTTTTAACACTATCTTACTGGTGTACCCTATATCGCATCTATCCAAGCGTGCCATCATAACTTAGACTCAAACAGGTCATAGTTAAAGTTTTACCAAACTCTCATACTGCCATTCTAATAAATTAGTCAGTGTATATGCCTAAGTGTGAAATCTCAACAAGTTATATACTAATCTACCACAACCCTTAAGCCTTTAGTCTAGCAAATTAACTAATGCATTTAGGTTCCACTAAAGGTTAGAAATCTTTTAAGTATTAACTGGAACTAGGGAATCATTCTAATGCTCGTCAACATCAGGATTTCTAATAACACTTATTAAGATTATAAGTTCATTTGGGTGGCTAATAACAATATCTTATCTTTCCTTTTATTTTCTTTTACCTTTAACGATAGTTCCCCACTATCTAAAGTACGACACAATTATCTAGTTTCCAGTGTTCGAGCTGTCACGAATAGATGGTTATAGTGGGTTTGAGCTCGATACATCAATCCTTAGCCTATGTAGAAAAAGGATTTACTGGTATCAATTCATAATCCCGTTAAATTTCGATCTTCTACCTGATCAAGTTATTGAGATCATTACAATTTTTTAGGATATGGAATTTGGATCAAACAACGCAACTTCGCTTAAATATGGTTTCATCAACCCATGATGCCAATTATTCTAGACTCCTGGGGAATATTAAGTAATCTTCTATTTTCACAACAGATAATTTACGTGGCCCATTACGCTTTCATTGTGCACTCTGATCATTTAAGTGCGATGTAAAAAATAATAATTTTAGGACCAGGATTTCCTACATGAAATCTGAGTTTAAAAGTTGCCAAGCTCACCTAGGATTTCAAATCTAGTCTTGATATACTCAGCCTAGGGTTGAAAGTTTACCTAAAAGTTATACAAATTTTCCTCTAATTAATTTTACTTGTTAGAATTTGTGGGAAATATTATTCCTAAGTAAAGAGATGTATTAGGAAATTCAAATTACGATTCTTAGTTCAATTCCTTAAGTTTAGGAAGTACTTATGTTTAATCTAATGTAGAATATGGTGGGTAAGGAAAATTCTTATGATGCCTAAGTCTCTTCTATTTGTCGAATGTTATGATAATGTTGTTTCTAGCTAAGAAATTTTAGAAAAGTTCAAATTCTAAATTTCTAAGGATTGTTTTTATTCGATCCCAAATACACCATAGTAGGTATTTGCCTTCCCACCATACATGAGTTTAATTTCTAAGTTCAAACAAAAATTCTGGTAGTTTTCAAGGGAACTAAAGTTTTATTTCTACGTTCTAAGGTGATCCAAACAATGTGTTAGAGAACTTAAAATTTGAATCTCTATATCCTCAATTTCTCCCAACTCCAAGGGATTTTTTTTTAACTTAAGTTTGAATGGTTAATCTAACGATTCTTAGGGTAATCTAAGTTTGGGTCTCTACGTTCTTAATTATTTTTCTAAGTATAAGAGAGATTCACCTAAGTTCAAATCTTTAATTTCAAACATCATATCTTGAGACAATTAAGGTTTGTATAAGATCATTTCCTCAAGGCCTGGTTTGTCCAAACTATGCTCTGATATCAACTGTAACGCCCCGAGTTTTCGAAACCTGAGTATATGACTCATCCTCCAAAAACCCGAGTGTTAACCTTTAAAGATAGTCAAATTCAAGTTTTTTTTTTCTTTTCTTTTTCTTTCAGAGTTAGCAGATTAGTGGAAGATGGATAAATCAAACATAAAGGAAAGTTTGTATTTACATTCAGAATATACGATTGGCTGCCCGTAATGACTTACGCAAATCAATGTCTCTATATTAACAAATACAAGAATTTCATAATTTACACATGAGAATTAATGTAATGACCCGGGAAATTTTGTGCTAATCTTTCCTTAGTCGTTGTTTTGGGGGTAATTAGCACTATACTCGATTGCTTATGAAATCTGCATCAATCACTTTAAATTCGATCTGCATGATTCAAAACTTGTAGATTAGTTAGCGCTATGTTACTTTGAAATCTGGGATTCATCGCTAAATCCAGTTGTTCTTGGGAATTTTTGGAAGATATGGATCGGACCTGGACAGCGCGTCGAAAGTCCGATAGCGATGATCTTAGGCTATTGCTGTCACCATGTTGGGCTTGACCATCACCTCAAAAATCAAGTCCATGTGATGTTCTGGGTCGATTTGATTGAGTTCAGAGTGAAGAGTGTGAGAACGGTTGGAAATTTAATAAGATTTTATGAAATCTGAGTCGTGTCGCTTGCGCGATGATTTTAAGCAATCTGACCGTTGGATTCTAACCCAATTTCACCCTCTGATCAGGAAAGGTGGCCCAGGCATGTCCTTGTGCTTGTGGACCTGATCAAGATTCTGTGACCGTTGAATTGAGTGTGGTCTGCCATGGTTGATCTGAAGATTCGGTCGGTACGAAAACTCAGCTTGACCTAGATCCATGATCAGTGAGCTTAAGTCCGACCTTTCGTGGTTATAGGCCCACCGAAAGTGCTTTGTTGGATCGTGAGAGGCCGATTTTGGTTATACTCTAAGTATACCTTGGCCCTGGGGTTATTTTCATCAATGTTAGGCCTATTTATAGACCTTAAAACCCTAGCTCTCTTTTCCATATGAATTTTCTAACCTTACCTAAGAAAGAGAGTGGAAAAGAGAGAGAAATTGAGAGAGAAGTTGGTGAATCATCTTAGATTCTTTCTTGTTCTTCTTCATCCTTGAACCTTCACTTTAGAATCGTTATTCCGGCGATTTTGAGTTCATCTTTGGGTAAGTTAATCTAACCCTAATCTGTCTTAGTGCTTAGAATAGTCTTGGTGTTGTTTTATCTCATTTCTATTCTTACTTTAGGATTTTCCATCGCCGTTGACGAAGACATATCATCTAAAATCAGTTCGGTGTTCTTTTCTGGATTAAGGTGCGGACTTTAATCGTATAGGTTATGGTTTTCAAGGCTTTCAATGCCAATGAATGGTTTATTCTTGCTATGGATGAGTTTTCACATGCCAAATGTTATGTTTATTCTGCGTTCTTGATGTGCATGTGTTATATTGAGATTTGTGTATTCCATGTGTATGTATAAAGTATCGTATGCGTATAAAATATGAACATGTGATTGCCATGATTAATTGTCGTGTACTTATGCTAATGGTATGTGCGACAACTCCTTGGCAAAAGGAATTGTCCAAATGTGTGTATTTCAACATACGTCATGTATGTTGTATTGTGTATTCTAAGTGTTTGTAGAAATGCCTGAATGAACTAAAGTGTGATATATTGACCTGATTGCGGGTGTCGAGAAGCGATTCTCAACACTCTTACTATTGTGTATGACTTCCTACATGCAAGCCTTATTCCTTGTTGTTTAAGTTCAAGCTTTACTTATGCTTACATTAATGTTAAGTTGTTATCCTTCCAGTACTCATATGCTACATGACTTGAGTTGTTGTTCCATTACTATTCTAAATGGTGGATATGAATATCTGTTGTAGTGTAATGTGTTTGGGACTATAAATAGTCCAGGAAATCAGTAATCAGCCTTATGATCGTGGCTGAGATTGCTTTCGCCACGTAGGACGTGATTAGACGAACCCAAGCCGTATTAGAGTTGTCGGCAGTGGTTTGGCCACGCGGAGTGTTTGCGCACTCTATGTCATTCAACTCAACGTGCGCTCGTGCTAGTCGAGTTCGTCAAGTAACCCGATTGTCCGATGTATGTTTACCATGTATGAACGCTACTGTATAAATCTAGGGTACCGAACTTACCAATGAAATCCTATTAACCATGGTACCTTGAACCGCTAAGACTCATGAGCCGGACATGGCGGTATGGGACACCGTGGTCGTACTATCGGCCTACGCTGGGGTGACGAGCCTTCCCGTAGCTTGAGCCGATTATGGTGATATGGGACACTATATTTGTGCTGTCGGCCTACATTGATTGGTGACGAGCCCTTTGTAGTGACCTCGAGCATGCCTCGATACCGCATTGAGGTAACGAGCCTTAGTGTAGTAACGATGGTATGATAGGCGTGCATTGATTGGTGATGAGCCCTTTGCAACGACCTAAAACCATATGATCGTATGAGATGTTTAGGACTGACAACCCTAGAATGGATCACTGTTTGGATGGTGATATGAGGAAGGTACCTTAGCTTCCCAATCTTGCTGTATGAAAAGGACTAATAACAACTTAGTAATCATGTTCATGCACCGCATTTGCATGTGCTTTGTAGACGTGGCGCACTTTGAGGCGATGTCATGCGTAACATAAGATGAAGACGCTGAGGGTGCACGCGTGAGGGCACGCATCATTCTGCATACATCCTTGCATTAACAAGAGTACTTAGGACCTGCTTAATTGTTCTACTTTATCATTACTACTTGATTGAACTGATAACCTGTTAACCTTTGCTTTATTGTTCCACTGAGTTGATCACTCACTGCCACGTTCTGGGGCGGTGTTAAACACCCACCAGACTCTGTCTTAGGTTTTGATGTTGCAGATGTTGATGCGACTCCTGAGGCAGATCGGGAGATGGATGATGATGAGGCTGTTTTCTCTCTTATGCAGTTTTCAGACGAGTTCTAGTGAGCCTTGTTTTGATGCGTGGGATGCTGGGACTTCTTTTGGGTTTTAAATGATGTAATTTGATACTTGTAATTTTGATAGTAACACTTGTCATACGACCTGGTATGTGTATGTATTTCAGGGATTCGCACATGTACACATATATATATTTCTTTAAGTCTTCCGCTTGCTTTCTTCACTTATCCCTGAATTATATCTGCACTTTGGCTTAATCTATTCCATGTTTATGCACTGATACAGTCAACATACATCCATCATTAAATATGTTGCATAAGTGATATTTTGGAACTCGGGAGCTGAGTTATGCTCGACCCCCGAATTTCAGGGCATTACAATTAATAAAATGCATATATATTTGAGCCGCAAGATCATGCAGCTTCTCTTGGCAGATACACCATGCATCCTTGGTAATCGTACCCTGCTCTTTATCAATCTGAACATGAATATCTTTTAAACTACCTGTATTACCTGTATGGTTATATATTCGATGAATGAGTGGCCAACTCAGTGTGAATTTTTCTCAAGATTACACATCGCCGCATTTGTCAAGCATAGTTTAAAAACAACAAAGCATTCAAAACCATACATGATGCAGTCTTATTTAAATGCATGGATGCGTGAATGCTCAAAGGGCACTACGGGTGGCTCATCACCTAGCGTAGGCCGATAGCTCGGGCATAGTGTCCCATACCACCATTCCCGACTCATGAGACTTCCACATTATGATGTTTAATGGAAGCCCAGAGACTAGTGGCCAATCAAATTTCAATATGTGGAACTTACCATCACATGGTTATATGAGAATGAACCATTGAAGCCATGTAGGGCAAATATCAAATCTTGGGACAGAAACAAGTCGGAGTGGTAAAAGGTCGTACAAAGTAAATAATAAATTAAAATGGTAGGGCAATGTTAAATCAGGGTGGTAAAGAATTCATTCCCAAGGCCACGTAGGCGAAACAACCCATGGATGGTAAACCCACGTTAACATTTCACCACCAAAGATAACCTCCAAGTCGAGGGTCCATTTCTAACACATTTCGCCTCGTTACACCCTAAGTGTGGGCTCACATACATAAGTGGAGTTCTTCCACTAGTTGATGTAGTGAATTGGATTCTATATGCGACTAACAAAAAATTCATTGACATGTGAAGGTGTATGGATACAACATGCAAGATATAAGTCCACATTAAGTTTATAAATAGATCATAAACAAAACATATAAGTTATCAATTGGAATTTGGATGGAAGCTAATGCACAAGTGACTATTACATGTGAGTATGATGTACAAGCTATCAGTTATAATTTCAAATGTAAGCAATCTCTTAGGAATTGATAACATATTTAAGTGATTATTATAAGATAACATTTGTATTTCTATTGAAAACTATTCCTTAGGCTAACTTGGTAATGGAAAGCTTAAGGGGAAGAAGTCATCACATTATGTGTTAAATCACCTGCACTGATGTTGGTAGAAAGCGCGTGCGCCATTAGACCCGAATCTTCAAATGGAAGTTGGACGTGCCCCAACTCAATGTTCAGTGAGTTAACTCAGGAGGATGAGTAGATACAACGACCCGATTCTACCGAGTCGACCTGACTGTGACTCAAACACAACTCACATATCTCTCTCTCTCTCTCTCTCTCTCTCTCTCTTCTTATTTCCTCTCTTCTTGTACATCATGCAAGTCCAGCCCTATTTGGACTCAGCTCAGACTCTAAAACTCAGCTTGACTTGGGACACAATAACGAGTCAAGCTCCTATACTCGACCCAACGAGCACACTACCGCCTACTTCTCTCATTTCTCCTCTCTACATAAGCACACGATTTTGGACTTAGCCAAACCCATACCCAACTCGAGCCAACTCGGTGGATTTTATCTGAGTTAACTCAGCAACAACTCACAATCCAAACTCTTAACCTTCTCACTTTCCCTCACTTCTTTTCTTTTCCTCGCTTTCCTTGGACTGTCCCAAAATTGGGAATGGACCAAACTCAACCAGCTGGACTCGGTTCCAGCCGAGTTAACTTAGTAGCAACCAAGGCTCAACCTCCCTCCCTTCCTCTCTCTCTCTCTCTCATTTCTCTTTTCCCTCTTCTTTCTTTCCCTCACTCTCCTACTGGACTAGGTGGGGCTTGGACTTGACCCAAACCTAACCTAACCTAGATCGCTTGATCCAGCAACTCGGGTAGTTGCACCAGTGACTCGGTTGGGTCGAGTTTGGTGCAACATGCACACACACACACACACACACACACACACACACACACACTCTCTCTCTCTCTCTCTCTCTCTTCATCTTCTTCTCTTCCTTTCCCCCCTTTTTTTTCTCTGCTCCGTCCAGTAACTCCTGGACCAGACCTGAGCCTAAGTCGAGCTTGACTCGGCTGGGTTGGGTTAGTGCAACATCCACTAGCCCACTCTCTCTTCCTCTCTTTCTTCCTCTTCCATGCCCTCTCTTTTATCTTCCTCACCTCTCTTTTCTTCTCACTAAAACTCCAGCCAGACCTGGAGTAGACATCACCCAACCAACCCATGTTGGCTCGACCCGAACTCAAACTTGAATTGGGCTCGGTTCAAGCTAGTGCAGTAACGCACCTACCCTCTGACTTTCTTTCTCTCTTCCTTTCTCTCCTTCTTTTCCTTCAATTAAGGCCAGTTGGACCTCTAGTCGACCAGATCTCGCCCCGACTCGAGGTTCCTTGGTGCGGCTCGAACAGGGAAGAAGGAGGTGGCCATTAATGACGCCCTCGAAACCAATGCTTCCTCCTCCAATCTGCCTCTTGCAGACGGTCCGTATGGACCCTAGAAAGCTTGTAGACAAGCTTCATTGAAGCTAGAGGAGGTTGGGCTAGTGGGTTCGAAGGAAGAAGTGATAGGTAGATTTTTGAGTGCAGCCTCCTTGAAAGGATGAGGAGACCTTATTGCTCAATCCTCTCCCCTTTATTTTCTTGCCCTAGCTCCTAGAACTGTCAGATTAATGACAAGCAGTTTGGATTTGTTCTGGCTGAAACCGCCTCCAAATACGGCTGGTAAGAGAGAAAACTGGCCATTATTTTGTTTAGCCATGAGTGAAAGAAACCCTAACTAGGAGGGTTACGATGTAACCAAGTGGAGGGATGAGATCACACGAATCTCCCTCATGGGGATCGCCGACGTGGCAACTAGACGTGCATTTCATTTTTGGAAGACGCTGTGTGGGCAGGCTCTATTTGCATCAATAACTGTGTGCACGTACACGAGCTTCAAGGCAAAGGATTAGGTGGGGTTTGGTCAGAACTCGCGTCTGTAACAGATGGAAAGTTTCGATCTAGCTGCTGGCCATGATGGTGGGCCACAAACCAAGCGCTAGTGGCAGCTCATTTGAACGCTCTACGGGAGGGAAAAAGAAAATGAAAGGAGAACTCTCCTTTCTTGGCTAGCCATTGGGTCAAACCCGCTTGACCAATTCCATGGATATGGTGCACAGTGAGTGCCCCACCCATAATGCCCACTCAACGCCTATGTGGGGTCTATCGTGATGCTTACATGAAATCCACATCGTCCATTCAATTCATTGACCTATATAAGGCTATGAGCTCAAGAATGGGGCTGACCTAAATCTTAAGTGGGCCATACTTTTAAATTACTATCATTAACCATTATCTTATTTTATTTTCCTCTAAATTGTTGTTGTGGGTCATGCCCATTCATTCATTCATTCACTCAGCACCCATAGAGCTTGGATAAAAAAATATATTATTTTAAGTTGTAAGTGGACCATAGTTCATTTTAAATAAATGGTTAGATTAAAAAATTCAATGTCTCGAATATTGAAAGTAAGTGGCGGTCACCCTATGGGAAATTGGGATCCTAATGGATGGTTAGGTATGATCTGGGTGTTGAATATGAATCCAAATAATTTGATTTGCGCTTTCGAACTATGGGCCTTACAATGAAACATTGTAAACCTGATGAAAGGTTGATCTACTAATCCGGACTTCCAAATCTAAGATGAATGGTTTAATTGGTCTATTGAAGTGATTGAGATATTAAAATAAATGTTTATGAGATTATGATGGATTATTTTGAAAATTAATTGGATGGATGGCTTGTTATGTGAATGAAGGTTGTGCTAGACAGTTGAGATGGAAAGATTGAGAGTTACCGAATGATGACCTGTAAGGTAAGTTACGTGTGTTCCCACACACGCGTAAATTAAATCAGATCTCCATGGTGACACTCGAGTATTGAAAAGTACGGGGTGTTACAGTATAATAATGGGCTTCTTCTCTTTTCTCTGGCCTAACACCGCCCCAAGAGCATAGTCGGACATATCACACATAATCTCAAAAGGAAGGTTCCAGTCTGGCAGCTGCATGATCGGTGCGGTGGTTAACATGCTCTTGAGCTTAGAAAAAGCTTCTTGACATTGCTCAGTCCACTCGGATAGTACATTCTTTTAAAGTAGATTGCATAAAGGACGAGAGAGGTGACTAAAGTCTTTTATGAATCTTCTGTAAAATCCAGCATGTCCTAAGAAGGATCGCACGTCTCGTATATTCTTGGGTGGAGGTAAGTTAGAGATAAGATCAATCTTAGCCTTATCTACCTCAATTCATTTGAACGAGATGATATGTCCAAGGACAATTCCCTTACGAGCAATGAAATGATACTTCTCCTAATTTAGTACCAAGTTCTTTTCCTCACATCGCTTCAGCATATTTTTAAAATTTTCCAAACATTTGCTAAAGGATGGACCAAAGACCAAGAAGTCATCCATAAAGACCTCGAAGTATTGCCCCACCATATCAGAAAAAATATTCAACATGCATCGCTGAAAAGTGAGGAGGCATTACATAGTCCGAATGGTATTCTTCAGTAAGCAAAGGTGTTGTAAGGACATGTAAATGTTGTCTTTTCCTGTTCTTCAAGGGCTATCTCGATCTGATTGTAGCCTAAATATTCGTCAAGAAAACAGTAATAGGAATGACTAGGTAGCTTTTCCAAAATTTGATCGATGAAAGATAAAGGAAAGTGGTCATTCTTTGTGACAGTATTCAATTTCCTGTAGTCAATGCACATTCTCCAACCAGCAGTAACTCTAGTTGGTACCAGTTCGTTATTGGCATTAGCTACGATGGTGATTTTGAACTTCTTAGGAACTACCTGAGTTGGACTCACCCATTGGCTATCGGATATAGTGTATATAATACCCATATCCAATAGCTTAAGAACCTCAGCGTTAACCATTTCCTTCATGTTTAGATTTAATCTACACTGTGGTTGTCGGGAGGTCTTCGCATTATCCTCAAGATGAATGCAGTGAGTACAAATCAAAGGGTCAATTCCCTTGAGGTCCACAATCGACCATCCAAGGGCTCCTTTGTGCTCAATGAGAGTAGAGATGAGCATACTCTCCCGTTCTTACTCAAGGTGGGAAGAGATCACCACTAGGTATGTCTCATCTTAACCTAAATAGACATATTTCAAATCAGAGAGTAAATGTTTTAGGTCAAGCTTTGGTGCCTTAAGGTTAGACGGTAGAAGCACTACATCAGTTTGGGGTAATTCTTCAAATTATGACCTCCACAGGTTAACTTCAAGTATCAGCATTGTATCAAGTATGACACCCGTCTTCCCAATCGTATCATCATCCAAATCATGGGAGTGTGCCAAGCACATCTCTAGAGGGTCAGGGGATAAGGTCATCAGAGTTATATCTTCCACGAAAGAATCTATTATGTTAATGTCATGAGTATCGTCATCATCCTCTACCTGAAAAAGATGTTGAGCTCTAATGTCATATTTTCGAAAGATAGATTTATGACTCCATTCCTGCAATTAATGATTGCATTTGATGTAGCAAGGAATGGGCGACTAAGGATGATAAGAATTTGAGTGCTCATGTCTATGATGGATTAAGTGTCCAAGATGATAAAATCTACTGGGTAGTAGAATTTGTCAACCTGGACCAACACATCCTCAATTATCCCTCTCGGCACACAAACTGAGAGATCGACAAGTTGTAATGTGGTCTGGGTGGATTTTAATTGACCTAGACCCAGTTGTTGATAGATCGAGTAAGGAATCAAATTTACGCTTGCTCTTAACTCAAGTAGTGTGTGCTCAATCTGGTAGTTCCCAATTATACAAGGGATGGTTGGGCTATCAGGATCTTTATATTTTTGTGGCACATCTTGCTTTAGAATGACACTAACTTTTTCTGTTAGAAAAATTTTCTTTTTGATGCTTTGCTGCCTTTTGGTCATGCATAGGTCTTTCAGAAATTTAACATATGAAGGAATTTATTTTATAGCATCCAGAAGAGGGATGTTGACCTTCACTTGTTTAAGCACCTCTAGAATATCCTGAGAGTTAGAGAGAGATTTTGGTGCAATCAACTATTGGGGGAATGGAGCAATCGGCTTGCTCTGAGGTTCCGGTTCTAATCCATGTGGAGTAATGCTAGGTCTATCCTCTGTTTCTTCTTCCTGGTCCTTGGACTCTTCAGTCCTTACCGGAATAGATTTGTCAATTATTTTTCCACTCCTAAGAGTGGTGATAGAATTTGGCTTGCTCCATATGATTTGAAGAGCTTGGATCACTTATCTCGTATTGTGGTTTAGGATTGGGAAGAGGCTGGGCTAGAAGTATCCATTTCTCTCCACTCATTAAGCGTGATTCTATCCTTTGCACAGACGATCAAGCATTCCCAAGGCTGATCTAATATCTTGGAATGCTTATGCATTATTCTAATTAAGTAGCTCTTGGTTTTGAATGTGTTTTAGAACCGGGTCCTCTTGAGGTTTCCCTTGATTTAAGAATTGGTTAGGATTCCTTAAGGAGTAGCAGTTTGTTCGTTCCTCCAATTGAAGTTCGGATGATTTCTCCAACTGGGATTGTATCTATTTGAGATGGGTTCACTGAAAGGTCTTTGGTAGTTGTTCACGATATTCGATTGCTTATTCAATACCTCTTGAAAAGTAGGTATTGTTGGACAATTTTCAGTTGAGTGTATATTGCAAGCACAAATATCACAAACAACTTCCTTAGCATTATAGTTCTTAAGTTCCATGGCCTCGAGTCTCCTTATGAGATTAGCTACTTTAGCATTTGTATCATCATCCTCTTTCAAGAAGTATATCTCGCCCTTCTCCTTTGATTGAGTAGGCTTAGATATGGTGCAAGGTCTTGGGGAGATGTCCCATGATTGTGCGGTTTCAGCGAGTTTGTTAAAGTAATCCCAAACTTCGTCAACATTTTTGTTCATGAATTCCCCATTGCACATTGTCTCGATGAATTGGTGCATGGAAGATGTCACTCCATCATAAAAGAAACTTGTTACGCACCACGTTTCAAAACTGTATTGTGGGCATGAACTGACAAGATCCTTGAACTGCTCCCAACTTTGGAAGAATATTTCATCTTCTTTTTGGGCGAAGTTCATGATTAATTTCCTGATGGTGTTCGTCTTATGGTATGAAATTTTTTAATGAACTCCTTCATCATGTTATTCCATGTGCTAATAGATCGTGGATGTAGTGAGTGTAACCATGTCTTAGCTTTTTCTTTTAAGGAGAAAGAAAAGAGTTTCAGCCTGACCGTGTCCTCAGACACGTTAGGAAAATATAAAGTGTCTATAATCTCATCAAAATCTTTCAAGTATATATATGGACTTTCAAATTCAAGTCTAAGGAACTTTGGATGGAGTTAGATCACTCCTAGCTTGATATCCATGTTTCCTGTATTTTCTAGAAAGACCATATAGGAAGGGGTGCTCACCCCCACCGGTTGTAAGTAGTCCCGTAAAGTACAAGGCGGGTGTGCTCGATGCACCTCGTTTTCATCCTGGATTTTCTCAATCCAAGGTTGATGAGGATTTGGAGGTTGATTGGCCGGTTGATTGGCGGCCATAACTTTAGTAACTGATTGGATCTTGAGTGGTGTCTAATCTTGTGATGGATAGATAACCTCTCAACCAATCCTCCTTCACTCAAGAGACGTCCAGTGTTATCACGGACCCACTTGGGTATGAAACACTCTCAGCACTTAATTTCATAATCTAACCTAAACCTTAAAAAAAAAAGAGAGAAATAGAAATCTAGAAATAAAAAGAAAGAGAATTAGAAAAACTTACCAAATTAGAAGTTTCTATATTGGGATCCTGCAGAAGGAAAAAGAAAACAAATTAGTTTCTAAAAAAGAAATAAGAAAGAAAACTAGTTTCTAAAAACAAAGTAGGAAAGTTTCTAATCTTAGAAATAAAACGTAAATTAGTTTCTAAAAACAAATAAAAAAAAACCCTAACATAAAAATAGAAAGTAGAAAAACCCTAATCTTAAACTAATTCCAAAACTAGTTAATCTCAGAAAATGAAATTGTCAGTCCATAGCAATAGCGCCAAAAACTTGTTCACAACCCCAAGTGTAGGGTCGCGATGTAATAATAATCTCGGTGTATGCTGAGGGTCAAATATTGCATATTAGACCCTATTTATTACTTGGTTTTATGCACATGATAATGCTTAATGTTTTATTTTAATCTTGTTTACATTGCAAGGTGAATTAAAGAGCTTGGATTGAAAAGGGTACTAAAAGCATGGATTTGATGCTCAAGAATCACCAAGGCAAGGGATGGATCTTAGGAGACCAAAATTGAAGAATTCACACGCCAAATATCCAAGGAAACGAAGTGATGAAGGAAGAGAATTGAAGAATTGAAGATAAGGAAGCCTGACAATCGTCCTGAATTGAAGATCACAGGGTTCCCACCTTCTGTTTGGTACGAAACCTTATCTCTAGCCTGAGTATTGTAAAGTAACCATAAACATAAAATTGCAGCTCTTAGATCTTTGTGGAAGTGGTCCAACAGAAAGAACGGCCATAAATCACTGATTTGGGACCCACCTGATCTACGGATATACCTCAATTTTAGACTCAAATCCTTAAATTAGATGGGAAATCAAATGGACGATGTAGATTTTACACTACGTCATGATGGGCCACCCAGTTAGAAAGTGCGGGTGCACAAGGAGTGCACACCCGCAGTGCACCAAAGCAGGAAGTCGGTCAAAAGACCTTTGACCCAACTCCCAGCCAAAAACAGAACCTTCCATTTTTCTCCTATTACGAAACCGGACACACCACGTCCTTGCGAACGACTGTGGGCCACCATCATGGCCCATGTGGATGATCCAAACCGTCCATCATGCAGAGGGGCTCGAACCAGTCAGACCCATGTCAACCCCATGCACCCATGCATGCGCACGTGCCTGCTATAGTGGTGATAAGAAGAACGTTCCATAGCGTTCAAAGTAGTTGCAACAGATTTGATTCCTTGGGCCGCACCAAACTCGAGCAAAAACATGGTTCTTGGTCCAAGATTCTGAGGAGAATCCAATGGACGGAGTGAATTTTTCTGTTGACGCTGATCATGGGCCCACCAAACTTCTCAACGCAACAAGATGCACAGAGACGTGCGAATGCATCAACGAACACTGCTTGGCCCACTGTGGGCTGTTGTGCGATTAGGATCAGGGTCGGATTAATAATCTAGACAGTCTAAATGCCGGAAAAGGGGGTTTCGACCCTTCTTATGGAGTCAGAATGAGTGGATTAGATGTTTCCTTCCTCGAAAATCACTTCAAACACATCTCATTTTCGCGTTTTCCCTGCGCAAGAGAGAAGTGCGAAAGCAGAGTCGATTGCCCAACTCCAGCTGATTTATGGACAACACATCTATAAAAGAGGGGTGGGCGTGAAGAATAAGAGAGAGAGAGAGAGTGGGCGTGAAGAATAAGAGAGAGAGAGAGAGAGAGAGAGAGAGAGAGAGAGAGAGAGAGAGAGAGAGAGAGAGAGAGAGAGTTTAGTGGGCTGGCATCAAGAGTTCTTTCTTTCTTCTTCCTTATTTGTTTTTTTTCCCTTAAGAGATCTAGTTCAATCATGTTTATGATTAGATAAGCCTCTTAGCTAGGGCTAAGAGGTGAAGCTTGTAGCGTGATGGGTTATTTTCTATTGCTTTAATTCATGTTGTTGAACTATCTTTGACTTTAGTTTGATTATAAGAAATACTTTTAGTTTTTAATGATTTATTGTGACTTAAATTACAATGAATCTATGATAACTTTGAGTATGTTCTTTTTATTGAGATTGTGATTTTGAGAAATCCTGTTGTTCACCATCGTCCCCTGGGCATGGTTGGATGATGGAATCCTCCCTAACTCTCACAATTCTCTCAGATTGGTTGTGGATTAGTAAATTCTGTTATTTGTTTTGTCTCATGAGCATGGTTTTGTGATGTAATCACTTCTAGTTCTAATACTTTTCATCCATTGAGAACTAGATAAAAAGAAGTTTAGATTTGATTTTTAATGAGATATCTTCCAATTGGATGAAGATGGGACTTCGATTCTAGTTGTGTTTGTGAATCAAGCATGGAACGCCGTGATCTCTACAAGTGGATCCTTGGAAACTCTACTTTTCCACCTTTGAATTTTACAAGTTTTAGTTAAATAGTTTATAATTATTCTCTTAAATTCTCCAGCTTTATATTACATCTTCTTCTAGTTCTAGTTCTAGTTACTTTCAGAAGACACACGAGATTAGTCCCTGTGAATTCGACCTCGGTCTTACTGAGATTATTACTACATCGCGACCCTACACTTGGGGTTGTGAACAAGTTTTTGGCGCTATTACTGGGGACAAATGGTTGCATTTTTTTAAAGATTAGCTAGTTTTGGGATTAGTTTAAGACTAGGTTTTTATATTTTCTAATTGTAGGATTAGGTTTTTCTGTTTGATTTTTAGGAACTAACCTAACTTTCCTGTTTTGTAGGATCTTGATATAGACTTTCTAAATTGGTAACCTCTTTCTAAATTTTTTTTATTTTCTGTTAGGGTTTGTTTTCCATTTTTAGAAACTTTCTAATTATAGGATTTCTTTTAGAAACTAACTTACATTCTAATTTTAGATATAAAAACTTGTTATTTTCTGTTTTTAGAAACTGACTAATTTTGTTTTGTTTTGCAGGATTTTAATTAGGAACTTCTAATTTGGTAACTTCTTTCTAATTCCCCTTCTCTTTATATTTCTAGATTTCTATTTCCTTTCTCTTTTTAGGTTTAGGTTAGAATCTGAATTTGAGGGCAGTGAGTGTTTCATGTCTAAGTAGGTCCGTGATAACACTCAACGTCTTTTGAGTGAAGGAGGATTGGTTGAGGGGTTAACTATCCATCGCAGGATTAGACACCACTCGAGATCCTCAGAGTTAATTGAAGTAGTGGCTACAAATTAACTAGTAAATCAACAACTTCAACCTAGGGCTGAGGAAGTCCGGGATGAGAATGAGGTGCATCAACAATGAGAATGAGGTGCATCAACACCCATTTCTCATACTTTATGAGATTATGTACAACCAGCGGGGGTGAGTACATCCTCATGTATGGTTTTTCCAGAAAATGCAGGACATATGGATATCAAGCCAGGGGTAATTCAACTTCTTCCAAAATTCCATGGGCTTGAATTTGAAAATCCGTACACCTGAAAGAGTTTGATGAGATTATAGCCACTCTATACTTTCCAAATGTGTCTAACGATACGGTTAGGCTGAAACTCTTTCCTTTTTCTTTAAAAGAGAAGGCTAAGATGTGGTTGTATTCGCTACGTCCTCGATCTATTGGTAGATGGAATGACATGATAAGGGAGTTTCATAAAGAAAAATTTCCCATACCATAAAACGAACACCCTTAGAGAGTGGATCATGAACTTCGCCCCAAAGTAAGATGAAACATTCTTTCAATGTTAGGAGCGGTTCAAGGATCTTGTCAGTTCATGCCCACAACTTGGTTTTAAAACGTGGTGCATCAAAAATTTTTTCTATGATGGACTGACATCTCCCATGCGTCAATTAGTCGAGATAATGTGTAATGGGAAATTTATGAATAAAAGTGTCAATGATGTGTGGGACTACTTTGATAAGCTTGCTGAAAACACACAATCATGGGACGTCTCCCTAAAATCAAACACCACGTTTAGGCTGATTCAATCTAAAGAGAAGGGTGTCATATATCTCCTGATAGAGGATGATGATATCAATGCTAAAGTGGCTAATCTCACCAGAAAACTCGAGGCCATGGAATTAAAGAAGGATAAGGCTAAGGAAACTGTTTACGGTATTTGTGCTTGCAACGTTCACACAACTAAGAATTGTCCAACGATAACTACCTTTTAGGAGGTGTTGAATGAGCAATCCAACGCTACGAACAATTACTAAAGACCTTTCAATGGATCCACCTTCATTCATACAATCCTAGTTGGAGAAATCATCCAAACTTCAATTGGAGGAATGGACAAACCGTTACACCTCAAGGTTTCTTCAACCAAAGTCCAAATCAAGAAAAACCTCAAGAGGATCTGATTCTAAAACATTTTCAAAAGCAAGAGCTTTTCAATCAGGAAATGTTACAAGCCTTTTAAGACCTTACAAAAGCCATACAAGAGCTTGACACAAGGAATATGATTGGGAATAAGGGGAGTTTTCCAGCTCAACCTCTTCCCAATCCAAAACCACAATATGAAGTTAGTGACCAGAGCTCTTCAAACCAAATGGAGCAAGCTCAATCTATCACCACTCTTCAGAGTGGGAAGACCATTGACAAATCTATTTCGGTTAGTGAAAAGGCCAAGCTACACGTCCTAGAGGGGGGGGGGGGTGAATAGGACGATGTCAAAATAAAAATTAAATGCCGAATTTAAAAAAAGATAGCACAATCAAATAAAACACAAGCACAAGTAAATAGCAACCTCAAATATACTAGTATTGAGACGTTGATACAAACTTAGTTTTAAGGACAACCTAACACCAAAAGGCTTATGGTAGGACAACCTTACTAGAACGTTTGTAAGTATCAAAAATCCAAACCAATAAAGAGGCAAGGGAAATGACAAATAAAATAAACTAAGTTATTATAGCATTCCTACAAGTGAATAAAATAAATTACACCATTAACCACAAATGCTTAAAATAAATTACAACATTGACACACATAAGCATATTCAATTATCCACCACAACATAAGAAATTATAATGATTCACTTGTGTGTATACCAACTATTAAAAAATAACCACACAACTACTCCACTCTTAATATCCACTCTCTCGAGATATTAGTGTTTACTATGAAAAAGGTTTTCCAAAGTTTACCTTAAAACTTTCACAATTGTGTCTTTGATTAGGCTTACACAATCCAACAAACCCTCCACTTTGAGATTTTCTGGATCACCTCAGACAAACCAAAAAGAAATTTTTCTGGCACAACCTCAAAAATCAAAAAGGATATACAAAATGTAAATGTACTTATCTGGAAATTCTCCATTAAAGAAGCTCGGTAGAACCGATCCAATGTAGACGAAGATGTTCAATGTCCAGTCTTACAGATGAAAATGTTCTAGTTCTAAACGATTTTTAATTAAATCAACCTGGACTAGCTTGATTTGATTTTGATCTCAAGAAAAGGGAAAACTCAAATCCCTTCTTAAAATAAGATTGGAATAACGATCTCAAAATCAAATAACAAAAGGTAATTAAAGAGAATATTAAATGAGCACAATATAGCTTAAAAATATCACAAACTTATCTCTCAGAGTGGTGTCTTGATTTCACTTTTATGAATGAATAAACTCTGAAATTTGTGCTCTATTTATAGGTGAAAATATTGTTCACTCGACTGCTGGAAGGACCAACAAAATTTCAAATTTTCTGGCGTGAGAAGATAAGGTCATTACTTGACTAGTCGAGTGACTTGTTCGACTGGTCGAGTGGGACCCAGAAATGTTGTTAGACTTTGAGTCGAGCCTATACGACTAGTCGAGCACTGTTCACTCGACTGGTTGAGCAGTCTCCAGGACTGGTCAAGAGCCCAACAGAAAATTTTAAAAATTCATAACAAACCTTGGACTGGTCGAGAAAACTCTTAGACTGGTCAAGCCAGTACTTAGACTAGTTGAATAAAGTCTAAGACTAGTTGAGAAAAAGACCTATAAACAAATAAAATGACGCACGAAGAATATGCAATGAATATGATACAATCTAGGGTTAATCTAGGGTCATCCAAACCTGTTTGTGCAAATGAAACATCATTTGCTTCAAAATCTTGAATACTTGAGTTGCTTGAAGTTTGAGTTCGATGTCTTGAACTTAAGCTTGAGTTACGCTTGAGTTCTTGAGTCTTTAGCGTACAGATGTTGAACTTCAAACTTGAACTTGAGTTTTTGAATTTGATTTTGAAATCATGAACTTCAACACTCATCACTTCAACTTGAAGATGTAGGCTAGTTTGATGAGATCCAGAGAACACTTATATATGAACCTGATCACTTTAACTCAAAGCATGATGCAAATACTAAATGGTTTGGCACAGTAAAATTTGACAATACAACAGGTGCTAGGTTTACACAATAGCATTTACAGTTAGGGCTGAAAAGCCTAAGGACTCAGAAGAGGACAACAATGATAGATCTAGTACGACTCCACAAGAATTAGAACCGAAACTTCAAGGCAAGTTGATTGCCCCATTCCCTCAGCGGTTGGTTACACCAAAACCTTTCTCTAACTCCAAGGACACTCTAGAGGTGTTGAAACAACTGAAGGTCATTATTCCTCTACTGGATGCGGTTAAACAAATACCTTCATATGCCAAATTTCTGAAAAACTTGTGTACGACCAAAAGATGACAAAATATTTAAAAGAAAATCTTCTTAATTAAAAAAGTGAGTGCTATCCTAAAGCAAGATGCCACAAAAATTTGAAGATTTCGGTAACCTAACCATACCTTGTGTAATTGGGAATTACCGAATTGAGTACACACTTTTGGCTTCGGAGCAAGCATAAATTTGATTCCCTACTCAGTTTATAAAAAGTTAGGTTTGGGTGAATTGAAACCCACCTTAACCACACTATAACTTGTTGATTGCTCAGTTCGTATACCGAGAGGGATAATCAAGGATGTGTTGGTCCAGGTTGATAGATTCTACTATCCGATAATTTTATCGTCCGGGATACAGAACCCATCAGTAACATGAGCACTGAAATTCCTGTCATTCTTGGTCGCCCATTCCTTGCCACTTCAAACACAATTATTAATTTTAGGAATGGAGTCATGAGTATGTCTTTCGGGAATATGACATTGGCGTTGAATATCTTTTTCAACACAGGCAAATGGTTAGAGGATGATGATGATTTCCACGACATTAACATGATTGACTCTTTCGTGCAAGATAGAACACTTTTGACCTTATCCTCTTACATTCTAGAGATATGCTTGGCCCACTCCTATGATTTTGATGATGACAGGATTAAGGAGATGGGTGCCATGCTTGATACTATGTTGGTACTTGAAGTTAACCGGTGGAGGCCACAATTTGAAGAATTGTCTTAAACCAATGTAGTGCCACTACCGTCTAATCTCAAGGCACCGAAGATAGACTTAAAACCTTTGCCTTTCGATATAAAATATGTCTATTTAGGTTAAGATGAGACATACCCGGTGGTGATATCTTCCCACGTTGAGTAAGAATAAGAGAGTATGCTCATCTCTACTCTCATTAAGTATAAAGGAGCCCTTAGATGGATGATTGCGGACCTTAAGGGAATTGACCATTCAGTTTGTACTCACCACATTTATCTTGAGGATAATATGAAGACCTCTCGGCAACCACAACGTAGACTAAATCCAAACATGAAGGAAGTGGTTAAGGCCGAGGTTCTTAAGCTACTAGATGTGTGTATCATATACCCTATATCTGATAGCCAATGGGTGAGTCCAACCCAGGTGGTTCCTAAGAAGTCCAGAATCACCATCGTAGCCAATGCCAATAATGAACTCGTGCCAATTAGAGTTACTACTGGTTGACTACAGGAAGTTGAATACTGTCATGAGGAAGGACCACTTTCCTTTGCCCTTCATTGATCAAATCTTAGAAAGGCTAGCTGGTCACTCGTACTATTGTTTCCTTGACGGGTATTCGGGCTACAACTAGATAGAGATAGCTCTTGAAGATCAGAAAAAAACCACATTCACATGCCCTTTTCGCACCTTTGCTTACCGAAGGATGCCATTCAGACTATGTAATGCCCTCGCCACTTTTCAACGATGAATGATGAGTATTTTTTCTGACATGGTGGGGCAATATCTAGAGGTCTTCATGGACGACTTCTCTATTTTTGGTCCATCCTTCAGCGATTGTTTGGAAAATCGTAAATGTGTGCTGAAAAGATGTGAAGAAAAGAATTTGGTACTCAATTGGGAGAAGTGTCATTTCTTGGTTCGTAAGGAAATTGTCCTTGGACATATCATCTCGTCCAAGGGAATTGAGGTAGATAAGGCTAAAATTGATCATGGTGGCCTTATGCCACTCGTCCAGAAGGATGGGTGGATATATAGCATATACATCAAGGTAGGTCCCACCTGCCATGGACGGAGCGAATATAAAACACATCATCAAGGTGGGTCCCATCCCACACGTGTCACACGTGTGGGGTGGGTCCATAACACAAACAGATGGATGGTGTGTTTAAATCACATACATCATGGTGAGTATCCACGTCCCTCACTAGGGATGGTGTGGATGAAACCATTCATCACGGTGCCTGCATCACCGTCTAGACTTCTCTGGATGGTGGGAGACTTAACGCATCAAGGTGGGTCCCACCCACACGTGTGGGGTGGGCCATGCCCAAACGGACAGCATGGACATAAGATACATTAAGGTGGGCTCCCATGGAACTTGCAGACATCAACACAGCAGCAACATCAGCTGCTGGCCGTCCCACTGATGGACGGTCCAGATCAAACGCATGCATGAGATGGGTCCACATGTGTGGCCCACCTCAGCTTGAAATGAAGCTGATATTTGATATTTCCCTTCATCTGAGGTTTGTCTAGGAGAGACGGCTAGGATAAACACCTACATTAGGTAGGGCCATGTTGGACGACCTGGATGTAAACATATACATCATGTGGGCCCCTGGATGCACGGTGTGCATTTAACACATATAACAGTGGCTCACAACGTCCCACACAGTGGATGGTGTGGATTAAAACATACATCAGGGTGTCCCACGTGTGGACGGTGGGTAAAACACCTACATCAGGTGGTCCCACGTGGGTGGCCCATCAGCCGGACCAAACTGATATATACACACACACACACACACACACACACACACATATATATATATATCAGTTTCACCTAGGATCTGCCCAAAAATGGGCAGCAATGAGGTGGGCCTCACGACCGGACGACATGGATAAAATACATTCAACATCGGGTGGGCCACACATTGAGAGAGAGAGAGAGAGAGAGAGAGAGAGAGAGAGAGAGAGAGAGAGAGAGACCCCGCCACTATGGGCCCCTCTAGGCGATACAAACCATACATCAAATGGGTCCCACCATATGTGAGCCCTCAAATCATCAAAATAAAAAATTTAATGCTATGAACACTCACCTTTCCTTCTTCCTCCCTAGTGTTCCAAGGCTCCTAAGAAGCTTCTTCAATGGTGGAGATGATGATCTTAGGGTTGGATTGGGTGGTAGGAAGGTGGGCCACACCTAGCTATCTCCTCTCCCTTGGATGTTCATTCTCATGGTAGCTTGGAAGAATGGTTTGAGAGATGCAAGGGATGGTTGATGGATGGTGAGTGATGGGTGAGTGAGTGATGGGTGTACTTGACATGTATGGGTTGTGTAAGACAGAGAGTTGACTTTAGGGGTTGCTTGTACTTGGGGATGGGATATGTACTTGATATGATTGATGTGATTGATGGGACATGTTCTCTTGAGTTTGCAAATGCACGACATTTTCCTTGAACTGAATGCAGGCCCACATCTCTTGGCTTGGGTATTGCATCGGCGTGCGAGACGTGGAGTCAGAACCGCGGCAACGGCGCGGTTGCAAGGGTGCAAGTCTTGGGGTTAAGCCGACTCAGATTGATAGGGTACGACTCAGGGATGCATGCAAATGCTATCTACGCGTCGCTGGTCACGGGAATTCGACTGGGATGACCGCAGAAGCCTACGGAACGGTACGGTCTAGGATACGGGCCTCACACTAAAAGCATGGATTTGATGCTCAAGAATCACCAAGGCAAGGGATGGATCTTAAGAGACTAAGATTGAAGAATTCACACTCCAAAGATCCAAGGAAACCAAGTGATGAAGGAAGAGAATCGAAGAATTGAAGATAAGGAAGCCTGCTAATCATCCTGAATTCAAGATCACAGGGTTCCCACCATCCATTTGGCACAAAACCTTATCTCTGGCCTGAGTATCGTAAAGTAACCGTACACGTAAAATTTCAGCTCTTAGATCTTTGTGGAAGTGGTCTCATGGAAAGATCAGCCATAAATCACTGATTTGGAGCCCACCTGATCTTTGGATATACCTCAATTTTGGACTTAATTCCTTAAATTAGATGTGAAATCAAATGGACAGTGTAGATTTTAAACTACGTCATGTTGGGCCACCCACTTAAAAAGTGCGGGTGCACAGGGAGTGCACACCTGCAGTGCACTAGAGTAGGAAGTCAGTTAAAAGACCTTCAACCCAACTCCCAGCCAAAAATGGAACTTTCTGTTTTTCTCCCGCTACAAAACTAGACACACCACGCCCTTGTGAACGGTTGTGGGCCAGCATCATGGCCCACGTGGATGATCCAAACCGTCCATCATGCAAAGGAGCTCAAACCAGTCAGACCCATGTCAACCCCGTGCACCCATGCACGCGCACATGCCCGCTATAGTGGTCACAAGAAGAACGTTCCGCAGTGTTCAAAGCAGTTGCAACAGATTTGATTCCTTGGGTCGCACCAAACTAGAGCAAAAACATGGTTTCTTAGGCCAAGATTCCGAGGATAATCCAATGGACGGAGTAGATTTCTCTATGGATGTTGATCATGGGCCCACCAAATGTCTTAGCGCAATAAAGTGCACAGAGACGTGCAAATGCATCAACGGACATTGCTCGACCCACTGTGGGCTATTTTGCAATCAAGATTAGGGTTAGATTAATAATCCAGACCATCCAAATGCCGGAGAAGGGGGTTTTGACCCTTCTTATGGTGTCAGAATGAGAGGATTAGATGATTCCTTCCCTGAAAATCACTTCAAACGCATCTCGTTTTCGGGTTTTCCCTGTGCAAGAGAGAAGTGCGAAAGCAGAGTCGGTTGCCCAACTCCAGCCGACCTATGGACAGCACGTCTATAAAAGAGGGGTGGACATGAGGGGAGAGAGAGAGAGAGAGAGAGAGAGAGAGAGAGAGAGAGAGAGAGAGAGAGAGCATGGAGCGGGCTGGCATCAAGAGTTCTTTCTTTCTTCTTCTTTATTTGTTTTTTTTCCCTTAAGAGACTCTAGTTCAATCAATGAGATCGAGGTCAAATCCACGGGGACTAATCTTGTGTGTATTCTGAAAGTAACTAGAAGTAGAACCGAAAGAAGATGTGAATCTAATTCTGAAATAATTGAGAGAGTAATTATGATTAAAGTAATTAAAACTTAACAAATTCAAAAGTGATAACTAGGGTTTCCAAGGATCGACTTATAGAGATCAGGGAGCCGTCTTACTTGATTCAAGTCACACGATTGGAATTGGAGTCCTATCTTATCCAATTGGAAGATATACAATTAAGATCAATTTGAACTTTCCTTGACCTAATTCTCAATGGAGGAGAATTGTGATAATTGGAAGAGATTCCATCACCAAACCATGCCCATGGGATGATGGCTAACAACAAGATTTATCAATTCCACAATCTCGAAATTGGAAAAAGAAGATACTCAAAGCTATTGCAGATTTACTGTAATTTGCGTCACAATAAACCATTAAGAACTGAAAGTATTCCTTTAAAATCAAACTAGAATCAAAGAAGGTTCAATATAAACATGAATCAAAGTAAAAGAAACATCCCATCACGCTACAAGCTTCACCTCTTAGCCCTAGCTAAGAGGTGTAGCCAACTATAGACATGATTGAACTAAAGTTTCTTAAGAAAAGCATAAAAACAATCTAAAGAAGAAGAAGAAGAACTCCCAGACGGCGGCTCTACCCTTTTACTCCACTCCTTAAACCTTAGATGATACCTAAGAACATCGTAGGAACTCCTATTTATAGTTGTGCATCACCTCCTTGTGAACCGACTTGGAAAAATCCAGAAACTGCCTCAAATTTACGCAGTCCGTGCAAAATTTGAGTAACCCTCGACTGGTCGAGGGGTTACCTTCGACTAGTTGAGAACCACATTCAACTGGTTGAGGACCACCTTTGACCGGTCGAAGATTGCGCGAATTTAGAATCTGATGTTGCTAGAGTTCGAGTTAAAGTTTCCTCGACTAGTCGAGCAGGAGCTTAGATGAGTCGAGCTTAAACGAGTCGAGCTTAGACGAGTCGAAGCATAGCTTGGTCTAGTCGAAGATCACATAAATTCACTTCAAATCTTCGATTCTCTTTATTCTTTATTTGGTTTCCTTGGATCTTTGGCATGTGAATTCTTCATTCTTGGTCTTCTAAGATCCAACCTTTGGCTTGGTGATTCTTGAGCATTAAATCTATGCTTTTAACATTCTTTTTAATCCAAGCTCTCAAATTCACCTTGTAATACAAACATGTATAAAATATAATATTAAGCAATATCATGTTCATAAAGCCAAGATATAAATAGGGTATAATATACAATATTTAACCCTCAACAACCTGCCATTTTCCACTAACCATTTGAACCAACACAACGTTGGCCAGCTAGTCGGCATAATAAGTTTTTTCAATGAACCCATCCTCATGGAGTTTGCAGACCTCCTCATCGATGGCCGTGTATCTCTCGGGGTTGAATGCTCGTCTTTTCTGTCTCAATGGTTTGTGGTCGGGTTCCACCTTTAGCCTTGCCCTCATATGGGCCACCCAACACTGTTAACAACCCTAAGTGTAGGGTCGCGATGTAGTAATAATTTATGTAAGACTAAGGTCGAATCCACAGGTGTAATGCCTTAAACCTTTCGATATTCGAGCATCGAAAGTTCTCGAGCGTTACCATAAGATTCAACATAACGTATATGTGTGTATGCTATTAATCCAACTATTCTAGCCTTACATCCTTACCTTGACACTAACCTAATTGTTAGGAATAATCTCCATTCATAAATCAAACCATCTGATTGCAAACTTCAAGGCAAGACTCTCCGTCATGAGATCTAATGTACGTGTTTTTCCTTAAAAGAATTGACGAATAACTCCCTATTGATAACAATTTAGATATACATTCTTTTGTAAGAATTGCTTAGAAGCGTGCTTAAAATCATGTGGAGCCATTGATTTCACAAAACCCTCATATCAACAATAATTACAAAAACGCCATTAGCCTAGGCCACTAGATTCTAGATCACGTGGTTTCCACTATCCGTTTAATGCAAAATTTTATACCATGCCTAATTATCATAAATTAACTATATATAGCGAATTTCAGCCCTTAGATCACAGTAAATCAGCTACTTGACCTCTGCATCCATCCGTATGCTTATCAGATTAAGATTATGATCGGTTCATCTTATCCACCCCATATGAATATGCTTAACCCACCATTAGAATTACAATCCGAGGAACTTGCACATGTGAATAAGTCACTCAAATTTAACAGTAAATATGTCCAATCTTTAATCATTGCAGAAATCCGCTTTATGTCTATCCATTTGCAAAACTGACCGTACATTCACCTATATAGATGGTCAAAGTGTTAATCATAAAGTTTTCTTATTTTTAACAAGTCATCTGACCATCCATTAGGTTTGGATCCGCCAAATGGGCCATTTGAATATTAGGGTAAATCAGTCATTATGAAGATCTTTGGGTTTAAGTTTATACTACCGAGTAACTCGTCAATTAAATATGTACAAACGTTATTTTGAATTTGGGAAAGACTTAGCCATCGAAAAAGCATCTTAGTGTCATTTTCGAGAGATCGGGGCCCAAACTGGGGTGAATGAAAGACCATGAAAAATAACAAACAACGGTGAAGTTTCATATTATTTAGACGGTGCAGGTGGGAGTTACATATGATAAATGATATAACCATGAAAAAGGGCAATTTTGTAAATTATAAACCAAGACTCATATACACGGCAGTCTCTCTTGCTTCACAGAGGTCTTGGCGTGGGAATTTCACTCACTCGTTCCTGCAAACGTGTGGCCCACTTTGGATTACGATCTGCTTTATATTTTGGCACTAGGCCAAACATGATCTTTTAAAGCTGGTAGACGGAGTGGATTTCTTATCAAACATCACAGTGGACCTCACAATATGTTGCAAAACCCTGTGAGAATAAACGAATCCTAAACTTGAAAACTACCGTGTTTCACTCACCTGCCCGGAATTGTTTTAAATAGGAAACCTTCTCCTGATATGGAAACGTAAGCCATACGATCCAGGCCATTAGTAGGCATCCAGAGATGATCCTTGCATCCAGATTTGATTCCAACAAAGACGCAAACACCGTTTCTCCTCCATGTTTAGCTACAATGAGTTACACCGACCCGGAACTGTCTCAACGTGAACCCACCATGGAATCCATCACGAACCTTGAATTGGTGGGTCCCACAAACTTCCCAGGGTCCATCTAGACCACTCATACGGACCAAGATGACCGAACAATGTCTCGCATGAAATCTTCCATTAAAACAACCCAACTGAAGCACCATCTTTCCGCCGACAACAATAGAGGAAACCCAACGCAACCCCACTCCTTCCGCATAGGAAACTCAAAGACAGCTTATCAGACTTTGATCTGAGCCGTCCAAAACAAAAGGGAGGGATTTCCGACCACTCCCTAGACGTCCGAAACAGAAGAAAAGATCGAAGGTCGCATGTTTTGCCGTTCCTTCGCAAAGCTATTCTGCAAGAGAGCAGCGAGTTGCGTAAGGAGTGCGCCCTCTGCTGCGGAAACGAATTGCGTAAGATATACGCCCGTTTTCTTGCTGCGTAAACAGACTTACGTAGAGAAATTCCTGGGCTTCGGATCGGATATAAAAAGAAAGTTACTGCCGTTCCAGGAAAGAAACGGGAAGAGAGAGAGAGAGGGAGAGTTTCGGACAATAATCTGGGCCGTCCAGTCTATCTGCCTATTCCGCAAGAAGGAAAGAGAAAGAGAAAGAGAAAAGAAAGGAAAAGAAAGGAAAGGAAAATAAGAGAGAAGAAACAGAAAGAAAAAGAAAGAGAAGGAGAAAAGAAACATGTGGTTACTGCCCACGTGAGGTAACAAAGCCAACCCGCCCCTCTCTTCCCTCTTCTTTTCAAACCTCCATTCTTCTTGGTTTTTCTATAATGATGATGATGAACTCCACCGAAAAGATCAAAGCGGCGTGGTACGAAATCACACAGAAGTTCACAATTTGTAACACAAACCCTGTAAGACTTGTTCAACCACGCATCGAATTCCACTCAATCTAGTTAAAGATTTACCACTATTGTAAGTCAAGAATTTTGCCTAATCTCAAATACCTAGATTAGGATGAAGTTGGGCCGTAAGGCTTCCTGGAACCTAAACAGACGATCGAGGTAATTAAAGGTGAGGGTTTTATCCTTTAAGCTTATGTTAATTTTAGTTGATATATTTATCTTGCCCTTTTGTGTTTTCATGCTATTTTATCGCGCCCTTTATGTACCTTTTGTCTTAATTGAGTTGATGCATTTTATCTCACCTTTACACTTGTCCTTTACATGTTTTTTATTTGTTCTCAGATTTTTATTGCTTTCCCTCTGTTTTCATTTTAAATTGTTATCATCAATTATTGACCATTTCGAGATTTTTACATGATATCCTTTGTAAGAGGCTTTCCTGGATTCACGGGAGGCTATGGATACAAGCCTTACTCTTGCCTTACCATTGATTTGACTCTGCCACTCTCCGTTATCAAGAATCGATGGTGGTTGCTCTTCTAATTACGGAGTTGGTCGTTGCCACTCTTATTAAAGAATCGGCCGTTGCCACTCTTCTATTTATGGAGTTGGCCTTAACCACTCTCCTCAGTTCGCTCGCCTCTTATTCTAGCTGGTTATTGTCACTCGTCTCTTTATACCTTAAGGGCTAGGCAGGTGTCTTGATATTCTTAACTGACTATGGATAAAGGAATTCTCTCTTGATGCAAGTACTATGTGGGAATCCCTCCTTTAGCGATCGATTAAATATCGTGGACGTAATGTGTTTTCGGTAGTGGCCCTGGGGCGACACATAAATCCATGTTCTTGGTTGAGAGTGCAACAACTGGTTTGTGTAAATCATTCTATATACATGATACATCAATTTGGGGAACTGGATGTCATTTAGTTGCTCCTTTTCCGGTTTTTGGGGAACTCGTTTGTCGCTTAGTCGCTCCTTTTTCGATTTTTCTTGGGGAACTGGATGTCGCTTAGTCGTTCCTTTTTCAGTTTTTGGGGGTTGGTTTTCGCTTTAGTCGCTCCAATCCAGGTTGCGAGATTCACTTGGTCGTGTGTGGTGTTTGTCCTGGGACAACCGCGTAAAACCATGTTAAGCGTAGGACACGCTGGCGAATATCTGTAGTATGGGATGCAGGTCAAGTCGGATGACTGTAATCGTAATCCACATTGTGGCGATCGCTGAGAGTGATACACCGCAAATACTTTGCTAGGCATGCATCTCATATAGATTGTTTATGCATTGATACCTCTTGTAGTGTAGAGTACTTGATGTATTAGAACTTTTATGTTGTTTTATGAATCTCTTGAATTACTATTAATCTTAAAGGATAATCATTACTATGAGTAGGGCATTAACCCTCTCCCAACCATACAAATTATGCAGGTGACGTACAGATTAAAGACTTAGCAAATAATCTCTTTAAGGAAGACCACGTTGAAAGAATGAGAAGACAATATATGATTTAGCTTTTATACTACCGCTGCGAACTTGACAAATGTAATAAGCTTTCATTGGGAAGGCCGTTGATTATTCTTTTTTTTTTTTTTTTTACTTTGATGAAATATAATCAATATAGTTGGTTTTATTTTTGTAAATGTTACCTTCATGAATGTATCTGGATGTAAACCAAATGAAAAAAATAGGGTGCAATTTCAGAGCATTTAGTTTGTATATTATTAAAGGCACGAGTATAAACTCTGGCCGTGAAATCTCAGGCTGTTACAACAGGGACTGAACCTTATATGTATTATGCAAGTAACTAAAACTAGAATTAGAAAAAGATGAAAATCTAATCTGGAATATTTGAGAGAGTAATTGTGATTAAAGTAATTAAAACTAACAAAATTAAAGGTGGTAACTAGGGTGCCAAGGATCCACTTGTAGCAATTGGAAAGCTACCTTGCATGATTCAAGGACACAACTGGAATCAGAGTCCTATTCTATCTAATTGGTAGAAGAGATTTGTCAGATCTCTGAACCTCTCATGCATCTAATCATCAATGGATGCGAGTGGTGAAGATTTGGAAGAAATTTCATCACTTAACTATGCCCAAGAGACAAGGCAAACAATAACAATTTACCAATACTACAGCCAATCATAAGACAAATGTGAAAGTTAGGAAGGATTCCATCATCCAACCATGTCCATGAGACGATGGTGAACAACAAGGTTCCTACGTTCACAATCCTTATAATGAAAAGAAGATATTTAAAGCAATTGTAGATCCATTGTAATTTGAGTTACAACAAACCATTAAATACTAAAATTATTCCTTAATAATCAAACTAGAATCCATAAGATTCAACAAGATATGAATCAAAACAAAGCAAACATCCCAATCACGCTACAAGGCACGTGAGAGGGTTGATCTTCCTAGACAGGGTTGGGCTTGGTACAGTCAAGGCCGTCTAGTCTTCCACCACCTTCATGGTGTTTTGTCGGTTGTTTTTTCTGCTGTTGTGTATTTGGGTCAGTAAGGCGTCCCTATATGATAGGCCCCCGGTTTGTTTTTTTTGTAGCTGGGGCTACCTAAAGTGGCCTGCAGAGTGGTGTAGGCTGTATAGCCTTCTTTTTTGTTAAAAAAAAAACAAACAACAAATTTTGAAAAAAATCCCAATCACGCTACAAGCTTCACCTCTTAGCCCTGTCTTAGAGGTTTAACTCATCATAGACATGATAATCTAAGGGCTCTTAAAAACATAAAGGAAAGAAGAACCTAAGAAGAAAAGGAGAAGAAAAACTCCTGTTGTGCCGTCCACTCTCTCTCTCCACGTCCAAGCTCACGTCCTTGAATGATTTTCTCTCCACACCCCCTCTCCCTTTTATAGAAAATATATAGTTCGGCTGTGGTGAGAGAAGTCAGATGTGTAAGGAGAGAAGGCAGCATGCGTAAGTCTTGCACTGTCGCAAAAAACACCTTCTAAGTTGTGTTTGGAGGATCGTTTTGGACGACCGATCATCCAAGCTCGGGATCTGACTTCTTGGCTAGGGTCGTGGCCACCTTTCTGAACTTCTGGACGGTCCAGATCGACCATCCGATCACGGCTAAGATTGCACAATCGGCCACAGTGGAAACGGCGTTCGGACGTGCATAATTAGAGAACGTTCTTGTGCTGAGACGCTCGGTGGGCCTCACATTGATATTTTCCGAGAAATATACCCCGTTCATTGGATTCCTGGAGATATTTTGGTCAAAAATGGGTGGTTTTGATCGTGTTTTGATGCGGCCCAAGGGATCAAATCTTACCACTGTTTATCTTGTGTTTGACGGTGATCTGCGTGTATACACATGCATGAGAGCAAAAGGACTTCATGGGTATGGTTTGCCACACCCCCTGAACACAATGAACGGTTCAAACCTTCCAAATGATGGCCAGTGGGCGGCTGTTAATCACCTCAGTGGACAACGTCCGCTTGCTATGTGTAATTCATCGGGTCAATAGACTTTGACCAGGGATCCTGGTCCGGTGCAGTGCGGCTGTGAATCTACTGTGCACACGCATCACGCATGTGGGTCCCACAATGATGTTTTCCATAAATCCATTCCGTCCATCCTCGTTATCATCTAATTTAAGAAGTTGAAACCAAAACTGAAGCATGTCCAGATATTAGGGGGGCCTCAAATCAGTGATTTAGTGGATGATATATTTGTTGAGCCAGTTTTACAAAGATCCAATGGCTGAAATTTTATATGTACGGTTATTAGTTCTTAGGCGAAACATAAAGTTTTGAGCAAAACAAATGGTAGAAACCCTGTGATCTTGCACTCAGGATGATTTTTAGTCCTCTTTATCTCTAATCACTTGATTTTCTTTGATCTTTGGCGTGTGAATTCTTCAATCTTGGTCCCCTAAGATCCGTCCCTTGCCTTGGTGATTCCTGAGCATCAAATCCATGCTCTTAGTACCCTTTTTCAATCCAAGCTCTTAAATTCACCTCGCAACAAAAACATGATTAAAATGGAGTGTTAAACATTATCATGTTCATAAAACCAAGCAATAACTGAGGTCTAATATGCAATATTTGACCCTCAACACAATCCCCAACCAGCATTTTGATAGTCTCGAGCAAAGTATGCGAAAAATATTTTGAGAATTACGGGACAATTTCTATAAACTCGAGTGATTTAAAAAAAAAATCTAGATATTAGAATTTTAAGATTTATGAATGTTGGGCATTACTTTCTCCTAGACTCAAGCGTATAGTAAACTTCATAGTCAAATTCAAAGTATTAGTCCATCAATTAGAAAAATTCTAAATGTTGAGTTTCATGGGTGTATAGTGCAACCTTGACTTATCACAATTAAAGGTCCAATTCTCAATTTTCATGATAACATTAGTAACCAAAAAGAACATTCTGGATATCCAAACCTAAACTAAAACTTTCCTTATAATTCAGCCTTTTTATTCTTTTACCTTTTGATTTTTCCATCGATGGCTTTCAGACTATGTTAACCTTTTTAAAGATCTTTAATAGGTAGCCGTTTTTAACGACAACTGTTTTTTAGCCGGGTATTCTTTTTTCTTTTTTTTTTTCCGAACATGATGGACAAATTCCCCAGGTTGGCTCCTTTCATGCTTAGTGATTACCAGGTTAACAATTTAATGTCGAACTGAAGCTTTAATGTGTAAGCTAGGTGTGATATGTGAAATCATGACTCAATCAATGTTTAAAACTTCTAATCATGGATTACTAATTCTAACATTAACTATGAACTCTGATAGGTATTTGAATCCAAGAGTCATAAATCACCAACATTAAGTATTTTATACTTCTTAAATCAAGAATATCCTTCAAAATCACTTGAATTCACAAGAATTTTCAGAAAAAATTTTAAATTTTTTCACAATTTTTGCTCAAGATTGGGAAAACACTGATTAGGTAACCTAATCTCCCATCCCCAACCTAAAATCTACATTATCCTTAATCTAAAAGATAGAAACATGTAATACACGTGAGACAACGAAATTGAAGGAAAAATGATGGAAAGGTAGTACCTGACGAGGTGAGTGTACGGCTTTTTTCGAAGAGATCTTAGCGTGAAGGTGGGTTAGCACAAGAGCTAAACCAACAAAAAGCAAACTACCTAGAACAAATGGAAAGTAAACTATCCTAATAGCATAAAGTTGACTATCCTAGAACGACAAAAAACAAACTACCCTTGTAACGCCCCGAATTTCAAGGGTCGAGCAAAGCTCTACTCTCGAGATTCAGAACATCACTTATGCATTATGGATGATGATATTCAGGTTTCTTCCATTTTCATGAGTTAAGCATGCATAGGATTATATTAGAAACACATGATAGTCTGGATTTAATTAAGTTAGGCAAAATGCGGAATTCTAAACATATCTGTATAAGTATACAGATGATTTACAAGGTTTCTTCCAGAGTATGAATACGTAACCGGGTTTAATATATACATGTATTGTTTCAAAATGAACAAAATGTAGATATGTAAAAGTGTCCAACTAAGCCCAGATGTCCCAGTGGTCCCTGTGTAACGGCATGTGGTCTACATCGACCCGCCCGAGAGTTGGAAGTTGGAGAATTCCTCCTCCTCATCTAAGAAGTCCTGCTCCAAAGTATAGACATCATTTGTACTTGCATCTACATCAGAGTGTAGTTGGTGTTTTAAAACACCGTCCCAAAGTGGGAGTGAGTGATCAGCTCAGTTGTTTTATAAGGCAAAAGTTACACATATTATCAAGTCAATCAAAGTAGTAATGATAAAACAAATATAACAATCACTTCCTAACTACTCTTTTTAATTCAAGAATGGGGTGCAAGTAATGAAGTATGCCCTCACATCAAAGCTCCCTCACACGCAGCTCTGACAACTTATTTCGCATATGACAACACTTCCTCAAAACGGTGCAACTCAAACGCCTTTTAAGCACATCCTAACTAATTAATGCAGTGCGATGTATGGTCGTGTTAGCCAAGTAATTAATTAAGCTCATTCATACAGCAAGTTTGGGAAGCTAGGGTACCTCCCTTTATATCATTGACTCGAATCGAAGGATCCATATAGGTTCTTCACTCCTAGTTAAACACATACAATAGGCAAGTTGTAGGGTCGTCACACCTAATTAAACACAAATGATAGGCAAGTTACATGAAATTATACTCGCGGTCACTACAGGGAGGCTCGTCACCCCAGCGTAAGCCGATAGCACGAACATGGTATCCCATACCACCATGCCCGGTTCACAAGTCTTAGTTGCTCATTGGTCACTATGGGGAGGCTCGTCACCCCAGCGTAGGCTGACTGCACGAACACGGTGTCTCATACCACCATGCCCAACTCATGAGTCTTAGTGGATCGTTGTACCAAGGTTAAAGTGGATCTTTACATTGGTCAGGGGTATCTTAGATTTAAGCAGTAGCGTCCATACATGGTAAACACATAATAGGTCAATTGGTTTGTTAGGCAAACTCGATTGGTACGGGCACATGCTGACTTAATCGACATGGAGCGCATAAGCACCCCTCATGGCCTAACCACTGTCAACAATCGTCGTGCGACTCGGATTAATCGAGTTTACCTAATGTGGTGAGACTAATTTAGCCAACCGAATAGGGATTGTTACCGATTGCCTGGGCTACGTTATAGCCTCAATCCTACTCATATGTACCTAACAAATACGTGTGATATTCATCTCAGCATTTAACAAACGATCCAAGTGGATTCCTCATTTGGGCATTTCATTAAACACATCGATCATGTTACTAAACACTTGCATTTTATCAATTAATTACATAGAGAAAAATATGATTACATAAAGGAAATTATACATATGCATAAGGCAATAAATAATCCTATCTTAATACTCATAGTAAATACAAATCATCAACAATTTCTCATTCAGACAATTCATCAAACACATAGACTAAGTTAGTTACAACATATGTTACATCAATTCCTTATACAGAGAGATCAACATGCATATGACAATGATGAATCCTAGATCAGTAATCATGGCAAGCACAAATCATTTTCAAATGCTCATTCAAACATTTCAACAAACACATAGGATGCATCTTTTACTCATCACAATTCATAGGTATATATCATATAGATATCGACGTATCTAAGACAATACGGTAGCAATCAAGTTAGACATAAATTATTGGCTGATATGAAAGAATTGATAAACCACAACCTAAGCGTTTATAGTCTGCACCTTTCGTTAGAATGCTTGACTCGGACTCAGTCCAAATTCTACACTTTCAAAATGGAACGTCAGGCACCTAAACGATGAAACTGGTTTGCTAGGTTGACGAAAAACTATCCTAGAAATCTACATCAACACTAGGGTTAGTATTTCTTACCCAAAATCATAGCTGAAAGAGATTTGGTAGTGCAACGGGGTGGTGATTTGGTGTGTGGATTCGTGTAAGAAGGTTTCTGCACTGATCTCCCTTAGTCCTTCTCTTTTTTCTCTTTTCTCCTCTTTTCTCCTCTCTCTCCCTTAGGGTTTTGCAAAATTCGTATATGAGAGAGAGAGAGAGTGAAATGAGGGCTATTTATAGGCCCAGTTGTGATGCAAATGGCCCCAGGGCCACTTTGTACATTATTTATACCCTGTGGACGGCTGTTTCTGACGAACGAGGCTCATGGGGGGCCCCCGACTCATCTACGTCATAGGGTATGCTCCTTGACAATGGATCCATGTTTAGACACAATTTCGGTGCAATCGGATAAGCCAATTGATCGTGGAGAGCCTGTGTCAGATCAATGGTCGTATGTACTCAATTATGGCCACGATTATACGGATATGTGCAGGGAAATTTCCTTTCCCCATGGGTGAATTTTGGTTACAAACTAACGGTTTGAATTCTTCAACTTTGTATGAGAGAGAATGACCCAATTCACTTAAGTTTTAGTTCATTTTCTAAAGATATTCGCGTTTCTCACGCACTCAACTCACTGCTCAAGTTGGACGTTTTTGGACACTATCTGGGCTTGATTCCCGTGATGGTTGTTAAGCCCAACAGGATAGACATCTTTCTATAATTTCACAGTCATTGGACCCTCGACGTGCGGTCTAGGTCCGTTATAGAGTTTCAATGTACTCCCGAGAGCGATAGGCTCTTGGGATTTCTCCTACGTTTTAAAGTAGCATTGGGTTAGTGGTACTCATGGTTTTAGGCTTTCCCATTTGTGAAAATGGTGACCCAACCTTAATCTATTGATTATTTAGTACTTAACTAAATTTTCCTAAATTATACGACAGGATGCTGTCCTTGGGTAGTTCTGCCTGAGGTGGTACTCGAGTCTTTGTACGATTTTTTTTGGGATGTTACACCCTAGTCCTATGAAAGCAGGAAAAAAACTACTTAGTCATACCGCAAGGTTCCTCCTCCGGCCAATATATTGATAAATTTCTCAGTAGATTTCTTAACAAGATCATTCAAAAGCCCTTTTTGTAATAAGTTTGGATGCCCTAGAACATGAATTCCCTGAGAAATTTATGGACCTCAGCATAAGATTTCCTTTTAATCTGTTGAGGTGTCCAGAGTATATATGATTCACCTGTGACAAAGAAAGTTTTAGAGTATCCTGTAACACCCCAGGTTTTTAGGGGCCGTGTAAGAACTTGGCTCCTGAATTCCCAGGTGTCATGGGTGCCCTAATGGGCTTCATATTTTAATTACATTTGGATGATCTTATAAACAATGAAGGATTTAGCAAGGCATGAAACAGAAGTACATCATAAGTAGTATCAATTGCTACTAATTATAAAAATATTCAGACAATGAATCCAAAGTCATCTAAATAGGGAACTAGTCCCACCCATATACAACCCAAAGTGACTAGGGCCCTGGTCCATACCCCGAGGTAGCCCGAACTCAACTAAACGGATCCGTCAAAGTTTGCAAGTAGAGAAGCTCCTCTTCCTTACCCTTGCTCACCTCGCGCGGCTCATCGAGCTTCGCCTCAACTGCATCTAGAAAAGGGTCTGGTTGGTGTTTTAAAACACCGTCCCAGAGTGGGAGTGAGTGATCAACTTAGTGGGTGCTATTACTCTTAAGTTATCACAGGCATCAATTATAATATGATCTTAATGAAAAGCAGTCAATCATAAACATTTAACTAATCTTATTAATGTGCGTGCATGCAGGATGATATGATACATGCCCTTGCCACAACTTTCCCTCGAGTGACTCAATCTAACGATCGCATATAACAACACTCCCTCACTGCGACCTCGACTGCCGAGTCACCACCTTAACTAGTGCGATGCAATGCGATTGTGTTAGCCAAGTTATTAATTAGGTTCATTCATTCAGCAGATTGAGAAATCTAGTATACCCTACGTATTAATGCTCTAAACTAGGTGCGAGGCCAAGACCCCCTAATGCGTGAGGCCGAGGCCCCGCGGTCTGTAATCCCGTCGGGTTTCTCATCCCCGACTTCAAGCACATGAGGAGTGCCGAGAGAAAGGGATCACTCGCGGTCACTACGGGGAGGCGCGGTACCCCGACGTAGGCCGACAGCTCGGACACAGTGTCCCATTCCACCATGCCCGGCTCACGAGGCTGTGGACCAATTTTAAGTGGGTTATTGATGAGCTACAACAGTTGTAGGGTGTTCCAAGTTCCATACATGTGTGAGCAAATAGGGTTAACAAACACGGTTGGCCAGACAGTAGGCTAGACCGCATGAGTCAGGCGAGCATGAGACGAGTAACATCGGGCACAAGGGACCCATGTAGTCGAACTACAGCTACCTGAACACACCCGCCCAAACCCCGGGGTCTAGGCATAGCATAGTCCTACCGATGGAACTACTGTCTCTCCTCATATTCCTAACCAACCCAAGAGGGTGAGGTGATCCATAACATGTCAATTATCCAAGTTATTAGCAAGCTTAACATTATCATATTCTTAGGCATTTCAAACATACAAAACGGACATTCCTGCAAGCAAGAAATATTATCAAGAAATACAGTGCGTGTGTGAGTGTGGGTTCGTGAGGAAGTTAAACACTTCCTCCATCTTAAGAAATCACATGCACAAGGGTAATGAATCATACATCCTATGAAGCAACAATACATAGGAAAATCAAACATGGCATGAACATATAATAATCCATACACAAAATCATGTCAGAGGTAAGAACAATCATCATAAGAGTCAAACCTACAATTTCATACTATTACAACAAACATACAATTCCTAGGGTTCCTCTAGTTTCTTCTAATATGGCATCTAAGCAATCAAAATTCATTAATCTCATACTAGAATTGGTGCCAGGCCACCTAAGATCAATAGTCCGCACCTCTGAATTTTTGAAGGCTTGGAAGACGACCTAGGAAGATGGATTTTTGGGGTTGAACGACCGGAATCCCTAAAGCAAGCATTTGTATGTTAGAATCCATGTCAATCTCTTCTCAATACATGGATTTCAAGAAAAAGGGGTGAGGGGTTTTACCTAGATGACCAACGGACGATTCTTGTGGTTGTGGTGTAGGGATTTCCTTGGAGAAGGGGTAGAGAGTTGTAAGGTTGAGCTTCCTTGGGCCCCACCATCAACAACACCTTCCTTCACTCTCTTCTTCCTCTCTCTTTCTCCTCCTTCTCTCCTCCCCTTTCTCTCTTCTCTCTCTTCTAGGGCAAAATCGTATAAGGAGAGGGGGTGCCCAAATGAGGCCCTTTTATAATGACAGATTTGGTGGAAATGGCCCCAAGTGTTGGGTTTTTACTATACTAGACCTATGAGAGGGTCTTTCTAAGCTTTAGGACCCACTATGGGTTGTAGTTATTGATATACACCGTAAGATAGTTAGCCCTAATGATGATCTACGTATGAACATGATCGGCCCGCCATTTGGATGCACCGATCGATAGATATGATTAGAAGTCTGTTCAACGGTCACCGATGGTCAATCGGGGCGACGACTATACGGATATGAGTAGGGAAATATCCTTACTCAACGTGTGAAGTTTGGTCGCAAACCGACGGTCTGAAATCCTCAACTTTGCATAAGAGTGGATGACTCAATTCACTTAAGTTTCGGCTCCTTTCTTTAGGGTATTTGCGCTTCTCATAGACTCTTCCTTCAGCTCAAGTTGAGCGGTTCTGGACAATACCTCAGTCCAACTCCTGCAATGGGCGTCAAGCCCAGTAAGATGGACATTATTCTATAGTTTTGGAACTAGTGGCCCGCCAACGAGCGGTCTAGAGCTTGTTCAAAAAATCAGGGCATTTCTGGAATGAATTAGGCATTGAGATTTCTCAGGGGCAATGATTAGGGTTTGGATTAACTATATGCATAGTGTGACCTATTTATAACTAGTGAAAGTGAGGATTTGGTCATGCTTACTTTAAACCGTCGATTTTAGGCTAAAAGAGTAATGGGGTTGCTTTGATGGGTCCCTCCTGGTCATGAAATTTATAGGACAGGTGCTCCATGGCCTGATGAAGGGTAATGCAGAATTTGAGAGCAAACGGATGCGGGGTTTCACCGTAACGGTCCAATTTGCGATCAACAGTTACCGTGCCACGATCGGATCCTAGATTTTGTGGACAGGTGTAGGACAACACACTAGACCTTCACCGTAAATCTAGAAGAAATTCGACAACTGAAAAGCCCGGAGTCTCTATTTCATTCATCGGTGCCAGATTTCAACTCTGGCCTTTGGTGGGTTGACAAGTGCTGTTGGAACGACTCGGATAATTAACTTCTAGGTATCCAATGAGTCCATGGTCCGCGATGGACCACAAGCCCAGTGAGATCTATGGTTCCCTAAAGTTTTATAATTTTTTGACCTCCCCGCGTCGCGGTATAGCCCGTACGGGCTGTTGCTAAGTGTAAACGGGCTATCGGCTTGACGGCCCGCACTCGGTCCAATCACGACCAGACTGGTCCACCCATGTATAAGCTAACATCAAGTGTTAATGGTCAGTAAGTGATAGTATGAGTTAATTAAAAAAAATTTAACAATTTTTAAAAATCCAAAACAATGAAAAATCCAGGATGTTACACATCCACTATTTCTTTTATCATAGGATCGTTTGAAGCTACAAAGTGTGCCATACAATCGTCTGAAGAGTTGGGAAGTTCAGATGAGAGTGACTCATTTTTCACATTGAAACTTGTGATGATTTGCCCAAGGATTCCATCGTCTCTGGAAGTGGATGGACGCATGCTCTCTTGCTCTTGCCCTGCATGGACAGATTGAAAATCAATAGGGGAAGCATTGATGTGAACATCTGTTCATTGAAATTACTCAGTAGAGGCATTGAATTATCAAAGTGTACAACTCAAATGGTAGCCTCAATTAGGTAGTTTCGAATTCCAGAGTCATATTGAGCAACTCGTCCCTCTCCCAAATCATATCATCATTCAATTCAGGGGAGTGATCTAAACATGTCTCACAAGAGTTAGAAGGGTCGGTTGAAAAGGGCTCATCATCCACATTTAAATCAGACATGTCAGATGAGTGGAGTAGATCCTTATACCCGATCACTTCATGTACTTCTTGATCACTAACCTGAACTAAACTTGAGATTGATTCTAGGAGAATTTGGGCTGCACATTCATGATCGTCATCCCCATACTCATCATCTTCTAATTTCGTGCAGTACACACTCGAGATGGGATCACTTTCCTCACGTTCTACTCTTAAATTGAGTTGAGGTTTGAATAAACTAACCTCTCCCTCATCATTGAAACCAAGTATATTATGTGAGTGAAGTGTGTCATTATCATTATACTTGAAAGACACCCATGTCTCTTGATCATTCTTTTGAACCATCATCGAGATCGACTCTTTGAAAAATTGAACCATATGCTCATTAAAATAATCCAACTCTTTATTCCAAATTCTAGAGTTCTTCAAAAGCGAGTTAGGATAAGTTTCCTTATATTATATTTCCGGAATGAATTGTGGCTGAGACGAACGAGCCTCCAATGTCTTATCGATGCGTAATGTAAGCACTTCTATCATTTGTCTAAGGCTCGAAAAATCATATATGTTACCCTGAAGTGACTCCTCTTGGATAGTTTCTGATTGGGTTTCAAAGGTAGAAGACCCAAGAGAATGTTCACTAGGCTGCATTACTGGTTCATCTTCCCAACATTGATGTTTCCACTGATTATAATCATACGAGTCATAGGTGGGAGAATTTGATGGTTGTTGGTACATATTATCACCCATGATGTAATCTTTCATTGTTTTCTTCTTGTCTAATGGGTGATTATAATTCTCACTCCCATAATTTTGACAACCCCAACATTCACATTCTGTTTCCTTAATTCGTGGAGTATAATTTTTCTCCCGCATATGATCATGTAAGGACTTCTTAACTAGTGGAGCATTATATTCCAGTCGATTCTCAATAATGGTTTTAGAAATTTTTTGAGAAAGGTTGATTTCTATCATAATCATCATACATTCCTCCCCAATATCTCTTATCCATCTCAGCATACTGATGTACCCACTCTTGCATGGTGAAACCCTAACTCTGAATCTAATCCTAAAAAATAAAAGAAAAGTCTTACAGCAATATGGAAAGTAAGTAGAGGGAAGAAGTTAGAAAGAAGTTGCCAGATTAGAGGAGATCTATGTTAGGATCCTGCAAAAGAAAACAAAACAAGTCAGTTTCTTAAAACAAAAATTCTACAATTAGAAAGTTTTTAAAAACAAAAATAGAAAGAGGAGTTAGTTTCTAAAAAGGAAAGTTTCTAAAAACGAAAAATAACCTAGTTTCTAAAAACGAAAAAGGAAAGTTTTTAAAAAGAGAAAAAAAGTTTCTAAAATCAAATTATGGAAGTTTCTAAACCTAGAATTAGAAATTAGTTAGTTTCTAAAATAATTCAGAAAACCCTAATCCTAAAAATAGAAACTAGAAAAACCCTAATCTTAAACTAATTCTAAAACTAATAAATCTCAGAAAAACACAACCGTCAATCCTCGGCAATGGCGCCAAAAACTTGTTCACCATCCCAAGTATAGGGTCGCGATGTAGTAATAATCTCGGTAAGACCGAGGTTGAATCCACAGGGACTGAACCTTGTACGTAATTTGAAAGTAACTAGAACTAGAACTAGAAGAAGATGTAATCTAAACCAGAAAAATTAAGAGAGTAATTATGAATAGATTAATTAAAAACTAATAAATTTAAAGGTGGTAACTAGGGTGCCAAGGATCCACTTGTAGCAATTGAGAAGCTACCTTGCAAGAATCAAGCACATAATTGGAATTAGAGTCCTATCCTATCCAATTGGTAAGAAGAGATTTGTAAGATCTCTGAACTTCTCATGGATCTAATCATCAATGGATGCAAGTGGTGAAGATTTGGAAGTGATTTTGTCACCTAACTATGCCCAGGAGACAAGGTAAACAACAACAATTTACTAATACTACAGCCAATCATAAGAGAATTGTGAAAGTTAGGAAGGATTCCATTGTCCAACCATGTCCATGAGATGATGGTGGACAATAGAGTTCCCAAGTTCACAATCCTTATAATGAAAAGAAGATATTCAAAGTAATCACAGATCCATTGTAACTTGAGTTACAACAAACCATTAAATACTAAAAATATTCCTTAATAATCAAACTAGAATACATAAGGCTCAACAAGATATGAATCAAAACAAAGCAAACATCCCAATCATGTTACAAGCTTCACCTCTTAGCCCTAGCTAAGAGGTTTAGCTCATCGTAGACATGATAATCTAAGGGCTCTTAAAAATATAAAGGAAAGAAGAAACTAAGAAGAAGGGAGAAGAAAAACTCCTGTTGTGCCTTCCTCTCTCTCTCTCTCTCTCTCTCTCTCTCTTGTTCCACGTCCAAGCTCACGTCCTTGAATGATTTTCTCCCCATGCTCTCTCTCCCTTTTATAGAAACTACATAGGTCAGCTGTGATGAGAGAAATCAGTTGTGTATAGAGAGAAGGCATCGTGCGTAAATCTTGCACAGCTGCAAAAAACGCCTTCCGAGTTGCGTTTGGAGGATCGTTTTGGATGACCGATCGTCCAAGCTCAGGATCTGACTTCTTATCTAGGGTCGTGGCCACCTTTCTGAACTTCTGGATGATCAAGATCGTCCATTCAATCACCACCAAGATTATGCAATCGACCATAGCGGAAATGGCGTCCGGACATGCGTAATTGGAGAATGTTCTTGTGCTGAGATGCTCGGTGGGCCCACAGTTATGTTTTCGGAGAAATCCACCCCGTTAATTGGATTCCTGGTGAGATTTTGGTCAAAAATGGGTAGTTTTTATCGAATTGTGGTGCAGCCCAAGGGATCAAATCTTACCACCATTCATCTTGCGTTTGACGGTGATCTACATGTGTACACGTGCATGGGAGAAAAAGGACTTCATGGGTACGGTTAGCCCCACCCCCTAAACACAATGAGTGGTTCAGATCGTCTAACTGATGGATGGTGGTGGGCCGTTAATCACCTTAGCGGACGACGTCCGTTTACTGTGCGTAACTCGTCGGGTCAACCGACTTTGACCAGGGATCTTGGTCCGGTGTGATGCAGTTGTGCATTTGCTATGCACACGCATCACGCGTGTGGGTCCCATAATGATGTTTTCCATAAATCCATTCTGTCCATTCTCTTTCTCATCTAATTTAAGGAGTTGAGACCAAAATTGAAGCATATCTAGATATTAGGTGGGCCCTAAATCAGTGATTTAGTGGTTGATCTATTCGTTGGGCCACTTTCACAAAGATCCAATAGCTGAAATTTTAAGTATATGGTTACTTATGGTCCTCAGGCCAGACATAAAGTTTTGAGCCAAACGGATGGTTGGAACCCTGTGATCTTGCATTTAGGAAAATTTTTAGGCCTCTTTATCATTAATCACTTGATTTTCTCGGATCTTTAGTGTGTGAATTCTTCAATCTCGGTCCCCTAAGATCCGTCCCTTGCCTTGGTGATTCTTGAGCATCAAATCCATGCTTTTAGTACCCTTTTTCAATCCAAGCTCTTAAATTCAGTGTACAAAAAAAACATGATTAAAATGGAGCATTAAACGTTATCATGTTCGTAAAACCAAGCAATAACTGGGGTCTAATATGCAATATTTGACCCTCAACAAACGCCTACGCCAATGCATGATCACTTATCCAATCCTCTTGCTCGCACGAATGGATCCATTGAAGTACATGTTCGAGAAACAGACTTTAACTGGAAGAATCACAAAATTACAATTGTAGCTTTCCAAGTTTGACATCACCTATGTCACTTAGAAAGCAATAAAGGGGCGAGTGTTAGCTAACCATCTTGTAGCACAATTCCTACCCAACTACTAACCATTAAAGACCTTCTTTCTTGATGAGGATATCCTATTCCCCGAGGGAGAAGAAGGACCGGAGGTAGATAAATGGACCTTATACTTCGAAGGTGTAGCTAATGCCAAGGGAAGAGGAATAGGGGCAATCCTCTACTCTCTAGATGATATCTGCATCCCTATTTTGAGAAGGCTAGTCTTCAGGTGCATGAACAACATAGTTGAGTATGAGGCATGTATAGCAGGCTTAAAAGAAGCAATCATTTTAGGGGTGAAAAAGTTAAGGTTCTTCGGTGACTCTCAACTCATTATCAACTAAACGAATGGTGATTGGAGGACGAAGGATGAGAAGTTGATTCCATACCACGTTTATCTCGAGAATCTCATTGACAAATTTTGCAAAGTCACTTTTACATATATGCCATGCGCCAAGAACCAATATGTTGATGCCCAGACCATGTTAGCATTTATGTTAGGCATTCCCAAGGGAGTAGCATAATAGGAACTCACAGTCAAAATACAAGAAGATCCAACATTCTTCCTACATATTAAAGAAGTTAAAATGCCACCGGACAAGCACCCTTGGTATACCGATATCAAGAAATACTTGGAAGACTATGTATACCCAGAAAGCGCCACGCCAACGAACTATCATATGATCCAACGATTAGCCACACATTTTATTATTAATGGTCCTTCAACCAGGTCTTGTCGCGATGCGTGGACGAGGTAGAAGCTGCAAAAATCATGTTTGAGGTCTACGATGGAATCTGCGGCCCACACATGAACAGACACATGTTGGCCAAGAAAATCCTATGACTAGGATACTATTGGCTAACTATGGAAACCAATTGTTGTTGACACGTCAGGACATGCTTTATATGCCTAAAACACGCGAATCGGATCCATGCACCTGCTTCTAAGTTATACAACCTGACCACACTCTAGCCCTTTTCAATTTGGAGCATTGACATCATTGGCAAAATCAGCCCTAAGGCATCTAATGACCACAAATATATCTTAGTAGCAATCGACTATTTCACCAAGTGAGTGGAAGAAACATCCTTTACCACCATCACAGCCTCTCACATGGCATGGTTCCTAAAGAACAACATCATTAGCTAATATAGAATCCCACATGCCATCATCACAGACAATGGGATGCCCTTTTTGTGAACTGAAAGGTGGACAACTTCCTGGAGTAATTTAAGGTCAAAAGGCATCAATCCAGCCCCTATCGACCGCAAATGAATGGAGGGGTGGAAGCGGCCAACAAAATGCTTGTTCGTATTCTTAAAAAATGGTGAAAATATATCATGACTAGTCAGAAATGCTCCCATACACGCTTTGGGCTTATCAAACATCCATGTGGACTGCAATGAGTGCCACTCCATACGAACTCACATATGGAATGGAGGTTGTTCTACTAGTTGAACTTGAAATTCCCTTGCTATGTATTCTGTTAGAAAGTGAAGTGGAAGAGGGAGAGTGGCTACAAGCTCACTATGATCAATTGCATCTGGCAGAGGAAAAAGGCATGCGAGCTTTATGTTATTCCCAAGCTTACTAAAGAAGGACTGCACGAGCTTACAACAAGTGAGTCCATATAAGAACATTCAGAATATGAGATGTAGTAATGAAGAAGATTCTACCTCCTCATCTATCTGAACCAAGGGGTAAATTCAAACCAACTTGGGAAGGCCCGTTCGTTGTGCAAGAGGTGCTCCCTTGAGGTGCACTCTACCTCACCAACATGGAGGGAGAGGATTTCCTTGAGCCCATCAACGCTGATCACGTCAAAATGCACTACGGATGATGAGTAAGCTAAGGAAGGTTTCCTAAGATTGTATCCTAGCATTCTCTACCCATTTGCCCTAAAAAAATGACATAGAAAAAGGACGTATGTACATATGAGGATTCAAACTGCCCAAAAAAAAGGAGAAAGAAAAGAAAAGAAAATAAAAGAAAAATAAATAATAAGGGTAAAAATAAAAATAAATAAAAATGAGAGAAAAATGAAGACCTAGAGAGAAAATCGAGGGTAAACTCCCATTAGTCATGCCCCATGTCCAAGAAAAATCCCAATCTTAAGATACATTCCAAAGACTCTTGCTGCCCTAGAAATCATCATTGACCAATAGTGAGAAATTTTTTAGACACGTAAAAAAAAAAAAAAAAAAGAAAAAAAAAAGGGAAAGAGTGTGTCTAAGCAAAATGGGTGATGTGAAAACCCACAAGGGCGCGTAAAAACAACGGATACATAGTGGACCTGGTGAAAACTTGAAAAGGTGCTAATGGCAAAAAGACATAGCTGCCAAGGAGTAGGCAAGAAGAAATATTCAGGACATGGTGAAAACCTGAAAGGGCGCCATGGGCAAAAATGACTGGCTAATCCAGACTTAAAGAAAACTCGCAAGAGCGTTATGGGTAATAATGGCAAGAAAATAAAAGAAAAAAAGAAAAAAAATAAAAACAATGCACCTTAGTCATGGCAACAAATTCGTATTCGAAGTCAAATACGTGAAAATCACAATGTTTCAATAATGATCAAGTGTAGCCCAAGCCAGGGGACATTGATTCCCACTGCCTACTCCTAAGGATACTTTAAAAAATCTTCAGGAATCAACTCAAAACTCGTATAGGATGAACGATGGAAAATTTAAGTGTCTAATCCCTACTGTCCAAAGGACTAAAACATAAACCACGCCCACAATACAAGTCTGGTCACATGAAAAAAATTTCCATTTTTATCACACTTTTTATTTACATGCATGTTACAAAAAAAGAGAGAAGAAAAAAAAAACAAAACAAAAAAAATATAGCAGGTTGCATCATCAAGTCATGGTCTCTTCTCTGAAACACCTGGCCTAACAACAACCTTCGTCTACTACTCAGGTCAGTCTCGCTCCCTTCGCACCCAACTCTTCGATCATCCTATTAAGACTTTCTCTTTCTTTACAGGAATTGAAGCTCCCTCAACAATAATCTCCCCTAAGTTGTAGGGTTGTTGTGCTAAATGCAAGCACACTTAAAGTTGGACACTGAGCAGAGAACATACTTCAATAAAAGCTGACTTTAATCAGGATTGTTGAAATCCCTAGTGGAAATGATCAATCAGACTTATTCAAAAAAAAAAGGAGGACGAAATAAAAGCCGCTCGATGATGCCGCCCCTCGAGATTAAGCGGATCGATCTTTTCAAAATAAATGGCCCAAAAAAAAAAACTTTCAAAATCCTATGGGATTGTACAACATTGAAAACCACTCTTCAAAATCAAATATACTAAGCGGATCCCCTTAAGGTCACAAAAAGTGCTGGGGCATTAACCATCCAAAATCCATACTTACAAAACCAACCTTGATGCAAACTGTCAATCAAGACATGAAAGGGTTATGATTTGATACCCTATAAAGCCGCAAAATACATAGGACAAATAACAATGTTTTCTTCAACCCTCGAGAGACACCTGAATTACTACCTAACTAGACGAGTCTTTCGATAATGACACTCTTGTGGGAATATACTATACCACAATTACTTCTAATTCGGAAGGTGAGGTGTCTACTTGCTTTGGCATTTGGTTGTTCGCAACCTCTATAAAAAAAGGCTTTTGTAGACACCCCACCTAAAACGAGGACAAGCCACTCTTTGAGCTTTAACTTGACTTCAATAAATTATCTCTTAATGACTTGGAAATCATTGAAAATCCAAATGGATTAAACCTGGAGCATACTCGGCACGTGCCATAGATAACTAATGGACTTAATCAGCTAACACCAAATCCAGTAGCGATTCGATCACGGCTAAGCATTCGAACTCCAAAATCCTGAAAACTCTCTATATATTGTAACTGATGTGTGAAAAAAGGATAAAATGAACCCCTCTACCCATGGATCACTCTCTGTACTACTTAGTCTTCCCGAATAGTGTTGTGTTGAGGCGTGAGAGGTCATATTTTTAAAATTGATAAAAGTCATCCTTGTATATGAAGTGGCCATGGTATTATTGAGGGAAAATTCTGACCGATCAAGATGATTTATGATTCATTGGAAAGGTAGTCAAAAGATCTTCCTAACAAACTTAAGTTTCCTCCAATCCGGGTTACAATGAGGAAGATTCGACTCGTTTATCAAAACCACGCATTATGGAGTGACTAAAGTCGGAAAAACTCTTGCCACACTTTAAACTAGTCAAACGGGATTCGATTGAAGTGATTTCAGTTGCATTGAAAAGCTTATCAGGCGACATTTCTAATGATCCTAAGATCATTGAAAACTAACCATTGGTCAAATTGCAAATAATCAATTTGATGTACTAGAGTAACATACTTTCAACACATCAAACAGGGTTTGATCAAAGTGATTCTAGTCTTGTTAGGAAGCTTATCTGATTATCTTTCTAATGAGACTAAGATCACATAAAACGGATGAATAACGAACAAGATGCAAACATTTAAATGATTTACATAAAAGGACAAAAGCCAATATATGAATACAATATATAACTATGTACATATATATATATATATATATATATATATATATATATATATATATATATATAAAATTACCTTTTATATAAATATATTTATAAATATAAGTAATTATAAATTTTCATATAAATATAAGTAATGATTACATGTATATAAAATAAATAAATAATCATTACCTTTAGGATGGCAGGAGAGATGAAAGAAATATTAATTTAATATATAAAATCCCTATTACGCCCACAGGAGTCGTAAAAAAATGTGATTCCCATTATGGCTACAAGTCTACAAATAGACCCCTTCGCCACTCGTTATAGATATGTGGAGACATAAGTATATACAAAGTGGAGAGACAGAGAGGAATGAAAGGAGAAAGAAACTAAGAGTGATAAAGAAAAAAAATAGAGAGAGAGAAAAATATGAAGAGCCTTTGAGGGTTGGAGTTCACCTGAAGGTGCTGCCCAAGGGGCTTTAAATATTTTCAAGATGCCGACATGTTGCCTAACATTGGAGACAAAAATGGGCATAAAAGAAGTCATTAAATCTAAAGACTTTGTCCATCTTTATTTAATTTTCATTTCACTCCACACAGTCCAAGTGCATTAACTATATCCACATTTCCTTTTATATCATCTGCATTATTCTCTCTTTCATTTTTTACTTTATTTACCTACTCGAGATCTTAAATCCTTCGAAGTAAGGTTATTTGACATTTTATTTTATTCACTACATTTTTACTTTATTTGCTTACCCGGAGTCACTTGGCATTGTGATGTACGACTAGATAGTTTTTTCTTATTTCCCCTTACCTGACCCTTATGGGTTATGCAAAGCACGACCAAGTATGAAATGCTGAAACTCTATTAAATCCTCGAAAATTGTAAAATCTTGTGAAGTAGAGACCGCAAATTATGCGGGTAGAAAACGGTGCCTAATCCCCTCTTTTTCTGTCAACGAGGCCCTTACTCAAAGTTTACGATCACAGACTAACTGCGGGAGCCATTTGAGTTGGTGGGAATCGTGAGATTTCTCAACCCCTACGTGATTCTATGGTTTCTAACTGGCTGTAGATTTTAAGCTTCATTTGACTAGTGGAAACTCTAAATTATATGCATTTTTATACTCGAGTCAATAACACACTTTGGGTATACTAACAAATCAACACTACGGCCAAGGAAGTGAGGGCACCGCCGTATGCCACATGTACTGGGGGGGTTAGCGTTCATAATATACAAGTTAATTTGCACCAACCATCATGAGCATGTTGACCCAAAGACTTAAAGTGATCATCCGATGCAAGTGTCCAAATGGTCTAATAATAGGATCATGTATTCATGAACAATTGCACTTTGTGTGGTGTAGGGCAATACCACTAACTCATCGTCAAACCCAATAGTAGAGTGTTTTCATCCTGAGTCATTATTGATCCCCTCGGACAAATAAGCATATAAGAACAACCCGCAAGTTCACCCTAAAACTTTTTAAGTGTTCATATAATAATAGGATATTGAGATTCACAGAACACAACTCTCTCCCTTTGCCGGTAACCCTTTTACCGAAACTCAAGTCCCCGAAGATAACATAGGAAACCTGGAGCACTGCCCCCTTGATCTTCCCTATGGAAAAGCCTACCTAGATACACATACAACCACGATCTTTAGTATCTTTGAATGCAGAATGGCTAGTGGTTGCCCATTTAGAAAAAAGCGCAGTGAGTAAACTCTGTAGAACAAGGATTAAAGGCCATTTTCACATGCCTTAAGAAGGTACCCTCGCACACATCGCTATTGTTGCTATGATGTGCACCACAGCATAATTTTTTATCATTCTCAAAATTTTTGCACCGCAACATAATTTTTTATCATTGTCAAAATTGAAAACTGATGTGATAAGGTGCAACGATTGTATCTTTGTAACAAATGTTCTTATCACAATATATTTTGTATCCTACTACAAAAACAGTCTTCAGTCTTACCACCAAACGGTTCCCATATATAGAATGTAATTTGAACCCATCAGAAATACGTGAAAACATTATAGCTTCGGGCACTGAAGAGTGGCCAAGTCCAAGTAAATGCCCAATCTCATGCACGGCAATGGATTCCACATCGAAGGCACCTGCAACTGGGTTAGTGACCCACCTTTCATCCGCATCGAAATGGAACCTTCCATCAGTAGGTGCAAAAGCATGTGCAAGTATTCCGCCGCTCCCATCAAATGGGGCCCCATCACCATGATTTCCACTATAAAATCCGATCTTAAGATCTGCAGTGTTAACATCTTGAGTCTCCTGGAACGTGAAATGGCTCACGCGTGCCCATCTATCGAAAGCGCTTTTGCAAACGGACCTCAGGTTCTGTGTGCCAATGACCTGAACTCCAGGGAGGAAACCATAGGTGAGCTAACACCTGACGAAATAGATACGTGCTATGGGAACATGCATCAAGGCATATTATACAGGGTTTGAATTCCCTGTATATCATCCCCATGCAAATCCACTTTCTTCACCCCATCAGAAATACGTGAAAACATTATAGCTTCGGGCACTGAAGAGTGGCCAAGTCCAAGTAAATGCCCAATCTCATGCACGGCAATGGATTCCACATCGAAGGCACCTGCAACTGGGTTAGTGGCCCACCTTTCATCCGCATCGAAATGGAACCTTCCATCAGTAGGTGCAAAAGCATGTGCAAGTATTCCGCCGCTCCCATCAAATGGGGCCCCATCACCATGATTTCCACTATAAAATCCGATCTTAAGATCTGCAGTGTTAACATCTTGAGTCTCCTGGAACGTGAAATGGCTCACGCGCGCCCATCTATCGAAAGCACTGCTGCAAATGGACCTCAGGTCCTGTGCGCCAATCACCTGAACTCCAGGGAGGAAACCATAGGTGAGTTGTCTCTTGGAAGGAGGCCACCTTGGGTTGCTGGGAAAGAATCTGAAATGAGCCACAGTGTGGTGCATGGAGCCAAGATGACGCTTCTTCCCGGAGCGCATGGTAGTACGTCCATCTACAATGTCTGGGACACCACACCGTGGCAACACCATGTCATGCAACGTCTTCCCGTCAAGTACGCCAGTAACATTGAGATGGTAGTTGATCTGGTAAGTCTTAATGGCCGACTCGAGGGAATCATCAAACATGTCGTCGTCGCCACTGCCGGTTTTGTTGTGGTGATGGTGAGGGAGGTAACCAAACTTCTCAAGATATTGCTTGATTGTATGGAGCCCTTTGAGAGTCTGACCCTTGTGACATCCCTCTAGGGACTTGAAGGTCTCCTGATGTTGTTGAGTGGAATGGGAGTGGATGGAAAGAGGGAGCAATAGAAGCATGAGAAGGTGAAAAAGAGGGGATGCAAAAAAAGTAGAGCATGGTTTGGATGCCATTGCTATTATTTTCCTACTTGGATGCTCAAAAGCTGTTCCGTTTTGAGGAGTTGAATGGCAATCCACTATATTTATAGTGGGCATGTATCTCAAAGAACCGCGTTGCGCAATTACCGGTGTTGGGCAAAGTCTTTCGGTCTGGGTCTTCTTTTCTTAAGACTAGAAATATTAGCGTTTAGACGTGCGTAGGGTGGTTAAGAAGACTAGTGCTTCTGGTATGTAGATTCTCATGTGTTGGTTCAGGTGATTGCAAATCAAGGGCGTGAAAATTAAGCTGATTTGACACATTGGGTGGGCCGCATTTGCATGTTAAATGACGGGATTGCATATTAATGCTGAAAGTAGTGACTGGCTATTGGACGGTGCTAGGTGGGCTCCATTATGATATATGTGTTTTATCCATGCCAATAGATCCATTTTTCCAGCTCATTTTAAGGCATGATTCCAAAAATGAGGCAGATGCATATATCAGCTGGACCACACAGTGGTGAACAGTGGTGATTGAATACCCACCATTAAAAACTTCTTGGCCGTCACAAAAGTTTTGGATCAAGCTGATATTTGGTTTGCCTTCGTTTAGGTCTGTGTGACCTTATCAACAGGCTGGATGGCGTATAAACATTACATGAACCCTAGGGGTTTCTAATGGTGGAAGTTGGTGTGGTCCACCTAAGATATGGATGTACATCATTTGTGGGCTCACTCCCTAAAGTAATGTCCTTAAATGGATGGACGGCATTGATAAAATATGTACACACATCAAGGGTGGACCCATATAGCACCATCTAGTGGAAACGGATTGGCTAGTCCCCCTGCCACCCGCCTGTAACTGGTGGTCAGTGCTCTGTGGGCCCCACCATGATGTATGTGTTTCATTTATTCCGTTCATCCATTTTTACATATCAATTTAAGGCTTGATTCCAAAAATGAGAGGGATATAAATATCAGGTGGACCACACCACAGTAAAATAATAGTGATTAGATATCCACCATGAAGATCCTCCTAGAACCACCGTACTGTTTATTTGACATCCAATCTGTTGGTTAGGTCATAAAGACTCAGATGAAGGGAAAAAATAAAGATCAGCTTGATCCAAAACTTTTATGGCCCCCAAATGGTCGACGTTCATTCAACACTGTTTCGTCCAATGTGGTCCACTTGAGATTGGGATATAATCATTTTGGGTATCATGCCATAAAATGATTTAGAAAAATAGATGTACGGCATGGATGAAACACATACATCATGGTGGACCCGCAGAGCACCGACTACCAGCGGGTGGTGGCCGGTTGCTGGGGGAGTAGCCAATCCGTTTCACATCCAGTAGCCACCAACCTGCTCGCCGTACGCAGTACGTGTTGGAAACGGATTGACTGTGAAAGCCTTTAGCAGGGGACGCGGATTTCCTGCGAAAGCCTTTCGCAGGAAGTTCCTGCGCAAGGATGCTGGGTGGTGCCCACAGACATGTTTTGATAAATCCACTCTGTCCATCCGTTTTTTGAGATCATTTAAGGTCTAGGAAAAAAAAATTAGGTGTATCTAGAACTCAAGTGGGACACACGAGAGGAAACAGTGATCATTCAGCGAGCACCGTTGAAGCATTCTTATGCCCAAAAAATTATTGTAACGGTCTACATTTTTGGTTTTTTCACTTCATCCCATTGACAATGACCTTATAAACGGTTTGGATAACATATAAACATCAAGGTAGACCCTAAGAATATTTCAACGGTAAAAATTTCTTTCCCTAATTTTCCCTCTCGTGTGACCCACTTGAGTTTTTTATTCACCTCATTTTCTATTGCGCTCCCTAAAATGAGATCTTAAAACGGATGGACGGAATAGATTTCTCACATACATTGTAGTGAGCCCCACCCAGATCCTTGCGCAGGAACTTCCTGCGAAAGGCTTTCGCAGGAAATCCGCGTCCGCAGGGCTTTAGCAGGGAGGCGGATTGCGTACTGAGTAACTCAGTAGGCTTAGCGTACTGAGTAAACTCTGTGTGTCCCACAAGAATTCATGCATTTTGTCCACCCCGTCCATACACTTTAGCAGATAAGTTTAGGTCTTTAGCCAAAAAATGAAGCATATCCAAAGTTCAAATCGACCACACCACTGGAAACAGTGTGAATTAAACATTCACCATTGAAAATTTCATGGGGACCACAGAAGTTTTAGATCAGTATGATATTTGTTTGTTCACTTCATCCATGTATTTGTAATATTATGAATAGGTTGGATGACAAATAAACATCACTGTGGGATATAGAAAGGTTTCAACAGTGGAAATCATTATTCCCACGGTTTCTTGATCTTTAGATATACCTCGATTTCGGGCTCAACCACTAGAATTGTCTGAAAAAACGGATGGACCGAGTGGATAAGACAAATACATTCACGGTGGGCCCAACTGAGTTTACTCGGTACGATGAGAGGGTACCGAGTAACTCAGTATGCAATCGGATTTCCTTTAGCAGTAACTTCTCGTGGAAGCAAGGTGGGCCACCGTGAAGTTTGTGAGAAATCTACCACGTCCATACATCTTGACAGATCATTTTAGGACGGGCATAGAAAGGAGGCAGATTAAAAAATTCAAGTGAGCCGGAGCACAAGAAAGAAAAAGTAGGTAGGAAAAGCAAACAGACTGCGTACTGAATAACTGAGTCCGCTTAAATTCTGTGGGGTCCACTGTCATTTATATATTTTATCCACTCGGTTCATCCATTTTAGCAGATAATTATAGAGATTGATCTTTAAAATGAAGAATATTCAATGCTTCAGTGGCCCACACCACAGGAAACAGTGTGAATTGAACTTCTACCGTTGAAAATTTCTTCGAGGCCATAGAAGTTTTGGATCAAGTTTATATTTATATCTTCACTCTCTGTGATCTTATGAATAGGTTGGATGACAAAAAAACGTCACTGTAGGCCCTAAGAAAGTTTTAATGATGGAAATCATTATTCCCACTGTTTCTTGCAGTATGGTCCACTTGAATTTTTGGTTATGTTTAAATTTTGGGCTCAACCCTTGAGGGCATGTTTGGCGGAGCGCGGGATATGGTATTAGATAGGATTAGGAGTGTTATCCCGCGCCATCTCATCCCATCCACCGTTTGAGATGGCGGGATGTACCTCGCCGTCGTAAACAATACCCGTAGCTAACATGAATTTTGCCAATCCCAGAATGTGAATTTTCACCTCTATGTGGGGCCCACCAAGATTCAATGAGATATCCACTCCGTCCATCATTTTTACCGGCCTACATTTAGCCATAAACCTGTTGCAAATGTAAAACAGTGAGTGGGGCACACCACAAGAAGTAGTGTAGATGCAAACCCATCCATTTGGGATGGTCCAAACAGGCTGCTGTATATCCCAAGGGCTATCCCAAACCCCTGGGATCAAGGGACAAACACTGATACCACCATTATTACCATAAAATCCATTCCATCCCACCTAATCTCATAGAATTGGTCCGGCCCAGGCACTGGATATGGTATTAGATGGGATTAGGAGTGTTATCCCTCACCATCTCATCCCATCCCCCGTTTGGGATGGCGGGATGTACCTCGCCCTCGTAAACACCGCCCGTAGCTAGTATGGATTTTGCCGTGGCTAACATGGATTTTGTCAATCCCAGGATGTGAATTTTTACCTCTATGTGGGGCCCACTAAGATATCAATGAGATATCCACTCGGTCTATCATTTTCACCGGCCTACATTTAGTCATAAATCTGTTTTAAGGCAAATATAAAACAGTAATTAGGGCACACCACAAGAAGTAGTGTAGATGCAAACCCATCCATTTGGGACGGTCCAAACATGCTGTTGTATATCTCAGGGGTTATCCCAAGCCCCTGGGATCAAGGGACAAACACCCGTCATTACCTTAAAATCCATTCCATCCCACCTAATCCCGTATACTTGTTCCGGCCAAGCACGCCCTAAAATGAGTTGGAAAAATAGAAGAACGGGTGGATAAACCACGTACATTCACGGTGGCCCAACAGAGTGTACTCAATACAATAAAATCGTGCTAGTAACTCAGTATATAATCCTAATTAGTAGGAAAATGCCTACGATAGGTACCTCCCTGGGTCCACCGTGATATCGAGATGATATCATGCTCTTTGTAGAAGTCTGCCCCACGCAAACGTGTCTAACGGTGGTAGCAAAGGGAGTCTTTCGTCTAAGTCTGCTCCATCTAAACCTTTGTCAGTCTTTTATTATTATTATTTTCGAAAGTAAGAAAAAGGTTTGCCAGTCAAAAAGGTGGCGGATTAGGTGTGACCCCGCACACACGGAAACGGATTGGCCACTCCCCCTGCCACCAGCTAATGGCTGGTGGTCGGGCCCACCATAATGTATGTGTTTCATCAATGCCGTCCATCTATTTTTCTAGATCATTTTAGAGTATTACACAAAAAATGAGGTATATATCAATCTCAAGTGGACCACATTATAAGAAACAATGTTGAATGAACGTCAACCATTAAAAATTTGTTGGGGCCCATAAAAGTATTGGATCAAGCTGATCTTTGTTTTTCCCTTCATCTGAGTCTTTATGACCTAATCAACAGATTGGATGTCAAATAAACGGTACAGTGGGCCTTAGTAGGATTTAAATGATGATATCCAATCACTATTGTCTTCCTGTGGTGTGGTCCAACTGAGATTTATATCCCTCTTAATTTTGGGATAAAGTGCTAAAATCATCTTTAAAAATGGATGAACGGAATGGATGAAATACATACATCATGGTGGGGCCCACAAATCACCGACCACCAGCCATAGGGCTGGTGTTAGGGGGAGTAGCCAATCCGTTCCCCACACACATGTATCTCGGGCTGTGTGGGGCTCACAGAGATATTGGTGAGAAATCCACTCCATTCATCATCTGTCTTGAAACAAAACAAGAGAATGATCAAGAGAATGCCTGTGGGTTTAAAAGAGGAAAGAATCGGCCCACATGAGTTTCAAAAGGACTAAAATGCATAAACCCAGGCTTAAAAGACGAAAGAAGTGGCCCACTTGAGTTTTGAAAGGGTTAAAATACATAACCTCCCTCATGTATGATTAGATGGCCCATGAAAGATGGTTGGCCCATTCTAACCAACCAAAGATCCTAGAAATTTGACAGGGGCTATTTAATCTGATTGGGCTTAGCCACATCCCTAGGGCACAGGGTATGTAGGAAAAAACAGAAAGGAAGTCAAAATAGCTATAGGAAGAAAGAGGAGGAAAAGAGCCCAGAATTGGGTTAAGGTCCACTAAAATGCACATGAGGCTCGATACCTTACTTCGAGGTCATTTTATACATAGCCCATAGATCCTCTTAAAATAAAGATGTTGTGGGGAAAACCAGCTGATCCCTCACACGAGAAGAGCAACAATTATTTATAAGTGACTTCCGAGCTGTGGAGGAGCCTCTGAATTGGGGTGACTGAGGTCCGAGCAGAAGGGTCATCGGCACGGGATGAACAATTCCTTTAGCTTAGAGACGACTTGCTTAGTTGAGTCGTCAGAGGACAAAGCTCTATAGGAGAAGACTCTCTCCCGTAAAGAATTTTACAATGCAAGTCAGAGACCCATGGGGAAGGAGCTCGGGCTTTGAGCCCTGAGCTTCCCAGCGTCATGAGCTGACAAGCTCGACTACTACAAGAGAGACAATACGAGGAGTCCGGATCGAATCTTGCATCAGAATCCAGATGAGAAGGATCTGGCTTGATCTTGGCCGATGATCAATCTGACATATTCGGGCTCGTCCGAATATTACTCTGATAGATTTGTGATAAGAATCCTGCCAGATCAGCGACCCTCCAGGGTAGCAGAGTGGGGTTTAGAGGTCTAAAACCTTCTCCCATGCCCTATATATATGCTAAACCAAGAGGAGAAAAAGAGGTGACACACCTAAGTCCAAACCTACCTCCTTGCATTCATCTCCTACAAGCCCGACTTAGGCATTGGAGGGTCCATAGCCAGCCACTGACACCCCCTGCTCATATTTTCTCTAGTCTTTGTAGAACAATTGGAGGGCGCAGTTCTATATCAAATTCATGTGTTGGCTAGATTTCGGTAACAACAGATTAGCACCATATGTGGGAAGCGGCGAAGCCGTGTTCTCACCGTCTTTAGCTACAACTATTCCCAAACCTCCTTCTGATGGCAAAGAAAAAAAAAAAGGAAGGCCCTAGCCACAGCCGAGTCCTATCCTACTAGGCTCCATCCAAGGAGGAGTAGGCTTCACTGTTACCTCCCAAGTCCCAGCCACCCTCGCAAGTTGTGGCCTAGAAATCATCTAATCGATGAGGTCGACTTAGTTCCCCCGAGAATCAGGTCGGAACCCTGGCTAATAATGTGGATCATATCATAAGGTTGCTAGAGAGGTAGCAAGCATCCCCGACCAACCAGCAAGAAACAATAGAGCGGAACCGAGCAGTCATGCCCTGAACAGTTGTGCCCTAAGTAACATCATGGATAAGTGCGAGCTGGAGAAAGCCTTGCCACCCCATCCCAAAATCGCACGATTACAGAGGTCACCGAAACTGACTTGTGCAGTACTCTAAAAGAGAAGTAACAGACTCAAGAAAAGAAAGCCCTAGAAACCATGACAGAAAGCGAAGTCTCATGGGGGAAAATATCAGAGAGATATGAGACTATCTCGGTAATAACCAACAAGCGTACCGAGTAAAGACCCCAATATCTGTTGATGCCTCCTCAAGCATACTGAGCCACCATTCATCGATGACATCATGTAGGCTCAACAACCACACAAGTTCAGAATACCCCATATATAACCCCATTCGGGTTTGGGCGACCTTGATGAGCACTTGGAGACATTTCGAGCATGGATGGATCTCCATGGCACTTCTGGACCCATGATGTTCAAGGCGTTCTCCTTGATGCGCACTGGGGCTACTTGAAAGTAGTATAGGAACCTGAAGGCGAAATCCATTAGTTCTTTCGCCTAGCTCAACAGAGCCTTTGCCACATAATTTATCGAAGGCAAAGACATTCGCAAGCCAGCGACTCACATTCTTACAATGACTCAAAAGGACGATGAGTCGCTGAAGGATTAAATCATCTGGTTCAACGCTGAGGTTGTCCAGGTTGAAGACTACTTCGACGAGATAATCCTCACCGCCATGATGGCCGAACTTAAGCGAGTGAGGTTCCTCTTCTCGCTAAGAAAGAACCTCCCAAAGACCATGGCTGACCTAATGAATCGAGCTTAGAAGTAGATGAACGCCAAGGGATTGTTTGGTGCTTGTAAAGATGCCAAGGGTAAGATCTATTTAACTAAAGATAAAAAGAGAAAAGAGGCCAAGGAGGGACCCACCGCCAACCCCAAAACAAAGAGAGATGACGAACAGGGTGGCACTCACCGGGCTTCCCAAGTTCTAGAAAGCCGGTTTCACTGATATACTCCACTGAACACCATGCCCGAGCAAGTGCTCATGGAGATCAGAGACAAAAGAATTCTCAAGTGGCTGAACAAGATGAAGGCCACTCCATAGAAAAGAGACAGCTTTTTCACTAAAATCACGACCACAACATGGCCAATTACTTCAACCTCAATGAGGAGATCGAGTCTCTCATCCACAGGGGCTACATACGTGAGTTTGTCACAAGATGTGGGAAAGACCGACCAACTCCTTGGTAAGAATAACAAGAGTAGCATAATGATAACAAGCAGGTAGGGGAAATCCATACCATTTTTGGTGGACCCGCCATTGGAGCATAATGATAACGTGCTAATAGGGAAAATTTGCAACATTTTTTGTGAAGACCAACCAACTCCTTGGTAAAAACAGCGAGATGAGCATAATGATAACAAGCTAGTAGGGGAAATCCATACCATATTTGGTGGACCTTCCGGTGGAGGAGATTTAAACCGAGCATGTCGAGCTCATGTTCATAGTGCAAAGCTTATCGATGAGATCCATCAGGTGAACCTCTCCAGCCATCTTAGGAAGGAGCCCATGATAGAATCATGTATGATTTTCTTCACCGAGGAAGATACAAGGGGGATCCAGTACCCCCATGATAATGGGCTGGTGATCACCATGATTGTGGCCAACCACAAAGTACACCGAATGCTCTCGACACATGGAACTCAACAGTCATCCTTATGTAATTGCCTTTGATAAGATGGGGATATGGAGGTTTATATTATGGCCCGTGTGAACCCCTTTGCTTGGTTTTGTAGGAGAGTGTGTGACATTGGAAGGGAGCATCTTGCTGCTAATCATAAAAGGAGAGGGCTCCAACCAAGTCACCGCCATTATAGACTTCCTCGTAGTGGACTACCCTTCGATGTACAATGCTATCTTGGACATACCATCCCTAAAATTCATGCAAGCCGTAGTCTCCATCTATCACCTAACCATGAAGTTTTTAATTTAGCATAGAGTCAGTAGAGTCATGGATGACCAATATGAAGCCCAACAATGCTACTTGACAACTCTCCGAGGAAGAGCACGACAACAACGGGTAATGCACATCACCTCCCTAGATCCCAAGGAGGGAGGTACAGAAAGAAGATCAACCAGCTTGGGTGAAGTTAGCATATGGATTTGAGATGAGGTATCCAGATATACTTTGGTCTGCCGAGTGGATGATCATGGAGATCTGCTCTTCCTCGTCGATGGATATTTTCATTTTGGTGGCCTTGGCCCACCAACGTCTAATATAAGCTAACAAAGACTCCTTATTCGTTTGTTTTAAAGTAGTAAGATCCGACCTTTTGAGTGTCAAGTGATGTGTACCAACTAACCGCATCACCTCTTAGGGAGTTTTGGAATAGCCGAATCAAAATTCCATTATCCCCTGCCACGACATTGAGTTTACTGTAAAATGCTTTCAGGTGAGAGGTGGGACATCTCATAACTTCATATCATTCAAACTTTGGTACTTTGAAATTGGCAGGTATCCTGACATCAGGGAAGGGACAAAGGTCCCTGAATCGAGTGGATGAGAGTTCCATCTCGTGTTACTTCTGGAGGTCATTTTTCATAGCCCTAAGTTGCTCATTATGATGTGAAAAGGGTTTGCCCCCTATGGTGTGTGTATCGCTTCCTCCTCCATTAGAGGAGAGTCCTGTTTGTTTCTCCCGTTAGGGGGAGTATGCTGGAATTAACTGATCATATACAAAGGAGGGCTTTAAATCAACCGACTGATTGGAGGGATCGATAACTAAGTCGGCATGTTTTGGTTTAATGGGGTGACTCCTCTTTGAAGAAAGCAGGCTATGAGCTTTTTTTTTTTTTTACCTATTAATGCTAAAGGCTAGGCTGGTTATAGAAGGAACAGCCACAGGTTGAGGGGCTTGTCACCTAGGATGCTCTAGGAGAGATCATGAACTGTCTCCTTGAACCGACATGGTTGTCGGTGCGCAAGTTTGGGTAAAGTTTTAGTACATGTGTGCTGGGTGGTAGACCCGTAAGTGATGTTTTTATAAACAAAAAAATTACAACAGAAGGCAAAGTGTGGTATATACATGTGTAGGAGTAAAATGGAACTGATATATACTAGAATGAAGGATGCTCGTGAGAAAGTAAAAGGGACCAGTTTACACTAGAACACAAGATTAAGCAAGAAAGTAAATGGACCAGTATGGAACCAGAATGATGGATGATTGTTGGAAAGTAAATGGACCAGTATGGAACTGGAATGCTAGATGATTGCTAGAAAGTAAATGGACTAGTATGGAACTGGAACGTTACAATACTAGTAAAGACTGGAAGTTAGAAGAATCCCCTAAAAGTGTATAGCCCGACGTTTAGATTTAGGCCTCGGCTAATGGTTACCTACTCCCCAGCGAAGTCACTATTCCATGTATGTTAGTGGGTGATTTTTCCCTGACTACCCCACTAGGTGTCAAGGTGGGACCGTTTGATGGTTGCATAAGTCGAACGATGTGTGTGTGTGTGAGAGAGAGAGAGAGAGAGCGAGAGAAATGCTAACACAAAACTAGTTGGACTGTCCAACTAGTTTGAATTAATTAATGCTAATTAATGTCGAGAGAGAGAGAGAGAGAGAGAGAGAGAGAGAGAGATGACTTTGTTTCATGTTAGCTTTCAGAGAGATCTTTCAAAATAATCATTGACTTGGGTGAGCCCTATTATGGTGTTAATGTGAAATCCACCCCGACAATTACGTGTGTCACCCCATGTTAGACTTAGGGACTGAAAATCAACCCCATTAGTGGTTTAGGTGGACTGCACAATTGGAAATAGTGTGCTGAAAAATCACCCTCCAACAATCACGTATGGATATGATTTTTGGGTTCCACGTCTAGCTTTTGTTGTGGCATCTAATGGTTGGAGTGGACTTCACATATTCATGACTGGGGTCTCATAAAATCAAGGGTGGACGTCTTTCCCTCAATTGTTCTATTGGTGTGGTCACCTGAATCACAAGTCTGCCTTATATTTTTAGCTCCATATCTAGAATGAGATTGCATATCTGATGGTTGTAGTGGATCTTACATAAATGAGACGGTGTGCGATATCAAAAATCAAGGTCGACTTTCTCTCATGCTGTTAAACTTCTTCCGATTCCGAGAGAAAAGGTGCATGTGTTCTGAAAAAAGTGGGAGTGGATTAGATGCTACCCGTCGTCACCCAGTATTGTGCATCCCTGATTGACCCTGGGGCCTACCCTAGTAAACATATTGTATATCCATGCCCTACATCCATATTTTCAAATCATGATAGGACATGATTCGAAAAATGAAGTAGATACAGATCTCAGGTGGACCACACCACAGAAACACTGATGATTGGCCATTAAAAACTTTTTGTGGGTTACAAAAGTTTTGAATCAAGCTTAAGTTTTTTATTTTTATTTTCCTTCATCAAGTTCTTTATGACCTTAGGTGGATCCTAGGAAGTTTTTAATGGTAAGAGTTCAATATCCATGATTTCCTATGGTGTGGACCCTTAAGATTTATAACTACTTCAATTTTGGAATAATGTTCTAAAATGAGCTAAAAAAAGCCGATGGATGGCGTGGATATACAATATATACATTAAGGTGGGCTACATGGTCAGGGACGAACTGTGTTGCATGAGGAAGGGGCTGCACTTAATCTACTATTTTTTTTTTCTAATATGGCCATTTTTTTTTTTTTGTGTAACAGAGTGGAAGAAACTTAATGTTGGAAGAGGAATGCCTAACCTTATTTTTATTGGGCCCATTGTGATGTGCATGTGAGATCCATTGCGACCACCAGATGTTTGATCTCATTCTACGTCTCAAGATAAAATATGAAGCTGACTTTTGATTCAGGTAGGCCGCACCATTGGAACAATAGAGGGAGAGATTTCTACTTTTGATTTTTACAAGACCCACAGTCATGAGCAAGTGAAATCAACTCCAACCATTAGATACCGCACCAAAGTTTAGGCATATAACTCAAAAATCAGGCACATACTTCATTTCAATGTGCCTCTTAAAAGGAATCATTTTGGAAGGTGACCTTTTTTTCCACACTATTTTCAATTGTGTAGTCCACTCGAACCATGGATGGAGTTCATTTTTGGTTCCTAGGTCTAACATGGGGTGACACATGTGATGGTCAGGGTGAATTTTACGTTAACACCAAAGTGGGGTGCACCCTGGTCGGGATCATTTTCAAAACACCTCTTAAAAAGCTAACGTGAATCAAACACCCCTCTCTTTCAACATTAATTAAAAGAATTTTTTTCATTAAATGCCAAACTAGTTAGACCAAAATGCAGTGTCTAACTGTGTTTTAGCATTTCTTACACACACACACACACGCATGGTGATAAATATAAAACTAAAATTTACTAAGATTTATGATGTGACATGGTCTAAATACTCAACAAGTCACAAAGCATACGTCTTTCGCAACTCTAGAATATTGTATGCTCGGTTGATACGGGTGATAGAATATTAAGGCATAGGTCCGAAGTCTATCTAGATCTAGTGAAACTCATAGCTAAGACCTCCATACCTGAACTTTGCGGAGGGGTTGAGAAGAGAAAGTTAATGGTTTTTGGTGCTTAGTTGATACAGACAGTAGCATATGAAGGGCCAGATTTAAAGTCTATCTAGATCCAGTGAAACCTATAGTTAAGACCTTGATACATGAACCTCGTAAAGGGGTTGAGAAGAGAAAGTTAATGATTTTTGGTGCTTGGTATGTTACGCCCCGAACTCGAAAATCGGGCTCACAAAATTCTGATCACTGAATCCGGTGCTGACATCCTCCGTAGTACCCCATTCTCTGCTCCCAGCGCTCATACGCCAGATTTCGATCCTAGGATCTTACAAGGAAGATTTTTCCAATGTACATTTAACTTGTAACAAGCATAACCATAAGTTTACCCAAATGACAAAGGCAACATCATCATCACATATCCACTAATATAAATAGTTGAATACAATACTAAAAGGGAAATACATATATTGAAATCAAAGCTCCAGAAGACAGTTACACGGTCCAAGCTCAACGCTGCTGCAATCTAACGCCACCTGCACGCATCTATCATGCATAAGCTTATACAAAGCTTAGAGGGTGGTGAAAGTGTGTGCACAAGGTAAGTGCCAAGTAAGCAATTTCAGAGTAATCAGAGTAAGCGGAAACATGCTGATAGGATCATGAATCATACGATATCAGAGTAAGCAATACAGATCATAACGAGGCAAATACTAAGGAAGTAATGTAGATCAGCTATGCAATGCGGAGACATACTAAGCCAAGTATTCAATACAATGCCATAAAGATTCAAGTATCAGATGCCGAGGATGCAATGTAATATGCGGTGTAAATGAAATGACCATGCTGGAGTGTGAAGTCGGGATGATAGTACGTAGTAACGCAGGTTATGGGGTCCATCATAAGGGACTTCTATGCAGACCAGTCTCATACCTAATTTAGATAGTCAGACTCAATGTGGTAAACTCTTGATCTCAAGTTAGTCGCGCACCCTAACCGAAATCCTAACCATTGAGAACGACACGTAACAAATAGTTGCGCACCACCAGCCCGAGTGGATAGTAAATGAATGAATGAATGAGTATGCAACTCCTGCTCAATAAGTCCACATATCAGTACTGTTCATCTTTAGGATCATCACCTGGGTCTAGTACACTCTACACCAGCTTGTTGCCCCATCAAGCGCACAACTGGGTAAGTGAAAGAGACCTCACTATCCGCCTGGCCAGTAGTCAGCCAATATCTACCCGGCACGTCGATAGCGGACCCATTCACAAGCTGGTCAAACTCAGCCTAGCTATGCCTACTCCCTTAGGCGGGTAAGGCCACATCCCCTCCCAACCGACCACGACACAGTGGGAGACGCAACTTACTGGAATATGGCCCTCATGCGCTCATATATATCCACTCGGTCTCGACGTTAGGGCGTCCTCTGGTACCAAGAGGGTTTATGAATTTTCACCTAGGGCCATCTATGGCAGCCTGATGTTAATAACATATTTTCGGTGTCCCATCTGGCCATCTACGATATGCCTATGGAGGCTACGTCCCTAATGTCGCTAGGGCGTACAGTAATCACAACACATAATGCCAGATGCATGAGTCATTCAATCCAATCATGCATCAATCCTGCGCATACCGTGCACTCATGTGAGATAACCCTCCGCCTATCAGGGAGTCTCAAAACAACCTACTAATGACATATGCAATGGTCAACCACATCTCATAACAAATATGTAGATAATGCGTATGGGCATGTATCATGATGATATGCTGTCACATACTCATAATCAGTATCAATAATCGACATCAACAATCGGCCTCGACAATGTGGACATTTAACCAACAATGCTCCAAGGAATGGCCCATATAGAGCCTAACATATAATGGACTCATGACCTCGCACAAGGGCCTAATATACAACACTATGAGCCTTACTGAAGAGCTTAATACACATCACGATGGGCCTCTCACATGTGCCTAATATACATCACAATGGGCTCCATCGCCTGGCCCTCAAATGCACCATAATGGGTCTCATTACATAGGCCACATATACATCACATTGAGCCTCAACAATCGGAATCGGCCTTAACAAATAGGAATCAGCTTCGACAATCAGAATCAGCCTCGATAATTGGAATCGACCTCGACAATCAGAATCGGCCTTGACAATCGGCCTCGACAATCGGAATCGACATCAATTTCAACAATCAAAATCGGCCTTGACCTGAACAATCAGAATTAGACTCGACAATTGGCTCGGCCTCGACCTCAACAATCGGAATCGGCCTCGACATACGGAATCGGCCTCGACAATCGGAATCGGCCTAACAAAGGGCCTAAGGAAAGGTCACAATGTGGTCATTTAACCATCATCGCCCATTAATGTGGAGATTCAACCAACATTGCTCCCAAAGAGTGGCCCACATAGGGTCAAATGTACAGTGGGCCCATGGCCGCACATAATGGCCTAATGTACATCACGATGGACCTTACTCAAGGGCTTAATACCCATCACGATAGGCCAAATACATGGGCCTAATATATATCACCAGAGGCCACGACCCATGGTCCCCAAATACATCATAATGGGCTACGACCCATGGACCTCGATATACATCATAATGGAACCCATAGGCCTTAATATACATCATGTGGGCTACATCAATGGCCACACCAATGGTCCTCATATACAATGAGTGGGCCGCATTATTGGGCTGCACCAATGGGCCTATATACATTAGATGGGCCACATCCCATGGGCCTAATACATCACAATGGGCCTCAACGCATGGGCCCCAAATACACCTCAATGGGCCGCACCAAATGGGTTGCATCAAATGGGCCAAATCAAACGGGCTAAATCAATGGGCTGAATCAAATGGGCCAAACTAACTACACCATTCATCCATTTTTAGATATCAATTTGGAGTATTATTTAAAATCATATCAAAAGATCATCTGGACCATACTACACCTAACTGTGGTGATAATGATTTCCATTATTAAATTCCAATGGCCCACCATAGTTTTTTTTTCCATCCAGTCTGTGCATAAGATTGCAAAGACTTGGATATGGAGGAAAAACAAATATAATATAGATCCAGAACCTTAAAATCCCAAAGGGTTTTTAATGGTGGGCGTTCATCCCACTATTTTCTGCAGTATGGTCCTCTTGATATTGGATTTTTTTTATTTTAAGTCTCAAGCCTGGAGACAAGCTCGTCAAATGGATAGACGGTAGGGATAGATCACATGCATCATGGTGGGGCCAGTCGTCAATGGGTGGACGGTAGGGATATAACACGTATATCATGGTGGGCCGGTGCATTGCTTACATCACGGTGGACTCCACCCATAAAATGGATGGACGATATGGATACAACACGTATATCATGGTGGGCCGGTGCATTGCTTACATCACGGTGGACTCCACCCGTAAAATGGATGGACGGCATGGATGTCATGCTTACTACACCGTCCAGCAACTGGACGGTGTAGATATATACATCATGGTGCGGTCCACGTAGTGGCCTACCTATATAATCTTTTATATATATATATATATATATATATATATATATATCTTATAATATAATATTATTTATTATGTGCAGGAGGCAACACTACCATACTCACCATCCAGATTCATCTGGATGGTGCAGATCCCATGATTAAAGGTGGGTCCCACGTAGGAGTCTACGTCCAGAAGGTATGAGCATATATATATATATACTAAAATATAATATATTATATTATATTATATTATAATATAATATATATAAGCCATAAGGAGCCCACCGTCCAGACCTCTGAAGGTTCTGGACGGTACAGATTTCATGTGTATATCGTGGTGGGTCCACACGTGTGGCCCACCTCAACATGGCTATATGAGTATATATCATATTCATATATAAATACACACACACACACACACACACACACATATATATATATCAATATAATATTATTTATTATAATTATTATTATCATTCATATACTGAAGGTCCAGCGTCCAGGGGGTCTAGACGCTCTGGACAGCGTGGATTTGATCCACATCACTATGGGTGTAGGCCCCACCGTCCTGACCCTTGGATGGTGTGGATAACAAAAATGTCACGGTGGGTCCACTTGAGTGTGGCCCATCAGCGGATTAAGCTAATATTTCTATTTTCCCATCCTCCGAACCTGCCCAAAGCGATCCAATAGGTGGATAGCAAGGTGGTTGCCACTGATGGATGGTGTGGATCTACACAATTCATCAAGGTGGGCCACAAATTAAAAGAGAGAGAGAGAGAGAGAGATGTGATGGGGAGGGACCCCGCCACTATTAGTCTCTCTCAAATACAATGCATACATCAAGTGGGTCCCACAACAAGTGGGCCCCTTAAAACTAGAAATCAACGGTGGATCACCCACCTATTGGCCTTCTTCTTTAGCTCCTTGGACTCCTATGCTCCTTGCCTTCAACTTTGATGGAGGTTGATGGAGATTAGAAGGTTGAGATGGGAGATGAGAGGGTGGGAAAGTGGGCCACACATGTGAGAGAGAGCTTGGACATTGGAAGCTCTCATGAGAGTTGGGATGTTGTTTAGAAAATGAGAGCGAAAGAGAGGTGATGGATTGATATGGGATGAGTGTTGTAAGGAAGATATGGGCTTGGTTGAAAATTGTGTAAAAAGGGAATGGGTAGGGAGAGAGAGAGAGTTGACTTAGAGAAAATGAGTGATGGTCGCTTGTACTTGAGGTATGGAGTGTATTTGATTAATTGATTGATTGATTGATCGGACATGTTGTAGAGATTCCCTCAGAATTTGCAACGCTCGTCATTTTTTCGGAATGAACGTGAGCCCACAACTCCTATCTTGGGTATCGAATTGTTGCGCGAATCGCGGCGTTGGAACCCCGGCAACGGCACGGTCGCAGGAGTACAAGTTTCGAGTTGAGTCGACTCTGATATGTGCGACTCGGCTTAGGATCGTGTGCAAACATCGGATATGAGTCGCGGGTTGCTGGAATTCAACTCGAAAGACCGGGGAAGCCTACAGAATGGTAGGGACTATAATACGGGCCTTAAAACTCTCCCCTCCAAATAAAAATTTCGTTATCAAAATTTACTATCGCACAGGACAAGGCAAGGAAAGATGAATAATCGACATATACATATAACAATTAATACCATATAAGGCATAATTATTCCATAAACAAATAGGGATAGTGCTTTCTAATCTCAGCCTCGCACTCCCAAGATGCCTCATTCGCACTATGGTGACCCTTACTAAACCTTAGATCCTGGATCAGAAACGATTGAAACTAAGATACCTTACAGCCTCAGAATTTTACAAACGATTAATCTAACAAGATGGTCCTAGGGCCTTGTCGCGCGAATCGTCGGCGATTCCTTCCGATGACTGAGGGTCTTACTGGGCTGCATAAAGTCTGCCCTATGCCTGTTGGGGAGGTGTATGTCTTCTTTGTGGTCGTCGTTGCCGTGACTGCTACTAGGGTCCCAATGGTAGGAGCTTCTGTCGCTACTGTTGGTGCTAAAGGCGGGGACATTGCCGCCAACGATGTCTCATCTCACCACACCCATGATAGACACCGGCGAACTGCCTCGAAGGTGGTGTTAGGGGTGCTGCTGATGCTCGGATGGCTAGGTGATTCTTGTGCCTCTGTGGTTGTTGACGCTGCTACTGCTAAGAGTTGCCAGAGGGGCCTGCCTCTTTCGATCTCTTCTGTAAGCCCCGTATCCTAGACCGTACCGTTCCATAGGCTTCCGCGGTCATCCCGGTCGAATTTTGGCAACCTTTGACCCTTAACCGGTATTTGCGCGCGACCCTGATTCTCGTGACGTCAACCCAAGTCGACTCAACCCAGGACTTGTACCTTAGCGACCACGTCGTCGCCGCGGTTTTGATGCCGCGACTCGTGCGCCGAGGCGATACCCTGGTTGGGAGATGTGGGCCAGCGTTCGGTGCGAGGAAAACGCCGCGCGTGCGAATTCAGAGGAAATCTCTACAAGGTGTCACATCAATTAATCAATCCATCAATCCCACATGTCAAGTACACATTACCTTTCACCTTTTTCCAAGCAAGCCCCAAAGTCAAAAAGTTCTTACACAAGCCTTACCTCTCTTACAACTTTTGCTAAAAAAGTCAAAAAGAGCCTCTTACACCCATCACCACCACATCCATCACTCCATCACCCATCACTCCCTCTCCCTCTCTCTCCCTTACAAGTCTCTCTCATTTTCAAACTCTCCCAAGCAAGAAAATCCATACGTATGAGCCTCTCCCCATATCTCCCAAGCTACATGTGTGGCCCACCTTTCCTACCCTTTCATCTCTCATCTCAACCATCCATTTTTCATCTTCCTCCATCAAAGAGGAGCACAAGGAGCTAAGGAAGCCAAGGGAGCAAGAAGATCAAGTGGTGGGTGTTTCAATAGGATAATTTTTGATGTTTTTAAGATGGGCCAAGTGAGGCCAACCGATCAATGGTTCGGATCTCACTTTGGACCCTAAGATGTGGCCGATGGCCCACTTGGATCATCATGATCATTCCATGATGGGGCCATTCTCCATGGACCCCATCATGATGTTTATTTCTTTGTATGCTTAGGGTCATCTAGACCGTCTATTTTAGTGGAGAAGGGATCTCCACCGTTGGATTTCGATTTCATGGACCCACATGTAATGGGACCCACTTGATGTATGATTTAGTGCAAAGGGAGGGCCCATAGTGCTGGGGTCCCTCCATCACGCGGGTCTCACTCTCTATCTCTCTCCCTTTTATTTTATTTTTATTTCTTTTGTTGTTATGATAATGAGGTTGTGTGGCCCACTTGAATGGACCCCACCACCAGGTATGTATCCCATCCAAATCACCTACAAGTGGGGCCCACTTTGTGTGTATTGTACCCACACCATCCATCAGTGGTGGCCCACATGAGCAGGCCCACCTTGCACGGCCAACAGTCCAGCGTCCACGGACGCTGGACGTTTTGAAGAAAAATATAAATATTGGCTTGGTTCCAAGCCAATGGAGGACGCCCACTCATGTTGGCCCCATCTTGATGTATGTCTTTAATCCACGCCGTCAATTCCCCCCTCAATCTCATTTTAGGCGTTGAACCAAAAAAATGGTGTCAACCCGAGGTCCTGGCGGGCCATACCGTAGCAAATGGTGGTCTTCACCATTAAAACCTTCCCTATTGCTTTTATACGCCGAAACAGGCCCAATATTGGGCTTGTTTTGCTTGTTGGAAGCCATGGAGGGCCGTTGGACGGAGTAGATTGTTTAGATATGGACCCCACCTGAGAAAACCACAGAAAAACTAGAAAAAAATAAAATAAAATAAATGCATCACAGCAGCGGCAGAGCAGCAGGCGCTGCCTGTGCACCAACGCCCAGACGGGCTGGGCGGACGTATAGTGGCCACGGCCCTAGCCGTGGGCCCCACCTTGATGTTCATTTGTCATCCAATCTGTTCATGAGGCGGGCCACTCCCAGAAGTGGGTCCCCTAAAAATTTCAGCTCTATATGATACTCGGGTGGCCCACACCATAGGAAACAGTGGAATTGAGCCTCTACCTTTGAAACCCTTTTTGGGTCCACAGAAGTTTTGGATCAGGGTGAAATTCGTTTTCACCCTTCATCTAGGCCTATGTGACCTCATCAATGGGTTGGATGGACTGTAAACATTATGGTGGGCCCCACTTGGAGCCCACAGTGATTATGTGTTTTATGCCAGCGTCCGCCCGCTGTGATGTTTGTGTGATTTCCCCACCGTCCAGGGACGGTGGGCGTGTGGTGTGTGTGCGTGTGTGGATGTGTACGTGTGTGTATATTATATATATATATATATATGATATCATATTATATATTATATTGTATGTATTGTGTATATATATATATATTATATACTATATTATATATATATATATTTTTTACTGATGTGGGAGGCCCACCTCAGTTTGCTTGAGGCCCGTGATTGAGGCCCACCTTAATATATATGTAAGGGCTACCTCAGTTTACTTGTGGCCTAAGTTGAGGCCCACTTTGATATATATGTAAAGCCCATGGGTCGAGGCCCATTTGACGTATTAGGGGCCCATGGGTTAAGGCCATTAAAAGTGTATTGGGGCCTATGGGTTGAGGCCCATTTGATGTACATATGGGGACCCAATTGGCGAGGCCCATTTGATACATATAAGGCCCATAAGATTAGGCCCATTTGATGCATTCTAAAGCCCACGGGTTATGGCCCATTGCAATGTACATAAGGCCCATTGGTGCGGCCCATTGATGTGGCTCACTTGATGACTATGAGGCCCATATGATACGGCCCATTTGATGTATTGAAGGCCCAATGGGATATACCTAAGATCCATTGCAATGAGCAATCCCAACATGACCTATGTAATGATGTTTACAATGGGCTATACCTTGGAAGCAATGGCGGTTTGATGTCCCCATTGCAAGTATAATGTTGGTTAAATGTTCGCATTATGACTTCCCCTAGGGCCCATACATGTAATGTGTAGGCCGTTTAGGCCCATCTTCGTTATGAACATTATCCATCCCATATAACATGTTTAGTTCCATGATTCATGATCATATGCATCATATGTATGCTTGATATGAGAAATGACTGATCATAGCACATGCCTTCGGGCAGATTGTTTAGGGGCTCCTGTACAGGGGGTGTTGCCCTACATGAGCGCACGATACGCGCAGGATTGCTGTATGACTGGATAGTGTGATTCATGCATTCGCATTGTGTGATATGATTACTTTATACCCTAGCGACATCAGGGCCGTAGCCTCCACAGACGTATCGTGGTTGGCAGGATTGGATACCGGAAATACTGTTCTACATGGGGTGCGATAGATATTCCTGGGTGAAAGTCCCTAAACCCTTATGGTACCAAGAGGTTGCTCCAATGTCTAAACCGAGTGGGTGCATGAGCGCTGAGTGCTGATTACCAGATGGTTGCGCTTTCCACTGTGTCGTGGTCGGTTGGAAGCGGGTGCGGCCTTACCCGCCCGAGAGTAGGAGGCAAAGCTAGGCTGAGTCTGACCAGCTCGAGGAATGGGTCCGCTATTGACGAGCCGAGCCCGATATCAGCAGGCGGATAGTGAGGTCTTTTCCACTCACCTTATTGGGCGCGATGGGGCGACAATCTGGCTTGGAGTGTACTAGACCCCGGTGATATTCCAGATTTGAGCCGTATTGACATGTGGACTTAGATGAGGATTTGTATGCTTGAGTTGCATTTCACATTGCATGGCCTTGGTATGGCTGAGATCATTCTTTACACCACATGGCCTTGGTATGGCTAATGGTATTCTTGGCATTCATCAGCATGTTCCGCATTACTCTGATACTGCATAACTGCATTACCACCTTGAGCATACACTTTCACCACCCTTTAAGCTTTCTATAAGCTTATCCACGACCGTTGCGTGCAGGTGACGTTGGATCGCAGCAGCGATGAGGCTTGAACGCGTGGCAGATCATTTTGGAGCTTTTGGTCTATCACCATTGTATTTCCCATTATGCTCATTGTAATTGTAAAGTTTTTTATCATAGTGGAAATGTGATGGAGTTTTTGGTTGTTGTTTGTGGGTTATGCCTTTGGTTATGCTTATTACGAATCAAACTGATGTTGAAAATCCTCCTTATAGCATCCTAGGATTGGAACCTGGCGAATGGGTGCTGGGAGCCGAGAATGGGGTTCTACGGAGGCTGTCGGCGCCGGATTCGGCGATCGGGAATTTTGTGAGCCCGGTTTCCGAGTTTGGGGCGTGACATCTTCTTTGGCCACGATTCCTCTACGAACCGACCCACTCGGCCTTATAAATTTCGGCCCTCCGTATTACCTCCTCAAAAGTCGGGAGCTCATGCCCAACAACACGGCCTCAGAGACCGTAACATAAGCCGTTCTCAAAAGAGCGGGCCTCTCATCCCTCATCATCAACCAAATATGACGTAAACCTCGATACCGTCACGAAACGAGCCGCGTACTGTGCCACAGATATGTCTCCCTGCACCAAGGTCTCGAACTCTAACACTCGCTGCCGACAAATGTGGTCAGGGAAGTACTGCTACTCAAATCGGTCCACAAAATCCTCCCATGTCTAGACAAAATCGGGCCTTGCAACACGGGTAACAGAGGTCCACCAGTACTTGGCCTCACCCTGGAGAAGAAATACTGCCAACCAGACCCGCTGCTGGGTCGTACATGCCATAGTATAAAAAATCTTCTCCACATCGGAGCGTCATCTCTCGGCTGCAGTTGGATCTGGCTCGCCCTGGAAACGCGGAGGATCAAGCTGTCAGAATTCTCAAAGAAGGGCGCTCGCACGCTCCTGCTTTGTCTGTACTGGTGAAATAACTAGGTGCTTGCCCTGTCCCTAAAGCATAGCCATCACAACCTGCAATATCTACTGTAACTGGAAACACTCACAGGTACGGTTGGATTTGCATCGGTCTCAGGTGGAGGAACAACATCCTCAAGCTGGGGAGTAGGGATCTCTAGTGGTAGAGGGGGGAGTCGCTCGCGTCGCTCACCTGGGAGGCAAGTCTTATACGAAGGAACAAAGGTGTCAATTATACTTAAATACTCTTGAATATACACACGATGGTGAGCTCTATCAGAAAGTCTCTAAGTTATTTGAACTTGGGGACCTAATCATTCTAAGTTCTCAACAATTATATAGTGTAGGGTAGCTATCAGCAGATATGTGATGTTTTCTTTAGGTATTCCTAAATTATACTCTGATACCAACTTCTGTCACTCCTCGAACTCGAAAACCGAGCTCACAAAATTCTCAATAGCGGAATCCGGTGCTGACAGCCTCTGTAGTTCCCCATTCTCGGCTCCCAGCACCCATACGACAGATTTCGATCTTGGGATCCTACAAGGAGGATTTTTTCAATATACATTTAACTCGTAATAAGCATAGCCATAAGTTTACCCAAATCACAAAGGCAACATCATCATTACATATCCACTAATATAAACAGTTGAATACAGTACTAAAAGGAAAATACATATATCAAAATCAAAACTCCAGAAGACGGTTGCACGCTCCAAGCTCAACGCTGTTACAACCTAATGCCACCTGCACACATCTATTGTGCATAAGCTTATAGAAAGCTTAGAGGGTGGTGAAAGTGTATGCACAAGGTAAGTGCCAAGTAAGCAATATCAGAGTAATCAGAGTAAGCGGAAACATACTGATAGGGTCATGAATCATACAATATCAGAGTAAGTAATGCAGATCATAATGAGGCAAATACTGAGGAAGTAATGTAGATCAGCTATGCAATGTGGAGACATAGTAAGCCAAGTATTCAATACAATGCCATAAAGAGTCAAGTATCAGATGTCGAGGATGCAATACAATATGTGGTACAAGTGAAATGACCATGCTGGAGTGTGAAGTTGGGATGATAGTACGTAGTAACGTAGGATATGAGGTCCATCACAAGGGACTTCTATCCAAACCAGTCTCATACCTAATTTGGATAGTCATACTCAATGTGGTGAACTCCTTATCTCAGGTTAGTCGTGCACCCCAACCGAAATCATGACCATTGCGTAGGTACACGTAACAAATAGTTGCGCACCACCAGCCCGAGTGGATAGTAAATGAATGAATGAATGGGTAAGCAACTCCTGCTCAATAAGTCCACATATTGGTACTGTTCATCTCTGGGATCATCACCAGGGTCTAGTATACTCTACACCAGCTTGCCGCCCCATCAAGCACACAACTGTGTAAGTGAAAGAGACCTGACTATCCGCCTGGCCAGTAGTCAACCAATATTTACCCAGCACGTCGATAGTGGACTCATTCACGAGCTAGTCAAACTCAACCTAGCTATGCCTACTCTCTTAGGCGGGTAAAGCCACACCCCCTCCCAACCGATCACGATACAGTGGGAGACGCGGCCTACTAGAATACGGCCCTTATGTGCTCATATATATCCACTTGGTCTCGACATTGGGGCATCCTCTGGTACCAAGAGGGTTTAGAAATTTTCACCCAGGGTCATCTATGGCAGCTCGATGCTAATAACATATTTTCAGTGTCCCATCTGGCCATCCACGATATGCTTGTAGAGGCTATGGCCTTGATGTCGCTAGAGCGTATAATAATCACAACACACAATGCCAGATACATGAGTCATACAATCCAGTCATGTATCAATCCTGCACATACTATGCGCTCATGTGAGATAACCTCCGCCTATCAGGGAGTCTCATAACAACTTGCCTAATGACATATGCAATGGTCAACCACATCTCATAACAAACATGCAGATGATGCGTATGGGCATGTATCATGATGCTATAATGTCACATACTCATAATCGGTATCAATAATCGACATCAACAATCGGCCTTGATAATGTGGACATTTAACCGACATTGCTCCTAGGAATGACCCACATAGAGCCTAACATATAGTGGACTCATGGCCTCGCACAAGGGCCTAATATACAACACCATGAACCTTACTTAAAAGCTTAACACACATCACGATGGGCCTCTCACATGGGCCTAATATACATTATAATGGGCTCCATTGCCTAGCAATTAAATGCACCATAATGGGTCTCATTACATAGGCCGCATAGACGTCACATTGGGCCTCGACAATCAGAATCGACCTCGATAATTAGCCTATACAATCGGCCTTAACAAATCGAAATCGGCCTCGATAATTGGAATCAGCCTCGATAATCAGCCTATACAATCGGCCTTAACAAATCGAAATCAGCCTCGATAATCGGAATCGGCCTCGATAATCGGAATTGACCTTGACAATTGAAATCGGCCTCAACAATTAGCCTCGACCTCAACAATCGGAATCAAATCGACCTCGACAATTGAATCGGCCTCGACCTCAATCAGAATCGGCCTCAACCTCAACAATTGGAATCAGCCTCGACCTCAATGATCGGAATTGGCCTCGACAATTGGAATCGACAATCAGAATCAGCCTCGTTAATCGGACTTGGCCTCGACAATCGAAATCAGCCTAACAAAGGGCCTAAGGAAAGGTCACAATGTGGTCATTTAACCATCATCGCCCATCAATGTGGACATTCAACCAACATTGCACCCAAAGAGTGGCCCACATAGGGCCAAACGTACAGTGGGCCCATGGCCGCACACAATGGCCTAATGTACATCACGATGGACCTTACTCAAGGGCCTAATACATGTCATGATAGGTCGAATACACGGGCCTAATATATATCACCAGGGGCCATGACCCATGGTCCCCAAATACATCATAATGGGCTACGACCCTTGGGCCTCGATATACATTATAATGAGCTGTAACCCATAGGCCTCAATATACATCATGTGGGCTACATCAATGGCTGCACCAATGGTCCTCATATACAACGAGTGGGCCGCATTAATGGGCTGCACCAATGGGCCTATATACATTAGATGGGCCACATCCCATGGGCCTAATACATCATAATGGGCCTCAACCCATGGGCCCCAAATACACCTCAATGGGCCGCACCAAATGGGCCGCATCAAATGGGCTAAATCAATGGGCCGAATCAAATGGGCCAAACTAACTACACCATTCATCCATTTTTAAATATCAATTTAGAGTATTATTTAAAATCATATCAAAAGATCATCTGGACCATACTACACCTAATTGTGGTGATAATGATTTCCATTATTAAATTCCAATGGTCCACCATAGTTTTTTTTTTCCATCCAGTCTCTGCATGAGATTGCAAAGGCCTGGATATGGAGGAAAAACAAATATCATATAGATCCTGAACCTTAAAATCCCAAAGGGCTTTCAATGGTGGGCGTTCATCCCACTGTTTTCTGCAGTGTGGTCCACTTGATATTGGATCTGTTTTATTTTAAGTCTCAAGCCTAGAGACAAGCTCATTAAATGGATAGATGGTAGGGATACATCACATGCATCATGGTGAGGCCAATCGTCAATGGGTGGACGGTAGGGATACAACACGTACATCATGGTGGGCCGGTGCATGGCTTACATCACGATGGACTCCACCCGTAAAATGGATGGACGACATGGATGTCATGCTTGCTTCATTGTCCAGCAACTGGATGGTGCAGTTATATACATCATGGTGTGGTCCACGTAGTGGCCCACCTATATATATATATATATATATATATATATATAATATTATTTATTATGTGTAGGAGGCAGCACTACCATACTCACCGTCCAGATTCATCTGGACGGTGCAGATCCCATGATTAAAGGTGGGTCCCACATAAGAGTCTAAGTCCAGAAGTTATGAGCACATATATATATATATACTATAATATAATATAATATAATATATTATATTATATTATATTATATTTTAATATAATATATATAAGCCATAAGGAGCCCACCGTCTAGACCTCTGATGGTTCTGGACGGTGCAGATTTCATGTGTATATCTTGGTGGGTCCACACGTGTGGCCCACCTCAACATGGCTATATGAGTATATATCATATTCATATATAAATACATACACACACACACACATATAGATATCAATATAATATTATTTATTATAATTATTATTATCATTCATGTACTGAAGGTCCAGCGTCCAGGGGGTCTGGACGCTCTGGACAGCGTGGATTTGATCCACAACACTATGGGTGTAGGCCCCACCGTCATGACCCTTGGATGGTGTGGATAACATAAACGTCACAGTGGGTCCACTTGAGTGTGGCCCATCTGCGGATGAAGCTAAATTTCTATTTTCCCATCCTCTGAACCTGCCCAAAGCGATCCAACAGGTGGACAGCAAGGTGGCTGCCACTGATGGATGGTGTGGATCTACATAGTTCATCAAGGTGGGTCACAAATCAAAAGAGAAAGAGAGAGAGAGAGAGAGAGAGAGAGAGAGAGACGTGATGGGGAGGGACCCCACCACTATTGGGCCCTCCTAAATACAATGCATACATCAAGTGGGTCCCATAATAAGTGGGCCCCTTAAAACTCAAAATCAACAGTGGATCACCCACTATTGGCCTTTTTCTTTAGCTCCTTAGATTCCTATGCTCATTGCCTTCAACTTTGATGGAGGTTGATGGAGATTGGAAAGTTGAGATGGGAGATGAGAGGGTGGGAAAGTGGGCCACACATGGGGGAGAGAGCTTGGACGTTAGAAGCTCTCATGAGAATTGGGATGTTGCTTAGAAAATGAGAGAGAAAGAGAGGTGACGGATTGATATGGGATGGGTGTTGTAAGGAAGGTATGGGCTTGGTTGAAAATTGTGTAAAAAGGGAATGGGTAAGGAGAGAGAGAGTTGACTTAGGAAAAAAGAGTGATGGTTGCTTATACTTGAGGTATAGAGTGTACTTGATTGATTGATGGGACATGTTGTAGAGATTCTCTTAGCATTCGCAACGCGCGGCGTTTCTTCAGAATGAACGTGAGCCCATAACTATTAGCCTGGGTATCAGATCGTGTCACGCCCCAAACTCAGAAACTGAGCTCACAAAATTCTCGATCGCCAAATCCGGCGCCGATAGCTACCATAATACCCCATTCTCAGATCCCGACATCTATACACCAAGTTCCGATCCTGGGATCCTACAAGGAGAATTTCAAGCATGATTTTGATTCAGTATAAGCATAGCCATAAGCATAACCCACGAACAATAACCACAAGAACACTATCACAAAATTCACAATGATTAAAAACTTTGAATACAATGTATATGAAGGGAAATACAAGATAATGATAATAACAGAAACTCTAAAAGCTCGGCTGCACACTCCAACTGCGACAAGGCAACGGTTGCCTCCTGGCGTCACCTGCACGCATCAATCATGCATAAGCTTATAGAAAGCTTAGAGGGTGGTGTAAGTGTGTGCGCAATATAAGCGTACTCAGAATGCAAGGTCAGAGAAATGCGAAATTATGCTGATGAGTACATGAATGCAATCAGCCGTACCAAGGCTATACAGCGCAAGATATGAATGCTATCGGCCATGTCAAGACCATACGATGCGAGATGCAGTTCAAGCATGTCAATCCTCATCATATATCAATACAGTTCTCATTCTGGATAATCACCGGGGTTTAGTATACTCCAAATGGCACTGCCGCTCTCCTAGCCGCACAGTCCAAGTGAGCATAAGAAACCTCACTATCCACCTGGCCAATAGTCTGCCAATACCTATTCGGCATGTCGATGGCGGACCCATTCATAAGCTGGTCAAACTCAGCCTAGTATTACCCCTTACTCTCGGGCGAGTAAGGCCACACCCCTTTCCAATCGACTACGACACAGTGGGAGACATGGCCTCCTAGTATTCGGCCCTCGTGCAATCATATATCCACTCGGTCTCGATGTTGGAGTCATCCTCTAGTACCATCGGGTTTATAGATTTTCACCTAGGGACATTTATGGCCCCCCGATGCTTAGTAACAATATTTTCGGTATCCGATCCTGCCATACACGACGTGTATGTGGAGGTCATAACCCTGATATCGCTAGGGCATGTAGTAATCATGTCATACAAATGTGAAGTGCATGAATCACACTACCAGTCATGCAACAGTCCTACGCATACCGCACGCTCATGAAGGGCACTCCGCCTATCAGGGAGCCCATAAACAATTTGCCCGAAGGCATATGCTATGACCGGTCACTCCTCATATCAAGCATACATATGATGCGTATGAGCATGAATCATGGATCTATACTAAACAAGTTATGTGGTGTTGGGCTCTGTTCATAACGAAGATGGGCCTAGACGGCCTATACATTACAAGTATGGGCTTATCAATGGGCCCTAGGGAGAGTGATAATGCGGACATTTAGCCAACATTATCCATACAATGTGGACATCAAACCATCATTGCTCCCAAGGCGTAGCCCGCCATCGAGATTATCACATAAACCACAGTGGAAACACATTACAATGGGCCTTATGTACATCCCATTGGGCCTCGACCCATGGGCCTCCAATACGTCAAATGTGCCTCATACCATGGGTCTCATATATATTAAAGTGAGCCTCAACATCGGGCCATGAATACATCAAGATGGGCCTAATCACATGGGCCTCATATATATACCAAGGTGGGCTTCAATGGACAGCTAAAAATAAATCAAGATGGGCCTCATAATATGGGCCTTACATTCATATCAAGGTGGGCCTCAACAATGGCCTCATACACATCAAGGTGGGCCTCAACCAACGGGCCATAAATATGACAAGTGGGCCACCTCGCATGGGCCATATGTATATCAAATGGGCCACACCAATTGGGCCCCATGCATATCAAATGGGCCATACCCAAAGATGAGTGGAAACTGCCATGGCTCTTAAGAAGTTTGAATGGTGGAGGTCACTATCCACTATTTTAAATAGTGGGGTCCACTTGAACTTTAGATCTGACTCACTCTTTAACTCATGCCATAAATGAGCTTTCAAAGTGGTTGGACGGTTTGGATGCAACACATGCATCATGGTGGGGTCCACACATATGGCCCACCAATTAAATGGACGGCTTGGATATAACACAGACATCAAGGGCGGGGCCTACTGGCCATCCAGCAGATGCCTGGACGGCATTAATAAAACACATACATGTAGGTTCCACCGTCCACGGTGAATAAAACACATACATCATTGTGTGTCCAACGTGGGGCCCCTCATAATGTTATATGCCGTCCAACCTGTTGAAAAGGTCACACTGACCTGGATGGAGGAGGAAAAACAAATTTCATATTTATTCAAAACTTCTGACCCCAAAAAGGGGTCTCACTGGCAAACGTTCAATCCTCACTATCCCCTGTGATGTGGGCTACCTGAGCACCACTTATGGCTTATTTTTGAGCGGCCCACAGCCTTGAGGGGGGCCTATCAAATGGACGGAGTGGATGCTCATCACACATCATGGTGGGGCCCACGGTTGGGACCCACTGTAAGACCCGTGTTCTAGTCCGTACCATTCCGTTGGCTTTCGCGGTCCTTCCTGTCAAATTCCGGCAACCTTCGCACCGTATCCTGCGTTTGCGCACGATCCTAAGCTAGGTCCCGCACACCGACGTCGGCTTGATCCGAAAGTTGTATCAAAGAGACCGCGTCGTCGCCGCGGTTCTAACGCCGCGACTTGCGCACTGAACCGATACCCAGGCAAGAAGATGCCGATCTGCGTTTATTCCGAAGAAACACCGCGCGTTACAGATTTCGAGGGAATCTCTACACAATTAGTCCCATCAATCAACCATAAATGCAACCATACCTCAAGTACAACAACCCATCCCTCTTTCTCCACAAAGTCAACTCTCTCTCTCTTCACCCATCCCTCTTTTACTCACTTTTCAAACCAACCCATGCTTCATTAATTACATCCATCACTCCATCACCTCATATCACTCCCATCCTCTCATTTTCTCTCTCATTTTCTCAAAATCTCCAAGCAACCCCAAGCCTCAAACGTCCAAGCTTCCTCTCCCTCTCAAGTGTGGCCCACTTTCCATCTTCCATCTACACCCTCTCATCTCTCATCCCCACCATCAAAAGTCTATCAACCTCCATCAAAGTTGAAGCTAAGGAGCATTGGAATCTAAGGGACTAAGAAGAAGGAAGATAAGGTGGGTGATTTGTCATTATTTTAAATTTTAGGGCCCACTTGTTGGTGGGACCCATTTGGATGTATGTGATTTAATCAAGAGGGCCCATAGTGGCGGGGTTCCTCTATCTCACCGTATATCTCTCTCTATCTCTCTCTTTCTCTCTTTCTTTGTAATGGTGTGGATCCCACCAATATGTGTTACATCTACCCCGTCCATCTACATCAGACGGTGTGGCCCACTCTATTGCAGGTGATGATCCACACCATCCATTGTTTGGATGGACCCAGTGTATTTATATATATATATATATATATATATATATATAAATATATGTATATTTGTTATATTTTATATAATATATATAATATAATATGTATTATATATATAATATAATATATATTATATGCATATATGTTGGTGGGCCACATCTACGTGGGACCCACCACAGCAATGTGTTTATGCATGCCGTCCAGGACGTTGGCAAACAGTTAAGTGTAAACTGGCATGGGCTGTACTAACGAGCTAGCCTAGAGGAGGGAGTGGTGGGCCACTCATGCAGGCCCCACCTTGATGTATATGTAAAATCCAAGCCGTCCATTTTGTTCCCCATCTCATTTTAGGCGTTGAGCCGAAAAATGAAGTTGATCCCCTTCCTTAGCGGGCCATACCATAGGAAACAAGTTTCCTACCTTTGATTTACTCCCTGATGCTCCGGTACATTTGAAACAGCCCAATATTGGACTCTATGGGTTTGTATCGAGCCACAGGGACTGACGCCTAGGAAAAACCGCAGAAAAACGAATATTCAAAAAAAAAAAAGGAAGTAGAAGCAACAGCGCTGCTGCTGCCATCAGAAGACGCAGGCAACGCCTGCGGCTGCGCTGCCGCTGACGGACGGACGGGTGGGCTGGGGGTCACGGCCCCAGCTGTGGGCCCCAATTTGATGCGTTTCGACCATCAACACCGTGCATTTGCTCGGTCCCCACGGACCGGCCGTTCACTCCAAAAATCAGCTGCAAACGGAACTCATGTGGGCCACACCATCTAAAATCATGTAAAGACATGTCTAAGCATATAAAAACACTTAGTGGGGCCTACCTGAAATTTGGATGCGGTTGAAACTTGGTCTGTACCCTTAGCCAAGTGGGGCACACATAACGAGCGGGCTGGATTTGTGGACCACATCACGATGGGCCCCCTGTCCATGTGATATATATATATATATATATATATATTATACATATGTAAATAAATAAAATAAAATAAAATAAAATCAGCACGGTGGGGCTCCCTGACCGTGTACTGAGGGATGAAAAAAATAAAAATAAATGGTGGGCCCCACCCACGGTCCGTGTGACCTTATGAATAGTTTGGGTGGAAAATAAACATTCTAGTAGGCCCAGTCCAGTGGGCCCTACCTTGGTTCAGGTAGCTTTATGAACAATTGGGTGGAAAATAAACATTATGTTGGGCCTTAAGTTGGGTGGAAAATAAACATTATATTGTGCCTTAGGCTGGGTGGAAAATGAGCATTTTGGTGGGCCCCACTTATATAAGTATTGTAAACCACACCCTCTATTAGTGTGGGCTCCATCAGAATGTATGTGTTTCATCCCACTGTCCAACTGTTTTGGAGATAATTGAAGGCCCATTATGGAGGCCCATCTTCATGCATTAGTGGTCCTTGTTGAGGCCCACCTTAATTTGTATTAGGCCCATATTATGAGGCCCATTGAGGCCCACCTTGATATAGATATGGGGCTCATGTTATATAGCCCATTTGATGTATTTGGGTCCTTGGGTCAAGGCCCAATTAGATGTACAAAAGGCCCATTACAATGTGTGATTCATGGAAGGCCATTCCTTGGGAGCAATGTTGGTTTGATGTCCACATTGAATGGATAATGTTGGTTAAATGTCCGCATTATAACTCTCCCTAAGGCCCACTGATAGGCCCATAATTATGGTAAGTAGGCCATCTAGGCCCATCTCCATTATACCTAGAGCCCATCTCTTTATACATGTTTAGTATAGATCCATGATTCATGATCATCCGCATCATATGTATGCCTGATGTGAGGAGTGACCGATCATACTGTCTATGGGCTCCCTGATAGGCGGGGTTACCCCATATAAATGAATGGTACACACAGGACTGTTGCATGGCAGATAGCATGATTCATGCACTTGCATTTGTGTGATTGTAGTTACTATATGCCCTAGCGACATCAGGGCCATAGCCTTCACAGACACATCGTGAATGGCTGGGTTGGATACCGGAAATGTTTGGTTCTAGCATACGGGCACCATAGATGTCCCTGGGTGAAAATCCCTAAACCCGATGGTACCAGAGGATGACTCCAACGTCGAGATCGAGTGGATATATGAGCCCACGAGGGCCTAATACCAGGAGGCCGCGTCTCCCACTGTGTCGTGGTCAGTTGGAAAGGAGTGTGGCCTTACTCGCCCGAGGGTAGGGGGCAATACTAGGCTGAGTTTGACCAGCTCGCGAATGGGTCCGCTATCGACGTGCCAGATAGGTATTGGCAAACTATTGGCCAGGCGGATAGTGAGGTTTCTTACGCTCACTTGGACTGTGCGGCTAGGAGAGCGACAGTGCCATTTGGAGTGTATTGAACCCCGGTGATTATCCAGAATGAGAACTGTACTGATATATGATGAGGATTGGCATGCTTGAGTTGCAACTCGCATCGCATGGCCGTGTTATGGCCGATGACATTCATATATTGCACTGCATAGCCTTGGTACGGCTGATTGCATCCATGTACTCATCACCATAATTCCGCATTACTCTGACCTTGCATTTTGAGCACGCTTATATTGCGCACATACTTACACCACCCTCTAAGCTTTCTATAAGCTTATGCACGATTGATGTGTGCAGGTGATGCTAGGACGCAGTCGCAGCCATAGTCTCGCTGTAGTTGGAGCGTGCAGCCGAGCTTCTGGAGTTTTGTTTCTTTTATTACATTGTATTTTCCCTTTCAGTCACATTGTACTCAAAATGTTTTTTATCATAGTGGATTTTGTGGTGGTATTCCTGTGGTTATTGTTTGTGGGTTATACTTTTGTTATGCTCATTATGAATCAGACTGATGATTTGAAACCTTCCTTGTAGTCTCCCAGGATCAGAACCTGGTGAATGGGTGCCGGGGTCCGAGAATGGGGTTCTACGGAGGCTGTCGGCGCCGGATTCGACGATCGGGAATTTTGTGAGCCCAGTTTCCGAGTTTGGGGGGTGACACCCACTTCCTTGGTCGTCCGCCCACGCGGCAGCGCAGGACGCTGCCGGCTTCCTTTGTCAGCAGCAGCAGCAACGCTGCTGTTGTTTATTTTATTTTATTTTTTTTTGAAAAACATGTATTTTATAGGTTTTTCATACGTGGAGCCCGTATCTGGGAAATCGCCCATTGGTCTCTATGGTTCAATACAAAGCCATCAAGTCCAATATTGGATGGGTTTTAGTGTACTGCAACATCAGGGTGTATTTCAACAGTGAATATACTATTCTCCACATTGTAGCCCGCCAGAAAGTTGAATTGGGCTCATAATTTGGCCCAATGCCTAAAATGATCTGGGGAACTGGATGGACGGCTTAGATTGAGTTCATACATCAAGGTGGGGCCTACATGAGCAGCCCACCCAAAACTTTTAAAAAGGCTATATATTTTTTTTGTTAACTATTAGTACACGCCCATGTTAGTACACGCACTCCACGTTAGCCACCCCTATGTCTAGTGTCCAGGGACGCTGGACGGCATGGATGATCACAAGCATCATGGTGGGTCCCACATGAATGTGGCCCACCTATTTGGATCACCTGATGTTTGTGTTTTTCCTTCCATCCAGGCCCACCAATGGGCTAGATGGTGTAGATCAACACACCCATCAAATGGGTCCTACGAGGGTGGATGGTGCGGATAGATCACATACTTCATGATGGGGGTCTACCTAGGTGGACCACATGGCCGCATCATCAAAGAAAACAAAGAAAGAGAGAGAAAGAAAGACAAGAAGGACAGTGATGGAGGGGCCCTGCCACTATGGGCCCCACATGATATAACTCATACATCGAAATGGATCTCACCAACAAGTGGGCCCTAAAATAAGAATTTACGGCGGATCACCCACCTCTAGGCCTTCTCCTTGGTCCCTTAACCTCCTTAGCTCCTTGCCTACACTTTTAATGGTGGTTGATGGGGTTTTGATGGTGGGGATGAGAGATAAGAGGGTGGGCCACACTTGTTGTTGTTGTTTGGGAGAGAAGAGAGGTTGGACGTGGGATGCTTGGGAGATTTTTTTTTTGAGAAATGAGGGAGAGAGAGAAGTGATGGGATGATAAGGATGGGTGATGGGTTGAGTGATGGGTTGTAAGAAAGGGATGGGTGGAGTGATGTGTTGTAAGAAAGGGATGGGTGGAGAGAGAGAGAGATTTGACTTTGGGAATAGGAGAGATGGGTTGCTTGTACTTGGGTATGGCTTGTACTTGACTTGTACTTGACATGAGTGATTGATTGATTGATGGGACATGTTGTAGAGATTCCCTCAAAATTCGCAACGCGCGACGTTTTCTTCCAATTGAACGTGGGCCCACATCTTCTGACCTGGGTGTCGGATCAGTGCCTGAGTCGCGGCGTTGGAGCTGCGGCGACGGAGAGGTCGCCAAGGTATAGGTTTTGATTCGAGCTGGCTTCGGGCTTAGGATCGTGTGTAAACGTTGGATAAGGGTCGATAATTGCCGGAATTCTACCAGGAGGATCACGGAAGCCCACGAAACGGTACGGACTATGATACAGGTCTTACAGATCTGTGCACAAGTTGCGGCGTTGGAACCGAGGTGAAGGCACGGTCATAGGGGTACAAGTTTCGAGTCGAGTCAACTCCGATATACGAAACTCGGCTTAGGATCGCGCGCAAACATCGGATACAGGTCAAGGGATTTCGAAATTCAACCAGAAGGACCGCGAAAGCCTATGGAACAGTACGGACTATGATACGGGCCTTACATGGTTGATACGAGCAATAATGTATGAAAGCCTAGATCCGAAGTCCATCCAAATCCAATGAAACTCATTGTTAAGACTTCCATACCTCAACCTTGCAGAGGGGTTAAGAACAGAAAGTTAATGGTGATACTTATACTACTCATAATGCCTCATGCAACATGCTTGTATCCATATGTTGATCAGAGTCGCCATTAGCAAAAAAAGGCTCTAGAATCCATGGGTGGGTAGAATTTGTGGAATCACCTATAGATTGGAAAAACAGAAGAATTCTCAACTCGATTAACTCTTGGATAGGTTTCTGCCATGGATTTTGGGTAAGGGCCTCGATTATAAAAAATAAAGAGGTTAAGTACCCTTTTACTGCCCGTGTCAAACACGATTTCTACTTTTCCAAGTTGAACGCTTTGAAAGAGGATTCAGGAACTTCAGTAAAATACTAAGATTTAAATATCTAAGCTACAAAAGATAAATTGAAAATAGAATGAAAACTGTAAAGTACAAAAAAGAAAAGGAATACAGAGTTTTTGGTTACTCCTTTAAGTCACGTTTTCTTATACAGAAGATCCTTAAGAGAGGCAACTGTAGAGCATACTTTATGTGATGTAGAAGTAGAGCCTACTACCTTAAGTGTTCAAGCAAGGGGGTTGGAATGTACGGACTGGAAAAGGATAGATTGAAAATATGGCATTGACTTTTATTTCGAACAAGAAACAAATGCATTCGATTTAGGGGATTTATTCAATGATAACAAAGAAAGAATGAGAGAACATTAATCACATTTATTTTGAGTTCATTTACATCCTCGGATTCTCTTGATTCTGAAAACAGAATACAATCAATCAAAGCAACATAATGAAAGAAAGATAAGACAATTTGATGGAAATTTCAACAGCATTTCAACGGTTTCTTCAGTCATCTCCTAGGACTTAGGAGGAATGTTGAATTGATCAACTAATCTCCAAGGAGATGGGGGTTGTACGGGCTTGAAGCCTTTGATCTAACCGTTGAGGTCAGTTCTGAGCATTCTTCTAGTCATTCTTCCTTGAATTATCTTTGTAATGTGGACAGAGATAACTAGGGGACTGAGATTAATGAATTTTCATGGCCAAGATCCAGGAAAATCAGGCCGCTCATGTTAAACGGGCCTAAAAAGTCGCTCAGAATGTAAGATTACAGGGTTTCCACCATTCGTTTGGCTCGAAAATTTATGTATAACCTTGAGACCACAAATTACCCGTACAGGTTAAATTTCAGCTCCTGGATCCTTGTGAAAATGGCTAAACTGACAGATCATCCCCTAAAATCCTGATTTGGGGCCCGCCTAATATCTGGATATGCTTCAAATTCGGTCTCAACGTGTTAGATGAGCTGAAAATGCGGATGAACGGAGCAGATTTCTCACTAAAATCCCTATGGACCCCACCTGAACATTGCATGTACACGGTGCACAAGTGAACTCGACGCTCATCGAATTTCACAAGCGCTGACCGACTCTTTCTTCTTCAATTCGAAAACGGACACAACGTCCTCACCGTGTCTGCTGTTTTTGTGTAGTGGGGCCCACTCATCATCCGGTTCAATGATCAGAACCGTTCACTTGTCTTTGGATGGGGGTATTAGCCTCAAATAGGTGACCTTTTGACACCATGCAAACGATTGCAAAATATTAGCCGTTAATCATAGGATGAACGGCAGAGTAGATAACCTCGCGGCCACACCGATTTCACTCCAAAAAGGGTCCTTCCTTAATGGGTTTTTCCCATGAATCCAATGTACGGAGTGGATTTTCCACTTAACTTCAATAAGTGGGCCATCACACTTCACAGAGTCGACGTGCGTCAACTCTGTTTCGTAACAGAGGCTTTGACTTTTCGTTGTGGGCCACCATCATGAAGTGAAGGGTTGATCTGAACCGTCCATCATGTAGAGGGAGAAAAACCAATCAAATTCATGCTGATCCTTGGTGGCCATGTACATCCACATGATCGTTACAGCAATCACAAGGAGACCGTTCAGCTGTCGTTGCAGCATGATTATCTCGGTGGGCCATATCAATGGATGATCAAAACTCACCATTCATGGCCGAAATTCCAAAAGAATCCCGTGGACGGTGTGGATCTCTCAAGAGACGGCTATACTAGACCTCATCAGCAGCAAAGTGGAAGGAGAAATGGAGTTCTTCTTCTATTTACGTTGTGCGGAACCTTTGAAGATGGCGTTGTGCGGAAATCCTCTTAACATGGCATTGTACGGAAATCCTCTGAACATGGTGTTGTGCGCTACTTGTGTTGTACGGACATCCTCTTTGAAGATGCGTTGTGCAGAACTCCTCCTTGAAGATGGCGTTGTGCGCTACTTATGTTGTGCGCCGCACAAACCCTCCAGCGCACAAAGCTCTTCCACTTCTTTCTCCCTACTTCTTTTTCTCTTGTCTCCTGGCCCACCAACTGATCTGTAATCCTCAAATGAGGTAGAGGGGGTATTTATAGGCCCTTGCTCTCTTACAAAGTGGTGATCACCACCACTTATCCCTTCATATAATGCACATCTTCTTCTCTTAAACAATGATGTCCACCAAGCTCTCCCTTAAATGGTGGTGTACAACTCCCTCTATTAAAATGATACTTATGCACCCTTTATTACAAAAAAAAAACTCTCTTTAATGTCTTTTAACGAAATACCTAAACTACCCCCAAACATGGATTTTTACCAAAATACCTAAAATACCCCCGGACATGGATTTTTACCAAAATACAGATTGTGCAACCCTAGAAAAGATCTGTATCATGGAATTCTCTGACCACTGCAATGAGATATTTTTTTACCTCAACAGATGCCCCCTCGATCCTTCTTTGATTGATTCCTGAAATCAAATGGAGGATCGATCTAAATGAACTCCAACTGAAGGATGACTGGATGATCATGCTTGCATGGAAGAATCATTCTTGACCAAAAGATCGAATGATCGCGTTCGATCGAAAAACTAGAATGCTCACGTTCGAACGGAAGACTTGAATGATCGTGTTCGAATGAAAGATTTGAATGATCGCGTTCGAAAGGAAGACTTGAATGATCGCATTCAATTGGAAGACTTGAATGATCGCACTGCCAGTAGTGTATCGTGCTACCAGAAGTGTCGATCAAATGCTTCACTAGAGAGGATAAAATTCTCTTTTTCATCAAAACTTGCCACTATAACAGTTGTGGCGACTTTGTCTCTAAGAATCTTGGTTAGAGAACTATCTTTCAATGTTGCTGCTGCTGCGACAGTCTTTTTAATCAACTCCTGCGATTCTTTCTTTGAATTATGTGTCTAAAGAGTTGTTCTTTAGTACTGCTCCTACTGCAACAAATTTTTTGATTATTTCCTTTATTCAAGATCTGCATAATCTAAGCTTTTGAATGATAGTCTTTCCTGCCAAATTAATCGGAATCAGTATCTCAATACATTATAATTTTCCAATTTAGCTTCATGAAGCATTGATAAATTTTTAGAATATATTAAAACTTCTCCTCTTTTTATGCTGATCATGATATTCGCAATATGAGATTTAATCATTTCATCTTTGTGCTTGTCATTGTGCTTCGCATTGCACTCTTTGCTCATTATATCGCCCTTTTGGAAATGTTATCTCTAGCTCTAAAGGTTTAATCGCTGAGTCTCTTTGCTGAGTCTTTTCCAGCTTGTGTTCCTTGGCATAGACTTTTCCTTAGATTTTTGAATGACTCATATAATTGGGCTTTAATATAGAAGCAACTTTTGAACGTTCACACTGAATCATGCTTCATAATTCTCCATATACGAATTCCTCCACTGTGCCTAAGAGATTATCAGAAAGATCAAGGCATAGGTTACTTTGAAGACATAGATCATGCCCCCTTTCCAGGTCAATTTCGCATAAAGATTTCTTCAGAAGATAATACTTCCTAAGTGAAGCCTGCTGATACCCTTGAAGGATTGGATAATCTTTGTTGCTCCTTTAACGAATCCAAATAATATATCTGAATCTTTAAATTGTTCGGGAGAGAATGCTGATTCTTCACTAGTTTATTTTCTGCCGCCTTTGAGAATCTTGTGCAAAAATATTATTTTATTATCAAGAAGGCGAGAGACACATAGACCTCACGGCTCTTGTCAATATATTAATTGATCTTGAAGATCTGAACTTTTGAGTAGATAATTGCCAATATCTTGAAGGCATTTATTATTGCTGTAATTTGAACCTGATTCAAGAGAAACGCATTTTCGCATGTTGTTTACTCAATATTTAAATTTTTTATCAGGTAATTGCATATTTGAGCATATCTAAAGTGAAATATATATCTGTAGCATTTTGAATGCTACACATAGTTTAAGCTCTTGATGGAGTTAGCATACTTTGACTGATCATACCTTGACGGGACACGACCTGACTTGACTGGCCTTTACTAAAATTGATTCAACTAGACTTAATTGAACTGGACGACCAGATTTGATTGAACTAGACTTGACATTGGGCTCAAAGAGCAAGATAGTTTACCCCCAATTTTGGGCTGGGCTCAAGGAACAATTCTAGTTTACCACCGATTTCGGGTTGGCCAATTTCGGGCTTTTTAAATCGTTGAAGCTTTTTAGGTCTTATGCGTAGTTAGCCATATAGGCTTGGCTAGGCTGCCTTAAATGATCATTTGCCAACATTGTCGTAAGATTTGTGTGGTTGGCCATATAGGCTTATTCCACTGCTTATTTCACTGCCATGAATGGTGAATCAATAATTGATACATCACCACTGTTGATATGTTCTGACAATGCTTATGGTTAGGATAGTGATCAGCTTGGCGATGATAACAATTTCAATAAGGTGAGATAAAATAATTTTATATCAACAATTGATGACAACAACGATAGTTACTAATTTTGGCGATAATCATCCATGCTTTTCATTTGGCGCTTTTCATTTGGCAATTGTCATTGGTGCTTTGCCTTTGACAATGACTTGATATGCTTAAAAGCCTACATTTTATTCATATACACAAAAGAAATACATTCTACGGTGAGAAATACATTTCACAGTTTTTCACTCACCCGTCTTGCCCCCTTTTGATTTTGGAAGTATCATACCGATACTTTTCGAAATCAAAATAGCGGTCATCTCCTGAACTGGCAGGTATTGCAATGCATATCTGCAACGAATATGCTTTTTATCACGGCTTTACATCTTTTGCCTCACTCACTTCTTTTCATTCGAGTATTTAGGCTATGACAGCTTGATCTTGTCAATTACCGATGGTTCACCATACGAAACATGTTATCTTCTTTTAACATGGATGCCCCCAGAATTTTCTTTATAAAGTTTCGGTCATTTTTCTCCATTTTTTTTCATGCTCTTTCATCACAATTTCTCCCTTATCAATCATCTTTTGTAGCTTTTTCCTGAGCGAATTACAGTTTTCCGTATGATGTCCAAATATACGGTGATAAAGGCAATAATCCATTCCTCTTGCATTTTCAATTTCTTCAAGGTGTCTCAGCCGAGGTAATTCAATACTCTTTATAGCCAACAATTGATTCAGCATAAGAAGTATACCTTTTCTTGCAGATGAATACTTCATATTATCTTTATTTTGCTTGGACCTTTTATATGTCATTATAACCGGACGGCCATTTCTATTTTCTTCATCGTTATCTCTTTCAATATTCTGATAATCTTCTTTAGTTTCTTCTTTCCAAGCTATGTGGGTTGATTTTGACTGAAAAGTAGACACTCTTCCCATCATCTTTTCAAGAGCATAAGCTTTCGTAGCAAAATTACGAAAAGTTCTCCAATCTTTACTAATCAGGTGGCATGCCAGTTCTGGTCTTATGCTTTCTAAACATAGTTCTACTTGTTTTGATTCCCGAAGAGGATGTTGACATGATGCTGCCGAGTCCTTCCATCGACTGATGAATTCTTCAACTGATTCATTTTCTTCTTGGCGAATGAAGGCCAGTTCGGTCAAACTAACTTCTCGATCCGAAGAGAAAAAGTTTGAAATAAAAGTATCCTGCATCTATTCCCAGGTATGAATAGATCTTAGGATTAAACCTGAATACCATCTGAAAGCTCTTCCTGTCAGAGAAGATCCGAATAATCGTAGATAATATTGAGAAACTCTAGAGAATTTTCTCATCTTTGCTAAGAAATGCATCATATGCTCTTTTGGTGATTCATTCCCATTGAATTTCTAAAAGTCTAGGTGTTTGAAATTAGCAGGAAATGGCATCTCTTCTATTTCATGAGGATATGGTGTCTGATATCGAAAATTTTGATTCTGACCTTACCTCTGTTCTAAATGAATGACTTCAATGACCATCTGTCACACCCCGAACCTGGAAGTCGGATTCACAGGAATCCCGATCGCCGAATCCGGTGCCGACAGCCTCCGTAGTACCCCATTCTCGGCTCTTAGCGTCCATACGCCAGATTCCGATCCTGGGATCCTACAAGGAGGATTTTTTTTTTCAGTGTATATTTAACTCATAATAAGCCTAACCGCAAGATTACCAAATTCACAAATGCAATAACATCATCACATATCCACTAATATAATCATTGAGTACAATACTGAAAAGAAATACATAAATCGAAAGTCAAGCTTCAGAAGACTGCTGTACGCTCCAAGCTCAACACTGCTGCAACCTAAAATCACCTGCACGCATCTATCATGCATAAGCTTATAAAAAGCTTAGAGGGTGGTGTAAGTGTGTGCACAAGGTAAGTGTCAAGTATTCAATACAATGCCATCATCATACAATACCAGAAATACTGGTAATCTATAAATCATACATAATCGGAATAAGCAGCAATACTGACAAGATCATGAATTATCAGAGTAAGCAGAAATACTGACAAGATCATAAATCATACGATAATAGAGTAAACGGAAATACGGACAAGTCCATGAGTCAATCAATATCAGAATACGTAATATAAAACAACTATGCAAATGAGGAGTCATAAAGAGCCAAATATAAGATGCCGAGGATGCGATGCAATATGCAATTCCTAATGAGTTCACGAATAGCATTAGCCGTATTTAGACCATATAAATGCAGAAACACAGTAACCCAAAATGTCATATATCGCGGATGTAATACAATATGCGGTGAGAATGGAATGACCATACTAGAGTGTGAAGCCGGGATGATAGTACGTAGTATCGCAAGCTATGGGGTCCATCACAAGGGACTTCTATTCAAACCAGTCCCATACCTAAATTTGGATAGTCAGACCTAATGTGGTAAACTCCTGATCTCAGGTTAGTTGCGCGCCCAACCAAAATCCTAGCCATGCGAAGGTACACGTAATAAATAGTTGCGCACCACCAGCCTGAGTGGATAGTGAATGAATGAATGAATAAGTATGTAATTCCTGCTCAATAAGTCCACATATCAGTACGGTTCCTCTCTGGAAAATCACCGAGGTCTATTACACTCCAAACTAGATTGCCGCCCCATCGCGTGCAACAAGGTGAGTGGAAGAGACCTCACTATTCGCCTGCCAATATCAGGCCCAACTCGTCGATAGCGGACCCATTTCTCGAGCTAGTCAGACTTAGCCTAGCATTGCCCCCTCCTCTCGGGAAGGTAAGGTCGTACCCCCTTCCAACCGACCACGACACAGTGGGAGACACGGCCTAATAGTATACGGCCCTCATGCACTCATGCATCCACTCGGTCTAGACGTTGGAGTAACCTCTGGAACCAAGAGGGTTTAGGGACTTTCACCCAGGGATATCTATAGCACCCCATGTCGAACAGATTTCTAGTGTCCCATCTGGCCATTCACGAAATACCTATGGAGGCTACGGACCTGATGTCACTAGGGTGTATGGTGGTCATGTCACACAAATGCGAGATGCATGAGTCACATAGTCCAATCATGCATCAATCCTGTGCATGTCATGCTCTCATGTGGGGCAACTCCGCCCATCAGGGAGCCCTATGAACAACCTGCCCTATGGCATATGCAATGGTCAATCACATCTCATAACAAACATGCAGATGATGCGTATGGGCATGTATTATGATGTTATGCTGTCACATACTCATAATCGGTATCAGCAACCGGCATCGACAATCGACCTCGACAATGTGGACATCTAACCAACATTGCCCCCAAGGAATGACCCTCATGGATCCTAACACATAGTGGACCCATGACCTCACATAAGGGCCAAATATACAACACCATGGGCCTCACTCAAGAGTTTAATATACGTCACGATGGGCCTCTCACACGGGCCTAACATACATCACAATGGGCTCCATCGCCTAGCCCTCAAATGCGTCACAATGGGTCTTATCACATGGGCCTCATATACATCACATTGGGCCTTAAACACGGGCAGAATATACATCACAATTAGAATCCACAATCGGTCACGATGATTGGCCTTTATCGATAATCGGCCAATTGGCCACGACAATCATAATCGGTAATCGATCACGATAATCGGCCTCGATCGATAATCGGTCAATCGACCATAACGGTCATAATCGGTAATCAGCCATGATGATCGTCCTCGATCGATAATCGGTCAATCGGCCATGATGATCGTCCTCGATCGATAATCGGTCAATCGGCCATGACAATCATAATTGGTAATCGGCCACGATAATCGGCCTCGATCAATAATCGGTCAATCGGCCTATACAATCGGCCTCAGAATCGACCTCGACAATCGGAATCGATCGATAATCAGAATCGACAAATCGGTCACATCAATTGGCAATCGGTCACGGCAATCGAAATCGATCGATAATCAGAATCGGCAGATTAGTCATGTCAATCAGAGTCGGCAATCGGTCACGACAATCGGGATTGATCGATAATCAGAATCGACAAATCGATCACGTCAATCGGCAATCGGTCATGACAATCGAAATCGATCGATAATCAGAATCGGCAAATCGATCATGTTAATCAGAGTCGGCAATCGATCACGACAATCGGAACCAATTAATAATCAAAATCGGTAAATCGGTCACGTCGATCGGAATCGGCAATCGGTCATGACAATCGAAATCAATCGATAATCAAAATCGACAAATCGGCCACATCATTCGGAATCGGTAGTCGGTCACGATAATCGAAATCAATCGATAATTAGAATCAGCAAATTGGTCACGTCAATCGGCAATTGGTCACAGCAATTGAAATCGATCGATAATTAGAATTGACAAATCGGTCATGTCAATCAGAGTCGGCAATCGATTACGACAATCGAAATCAATTAATAATCAGAATCGGTAAATCAATTACATCGATCGGAATTGGCAATCGGTCATGACAATCGAAATCAATCGATAATCAAAATCGACAAATCGGCCAAGTCATTCAGAATCGACAGTCGGTCACGATAATCAAAATCAATCGATAATCAGAATCGACAAATCGGTCACGACAATCAGAATCGGCACCGATAATCAAGGTTGATAATCGGCGTCGGCCTTGATAACTGGCATCGGTAATCAGTAGATAAACAAAGCGGGGTCCATAAATGATCAGCCGATCAACCATAGTATAAAGATCGACACTCAACCGTGGTTATATCAAATCCGATAGCACGGAGTCATCCGTCTATGGTGAATGGGGCCCACTTATTTGGGTTAACCCACAAGATAATAGGCCTAACCAAGCCTAAGGGAAGGTCACAATGTGGACATCCAACCATCATTGCCCATCAATGTGGACATCTAACTAACATTACTCCCAAGGAGTGGCCTACATAGGGCCAAACATATAGTGGGCCCATGGCCTTATGTATAATTACAATGGCCTCATTTACGTCACATAAGCCTCTTCATATGGGCCAACATACATCTCATCGAGCCTCGAATACACAACAAGTGGGCCTCGCACCTGGGCCTCAAACATATTACAATGGGCCTCTTATGTCAAGCGGGCCAGGCCGCATTATATGGGCCGCACCGACGGGCTTCATGTGTATCAAATAGGCCGCACCGATGGGCCTCATTTAATTCAAGTCGGGCCCAACCATATGTATATTTGAGATCCAACATATTCATAAGTTAGCATAGAGGTAAATGAAGTGAAAATATTATCAACTTATTTGGAACCTACCATGGTCCTTAGAAGTTTAAATGGTGGATGCCGCTATCTACTATTTAAATGGTGGGGTCCACTTGAACTTTAGATCTCACTCTTTCTTTTGCTAACGCCATAAAATAATATCTCAAATGGTTGGATGGTTTGTATACAACACATGCATCATGGTGGGTCCCATAGATGCGTGAATGGAACAAGTGGGACCTACTAAACTCGATGCTATGTACAGCCACTGGCGGTGGGGTCCACCTGCTGCCGTGCACAGCAGAAATAGGGCAGTTGTGCTGCCTGAAAGAGGCAGAGGTGGGTCCATGTAGGGCCCACCGTCCTATACATATAAAGTATATAATATATATTTATTTATTTCATAAAAAGTTACTGCTGCTGAGCAGCTTTAAGCATTTTAAAGACAGAGGTGGGTCTCACGTAGGGCCCACCCTCATATATTAGTAATATATATACAAAATATTGTATTATAATATCTAATATATAATATAATATTATATATTAAATATAATATAATATAATATATTAATATATATATATATAACACACCCAACATCCAGGCTGTCCATGGCCTGGACATGCACGTATATCAGGGTGCTGCCAACACATGGCATAACACATGCGTGAGGCGCGGCCCACCCCAATGGATGGACAGCGTAGGTGGGTCCCATGGACCCCATGCCAGCTGGCACTTCACTGTTGCCATCGCCACAGGGATGGATGCCAAGACCTCAGCGTGAAACGAGGTATCTTTCACTCGGTCTGCCAGTGAGCTATGGATGTGGGTGTGTACATGCACCAAGGAGGGCCCCACAGGGACGTGGGTCCCACGGTCAGACGGTTAAGATATAATACATGCACTAAGGGGACCCACCAAAATGGATGGATGACGTGGGTGGGTCCCATGGACCCCACCGTTAGGTCACACCCATGTCAGTACACACACACATGCTAGCCACCTCCCCACGTCAGCCCACACTTCACTACTGGCCACACCTATTGCCAGTACACACCTCATTGTCAGTTTACATTTCACCGTTAGCCACCCCACTGTCAGGTACGTCCAGCGTCTCTGGACAGACGGTGTTGATGTACACCTCATCAAGGTGGGTCCCACATGGCCCACCTGCTTTGAATCAGCTTGATATTTGTGTTTGCTCATCATCCAGGCCCACTGGATGGCCTGGATAAAACAGATGGACAGCGTGGGCTAAAAGGGTAAGATCAAGGCGAGCCACACCATTTTGGATGGGCGGACCGAGTGGATGATATCATACATCAAGGTGGGCCACAAGCCATCATACACAAGAGAGAGAGAGAAAGAGAGAGAGAGAGAGAGAGAGAGAGAGAGAGAGAGAGACATTGGTGAGGATGGAGGGGCCCCGCCACTATGGGCCCCTCTTTGATACAAAGGCTACATGAAGATGGGTCCCACATATGTGGACCATTAAATAAAAAAAGGATAAAAGAAAAACATCCAAGATCACCCACTAGCTTCTTCTTGCACCTTAAGCCTCCTTAGCTCCTTAGCTTTGGTTCCAACAGAGGAGATGAGGTTTGGATGGTTGAGATGGGAGATGAAAGGGTAGGAAAGGTGGGCCACATTTGTTGCTTGGGAGAGTTTGGATAGGCTTGGGCGTATGATGCTTGGTTGCTTGGAATGAGTTTGAAGAATAAAAAGGGAGTGAAAAGGCCAAGCTATATGTCCTAGAGGGGGGGTGAATAGGACAATGCCAAATAAAACTAATAACAGCGGAATTTAAAAAGAATATGATAGCCAAAGTAAATCACAATGCAGTAAATTAAAATAACCTCAAAATTCAGATCTTGAGAGGTTGATACAAATGTTATTCTAAGGACAACCTTATACCAAAAATCAGAGTTTATGGTAGGACAACCTTATTTCTAGAAAGATCTTTGTATCAAATCTCAAATCGAAGAGGAATACAGAAACAAATACAAACTGAATTGAAATAAATTGTAATAAAAAATGTATTGTTCTAGGGACAGCCATACACCATAAAAATGGCAGGGCAACCTTGCTGGAACAACTTTCAAAAGAAATTAAATATCAAGCTAATAAAGGAATAGCAGAAAATAAATTCTAAACTATTACAACATTCTCACAATGCTTGAATTAAATGATTACAACATTCACCACCATGCATACATCCCACAAAATAATAAAAGATTAGAAAAATAAATCATTCAACCACAACACAAGGGTTTATAGTGGTTCGCCTGTGTGTTCACCAACTGTTAAACAACAGCCACACAAAATGCTACTCCACTCCTAATATCCTCACACAGGGGATATTAGCGTTTACTAAAAATAGGTTTTCCCAGGTTCACCCAAAACCTTTACAATTGTGTCTTTGTCTGTGGGCTTACACAATTAAAAAATCCCACTTCTGAGTTTTCCTGGCTGTCCTCAGAAAACCAATACAACAAGATTTTTCTGGCAAATCTTGAAAGAAACCAAAATAGAAAGGGATTTATAATTAAATGTAAAATACCTGATTATCTCCTTCGTTGTAGCAGCCCGGTAGAACCAAATCAAAGTAGATGATTGAATGTCCAAGTTCAATGTCCAATACTCGATTACAATGGTTCTAATTCTAATAGATTTTAAATTAAACCAAATAGGACTTGCCTTAATTGATTTTGATTCTAAAGAAAGGAAATAACAATTCCTCTTATCAAATCAGATTGGAATAGCAGAAACAAAATCAATTAAATAAAGCTAAGGAAAGAGAATATTAAATAAGCACACTTAGCTTAGATGGAGCACAGAATTATCTCTCAGAAGTTCGACGAAGATTGGCTTGAATGAATTAATTAAATCGATGATTTCTTCTGAGATTCGTGCACTATTTATAAGTGAGAAGATCGGGTCTTCGACTGGTCTAGAGAGCTCTTCGACTAGTCGAATCAATAACAGATATTTGAAAAATCCAGCGGGATATGCTTTGACCGTCCTACGACTGATCGAAGCTCTCCTACGACTGGTCGTAGGTCACCTACAACTGGTCGTAGGTCTCCTTCGACTGGTCGTAGGTCTTGAAAAGCTTCGCTAGAATTCGAGTCGAAGATGTTTGACTGGTCGAAGATGCAGTCGACACTGTTCCTACGACTGGTTGAACAGATTCCTGGACTAGTCAAAGCCTAACAAATTTCATTCGAAATTTGTAACAAACTCACGACTGATCGAGGAATTTCTTAGACTGGTCGAAGCAAGTCTAGGACTAGTCGAAGAACAAACCAAACTCATGTAAAATAAACATTCAGTTTATGTATTCGAAATGACCTACTTCTAAGGTCAACCTATGGTCAATCAAACCTCAATCATGAAGTATGGACATTGAAACATTAGGAACAAGTGACCTTGAAGAATGAGCCTTGAAGTCTTGATGTAGATCAATCTTGAAATCTTGATGTAGCTCAATCTTGAAAGGGTCTTCAGTTTTTTACCAACTGCCTTGTATTCTTCAGTTTGAGTCTTGTCTTGTGAGCTTAGCTTGTTCATGAATGTTAATCCTTGAGAGAGCTTCACTTATGCAAGTTATATGTAACATAACAGTGATTTTGGCACCACAAATTTGACAACAGACAGGGATATAAACTATAGCACTTACAGGGAGGGAGGGTTGTAAAGAGAGAGGGATGGGTGGTGGATGTGGTGGTGATGGGTGTGTAAGAGCTTTTTGACTTTAGGGGTAAATGTTGTAAGAAAAGCATGGGTTTGTAAGAAACTTTTTGACTTTGGGGATTGCTTGGGGATGGGTGAGAGGTGATGTATACTTGACATGATGGGATTGATTGATTGATTGATTGAGGTGACATCTCGTAGAGATTCTCTCAGAATTTGCACGCGCGGCATTTTCCTCGCACCGAACGCTGGCCCACATCTCCTGGCCAGAGTATTGACTCGGCCCGCGAGACGTGGCATCAGAACTGCGGCGACGGCACGGTCACTTGGGTACAAGTCTTGATTTGAGTTGACTCGGGAATACGGGATATGACTCGGGGTCGCGCGCAACTGCTGATAAAAGATAGCGGGTCGCGGGAATTCTACCGAAAGGATCGCGGAAGCCTACGGGACGGTACGGGCTTGGATACGGGTCTTACACCATCTGTTGGATTTCTTCCTACATTATATTCTGAGTAATATTATGTGTCAGTTCTTGAAATCTAACTAATTGCGGTTGTGGCCTTTCTTCTTGCGGTTCAATGTTGTTCACAATAGTCGTTGTCGCAATATTAGGGACTTCTTTAGCCACATATTCATCTAGCGAAAACTGATCAGGCTGATTAATATCTGTCGATAGGCTTTCTGTTTCTTTATACTTCGATTGTCTTGATATTGAAGGGGGAAGCGAGCGTCGCGCTGCTGACGCTGTTGAAGAAGATAAACTATCATTTGATTTGAAACCAGCATACTGTTGCTTCGAAGGACTAGCTGACTCAAATTGTGGCATTCTTAATGCATGAGTTTGCTTGAAATCTTTTGTAGGAGGAGCTGTAAGTGAACGTTTGCTGGTGACGGTCGCCTTCTCTTTATTTTTTTGAACTTGCAATGATTCTGTGGAAGATGTCTTTATGGTGATAGTTGACGGTATCGAAAGACCTTTTGGATTAACGGTCCTTTCTGTTTTGATTGAATGAGATGATTATATAACCGAAACAGGACTGTGTCTCACGACACTTCGCATAATCGACCCAGTACTTGGCGAGATGATGCTTCTTGCGGGAGGAGATCGAACTTTTTGTCTTTTGGATATTACTCTCCTCCATCCTCCCTTATCTTATTGAGCTACTAGCGAAACAGAGATCGTTCCTTCCATCACGTGAAATTCCTTACTCTTGATCACAGCAGACTTTGCTTTCTCTGATGCATTCTACTTACTTTTAGACAAAATATAAAAATTACAATTAACACCTAAGTGATAAAACATTCTATCTCAGAGATGAAGGGGAGGATGTTCCCATCGAGAGTCACCATTTTGGCGTCTATACAGACCCCAAAAAGTGATAGATGTTCTCTGAATATTTTCTAAGTTACCATTGAAAAAGATTCCCCAGCAAAGTCGTCATTTTGTTTCAAACAAGAAACAAATGCATTCGATTTAGGGGATTTATTCAATGATAACAAAGAAAGAATGAGAGAACATTAATCACATTTATTTTGAGTTCATTTACATCCTCGGATTCCCTTGATTCTGAAAACAGAATACAATCAATCAAAGCAACATAATGAAAGAAAGAGGAGACAATTTAATGAAAATTTCCTCAGCATTTCGACGGTTGCTTCAGTCATCTCCTAGGACTTAGGAGGAATGTTGAATTGATAAACTAATCTCCAAGGAGATGGGGGTTGTACGGGCTTGAAGCCTTTGATCTAACCGTTGAGGTCAGTTCTGAGCATTCTTCCAATCATTCTTCCTTGAATTATCCTTGTAATGTGGAGCAGAGATAACTAGGGGACTGAGATCAATGAATTTCATGGCTAAGATCCAGGAAAATCGGGCTGCTCATGTTAAATGGGCCTAAAAAGTCGCTCAGAATGTAAGATTACAAGGTTTCCACCATTCGTTAAGGTTTCCACCATTCGTTCGGTTTGAAACTTTATGTATAACCTTGGGACCATAAATTACCCATACAGGTCAAATTTCAGCTCCTGAATCCCTGTGGAAATGGCTAAACTGACAGATCAGCCCATAAAATCTTGATTTGGTACCCACCTAATATCTGGATATGCTTCAAATTCGGTCTCAACATGTTAGATGAGCTGAAAATGCGGATGAACGGATCAGATTTCTCACTAACATTACTATAGACCCCGCCTGAACATTGCATATATAGGGTGCCCAAATGTACTCAACGCGCATCGAATTTCTCAAAGTTGGTCAGTGCACGCTGACCGACTCTTTCTTCTTCAATTCGAAAACGGACACAGCGTCCTCACCGTGTCTGCTGTTTTTATGTAGTGGGACCCACTCATCATCCGTTTCGATGATCGGAACCGTTCACTTGTATCTAGATGGGGGTATTAACCTCAAATAGGTGATCTTTTGACACCATGTAAATGATTGCAAAATATTAGCCGTTAATCATAGGATGAACAGCGGAGTAGATAACCTGTCGACCACACCGATTTCACTCAAAAAGGGTCCTTCCTCGATGGGTATTTCCCATGAATCCAATGTACGGAGTGGATTTTCCACTTAACTTCAATAAGTGGGCCATCACACTTCACGGAGTCGACGTGCGTCGACTCTGTTTCGTAACAGAGGCTTCGACTTTTCGTTGTGGGCGACCATCATGAAGTGAAGGGTTGATCTGAACCGTCCATCATGTAGAGGGAGAAAAACCAATCAAATTCATGCTGATCCTTGGCAGCCATGTACATCCACATGATCGTTTCAGCAATCATAAGGAAATTATTCAACTGCCATTGCAACTTGATTATCTCGGTGGGCCATATCAATGGATGATCAAAACTCACCATTCACGGCCGAAATTCTAAAAGGAATCTAGTGGACGGTGTAGATCTCTCAAGAGACGGCTATACTAGACCTCATCAGCAGTAAAGTGGAAGGAGAAATGGAGTTCTTCTTTTGTTTACGTTGTGCGGAACCTTTGAAGATGGCGTTGTGCGCTACTTGTGTTGTGCGAAAATCCTCTTTGAAGATGCGTTGTGCGGAAATCCTATTTGAAGATGGCGTTGTGCGCCGCACAAACCCTCCCACGTGCAAAGCTCTTGCACTTCTTTCTCCCTACTTTTTTTTCTCGTCTCCTGGCCCACCAACTGATCTCTAATCCTCGAATGAGGCAGAGGGGGTATTTATAGGCCCTTGCTCTCTTACAAAGTGGTGATCACCACCACTTATCCCTTCATATAATGTACATCTTCTTCTCTTAAACAACGCTGTCCACCAAGCTCTCCCTTAAATGGTGGTGTACAACCTCTCTCCATTAAAATGACACCTATGCACCCTTTATTACCAAAAAACTCTCTTTAATGTCTTTTAACGAAATACCTAAAGACATGAATTTTTACCAAAATACCTAAAATACCCCCGGACATGGATTTTTACCAAAATACAAATTGTGCAACCCTGGAAAAGATCTGTATCATGGAATTCTCTGACCATTGCAATAAGATTTATTTTTTTTTTGCCTCAACAACTTTGAAGTTGAAATGGAATAGAAGAAGACTAAAAGAATAGAAGAGATCGAGAACAGAGAGTTGGAGCCTGTCTCTGAGCTCTTTTATCAGACTTTGTGACTTTGGAATCTCTCTCGCTATGGAGCTCTCTGACCAAACCCTATCTTTTTCTGGCTTTCTCTCTATCTCTTTGGACGCCCTGGCACTAAAGGCCTTTGTCGACACTCCTCCTTTAGAATGCCTCTGCCTCCCTCCTTTTATAAGCGTTTGGAGGGGAGATTAGGCTATAGACCATCCCATCCCATGGGTCATGGATTGGCATAGAGGATTATGCAGACCATGGCATGGATGAAGGCAGGGATCATGGCATGGATGATGGCTTGGATCATGATATGGAGGATGGAATGGAGTGGAGTCTCGTGTGAGGCTCACATGAGCCAAGCCACGTGTCGACGAGCAGTTAGAGGGCCATAACCCACAAACAAATGGAGCGTTACCATTTTTACATTGAAACGGTTGTGACTCATCTGTCTTTGTGTAAAGACGGTGACAACCCCACCGTTTTGGTGGGTGCATGCAAATACATTGGATGTGTTGCAACCTATGTGCAAATATGGTGTCTAGAGAAAGATAAATGGTAACCTAAGTATCAAAATTAGAAGGTTGCACGGAAAAATGTCACTCACACATACCTAGTCCTGGACACTTGTGAAAATTGATCAAGTCCAATTCGGCTAGTGAGTTCCCATAAGGTCACAAAAAGTGGATGGCAACTAACTACTTTCATGATCAAGCAAAACAAGTACTCATAGGTGATCAAGGAAGCAACAAATATTCTAGATCCAGTTAGTAAGGGAATCCCCATATGGCTATAGAAAGTGTAAGGGCACTACTTTCCAGATTTTTCCATTGTTAGTACTAATCATGCACGACAGGGTTACCTTTGGTTACCTTTAACGCCACAGAAAATGCATGGACAATTGTAATGTTTTTCCTAAACCCTCGTGGTATGTATGAGTTATCTATTTTTGGACAATCAGCTGACACAAATACCAAGGCAAGCAAGAAATCGAAACCACGCCCAAATCTGACTAGCGAGGGTAGGGTGTTGTCACGCTACAAGCTCGGTAAATGGGCTTAAAGAATTTTTGAGCTTTGAATCCGGTGGTGACAGCCTCCGTAGTACCCCATTCTCGGCTCCCAGCTCCCATATGCCAGGTTCCAATCCTGGGATTCCACAAGGAGAATTTTCAAGGTTTTATTTTTATTTTTATTTTTTGTACATGAGCATAACCATAAGTGTACCAAAACTAAAGACATTATCACATTTCCACTATAATATCAGTTCGAGTATAATGCTGGAAGGAAAATCCGTAAACAACATACGTAAGCTTACTATGAAGCTTAGAGAATGTGTGCATGTGTGCACAATGCATGTGTCAATCATTCAAATATCAGAGTAATCGGAATGATGGAGGGCCAGACTGGTAAGTCCATAAATACTATCAGTCATACCCAGGCTATGGAGGCTTATAAGGCCAAATGTCATATGCTAAGAATGTAATGCAACATACTAATCCTGATGTCTAATTTACATCTTAGCATGGTTCCCATATTGAATAATTGAGGTCTAGTACACTCTGACACTGGCCTACCACCCCATCACACGCATGACTTAGCGAGTGGAAGAGACCTCACTATTTGCCGCGTCAGTAGTATGACAATCCTCAACCGGCTTGTCGCTAGTGGACCCATTTCATGAGTCGATCAGTAGGAATGAGTCCACTATCAATAAGCGGTATGTTGAGGGTCAAATATTGCATATTGGACCCCATTTATTACTTGGTTTTATAAACATGATAATGCTTAATGTTCTATTTTAAATTATATTTGTGTTGCAATGTGAATTTAAGAGCTTGGATTGAAAAAGATGTTAAAAGCATGGATTTAATGCTCAAGAATCACCAAAGCCAAGAGTGGATCTGATGAAACCAAGAATGAAGAATACACATAATAAAGATCCAGGAAAACCAAGTCAAGAATGAAGAAAAGCGAAGTTTTGAAGTGAAATTCGGTGATCCTCGACTAGTCCTGACTCTGGCTCAACCAATCCTGCCTACACTCTACCAATCCTGGCTTTAACTCGACCAGTCCTGGTCTCTGCTCAACCGGTCGAAGGTGTCTCGACTTGAACTCCAGCGCGTAAAACTTTTAAAACTTCTTCCTACTCCACCAGTCAAAGGAGACCCTCGATCGGTCGAGGGTGCCCACAATCGGTTGAGGATGGCCCAGAGTAGTCGAGGGTTACGTAATTTTTACGTGGATTGCTTAAGTGTGAGACGGTTTTCGAAAATTTCCACTCATTACGAAAGTTTAAGACCTAAAACTATAAATAGGGCTCCCTAGGGTACTCCTAGGCATCATCTAGGGTTTGAGGAGTGGAGCAAAAGTGTGGAGAAGCCGTTGCCAAGAGTTTTTCTACCTTTCCTAAGTTATTTTTATGCTTTTCTTAAGAGATTCTAGTTCAATCATGTCTATGGTTGGCTAAACCTCTTAGCTAGGGCTAAGAGGTGAAGCTTGTAGCGTGATGGGATATTTCTATTACTTTGATTCATGTTTATATTGAACTCTCTTTGATTCTAGTTTGATTATAAGAAATACTTTCAATTTTTAATGGTTTGTTGTGACTCAAATTACAATAGATCTGTGATAGCTTTGAGTACGTTCTTTTCATGTATGGAGATTATGAAATTAGAAAATCCTGTTGTTCACCATCGTCCCTTGGGCATGGTTGGGTGATGGAATCTTTCCTAACTTTCACAATTCTCTCGGATTGGTTGTGGCATTGGTAAATCCTGTTGTTTGCCTTTTCTCCTAGGCATGATTTTGTGATGGTATCACTTCTAGTTCCCGCGCCTCTCATTCATTGAGAAATAGGTCAAAGGAAGTTCAGATTTGATTTTACTGAGATATCTTCCAATTGGATAAGATGGGACTCTGATTCCAGTTGTGTCCTTGAATCAAGCATAAATCTCCCTGATCTCTATAAGTGGATCCTTGGAAATCCTAGTTTCTTACTTTTGAATTTCTTAAGTTTTTCATTAAATCTCTTACAATTACTCTCAACTATTTCAGATTTAGGTTTTTATCTTTTTCTAGTTTTTCTTCTAGTTGCTTTCAGAAAACATACGAGATTAGTCCCTATGGATTCGACCTCGGTCTCACTGAGATTATTACTACATCGCGACCTTACACTTGGGGTTGTGAACATGGTAGAGACCTCATCATCTGCACATAAGATATCCAATGGTGTGGGTCACCTAAGATTTCGATCTCCTTTCATTTTTGGGCCTCAAGCTTGAAATGATATGGAAAAATGGATGGACGGTGTGGATTAAATAATTACATCATGGTGGGTCCCACGAATGGGGTCTGTCTTTGCTGTAAAAAAAGGGCAGTGCCCTGGGGAGGTTTTAGTGGGTGGACACCATTGTCCCCTCTATTCCCAGTAGAGTGGCCCACCTGAGATCCAGATCCCCCTGATTTTTAAGACACTGCCCTAAAATAATCTGGAGAGATAGATGGACGGTGTGGATCATGCACATACATCGTGGCGGGTCCCACGAGTGAGACCCCGTCCTTGCCCAAGGAGGGCTTCCGCCCCGCAAGTCGCTGGGCGGCAATGTCCATGCATGTAACATTTCTCTCTCTCTCTCTCTCTCTCTCTCTCTCTCTCTCTCTCTCTCTCTCTTATTTATTTATTTATTTATTTTTTTATAATGTTTTTTAGTGAATGAGGCCCATACTAAGGTGATCCACTCCGACCATCTTATAGGCCAGCTTGCCGTGGACCCAAGAATTCCAACCTTGGACAAGTTACAATACATACACATCACAGTGGGCCTTGGAAGTTTTCAACAATGGGTGCCATCCTCACCTTTTAATAACACCTAATCCACTTCTGTTGTAGTGGAGGTTCCTGCCCTCAAGAGCTAGGTGGGGCCACCATAATATTTGTGAGAAATGTACCCCATCCATCCCTTTTGTTATATCATGTGAGGACGTGTTAAAAAATGAGGTAGATATAAAAATGAGTGGGCTACACAACAGGGAAAAAGTGGGTAAGGAAATGCTTGCTGCAGAAACCTCCCTAGGTCTATCATGATGTTTATATGCCATCCAAATTGTTTATAAGGTCTTGAACTGTAAAAATAAAAAATTAGATTAATCCAAAACTTTTATAGCCCTGCGAATCTTCCAAAGGTGGACATTCAATCTTCATTGTTTCTTGTCACGAAGCCCACTTCTTGAGATGGGTTTTACAGGCAATCCGCCTCCCATGGGTGTCAACTGGCTGGGTTAGGGCCAGGCCAAGCTATCTCCAAGCCCAACACGTATTGTTCAATAAAAGTTCAAACCCAGCCCTAGCTGTGATGGCTAAAATAGTCGAGCCCAAACCTAGCCTGGAGTGTTGATACAAGGTTCGGCCTGGATCTGAGCTTGAGCCCGACTTAGTGATTGTGACTATTAACTGGGATTTGAGGCCCACACGAAAAGTATATAAGATCAAGCCCATCATCTGGGTTGTGCACTTGGATATTTGGTCATGGGGCCAAACATCAGCCCAAATGGAAAATTAGGTGAGCCACACCTAAGTTTATTGCAAATTTATTAGATAGAGCATCTAAACGTACACCCTCTTCTGAAATATTGATCACTTACCATTGCTATAGAAAGAGGCCTCGGAAGCTCTCTTTCATTTCGGTTGGGGAAGAAATGAGGATGCCTTATCTTAAGGCCTATATGGCATTATAATAAAGAAAGTATTTATTTATAATAAGGTATTATAACTAATTAATCCAATTTTAAGAGACGAGGGAAGTAAATGTTTAAAGATGGAAGCGGATTGCATTCAACACCCATTGGACAATAATTGGTCCATATAGAGGCTCTTGTGGGGGCCCACTGTGATGTATCTGTTTATCCATGCCGTCCATTCATTTTCTGATAATGTTAAGGTATGAGCTTAAAAATGAGGCAGATCCCATGTTTAGGTGGACCACACCAAATAGTGAGCTTGGGTTGCATTAAATGGACAAAGCATTAAATGCAAGATTTATCTCTGGTGTGGTCCACTTGACGGTTGAATCTGCCTCATTTAGGCTCCTACCTTAAAATGATATGAGAAAAATGGACAGACGACGTAGATAAACATATATATCATGGTGGGCCCCACACCCCGCCCACCATGATGTATTTGTTTATCCACACTGACCCTTGCTCAGACAATAATCTGTCTATATAAGGGCTCCATCAGGGCCCATGGTGATGTATCTATTTATCCGCGTCGTCCATCCATTTTCTCATATCATTTTAAGGTATGAGCCCAAAATGAGGTAGATCCAAAGGTGAAGTGTACTACACTAAATAAGTGAGCTTGAATTGCATTAAATGCTCAGAGCATTAAATTCAAGAGTTATCTTTGGTGTGGTTATTCACAACCCCAAGTGTAGGGTCATGATGTAGTAATAATCTCGGTGAGACTGAGGTCGAATCCAAAGGGACTAATCTCGTGTGTATTATAAAAGCAACTAGAAGTTGAACTAGAAGAAGATGTAAATCTTAATCTCAGATAAAAGGAAGTAATTGTGAGGGATTTAATTAGAAACTTAAGGATTCAAAGGTGGGAACTAGGGTTTCTAAGGATCCACTTGTAGCAATCAGAGTGATACTATGCTTGATTCAAGGACAAACTGGAATCAGAGTCCTATCTTATCCAATCGGAAGATATAGCAATTAGGATAAAATATAAACTTCTATTGACCTAATTCTCATTGGATAAGAGTTGTGAGGATTGGAAGTGATTCCATCACCTAGCCATGCCCTGGAAACTATGATAAACAACAGGATATACCAATCCCACAATCAAACATAGGAGAATTGTGAATATTAGACGGGATTCTATCATCCAGCCATGCCCAAGGGACAATGGAGAGCAACAGAATTTCCTAATTTCACAATCTCAAAGCATGAAAAGAAAAAACTCAAAGCTATTGCGGATCTATATAATTTGAGTCACAACAAATCATTAAAAACTGAAAATATTCCTTGAATATCAAATTAGAATCAAAGAGATTTCAACATAAACATGAATCAAAGTAATAAAAACATCCCATTATGCTACAAGCTTCATCTCTTAGCCCTAGCTAAAAGGTTTAGCCAACTATAGACATGATTAGATCTAAAACTCTAGAAGAAAGCATGAAAAACTAAGGAAGAAAGAAGAAAAATACTTGGCAACAACTCTCTTCCCTTGTGCTTCGCTCCTCTAAACCCTAGATAGATGCCCAGGGAAGCCCTAGGGACTCTTATTTATAGTTGTGCAACATCTCCTTTTGCACTGTCTTGGAAAATTTTGAAAACTGCCTCAAATTTATGCACTCCGCGTGACACTGCGCAACTCTGCGTAAGTTGTTTGATGACATCGAACCTCCTTCTATGTCATCAAAGGTGACTTTCATAAGTGCTTTTTCATGCTGTTGTAACTTCATCTGGACTATGTAACCTTCTATGTTCATCGAACCTACCTTCGATGTCATCGAAGGTGTCTTCGATGTCATTGAGCGTTGTTCGAGGAATCGATAATGCGTCGAAAATAGTCCTGCGAGTTGTTTCAATTTCCTCAATAATTTCAATGCCATCGAAGAAGCCTTCAATGTCATCGAGGAGGTCTTCAATATAATCGAGGTCTTCGAGTAATCAAACATTGTGCCCAACATGTCCAGCGAGTCTTGCCAAAAATCCATAGAAAATTCAATGTCATCAAACTGGCTTCGAGTCATCGAACGAGTCCTCAAGTCAATGAAAAACATCTTTAGTTTGTCCAATGACCAACTCGATTTTCATTCATAAACTCAATGTCATCGACCCTTGTTCTATGTCATCGAATGGTAGCTTCAATGTCATCGAACGGTGATCGATGACACAGTCAATATGAATTTCACACTTGTTCATTCGACTTCTTTCCTTCTCCACTTGGTTTTCTTGAATCTTAGGACCTTGAAATCTTCAATCTTTGTCTCCTAAGATCCATTCTTTGCATTGGTGATCTTTGAGCATCAAATTCATGTTTTTAACACATTTTCCAATCCAAGCTCTTAAATTCACCTTGCAGCACAAACATGAATAAAATAAGACATTAAGCAGCATCATATTCATAAAACCAAGCTATAAGTGGGAGATAATATGCAATATTTGACCCTCAACAGTGGTCCACTTGAGTGTTGGATGTGCCTCATTTTTAGGCTCATACATTAAAATTATAAACTTCTTTGGAGAGGGAAGCATGTTGTGTCCGGCCCCCTTTGTAGAATAACTCATAGACATATTAGCTTACATGGGGCTCACCATGATGTATCTATTTATCCATGCTACCCATCCATTTTCTCAGCTAATTTTAAAGTATGAGACCAAAAATGAAGTAGATCCAATGTAAGGCCCGTCACCTAATCCGTATCATTCCTTAGGATCCCACGGTCCTCTCGGTCGAATTTCGGCGACCCACGACGTGTAGATAACATTTACGCGCGACTATGAGTTGCACCCTGTCAACCCGAGTCGACTCGACTCGAGACTTGTACCCTAACAATCGCGTTGTCGCCACAGTTCCAACGCCATGACTTGCGCACCGATGCGATACCCAGGCCAAGAGTTGTGGGCCCATGTATATTTCAAAGAAACCACGCATTTGCGAATTCCGAGAGAATCTCTACCACCCATCACATCAATCCATCAAGCACAAGTCAAGTACACATCCCGTCACAACCCATACCCTACCTATCCCTCTCTCACTCAAAAGTCAACAACACCCATACCACACCCATACCTTTCCATCCCATCTCTTACACAACACCAATGTAACCATCACTCACCCATCCCTTTTCATCACATCACCTCTCTCTCTCTACCCATTCCCCAAGCAACCCCAAGATTGTGGACGTCTAAGCTTTCTAAGGAGAGAAAAGAGAAAATCCCAAGTGTGGCCCACTCCCTACCACCCAATCTCCCATCCTAGCCATCCATACTTCATCATCCTCTATTAAAGTTGAAGCCAAGGAGCTATGGAAGCCATAGAACCAAGAAGATTAGCCATTAGTGGGTGTTTGTAGGATTAGATTGTGATTTTAGTGTTGGGACAAGTGAGGCCTACCGATTGATGGAATGGATCCTATTTAGGACCCAAGGTGTGGCTAATGGCCCACCATGATTCATATATGTAAATCCACGATGAGGTCATTCTCCATGGACCCCACCATGATGTTTATTTGATGTCCAATTTGTACAAGGTCACCTAGACCTTGATTCTTTGGTGGGAATGACATTTCCACCTTGATATTTAATTTAAAGACCCACATGAGGATGGGACCCATCTTGATGTATGCATTGTATATCATCCTTAGGAGGGCTCATAGTGGCGGAGCCCTCTCATCACACGCATCTCTCTCTCTCTCTCTCTCTCTCTCTCTCTCTCTCTCTCTCTCTCTCTCTCTCTCTCCTGTTTGCGGCCCACCAGGATGTATGGATTTTATAAACGTTGTCCATGTGATGGGCCCACCTTGCTAGACTGTCCAACGGACGGGCTTGCTGCCTGTTTGTCTGGACAGGCCTAGATGAAGAGTAAACACAAATATCACACTACCAAAAAACAGGGCAACGCAGCCGTCGGCATTTTCGACAGCTAGGCGGCTAAAAACAGCTAAAAACCGTTGGCAATTCTCATAAATTTAAAAAAATAATAATAATAATTAAGAATTTGGATGATATATTTGATTTTGATTTCTTCCATTTCTATTGTGTAGACTTTTCCTTCTCAAATAAGTTGGTTCGTTAGAGCTTCGGAGAAATTGGTATATCTAGTTATGGAAGTGTATTAATCAACGCACACATCCAAAACTAGATATGCCTATTTCTCCAAACCTCTGAACGAACCAATCTATTTGAGGAGGTAAGTCTACACAATAGAGAAGGAAGAAATCAAAATCAAATATATCATCCAAATTCCAAATATTTGGATTGGATATATGCTTTTAAAAAAAGAAACAAGAGAAGTTTAACACAATTGCATTATTTTAATCAATCCCTTTGGACTTTCCACCAAATATCAGTGCTGCAACCAAACATGGCCAAAACTCCTAATGCAGCCCAAATGGAATAAGCTGATGAACATCAATCTCCCAACTTAGTCTGATCAAGCTCAAAACTCTAATCTCCATCTAACAACTTCTGATAAAGCTCAATACTCTAATATCCATCTAACAATTAAGACTTTTCAGCTTTAGTTTCTCTTTCATGCAATTACGCAATGTGCAGTAGATTAGTGTAATTAGAGAAGTTCACCAAATGGACATGTAAGAAATGAATGGATAAAAAGTGGCGCAATATGCAATACAAAGCTTACCTAACGTAATGAGCTTCAAAAGCTAAAAAATTATTCATCTAAAAGAAAATTTCTCAAATAATTCTCAACAATTTTAATAGAACTATCCATGAGGCATTGCCAGACTTAATGAGACCTACTTGGGATACTTTATTGGCATCACAACTGCTTCCTTGAGAAGGCGCTTTGCATTCTCTAACCCCTTGATGCTTTCCCACTTCACATCTGGATTCCCAGGAATGATATTCCTGCAAGTAACAAAGACCGAATATAAATTAACACTCGTACCCACTCAGTAGTAAAGATATGCCAACTGATGGATTCTGATCCATGGATAATAGGGCATTTTGTAAAACCCAGAATTAGGGACTGCTTAGCTATGGTTTCCATCTAAGTGGCACTGAATTTACCTACTTAAACTCTCTGCTAAGGTGTGCATTTCTGCAGATTCAAAAGCAGGAAGTAGAGACCTTTGCCTGCTAAAGTAAATATCATAAAGTCAAAAGCTTTTTAGCATGCAAACAAATGATGCCTGCAGCTTTTGGGTTCCAATAATCAGGACATGATACGGTATCTTTCAAAATTTGAAAAAACTTCAATCCGAATATTAGTCATGCCAGGTATTACCAAACATTTTTCCTTTTTATTGACACATTTGGGTCTTTGTTCTCTTACTACCAATATCAAGACAATTGTGTCAAAGCATCAAAATGGCGTGATCCACCCGATGGGTGCTTTCAATCTCATCCTTCAGTGCCACATTGGCATGTGGTGGCACATTAACAAGCCCAAAGTTTCTCATCTGGCCATTTCTTTTGTAAATGGTGGCCCATCTATTGATTTGACTAGCCTGAATTGTCAAAGCATCAAAATGATGTGATTCCACCTGATGTGAGCTTTCAATCTCATACTCTAGTGTGACATTGGCACATGTGGTGGCACATAGATGAGATGGCTTATCCATGGCTGTGCAGGCTCGGAAGTGGTTTATGGGCTTACATACATAATAGTTAAGAGTCATTCATATGGAATACATGAGCTATGAGAGTACGGATATGTGCATCTACACATCTGTGTCATCATCAAGGTTGATATGTACCTTTCAAAAAAAAAAATAGTTGATATGTGATGTGCATGTGTGTATGTGGATTTACAGGTGTATTCATGCCTGTATGTACACATGTACATGTCGTGATGCAAATTACGTGTGTGCATGCATGTATTCATGCCTGTATGTACACATGTACATGTCACGATGCAAATTACAAAAGGTAGAGATTTGCTGCCAAATCAGAGCCGGCGCTCGGACAAGGTCCCGTCCGTGTAGCCTTGAGAATGACTCACCCGCCCATGGGATATGCCCATCTGCCAACACCCTGCAACCATGAAATGGTAGTTGTTTCAGGAAAAGAATATATATATATATATATATATATATATATATATATATATATATATATATATATATGGGAAAAGGTACTATGCGCTCAACCTCACAAGACCGTCCCATGAGGTTGAGTTGTGTGGGCCCCACCGTGATGCGTTTCGAACATCTACCCCATCAGTCAGATGCACCATTCCATCATGGTCCTAGGTCTTAAAAATCAAGTCAATCTGTGACTTTTGTGGACCACACCACATACAGAAGTGGGGAGGGGCCGTGCACCATTAAAACATTCATAATCATTTTTTGGACCCACCGAGATGTATTTTGCAAATCCAGACCATCCATTATGTGTGTCCCACTTGGATGAGGGTTCAGACCAAGTTTCAGCAGCATTCAAAACTCAGGTGAGCCCCACTAAGTGCTTTTATATGTTTTTAGCATGTCTTCACATGATTTTAGATGGTATGGCCCACCTGAGTTCCGTATACAGTTGATTTTTGGGATATCTCATAATTTAGAGGGGACCCATCAAATGCACGGTGTTGACGGTAGACACGCATCACCGTGGCGCCCACACAGATCAACCTCACGGGAGCTTATCGTGAGGTCGAGCGCATAGTACCTTTTCCCTATATATATATATATATATATATATATATATATATATATATATATATATATATGATCACAACAATCAAAATGATGGATAACTGCTCTTCTGGACTTCTATGCCTATCCATATTCAGCTACAGAGACAACTGAATGAATGCAATTTTCAAAGGATTGTTGATTAATGACGTAAGATCATCTAAATAAAATTTCTCTGTTCACCAGTTTTGTGCTGAATAATCGTTGTTTAAATCACGTACAAACATTCATGAACATACATTCATGATGCCGTGATGCATCCCAGGAGTGGACCTCAGAATCGATCCAATCAGTGGACTTGCCTTTCAATATCCCACAACCATATTGTCTCTAGCTGCTTCGTTTTGGGTGTGTTTGGTTGCACCAAATTAGACTGATTAATCAGGAAATTTGGGGCAGACAAACACACCCTTAGAAAACATGTTACTGGTAAAATTCAAAAATCAGAAATTCAGCAAAGTGGGGAGTTTCTTTTAATCATAAAATTTCTTTCAGATGAAAGAATTTAAAGAGTAGAAATTTGGTTTGTAGAAAAATTGACATGGGCATGTGCATGAGTTTACATATTTCTACATATCGCCCCACACAAAGCGAAACAGTTCAAAAGAAGTTTGATTATTAAGGGAAACAGTTCAATGCTTGCTTCAAAATAATGAATCAACAATATGCCAGTATCATGAGGGTCTCATCACCCATCCAATCTTGACTGGACCGTGAGCCTCACATCTCATCATCTGCTCTTATATTTTAGCAGGTGACGGGTCCCACATTCCCGTCCTTCAATTCAGTTTTATTTACTGATGAAATGGCTGCAGAATACAATTCTTACCACCTGCTATACACGGGGGTTATCTTGATTCTTGAGCAAATTAGAGAAGTGAAACAGAGGGTACTTACAAATAAAAGCTTGAAGGACTTGGTATTTTAATGAACCTGCATGGCTCATGATCATACTACATCCAAATCACCTGCTGTAGATTGACTTTGGTCAGCTAATGTAGATCTTGTCTAACAAATCACCTCAATCCATTGAGCCAAAATCCATTTATCTATAATCTTAGTACAAAGAGTTTAGAAGCTAACTATCCTTTATTAGGATTAATCTAGGAGCAGTTCTAAACTTGCATAGTTCCTGTAAAAGACTCTAAAAATACTAACATGGCAAACCTTCTCCAAGTGAAACATGTGCATAAAATGTGGAAAAACTGTCAGGCTATCCCTACTTGTAAAATCTCAGTCAAAAGCATGTGTAGCTGAGCTGGGATGAACACATAAATATCAGTTTGCTACAAAGACATGAATGAAGGGAAAACATAAATATCAGCTTGATACAAAACTTTTGTAGCCCATGAGAAGTTTTTAACGGTGTGGCCATTCAATTACGTAATTTACTATGGTGTGGCCCACCTTAGATTTGGATCTGCCTCATTTTCAGATTCAAGCTTGAAAATGAGTTGAAAAGATGAATGGTGGGCTCGAATAAAATACATTCATTAAGTGAGGAAAATTTTTGGTTGCTGAGTTTTACATTTCTCAGCTTAGTAATTCCTTGGTTTCTTGAAAAAAAAAAACAAAAAAAATCAGCTCTTGGTTGGTTTTTAAATTTCCCATGAATTCCTTTTGGTCATAAATCTTGCCCCAACTTCTAGGTGGGGAGTGGAAAACTTGGGGAATTAAAACAGGATTTTAGACTCTTTTAAGGTTTTCCCAGACTTTCATGAATAAAGTAGTGGCACAAGTGTATGCATAGAGTCAAAATATTTATGTATGGATCTCTATAAATACAGCCTTACTGTTTGGGTGTAGAGGCCAAAATCATGCATATGAATGATACAAAAAGTCCTTTACAACTCTCAATAGGTTCTCTGGATCTCACAGATGAATTGGACCATACATACATGGGTTACTTGGGGGTCCTACAGTCTAAGATGAAGTGGGTTCCACAGGTGGACCTACTTGGCCATGTTTGGATGCGCATGTGAGATGAATTGTGAATGTTCCATTTAAACAGTCTAGTTTGTAAAAAGTTGCAAGTGGTGTTCCTCCGATTCCTCAGTATCATAAAAGAAATTAATTGCAATTGGATCATTCCATCTTTATTAGATTAGTATTCAATTCAATTGGATAGATCACCCAAATGTGCACACACCATAAAGATGCTGGAAATTAGCGCCTTACATCAACAAACACAAAGCAATATGACAACAATTCAACAATTGAATTTCAGTGGCTTAATAAACATTAAATGACACAACAATCAGATATTCACTAGTTCAAACAGAAACTATATTACACAGAGGATTTGTTTTTCTTTTTGCATAGCACTTTAACAACTCATTATTTGCGCTGAATTGATAATCAGGTGAGCCCTGATTGGACAATTCCAGACCTTGGACTTGAGCATCTCCTTTAGGGTAAAAAAAAGATAGTGAGAGGAGCATAGGTTGATCTGTTGTAATTTTCCCTAAAAGTCCTCAAATTCAAAGGCTGAAAATCCTCAAAGGCTGGCGGTCCCATGATCAGAAAAATCTATAAATGAAGTTTACCTCATGGTTGGAATGGTTGCCTTATTTTCTCTGTCCTGCAAAACTGGTGAAGAGGTGGATGTAAGGCCTCTGTCGGTGCTTTGATTGACCCCATGATCCTTTCCAGTATTAGCATTCCTCCCACTACCAACATCTGATCATATGAAATTAAGTCAAGGACTTAAAACTTGGAAATTTGACAATGGTAAAAATAATCAAAAAGAGATCATTCCAGTAGCTGATCAGCATGGTGCAAGTTCTGAATGAACAAACCTGATGGTGCAAATGCAATATGATGCAATTGTCGATCACAAAAAAAAAAAAAGAAGAAAAGGTTAAGGTCTTCAGCTCTAACCAAGTGCATGAATTTTACAGTAGTAAAAGAAGGTTTGTCGAGAAAAGGTTGGAAGCCCCACGAGTCTCCTTAGAGATCAAGGCTTGTTAGTCTCCAGCAATCTCCACCATAAACATGGAACATATACACTTATATACATAAGAAAAGGATTCAAATGAACATATCCAATAAATGAGAACTGAGAAAATAAAAATCACCAAGAAAATAAATTTTTTTTTTTTTAAAGGAAAACTAAATTCAAAAGGTCTTACACAGTGGAAGTTCAACCATGGATTATGATGCTTCTGCAAGGTAGGAGAGATCATTGGAATCTGAGGGCATCATCCACTTCCCAGCCCTTACAGAAATGCTTCAGGCCAATTGGATCAGCCTTTTCTTCTAATGCAGCCTAGCCCTGCAACATCCAATTGTAAAGCTCCCCTGTTTCGATTTTTCTGGCTGAGTAAGATTTATAATGCTGATCCAAATAGCTGAAACAAGGCGATGCTGATGATGACGATGATGATAAAGTTGAAGCTAACTCCAAATAGCTGAGAAGTAGATGATAACAATGACAATGACATGAGGCAATGACAATGATGATGATGCAATACTAAAACAATAAAAGAAGACAATCTTCAGAAAATCATCTTCAAATCACATAAGAACTACAACTCATGTGTACATATGTAAACTTAGGGTGTAGTTGGTTGCACCAAACATCATGAAATTCGGTTTATACCACTGAAAACTAACCTTCCATCAATTGAATGTAGGTTATTGTTGTATCTCTCTTCTAACTAGCTATTTTTTAGGCCACAACTCAAAAGAATAGCATTTTCCTCTGAGGAGAGACAGTGCATTCATGGTGGCTCCATGATCACTTGACCATGGGCACCACTAGTCCAAAACTGGAAACTAGGGTAAATTTTAGAAAAAGGCTACCCCAACTATACCAATGATGGGTCAAACTGCCAAACAATAAACCATTTCTTTTGACCAGACATTACAAAGCATGATCAATTGACTCAAGTGAAACAGGAACAGGAATATTTGAACAAACCTCAGCATCCATCTTGATGAACTTGGTCTCCAAATGCCTTGGTGCCAATGCCTTCATATGCTTATCGACGATCCTACAGAGGCCATCAATACAAACCCATTACATTCAGAAACAAAGTCTATCTTGTCTTTAAGGCTAGCAATAGGACGGTTGGTCTGTTGGGTTTAGGGTCCCAGCATGATATGGGATGGGCTCTGGCCTGTAATAGAAGCCTGCAGGTTGAGGCTGGATTTGAGGCCGAACTGATGAAGGGATTGGGCCTAGGCACAAGTTTTGCAGAAATTTTATATTAAGGTCCAGCCCAATCAATGAAACAGGCCCATTTTTTACTTTAATGGGCATGATTGGGCATTCAATTGAAGGCTTTACTACTAAATGGGCTAGCTGTGGGCTGATTTCAGGAAATAACTAAGCCCATGGGTGTAGGCATCAGTTGCAGGCTTGCTGTTTTGTTGATTAATAAATCTAATCCGGTGGAAAATATAATGAAATTTGATGCATCCAAACGCAGCGTAAACAAACCTAGAAACCAATTTTTTCACAAATATAATTGAGGGAAAACACAAGCTATTTGAGAGAACAAAATCAAACCACCTCTTCAAGATGAGTGCTTTCGGTTGGTCTAGTGCGCTTTCACTGAGCTACAGCATTCTTTTTCTTCATCTTAGTATTCATGGACTAGCACAACACAAAATTAGAAACAATACAAAAACTAAAACACAAATTTCCCTTTTGTTTTCTTTTCTGAAAGTGGGATTGTGTATTTGATTTACATGGTGCGACATCTGAGGAACTTCCTGAAGACACAAGAGATAACAAATCATATGGATAGGATTATGCAATGATGGACCTTTTCCAAGCAATGATCATACACTATAGGCCTACCCAAGAGCAGTCTCAATCACTAAGGCTCATCATGCGATAATCAATAAATCAGAAACAAACATTTCAAACATCCATCAAGCTAAATGCACATTTCAAACATTTTCATTATACAGTGGCAGTGCTAGTTATTTATTGTCCTGCTTAAATTGCATTCTTTATGCATGTATTGTTTTATTATTGGTATGTGTGTGCATGTGTTTGTTCTATTTGAGAACTCATCACCTGTTTGTTGAAAAAGGAAAGGGTTGCAGCACACCAGTAAAGGTCTTCCTTGAGTGCTGATTTCATGCTAGATTGCAAGATATCAACAAACTGTAGAAGGCCTACAACAGCCATTGCTTCAACTTCATCCACTAGAAGGCCTCTTGAAGCAAGTTCAGTAGCAGACTTTACCTTCAAGTATGACCAAATGTATAATTATCAACAACCTCGTGCATGGATAGGCAACAGTGAAGCATCAGTACAGAAAAAAGGACATTAATCTCTTCAGCAGTTTTGTAGATGACCTTATGAAAGAGAAAAGGTGCAGGAACTTCTAAGCTTGATGTTGATATATAAATATTATAGTCACAATTTTGCTCTCCATGCATTTCTGTAGTTTACCCTCAGTCAATTCAGTTCGATACTCTGGTAGGGTGTGATAGATGATATACAACATTGAGAAATGAAAAATATCTTACGGTTTGTCCACAAATCAAAGGTCACAAATCAGAGGTTCAAAACTAGAGATTGACTAGTATATCCAAAATGAGTTCATCTAGATCATTTTTTAAAAAAAAAAAAAAAACAAGAAAGGAAAGGAAAGGAAAAAATAATAAGAATTTATACATCAATATGTTTCTTTAGCAAACTTCATTGGTGGAATTTATACATTCACTACCAAAAAAGTGATTTTACTATTGCTTGTATCCGTAGAGACCTTTGAAGTCATTGCTATAACAAGGTTATCCAGGTTCCAATCACCAGAATGTTTACTGATGAACGGCCAAAGAAAACCCCTTGATATAATTGCCCCAAGAAGAAGATAGTTGACAATGTGTGGGCAGATAAGAACAGAGCAGTTTCCTCAACTGTACCGCTTCACTCTTTATGTGGGTTGGTCCCAAAGACTATGCATGAGCTTGAAATAAGACTTGATTATTAAGTATGCCGGACAAGTCTAAGGTTCAACAGCATTGCTGTTGAAACCCAAACCTAGCCCATGGCCATTTATGACTGATATGGGAGAATCCCTGCCCTGAATTTCAAGCCCCAACACTACAAGGGGTCTAGTTGGTACTCCCTTGTCTACTCTCTTGGGAGAGATGAGTGTGATATATCTTTGCAATAACAACCAAACCAAAGCTATATATGCTCTCTTTTCATGAGGTTGGCTACATAACCAGGGTCAACCAATGACCAATAGAACCACAACATCTCTTCAAGATTTTATGTTTTCTCATGTTAGAATTGCTTGGGAAAATGCTACCTATAGATGTGCATCTACAACCGCCAAATGTTGGTGTCCCACATATGCCAACATGGCACACATGGGATATCTGGGTTGTTTATCAAGAAAAGCCCAACAAATATCAAATCACATGCAATCCACAGGGGCAATTCTTTGATTCAAAAGTTAAGGACATCATCCATGTCCAAACTCCTAAGGAAAGGAGTCAAATAATCAAATGGTTAGAAAATTCCCATCTGAGAACTTTTATGTTATGGCTGTCATCCATCTAAGGTCAGGGTTCATGTCATCCATATGGTGGGGCCTACCTGATGCATGGATTGGAAATCCTTGGCAAATGCAGCCACAAGCTAAGGTACAAAGCCATCGTTCCATAACTACCAAAGAATATGCACAAGTGAATAAGTACTCTTTCTTTCTTTCTTTCTTTCTTTCTTTCTTTCTTTTTTTTTTTTTTTTTGGCAAAATAAAAAGACTGCACTGACAACTGGCTATAGGTTAGCTTAAAATCCAATCTTATAAACAATTTCTCTTGAAAATATAAAAGATTTTCAAGTGAAAAAAGTAGAAATAAAAAATTTGGAATACGAAAGAATCGTCATACCATACTTCCAGTTGTAGGTGATCAGTTTTCTAATAAGAGAGCTATCATGGTGTTTAAAAGAATACTACAAGAATCAAGAGTTCAATGGCCAAGCATCCATAAACAAGTGCCAAAGCTTTTGGATAATCCTAACTGTACCTGAACTTTAAAAAATCCCAGCAGTCCTCTTCCTAACTCCCATTTTTTCTCAATCATTCAACATTGCACCACATATCAAATAAGAAAGTATCTTCACAAATTGACCAATTTGCATTAGTACAACAAATTTATTCAAGTTTTGCTTACTTGGATGGAAATGAGAATATTTGAAAGAGACTGTCCATATGTGTCATGGAATTGTACAGCAAGCTTCTCAACATGGACAGCAGCTATCACAGCTTCAAGCATTGGAACAATCGTGCCTGCAACACAAGAAAGAAGCATGTAAAGAAAACAAAACCAGAATGAGTATCTGGTTAGGCATGCTAAGATCTTAGTTATCATGCATTCAATCTCAGTCAACAAAGCATTTCCTAACCCATACCCATACCACACTTGAGCTCAATTACGTATAAAAATAATAGATAACACAAAGCTTCTGTTAACTATGCAACTCTGGTGGATGCATTCACTACATTGTTGATTTAAGATCTTTGGCTTACTTCACTTCAATTAATGATTCCATCCCCTCAATCTCATATGTCAGCAAGGTGTAAAGTATCAGTCGAAACCAGTATGCATTGTGCACATATTGGCTAATGTACATCTTGACACGTGTGCACGTGCACGCGCACGCACACAGCACAAAACCAAAAAAGAAAGCAAAAAAACAAAAAAATGAATGAAGAAGAAGGAAGAAGGAAGATGTTTTGGGTTAGCCTGTTAGTACACACCCCACTGTCTACATAATCTTTTGTCACAAAAGAAAATGCATGGATCGTCCAACGGATGTTTTGGTAATGGATAACATAATCTCACCCACCTCATTTAGAAGCTTGAATAGACAATAAGCCAGGACATTGTCCGTTGAAAGATGCAAAACCAGTCCATTGAAGCCATTGTCAATATCTTCTGGGTCAATAACAAAGGCACACTGATGATACCCCCAAAACAATCTAATTACCTGCTGCAACACTAAAATCACATAAATAGAATATCCAAAACTGTCCAAATCTAATTACCTGCTGCAACACTAAAATCACATAAATAGAATATCCAAAACTGCCCAAATCTAATTACCTGCTGCAACACTAAAATCACATAAATAGAATATCCAAAACTGCCCGAATCTAACCCAAAAACATCTGATGTGCAGCTATATAGATCATCAAAATTGTGGGTCTCATAACTCATTATGGGTGGAGCATCTTAAAAATCACACTGATCAAGCAATCCTTACTATCCGATTGATGGCTATCAAGTAGATGGTCAAAAGTAAATGGTGAGTAGTCCAAATTTGAAGGTGTTAGAAATGGGAAAGAAAACAAAAAGAAAAAAATAAAATCAGAATCAAGTAAAAACCATAGATTCAAAACAGAGAGACCGTAGATTGAACTCCCCAGAAGTGGAACCTAACTCCACTTTATGAGAATCAGATCTAAGGTTGATGTGGAGATGCATCACAAATCACCTGTAAGTGGGACATGAGAACATCTCCAATGTACCCATGGCACTCGTTTAGTTGGTAAGACCATCCATTCTGTAAGCCCATTCACCTGTGCCCCCCAGATTATCATCATCATCACTGTTGAATATCGAGTTTGAAGTCTAAAATGTTTCAAGATTTAAACAAAATTACAAGTGAATTTTCCTCTAGTTTCATCAATTATGAGAAAATATATTCAAATCAATGAATGAAGAAATCCAATAAAAAAGCTAATCAAATAATAATAAATCATTTACTCAAGAAATAACAGAAACTGGGCCATTCCATCCAGATCGTGGGCTTAATTGTTTGAAAGAGATAATGGTCTGCAGCCCATATTCAATGATTGAAACCAGATAGTGAGGATCATCTGATCAGTATGATTTATGGGAAATGGTCTATGGATATTTTATCGCATCATTTCCTAGGTAAAATGATCTTGTAAAACAGTAACAAGCATGTTATATTTTTATTCTAATTAACTTTTTTTTTTAAAAAAATTGATCAGCCAGTAGCGGGTTTCCATATGCTCATTCAAGATTGTGTCACCAGTTCTGTTCATAAATTTTACTCCACTTATCGTCCAATGATCTCAGCAAAATCAACACAAAGTCGTGTGACGAGACGACATGTAAAATAGAAATCAAACAAGGCTGTCCATATAGCTTCATCACAGTGACAAATCTAGTTCTTGGCAATTTCTCAGCCATGAATTTCTTTAGTTATTTTCAATATTTCACATTTTTCTTGCAGTGTTATTGAAAAGATCTCCCTTAAAATAAAATATTTAAAAATTATCGATTATAAATTAATAAATTTTAGTTTAAAATATAGGAAGAAATGAAATGATTTATTTTAGTGGTTTTTACCCGAAAATTTCTGGGAACATATGATATTTCTGTAATGTGTTTTAACTCTTCAATTTACCAAAATGTTCCATTTACTGTATGGATGTAGGATGAAAGTCTATTCCAATGTTACCTGAATGGACTGTCAGGATTATAGTCAGGTTGTCTGAGATATACTCCCTATTAACCAGTAATGTGTTACCATGTTCATGGCACATGCATTTGAGATGTGGGCCATTCCTCAAGTGGTCCCCACCATTGACATGCCATTGCCCAAAAATAAACAAGCCCATTCATCAAACAAGCCACACTTGTGTAAGAAAATGGACGATCACGAGTGGATTAGGCTATTGTTTTGGGCCTTGGATTGTTCACAGTGGGAAATGACTGCTGAATGGTTAGGATCCCGTATATGTCTCGCACATTTCCACGTGTTCTAGCAATCTCACCGTCCAACTCATGCGACTATGCAAGCGATTATACTTGGGAGTGAAATCTCATAAGGTGATCTGCTGATGCATCCGGATGGATTGAAACACATTGATTTCAGATACCAAAAATAGCCCATTCCAAAGACCCCAAAATCAATCAGGCCTTAGAAACCAAATGTTACGTGCCAGGTATGACTCAGTCAAATCAGTACGTTGGGTTGTTTGGGTTGTTTTAGTCAATAACCATTTGCTAGTTTTAAGGGCTTTGCTTTGGGTTAGAGTCCACGTGTCCAAGGGTAGACTCCACGTGTTCTAAGTGGTTGTTATTTTCTTTTGTATTTTGTTATTTTCTTTTTTATTTAAGGCTATGCCTAGATGTGAATAAGAACAACAACTTTTCAATCAGTCTCTTCTATTCTCAGAAGATTGGAGGGCCGGTTCCCCTCGAAGTGGACCACATTTCATTCTCGCTCGTTGTTCGTTTGCAAACATAAGGCGTCTGAGGAGGCGGATTCCTATCAATTTGGTATCAGAGCCAAGTTCCATGGCTGATTCAAGAAATTCCCAAGCTGACAATGCTAACTTACAACAAACACTCTCTGAGATCATGCAACGACTATCTATTCTCGACAGCCATTACGAAAAAATTTCCAATACTCTAAAGAAAGGGAAAGATCCAGCAACTGGCGGACCTGGTGACACCAGTGGATCCTCGCTCTTAGGACCCATAGGTTCCATTCAATCCAGAACCGTGAAGCTTAATTTTCCTACCTTCGACGGAGGTGACCCATCCGGATGGATCTACAGAGCAGAACAGTTCTTCACCTATCACCACACACCAGCGGACGAGCGATTAACCATTGCCTCATTCCATTTGCAGGAGGATGCCTTGCAATGGTACCAATGGTATGAAAAATCGCAAGTCTACATGTCATGGCGGGAGTTCTTGTTAGCCTTGAACGAGCGTTTCGGACCAACCAGGTATGAAGATCATGCTGGAGCTCTTACCAAGCTTCGTCAAACTTCTTCATTGCGAGAATACCAAAAAGAATTCGAAAAGTTGGCCAATCGGACTGATGGGCTGACCGAATCATTTCTCATAAGCTGTTTTGTATGCGGCCTACGAGATGACATCCGCTTGGATGTCCAAATGTTTCGACCAGTTACCTTGACACAAGCCATAGCCTTGGCCTGACTCCAGGAAGAAAAGGTGGCTACGAGACGTTGTTTGGGCCGCCCTGATTCTAGTAAGCCCTTAGTTTCCACAATTGCCAATGAAAGGGAGGCCAAGGTACCATTGTTACCCATCTAACGGCTTACTCCTGTTGAGGCAAAAGAACGGCGAGATCGGGGGTTATGTTACAATTGCGATGAAAAATTTCACCCCAGACATCGCTACAAAACCCAAAAACTCTTTTTGATTGATGGGTCATGTGAGCCAACACTTGATACTGATATCAAGGCTGACGAAGAAATCGAAGTCAGCCATGATACTGGTGATCCACCTAAAATTTCTCTCCAAGCCATAGCCGGTTCTCCGACTTCTCAGACCATGCGTGTTCGTGGCTTCCTATATCAAAATCCGGTCACGGTGCTTATTGATTCTGGTAGCACCCATAATTTTGTGGACCCTGAAGCCATTAAAAAGGTCGAGGTCCCGGCCTCAGCTAAAGATTCATTTGAAGTAATGGTTGCTAATGGTGACCAATTAAAAAGCCAAGGGAAGTGCACAGGATTATCGTTGCGTTTGCAGGACTTCATCGCCTCCACTGATTTCTATATACTTCCCCTTGGAGGATGTGATGTGGTTCTAGGTGTGTACTGGCTACAAACTCTTGGCCCCGTTTTGTGGGATTTCACCCACATGTGGATGCGGTTCACCATTAATGGGCAAAAATATATTATTAAGGGTTCGAAGCTAACCGCACTTCAAATGGTGGATGGAATTACCTTCAGTAAAAAGGCCAAGAAGTTGGGATGGGGAATGGTGTTACATCTCTGAAGCATGGAAGGGTTGTCTCACCCAACCTTTTCATCACCTGAACTAAAGTCTCTACTTGACACTTATCAAGATGTCTTTAAAGAACCACAGGGGTTGCCACCTCCTAGGTCCCATGACCATCAAATTTTGTTGGTTGATGGGGCTCGACCGATAAGTGTTAGACCTTACCGCTACCTACATTATCAAAAAAATGAAATTGAGCGGATGATACGTGAAATGCTAGTAACTGGTTTAATCCGACCCAGTACAAGCCCATACTCTTCACCGGTCCTCTTGGTACATAAGGCAGATTGTAGTTGGCGGTTATGCGTCGATTATCATGCCCTTAATCAGGTGACCGTCAAAGAAAAATACCCCATTTCAGTTGTGGACGAGCTAATTGATGAACTTCATGAATCTTATTATTTCTCCAAGTTGGATCTGAGATCGGGGTACCATCAGATTCGTGTGGTAGAAGCAAACATTCCAAAAATGGCTTTTCGAACACATGAAGGGCATTACGAATTCAGGGTAATGCCCTTTGGTCTCACCAATGCACCATCAACATTCCAAAGTCTCATGAACGATATTTTTCGTCCTTATCTGCGCAAATTTGTATTGGAATTCTTCGATGATATACTTGTATACAGCAAATCGTAGCAGGAACACCTAGAGCATCTGGCCACTGTATTGGACCTTCTGCGGGACCACCAACTGTATGCGAAAATGTCCAAATGTAGGTTTGGCCAGAGGGAGGTTGTTTGAATGTCTTATTTTTCTGCTAGTAATCTATTCTTTCCCTTGTCAAATTGTGACAAAAAGGGAGATAGGTTTAGTTTATTACTTGTAGAATGAAGAATGCATGATACATGATTATATGATTGATATGAATGATATATGAGCATACTTTAGAATGGAAGAATGTATGTCATAATACAGGGGAAGCTCAAATTGAGGGGGAGTAGTAAACTTTTCCGCTAGTTCATTAAAGCTGCAACAAACCTTTTACAGTATGGGATCAAGAATAGAAGCCTTCATTTTAATTGTTGTAATAATAAGTGTTTTGTCACGAAATTGACAAAGGGGGAAATTGTAAGTGCTATAATGTGTAAAACACACCTTGTTTGTCAAATTTTGTTTAGAAAAAATAGCTTGTGAAGTGTCCTTCGAATGTGGATCAAGATGGAAAGTTCAAACTCTATTAAAGTTCAAGTCAAGTACAAGATCAAGATGGAAAGTTCAAGTTTTACTTAGATCAAGATGGAAAGTTCAAATTAAGTTGAAGTTCTAATAAAGGTCTAATAGAAGATCAAGCTCCATCAAGAAAGTCAAATTCTGTTGAAGAATCTAGTAGAAGATCAAGCTCCATAAAGTTAAAGCATCTAATATACTTCAAAGTTCAATCATTTCAGGTATAATAAACCCTAGAAAGACTTTAGGTTTAAGTACTTTCAAAATCTACTTTTAATGGGTTTTTATGCTTATAGTTGGTTAAGGTTTGACTAGTTTAAGCTGTAGCTCGAGTACTCCTAGTTCAAATCGAAGAAAAAACTGAATTTTTCTATTACACCTTTGACCAGTCAAGGAGACTGCTTGACCAGTCGAAGGTGGGTCTTCGACTAGTCGAGGGTTACTCGACTCAAAGTCCAGTAACTGAATCAGTTTGGATTTCTGATACCCTCAACTGGTCGAAGACCTTGCTCTACCAGTTGAATAGGGTCCTCGACCAGTCGAATAGGGCCCTCGACCAGTCTATTAGGGCCTTTGACTAGCCAAAGATCCGTCTTATCTTATCGCGCTCAAATTTAAAAATTTGTTGGAAAAAGAATCCAGTTCTTAAACGAGTCGAAGACTGTCTTAGATGAGTCGAAGTAACAACTTCTTTGCCTATAAATTGAGGCCTTCTCTCAATCCAAAAATACAATTCAAGTCTATCAAATCCTTCTACAAGAGAGAGAGAGAGAGAGAGAGAGAGAGAGAGAGAGGTCCTTGTTATCCTCAAGCTATTGCACGATATTTATTAATATTTTTAATAGCTTTTTGTTTAATTCCTTGATCTCTTACTCTATTAATTTCATTTTATAAAGAGAGTAAATACTATTCTTTTAAGATCTTAAAGGAATTCAAATAAGTAGGCACTGTCAATTCACACTTCACTGTTAACCACCCCTACTAGGGATCGATACTAAGATAAGTATATATATATTTTTTTGTATTTTGGTTTTATTGAGATAGCCAAAAAATCTCATTTGGTTTTTCCTGAGATAGCAAAAAAATCTTAGTGACGGTTTTTTTTTTAAAATTTTATTTTTATGATAACCCTCTAAAATCACAACTGTATCAGGTTTTAAGGTGTTCCTGTGAAAACCTTATTTATAGTGAAAGCCAATATCATGTGGATAGTGATTATTGGGAGTGGAGTAGGTGTGGCTGTTTGAGAACACTTGTTAACACACTTAACCACTATAATTCTTGGTGTTGTGGTGAATGCCTTTTATATTTATGTGGTGAATAGTTGTTGTAACACCCCGTACTTTTTAGTACTCGGGTGTTACCATGTAACCAAACTTAGTATAAATACAAACCTAGCCTATTCAAACATTTACCTTCATTATAGCCTAAATTGACCATTAAGAGTAATCTCCATCCAAAGATTATGCCATCTGATTGTTAATTTGGGAGATCCACCGTAGATCTTCATCATAGTAGTTACAATGTCTTATGAACCACTCAAATAGCAAATTTTAAAGTCACCAGATCGTTATCCAGGAATAAGAGAAGATCTAAATGATCAAATAGAAATTAAGTGGTAGGTTGGCACTTATCTAATGAAGGTTAATAACATAGATTCTTCGTATCGTCACATCCAACCATTAATACGAAATAAAATGAAATAAGTGTAATAAATAAATAAATAGATAAATTACTTTGAAAAAGCCTATAATACAACTCCTAATGATAGAACCATCATATTTGAATATAAATATTCAATAATTAAAAAGATAGTAATAAGAAATTTAATAATAATAATAATAACAATGTTATTAAGAATATTGTAACAAAAATACTTAAAATTTTAAATTCATATTAGACCATCTTATCAGTAATCCAACCATTGATTTCCAACTAATGAACCCTTGGGACCATTTTGACCATTGACGTTCAATCGTGGAATGATCTGATCATCAGATCAATGGAAATCGTCAGTTAAATCACAAAAAATAAAACAAAATGGTCCACCTGAGTGTTGGATCTGCCTCAACACAAATCAGGTGTCCTATCTAGGCATGAGGAAGCAAATGGACGGCCTGGATTGTACATAGTATCATCGTGGACCCCACCTTATGGGATATGCGCACACGGGGAATAAACAACCGTAGAGCACTGAACAAAAGATTGGGCCGCACCAGCTCGAATCGAGCTGAGTTTGGACCGAGTCGTTAAGGCAAGTCGGTAGCCGAGCCGAGTCTGGTTTAGCAGCACTGAACAGATGTTGCAAAAAGAGAAAGAGGGAGGAGGCCAAGTTTCAATCAAGCCCAGTGCCGGATGTCCTCTAGAGAAAAGAAAGGAATGAAAGGAACAAAACAGAGAGAGGAAGGGAAGCAGTTAAGTGCTGCACTTGCCTAGCGGCTGAGTCTCAAGTCGGACTGAGTCTGCTGGCTCAGTGCGTCTAGTCAAGCTCTGTCAGGGCCCAGGCATTGTTGGACTTTGGGGGGAAGAAGAAGAAAAAGAGAAAAGAGGAACAGGAAGAATGTAAGAAGAGAAGAAGATGAGAGGAAAAGGAGAGGAGAAGAAAGAAAAGAAAAAGAAATAGAGAGGGAGAATGAGTCAAGCTGAGTTGACTCAGTGAGTCGACCCATCGTCTCAACAACGAGTCAGGCTGCCTAAGTCCGATTCTGACTTGAATTCAGACCTTGTAGAAGGCCAGAGAAAAGAGAAGAAGGAAAGAAAGATGAGGAAGAAGAAGAAATGAAGAGGTGTGAGGAAGGAGAAGAGAGTTGAGGGTTGTGTCAACTCAATGAGTCGACCCACTCATTTCAGGGTTGAGCTAGATTAGTTATGGGTTGAGTTTGGTTGGGTTAGCAGCATTGCATTAGGTAAATGCCTCTTTTATGTTTCCATTTATGCAAGTTTCATAGTATTTACTAGTTAATTTAATGTCTTGCTAAGTTGACTCTATGAGTCGTAGTGGAATTTAAATTATGTTTGGGTCCAGCCAACCTGGGACCCTAGTCGGTGTTGAACTCATATTGAAACAAGTAGAATTCCTAAATATTCATTTCTGAGTCACATTACACTGTATCGAGTCGAACCGAGTCGGGTAGAATCCATTCCATTTCGACTCGAGTGGTAGGCTTATAATCATTTCTATGTGGAGACTTTCATGTTATATTAATATCTAATACAAGTTTAGGTTTTAGATAGAGTTAGGTCTTAATTCCAACTTAATTTTAATTCTAATTATGGGATAATCTAAGATAATCAGATGATATTCATGAATTAGGGATTGGAATTGATTTCAAGAGCCATTCGCAACTTCTAAACCTCATTTGATTTGAAGAGAGTCCACACTCTAAGGCGAGGATTACCCTTCAAGCTTTTTTATGTCATGATAGTTAGCTTAGTTCATTTAATTGTTGATTTCTTAATATAATGCAATGTGAAAATAATGATGAATGTTAATTCCATTTGAGTAATCCTTTCTAAATTTAACATGTTTAGATTTAAATTCAAGTAATTTAACATGCTATGGATTTCTAGTATCCTTATTCTGGTTTAAGATGTGTACTTTATATGTAATTGCTAATGACATTGTTTGTGGCTTGTTCTACCACCTGTGCTGCTTGATGGTGTTTTTGGGGAATCCTCGAAGTAGTGGCTTCCTGTGTTATGAATTAAATAAGTTTACATTGTGGACTTATCATCTTGTGAATCATTTATGCCTATATGGCTTTAGAGAATAATCCCTTTTTTTTAATCACACCATTAGGTGGAATATTTGGCCCTTGTGGCTTTAATGGATTATTTTATACAACCTTGTGATGGTAAGTTCCACTTGTTGGACTACGATCGACCACTAGTTGAGTAGGTTACTTCAAAAATATATTATTTATTAGTCTCATGAGCTAGAGAAGGTGGAATAGGACACTAAGCCTGAGTTATCAGCTTATGCTGGGTGACAAACCCCCCATAGTGACTTTTGAGCTTTCCTAAATTGATTGTTTGAAATTAAAATAATAATGGTTGGGCTAATCATATATTTTTATGGCATGCGGTCTTTTCCGGGTGACTAGTTTTCCTTGGGCGTACCTTGAGTACTTTTCTGGGTGGCTAGATATCCTTGGACGATTTATATATTATTATGGTCTTTTCCACATGGTTAGTTCTCCGTGGGCGTACCTTTGTGTACTTTTCCGGGTGACTAGCTCTCTTTGGGTGATATATATATATATATATATATTATGGTCTTTTCCGGGTGGTTAGTTCTCTTTGAGTATATCTTTATATACTTTTCTGGGTGTCTAGTCCTTCTTGGGCGATATATATATATCATAGTCTTTTCCGAGCGGCTGGATCTCCTTGGGCATACCTTGAGTACTTTTCCAAGTGATTAGTTCTCCATGGGTGACTTTTTACCAGCTGGATGTGCATCCCCAGGTCTGTGAGCATATACATGTATCCATGCATTTAAACAAGATCATCTTTGCAAAATTTATTTAATGAATGCGTATCTGATGAACCTTATTTGATTTCCATGATAATCATTGTGTAATATTTGTTATACACTGCCTTTGTTAACTATACTTAACTATCTTTACGATACGATAAATCTTGAGGGGTATATCTCACTAGGATAGCCATTGACGCTATCGAACCGTATTCAGTGTGCAGGAGAGATAGATGATGCACATACTAGTGTTCATATGGATTAGGAGGAGCCAAAGGACCTTGCGACTCTCTTTCCTGACTTCAGTTCATTTTAATTTGTACTGTCATGTTTTGTAATAAGTTAAGACATTGGTTTTTATAAGTTTTTTTTTTTTTGGTAACCGTCTGAAATATTCGGTTATGTATAATTCGACTCCCTCTTATACTTAATTGTTTCTATCCCACTATATTACTAACTCTAATAAAGAAAAAGAACAAAAAAAATGTATGTAGAATTTGAGTATCTTTAAAGGGTAATACTTGAATTTTTGGAAAATGAGTAGTGTACTCGGGTTCCGAGAACCAGGGTGTTATAGTTGTAATCTCTTTAAGTTAAGGTGGTGAATTCTTGTAATAGTTTAGCTTTTATTGACTCTTGCTTAGTTTGAAATTTTGTTTCTTACAAGTTTAGGTTGTCTTGCCTAAACTTTTTGGGTGAAAGTTGTCCTACGAACCAGTTTGAATCAACGTTTCAATATTAGTGCAATTGAGACCTCTGATTTATTTACTATTTCTACACTTTACAGAATTATTTGGGCTCCCCACCCCCTAGGCCTGGTTAAGCTTTCCTTTTCAAACATGTAACAACCGCGATCCATATAACATGACAAACATGACCCATATAACATGACATATACGACCCATGACAACTATGACCCATGACAACCACGACCCATATAGCATGACAACTACGACCTAATGGAGTAGGGGTCGAGGTTGTCGTTGTCATGTTATATGGGTCGTGCTTGTCATGTTATATGAGTTGTGGTTGTAATATGGCAAAGGTCGTGGTTGTCATATTATATGGGTTGTGGTTGTCATATTATATGGGTCATGATTGTCATGGGTCATAGTTGTCATATTATATGGGTCATGGTTGTCATGTTATATGGGTCATGATTGTCATGTGTTGTAGTTGTCATGTTATATGGGTTGTGGTTGTCATGTTATATTGGTCGCGATTGTTACATGTTCACTTACTTTACTATCAAATGAAAGGATGACCATTGATACCATAGCCTAAGGCCCATAATGGAGTGATCCATTCCATCCACCTTGTCGGACAGCTTGCTGTGGGCCCAAAAAGTCCTGACTTGGGCAGTGTCCACTAATAATAAACTTCACAGTGAGCTTGGAAAGTTTCAACAGTGGGTGCCACTATCTCTATTATTTTCTATTATGTGGCCTACATGAGGTCTTGATCAGGCTGATATTTGGGCCCTAGCACTAAAATGACACAACATAAAGGATGGGCAACGTGGATTATAGACATACATCAATGTGGGCCCCACGAATTGGGCCTTGCTCGTGTGGAGCCCACATTGATGCATGTGTATAATCCATGCTGCCCATCCTTTTTACCGTGTCATGTTAGGGCTAGAGCCCAAATACCAGCCTGATCCAGAGCTCGTGTGGGCCATATTATAGAAAATAATGGGGACAATGACACCCACTGTTGAAACTTTCCAAGCTCACCGTGATGTTTGTTATAGTGGACAATGCATAAGTTAGGACTTTTTGGGCCCACGATAAGCTAACCGACAAGGTGGATGGAACGGATCACCCCATTGTGGGCCTTAGGTTATGGTACCAATGGTTATCCTTTCATTTGGTAGTAAAAGAAGTGAACATATAACAACTGCGACCCATATAACAAGACAACAACAACCTATATAACATGATAACTGCGACTCATAACAACCACGACCCATATAACATGACAACCTCGACCCTTGCCATATGACAACCACGACCCATATAACATGTCAACCACGACCTCAACCCTTACTCCATTACAACCACGACCTTAATTCATAGAATTTGATTCATTTTTGGTAGTGTAAGCAGTGAACAAGTAACAATCCGTCCCTTAACACATAACAACCTCAGCCCTTACACATCTCAACCCCTACCCTAAACACGTGACAACCACGATAATCCTGACCCATATAAATTGAAAAGCTACCATTGAAAACCTTTTGGGGGCCATAAATTTTTAGGATATAACTCTTTTTTGGCCCATGAAGTTAAATTGAATTCTAAATCCAATGGACAGATTGTTACTTGTTCATTGCCTACACTACCAAAAATGGATCAAAGGCTACGGATTAATGTTGTGGTTGTAACGGAGTAAGGGTCGAGGTCATGGTAGTCATGTTATATAGGTTGTGGTTGTAATCTTATATGGGTTGTAGTTGTCATGGGTCGTATTTGTCATATTATATGGGTCGTGCTTGTCATGTTATATGGGCCGCAGTTGTTACATGTTCACTTCCTTTGCTACCAAATGAAAGGATAACCATTAGTACCATAGCCTAAGGCCTAAAATGGGGTGATCCGTTCCATCCACCTTGTCGGTTAGCTCGCCTTGGGCACAAAAAAGTCTTGACTTAGGCATTGTCCACTTACAACAAACATCATAGTGAGCTTGAAAAGTTTCAACAGTGGGTGCCACTGTACCCATTATTTTCTATAATGTGGCCCACACCAGCTCTGGATCAGGCTGATATTTGGGCCCTAGCCCTAAAATGACACGGTAAAAAGGATGGGTGGCATGGATTATACACATACATCAATGTGGGCCCCACATGAACAAGGCCCAACTCATGGGGGCCATATTGATGTATGTGTATAATCCATGCTGCCCATCCTTTTTGCCTTGTCATTTTAGGGCTAGGGCCCAAATATCTGCCTGATCCAGAGCTCGTGTGAGCCGCATAATAGAAATTAATGGGGACAGTGGCACCCACTGTTGAAACTTTCCAGGCTTCCTGTGATGTTTGTTAAAAGTGGAAACTACATAAGTCTAGAATTTTTGCACCCATGGTGAGCCGCCCAACAAGGTGGATAGAATGGATCACCCCATTGTGGGCCTTAGGCTATGGTATCAATGATTATCCTTTCATTTGGTAGTAAAGTAAATGAACATGTAACAACCGTGACCCATATAACATGACAACCACGACCCATATAACATGACAACTGCAACCTATGACAACCATGACTCATATAGCATGACGACCACGACCCTTGCTACATTACAACCACGACCCATATAACATGACAGCCTTGACCCTTGCCCCATTACAACCATGACCCATATAACATGACCACCTCGACCCTTGCCACACTACAACCACAACCTCGACCCTTACTTCATTATAACCATGACCTTAATCTGTAGCCTTTGATCCATTTTTTGTAGTGTAGGTAGTGAACAAGTAACAATCTATCCCTTAACACATCACAACCCCGACCCTTAACACATCACAACCACAACAACCCCGACCCAAATAAATTGAAAAGCTACCATTAAAAACCTTTGAGAGGCCATAATTTTTTTAGATATAACTCTTTTTTGGCCCATGAAGTTAAATTAAATTCTAAATCCAATGGATGGATTGTTACTTGTTCACTGCCTACACTACTAAAAATGGATCAAAGACTACATATTAAGGTTGTGGTTGTAATGTAGTAAGGGTTGAGGTCATGGTTGTCATGTTATATGCGTCGTGGTTGTCATGTTATATAGGTCGTCGTTGTAATGTGGCAAGGGTCGTGGTTGTCACGTTATATGAGTCATGGTTGTTATGTTATATGGGTCGTAGTTGTAATGTGACAAGGGTCGTGGTTGTCATGTTATATGGGTCGTGGTTGTCATGGGTCGTAGTTGTCATGTTATATGGGTTGCGGTTGTTACATGTTCACTTTCTTTACTACCAAATGATAAGATAGCCATTAGTACCATAGCCTAGGGCCTACAATGGGGTGATCCGTTCTATCCACCTTGTCGGACAACTTGCCGTGGGCCCAAAAATTCCTAACTTGGGCAGAGTTCACTTATACCAAACATCACAGTGAGCTTGGAAAGTTTCTACAGTGGGTGCCACTGTCACCATTATTTTCTATTATGTGGCCCACATGAGATCTTGATCAGGCTAATATTTGGGCCCTAGCCCTAAAGTGACACGGCAAAAAGGATGGGCATGGATTATACACATATATCAATGTGGGCCGCACGAGTTGGAAAGTTTCCACAGGGATTGAAATAACATAAAAATTCTTCCGTACTCTAAACCATACAACTACTGATCCAAAGACAAGGGCATTTTGGTCCGAAAATTTTTCCAAAGCTTGTCAGAAGGTGACCCTTGGAATATTTGAAAGGTTGAACCCCTTTAAGGAATTTGAAGGGAATTTGATCATATATCGAAGGGTCAAAATCCCTATATAGAATATAAAGTGAAAGTTTGACAAAGCTCACGTAGGCCTTCCGAGAATAAAACTTATAAATAAAGATCCAAACAATCATTTTATAACAGAATCCAACTCCATTATTCTCTATGAGACTTATAAATATAGATCCAAACAATCCTATTGGAACATAATCCAACATACATGGACTTAATTACAACAAAGCAAAAGTAATTAACCAATCAGCAGAAGGTAAACACCTGACGACATAGATGCGTCTTATGAAGACTTCATCAAGGCATGTTATACAGGGTTTGAATTCCCTGCACATCATCCCCATGCAGATTCACTTTCTTCACCCCTGGAGAAATAGTGGGAAACATTATAGCTTCGCGCACTGAAGAGTGACCAAGTCCAAGTAAATGCCCAATCTCATGCACGGCAATGGATTCCACATCGAAGGCACCTGCAACTGGGTTAGTGGCCCACCTTTCATCCGCATCGAAATGGAACCTTCCATCAGTAGGTGCAAAAGCATGTGCAAGTATTCCGCCACTCCCATCAAATGGGGCCGTGTCACCATGATTTCCCCTATAAAATCCGATCTTGAGATCTGCGGTGTTAACATCTTGAGTCTCCTGGAACGTGAAATGGCTCACACGCGCCCATCTATCGAAAGCACTTCTGCAAATAGACCTCAGGTCCTGTGCGCCAATTACCTGGACTCCAGGGAGGAAACCATAGGTGAGTTGTCTCTTGGAAGGAGGCCACCTGGGGTTGCTGGGAAAGAATCTGAAATGAGCCACGGTGTGGTGCATGGAGCCAAGATGACGCTTCTTCCCAGAGCGCATGGAACTATTTCCATCTACAATGTCTGGGACACCACACCGTGGCAAAGCCATGTCTTGCAGCGTCTTCCCATCAAGTATGCCAGTAACATTGAGATGGTAGTTGAGCTGGTAAGTCTTAATGGCTGACTCCAGGGAATCATCGAACATGTCGTCGTCACCACTGCCGGTTTTGTTGCGGTGATGGTGAGGAAGGTAACCAAACTTCCCAAGATATTGCTTGATTGTATGGAGCCCTTTGAGAGTCTGCCCCTTGTGACATCCCTCTAGGGACTTGAAGGGTTCCTGATGTTGTTGAGTGGAATGGGAGTGGATCGAAAGAGGGAGCAATAGAAGCATGACAAGGTGAATAAGAGGGGATGTAAAAAGAGTAGAGCATGGTTTGGATGCCATTGCTATTCTTTTCCTAATTGGACGCTCAAAAGCTGTTCCGTTTGAGGAGTTGAATGGCAATCCACTGTATTTATAGTGAGCATTTATCTCAAAGAAAACCGCGTTGCGCAATTACCGGTCTTGGCCAAAGTCTTCGGTCTGGCTCTTCTTTTCTAGACTAGAAATTTATATCAGATCAGACGTGCTTAGGGTTCTAACTTCTAAGAATACTAGTTCGGGTTTCTAGATACTTATGTGCGGTCTTACGTACGTGGCCGCAAATCAAAGGTGTGAAAATTAGCCTGATTTGCCACATTGGGTGGGCCGCATTTGCATGTTAAATGGACGGGATTGCATACTGATGCTGAAAGTAGTGACTGACTACTGGACGGTGCTCGGTGGGCCTTATCATGATGTATGTGTTTTATCCATGCTGATCGATCCATTTTTCCCCCTCATTTTAGGGCATGATTTCAAAATTGAGGCTGATGCAAATCTCAGGTGGACCACACCACAGTGAACAGTGGTAATTGAATGCCCACCATTAAAAAATTATTGACGCTCACAATATTACTTTTAGATCAAGCTGATATTTGGTTTCCCTTCATCCAGGTCCTTGTGACCTTATCAACAGGATGGACAGCGAATAAACATTCCATGAACCCTAGGGGAGTTTTTAACGGTGGAAATTCAATCACAACTGTTTTATTGTGGTGTTGTCCACCTAAGATATGGATCTACCTCATTTGTGGGCTCATTCCCTAGAATAATGTCCTAAAAATGGATGGACGGCATTGATAAAATACGTACATACATCACGGTGGACTCACATAGCACTGTTCAGTATTCACCTACATGGTCGCCGTGTCAGTATGCAGTACGTGTTGGCCACGGATTGGCTGCAAAAGCCTTTCGCAGTGACTTCTCGTAGAAGCAAGGTAGGCCACCGTGAAGTTTGTGAGAAATCTACCTGGTTCATGCATTTTGCTAGATCATTTTATGACGGCAGAAATGAGGCAGATCCAAAAATACAAGTGGGCCGCATCACACACAAGAAAAAGTGAGTAGGGAAATTAAGGAAGCCGATTGCGTGCTGAATAACTCAGTCTGCTTGAATTCTGCAGGGTCCACCGTGATTTATGTATTCTATCCGCTCTGCCCATCCATTTTAGCAGATAATTTTAGAGCTCTAATAAAAAAATAAAGAATAACGAAAGCTCAAGTGGACCACACCACACGAAACAGTGTGAATTGAATGTCTACTGTTGAAATTTTTTTGGAGGCCACGGAGGTTTTGGATCAAGCTTATATTTATGTTTTCCCTTCACCTATGTTTGTGTGATCTTATGAACTAATTGGATGACAAATAAGCATCACCATGGACCCTAGGGAGGTTTCAACGGTGGAGATCATTATTCTTTCTTGTGATATGGTTTACTTGAGTTTTGGATATGCTTAAATTTTGGGATCAACCCCAAGTTGTAAACATAGATAGAAAAGCTATACTCAATACACAATCCGATTTTTCAGGGAAATGCCTACCATAGAAACCTCCCTTGTCTACCGTGATAAGCAGATGTTCATAAGGCCATTCCTACTGAGATGCACTGAAAATACAAAAATATTAGCCTAATCTCAACTTCTGTGGCCACACAAGTGTTTCAACTATGGATGTTGAATCCACCCTGTTTCTTGTGTGTGGCTCGATTGAGTTTTGGATCTGCCTCATTTTTTAGCTCATTTCTTAATATGATCTGGCAAAACAGATGGACTGGATGAATTTCTTACAAGCACCACGGTGGGCCCTACCCAGCTTCTGGTTGCAAAAAGTTCCCGCGAAAGGCGTTTGCATATATGCGCTCGGTGTAAAATGTGCTAGTACGTGATATCCTGGATGTTCATGAGTTGTGTTTGGCTCAGAGATGGACAGCCCATGAGCCCAGCTTGCTAGCCCCGTTCACATCATGCTCACTCGGTTAGTGGGGCTGTCAATGGATACCGACCTGCCAGCACCCCAATAGATCAGACCGTGATTTTAACAGATGTCGGTCTCGCTTTTGGACCCATTAAATAATTAAGTTGATTACACGTTTCATGTTGACAAATGTTGACAATTCTAGCAATGAAACTGGGTTTCTTAAGCTACGTGTAAATATAAGAGCCCGTTTACATACATGGGCCAAAGCGACAAGTCTATATAATCTAATCCGTCCATCAGGGTAGGTGCAATCATGTAAATACTCCTTGTTCCAAACCCTAACTTTATTTCTAGATCAAAAGACCCCCTGGTACCGAACGGCCTGCTGGAACTGCGTTTGGGTCTTTAAGAATGAGATTAAGACCAAAAAGGACCTCCACCCCGCAAGACATGAACCCAGTTGGTTTTGGTAGGGGTATCATATGTAGGAGCTGACCAGGCCCGACCATTAACGGCCTTGGCGATGAGTTTGACATCTTTAGTAATGACTGGTACATTTTCACACACGTGTGCTATAGATGCAAGTATGCAACTAATCACGTCCCTAGTTCTTTGATGGTACCGTACTATCACCGACCATTAGTTGCCCCATGTAAATGTGTTGGGCAGACTCTTCCTAGAAAAAGTCTGCCCCATGCAACCGTCTCCAACGGGTGGTTGTAAGTGAGTCTTGGTCTGGGTGGTCGTAAAGTGAGTCTTGGTCTAAGTCTGCCCATGTAAACCTTTGTCTGTCTTTTATTATTTTATAAAGTTTGTCAGTCTGCCCCATCTAAACGGGAGTGGATTAGGTGTGACCCTGGCACAAAGGTATCTACGTGCCCAGGGCTGTGTGGGGCTCACACAGGTATTTGTGACAAACCTACTCCATTCATGTGCTTTGAAAGACAACAAGAGAATGATCGGGAGAATGCCTGAGGCCTTAAAAGAGGAAATAAGCAGCCAACTTAAGTTTCGAAAGGACTAAAATGCATAACCCTGCTTAAAAGAGGAAAGAAGTGGCCCACTTGAGTTTCAAAAGGGTTAAAATGCATAAACCTCCCTCATGTATGATTACATGTGTAAGACCCGTATCCTAATCTGTACTGTTCCGTCAACTCCCGCGATCATTCCTGTCGAATTCCAGCAACCTGCGACGTATAATCGACGTTTGCGCGTGACCCTAAGTCGTATCCCGTAAATCTGAGTCGGTTTAACCCGAGACTTGTACTATTGCAACCGCACCGTCGCCGCGGTTCCAACGCCGCATCTCGCATACCGATCCGATACCCTGGCAGGGAGTTGTGGGCTGGCATTTATTTCGAAGGAAACACCGCGCGTTTGCAATCCCAAAAGAATCTCTACTATATGTCCCATCAATCAATCAATCCATCAATCAATCACTTCATGTCAAGTACACATCACCTTTCATCCCATCCCCAAGCAACCACCAAGTCAACTCTTTCTCACCCTCTCTCTTACACACCCATACATGTCAAGTACACCATCACCTCACCCATCACTCACATCCATCACTCTCTCTCCTTACAATCCTTTCTCTCTCTCTCATTTCTCAACACAACTCCCAAGCTAACAAAAAAATGCACGTCCATGCATTCCAAGAGAGAAAAATGACTTTGTGTGGCACACCTTTTCCATCTCAAAAATCTTCATCCTAGCCATTCAACTCTCATCACCCTCCATCAAAGTGAAGCACAAGGAGACCGGCGTTCCAACGGACCGAGAAGATTGAATGGTGGGTGCTTATTAGGTTAGATTTTTCCATGTTTTAATGATGGGCCAAGTGAGGCCTACCGATTGATGGATGGATCTCACTTGGAACCCTAGATGTGGCTGATGGTCCACCTTGATTTTATTATCATTCCATGATGGGGCTATTCTCTATGGACCCCATCATGATGTTTACTTTATAGTTTAAAAAGGGGTCATCTAGACCTTACATCTTGGTGGAGAAGGGATCTCCACCGTTGATCTTTGATTTGGTGGGCCCACATGCAATGGGACTCACTTGATGTATAATTGGATACTTGAAACGGAGGGCCCATAGTGCCGAGGTCCCTCCATCACGCGTGTCCCTCTATCTTTTTCTCTCTCTCCCTCTCTTTTTATTTATTTATTTTTTTGTGTGATGAGGTGGCCGTGTGGCCCACTTAAATGGACCCCACCATAAAGCATGTATTTTATCCAAGCCATTTATAGGTGGGGCCCACTTTATATGTGTTGTTCCACACCATCCAGCCATGTGGTGGCCCACCTAAGTAGGGCCCACCTTACATGCATTTGTTAAGCCTAGAACTGTCTAGCGTCTGGACATTAACTGGGGAAAACAAAATATTAGCTTGGTTATTAAGCCTTAGAGAGGGCGGTCTATGTAGGCACCACCTTGATGTATGTTTTTGATCCAAGCCGTCCATTCCATTCCTTATATCATTTTAGGCGTTGAGCTGAAAAATGGGGCCAATCCGACTTTCTGGCAAGCCATAGCATAGAAAATAGTGGTTTCTACCGTTGAAAAACCATCCTGCCGTTTTTATACACCGAAAAATATTAGATATTGGGCTTGTTTGGCTTGTCTCGAGCTATGGGAACCAGTGGGCGGGGTGGATTCGCCTGATGCCGGCCCCACACGTGAAAAATCTCAGAAAAACCGGTTTAAAAAATAATAATAATAATAATATATACACGCAGCAGCATTGCTGCTGCTGCTGTCAGAGGTGCAGGCAGCACTTGCTACTGGTAGGTGGACGAGCAGGGACCCACAGCCCCAGCCGTGGGCCCCACCATGATGTGTGTATGTCATCCAAACCGTTCATTAGGTGGGCCCCTGCTTGAAGTGGGCCCCCTCCAAAAATAAACCACATCCAAAGCTCAGGTGGCCCACATCAGAGGAAACAGTGGGATTGAACGTCTGCCTTTGAAACTCTTTCCTGGGCCACAGAAGTTTTGGATCAAGATGAAATTTGTTTTTTCCTATTCATCCAGGTTCGTGCGACCTTATTAACAGGTTGGATTGCGTATAAACGTTATGGTGGCCCCCATGTGGAACCCATCATTGATGTACGTGTTTTACTCGCACCGTCCACGGCTGTGGACAGTGGAAACCACCGTGGTGTATGTGTTACGTCTACACCGTCCACTGTTTGGATGGTGGGACCCACCGTGATGTACGTGTCCTATCCAAGCCATCTCGCCAGTTATCTGGTGGGCCCACATCAAGGAAGAAGTGTTGATTTAAAGTCCACCATTGTGACCCTTTTTGTGGTCCAGAAATTTTGGGCCAACATGAAATTTGTTTTTTTTTTTTTTTCCTTTTCATCCAGGTCAGTGTAATCTTGTTAACGGGTTGAATTGCAAATAAGCATTATGGTGGGGCCCACGTGGGACCCATAGTGATGTATGTGTTTGTTTCCCACCGTCCAGGCGGACGGTGGAGCCCACAATGATATATGTGTTGTATTCCCACTGTCCAGCGGACGATGGAGCCCACTATGATTTATGTGTTCTATCCGCACCGTCCACATTGGATGGTGGGACCCACCCCCACGTGTGGGACGGTGTGTGTGCGCAGTGTGTGTGTGTGTGTGTATATTATATTAAATATAATATTGTATTATATTATATATAATATTGTATGTAGATTATATTATGTTATATATAATATATACTTGATGATGGGCCTTCATGTGGACCCCCACCATGATGCATGCCCCTTTGAAAGTTCATTTGATGATATGAGCTAAAGAATGAGTCAGGTCCATAGTTCATGTGGACCCCCACCATGATACATGGGTTGCATCCAAACCATCCACCATTTGGCAAGCTTGTATTACAGGCATGAGACTAAAAATAAGACAGAGCTATAATTCAAGTGGACCCCACCTTGGTATATGTATGGGGCCCATTTTGATTTATTTATGGCCGTCCATTGAGGCCCACCTTGGTATGTGTATGAGGTGCACTTGATTTATTTATGGCCGTCCATTGAGGCCCATATGATATGCATATAGCCCATGTGATTAAGCCCATTTTGACGTATTTTAAGGCCCATCTTGATATAGTTATGGCCCATCCATTGGGGCCCACCTTTGATATGTATGAGACCCATCTGTGAGGCCCACCTTTGATATGTTTATGGCCCATCTGTGAGGCCCACCTTTGATATGTTTATGGCCTGTTGTTGAGGCTCACTTGATGTATATGAGGCCCATATGATGTGGCCCATTTAATGTATTTGGAGCCCATCGGTTGAGGCCCATTGTGATGTATTAGGGCCCATGGGTTAAGGCCCATTATGATGTATTAGGGCCCATGGGTTGAGGCCCATTTGATGTATTTGAGGCCCAATGGGATGTATACAAGGTCTATTGCATTGTGTGATTCCACCATGGGTTATGTAATGACATTTATGGCGGGTCATGCCTTGAGAGCAATGTTGGTTCGACATCCACATTGTAAGAATAATGTTGGTTAAATGTCCGCATTATAACTCTCCTTAGGGCCCATTGATAGGCCTATATTGGTTACATGTAGCCCGTCTAGGCCCATTTTCGGTGTAAGGATAGTTCATTACTTTATAACATGCTTAGTACACCTCCATGATTCATGTCCATACGCATCATATGTATGCTTGATATGAGGAATGTTTGATCATAGCATACGCCATTGGGCAGACTATTTACGAGACTCCTTATGAGACGGAGTGCCCACATTATCGCGCAGTACGCGCAGGATTGCTGCATGACTGGACAGTGTGACTCATGCATCTCGCATACATGTGACTTGATCATTGTACGCCCTAGCGACATCAGGGCCGTGACCTCCACAGGCACATCGTGGATGGCTAGATGGGACACCGAAAATATTTGGTTCTAGCACTGTAGGCACTTAGGATGTCCTTGGGTGAAAATCTCAGAATCTTCCGAGGCCAGGAGATGCTCTAACGTCTAGACCGAGTGGAATATGAGCGCCGGTGCTTATACCATGAGGTTATATCTCCCACTGTGTCGTGGTCGGTTGGAAGGGGGTGTGGCCTTATCTGCCCGAGGGGGCTATAAGCTAGGCTGAGTATGACCAGCTCGTAAATGGGTCCGTTATCGATGAGTCGGGCCCAATATTGGCAGGTGGATAGTGAGGTCTCTTCCACTCACTGAGCTGTACAGCTAGGGAGGAGGCAGTCGGAGTGGAGTGTAATAGACCCAGGTGATTTTCCCAGAGAGCAACCATACTGATATGTAGACTTATTGAGCAGGAATTGTATATCCATTCATTCATTCATTCACTATCCACTCAGGCTGGTGGTGCGTAACTATTTGTCACGTGTACCTTCGCATGGCCAGGATTTCTGCTGGGCACGCAACTAACCTAAGATCAGGAGTTTACCACATTGAGTCGGACTATTCAAATTTAGGTATAGGACTGGTTTGGATAGAAGTCCCTTGTGGTGAACCCCGCAGCCTGCGATACTACGTACTATCATCCCGACTTCACATTCCAGCATGACTATTTCATTTGCACCGCATGTTACATTGCATCCGCAGTACTTAGCATTTGGGGTTACTATGTTTTTGCATGAGGTTGATGGTGTTCGTGGCTCGTCAGGATTTGCATTTGACATTGTATCCTCAGCATCTGTTATTGTCTTATTATGTTTTGCATCGCATAGCCTTGGTACGACTGATAGCACTCATGGACTTACCAGTATATTTTCACTTACTCTGATATCGTATGATTCATGTCTTGTCAGTATTTTTGCTTATTCCAATAATGTATGATTTATGGGCTTTATGGTATACTTGACATTTATCTTGTGCACACACTTTCACCACCCTCTAAGCTTTTGTAAGCTTATGCATGATAGATGCGTGCAGGTGGCGTTAGGTTGTAGCAGCGTTGAGCTTGGAGCGTGCAGCTGTCATCTGGAGCTTTGATTTCGATATATGTATTTCCCTTTCAACATTGTATTCAAATGTTTATATTAGTGGATATGTGGTGATGATGTTGCCTTTATGATTTGGGTATACTTATGGTTATGCTTCTTATGAGACAAATGTACGTTGGAAAATCCTCCTTGTAGGATCTCAAGATCGAAATCTAGCATATGAGTGCCGGAATCCGAGAATGGAGCACTACGGAGGCTGTCGGCGCCAGATTCGACGATCGGGAATTTTGTGAGTCCAGTTTCCGAGTTTAGGGCATGACAACATGGGCTCATAAAAGATGGTTAGCTTAGTCTAACCAACTAAAGTTCTAAAAATTTAATATGGGCCCATTTAATCTCATTGGGATTAGCAACATCCCTAAGGCATGAAGTATGTAGGAACAAAGAAAAGAAAGAAAAGAAGTCAAAATAGCTATAGGAAGAAAGAGATGAAAAAGAGCCCAAAATCAGGCTAAGGCCCACTCAAATGCACATGGGGTTCAATACCTTACTTTGGGATCATTTGATACATAGCCCATAGATCCTCCTAAGATAAGATATTCTAGGAAAAACTGAACTAGTCGCTCACACTGGAAGAATAACAATTATCTATAAGCGACCTCTGAGTTGAGGAGGAGCCTCTAAGCTGGGGTGACTAAGGTCCGAGCAAAAGGACAATTGGCACGGGAAAAGCAGTTCCTTTAGCTTAGAGACAACCTGCCAAGATGAGCCGTCAGAGGACGGAGCTCGGTAGTAGAAGACTCCCCCCGCCAAGAATGTCTACAACACAAGTTAGGGACTCATGAGGAAGGAGCTCGGGCTCTGAGCCCCGAGCCCCCCAACATCCCAAGCTAACTAGGTCGACCAATCTAAGAGAGGTAGTACAACGAATCTAGAGCGAATCTCGCTCGAGAGTACTGATGAGAAGGATTCAGCTTGATCTCGGTCGAAAATCACTCTGACATAAGTTCGGCCGAACATCACTTCGACACATTCAGGCTCAACTGAATATCACTCCAACATATTTGGGATAGAATCCCGCCAAATCTAGGACCCTCCAGCATAGAAGAGTGGGATTTGGAGGCTCGAAATCTTCTCTCATTCCCTATGTATATGACTGCAAATTTTAAACCAATAGGAGAAAAAAGAGGTGGCACACCTAAGCCCAAACCTACCTCCTTGCATTATTCTTCTACAAGCCTGAATTAGTCATCGGAAGGTCCACAATGGGCCATTAGCACCCCCTGCTACTCATATTTTCTCTAGTCTTTGCATATCAATTAGAGGGCACATTTCTACAACAACTTAATCTGTTGGCTAGATTCCAACAACAACAGATTGGAGCTATCTGTGGGAAGTGATGAAGCCGTGTTCTCACTATCCTTAGCTACAATGGTTACTAACCCTCCCTTAGATGGCAAAGAAAAAAAAGAAAGGCCCTAGCCGCGACTAACTCCTCCTACCAGGAAAAGTCCAAGGAGGAGCAGGCTTCGCGATTACCTCATTAATCCCAACCACCTTTGCAGCTTGTGGCCCAAAAATCATGGAATTGAGGAGGTAGTCTTAGTTCCCTTGAGAACTAGGTCAGAATGTGGATCATATCATGAGGTTACTGGAGAGTCAACAAGTGTCCTTAGCTGACCAACAGGAAATAGCAAAGGTGACAACCGAGCAATCCCTCCCTGAACAATCGCGCCCTGAGCATCATCATGGATAAGTGTAATCTAGAGAAAGCCTTGCTGCCACATCCTAAAACCGGACGACTACAAAGTTCGTCGAATCTAACTTGTGCCATACTCTAGATGAGAAGTGACAGGCTCATAGAAAGAAAGCCCCAGAAGTCATGACAAAAAGCAAGGACCCCTGGAGGTGGATATCAGAGAGATCCGGGACCAGCTCAGTAATATCTAACAAGCATACCGAGCAAAGGCCCCAGTATCTAATGACACTCTCCTTTAACAGACCGAGCCGCCATTCACTAAGGACATCATGCAGGCTCAGCTACCACATAGATTCATAATGCCCTAAATACAACCCTATTCAGGTTTGGGTGACCCTGCCGAGTGCATGGAGTCATTTTAAGCATGGATGGAGCTCCACGGTGCTTTCGAACCCATGATGTGCAGGGCATTCTCCCTGACTCTCACTAGGGTAGCTCAAAAGTAGTATAGGAACCTAAAGGAGAAATCATCATCTCTTTCACCCAACTCAACAGAGTTTTTGCCATATAATTTATTGGAGACAAAGACATTCGCAAGCCAACAACTCACATTCTTACAATGACTCAAAAGGACGATGAGTCGCTAAAGAATTACATCATTCGGTTCAACAATGAGACGGTCCAGGTTGAAGACTGCTCCGACGAGGTATCCCTCACCGCCATGATGGCTGGACTTAAGTGAGGGAGGTTCCTTTTCTCACTCGGTAAGAACCCCCTGACCAAATGAACTGAGCTCAGAAGTACATGAATGCCAATGAGCTATTCGATGCCCGCAAAGATGCTAAGGGCAAGAGCTGTTCAATAAAAGATAAAAAGAGAAAGGAGGCCAAGGAGGGACCCAACGCCAATCCTAAAGAAAGAGAGAAGATGAACAGGGTGGATTAGGAAAGTTTCCAAAAAAAAGTTAGTTTCACCGGTATACTCCACCGAACACCATGCCCCGAGTAGGTGCTCATAGAGGTCATAGACAAGAGAATTTTGAAGTGGCCAAAAAATATGAGGGCCATTCCAGAGAAAAGAGATAGGTCAAAATATTGCCATTTTCATTGGCCGATTCCTTCGACCTTGAGGAGGAGATCAAGTCCCTCATCCAGAGGAGCTACATGCCCGAGTTCGTCACCAGGTGTGGGGAAGACTAATTAACTCACTGACAAGAATAGTAAGAGGAGCATAATAATAAGAGTCGGTGGGGGAATTCCATACCATTTTTAGTGGACTTGTTGGTAGGACATAATGATAATGGGCCGATAGGGGAAATCCGTACCATTTTCGGTGAAAACCAACCAACTCCTCGGTAAGAACCACAAGAGGAGTATAATGATATTAAGCCAGTAGGGAAAATCTGTACCATATTCGATGGATCTGACAGTGGAGAAGATTTAAATCGAGAACGTCGAGCTCATTGTAACACCCCGTACTTTCCAGTACTCGGGTGTTACCATTTAAATTAGACTTAGCACGAGCATGTGTGGGAATACCCATAGCTTATATCACGCATCATCCTTCAGCAACTCACAACCCATTCGTCTTAACCATTTTTAGTGGACCCTAATGATTTTTAACCATCTAAATTTGGACTAGGACAATCCAAAACACACTTATAGGGTCTAAAGTCCATCCACCTTGGATTGACCCTGAATTGTTTATGGTAAGGTGGCTGTAACACCTATTACCTTTCATTATTTGGGTGCCACATTGGAAACCAAATTCAAGATAGAAACAAACCTAGTCTGACTAGGGTTTGACCCCCCTGGGATTGGGAAGCATACCATCAATCAGGTCCACCAGACCCTGAACCATGGAAACCCTACTCCTAATAGTCAGGTTATGGCATAACTCTAAGAAATGCCCTGTCAGGCAATGTGGACCACTCCAGGTCGATACCAAGGTCTGGACCAATAGATCCACCGTCCATCAGGTTTACAATGACCCATTGACGATCCACCCTTTGAAAACACAACCTAGATTGTTCAGTTTCATACTCAACCCCGGAGTTACACCTAAATACCCTTTGGGACCCCTAGGGTTGGTGGTAACTAGATATGAGTCAATCCAACCGATGGATTGGTTGAATGGGCGGGAGGTCGAAAATTAATAAATAGATGTTCATGGGATGTGACCTATGTAACAATTGAAGTTAGTTAAGGTGTAGGTGCATGAATTACAACAGTTAATCTACCATAAGGACAACTTTTTGTTTAAAGAATAGGTCTTAAAATTTTAACTTAAAATAATAATAATTCATATTATTAAAGATGTCATAATGGTGACACTCAATACTACAAGTTCATGGAATAGGTAGTCCCAACCATCTGAACAATTTTCAAGACCATTGAAGTTCAGATTGGAATCAATCTGACCATTGAATCAATGGGAATCAACAAGTATAATTAAATTAGGTTGTATGGCCCACCTGGCATTGGATCTGTCTCATCCCTGGTCAAATGACACGGGGAGACATGTAGAGGCTATTAGACGGAGTGGATTCCACATAGCTCCACTGTGGACCCCCAATCCTCCTAGAGAGTGCACGGTGCATGTGCACTAGCGGTGCACCAAACTATACCTTAGGTCAAAGTCGGGTCTGACTGATGATTTCCTGAAAAAGAAGGGCTCTCCCTCCTTTCTCGCCGCTTGTCCTTTTTAAAATGAACGGATGACGTCCGTGTTTTCCATGGTGGCCCACAAGCCAGGGCTCACGTCCATGATCAGAGCCGTCCATCTTTTGCGGAATCCCCTCAGACCAAAACCTGCCTAATCAGACACCTGAGATCACGTGTGCATGCGCATGAACCTTGCTGTAAGCGGGTCCTGCAAACACCCAATTTTCAAAAATGGAAACTATCTCTGTGCGACAGGTTGGCAATTCGCGTGAGTGGAGGATTCCTCCAATCCTAGCCATCTATACGAGCTATCTCGGCTGTCCAATTTCCTAGGGTTTTCCAAAAGAAACTGTGGCCGGTTTCAGTTTTTCCCACCATATTTGAAGGTGGCTTCGAGCAGGCTAAGTCCCCACCATCTAGTTTTCATCTAACGGTTGGGAGGCTTAGAGAAATGTTATAAAGAATGCGAATGCAATGGAAGCTTCTTTTGTCTTTCGAAAAAACCTAGAAAATCGCCGAAAACTTCCAACCGTGAACCCATTACCCAAACCTCTCCCAAACTTCAAAACCACATGTCAGTAAGCTCATTGGAGTTCAACCAGACCATCCATAAGAGCCAGTTCAAAGGAAGGTATCGTGTGGAAGGAAACGCCATTAATGGCGGCCTTTTTCTCCACCACTGCTGGCGCGTTTTTGGGCACGTTCGGCCTGTATGTTGAGTCCAAAGATGGCTAGACTCTACAACAGGGAAAAATGGAAAGAAAAGAGAAGGAAAGAAGGATGATGAAGAAGGGACCGATGGGAGAAGGAGAGATTGCAAGTGTTGTTGTGCGCACCGGCTTGACTCGATCGAGTCGCAATCCGACTCGAGTCTAGTTCAGGGCCATGCTGGTGTCCCAGTAGAAAGAAAGAAAAAAAAAAGAGAGGGAGAGAGAATGAGAGGGTTAGATGAGGATAGAGAGGGTTGGGGTGGTGCAACTGCAACGTTGCAGCTCTATCACCAAGTAACCAGTGATGTCTGACTCGGTTTGGGCCTGCCCGAGTTAGTCTACTCGCTGACCCATCCTCTAGTATATTCAGAGCTGGTCTAGGAGTACAATAAGAAGAAAAAAAAGATGAATAAGGAGAAAGGAGAAAGAGAAAAGAGAAGAAGGAGAGAGAGAGACCGACTCGGCGGGCTTGACTCGCTTCCTTCTGAGTGGCAACTGGATCCATGATCCACTGGGAGATTTGGTCTAGTTCGTTGTCAGTTTGAATAAAGAGGGATTCAACATGGCATGAGATCAAGTTTTGGTCCGATCATGGGTTCAAAAATGGGTTCGCCTAGGTTACTTCGGTTTGATGGGCGAACTGACTCAACCGAGTCGACTTAGCTAAAGTACAACTGAGGTTGGTCATTTTTTCCAGGGCATCTTCCAACAGGTCAGACTATGGATCATTAGTTGACCAACGATAGTTGGTGTTTGTATATCAGATTTCCTAGCCTACTCGTCGGGTTAAGCTTGTTGGGTAAATTTCTAAACTTCCCATTGGTTTAAATCTAAGTCCCTTTGATTCAACCCATCTATGTGACTACTGGGTTTGTGAGTTAATATTAGGGTGTTTATTCTAGTCTTATTTGACCTTCAAGCTATCTAATGTGAACTGTTAGGATGGACAAATCGAGCGATTCAAGGTAAGATGATACCTCGAACCCCCTATTTGGTTTCAATTAGAGTTATGATGCTTTGGACATTTATTGAATGTAGAGAGTTAGAACTCTTAAGTTTTCTGTACGAACTTTCCTATTTAAACTTGAGTGTTTCTTCGAACTAAGTTGAAGGATTGGATTGTTCCCTAGTAATTCCCGCACTTAGGGTTCATTTTAATCAAGGAACCTTAACTTGAAAAGTTGGGACCTTGTCAACAATCGACCAATCATGCGGGCTAAAGAGTTCAATCCTAAGGGCGCACACACTTCCTAACAATACTAGTAGATGATTCAAAGTGTCAGGTGATGATTTCTTCCCCTTGAGCTTTCCATTTTCCCATTAGCTTAAGTGATAGCTTTTATTTTAATTTTAATTGATACTGGATATCTCCATCTTATAATCACATGTGTATTTGTTGGAATTGAATTACTAGATTACATGCTTAATATTTACCCTGCATGTTTTCTCGTGCTTGTGGATTACTTGTGGATTGCTTATGGAACCTAAACTGGTACATCAGTGGGAAACCCCCACTTATAAATGTACACCCATACTTGGGATGTAACCTAACTGATACTGTTTATAATAGGCCTTCGATCTAGTGGTTACTTGAATGATGGTTCAATTTGGATATTGATCTGGGCCTACCATCCATGGGTTGCGGAGTCCAAGTAGTTTTTAAGAATGGTCTTTTATTGCATGGTTTTGATATCGGCCCTATGTGGCTTAGTTTTGATAATTACCCTATGTGGCTTAGTTTTGATATTCGCTTGAGTTGGCTTTGGTATTTTTCCTATATGGGTTCGATGAATTATTTCTATACAACCATGCGATGGTAAGCCCCGTATACTAAAATATGATTGGCCACTAGTCGACGGGTTTCTATTAAACATCCTAAGATGGTAGTCTCATGAGCCAGGGATGGTGGTATGGGACCTATGCCCGAACTATCAGCCTACGCTAGCGACGAGCCCCCGTAGTGACCTTGAGCTCATTTAAATTGGCTGATTGTAACTGGACTAATAATGGTTTGGCTAATCATGCATACATGGCACAGACCAACGTCTATCGCTATCATATGTGAGGTACATATTTTGTCCGACTAGATGAGCATTCCCAAGTTGATGATTGTATGGGTGACGAGCCCACTGTCCGCACGGATGAACATCCCCGGGGTGATGATTGCATTCACTCATCCATACATCTAATAAGATTGCATCATGTATTATTTTGTATGCTTTGTTATGTTTTTGTAACTATGCTTACCTAATGCGGCGATGTGTAATCTTGAGGAGAATTCACAATGAGTTGGCCACTCATCCATTAAATATATAACTGTACAGGTAGCACAGGTGGCTTAAGTGATTTTCAAGTTCAAACTGATGAGGAACTAGGTATAAGTGCCAGGGATGCACGACTGTATTGCTAAGAGGAGCTGCGCGGTCTTGCGGCTTATGTTTATATGCTTATGTCATTTTTCATATATTAAATCATGTAAACTCTTGTATTTGTTATATCAAGACATTGGTTTGTATAAGTCATTTTGGGCAACCTCTTATATATTTTATATGTAAATGCAAACTTTCCTTTATGTTGATTTGTCCATCCTATGCTCATCTGCTAACTCCGATAGTTGAAAAAATATATATACTCGAATTTGACCATCTTTTAAGGTTAACACTCAGGTTTTTGGGAAATGGGTCACATACTTAGGTCTTGAAAAGTCGGGGCGTTACACTCATGCTCGAAGTGCAATGCTTATTGACAAGGTCCATCAGGTGAACCTCGCCAACTGTCTTGGGAAGGAGCTAAGGATAGAATCCTGTAAGATTACCTTCACCGAGGAAGATGCAAAGGGGATTCAGTACCTCATGATGACACGTTGGTAGTCACCATGACTATGGCAACCACAAAGTACACCAAATGTTGGTTAACACAGGGAACTTAATAGACATCTTATATGCAACTGCCTTTGATAAGATGGGAATAGGGAGGTCGAGATTATGGCCAATGTGAACCCCTTTGCTCAGTTTTGTAAGGGAGAGTGTGACCTCGGAAGAAAGCATCCTGCTACCAATTATCACAAGAGAGGCCTACAATTAGGTCACCACCATTTTAGACCTCCTTGTGGTGGACTGCCTTTCGGTGTACAATTCAATCTTGGGCAGACCATCCCTAGACATCATGTGGGCCATAGTCCATATCTATCACCTGACCATGAAGTTTCTGACCTAGAACGATATTAGTAGAGTCAGGGACTACCAACATGAAGCCCAATAATACTACTCGACAACTCTCTGAGGTAGAGCACAGTGACAACAGGTAATGCAGATCACCTCCCTAGATCTTAGGGAGGGAGGTAGAGAAAGATGATTGACCAACTGGGGTCACCACCTATTAGCAGAGAGCTGCTCGGTACTACAATTCGAGACTAAAGTAAAGAAGCTTTAGAGTAAGGGAGTTGGCGCTTCGAGAAGTCTCCCTAAGCACGAAAGAGTCCGACTCGAGAGCCTTGGGACCTAGTTAGGAAGGACCCTACAAAGTCAACAGTATATTTCGTCCAGGGACATAATTCCTAGAAGGCTTAGAAGGATGAGCTTTGCCCCATCCTTGGAATGCAGAGCACCTGAAAATTTAGTATCAATAAGGACTAATCGGGTCGAGCTCTACAAACATTTCAGGCATTCAATTTTTGACAAACACTTCAACTGTTAGTGACTTGTAATGATTTTCCATAAATTAAGTATTCTTTTTCCTATATCGATGACTATTCTACTGTCTCTCAGTGACAAACACAGTGGCTGGAGAGCCGGGAAAAGGGAAAGGCCAGAACAGGCACCCACCAACTATGAAAGGCTCAATGGCTACCATTCTGTTGGATGTTAAGACTTAAATATTTCATATTTAACCTTTCAATTACACTAGTGTTCTTGGCATTTAAGTGTTAATTTGATTTAACTATATACGTTTTCGTCATGCAAGGCGATTCGGAAGCCTAAGATGAATATGTGCTTAAAAGGATGGTTTTAAAGCTAAAAAGAAGATAATGAAGAATTGGATCTATGGAGGACAATATTGAATAATTCAAGTACCAACGATCCTAAGAAACCAAGTGAGGAAGACAAGAAATCGAAGATTTGAAGTAAAGAAATTAATGGAAAGGAATCCTAAAAATTCACGGCCAGAAAAATCATATTTTGTAATTCCAGGGCCAGAAAGACAAAATCCTGAAAAACTGCAAAAACAACCGTTCAATGCCATTGATGTTAGTTTCGATGCCATTGAAGGTAACTTCGATCCCATCAAGAAAATCATGAATTTTCGTAGTTAGTTGCTGGACACATTCTTCAATGTCTCAGTTTGATGCCATTGAAGTGCCATCGAAGGTGCGCATGACTGTGTAAATTCAAAGTCGGTTCATGATTTTTCTGAGGCGGTGTAAAAAATGGATTTCCAAAACTATAAATTGGGGTTCCTAGGATGTCCCAAATCATCTTTTAGAGTTTGGAAATGGAGAGAAGGCTTAGGTGGAGCACTAACAACGTTCTTCCGATTCAATTTCTTCATGGGTTCTAGTAGATCTTATAGTTGTTCTTTTCTGTTTGAGTTAGCTATCAATAGTTAAATTTTTTATTGATAATTGGTTTAAATGAAGAATTATTTCCAGTTTACTTTGATTTTTTGTTAACTACAAGCATAGTGAATGCTTAGGAAATCTAAGAGTAATTTCTTACCTATTTTACAAGGGATTGATCTGTAAAATTCATTGATCTATCGTAGACTCTGGCATGATAGATGCTTTGAATTCAATGCGATCAATACTTCGGTGCATGATGCGGAAACCAATTCAATAAAAGTTTAAATCTTTTTTGAATTGATGACTGATGATTTAACTACTCTATTATCCGACTGGATAGAATAAGACTTTGATTCTAGTTATGTGATCTAATTGAATCTAGTAAATTACGTTGAGAAAGCTATTAGTGGATCCTTGGCTCTCTAGTGTTTTATTTCTAATAGTTTCTTTCGCAATTACTTCTTAAAAACTAGAATTTTATAATTAGTTTGGATTCTAGTTCTAGTTCTAACATAGTTCAGAAATCACACAAATTGCAAGTCCTTGTGGGTACAACCTTGGTCTCACCGAGTTATTACTACTTCACAACCCTATACTTGGGGTTGTCCGAATAAGTTTTTGGCACCGTTGCTAGGGAGTGGCATTGAAAACGATTAGGTTTAGTTTTCTAGGATCTTCATTCTAGTTCCTCTCTTCTGGTAACATCCTCCCTTACTCCATCCACTTGCTTTCCTTATTACTGTAGGATTTTTCTGTAGAATTTTTTTATTAGGGTTTCATCATATTCATGCCAAAGTGGACACATGAATACTCGAATAAACTTTTCAGCGACGAGAGATTAATTGAAGGGCTGTTACATGATTATGTTAGAAAACAACCTATATTTGAAAATTTACTAAAACCACGATAGAGAACCGACCGGGATATGATGCTCCACCGGTTAAGAAGTCATTACGTAATTATATGAGGGAGAACAATTATCATCCGCCAGTTAAGAAGACAATGCATGATTATATTATGGGTGATAATGCTTACCAACAACCATTAAATACTCCTACATGCGACTCGTATGACTTCAATTGGTGGAAACATCAGAGATTAAATTGGAGAGGTGAGCCAACCATGATTCTAATGACTATCCCCTTGGATTCCCTACTTATGAGATCCAACCAGAAATAACCCAAGAGTATTCACTTAAGAAATTCATGGATGATCAAGAGAAATTGAACCAATACATCATGCAAACATTCACAAATATTAAAACATCATTAAAGTAGCTTGAATCCTCCATTCATAGAATTCAGTCACAAGAAGAGGCTAGTTTAGCACAACCTCAGGACAATTTAGAAATACAATGCGAGGAGAGTAATCCCACCTCGCTTGTTGAGTATATATACCGAATTTGAGAATGAGGAGTTAGAGTATGCTCAAGAGTTTACGGTTCAGTTTTCCCAAGAGTCGATCTCAATTAAGGTCCTAGTTAATGATCGAGAGGCACATGAAATTTTCAAACATAGTAATGTTGATCTACTCCACCTAAATGACATGCTTGATTCCAACGTAAAGAATGGGTCTCTTTTAACTAAATGTCTTGACTCTATAGAAGTTTTCTTGGCACACTTGGAGAATTCTAATGATAATATGATTAAAAACATAGTGGATGCCTCACAAGAATGTACCTTGATAGTTGATACTGACTGGGGGAATCATTATTTTGAAGAGCTCCCTTCCATAGATCTTGAATGTTTACTAGTAAAGGTGGATGAGCTGAAATTTGAATCGAAGTCAGAAACTTTAAAATTTGTTGAGATCGCATAGGCTAAACAAATTTTCTCTAATTTACAATTAATTATAGTCTCTGATTCACCGTGGTGTACTAACATTAAAAAAAATTCTGCCACATGTGAATGTTATCTACTTTGGATGCCTCAGAGGATTAAAAGAAGATTTTATGCTAAGGATCATAAATTTCTCTAGATTATCATGCTCGAGGACATCCAAGGCTACTATAAAAAGGATTTTTGGATTATCTTGTTGAGAAACCTACCGAGAAATTTATTGAGATACTAGCCAAAGGAGGAACCTATCGGTCAAGATTGAGTAGTTTTCCCTTGTTTTCTTAGGATTAGGAATTTAATTACTTTCCTAGGAGTAGTTTATTTTCAATGGTTTAGGAAGACCATATTTTTGCACAAACTTTAAGAATTAAAGAGCTTTTACATATTCACCATTTCAAGTACTCTCTACCCTTTACTTGGTTAAAATGGAGTTGCATGCAAGTTTCTCTTATTACGTATGTTTATACATTGAGGATAATGTAGAATTTAGGTTGGGGGTAGGTTTCATTTAGAAATTCTTCGGATTTGTGCTGAATTGTAGAATTTTTTATTTGTGTTGAATTATTGAATTTTTGAGCTATAAAACTTTTTCACAAATTTCTGTAAATTTAGGTGATTTTAAAGATAATCCAGATATTAGAATGATAAGATACTTAATGTTAATGATTTTTGAAATCTAAATTTTAGTTATTTGATAGATTTTAAAATTAATTTTGAAGTTTTTAATATTTGAATTAGGAGTTTTTAAACATTGGTTGAGTCATGTAATTTATATATCACATCTAGCTTACACATTAAAGTTTAAGTTTGATATTGAATTGTTAAATTGATGATTATGGAGAATGATAGGAACCAAATCTGAAAAATTTGTCCATCATATTAAATGAAAAGAATTGAAAAAAGAGAGAGAAGTAATACCCAGCTAAAAAAATGTTGTCGTAAAAAAGGGCTACCTATAAAAGTTCCTTGAAATGATTGTTGTGAAAAATTAAAAGAAGAAAATGATGAAAATAGTGTGAAAGCCGTTGAAGAAAAAATTAAAAGCTAGAAGAGTAGAATGTTAAACTATAAGGCAAGTTTAAATTATCTTAAATTCTTTTGATTATTAATGCTATCATGAAAGTATATAATTGAACCTTTGGTTATGTTGAGTTTAGACTTCATTATACACTCATGGAACTCAAAGTTTAGAATTATGGTAATTATAGGATTAATGCTTTAAACTTGATTAGGACATTCACCAAGTACTAAAGTTTAGGTGAAAGTTTCTCTTTACATTAATTTTGGATTTTTATAATCTGGATTGTTTTTTGAATTGTTTGGGTTAATAGAAAAATTGTTCATCTGTTTTCAAAATATCGTTCACATGTTTTGCTCGAGACTAGTAAAATGATGGTTGGGGGGTGTATTGAGACTCAAATATTACATATTTAACTCTTTAATTACATTATTTTCCTGGTATTTAAGTATTAGTTCGATTTGATTATATACGTTTTCGTCATACAAGGTGATTCAAAAGCGTAGATGAATATATGCTTAAAAGGATGGATTTAGAGCTTTAAAAAAAGATAATGAAGAATTGGACCTATGAAGGACAATATTGAAGAATTCAACTCCTAAATATCCAAGGAAACCAAATGAGGAAGAAAGAAAATTGATGATTTGAAGTAAAGAAACCAAGGAAAAGTAATCCAGAAAATTCAGGGATGTACAAAAAAATCATATTATGAAATTCCAGGGCCAGAGAGACAAAATCCTAAAAAACTGCAGAAGTAGTCCTTTGATGCCATCGAGGACAGTTTTGGTGCAATCGAAGGTAACTTTGATTCTATCGAACCCTCTTCGATCCCTTCGAGAAAATCATGAATTTTCTCAGTTAGTTGATGGGCATATTCTTTGATGTCATCGAAGGTGCATGCGACTATGTAAATTCAAAGTCGGTTCATGATTTTTCCGAGGCGTGTAAAAGATGGAGTTCCAAAACTATAAATTGGAGTTCTTAGGATGTCCCAAATCATCTTTTAGGGTTTAGAAAAGGAGAGAAGACTTAGGCGGAGCACAGACAATATTCTTCTACTTTAATTTCTTCATAGGTTCTAGTAAATCTTTTAGTTTTTCTTTTATTTTTAAGTTAGATATGACTAGCTAATCTCTTAGCTGGGCTAAGAGGTGAAAGCTTATAGTTTTTATTAATGTTTAATTTACTTTGATACATGTTGTTGATTTGAATGTTGAACAATTCATTGATAATTGGTTAGAATGAAGAATTATTTCTAGTTTACTTTGATTCTTTGTCGACTACAGGCATAGTGAATGCTTAGGAAAGCTAAGAGTAATTTCTTACCTATTTTACAAGGGATTGATCTGTAAAATCCATTGACCTACCGTAGACTCTGGGCATGATTGATGCTTTGAATTCCTTGCAATGAATACTTTGGTGCATGATGTGGAAACCAATTCAATGAAAGTTCAAATCTATTTTGAATTGATGAATGATGATTTAACTACTTTATTATCCGACTAGATAGAATATGACTTTGATTCTAGTTATGTGATCTAATTGAAACAAGTAACTTACTTCGGGAAAGGTATTAGTGGATCCTTGGAGCTCTAGTGTTTTATTTTTAATTGTTTATTCCATAATTACTTTTTAAAAATCATATTCAAGTTCTTGTTCTAACTTAGTTCAGAAATTGCATAAATTGCAAGTCCCTATGGGTACGACCTCGGTCTCATTGAGTTATTAATATTTCGCAACCCTACATTTCGCAACCTTGCACTTAGGTTGTTCGAACGTCGGACAAAAGAGCCGAGGTGAAGGAAAGGTCGAAGAAAACACCCTCTTGCTGAGCACATTGCCCTGATTGAGTAATGGTAAGAAGAAGACAAGCCTGAGAAGGCACCTTCCATACTGACCTGAGTAGTCGGACAAGCGCCAAGGTGAGGGAAAGGCCGAAGAAGGCACACTCTAGTTGGGCACGTTGGCCTGATTAGGTAACAATTAGAAGATAGGTCATATGAGGCACATTTGAAAAGGCCGAGCTATATGTCCTCGTGGGGGTGGGGGGAGAGGGGTGAATAGGACTATGCCAAATTTAAAAATTAACAGCGGAATTTAAATAAATTAAATAAAGATAGCACATAAACAATCTCATAATGCAGAAAGTAAATACAACCTCAAATGTACTAGTGTTGAGAGATTGATACAGATGTTGTTCTAAAGACAACCTTACACTAAAAACCAATGGTTTATGGTAGGACGACCTAATTCCTAGAAAGGTTTGTGTATCAAAAACTCAAACTGATATAAAGGAATAAAGAAATAAATAGCAATGAATGAAATCTAAGCTATTACAACATTCACCACACAATGCTGAATATTAAAGATTACAACATTCACATCCACAAATACATCCCACAACCTTGAAGCATAAAAGATAAAGAAGATAAACCACACATCCACCAAACACAAAGAATTATAGTGGTTCGCTTGTGTGTACACCAACTGTTAAACAACAACCACACAACCACTCCACTCCTAATATCCTCACACAGTGGATATTAGCATTCACTATGAAAATAGGTTTTTCAAGGTTCTCCTAAAATCCTCACAATTGTATCTTTTAAATGGGCTTACACAATTCAAAAAATCCCACACTCTGAGTTTTCTAGATCACCTCAGACAAACCAAAACAGAGAGATTTTTCTGACACAATCTCAATGAAACTAAAACATAGAAATTTACAATAATGTAAAATACCTAGATATTCTCATTTAGATGCAGCACAGAAGAATCAAATTAGAGTAGAATTTCAATGTAGAAGTTGAATGTCTACACTCACTTATGAAATGGTTCTAGTTTCTAAATTGACTTTAAATTAAATCAAGTTGGGCTAGCTCGATTTGATTTTAATTCCAAGAAATAGGAATATTTCAATTCCTTCTTGTAGAAACTCAAATTAAATACAAAGAAAGCTAATTAAAGAGAATATTAAATGAGCACAATATAGCTTAAAAATATGACTAACTTATCTCTCAGAGCAGCATATTGATTTAGCTTGAATTAAATGGAAAACTCTGAAATTCGTGCTTTATTTATAAGTGAAGAAATTGCACTCTCGACTGGTCCTGAGGTCTCCACGATTGGTCGTAGGACTAACAAATTTTTAAAATTTTGAGCGCGATAGGATAAAGCCGCTCCACGACTAGTCGTAAGCCCTTCACGACCGGTCGAGTGACCTCCGCGACTGGTCGAGACCTGTCCACAACTGGTCGTATGGAGCTTGATTTAATTGCTAGACTTTGAGTCGAGGCTACAGGACTGGTCGTGCACGAGTCGAGCACTGTTCATACGACCAGTCGAGCAGTCTCAAGGACCGGTCGAGGCTTAACAAAAAATTTCAAAATTTTGTAACAACCTTAAGACTGGTCGAGGAATTTCTTGGACTGGTTGAGCCAGTACTGGGACTAGTCAAACATAGTCCAAGACTAGTCAAAAAACAGTCCATACACTTATAAAATGATCTAATTGAATTATGTATTCAAAATGACCTACCCTATGATCAATCTATGGTCATTCATACCTTATGCATGATATATGAACATTGAAACTTCTTTTCCTTCGATTGATAAATGATCTTTGAAGTTTACAAAGCTTGAGATCTTGATACATGATGAAGCTTGAACTTGAGATCATTTGAGGCTTCAACTTGAAGTATATTGAAACTTGAATTTGTAACCTTAAGAAGCTTGAACTTAAAACATCTTGAAACTTGAGCTTGAGGTTCAAAGTAAAGAACTTTGTCTTGACTTGAAGCTTGACCTTGAATTCACACTTGATGTTGCATTTGAACATGACCATGTAAACTTGCATTTCTTGAAATAAATATTATTGTTCTTGAGAGATGCATTGTCTTGAATATGTAGATGTGCTACACAAGATAGATTCAAAAAGGTTTTGGCACTACAAAATTTGACAATTATAGGAGCTAGGAACCATAGCACTTACAACATTCCACAACAACCCGAGTGTTCGAAAATAGTCTAAGAGATGTCCATAGGAGACATGCAAAATTTGACCTCTATCGCCCTTCACTGAGCAATAAGCATTGTTCTATAAATTGGGTGAGGAAGAAACGACAAACATCACAACAGCTGATTCTAAATTCATGCGGATCGTCAAAAAGGCTTAACACTTTATTATTGGATTTCTGAAGTTTATTTTTAATTTTGTAGTTCAGTTTTTTTCTTTTATTTGGGGTTTGATTTTTTTTTTTTAATGTTTTCTGGCTTTTGAAATTTTTTTATGGACCCTGGGCAGGACAACACTATGACTGAGGCGGTGCCTTTATTGTTACTGGTATCTTGAGAGGATCGGTTGGCTTATTTGGCCATCATGGGGATAGTGAATTAATTGATGCCCTGCACTCTCTCCCCTCAAGAGGTAAGGCCAAATATTGTCGTAGGCAGACCTTTGCCACTGTGCACAAGCGCCATGATGGATTTGGAGTTGGGCGCCGAGTCAATGGCAGATGTGGTGGCATTTAGGTATTCCCCAAGGCATTGAAGCTCCTCGGGTATGCGCAGCTCAGATGGGATGTGGACAGTAGTCCATTCAATGAAGGGCAACTACTGCCCCTCGTCTAGGCCCTCACTGGTTATCTCTGTTAAGGTCGGACCATGCAATTGGTCCTCTAGGGCAGAGACCAGCTCATTGTTGGGATAAAAGATCCCTGCACTAATGTGTCTGATTGGTGGGCAGGTGAATGGATCATTTTCCTCCACTTTGACTCATCCTTTTGTTGGACCTTTTCGCCCTATTCTCGAATTCGAACTAGGTTGATATCTTGATTCGGTCCTACCTGAATTTTCTCAAACATCAATGACTTTGATCGAATCTTACTATTCGAGCTAATAATAGAAAATTTGGTTCTTAGTAGAAAAAGACATAGTTTGATCCGATAAGACATGCATATGGAAAGTAATTTACAGTTTCAAGTTCAGAACTATTATTTGGTATGCCATTTTGGATTGTTATATGTCTGTGACTGGGGATTAGGAAGCTAGGGGCTAAGGTCCACGAGAGACACGGGCTCGCTGCATGTCACGGAGTCTAAGGAGGGGGAGGAATTTAAGCTTGGAAGAAAGTTGGTCAGTTAGTATGGTTTTTTGACTTGACTGAGATATGCAGTAGGCAATTCAGCTCGGGTGTCCTTTCTTGGAGGATGAACAGTTAATTGAACCACGTTAGACTATAGTAGGGAGAGATGGTGGATGCTACCTAGTGGATCTTTTCCTAGAGGACCGAGGAGTGATCGCTCCTATTTAACTAAAAACTGGATTGCAGGTTAGATCAGGGGTCTTCCCTTGAAAGACTAAGACTGGAGGGGGCACTACGTAAGATGGTGCTCCCTGCAAGATGAGCAGTGTGAACTTAGGACATGAGTCATTGACATGAACGAACTGAGTTAGATGGGGACGGGACCTTTCATAAAAAAAAAAAAGAAAAAAAGATTGATGGTGGGGATGCCCGATGTGTAGGGGTTCGCTTGATGTTGCAGAACTGAGTTAGATGGGGACGAGACCTTTCATAAAACAACAATTCATCATGTGCCCTTGGCCTAATGGAATACATAATACTTGTTTTCATTATAGTTTGGTGGCAGAGGGTTTAGTAGGGGCCTAGGCTATAGTGGGGAAAGGAGTTGCCTTTGGACTAGTATGGCTAATACGTCATTATAAGATTGAGTCAATAGAGTGAACTATCTAGGTTCCTTAACTATACCCATTTGTCGATTCTGATTGGAGTACTGCAAGGTCCATTTATGTGGTGGTTGTTGTTATTGGTGTTGTCCCTACTGAGGGGTGAATGGTGTGCCTTGGGCAAAGGTGACAAGATTGTCATTTTTTTATTGGATAGGAGATGGGGATGTTGTCATCATCACTCTTGTATTTAATAGGCTCGTATTAGGTAGGTTCATATTCGATAGCCTTTTCATCCACCTGATCTCACTTTTTCGGGGTAGCCTGATATGGTCAGGGGGAGATTGTCCTAGTACAATGCTGCCATGTCATACGAAAGTTATATGACGCAAGACATGAATGCTATCGGCCATACCAAGGTTATGATGCGATTCAAGGCCTATATAGCCAAATGCCATATGCAATATACAATGCGATTATGCCAGTCCTTATATTAAGTCCACACATCAGTACAGTTACTCTCTGGGAAATCACCGGGGTCAAATGCATTACGTGCTGGCTGCCACCTTCCAGGCCGTGCAGCCCAGCGAGCGTAAGAGACCTCACTACCTGCCTGTGGACATCCAATCATCAACAAGGCTCGACGGTAGTGGACCCATTTAGGCAGCCCGTGGCCAGTAATAATGAATGGGTGGTGTGCACATAATCACACACATATGGTGGGCTTCACGAGTCACAATTGGGCCTCACGCATACAATGGGTCTCACACAAGGGTCTCATACATCATAAGGGACCTAATCACATGGGCCGCATACCACCACGATGGGCCTCATATAATCACAATGGGCCTCATACAATTCTAATGGGCCTTATACGATCATAATGCTATGCTACCACATACTCAGTGCGTGTACTAACATAGTCGTAATCAAAAATCAACCTATATATATGGTGAGGTCCATAGACGAACAACAGATCTAATCCATAACATGAGTATCAGTCCTCAACAGTGGGTATACCAAATCCGATACTACCAATCCTTCCATCTACGGTGATGATGTACTCTCCTCATATCAAGGTTAGGCCTAAGTGACCTACTTAATATCCTAAGGATCCGGAACGGGGTTCCTTCACCATACTATTATATGGCCCGATAGGTGCCCTAGGGGACCCAAATAAATGGATCATGTAATTATCAATGGGGGTCTAATGATTTGGGTCAACCCACTTAGAGAAGGATGAGAATGGGCCTAATAAAGGCCTAAGGGAAGGTCACAATATGGACATGGACATGTAATCATCATTGCCCATACAATATGGACATTTAACCAACATTGCTCCCAAGGAGTGGCCCAAATAGAGCCAAACATATAGCGGGGCCCATGGCCTCACACAAAGGCCTCATATACCCACAATGGGCCTCACTCAAGGGCCACAAATACATCATGTTGGGTCTCACTCAAAGACCACACATACTCCACATTGGGCCTCATACAAGGGCCACACACATACTCCACATTGGGCCTCATACAAAGACCTCTTATTCATCATAATGGGCCTCACCAAATGGGCCACAAATTCATCATATTGGACCTCACACAAGTGCCCATGGGTTAGGCAGAAAGGATGGGTAGTGTGTGTATCACATACAACATAGTGGGCCTGATGCATCACAAAATGGGCCTCATGAGGCAGCCCATGGTCGAACCAAAATAGATGAGTAGCAATGTAAATACATCAAAAGTGGCCCTTCAGCCTGATATCTAGGCCTCAAATACATCACATTGGACCTCATTCCAATGGATCTCAAAGTTGGTATTGTCATTCCCAATCATTTCTCTCAGTATTAGGCCCACTCGGGCCTCAAGGTTGCTTCATTTGGATGGCCTAAGGCCATATAGAGACTAAGAGAGATGGATGGGCAGCAAGGGATGTCTACCACTTAAATTACAAGGTTTAACAACAATTCTTTTTACGACATACACAAGGTAAGCCTCACTAGACAAAGATACAACTCACAAGCAAAAAGGTCCACTCAAGATTTTGGGCACACCGCAACCTGAGGGTTCATGTACAGGATTTAGATACTCTATTAAGTTCTTTGGGAAGGTGGTGGACCCCATATAAAATTTCTATCAAACAGATTTAAAACTACGTGGGGCCCACTTATGACGAAGGAAAATTTTTATACTGTAGTTTTATGTATGAGTACCAAAACCCATAAGGCAGCCCTCCTTGATCATGTATGCATAAGTTTCTGTAAAGGCCCAAACAATGGTGCTTGGGAGAGGTGCAGAAATGACTTTTGGCCATTTTTGGGTGTGTCCCACGATTAAGTAGAGACGCCTTTTGGAATTCCATCAGGTTCCCTAGGTAGCCCTATGTTTTTACTTCAAAACCCAAAAGGCTTAGACTGTTGGATGTATACATACGATATTTGGTACAAGGCTAAACATGGGCATTTAAATTTTCTGCGCAAAATTTCTTTCACAACTATGCCTAGCACCATTTTGAGATCCACTCTCCAACCCTGTGGGGTCTTCTTTAACCCAATTAAAATATTATTTCTCTATTCAGTGGTATATTTTGAAAGTTTCAAGTGGTTTTCAACTCATATCTTGTACGTGGGGTCTAGTGTGGATGCCCAAAGTTGGTCTAAAACTTAGAAAATCAGACGTGCAGTTCAGAAGTGGATTTGTCCCATCTTTGCACCCAGTTTTCAACACTTGGGATCCTTTCTAGATGAAGTTATAGGACATATTAATACTCTAACATGTGAAAGAAACATCCCCCATGGTGGGCCTCGGTGGATTCGCATACACGGTTCTTTTTTTTGTTTTTCTTTTTTTGGCATAAGGCCGAACATGACCCGCTGAAATTCCTGCACAGGAATTTCTAGACAACCGTCCCCAGCCCTACTTTTAAACATTGGTTTTCCTGGTATTAGGATGGGCCATAAATTTCGGATGGTGGCCCGCACATATCTTGAATGTAGGGCCCACCATGGATGATTAAAGATGGCCCAAAATTCTGAAAATTTTTAGGCATGGGTTTAAAGGCCATATGCATCCTATCAAAAAACAAAAAACTTGCATATGCAGCAAATAAAAACAAAAAAAAAAAAAGAGAGATATACCTCATGCATACATCAGAGTGGGTCCAATCCAGCTAGGCCACACTATCAAAACCACCATCTCAATGAACATGAACGATTATAAAGGAAAAGGAAATATATCAGGCACACATGCAAATGTCCTATTTGGCATCCAAAAATGCACACACCACGGTCTCTATGGCTGTCCATATGGACGGCCTGATCATCCACATACATCAAGTGTGGGTTCCACTTCCAAGTGTGGATGGCGTGGATGAAACACTTATATCAGTGGGTTCCACCGTACATGGCTAGACGGTGGACAGTGCAGATATGAATCACATACATCATGGTTGGCCCCGCATGGCACTGTCCATAGATGGACAATGCAATATACAATACATACCTTAAGGTGGGCCATGCGAATGAAATGTACATATGACAGGTGGGCCTGGACGGTGAAGCAGTAACGTCAAGGTGGGCCAGCGGCTGGCAGATTTCTACTTGCTGGGCCGACCCACCCAGACTCCTGTCCTAAAAAGGGCCTCTGCAAAATGGACGGTATTGATTCAATGTACATCAAGGTGGGGTCCACACACGTGGGCCACATGATGGATGGATGGAGTGGATTAAACCAATTCACGCAGCAGACCCAACAGTTGCTGGACGTCAGTCTAGTAGCAGGTGAATCTGCTTGATATTTGACTGTTAGATCTGCTTCAAGAATGGGGCCCATGGTCCTGTATGATATGAAAAAAATGGATAGATGGTGTGGGTGCACAGCACACATCGAGGTAGGGTCCACGCATTTGGCCCACCAGCGCTGGAATTAGGCTAATATCTGTTTTGTCCTGCCGTCCAAACGGTCAACTGTCTGGACAGTTTAGCTGCTGCTGGTGCAGCCCGGAAGACACGGGATCTGGGCCGTGCAAATGAACGGCTATGGATATAAAACACATACATCAAGGTGGGTCCACGGCAGTGTGGCCCATTCATTTGGGATTAAGTCGATATTTGTTTTCTCCTACATCCAGACCTGCTGGACGGTCTATGTAGTAACCGTCCAACAGCTCCTGGCTGGTCACGGCCCACCTGTCCTTGTTGGATCAGGGCACAATGCTGATGGATAGTGTGGCTACATCCCCATACATATATAACAAGGTGGGCTCCACGCCAGTGGGGCCCACCAGCGCTGAATCAATCTGATATTTTGTGTTTTTCCTTTAAACAGGGCCTCAGCAAGGTACCACTATTGGGCGGGTAGCATAGATAAAATACACATACATGGTGGGCCCCACGCGTAGACGATCCACCAGGAGGGTGGGACATGTCCAGGTGGGTCCTGAAGATGGACGGCTGGAGTAGATAAAACATATATATCACGGTGGCCTACAGCAGGACAGCAATCTGCTGCTGGATCTGGCCCATCTTGGGCTCACGTCCTAAAATGATCTCTCCAAATGGATGGTGAGGATACAGAGTAGTACATCAGGGTGGGGTCCATGAGGGTGGGCCACCTTACTCCAGCAAGAAAATCAAACTAATATTTGCGATTTCCCTACATCCAAACGGCCCTGCATGACCAGCCGGTCATGCAGGCCCACACGGCCAGCAACACAGTCCACTTGTTGGACTGTGTGGATGAAGTATATACATCAAAGTGGGGTCCACGCAGTGGCCCACTGAGTTTGGAAGTCAAGCTAGTATTTGTGTTTTCCTATCCATCCGAGCCTATGTGACTGACCGGCCACACAGGCCCAAAAACGGGCAACAATGGGGCTGTTCGCTGAACATGGGCGTCCCACTGAATGGACGGTCTGGATATAATACATACATCATTAGGTAGGCCATGTCCATCAGGGAAAAAGAGAGGGGAGTAGAGAGAGAAGGGAAGAGAGAGAGAAGCACCCACCTAACTTTCTTCTTCCTCCCTCATGCTCCAATGCACCTATGAGGCTCTTACAATGGTGGAGTTCATGATCCAAAGGTTGGATTGGTGGGGATCTAAGGTGGGAGAGGGCTGGATTTTGGGGTTGCTTGGACGGCCATGGGTCTTGCAATGGAGAAAAAATGAGGAAGAAAGAGGGAGGGAGAGAGAGAGAGAGTAATTATTTTGTAAGATCATAATTAGTTTTGGGAAGAGGGAGAATAATTACATGTAAGTAATTATGGGCTAGGGTCATCATTGCTTTGACTAGTAATCATGGATGTCTTAGGGTGATGTCACCCTAGCCTTGGGAAATGTGCCATTGTGATAGGTGGGTCCCGACAAAACACAATCAGTGGTCTAAATAGAGTGCGGCCTATATCTTTCAATGTACACATCGAATTCACGCACGACACGCGTCGTTGGAACCGCGGTGTCGATGCGGTTGTAACGGTATAGGTTTCGGGTCAATCCGGGTCTTGTTTACATAATGAGACTTAAGGATGATCGCAAATGAAATTTACAGGTCATGGGTTACTTGGATTTGACCTGTAGGACCGTGGGACCTAATAGAACAAAATGGATACTAAGGTTAAGGGTCTTACAATGGCAATGACCAACTTAATTACAAGGAGAGTAACAATGGTTAACTCAACAAAAAGTGAGTGGCAATGACCAACTTAATAATAAGGAGAGTCGTAATGGCCAACTCTGAAGAGTAGAGTAGCAAGGGCTAACTCAACAAATTGGTAAAGGTGAGGGCAAGGCTTATATCCATCGCCCCACATAAATTCATAAATATCGCTTGTAATTAACATCATATCATGATCCCAAAGGGTAAATAATTATTGATAGTAAATTAACAATTGTAGAGAGAGAATCATAGTAACATGAGAATAGGTAAAAGGCAAGAAGATTCATATTAACTTAAATTAAGGTAAGCTTAAAGGATAAAACCCTCACCCCTAATGCTATTCCTTCCTTGAACGTAGGTGAGCGTCGAAGGAATAGGTCTTTAATCTATTATTAACAATTTCTTTTTAAGTGGTTAGCTTTGATTTAAACTCATTGGTTTTCGACATAATTTGGATCAAAATGTTGAGGAAAGGAAAGAGAAAGAAATCTAGGTGTGGAAGAGGTTGGGCGTGGACCTACCTTAACTCGCCGTTTAGCGAGTCGTTAGACTCGAACATGGCCAGCTTCCACTTCTTACTGCCGAAGACCTCTCTCTCTCTCTCTCACTCACACACACACACCTTTCTTCTTCTCTTCTTTTCTTTCTTTCTTTCTTTCTCTCTCCTTCTCTCTCTTTTTGCTGAGGCATCTCCTTGCTGCCGCTGGTTGGCTGGAGCTCTCTCTCTCTCTCACGTTTCTTTTCCTTTCTTTTATTTTCTCTCTTGCTTTCTTTCTTGTGGAACGACAGGACCCTTTTATAGTCGGTCTGAACCTAGAAGTCCCTTTGCATAAGCTTGTTTACACAGTAAGGAAAATGGATGCAAAATGTTACGCAACACTGTTTACACAACCAAAAAATAGGGCTAAGGTTCTCTCTCTCTGGCCGTATCCTCTTGGATTCCTCCCTCTTTCTTCATCATGATCACAACACTAGGGAGAATTTTCTTCAGTGAAGGGCTATTAGATGGACGTCCCTGATTATCCCCTAAATGAACATTCTTGGTCCCATCGCTCGGCATTTGATCAGATGGCCGATCCTCTGTTTCAACAGCAGGTTTGTTCGCAACCCTTCTTGAATTGCGTCTGTCCCTTTGAATGGTCTAGGGCATCATTTGATCATTCCTAGCCCACTGAAATTGATGGTCTGATCACGTTGTGAAAAAAACGTGTAGAGTGCTTGCGAACGTGAGTTCCTTGAATGTGTTTCTTGTGTGAAAAATGGTGAAAAAAACTCTCTTTATGTTCTATTTCTTTTCTTTGGACATCTTAGATGGGATCGAAAATGTTTCTCCTTAGTTTTGGAAGGTTGTGATCAATTTAAATGTCTTTATTTGGGTTCCCTTACACAGAGAATGGAATCACGCTGGTTTTTTTTTTCTACGCTATTTGCGGAGGGAAATTGGGTGAGGATTGTTTGGCTTCGTGATTAAGTTGGAGGTGAAAGGGATCAGGGTTTGGTTGGTTTTGCCCCTTGTTCGTGATGAACGGTGCTGATCATGTTGGATGATCATGGAAGTGGGCCATCAGACCCTTAAACGGACGCTGTCCGTTTAAATTTCCAAATGCTGGAGGTTTTTTTTTTCCGAATTGTTTGGAGATTTGTTGGGTTAAACCTTGTTTGACTTAACTTCCTGTTTAGTATGCTGCTTGTGCACACTCGTGGTAAATGTGGGGTCCACGATGACGTTTTAGCAACATCTACTCCATCCATTTGTTTCGTCAGTTATAGGTATGGCTCGTCTAAAAATATCAGGCGATCATGGTCATTAGGAGGTCCATATTGAGTGAGTTGTTGTCTTGGCTATAGATTTTGCTAATCTAAGTGTTTTGCAAGATCCGATGCTTCTAAATGTTGGTATGCGCCTTTCTAAACACTTCTTGCAAACCTACTTTCATCTAAATCATTATGGGTACGGGGTTATTCACCAATTCATTTAAGGAACGGTGTATACGTTGAATCACTTGATGGTTAGCCTTGTCTTTTTAAAATTAACAGCCAGATAGCTTGATCTATGAATGGAGATCATTCCCAATGGTTAAATTTGTGCCAGGGAATAGATGTAAGGTTAGGATAGTCAGATTGGTATCGTACACATATACATATTATGTTATTATCCATGGTAACACTAGAGAACTTTCAATATTCAGGTATTGAAATGTTCGAGGTGTTATAATCTTCCCCCCTTAAACATGATTTCGCCTCTAAAATTTAGTACTTCTATTATACTAGCCATTTTTCATGCCTCTAAGGATTCCCTACTTCCTGTGTTCGAGGTAATATGAATTGATAGTTGTAGTGGGTTTGTGCCCGATACACACATCCTTCGCCTGCACAGTACGGAGGATTTACTAGTATCAATTTATAATCCTATTAAATCTCAATCCTTTGCTTGATCAACGTATTAAGATAATTTGAGATTTTCTAGGACTTAGAATTTGAGTCAAACCGTGCAAATTTCGCGTACACATGGTTACATCAGTCCATAATCTCGATTATTCTAAACTCATGGGGAATATCACGAATTCTTATATTCTCATAAGGGATAATTCTATGTGACCCATTAAGCTTTCATTAGTACTCTGATTATCTAATACACTGCCCAAAATTACTTCTACCATCCTCATTAATTCCTTATGATTAAGTTTTCAATGTATTACTCGTAAGGTAGATATATATTTGTCTAGGTGCGCGTATAATTGACTACATGAATTGGGATGCTACATACTATTAGTGCACCCAATCATACACACTTGTTTGTCTATCACGTGAACTGTTGTGTCAAGTAGTCCGATGAGCCCTTGGAAAATGAAGATCAAAGATAAAAATGGAGCAGAAGCATCAAGCAACACTCACAGGGAAAAAAGATGCTCCTATGATTCCAATCCTCAAAACAAAATAAAACAAACCTATACCCTTTAGATGATCCTGACCTAAATAGAAAACCTCAATTAGATCATCCCTTAAGCCATAAAAGTTCATAATTCCTATCTCCATAAATTTGGCCTTAGAAGTTTGAAGTTGCTATAACAGAAATTGAAAAACAGCAACCTTCGGTCCGACCGAACATGGCTATTGCAGGATAAAAACTTAAACAGGAAAATCTGTCTCTACTTCGGTTGGAGTAGGTCCGACCGAATGGCACCTTCGGTCTAACCAAAATAGCCCAAAACAGTCCAATGAGATTTAGAGTTATTTCAGTTCAACTGAGCTATAATTCGGTCCGACCAACTGCAACCGAAGATAAACCTTGGTCCGACCGAAAGTGACCAAAAGTGTCCAGCAACCTGCGGGCTTTATTCAGTCCGACCGAGCATTAATTCAGTCTGACTGACGATAGTTCAGTCCAACTGAAGGACTCCTCAGTAGGACCAAAATATAGCTGTTATATATTCATTGGAACCTTTTTCCTATAAAAAGAGCATCCGAATCTTTACAAAAACTACCGATTAAGGCATCCTAGAGTCCCTATTGCATCACAAGCTTAACCAAATCATTCTAGACTTCATCCATATGAGATTCATGTTCTTATTATTGTAATTCCTTACCTTAATGAGCATTCAAAACTCCTATTAGTGAAGAACATGATTTCCAGCATTCTCTAAATTATTAAGACCAAATCTATTGGTATATTCTTAGTCTCTATAATAATCTAGAACATCCATCAGTTAAATCCCCTAGGAAATCCACTTATCATCTAATTATAGGAGACTCAACTCACTCCCATTACCTTGTTTACCCAAAAGAAGCATCTGAAAAGGCCAAGCTCTGTCCTAGAGGGGGGGGGGTGAATAGGACTATGTCAAATTAAACTTTTAACAGCGGAAACTAAAGAATATGATAGCCAACAAAAGAAATGAAACAAATCACAATACAGAAATGTAAAGCAACTTCAAATTCAAGTCTTGAGAGGCTGATACAAATGTTGTTCTAAGGATAACCTTGCACCATAAAAACCAAGGGTTTATGGCAGGACAACCTTACTAGAACGATAAGTATCAATATCCCAAACTGAAGAGAAATAATAAAGGGAAATAGCAAAAAGTAAAGTCTAAACTATTACAACATTCCCACAATGCATGAAATGTAAATATTATAACATTCACATCCACACATACCTCCCACAATTCTGAATGATAAAAGATCGGAAATATTAAACGAACATTCAAACCACAAGACACAAAGAATTATAGTGGTTCGCCTGTGTGTACACCAACTGTTAAATAACAGCCACACAGCTACTCCACTCCTAATATCCTCACACAGGGGATATCAGCGTTCACTATCAAAATAGGTTTCACAGGTTCACCTAAAACCTTCACAATTGTGTCTTTTATATGGGCTTACACAATTCAAAAATCCCACTTTCTAAGTTTTCTGGCTCTCCTCAGATAACCAACACAATGAGATTTTTCTGGCTTAACCTCAAACAAAACGAAAATAATTAAATTTACAATAAATGCAAAATACCTGGATTTCTCCTTTTATTGAAGCCCGGAAGAACCAATCGGAGTAGAAGTTCGAATGCGAAGTTCAATGTCCAATACTCACTTTGATATGGTTCTAAGTTCTAATTGATTTTAAATTAAACCGGTTGGGCTAGTTATATTTGATTTTGATTCCAAAAAGAAGGAATACAACAATTCCTCTTTTCAATTTAGATTGGAATATAGAAACAAAATCAAATTAAATAAGCTAACAAAAGAGAATATTAAATAAGCACAATGTAGCTTAAAAATAAACACAAACTTGTCTCAGAGTGATGCCTTGATTTTACTTGAATTGAGTTATCAATCTCTGAAATTCATCGTCTATTTATAGATGCAAAAATCACGCCTACGACTGGTCCTAAGTACTCCACGACTGGTTGTAGATGAAATGGATTTTTGAATTTTCAAGCAGGATTGAAACAGACGGTTACACGAACGGTCGTAGGGTGTCTACGACTAGTCATAGGACCTCTACGACTGGTCATAGGACTCAAGGAATTATTGTTGTAGTTTGAGTTGAAGAACTAGGACTAGTCAAATGACTAGTCGACACTGTTCACACGACCGGTCGAACAGAGTCCAGGACTGGTCGTAGATGAACAGAAAATTCTGAACATTGCAACAAACTTAGGACTGGTCCTGGATTTTCTAGGATTGGTCGAACCAGTGCTAAGACTAGTCGAACAAGGTCCAGGACTAGTCTTAGAACAGACCAATACTTATAAAGTGATTTAATATGAATTATGTATTCAAAATGACCTACCCTAAGGTCAATCTAAGGTCTATCATACCTGAGACATGAAGTATGAACATTGAAACTTCATTCAATCAGATGAAGGTTGACCTTTGAACCTTATGAAGCTTGAGATCTCTACTTGATGTAGCTTGATCTTGAGATCTTATACAGCTTTGGATTTGTCTTCTTAGATTGTACTTCATTTTTTAACATCATCTTTAGACTTGAACAAGCATTTTTATGATTGACGTAGTTCTGAACATTGAAGCTTACAGAAGAGGATCAAGTACATGACCTTGCATTTCTTGAAGTAGATCACCGTACTTGACTTGAAGCATTGATGCAGTGTCTTGAACATCCATACAACAATAAACTACACAAGACACATATAGAGGTTTTGGCACCACAAAATTTGACAACCAAAGGAGCATGAGACCATAGCACTTACAATCTCCCCCTTTGTCAAATTTGTGACAAAACACACTCCAAAGAAGAGAAGCACAACTCATAATAAAAGAACCAGTTACAACCTGATTAAAGAATCATGCACCAGTTGTTAACTTAACGAATCATGCACCAGTTGTTAATAAGCACAAATATTATAGCTTGTTTAACGAATCATGCACCAGTTGTTAACAAGCACACCAGTTGTTAACAAGCACAAATATTACTCCCCCTGAGTAGCACATATAAATCCAAAAGAAATTCTTATGCTACTTCTTTCACAAATATCAATCTATATACCCAATAAATTCTCCCCCTTTTTATCACAATATGACAAAGGAAGAAATAAAAGGATAATTAGCAGGAGAGTAAGTAATGGATGAACTGGTCAAGATATAAGCAAGTTAAAACGTCCACACACCATAAGCTAGTTCAAACAAAAAAACAGTTACTTAAGGTTCATACACCACCAAAAGTAAAAAGTAATAAAGTTAATACAGACTAATATGATCACTTAATCAGATCATGAAGAAGGAGCAGGAATAGAAGGATCAAGTTGATGAAGACCCTTGTTTATACGCCTGAGATACTTGCGCATATATTTAAACCTTAAATCATGGGCAACATTCATATTTTTGACCTTCTCTTTCAAAGCACGTAAACGTGCCTCAAACTCAGATGGCTCATAATCAGGATCATTTCTAGAGTCAGATTCTATCTCATCAAAAATGTCATCTATGTTAATATCATCAGGAGGAAGATCACTAGCATCTTCTTCATTCCCAGCTTCAGCTCCACTTCCACCAACATCCACTTGGCCAGGAGCTAATCCCAATTTCATCTTGTTTATATTAGAATTGTTGAAAATGAGATGATGGATAGGAGCCTCTCTAACAGGCATAGCCACTAGCATATTATTAGCTAAAACAGTCATAAGATATGTAAACGGAATATCACTATGACCTGAATGGAGACGAAACTGAATAATTGAATGACATATTAAGAAAGACAGACAAACTTTAGTACCAAAAATGATAGAATGCAAGACCCGAACCATAAAAGAAGTTAGTTCAGTTTTGTTACTTGAACGAGGATACAGTTTTGAAATAAAAATTCTATGGAGCACCCTGTATCTGGGTAATAAATACTTTGTGGGGAGAGCATTCCCTTTATGCTTCCATTGCACATTCATATTGTATAGATCTCTAGTTAGCATACGTTTCTCTGATTCAGAGGATTTTTCAGTTAAAGTATGAATAGGAATACCCTCATCATTAACAGGAATATCCATAAGGCCAGATATCAAATAACGATCTACATCAAATGGCCCTTCTCTAACATCAATCTTAAATGATAAATTTTCAGTAGAAAAGTCAGAAAGACATGCAAACATGGCCTGTGCAATAGATTGGAATGTTGGCCCATCCCAATGTAAGATATTATCCCATCCTACAGCTTGGAGTAGAGGTAGGATACCAAACTGAGCAATATGATTAAGATCAACCAGACGTTCGACAATGACATTGCGCATACGCAAATCCCGCACATATGAGGGATCATCTTCGGGAGACCGAAGATGTCGCCGAGTTAAATTTGACCTAGAAGAGGAAGCACCACGTGTTGTTTTCTTTTTCCCTATGGAGTCCATTTGCAACAAGAAACTCAAGGAAATAAGAAGATACAAAAGATGTAGAGTGAGGTTTTGCTAGATCAGATTTTTCAAAATAAAATCCCAAAATTACAATGAAAGATCAAATAGATTACTCCAAGAGTGAAAATGAAGTAATATAGACTAGAATCTACAAGAAAAACACAAATAACGCACTAACCTTGAAGATCTAGGTCGGTGACTTCGACTGGTCGGGTGTTGGCTCGTTGGAGAGGGAATAGGAAATGAGGAAGATGAGATTTTTCACCAAATTATAAAAGACCCAACATGCTCCACGACTGGTCTTGAGCTGTCCTCGACCGGTCGTACCACGACCGGTCGAGTACAACCACGACTGGTCGTGTACAGGAAAAAACATGTATTTTTTCATAAAAATTTGTAATTTAACCACATAAAGTATCATATATATATATATATATATATACACTATGATACATACATGCATGAATAATCAATTTTGAATGCACATACCAAGATCAAATTTTAATTTATTAAACCTGCTTTTGTCGAGCAGTTTAGTGAAAATGTCAGCAAGTTGAGTCTCAGTCGGAATGTATTCTAAAGATATTATTTTTTCTTCCACTAATTCACAAATATAATGATACCTAATGTCAATGTACTTGGTACGTAAATGTTGGATTGAATTTTTTAAAATATTTATCGCACCGGAATTATCACAATATAATATCATTGATTCCTGTGCAATTCCATAATCGCTTAACATACGTTTCATCCAAACAAGCTTAGTACATGCATTTCCTGTTGCGATGTATTCAGCCTCAGCAGTTGAGAGTGATATAGAACTTTATTTCTTGCTGAACCAAGAAACTAAATAATTTCTAATATAAAAATAACCACCACTGGTTGATTTTCCATCATCGATATTACCAGCCCAATTAGCATCAGAGTACCCAACCAATTGAACACTAGTATCATATGGATACCAGAGACCCAATTTAGCAGTACTTACAACATATCTTATGATCCTCTTGACCGCAGTTAGATGTGACTCTTTAGGGTTAGACTGATATCTAGCACAAATACCAACACTTAAAGCAATATCAGGTCTACTTGCAGTTAAATAAAGTAGACTACCAATCATACTTCTATACAGTCTAGGATCCACATCTTTACCTGTAGAGTCCTTTGAGAGTCTTAAAGTTGTACTCATAGGAGTATCAAAGTTCTTACCATTCTCAAATCTGAACCTTTTAATCAAGTTCAAGGCATACTTGGTTTGAGAAATAAATACCATCAGGTTGTTGTTTTACTTGCAACCCTAGGAAATAGTTTAATTCCCCAACATGCTCATTTCGAACTTAGATTTCATTAAATCTGCAAACTCAATAGTCATGTTAGTACATGTTGATCCATAAATATCATCAACATAGATTTGAACCATTAAGATATCATCATTATGTTTCTTAACAAAGAGCGTCTTATCGACACTATCCATTTTAAAATTATGACTTAGTAAAAACTTAGTCAATTTTTCGTACTTTGCCCTGGGAGCTTGTTTTAAACCGTAAAGAGCCTTTTTAAGGCGATACACATGATCAGTGTTCTTAAGGTCTTCAAAATCAATTGGTTGTTCCACATACACTTCTTCATGTAGATCACCATTTTAGAAGGCACTCTTTACATCCATTTGATAAATTTTGAACTTCCTAAAGCATGTAATGGATATAAAAAGTCTGATTGACTCAAGATGAGCTACTGGGGCAAAGGTTTCATCATAATCAATGCCTTTTATTTGAGTGTACCCTTATACAACCAGTCTAGACTTGTTTCGAATAATATTACCAAGTTCATTAGACTTATTTTTTAAAATTCACTTAGTTCCTATAATGTGTTTATCTTTAGGTGTAGGAACTAGATACTAAACATCATTTGTCACAAATTGGTTAAGCTCTTCTTGCATCGCAACTATCCAGTTTTTGTCAAAAAGAGCTTCTTTTACGTTAGCCGGTTCTATCTGGGATGTGAAGCACACGTAATTACATGTCTTCTAGTTGTCTATGAGTGCGCACACCAGTGAGAGGATTTTCAAGAATCTGAGTAGTTGAATGATCTTTAACAGACCTCTGTTCAGTATTAGTTTGATTTGATGAAGTATCTGGTTTGTCAATTAAAAGAACTTCATCATTATCTGAACTTGGGGCAAGTGTATTCAAATGATCATCTATGACCACATTTATAGATTCTTGAATCACACCAGTCCTTTTGTTCAGTACGCGATATGCGCGAATGTGTAAAGAATATCTTAAAAAGAATCCTTCATCACTTTTTGTGTCAAATTTTTCCAGATTTTCACGGTCACGCAAAATACAGCACTTGCTGCCAAAAACTCGAAAGTGTTTGATAGTAGGCTTCTTATCAAACCAAAGTTCATAAGCAGTTTTATTATTAGATTTACATGTATAAACTCGGTTAATAATATAGCACACAGTATTTACAGCTTCAACCCAAAGATTTCTAATGAGCTTCATACTATTCAACATTACATTTGCCATTTCTTGAAGCACTCTATTTTTCCTCTCCACAATTCCATTTTATTGTGATGTTTTGGGAGCAGAGAATTCATGCGATATTCCCTAATCGCTATAGAATTTCTCAAAACTGCTATTCTCAAATTCAAATCCATGATCACTACGGATTTTACTGACTTGAGAACCTTTTTCAATTTAAATCCACTTGAGCACTCTTTTTACTTCATCAAGGGTTTCTGATTTATCCCTTAAGAAGGCTACCCATGTGAATCTGGTATAATCATCCACGATCACCAGAATGTATTTTTTGCCACCTTGACTCTCCGACCTGGTTGGTCTTATAAGATCCATATGAAGAAGTTCGAGTGGTCTTGATGTAGCATTGGAGTTCACTTTCTTGTGAGGGCTCCTTGTTTGTTTGCCAATCTGGCATTCGCCACATATTTTGTCTACTTTCTGTATTTTAGGTAGACCTCTTATTAGCTCTCTTTTACTCAATCTATATAGATTACGGTAGTGTACATGTCCAAGGCGTTTATGCCATAATTCCATTTCATCGGTATGGACCATGTAATACAATTGATTAGATGAGTTACCATCGCATACAATATAGCATTTTTCAGAAGTCCTGTGACCAGTTAATATTACAGAACCCTTTTTGTTTAAGATTTCACAACCTTGATTTGAAAATTTCACACTATGATTATTATTGTATATTTAAGATATGCTTAATAGGTTGTGTTTTAGTCCCTCGACATATAAAACATTCTTAAGTAAGGGAAGATTATAGAGTTGAACCGTCCCTTGGCCAATAATCTTACAGTTGCTACCATCACCAAATGTGACTGACCCATCAGTTGTATCTTTAAGATTGGTAAATAAAGTCTTGTCGCCTGTCATATGCCTGGAGCATCCACTATCTAGGTACTACTTTGAATGACTTGTAGCTTTGAAAGTAGTGTGGGCAACCAAGCAAGTAACCTTGGGAACCCATTTCATAACAGTTTTGGGTTTAGGAGAATAGTTGGTCTTCTTCTGTCTGTTGTTGTAAGAATGACCTACTGAGTTAGATTTTAAAAGCTCCTTAAGCAAATCAACTATGTTTTTGGCTAAAGGATTTCGGTTCTGATTTTTATAGTTGACAAAATTGCTTTTAGGTTTTTGAAAAGTTTTAGCATTTTTAGAAAAACCTTGAATAGTACTTTTCCCTTTTGAGTCAGAGGTTTCTCCTTTCACAAACTTAGGAGTATTCTTTTGTTTAAAAGGTATATTCTTATCATAGCCCAACCTGGATCTGTCGCCACATTTTCTAGATCCGGATAAGAGTTTTTCAAACTTTAAATCTCCTTGGGCATACCTCCATGTATCCTTTAAACTTAAAAGAGAAGAGTTTTCAAGTTTAAGTTTGTCATTTTCAGATTTAAGATTTTCAATCAGGGAGGTTTTGAATTTTAAATCGCATTTGTCTTTTCAAAACAATCTGAAATATGGGATTTTTCTAAAACAAGAGACTCATAATTTTCTTTAAGCTTTGAAAATTTTTCTTTTTGAAGTTTAAGTTTGACAACAATTTTACAACTTTCCTTGTATAGGGCATTGTAAGCATCTTGAAGATCATCTTCATTTTCACAATCACTTTCAGATTTTCTTCACTTGTTAAATCATTATTATCTAAAAATGTGAATTTAGCTAGAGTCATAAGAACTTTAACATCACTGGCCGACTCGGTTTCAGAATCTTCTGATTCAGAAGAGACTTCAGAATCAGAGGATTCATCCCAAGTAGCCAACATACCCTTCTTTTTGGGTTTGTCCTTTTTAGGACACTTGTTTGCCAAATGCCCATATTCTTGGCAGTTGTAACACTGACTATCTTTTAATGATTTCTAAGATTTAGATTTAGGTTTAGATCTTTTCTTATCGTTTGCTTTTTGAAAATCAACCTTCTTTTTACTTTTGAAAATTTTGTAAAACTTTTTCGCCAAAAGGGTCATATCATCTTCAAAGTTTTCTAAATCAGAATTTTCTTGAAAACTATTTTTCGAAGATTTAAGAGCAATCGATTTTCCTTTTGGGGCTTTAAAATTTAACTCATAAGTCTATAAAGAGCCAACTAATTCCTTTACCCTCATATTGTCCATATCACGAAGTTCCTGGATTGCGGTTACCTTAGAATTGAACCGTTCAGGAAGTGAGCGCAGTATCTTTGCACACACTTTACTTTTTAGAATTTTATCACCAAGACCCCACATAGAGTTCACAATGTCATTTAATCTAGTGTAGAAGTCCATAAACATTTCATTTTCCTCCATATGAATTTCTTCAAATTTGGTTGTGAGGATTTGGACTTTAGATTTCTTGATGATTGATATACCTTCGTTTGTAATTTCTAATATATCATAGGCTTGCTTTGCAGAATCACAGGATATAATTCTTTTGAACTCATCCGGTGATAGTGCGTAAGTGATTGCATTTAGTGCTTTTGCATTTGCACTACTCTCACTTTTCTGAAGTGTGGTCCAAAAAAAATAGTTGTTACTTTCATTATTTTTTAACCATCGATACCAGTCACTTTAGTGGTAGGAGGGGTCCATTCATTCACTGTGGCTAGCCACACACTTTCATCCATGGATTTAAGGAAAATCCTCATCCTGACTTTCCAATAGGCATAATTGGTGCCATCAAATGGTGGAGGCCTAGTGATTGAAAGGCTATCAAAATTTGATATTTTATATATAACTTAGATCGTTAGCTCAAGAAATGAATCCAAGAATAAAGAAAAAATGAGCTATTAGGCTCTGATACCACTTGAAAAGGGCAAGCTTTATGTCCTAGAGGGGGGGGGGTTGAATAGGACTATGCTAAATTAAACTTTTAATAGCAAAAACTAAAGAAAATGATAGCCAACAAAAGAAATGAAACAAATCACAATACAGAAATGTAAAGCAACCTAAAATTCAAGTCTTGAGAGGCTGATACAAATGTTGTTCTAAGGACAACCTTGCACCATAAAAACCAAGGGTTTATAGTAGGACAATCTTACTAGAACGATAAGTATCAATATCCCAAATTGAAGAGGAATAATAAAGGAAAATAGTAGAAAGTAAAGTCTAAACTATTACAACATTCCCACAATGCTTGAAATGTAAATATTACAACATTCACATCCACACATACATCCCACAAGATAGGAAATATTAAACGAACATTCAAACCACAAGACACAAAGAATTATAGTGGTTCGCCTGTGTGTACACCAACTGTTAAACAACAGCCACACGGCTACTCCACTCCTAATATCCTCACACAAGGGATATCAGTGTTCACTATCAAAATAGGCTTCACAGGTTCACCTAAAACCTTCACAATTGTGTCTTTTATATGGGCTTATACAATTCAAAAACCCCACTTCTGAGTTTTCTGGCTTTCCTCAAGTAACCAACACAATAAGATTTTTCTGGCTTAACCTCAAACAAAACCAAAATAATTGAATTTACAATAAATGTAAAATACCTGGATTTTTCCTTTTGTTGTTGCCCGGAAGAACCAATCGGAGTAGAAGTTAGAATGTGAAGTTCAATGTCCAATACTCACTTTGATATGGTTCTAAGTTCTAATTGATTTTAAATTAAACTAGTTGGGCTAGCTATATTTGATTTTGATTCCAAGAAGAAGGAATACAACAATTCCTCTTTTCAATTTAGATTGGAATATAGAAACAAAATTAAATTAAATAAGCTAATGAAAGAGAATATTAAATAAGCACAATGTAGCTTAAAAATAAATACAAACTTATCTCAGAGTGATGCCTTGATTTTACTTGAATTGAGTTATCAATCTCTGAAATTCGTCGTCTCTTTATAGATGCAAAATTCACGCCTACGACTGGTCCTGAGTACCCCACGATTGGTCGTAGATGAAATGGATTTTTGAATTTTCAAGCAGGATTGAAACAGACGGTTACACGACCGGTCGTAGGGTGTCTACGACTGGTCGTAGGACCTCTACGACTGGTCGTAGAAAACCCACGACTAGTCATAGGACTCAAGGAATCATTGCTGTAGTTTGAGTCGAAGAACTAGAATTGGTCGAATGACTAATCGACACTGTTCACACGACCGGTCAAACAAAGTTTAGGACTGGTCGTAGATGAATAGAAAATTCTGAACATTGCAACAAACTTAGGACTGGTCCTGGATTTTCTAGGACTGGTCGAACCAGTACTAAGACTAGTCGAACAAGGTCCAGGACTAGTCTTAGAACAAACCAATACTTATAAAGTGATTCAATATGAATTATGTATTCAAAATGACCTACCCTAAGGTCAATCTAAGGTCTATCATACCTGAGACATGAAGTATGAACATTGAAACTTCATTCAATCAGATGAAGGTTGACCTTTGAACCTTATGAAGCTTGAGATCTCTACTTGATGTAGCTTGATCTTGAGATCTTCTACAGCTTTGGATTTGTCTTCTTAGATTGTATTTTATTTTTTAACATCATCTTTAGACTTGAACAAGCATTTTTATGATTGACGTAGTTCTGAACATTGAAGCTTACAGAAGAGGATCAAGTACATGACCTTGCATTTCTTGAAGTAGATCACCATACTTGACTTGAAGCATTGATGTAGTGTCTCGAACATCCATACAACAACAAACTACACAAGACACATATAGAGGTTTTGGCACCACAAAATTTGACAACCAAAGGAGCATGAGACCATAACACTTACAGCATCATATGCAAAGAAATTAATCGTGAAGCTGAAACATCGGGACAACCATAGCATCGTGATCGAGGGAACGTCCGGAAGCTAATTAAAGCTTAATAAATCAAAAATCAGGCAACCCACGAGCTACAACAAGAAGGGCTCATCCACTTACAAGTAATTACAAGAGTTCAAAGAGTCTGAAACATCTTCCTTGTGGAGGATTTGGTTTTAGAGTTTGTTTCGCAAACTCACTAAGACCTTTTGTAGGCCTCCGACGGAAGAATACGTATAGTGTCCTTGTGTAGGACCTAATGCCTTGTGTAGGCTCCTAAGTGTGTCCTTGTGTTAGACATAAACTGTCAGGTTCTTGTGTAGAACTTGGCCTATGTGGCCTATATTGTTGGGTTCGGAATTAGGACCCTTGTCGTCGTGTAGGACATAAAGTTTAGGCTCTTGTATAGGACCTTTGCTCTTGTTTAGGGCATAAATTATAAAGTCTGTGTGTAGGGCTATAAAGGTTTAAGGTAAACTTGATTAAAACCTTTTCATAGTGAAATCTGCCACACTCTAGGAGAGAGTGAGTCAGCCAGGACTGGAGTAGGCACATACCCGAACCACTATATATGCTTGTGTTTGGGATTGACATTTGTGTATGAATTTAATTCATGTTTATATGTTGAATGCTTAGATACGTATTCATGATAAGATGAATGCTTAGGATTGATAAGTAACATATTCCATTCATACATGTTCACCATGATATAGACTAATTGGTTGATTGATATATCTTTAGAAGTCTATAAGATTGGTTCCTCTATTGGCTTTGAAGCCTTTAGAGTTAGATTGTTTTTCTTAATTTAATTAGAGATTAGTTTAAGCTTTGTAATAATGATTTTTAAATTGGCATAATCATTGAAAAGTCCTATTCACCCCCCTCTAGGACCTTAGTCATACATTCATACTTTAATATCAACCGTCTAAACAACAATTTCAATTGGTATCAGAGAAGGTTCCTCTTAAAAGGGTTTAACAACTTAGAGAGAGATCTTGACTGAATTTGAAAGTTATGGCTAAAGGAGAGGGAACATCCGTCTCTTGATCTCCTATATTTGATGGTTCAAATTATGCATACTAGAAAGAAAGAATGCACCATTTTATGCAATCTCTAGATCATGATGTTTAAGAAATAGTTGAGAATGGATATGTGCCACTAACTGAACATGTGGTACTCGAAAATGGCACAACTATATAACCAAACCAAAATCAGAGGAGATGTGGACTGCCTTTGATAAAGAGAAGAAAACTTATGAAGCCAAAGTTATGAATGTTATCTACTGTGCAGTTTCACAAGAAGTATTTAATCAGATTAGCATGTGTGGAACCTTAAAAGAAGCATGGGATTTGTTAGAAACAACACATGAAGGAACTAGCACAGTAAAAAGATCTAAGTTGCAACTCTTTACATCACAATTTGAACACATCAGGATGGAGGAACATGAGTCATTTATGCAGTTTTTCACAAAACTAAACATCATATGCAACTCCATGGGCGGACTTGGAGAGAAAATTCTAGTATCTAAAATCTGTAGGAAAATTCTGAGATCCTTATCGGAATGTTTTAACTCTCCAAAGTTACCACCATTGAAGAATGTAGGAAAATTGATGAAATGAAAGTAGAAGAACTAGTAAGTTGCCTACAAACCTTTGAACTACACTTCAAACCACCCACAAAATCCAAAAGTAATGCTCTCAAGGCCTCTAAGAACATAACTATGATAGAGGAAGAGGAAAGTGAAAATGAAGATGTTGATGAGAAAGTGGCTCTCTTGGGTCAACGGTTCAAAAAATTCTTCAACAAGAACCATGGTAGACCATTCAACAACAAGGGGAAACAATTGGACACAAAGGCCGAATAGGAAAATCTTTTAGAAAGTTCAAAAAACCTCAATGTTATAATTTCCAAAAGTATGGTCATTTATCTACTTAATGTCCTACTAAGAAATCAAAAGGAAAGGCTATGGCAGCCACATGGGATGACACTGAAGAGTCCAATTCTGAAATCAGTGATTCTGAAAGTGATGGAGACCAAAAGTCTTTAAAAATACTTATGGCTATCCATTAAAGGTAAGAAACTAGCCGTCCTCAAATCATCATATAGGCATTCACACAAACATAAAGAAGTAAAATCTGAAAGTGATAGCGATGATATGGACAAAGAGGAATTAGCTAATACACTCAAGAAATTCCTCAAATTTACTAGCAGGAAGAGTTGTCAAAAGAATGACAAGAAAATGGACAAGCATAAAGGAAAACCAACTAAACCATACAAAAAGGTCCAATGTTATAACTGTGGAGAGTATGGACATCTTACCCCTAATTGCCTGTGCGAAACAAAATCTAAAGGCAAGGCAATGATGGCAACATGGGATGATACGGAGGAATCCAAATCTACTTTGGATGACTCTCCTAGCATGAAATATAAGAGCCAAATGTGCAGTCTATTGGCTCACATCACACCATTCCTCCCAAAATTTTGGGAGACCATAACACCACAAGGAGGTGATCCTAGAGGTCCATTTGGGCTGAATTTGTATATCAGAGTACCATGCCTCCTATATGAGCTCTATTGTTGAGTTAGAGGATTTCTTCCTCATACTTGAACACAGTTAAATCAAAGGATTGAGCCTTATGCTTGCTCTAAATGTTAGACTTGAGGATTCTTGGCCTCTAGTCATCTTAGTGATTTCATTTAAGATTTTCCCTCCTTCCTATATCATGGAATCTTACCTTAGAACACAAAATACACACACACACACACACACACACACACACACACACACACACAAATAAGAGAAGTTGTTTTTGCAAATTTTTGTGTTCCAGGGATATCTTGGTCCGACCGAACTTACCTTCGATCCGACTGAAATCAAACCACAATTGGTTATTTAAATACCCTCACTACATTGTTTCCTATTAGACCATCACTTTTTTTTTCTTTCCTAAGTTTGGCTGGAGGGCTACCCGACCGAAATCAGCCAAATCCAAGGTATTTCCTAGTTCTCTTCTCCAAATCCCAAATACTAGTGCTCATTTTTCTTAGGATTGTTTTTCTCTTGGTAGATTTTGCCATTCCACTCTCATTCTCACTACTAAAAAACAGAGCAAAGCCGACGACCCAGAGTAGCTTTCCCCGATGGCTTTTAGCCGTCGGCAACACCGACAGATTTTCCATTGCCCAAAAATCCGTCAATGAAGAATGATTTTTAATGGTGGACATCCAACCAATAATATTTTCTGATTGTGTGGTCCACCCAAGATTTATTTCAATCTAGTTTTTTGGAATATTATACAAAATGATTTCATGAAATGTATGGACGGCGTGGATGAAACAAATCTATCATGGTGGGACCTATAGAGCAATACCAAGTCTAAAGATCGACTTTCCATTTTGAATTTAAATTTTTGCATTGTGAGTCTTGTATTTTATGTAAAATGGTGGTGACTCATCCATAACAATAGTGGCTAAGATATAGAGTTATCCAGACCATCCAAATAATTATTCTAGTTGTAAATAGTAAATATTTATACATTTTATTATGTAAAACAATCTTAACCATCTATAAAATGGTCCATTGTATGTACAATCATTAATAGTGTGTTGTAAATAATGGTAAACTCACAATATACAGATTTGAAATTTTTATCTAAAACCATCCACCGCCCGCTCCTCTTTTCCCTCTTTTCATCTTTTCCCTCTTTCCTTCATCTTCCATCGACGAGAAATCCTCTCAGGGCCATTTGAGTGTCATCTTCCATCGACGAGAAATCCTCTCAGGGCCGTTTGAGCGTCATCTTCCATCGAGCATCACCTTCAAATGGAAGGCCCTGCGTTCCGTTTCACCTCCACTAAGGTATATTCTACTTTCCCATTTCATCCCTCCCTCGAATTGTATTACAATAGATTTCTCTAATGCATCTCTTCCTTTTCTTCTCCTTACTTTCCTTATAAAATCTCCTGCATGCATTTCCATCAAAATAGTGGACCCCACAGAACACCTAACAACACCGTCCATGTCTAGCTTTTTTTTTTAAAAAAAAAATTTAGGTGGATTTGTTGCGGTTAGCAGGTTGTTCAGATGAGATGAGTGGGCGCAACCCATTGTATTGATTATTTTTAGTCCTGGTTATTGAGATGCTGCCAATGGCATAAATTGTTTCATGGTTCAAAGTTGGATCTACGATGGGTTTTGGGCTGCCTATTGCATCTGAGTCTGAAATATTATTCATCCATATGCCTATCAATGCAACCCATTGTTTAAGAGAATGTATGCTATCTCAAGGGGAAAGTTGGAAATAAAAAATCTTGAGGGGATCAGTCCTTTTTAATATCGGTGTGAAGTGATTATATATTGTATTTGCAAGGACAAGTAATTCCCAGTTAAAAGAGGTCTCAAGTTCAACTGCTTGGGCTATCAGTTGGTAACTTCTAACCTTTGTGTGTGAGTGCCACAAGAACCGTCCAACATGTTAGCCCTTTGATGAGGATCACCTTGTAAAAATAGGAATGACGTTATGAACAGTATGGATTTGGGGGCATTACTGGTGGATGGATGGAGAGGAGAGAAGGGAAGAGCAGATGATCTGTTTTGGGATTGTAGAGGGAAGAACCCCATGTTTTGTTTATAGTATAAATGCAGGAGATCTGGATCCATGAGCAACTTCCTTTTGTGTGCTTGATTTTTTTAATGTCATTGCATTGGTTTTATTTTATTTTAGTTTATTTTTAGCCATTGGATGTAGATGGGATTTTTGGTTTTTATCTGTCTGGTGATTAATTAAAGGCTGGAGATTTAATTTTGGTTGGGGTGGTCATAATTCAGTGATCCAAACTGTTTATATGGTGGGCCACAATAGATGCAATACCCAGAAATAGAAAAGAATTCTCATATTGGATCTGCTGGGCCATCTCAACCATTGTTTTGTGGGCTATTGATTTAGAGTTTAGGATATTTGTTTCATGGCCGTTGATCAAAAGTTTAGGATCTTCCAATTTGGAATATTTCAAGGCTGCCAGCTTGTCAGATCAATGGCTCGGATTGATGTATTCTATGAATGTGGGAAACCTCTTATTGCCGGTTAGCATGAAATCGGGCAGAGGATAAAATTATAGGGAAATTTTAATCAAGTTGTATGATTTGTATTTTATAAACAAATTCTGTATGAGGTATTGTATGACACTTATATTGATTTTTATTTTCAACCAACAGTAGGAGTGGGCCTACCTTTTTTTGTGGCTGGTTATGGGACTGCTTGCCTCAAATCTCCCTTGGGCCTTATCAGATAATCCTAGCCATCCAATGGAAATTGTTCCTTTACAATCAATGGTCTAATTTTGATGAGGCCCAATCGATGGCTAAGGGTCATCCAATGGTAGAATCTAATTTAGGGTTTCTCCAAAGAGACTTGGGTATCTCCTATTCACCATGGAGGCCACCATATGAATGATCCGCATTAGAAAAAGCTGGATGAGCTCTCGCACAGCTGGGCCTCAAAGGAAAAAAAAAACTTTTTTTTTTTTACCTCTTAACACATAAACAAACATGGGCCTGGTGCCAAGCCCAATGGTCTACAGAATAGCCCAACCCATTGACAATCATGCTCTGATGCCCGACCGGACCCAATGGTTTGCAAACATGGTTTGATGTGTCGTCTGAAACTGGCACGCATTGATGTTCCATGTCTAACCTCTCTCAAGGCATGATTTGTAACAATCCTCCATTTACATTTATATGCTTTTGCAATGGTTAAATTCAAGGGTTGTCTGCATTGAGGTATTTGAGTAACCTATATATTTCAATTATTAGAGTATTGTAATACCTGAATATTGTAATTGCTAGCAACTATAATATATATATATATATATATATATATATATATATATATATATTGGAAAAAAAAGAATACAAAAGTTAAGTAGGCTAGGCGCATGAAACAATGACTATTTAACGCCTACCATTGGATCAGCCCTGCCCACCCTAGTTGAAACCGCTTTTTAAAATCACCTTGATTTCAGGGGCTGGAAAATAAGCAAACTCAAAACTTAAATGGCCACACGGCTTGAATGGTGGGTATTGTATGCCCACGTTTGAAACATGCTCACTAATTTCATGATGGGTTTGAAATGATTTTAGGCTATTGAGGTTAGTGAGAGTGGGTCTTGAACCAAGAATGTCCAATCCACATTTAACTTAGTGATGCTATGCTCAATAGCATTTTTTGTTTATACAAGATTGTACAATCTTTACTAGAAGTAATGGCTGATGGCAGCTGGCATCGTGCGAGCAAAGGTGCCCCTGAGCAGGTACTAATTTTTCTTCTTATATTTTTCCCAGTTCTCATATAGATGGAAGGTATTTCAATATGGATTGGGCTGTTGTTCACTTGTTTTGTTTGGTCTCCATGAACAGATTTTGAACCTTTGCAATTGCAAGGATGATGTTAGGAACAAGGTTCATTCTGTGATAGACAAGTTTGCTGAACGTGGGCTTTGATCATTGGCTGTTGCAAGACAGGTTTGTCATACTTGTTTTTCAGTGTCTTGTTTCTATCTCTGTGATAAACTCCTCCTCTTATCATCAGATCTATGCTTTGGCTGACAGGAAGTGCCCGAGAGAACAAAGGAGAGTCTGGGAACACCATGGCAATTTGTTGGTCTATTGCCTCTCTTTGATCCCCCCAGGCATGACAGTGCAGAAACCATCCACAGGGCTCTCAACCTTGGTGTGAATGTGAATATATTGGCAGTGGCAGACGGGAACAACAATGTGGAGTTGTGGAAGGTGGCGGTAGATGGAGAGTGGCAGCAGGTGATGATAGTTGAACCCTAGATCCAGGTTCTTGGGTTTCTCTCTCTGTTGCTGTCTTCGTGTTTTGTGGCTATGACTGCAATTTTTGTTTTTTTTTCTTAGTGAATTTCTCAATGTGTTTCTCCATGATTTGGTTTGGATATATTTGGTTAATATTTGTTAGTTTGGACAATTGAATTTGTTGAATTTAGGATCAAAAGAATTTACAGATGGTGATGACTTTTGAGAAAAAAAAGGTGATGATTCAGACCATTCATCCAGAAGCTCGTATACAGATTTCATGCTAAGGTGAGTCATGTGATTTTTTATCACAGAATGTGGTGTCCATCTTCATGTCATCCTGACTGCATATTCGAAAACACTCCTAGATTGAAAGATCTTGCCTAACCATTTTCTCTTGACCAAGGCGGATTAGGTGCGGCCCTTATCGTGGGGCCACCTCGATGTATTTATTTTATCTATTTTTCTAGATCATTTTAAGGTATGCAAATCCACTTCTCAGGTGGACAATAGCATGGGAAAAGGTGATGATTGACCATTAATCGACCACAAAAGTTTTGAATCAAGCTGATTTTTTTGTTCTTTTTTTTATACCATCCATGGAGGTTTGTTTGACCTTATCAACATGTTAAATGGCAAATAAAAATTATAGTGGACCGTAGGAAGTTTTTAATGGTAGGGTGTTCAATCACCACTGTTTCCGATGATATGGTCCACTTGAGATTTGGATCTTCATTTTTTGGGCTCATGCCATAAAATGATATGGAAAAACAGATGGACAGTGTAGATATAAAATATATACATCAAGGTGGGCCCCACTGTCTTGGGTGAGGCCCAGTCACACTTAATCCGCTTAGCCCTCTTGGGTTTTATTTTATTTATTTTCTGTCGTGGTCCTGATATCATTGGTCCGTTGGATTAACGGTTTGGTTGTTATTGTGGGACCCACTTGTTAGTGCTCAGGGCCTAGGATGCTACCCATGTCCTGGTTGAGGATCATACCCGAGTTGGGAAGACTGGTGTAGTTGAATGCCTGTCCCATTGTAGATGGTCCATTGGTTGTAGGGAGGTTGATTCAATGGTTAAGATTGTCTAATCTATAGATTATCAAAGTTCTGGAAGATGAATGGTGGCCATTGAGCAGCACACACGTACGTTGGACCCTAACTCGCAATAGAGGCAAATTCAATTCTTCCCAATTCCCTGTATTTGGTTAAGAAAAAGAATGGAACTGCTCGTGATTTGGGGAAGAGAAAGAGGGAAAAGAAATTCCTATTTAATGTATATTCCATGTCCTGTGGTTCACCAAATCCCTACAAGGGTTTCTTTTGCATCTATTAGGCATATTCATTTTTCATTTTAGTTCTTAATATTTCCCCTATTATGTTAGTGATAGGAGCTAACTGAATGCTGCCCCTGTTATATAAAACTACATTGACTTCTTAACCATCTTGGTTACTAGAATTACTAGCACAGTTTTACAAAATTCTGTTGCAGTATTGTCTAATAACCTCGTTGATTTCTAGTTCAGGCCCCTAACTTGCATTTCCTTCTTGTGTAATCCGAATGAAGTGCCTGGGGTATTGATTGAGCTTTTCTTTTCCACATGTAACAACTCTTAACGCAAGTCTGTCTCGCATTATCAGCACTTGTCATTCATGCAGTAGAACGCAAGAATCATGGTTGTTCCTTTCTGTTCCCCTTGTGCATGTTGCATGATAATCTTGCTATATTTATTCTGATGCTGCATGATCATCTTGCCATATTTATTTTGTTCTTCATAGATGGATGTATTTCTTCTACTCATAAGGCGACCTTTGATTCTCAAATAGCTTCTTTCACATACTCCTACTGTTCTTGAATTCCTGCTGCACCAATCTGAGCAACGATCTGAGGATGGTGTTCAGCTTCATGAGAAGAGTCGGAAAATATTGAGATGTTTGCTAAGTTGGGTAAGATATTTTTTGAAAGACTTTGCTATTTTTTTACAATGATGTTTTCTGATCTAGGTTGTTACTATTTTTTTTTTTTTTTTTGCTCCTTCAATCAATAGCAGAAAGTACCATAAAAAAGGGCAGAAATTTATCATCTTTTCTAATGGGTTAATTGAGCACAATTCTTAATGATACCATCAAAGCTCCAGGTCGAACTAGTACGGGAGTTGACCCGTCTCAGTTTAGTGTGTCTGCATTTGAGCATAGAATAAACACAAGTTAAACAACTTTGTTTTTTCCAATGTCAGAAAGTAATATCTATGTAGGTAATGTGTGTGTGTGCGTGCATGCACTCATGCTCGCATGTGTGTGTGGGATGGGCTGTTAGCTTATGTAAGGGAAAAAAGAAAACAAAATCAGGAAGGGAGAAGTGAATAGAAGAAAGATTTGTGCAACTGCAAGAGTTATGTGTTACCACCCACCTGAAAGCTTAGCTAAATCTCAGGTTCGTACTGGCTGCATCTCAAAGATTCCTCCCTCCTTACTGCTAACTCACCCACTTCTTAATTTTGTCTTCAACTCCTTGCAGGTATGTTTTCACCATCTTATGTAATCAGTTCTGCTGATGTTGCATTCCTTCATGCTGATGAGTGGATTAGCTTGATTTATAGGTAAGGGCATCTGCGCAATTGATCCCGTCTTATGGATGGATTGGATCTTTAAAATATCTGCCATGTTTACATGTGGGATGGCTTGTGAAAGAGCTCCTTTACATGCATATGGGCTTGGCAATGTTTTGGAAGTAAATCAAATTTGACTTAGGATGTTGCTTACAACCTTCCTGGTTGAACGGTTTCGTTCAGAGATCGATTAACCAGCCTGACCTAGGTGGTTCAATTCCAAAAGTAAGTATTATGGCGAGCCAACCCATAAAACCAAACAATTCCGATCCAAACTGGTCCAATTGCCCAGTCCACTCTGGGTTTTAAAACACTAAGGTAAACTGTCTGGAATTCTTGAAGATGCGTTCTTTTTGCTGATTGATTCTCAAAATTGTTTCCAGGAAGTATAAAATACAGTAATGCTAATGATTACACAGGAAAATTATGAAGGTCAGCATCCCTTTAATTCTACTTGATGACCTACGGTCTAACTGAAGATATGCCCCTTGATAGAGTGGAATGGAGGAACAGGACATGTAGCTGACCCTAATTAATTGGGATAAGGCTTAGATGATGATGATGATGATGATGATTATACCTAGTTTTACTTCTTTAGATCAATATAATACTATTGGGAGCATTCAATAAAATGATTACACAATACTGTCGTCATCATGTTCCACTGGCCTTCACCATAGCCTTGTCCTTGCTCGTTAGTATCTACATGATTGAAGGCTACTATTCATTGGCCTGGTGATATTTTAGGTTAAATTTATAACATTTGGTTAAGAAATTATAAAATTATAGAATAGATATATTGCGTTTGTTCTCTTTTCTTTCTTTCCTTTCTTCCTTTTTTTTTTCCTGAAAATATGGTTGTCCTTGACAACCACATCCATGTATAAAAGTACGCACCATTAAACCATCACTCAATTGTGTCTCATAATCATCTGGGTCTCCTAACCAATGCCTTCCCATAATGCACATATTTAGTCAAGTGCATCTGTGCAGATTCTACATGATTACTACTCACAACACTATATACCATGTACCAAAACCACCTGCAATCTAGTGAACCTTGATACACATACATACATGCAAATATGCATGCGCCCACTTCCACACACAAGATGCACCCATGCATGTAGAACGTTGTCTATATATCTATTTATGCATGGAATTGTGCATGTATTAGGCATTGGGATGTAGAATTATTGGGTATTGTTGCACCAGTAAAAAGTGTGAAGCAGTTACTAATAATAGTCACGTGGGAGTATGGGAAGAAGAGATTGAACCAGGAAATGCATTAGTCTCACACCAATGATATGGATGCTAGTCATTGGCATCTATCAAGCGATTCAAGCCTGGCCATACAAAAGTTGGGTTGTCGATGGGCCGAACCTGGGCCAAGCAAACTCAAAGTCATGAACAGGGCTAGCCTGACAAGCTCAGCCTGACCAGTTAAAATCCAGTTGAAACCAACCATGAGTGAGTCCCATTGATAGCCCTACCACTAAGAAGAGATTTTACAAGCACCAAGCACCCCCATCAAACTTGGACTGGGCCTGTCCCGTTCATTTGGTGGACTTAAACATAGGCCTGTGTTTGACCTGCAAGCTTAAAACAAACCAAATTTGGACTGCCGGGCCAGGCCTGTACAGGACTTGTCTCCATGGGAACTATGCCAAAATGTATGAATTTAGCCTTCTGTTTTTTTTTCTTGGTGATTTTTATTTTCTCAGTTCTCATTTATTGGATATGTTCATTAGAATCCTTTTCTTACTAATTGTATATAAACTCACTCCCCTAGGCACTAGAGTTCCATGTAATGCACAACATATTTCCATTTCATGCATTGTCATTTCTTCATGTATTTGATGATGACCCTTTTTTACCTATGAGTTCGTCATTTATAAGATTGAAATACCTTGTTTAATGTTGTATTATCTCAGTCTATTGACATCTGCCATTGAGTCCTTAAGTTGATAAATGCATAAGCATCATATTATCTTAGCTATTTTATTTTTTTCCCTTTAAGTGACTGAAATTATTAACAAGTATCTTCTCATTCTTCTTCTTCTTCTTCTTTTGCAGAATCTTAGCAATAGGGAGCCTGCTGAGAGTACTAGGTGGAGATCACCTGCAACGCAGGGTCGTGGCGTTTGAGGGAGCTATTCTTCTCGTTTCATCTCCTATGGTATACATGTTCCCCATCTTAATATGAAAAAAAAAAAACTGCATTTATTTGAAACACTTGGTTACTGTTCAAGCCTGCTTTAGCACTTGGATGGTCTCAAATTCATGGCAATGCATTTGCTTCTCTCAAATTCCATGTATGATAGTGATGTTAATTTTTTGTTTTTGTGTTACCATTTTACATTTGAACCATGACCATATGCAATTTGAGGTGTGGGGAGGCTCATGAGGTTCCTTGGAGATCTTTCTCAGTTGTCTCTAGCATCACTGGATTAAGCTGAGAAAATGACTTGTTGCAGAACATGTATGGGGACGGAGATGACATTTGTATACAAGTTTGGTCATCTTGTGCACAATGTGTATCAGTCATTTACTTTGTGCTTCCACAAAAATTGGACACATGCCATGATGGTTTGTGATCTGAATTTTTGGTGAGGAAACTTATTTGACAGTCATGGTTTGCTACAACGGTTGAGGCCACATGCACGCACATGTTGAAGGTGATACTTTTGCCTTCTATATTATATGTATGCAACTGATGCTTGATGTCCCTTTTGAACCTTTTGAACCTTTTGAACCTTCCCTAATTGCATAAGTGGTTGAACCATCTCTGTATGTTACACATAATTTGTCATCCACTAGTTTCTGTAAATGAAAATAAGAGGATTGATCGTAACAGTATGGTTGTCATGCACATAGACAGAAAATGCTTGCAATGAATGTTTATGAGTACTAAGTGGCCTATTAATGAAAACAATGTCTCCGTCCATAATATACCTGTTTATGATTTGACTAACTTTCAAATATGTATGTCCTTTTGAACCTTCCCTAATTGCATAAGTGGCTGAACCATCTCTGTATGTTACACATAATTTGTCATCCACTAGTTTCTGTAAATGAAAATAAAACGATTGATCTTAACAGTATGGTCGTCATGCACACAGATAGAAAATGCTTGCAATGAATGTTTATGAGTACTAGGTGGCCTATTAATGAAAATAATGTCTCTGTCCATAATACACCTGTTTATGATTTGACCAACTTCAAATATGTGTCCTTTTGAACCTTCCCTAATTGCATAAGTGGCTGAACCATCTCTGTATGTTACACATAATTTGTCATCCACTAGTTTCTGTAAATGATCCATGTTGTATGCCGTGACCTTCTCTTCAAATGTGATCTTTTGAACAATTTCTAATGGTAAACCGATTTCATGAATCCCTTTATATGCATCCCCAGTAACCACACTACGAGAAGAGAACCCTGATCCCTTTAGGATATTTGGTGCAACCAAACACAGCCTAATTTTAAGTTGTATTAACAAGCACCCATGGTTTGGAATTGCCAGGAGATATATGAAACAAGGGATCACCGTTTGGCAAGGCAGATTGCTACTGTAGGGACTGATTCTCGTCCTCTTTTCCACCAAGAATCTGGCGATGCTTACACAAAGGTGCCTACATATATCCTGCCATTCTAAATATGTTTGTTTTGTTACATTGATTAGATATAATAGATCTGAATTTCACTGAGTTTTGAAGAGACCAAATGTCTGGATCATGTCCTAGCAGATACTGCTCATGCTATTTGCTAGTGGTTGCTTAGTGAATGGTAGATCAGAATTGATGAATTATAAAAGCATCAATGTATGAACTAGCTATTGTATTGACCACTCTTTCTCTAAACTTTTGTGCCAGCCTTTGTGCAGCTCACCATGCTATTTAGCGAAAGGGGAGAAGCCTATGCCAATGCTGATGCCACTGTCTCCCTTCAATGTATGTTTTCAAACTTTTGGAGTGATTGTGATGTTCTTCTCTTGTTTTCTCAAGTTATGGTCATAAGATTGACAGTTGATTGAACCCAAATGTAAATATGAGGATGATGTTTGTAGATTCAAGATGTCGTTGGAAGCTCCTACGTTTAGTGGCAGATGGCAGATGGGAACCGCTGGACATGCTCTGCCAAAATCCTAATTGGGATAACAACTTCCTGTTCTTATCCCAACTGAGATTGGATCCCACTTAAATGTGGTTTCCATTTTATGCTCTACTGCTGAAGGCAAAGTAGATAAGTTCCACTAAAGTCACAGAACCAATCCCATTAAGGTTCTTCCAAATGTTTCCTAACCAATCATTTTAAACATTAAACAAGGCAATGGTACTTATGCATAGGGTACAATGGTCTTGTAAGTACCACCCATTCTTTTCTCTTGGATCGCCCATGTTTCCAGAGATCAATTTGTACTCTAATTATCAGCTTCCTAGCTGGAGATTAAATTCAAAACTGCAGATTTTGAGCTGTTCTTTCTGTGGGACATAGTTTATGCTGTTTTGGTCCTTGATAGAGTAGAATGGCAAAAAAAGAATCATGTAGCAGACCCCTGTTAGTTGGGATAAGGTTTAGGTGCTGATGATGATGATTATTTTCTCTAGTACTTCTTTCCAGGCATACCATATTTTCTGAGCTTGCTGAATAACCCTGTACACTCCTAATAAACTGAGTTGATTCACTGTTTGCTGCGAAAATTTGCCGGATTTGTTTTTTATAAAGATTGCATGGAATTGAATTAGTGGGATGGGCTGAAAATTTGAGAAGACTTAAAACATTAGACTTTCTATAAGATTGAAAATGACCATGAGTACTTGGTAAATTAGATTTACAGATAGTGTGAGTTAAGCCTACAACTGAGAATCAAAGTCACGTACTGGTTAGACAGATGGCAAACGGAACTTGGGTTCGTTATCGTTATAGGGCTGTCACTAACAAAACTTGCCCATTTGGCTTGCAACAGACCTCTATGGGCTGGCTTAGGCTTAAATTTAGGCTTGTGGACTGGACCTCGCCTGATTTTCAAACCTGAGCAATGAAGGGCCTGACCCTAGTTTTAGAATTATTCTATCAAGGCCTAGTGGACCTCATGCTGCTAGTGTCTGGATTTGAACTAATTTTCAGGCTCGAAAAATAAACAGGCTGGATTTGGGCTAAACTTGGCATGTCACAGGCACACCCGTAGTTCAAAAGGTTCCCTTGGAATTTGAACAGTAAAACTGGCCCCTAAAAACATTTTTTGTTTAATCTGACTTTCTTGTGATTCTATGAATATGCAAATTCTTAACTAGTAGTTGTTTTTCTCAGATGATGAGTGACTCGACAAATGTGTTGTCACCTGGAAGATTGTTCACACCCCAAGTGCAGGGTTGTGATGTAGTAATAAACTCGGTAAGACCGAGGTCGAATCCACAGGGACTGATACCTGTACGTTATCTGAAGCCAAGTAGAACTAGAACTAGACTAAGATGCTATCTAAATCAAATAGAATTTAGGGAATAATTTGTGGAATAATTATCTAAAAATTAAGTAATTCAGAGGAAGGAAAACTAGGGATTCAGAGGATCCACTTGTAGAGATCAGGGAGATCTTATGCCTGCATCAAGGATTATGGAATTCAAACTGAACTTACTTGATCTGGGTTTCAAGAGATGAAAGGTATATGAATTAGAATGGATTCCGTCATCTAACCATGCCCAGGAGACAAAGCAAACAACAGGATTAAACTAATTACCAACCAATCAACAATGTATGAGGATCAGGAAGGGTACTGTCATCCTACCATGCCCATGGAGCAATGATGAACAACAGGACTTCCTGACTTCATAAACATAAAAAGAGAAAAAGAGATATTCAAAGCCATTGCAAACCCATTGTAATTTCAGCCACAACAGACCATTAAAGACTGAGAAAATATTCTTTTAATAATAACACAAATCAAATTTAGTTCATGAATTTAAATGGAAAGCATGAAAGAGTATCCCCCATCTCGCTACAGGCTTCACCTCTTAGCCCTAGCTAAGAGGTTTTAGCCACACATGATATGGGCTAAATAAACGATGAAAAAATAAAAAGGGGAAGAAAAGAACATGAAGGAAGAAGAGAAAAAATTACTTCTCAACCTTGCCAAACCCAACCGATGCTTCTAGCGAGCACAAACCAAACCCGAGTTCCCTTCTGACGTGCAGCCAACCAACCAAGCACCCTTGCTCCCTGCCCTTTTCCCCAGCCGTGCACAGCAGCAGCAGCAGCAGACCGTTTTTTCCTTCACACGCTGCCAGCGGCCCACCACGGTTGCACTCTCTTCTCGGCTGCACCCAGCCGACCTCCGTTTGATCTCCCTAACGAATGCTTTTCTCTCTCTTTATAGGCAACAAAGACCCTGCTGGAGTGTTAGAGGCGGTGGCTGGAGTTTCCGCACTCCATGCGGAAATTTTTCGCAGCAGAAACCGGACGCGCAATCTGTTTTTCGCAGCAAAACACCCTCTATTTGATTTGATTTTGCAGCATGAAATCAACACATTTGTTGATTCTGACACCTTGGCTAGGGCTATGGCCATCTGTTGAAGCATGTGAATGGTCTGGATCATGCATCAGAATGTGATCTTGATCACGTTACATCCCACAAGTGCCGTCTTTTCCGGATGTGCGCGGGCTGCGTAAACAGCGCCCGATCTTGTCGGCGCTGGACTCTCGGTGGGGCCCACTTACCTTGTCGCTTGATAAATCCGACCCGCCCATTGAATTCCTCTCGAAATTTCAGCAAGGAAGGGGTGCTTTTACTCGGGTTCAGTGCGGTCCATCAAATCAACTCATTCCACCGTCTGCCTTCAGTTTTGACGATCAAAAACTGACCTCCGATGTATCTCGCCATTTTGCCACCTAGACTATGTTTACGGGGCCCTTTTAGGCCTGATGGATGGTCCCGATTATCTGGATCATCGACCGTGGTGGCCCACAAGACCGGACCGCAATCTCTGTTTCATAACAGAAACAGAACTTTTGTTTTTGAAGAGGAGACGTCCAGAGGACGGTTTGCCATGCAAGTTTAGTGCAAAAAGTGTACTATGTACACTGTATGATGATTATGAGAAATCCACACCATCCATCTTGTTCTCCATTTCATTTGAGCTGTGGGGGCTGAAGTTAAAGCATATCTGGACAGCGGGTGGGCCCCAAATCAGGGTTTTATGGGCTGATCTATTAGTTCAGCCACTTTCACGAGGATCCAATGGCTGAAATTTGACGTGTACGGTTAGTTTTTGGTCCTCGAGCCATGAAGACCTCTAGATATTGCCCTACCATATCAGAAAAGATACTAAGCATACTGACTTTCAGGCCGCTTGAGCTTCAGTTTCTCAATTTTCGCGAATCTCGGCTGTGTAAAATCGTCGATCCCAATCCCCAGGAGTCCGTCCCCTACTTTTGTGACATCGGAGTGCCGAATCCACACTTTTAATACCCAATTTCAGTTTAAGCTCCTGATTGCATCCTGCAACAAAACACAATTAAAACCGGGCGTTAAACAGTATCATACCCGTAAATCCAGGTAATAAATGGGGTCTAATATGTAATATTTGACCCTCAACACAACCCCCAACCAGCATTTTGCTAGTCCCGAGCAAAGTATGCGAAAAATAAGTTGAGAATTACAGGAGAATTTCTATGAACTCGAGTGATTTTGGAAAACAATCTAGATATTCAGAATTCAACAATTCATGAATGTTGGGCCTTACTCTCTCCTAGACTCAAACATGCAGTAAACTTTGTAACCAAATTCAAAGTATTAGTCCCTTAATTAGAAATAATCCTAAACATTGAGTTCCACAGGTGTAAAGTGTAATCCCAAATTTCAACATTAATATTCAATTCTTTATTTCAGGATATCGTTGGTAATCAACAAGAGAATTCATAATAACCAAAGCTTGCCTCAAAGATCATTTTTTCATTCTTTTAGCTTTTTCTTTTTTTTTTTTTTTTTTTTTTTTTTTTTTTTTTTTAAATACTAAAAACCAAGAAGGGGATTAAGTCCTCACCTATAGGGAGCAAACCTATAGTGAAGATTCTTTGCCTAACCTTTTTCAACGGTATCATTTCCTTTTAATTGATCATGACGGGCAATTGTTCAAGTTGGTTCCTGTTATGCTTACTGATTACCAAGTTAATCCTTTAATATCGAGCTGAAACCTTAATATGCAAGCGAGATGTGTCCTGCGAATTCATGACTCAACCAATGTTTACAACTTCTAATAATGGATTAATAATTCAAACTTAGCTGTGAAATTTAATAGATAACTAAATCCAAGAGTCATAAAGTACCAACATCACGCATCTTAAAATTCCAAATGCCCTAGATGGCCGTCAAAATCACTTTGACTTCAACAAAATGTCAGAAAGTTTTTAAAATTTTCACAACTTTTGTTCAAGACCAAGAAAATGCTGATTAGGTGACATAATCTCCCACCCCCAACCTAAAATTGACATTGTCCTCAATGTAAAAGAAATAAGCATGCGATACACATGGGACAAAAAGTAGATGAGAAGTGATGGAAAGATAATACCTGGATGAAAGAATCAAGAGGCTTTCCAAAGATTTCTACGTAGGAGCGGTCAGTACAAGAGAGAAACCAACAGAAGTACAATAAAATAACAAAAATACAATCCTACCTATACCACTTTCGTAGGTGCTCTCGATTGCATTTAGCGTATGCAACAAGCCTTTAAACCCCTAGGTTACCCCTAGTGGACGAGTTGTAGTCTCGTGAGGCTTTGCAGTAATGTTACCCACAAACATTGAACTAACTAATGATAAAAATGAAATGAATTGAAGAGCTGGGTTGCCTCCCAGGAGCGCTAAGTTTACCGTCTTCAGCCAGACAAATAAAGCAACTACTCTAGTCCTAAGAAAACAGGAAACCTACCTATACCTCCATCAGACTAGGAGATCAATCCTGGTAAACAGGATCAGTCAGAGGCATGGACATGTCCTCTGAATCAAATTTCTCGACAAATGGTTTTAATCGATGGCCATTGACTTTAAACTCCTTGCCATTGTCGGGATCTCTTATCTCAACGGCCCCATGAGGAAAAATAACAACAATGTAAGGGCCGGTCCAACGAGATCGAAGCTTACCCGGAAGAGATGTAATCGAGAATTGTACAAAAGGACCTTCTGACCAGGCGTGAATGATTTTCAGAAAATGTGTTGGTCATGAAATGCTTTCATCTTGTCCTTGTAAATTCTCGAATTATCGTACGCATCATTGGATTTCTTCAAGTTCATTCAATTGAAGTTTGCGTAGCGAGCCGTTGTCAGATTGAAATTAAGATTTTTGATTGCCCAAGACGCTTTATGTTCCAACTCCACGCAAGTGACAAGCCTTCCCATGACAAGTCTAAAGGGAGACATTCCAATAGGGGTTTTAAATGCAAGACGGTATGCCCATAAGGCATCGGTCAATCGAATTGACCAATCCTTACGATCGGGTTGACCGTCTTCTCCAAGATGTGTTTAATTTCCCTATTAGAGATCTCGGCTTGCCCACTTGTCTGTGGATGGTATGGGGTGCTCACCTTATGAGAGATACCGTATTTCTTCATTAAGCTCTCAAATGGTTTATTACAAAAGTGTGAGCCCCCATCACTAATGATGGCTCGAGGCGTTCCGAATCGAGAAAGGATGTTCTCTTTTAGGAATTTAATGACCGTGCGATGGTCATTCTTTCGACATGGAATCGCTTACCCATTTAGTGACATAATCCACTACGAGCAAAATATACAAATTCCCAAACGATTGGGGAATGGTCCCATGAAATCGATGCCCCAAACAATCAAATGCTTCATGATAAGAATGGGATTCAAAGGCATCATATTTCGACGGACAATGCTCCCAATTTTCGACAACGCTCACAAGCTTTGCAAAACTCATGAGTATCCCTAAACATAGTGGGCCAAGAAAAGCCACACTAGAATCTTGGCCGTGGTCTTTTTAGCGAAAAGTGACCACCACAGCCTGTGAGTGACAGAAGGAGATGACGCTCTGATGCTCATCGTCTGGTACACATCTCCTTAGAATTTGGTCTGGGCAATATTTAAATAAGTAAGGATCATCCCAGAAAAAGTTGCGCACCTCGGTGAAGAATTTCTTCTTATCTTGCGCAGTCCACTGTGTTGGTATGGCACCAAATTGCAATATTAGCGAACCAAGGTGAATGGGAGACTCTAAACAATTGTTCCTCAGGGAACATGTCATTGATATGGGTTGTCTCAAGGGAATCGAGGTATTAAGGCGAGAAAGGTGATCGGCCACTACGTTCTCTACTCCCTTTTTATCTTTAATTTCCAAATCAAATTCTTGGAGTAGAAGGATCCATCGTATCAAGCGGGGCTTAGAATCATTCTTAGAAAGAAGATACTTCAGTGCCGCATGATCTGTATAGATAAAGATCTTGGATCCGATCAGGTAGGACCTAAATTTGTCCAAGGCGAACACTACGGCTAAGAGTTCCTTTTCCGTAGTCGAGTAGTTCACTTGGGCAGGATTTAGAGTCCTACTTGCGTAATGAATGACGTAGGGCTTCTTATCTTTTCTCTGGCCTAGGACCGCCCCAAGAGCATAATCAGAAGCGTCGCACATAAGCTCAAAAGGAAAACTCCAGTCGGGTGGCTGCATGATAGGTGCAGTAGTTAACGTGCCTTTAAGCTTGGTGAAAGCTTCTTGGCATTGCTCAGTCCACTCGTACAGAACATCCTTTTGAAGAAGATTACATAATGGACGAGAGAGGAGACTAAAGTCCTTTATGAATCGCCTGTAAAACCCTGCGTGTCCTAAGAAGGATCGCACGTCTCTGATGTTCTTGGGTGGAGGTAGGTTAGAGATAAGATCGATTTTTGCCTTATCTACCTCGATTCCTTTGGACGAGATGATATGCCCAAGGACAATTCCCTTCTGAACCATGAAATGACACTTCTCCCAATTAAGTACCAGGTTCTTTTCTTCACATCTTTTCAGCACACATTTAAGACTTTCCAAGCACTTGCTGAAAGATGGACCGTAAACAGAGAAATCGTCCATGAAGACCTCTAGATATTGCCCCACCATATCAGAAAAGATACTAAGCATACATCGCTGAAAGGTGGCAGGGGCATTACATAGTCCGAATGGCATCCTTCGATAGGCAAAGGTGCCGTAGGGACATGTGAATGTGGTCTTTTCCTGATCTTTTGGGGCTATCTCTATCTAGTTGTAGCCTAAATTCCCATCAAGGAAACAGTAATAGGAATGACCAGGTAGCCTTTCCAAGATTTGATCAATGAAGGGCAAAGGAAAGTGGTCCTCCCTTGTGATGGTATTCAACTTCCTGTAGTCAATGCACATTCTCCAACCAGTAGCGACTCTGGTTAGCACGAGTTCATTGTCGACATTGGCTGGTGATTCTGGATTTCTTAAGAACCACCCGAGTTGGACTCACCCATTGGCTATCGGATATAGGGATATAATACCCACATCCAATAGCTTAAGAACCTTGGCCTTAACCACTTCCTTCATGTTTGGATTTAATCTATGTTGTGGTTGCTAAGAGGTCTTCACATTATCCTCAAAATATATGCGGTGAGTGCAAATCGAGGGGTCAATTCCCTTGAGGTCTACTATCATCCATCTAAGGGCTCCCTTATACTCAATAAGAGTAGATATGAGCATACTCTCCTATTCTTTCTCCAGGTGGGCAGAGATCACTACCGGGTATGTCTCATCTTGACCTAAATAGATATATTTCAAATCAGAGGGCAAAGGTTTTAGGTCAAACTTCAGTGGCTTGAGGTTAGACGATAGAGGCACTACATCGGTTTGGGATAATTCTTCAAATTGTGGCCTCCATCGGTTAACTTCAACTACCGGCGTAGTATCAAGCAAGGCATACATCTCCCTAATTATGTCATCATCAAAGTCATGGGAGCGGGCCAGACACGTCTCTAGAGGGTCAGAGGATAAGGTCAGAGGCGTTCTATTTTTCATGAAAGAATCAATCATGTTAATGTCGTGAAAATCGTCATCATCCTCAAACTTTCTGCCATGATTGAAAAAGATGTTTGACTCCAATGTCATATTCTCAAAAGACATAGTCATGATACCATTCCCACAATTGATAATTGCATTTGACGTGGCGAAGGAATGGGCGACCAAGAATGACGGGAATCTGAGTGCTCATGTTATTGATGGGTTCGGTGTCCAGGATGATAAAGTCTACGGGGTAGTAAAATCTATCAACTTGGACCAACACATCCTCAATTATCCCTCTTGGTACACGAGCAGAGGTGGGGTTAGGGTGGGTTTTAATTCACCCAAACCTAACTGTTTGTATCCGAGTAGGGAATCAAATTGACGCTCGCTCCTAAGTCGAAGTGCGTGATCAATTCGATGGTTCCCGATTACACATGATATGGTTGGGCTACGGGATCCTTGAATTTCTGCACATCTTGCTTAGGATGGCACTCACTTTCTCAAAGAAGATTTTCTTTTGAATAATTTTCCGTCGCTTTTCGTGCATAAGTCTTTTAGGAATTTGGCATATGAAGGTATCTGCTTAACGACATCAAGCAGAGGGATGTTGACTTTCACTGTTTCAACACCTCTAGGATATCCTGAGAATTAGAGAGAGGTTTTGGTGAAACCAACCGGTGGGGGAATGGAGACCGGCTTCTCTAGAAGTTCCGGTTCTACTTTTTGTGGGGCATCACTGGATCCATCATTGTTGTCCTCTTCTGGTTCTTGAGGCTTTTTGGGCCTAACCGCAAGAGTTTTATCAATGATCTTCCCACTCCTAAGAGTGGTGATGGATTTAGCATGCCCCATCTGATTTGAAGAGCTGGGATCATTATTCTCGTACCGCGGTAGATTGGGGAGAGGTTGTGCAGGAAGCATCCCCTTTTCTATAACCGTCATACGAGAATCTATCTTTGGCATAAAATCTGTAATTCCCCGCATTGAGCCAGCTCTTGTATGGGATTTTGAACCGGTTCCTCTTGAGGTTTCACTTGATTTGGATTTTGATTGAAGAAACCGGGAGGAGTCGCCGTTTGTCCATTCCTCCAACTAAAGTTTGGATGATTTTTCCAGCCAGGATTGTATGTGTTGGAAAAAGGTCTTTGATAATTATTTACGGCATTGGCTTGTTCATTCAACACCCCTCGAAAGGCAGGTATTGTAGGACAGTTTTCAGTTGTGTGAATGTTGCAATCACAGATGCCGCAAACAATTTCATTGACCTTATCCTTTTTTCCTTCCATGGCCTCAACTTTCCTTATGAGCGTAGTCACTTTACACTTGAGATCATCCCCTTCTTTCAAGAGATATATTCCTCCTTTTTCCTTTAATTGAGTTGGCCTAGACGTGGTGTTCGACTTTGGGTAATAGTCCCAAGATTGTGTTTTTTCAGCCAAACTGTCGAGGTAGTCCCATACCTCGTCGATATCTTTATTAATGAACTCTCCATTACACATTGTCTCGACCATTTGGCGCATGGAAGATGTCAGTCCATCATAGAAAAAATTTGTAATGCGCCACGTTTCAAATCCGTGTTGTGGGCATGAGCTGACCAAATCTTTGAACCTTTCCCAACATTGGAAGAATGTTTCATCTTCCTTTTGGGCAAAGTTCATGATTGCTTTTCTGAGGGTAATCGTTTTATGATGTGGGAAGAATTTTTTTATGAATTCCCTCTGCATGTCGTTCCATGTGCCAATGGATCTAGGACGCAGTGAATGTAACCACGTCTTAGCTTTCTCTTTTAAGGAAAAAGGAAAGAGTTTCAGCCTAATTGTATCCTCAGATACATTAGGAAAACATAATGTAGCTATTATCTCATCGAACTCTTTCAAATGTAAATATGGACTTTCAGATTCAAGTCCATGGAATTTGGGAAGGAGTTGGATAACTCCTGGCTTGATGTCCATTTGTCCTGTGTTTTCAGGAAAAATCATGCATGAGGGCGTACTCACTCCCGCCGGTTGTAGAAAATCTCGTAAAGTACGAGGCGGGGGTGCCTGTTGCACCTCATTCTCATCTTGGGTATCCTCCACCCTAGGTGGGAGTAGAGGAGGTTGGTCTTCAGCCATTACTTCACTTAACTCAGGGGATTTCGAGTGGTGTCTAGTCCTGCGATGGATAGACAACCTCTCAACCAGTCCTCCTTCAGTCAAGAGACGTTGAGTGTCGTCACGGGCCCACTTGGGCATGAAAACACTCGCAGCCCTCGATTAAAAACCTAGTCCTAAGAAAGGAAAAGAAAATCTGGAAAGAAAGAGAGAGTTGGAAAGAAATTACCAAATTGGAGTCCTAAGTTAAAAACCTGCAAAATAAAAATAAGTTAGATTCTTAAAAAGAGAAGAAAAATAACAGTAAATTAATTTCTAAAAGAAGGAATTCTTAAAAGAAAGTGGAATTTTCTAAAGTAAATTAGGAAAGATCTAAACTAGAGAGTAAATTACTAAAAGAGAATTGAAAAATAGAAAGTGGGGAAGGAGTTTACCGAATTAGAGATTTCTATCTTAAAGGCCTACAAAATAGGAAGGTTAGTTCCTAAACAGATATTCTAAAAATAAATTAGGAAACAAAATTAGTTTCTAAAAGTGTTAGAATTAGAAAGTTACTAAAGTAAAACAAAAATAGAAAGTTAATTTCTAAGAAGGGAAAGAAATAGCCTAAATTCTAAAAATATGAAAGAGTAGAGAGATTAGGAAGGAATTACCAATTGAGAAACTTATGTCCAGATCCTATAAAATAGGAAACAAGTTAGTTTTGAACTAAAAATAGAAATAAATAAATAATAAATAAAAACTAAGGTTAGTAAAATCCTAATCTTAATCCTAAAACCAATTAATTTCAGAAAATCGTAACTATCAGTCCCTGGCAACGGCGCCAAAAACTTGTTCACACCCCAAGTGCAGGGTTGTGATGTAGTAATAAACTCGGTAAGACCGAGGTCGAATCCACAGGGACTGATACCTGTACGTTATCTGAAGCCAAGTAGAACTAGAACTAGACTAAGATGCTATCTAAATCAAATAGAATTTAGGGAATAATTTGTGGAATAATTATCTAAAAATTAAGTAATTCAGAGGAAGGAAAACTAGGGATTCAGAGGATCCACTTGTAGAGATCAGGGAGATCTTATGCCTGCATCAAGGATTATGGAATTCAAACTGAACTTACTTGATCTAGGTTTCAAGAGATGAAAGGTATATGAATTAGAATGGATTCCGTCATCTAACCATGCCCAGGAGACAAAGCAAACAACAGGATTAAACTAATTACCAACCAATCAACAATGTATGAGGATCAGGAAGGGTACTGTCATCCTACCATGCCCATGGAGCAATGATGAACAACAGGGCTTCCTGACTTCATAAACATAAAAAGAGAAAAAGAGATATTCAAAGCCATTGCAAACCCATTGTAATTTCACAACAGACCATTAAAGACTGAGAAAATATTCTTTTAATAATAACACAAATCAAATTTAGTTCATGAATTTAAATGGAAAGCATGAAAGAGTATCCCCCATCTCGCTACAGGCTTCACCTCTTAGCCCTAGCTAAGAGGTTTTAGCCACACATGATATGGGCTAAATAAACGATGAAAAAATAAAAAGGGGAAGAAAAGAACATGAAGGAAGAAGAGAAAAAATTACTTCTCAACCTTGCCAAACCCAACCGATGCTTCCAGCGAGCACAAACCAAACCCGAGTTCCCTTCTGACGTGCAGCCAACCAACCAAGCACCCTTGCTCCCTGCCCTTTTCTCCAGCCGTGCACAGCAGCAGCAGCAGCAGACCGTTTTTTCCTTCACACGCTGCCAGCGGCCCACCACGGTTGCACTCTCTTCTCGGCTGCACCCAGCCGACCTCCGTTTGATCTCCCTCTCTTCTCGTTTTTTTTTTCTTCCTTCAATCTCCCTTTAAACGAATGCTTTTCTCTCTCTTTATAGGCAACAAAGACCCTGCTGGAGTGTTAGAGGCGGTGGCTGGAGTTTTCGCACTCCATGCGGAAATTTTTCGCAGCAGAAACCGGACGCGCAATCTGTTTTTCGCAGCAAAACACCCTCTATTTGATTTGATTTTGCAGCATGAAATCAACACATTTGTTGATTCTGACACCTTGGCTAGGGCTATGGCCATCTGTTGAAGCATGTGAATGGTCTGGATCATGCATCAGAATGTGATCTTGATCACGTTACATCCCACAAGTGCCGTCTTTTCCGGATGTGCGCGGGCTGCGTAAACAGCGCCCGATCTTGTCGGCGCTGGACTCTCGGTGGGGCCCACTTACCTTGTCGCTTGATAAATCCGACCCGCCCATTGAATTCCTCTCGAAATTTCAGCAAGGAAGGGGTGCTTTTACTCGGGTTCAGTGCGGTCCATCAAATCAACTCATTCCACCGTCGGCCTTCAGTTTTGACGATCAAAAACTGACCTCCGATGTATCTCGCCATTTCGCCACCTAGACTATGTTTACGGGGCCCTTTTAGGCCTGATGGATGGTCCCGATTATCTGGATCATCGACCGTGGTGGCCCACAAGACCGGACCGCAATCTCTGTTTCATAACAGAAACAGAACTTTTGTTTTTGAAGAGGAGACGTCCAGAGGACGGTTTGCCATGCAAGTTTAGTGCAAAAAGTGTACTATGTACACTGTATGATGATTATGAGAAATCCACACCATCCATCTTGTTCCCCATTTCATTTGAGCCGTGGGGGCCGAAGTTAAAGCGTATCTGGACAGCGGGTGGGCCCCAAATCAGGGTTTTATAGGCTGATCTATTAGTTCAGCCACTTTCACGAGGATCCAATGGCTGAAATTTGACGTGTACGGTTAGTTTTTGGTCCTCGAGCCATGTATAAAGTTTCGAGCCAAACAGATGATGGAAACCCAGTGATCTTGCATTCTGGCTGACTTTCAGGCCGCTTGAGCTTCAGTTTCTCAATTTTCGCGAATCTCGGCTGTGTAAAATCGTCGATCCCAATCCCCAGGAGTCCGTCCCCTACTTTTGTGACATCGGAGTGCCGAATCCACACTTTTAATACCCAATTTCAGTTTAAGCTCCTGATTGCATCCTGCAACAAAACACAATTAAAACCGGGCGTTAAACAGTATCATACCCGTAAATCCAGGTAATAAATGGGGTCTAATATGTAATATTTGACCCTCAACAAAGATCTATTAGTGAGATTGTTGTAGCAGATGCATTGTTGTGACGTATTTCAGCTGCTAAATGAAGAGTAATAACTACACAGTTTGCATCTAACATACACCGTCTTGGACGGGTGAAAACTGTAGCAGATTTAACTGGTAGAAAGTTGGTATGTTCTTATCAGGTTTTCCTTGATTAATTTAATGGTTTTCCAAATTTGTGCAGAGGGTACTTTGCATCTTTAGAAGTTTTAACCCAACCAAGTTTCCTAGCTCTTTGACAGTATTAGTATTTTCAATCATGTGATAGATATTTGTCGGCATGTCACTAAGGACATACTTGGATGCTGCCTGGAAGGATGGAAAAGCACCGATGGATCCATCAACACTGGTAACCCTCTAATGTCGTGTATAGTTTTACACCTTTTTCTTGTTGGCAACATGAGCTTTTATTATTGGTAGGAGAGAAGGAAAGGCATATAAATTGCTCGCAACACACGGTTAGACATAATTTTGTTATCAAATTTGATCTTTTATCCTAGTGTCGTAGCATTATGAGGCTTGTTTCCACCGTACAAAAAGAAAGAACAAAGCAAAATAAAATAAAAATATGAGGATTGTTTTCGTCCTCATCCTAGCTTGTCCTTCGAATGTTGGGAGGAGGGCATGGTGTGTGGGTTTCATTCATAGTTGGTAGGTCAGTATTGAGATCTTTTGCTGCTTTTAGGGCTTATTCATTTTTTTTTTCATTGATCCCCAGCAGATTTTTGGGGTCTGAGAATTTTCAAGAGATTAGTGCTTAAAGGTCACATCCCATTGTTAGCATAGAGGATAGGAAACATTCAGACAGGTTGATTTACTTATTTTCTCATATGCTATTTGACTACTTTCTATTATATAGGTCTCACTTTGTCATCGAAACTTGACAGAAAATTAGCTTCCAAAGGTAGCCATTGTTTTGTTTTTCCTTCATGGTCATGTGAATTCTCCAACTTTATGCATACGAACTCTGCCCTAAGGGATTCATGATCTTCTTGGAAAGCCTCTGAGGCTCAAAGAGTTTATTTTGGGGCTAAGATTTGTTCCAGGTGGTATTGTTGAGGCTCAAGCCTCAATGTTGTATTAATGTGGGAGAGAATGTGCATGGCCATCTTTCTTCTTCGTCTGAAATGCCTTTTTGGGTTTACATCTTCCTGTTGGATGGGTGTAGTGGTAATATGAGAGAATCTCTTCCATGGACGTGGACCTTCAAGTGCACAGATTTTATGTACCATGCTGCGGGGTTGCACAGATTCTATGATATCTAAAGCTTCTGTATCTCTTTTTTCTTTTTTTTCTTTTTTTAAAAAAGCATATATCCAATCTAAATATTTAGAATTTGGATGATATATTTGATTTTGATTTCTTCCCTTTCTATTATGTAGACTTTTCAAATAGGTTGGTTTGTTCAGGGCTTTGGAGAAATGGGTATATCTAGTTTTGGATGTGTGCATTGATTAACACGCACATCCAAAACTAGATATACCCATTTCTCCAAAGTCTTGAATGAACCAACTTATTTGAGAAGGTAAAGTCTACACAATATAAAAGGAAGAAATCAAATATATCATCCAAATTCAATTAATTTTCATTTTTTTAATTAATAAGAATCGCAGATGGCTAACAACTGTCGAAAACACCGACGGTTTTGGCCGTTGACCTTAGCCGTCGGAAACGACGACGGTTTTAGCTGTCAACAACGCCGACGGTTTTCACTGTCACCCTTGCCGCGCTAACGGTTTTAGCTGTCGAAAATGCCGACCATTGTCGACAACACCGACGGTTTTAATCCGTCAGCAAGCAATGCCGACGCACCCTTTATCGACAAACCTTGTGACGGCTAAAGTCCGTCGGGGAAGGTCATTGCCGACGGTTTTTATCCGTCGGCGTTGCTCTGTTTTTTTGGTAGTATCCTCTAAAATGGGGAATCCGGAGTCATCTCCTCCTAGAGAAAGCCGATCCAAGAAAAAACATGAGATTGGAGAATCATCCGGGTCTAGACAGAAACTCCGTGCTCCTAAACGAGGGCGAACCTCTCCTCAAACCTGTAGACCTACAGCCTCAAATCCTAGCTCATCCAGGCTAATACCACCGAGACCCATTGCAGGTAGATTCTTGAAAAGGAAGATTGTTTTGAAAGGAGTATGGATTTGGGTTGTCTTGAAAGGTTTAATGTCCAGGACATTCTTTCTCGCTGAGGATGGCTACCCGTTCTGTCATTTGGGGGCCCCATAAATGAAATTTTGGTTCGATCCTTTCTATCACATTGCATACAATCTATGGACAAGGATTCCTTGGGTTTTGAAGTTAATTACGAGGGTCGAATGGTTAAGATTACTCCAGACCGTATATCAACAATAATAGGGATACCGCTATGTTCCGAACAACCTGGTGAACTACACTTGCCTACGGAAGCAAAACGGGTTTTTTGGACCAAATTTCTGTGCAATGGACAAAATATACCTTGGCATCATGGAAATGCGCTACGGGCCACCAACATGTCTCATGATAACTGTATTCTCCATCTCATTTTCATTTCAAATATCTATCCTCGATATGGTAATCACACTGAACTCACGCCATTCATGGTGGAAACCCTCTATAACATTGGAAAAGGGGAGCCATTGTGTTTGCCCACACTGATATACGACCAAATAGTCTCCACTTTCGAGTCAAACTCAATAGCAATACCATTTGGGCATTTGTGTAAATTGGCTCGTCAATGTGGATTCAGCGAACCTGAGGGTGCATCTCTATCGGCTTCCAAATTCACTGTGCAAAGTATTAGGAAGATGAATCTCTTCTCCGTGCATGAAGCCGGTGGTCCGATATTAGAAGAAGAAGAAATTCAAGACAAGGCGGACGATACTGTTGGGGAAGCTACCGACACTCAGCCGCCACCCACTGTCCCTATAGCCCCTACCTCTAAGGATAATATTATTGCACACATTAGGGATCAACAGGTGCAAATTTTGAAGTAACAGTCCTGACTTGAGCAAATGATGCAATCCATGGGAGAGGCGCTCCACTCACTTCAAAGGTCAGTGCAGTAGATTGCGACGCGTCTATCATGCCAGCAGGATGACGTCACGGAGCGTGGCCCCTCTAGATCAATTTAGTGTTAGGGTACTTTTGTGTGTATGCTGTGAATTTTTTGATATTAAAGTTTATGACTAGATATATATTTTCGATAATGATAGTATGTTAATTTTTTTGTATGATCTTTAGAGTAGAAATCTAAGGAAACAAGGTCATTTTGCATTCTATAGACAAATCAGAGGACTCTAGCCTCATTTTGTTCATAATTGGAAAATCTGAGGGTTAAGCCTCATTTCTTATTAAGGTGATCTAATCTTTAAAGTTGCTGCACTTCAAATCACATGCTTTAGCTTATACTATCCTTGGTCATTCATGTTTTCATTAGTATATCTTTTGAATGACCTTAATGCTCTGTACCTACATGTCAATATGCATCCCTAACCCTTGTTAGTGTAAGCTTTTATTGGAAAATCTTTATCCCTCTCTACTGCTAAGACCGAATACACTGCAACTGGTAATTGCTGTGCACAGCTTCTATGGATGAAGCAAATGTTACTAGATGAAGCAAATGTTACTCAAACTGCTATGACACTATATTGCGATAATACTAGTGCCATTAAAATCTCAACAAATCTAGTACAATACTCTAGAACCAAGCATATTGATATTCGACATCACTTCATATGTGAACTTGTTGAGGATAACATCATCATTCTAGAGCATGTGCATACAAAGTGTCAATTAGCTGATATACTAACAAAACCATTGGAGACCTTCAAAAATCTGTTGGAGTGTGTGTGGTCTAACTCTGGTCTTAGAAGCCCACTTGAATTTATTGTTATATCTGAGGATCTGCAGCCTCGTTACTTTGTATCTATTGTATATATGCTCTTAGTTTCCTTTTCTTAGTTGCATTTACTGTCTTATTTTTGCTTATTATTTCTAACATATGATTTTAGCACAACATGGTTAAGGACAAAGGCAAAGCTCATGTAAGTGTAGAAACCACCTCTAGAAGAGTTAACAATCGTCCCTCTCCTTACTTAAATCCTACTGCCATGGCTATGTCAAATGAAACTGTCTTTGATCGATTGGTCAGATCTCTCCTCATAGAACCATACGGGATTGACCTCTATCTAGGATCAATTGGGTGACATAACATACTTTACCTAGGAGGAGAGGTTTAATATGACTTCATTCATCAATTTTTGAATTCTTGTCATGATACTCGGGATGATCCTCCATCAATCAGCATCCATTACATGAACACAACCAAGGAGATCACTCTTTTGATGCTGAGCCAACTTCTGAGCCTTAAAGTCACACACATCTCACCAACTGAATGTTCCTTAAATCATCTAGGTGTTTGGGGTGAAGTGACTAGAACCCTGTGTGATGGCTCAACGATTCCCAGAAACTACCTATCTTCCTCGCATTTGGACTCAACCATGAAAGTGCTCCACAATATACTGAGTACAAATGCGTATCCATGTGAAGTTTCCGGAGATATGCTCTCTCCATTTGTTATGAATGTTTTATATATATGATATCTTTTAGGGAGTTGAAATATGCCTACCCACTCTCATTTTGAGATAATTGATCCTAGTTGTTAAAGGCATTCACCGCACCAACCTTCCCTTTCCACGTGTCATTTGCAAACTCTCCAAATTCCTAGGATTGCCACCTACCCATGATACAGTATATCTTACGGTATGCTTTACCAAGGAAACCCTAATCTAGTTAATTGTGTTTGCACCTACACTTGAGGACAACCATGAATGCAAGAGTGGAGAAGATGCTCAAAACACTCCCATGCCACTTCTTGGGACTCGTGTCACACCCCAGTGCCTACTCCAAGTCCAATCTCAGTCAGCACTGATTGCTTCCTTTGCCAAAATGATCTCGTTCATCATCTTCTTGAAGGACAATCTAATGTGGAAGCTCGCCTCCGACAATGTGAGAATTGTCTCTCTGGGATTGAACTGCGTCTTGACACTCTTCAACACATTGGGGATCACATCATGGAGCTGCTCCTTACTCGCTACTCTCATATTCCTTCTTATGAGGGTGGGCCTTCAAGATGATGTTCTAAAGAGATCCATGTTGATGCTGCATCATGATACTCTTTATTTTGGATTTTTATGCCCCTAAGGGCTTGATCTATTTTTTGGATGATGATGATACTACCCAAACTTGGGGTAGTTATTTTGATTAACTTTTGTGTCGTTTATTCTGTTGATTGTTATATCTCTTTCCTGACATGATATTTTCACATAATGTTCACATATTTTCTGCTTCTACATTCTAAACTTATGCAATTTTCCTATTCTCCCTCTAAATTGAGTTTAATTATCAATTCCATACTTCAATTTTTATTGGATTGTTTCGTTGACTACCCTTTTCCAATGACTAACAAAAAGGGGGAAAACCACATGTATGCTCCATACTCCCTAGTTTGTTGTATTTGTGCCTTGTATATCCTGTTTTGCAAGTTAATCATGGAAGAAATTTAGGGGGAGCATTACTGCATGTCTTAGTATTTTAGAGTTGTAAACTTCTATATTGGCATGTAATTTTTAAATTGTTTAGGTATGTCATTGGTATGGACCATTACATTGTCTTAGGATAGTTTGTTTTGTCACATAATTGACAAAGGGGAGATTGTTAGTGCACCCATTCATGCACACTTGTTTGTCAATCACGTGAATTGTTGTGCAAGTAGTTCGGTGAGCCCTTAAAAAATGAAGATCGAAGACGCAACTGGAGCATAAGCATCATGCAACACTCACAGGGTAAAAAGATGCTCCTATATATAATTCCAATCCTCAAAACAAAACAAACCTATACCATTTAGATGATCCTGACATAAATAGAAAACCTCAGTTAGATCATCCCTTAAGCCATAAAAGCTCATAATTCCTATCTCCATAGATTTGGCCTTTGAAGTTTGAAGTTGCTAAAATAGAAATTAAAAAACAGCAACCTTCAGTCTGATCGATCATAGCTTCGGTCCGACCAAACATGGCTATTGCAGGACAAAAACTTAAATAGGAAAATCTGTCTATACTTTGGTTGGAGTAGGTCCTACCGAATAACACCTTGGGTCCGAACTGAAACAGCTCAAAACAGTCCAGTAAGATTTAGAACTAATTCGGTCCGACCGACTGCAACTGAAGATAAGCCTTGGTCCAACCGAAAGTGACCAAAAGTGTCCATGAACCTGAGGATTTTATTCTGTCCGACTAAAGGACTCCTCGGTAGGACCGAAATATAGCTGTTATAAATCTGTTGGAACCTTTTTCCTATAAAAAGAGCATCCGGATCTTTGCAAAAACTATGGATTAAGGCACCTTAGAGTCCCTAGTGCATCCCAAGTGTAACCAAATCATTTAAGACTCTATTCATATGAGATTCACGTTCTTATCATTGTGATTCCTCACCTTAATGAGCTTTCAAAGCTCCTATTAGTGAAGAACATGATCTCAAGCCTTCTCTAGAGTATTGAGACCAAACCTATTGGTATATTCTTAGTCTTTATAATACTCTAGAACATCCATCAGTTGAATACCCTAGGAAATCCACTTATCATCTAGTTGTAGGAGATTCAACCCACTCCCATTACCTTGTTTATCCTAAAGGAGCATCATATGCAAGGAAATTGATCGTGAAGCTGAAACATCAGAACAACCATAACATCATGATTGGGGGAGCGTCCAGGAGCTGATTGAAGCTCAATAAAGCAGAAATCAGGCAACCCACAAGTTGTAATAAGAAGGGCTTATCCACTTACAAGTAAGTACAAGAGTCCAAAGAGTTTGAAACATCTTCCTTGTATAGGATTTGGTTTTAAAGTTTATTTCACAAACTCACTAAGACCTTTTGTAGGCCTCCGACGGGAGAATACGTATAATGTCCTTGTGTAGGCTCCTAAGTGTGTCCTTGTGTAGGACATAAACTGTCAGGTTATTGTGTAAAACTTGGCCTATGTGGCCTATATTGTTGGGTTTGGAATTAGGACCCTTGTCCGATGTAGGACATAAAGTCTAGGTTCTTGTGTAGGACCTTTGCTCTGGTGTAGTGCACAAATTGTAGAGTCCGTGTGTAGGGATGTAAAGGTTTAAGGTAAACTTGATTTAAAATATTTTCATAGTGAAATCCGGCACACTCTAGGAGAGAGTGATTCAGCTGGGAGTGGAGTAGGCACATAGCCGAACCACTATATATGCTTGTGTTTGGGATTGACATTTGTGTATCAGTTTAATTCATGCTTATATGTTGAATGCTTAGATATGTATGCATGATAAGATGAATGCTTAGGATTGATAAGTAGCATATTCCATTCACACATGTTCACCATGCTGTAGACTAATTGGTTGATTGCTATATCTTTAGAAGTCAATGAGATTGGTTCCTCTATTGGCTTTGAAGCCTCTAGAGTTAGATTGTTTTGCTTAGTTTAATCAGAGATTAGTTTAAGCTTTGCAATAAGGATTTTTAAATTGGCATAATTATTGAAAAGTCTTATTCACCCCCTCTAGGACCTTAGTCATACATCCATACTTCAATATCAGCGGTCTAAACCACAATTTCACATATAGTGATATACGTCAAGGAAGGGAGGCAAATAACTGCATGTCTATTATCATCTTCTTCGACGACGATTTAATATTAGGTGAAAAGGAATACAATAGGCCATTGATGATCGTCAGCTATATCCATAAGAAATAGGTCAAGCGAAAAAAATGTTAGATAATGGCTCCACAGTAAATTTATTACCGTCGAATATGCTCAGTAAGTTGGGATATCATCATTTGCATCTGTGCACTAGTGGATTTAATCAGGATGGCCAGAGAGCACTTGGGAAGATCACATTGGTGTTAGAAATAAGTGACTTGGTCACAAGCATTATGTCATATAATCGATGTGGTGATAACGTATAATCTCCTTTTGGGGCGGCCATGGATGCACCAGTATGGCATCGTACCATCCATTTTGCATTAATGCATCAAATATTGTAAGGATGGTCTCCGATATAAAGTGATGACCGACACAAATCCATATATAATGGCAAAATCCTTCTTCGCAGATGCAAGATATTATGATGAATTTGCAACAAAAGAAAATAGAATAGAAAGTAAGAGAGACTTAATATTAAAAGATGAGGAAACTCAGGAGATAGAAAAGAAAATTCCTCAAGTGAAGCTGTCTAAAGAAATAATCAGTAGACAGTTAGAAAATCGAGGACCAAATGTAGTGATTGGTAAGAAGAAGAAATTTTACTTTGTCCCGAAACATTTAAGGCAACCTGGCCAGCCCCTTTAACTTTGTTATCACCAAAACAGATGAAAGTCCTGCAATCAAATTACCAAGTACCAGCACCACGAGTCGAAAGAAGCAAACTGTTTGCTGCCATGCCAAGCAGTTTTTGCATACGGTCCAATCCTATTAATCTGAAGCCAATAGTATTCTATGCTCCACCGGAGAAAGAGATAAGAGAAGAGACAGGTGAATCTGCAATGCACGAAAAGCTCTTTGCCAGAAGATATGAAAAGATACAGTCCAATCAGTAGAAAAATTATGCAAAATATGGTATTCGATTGTGATGAGCCGACAAGACTAAATAACAACAAGGGCATCCATGTCTTGATTAATGTGAATGCAGGAAAACGGAAAAAGTCTTGCATGCTAGGGGCACCCTCTATATGTGCAAGCAAATATGGTGCATGTAAGCTAAGAAAGTGATTAAGGGATGGATCTCAAAATAGTTGAAATAAATAATAAAGAAATAAAGGACCATAAAGTAGCACTCAAATAGATGGAAGACAGGGGTAACTGATAATTGATGCACTACAAGAAGTGAATCTAAGAACATAAGATGGGCCTCGAAACACGTATATAAGCGCTGGCCTGTTAGAATTAGAAGTAAGTTAGTATATTGAATTGTTGAAAAGGAATAAAGACATGTTCGCATAGATACATGCAGAAATGCCTGGTATAGAACCGACAGTGGCAATGCACCGACTTAATATTTCCAAAGACAAAATCGGCTAAACAAGCACAAAGAAGTTTTCATTCCGATTTAATACCCTTGATAGAAGAACAAGTGAACAAACTAATTAAAGTCAGTTTTATAAGAGAAGTCAAATATCCTAGATGGCTATCTAACATTGTCCCTATGAAGAAAAAGAGTAGACAAATTAGAGTATGTGTCGATTTCAGAGATTTGAACGGAGCGTGCCCGAAAGATGATTTTCCACTACTGATAACAGAGTTATTAATCAACAGTACGACATGGTATGCGGTCATGTCATTTATGGATGGATATTCTGGATATAATCAGATACGCATGGCACCCGAGGATTAAGAGGCTACAACATTCAGGACACTCTAAGGATCTACTGTTATAAGGTTATGTTGTTCGAGCTCAAGAACACTAGGGCTATATATCAAAGACCAATGTAAAATATTTTCCAGGACATGATGCATAAACATGTTGAATGTAATGTCGATGATTTAGTGGTTCGGTCTGGTGACCATAAAGAGCATCGTAAACATCTATCATCGGTCCTTTGACGTCTCAGGAAGGAGTTGAAAATGAACCCAACAAAGTGCGCATTCGGTGTGTCATTTGGTAAATTCCTGGGATTTGTTATTAGGTATTGCGGAATCAAAATCGATCCAGGAAAGATCAGAGCTACCCAAGAAATGTCTCCCTCAAAGACATTAAAAGAATTGAAAAGTTTGCAAAGAAAATTAGCTTACATCCATTGCTTTATATCGAATCTAGCTGGAAGATGCCAGCCATTTGCTCACCTAATGAAGAAAGGAGCAGAATTTATATGGGACCAAGCATGCCAAAATGCATTTGACTTCAACAAAGAATTGCTTAAGCAACCTCTAGTGCTGACAGCGCTAGTCAAGGGAAAACTTTTAATTCTATACATTGTTGTGTGTGAGAACTCTTTAGAGGCTCTGCTAGCCCAATGTAACAATCATGGAAAGGAAAGAGCCCTCTATTATATGAGCAGGACTTTGATAGGCGCAAAATGCAATTATTCACCCATTAAAAAAAATACGCTTGGACTTAGTATTAACGGTACAAAAGCTGTGACATTATTGTCTCTCCCATGAGATAACTCTGATTTCACAAGCAAATCCGAGAAAATATTTAATGACAAGACCGATGTTGTTAGGAAGATTAGCCAAATGGATGCTACTTCTCTCTAAATTTACAATCGCTTATGAACCATTGAAAGTAATAAAAAGGTAGGAAGTTGTTGATTTCCTGGTGGCTCACCCAGTCTTAGATAATGAGGAGATTTCTGATGAATTGCTAGTTGCATAGGTGTTTGTAACACCCTGAAAATCGGGGGACAAGCAGGAGCTAAACTCCTGAGTTTCAACACATCACTTATGCAACATAGATAATGATGATTAAATGTTATCCGTATTAGTGCATTAAACATGAGTGGGATTATACCAAATCAACATATCATAATCCAAAGATAGTTAAATTACGCAAGCGGAAGACTGTGATAGATATATAAAATACATAAGTTGTTATAAGTCTTTAGAGTATGAACATGTTACTAGGTTAAATAATTACATGTATAGTTTCAAAATATATAAAATGATAAAGTGTAATGTCATCTAATCTATATCCCTATAGCCCTGGTGACGCAACTCCAGGTATACATAGACCAGCCAGAGAGTTGCATGTAGGAGAACTCCTCCTCGTCGTCGTAGAAGGCCAGCTCTAACTCGTAAGCTTCGCCGTCATTTGAAACTACAAAAGAGTCTGGTTGGTGTTTTAAAACACCATCTCAGAGTGGGAGTGAGTGATCAACTCAGTGGAGTTATAAAGCAAAGGTTAGCATGTTATCAATTCAGTCAAACAGTAATGATAAAGCAACACAACAATCATGTCCTAAGTACTCTTATTAATGCAAGAATGGTATGTATTAATGATGTATGCCCTCACCTGCACTCCCTCTGTGATATCATCTCACGGTCATGCATGTTAAACTCCCACTGTGCTCAACACCCATGCTAAAGGCATATGCAATGTGATGCATGGTTGTGTTAGCCAAGTTCTTAATTATACCTATTCATATAATAGATTCGGGAAGCTAAGGTACCTCCCTTTATATCATGTACCCAAACAATGATCCATCTAGGGTCGTCAATCCTAGTTAATCACATACGATATGCAAGTTTGTGAGTTTATATTATAGGTTGCTAAGAGAGGCTCGTCACCTCAGTGTAGGCTTAATTCACACTCGAGGTCACTACGTGGGGCTCGTCACCCAATCATAGGCCTATTTTATACTCGAAGTCACTATAGGAAAGGATCGTCACCTTAACGTAAGCCGACAGCTCAAATACAGCGTCTCATACCACCATATTCAGTTCACGAGTTTGGTTTGCTCACTGGACACTACGGGGAGGCTCGTCACCCCAGCGTAGGCCGATAGCTTGACTACGGTGTCCCATACCACCATGCCCAGCTCATGAGTCTTAGCGGATCGTGGTACAAAGGTTAAACCGATTTTTTAACGGTAAGTGGTACCTTAGATTCAAATAGTAGTGTCCATATATGGTGAACATACATTAGGCCAATCGGGTTACTTGACAAGCTCGACTGGTACGAGCGTACGTTGAATTTGTTGACATGGAGCGCACACGCACTCCTTATGGCCTAACCACTGTCGATCATCACTATACGACTCGGATTCATCGAACGTATCTATCGTGGCGAAACTAGTTTGGCCACTGATCGTAAACCATTACCGATTGCTTGGACTACATCGTAGCCCCAATCATACTCAGATACAATAACATTCACATATGGAAGCCATATAGTATTGAACAAACAATCCAAGCATTGCAACCATTTAAGCATCTAGCAAACATATAATGCACAGGTTATCATACATATGCATTTCATACATAAATCACGTAATAGTAAAATAGGTTACATAAAGGAAACTGTAACTATAGATAAGGGAATTGAGAATCCTATCTCAAAACCCTCATTAAATATATTTTAACAAGCATTTTCTCATTCAGGCATTTTATCAAACACCTAGACTACACATATCAACATACATGTAATAAATTAGTTATAACGTATATTATAGCAAATCCTTTCACAAGAGAGTTGTCACATGTACAAAAATCATGTATTCCCAAACAACAATTATGGCAAGCACAAATCATAATTCCATATTCATACAAACATTTCAAAAAACACATGGAATGCATTAATTTCAACATAGTTCATATATATGTGTAATACACTGAAAACATCACATCTAAGCATATGTGATAGCAATCAAGTCAGTCATAAATCATTACTGACATCGAAAGCCTTGAAAACTATAACCTAAACATTTATAGTCCGTACCTTCCGTCAGTAAACTTGTATCGAATCAGTTCGAACACTACGCCTTTGTCTACGGCATAACGACTACCTAAATCATGAAATAGGTCAGCTATTTCACCGATCTACCTATCTGGATACCTAAAGCAGATTAGGGTTAAGATTCCTTACCCAAAATTGGAGTCAAAATTGCCTGTATAACGACATAGAAGAGGTGATTTGGCACATGGAGCGGTGGGATTGGATCCTAGCAACTATCTCTCACTCTCTCTCTCTCTCTCTTCTCCACACCTTTTTCCGTCTCTTTTCTCTCTTCTCTCTCTTAGGGTTTTGAAAATTCGTATGGGATGAGAGAGGGGTGGGTTAAGGGTCTTATATAGGCCTAGAACTGATGTCAATGGCCCCAGAGCCATGGTATACTTAGGTTATAGCCAAATAGTGGCTGTTTCAGTCCAACGGAGCTCATTTGGAGGTCCATTTCTTGCATACGGTTCAGAAAAAGTTCCTTGGCAATGGATCTATGCTAGGCTAAGATTTTGGTCCGATCGGATCGACCACGGTGGACCAGTTTCAGTTCAACGGTCATCGCCACTCGATCAGGGCTACAAGTACACTAACCTGTGTTGGGAAATTTTTCTGATCCGAGGGTGTAATTAGGTCAGAATCTGATGGTTTGAAACATTAAATTTAGCCTGCAAGCGAATGGCCCAATTCACTTAAGTTTGAGTTCATTTTCTAAAGATATTCGCGTTTCTCACACACTTCGCTCTGGGCTCAAGTTGTGCATTTCTGGATATTATTTGGACTTAATTCCCGAGATGGTTGTCAAGCCAAATAAGGTGGTCATAACCGTATAGTTTTGCGTTAATCGGACTTTCGACGCGCGGTCTAGGTCTGATATGGAGTTTCAATGTGCTCCCATGAGCAACTGGGTTTTGAGATTGATCCTAGGTTTCTAGGTAATGTAGAGTTAGTGTTTCTACTAGTTTTGGGTCTTGCGGTTCGTATAGAAAGCAGTTCAAGCTAATCTACCGATTAATTCAGTTTAGTACTAAATTAATTTTCATCTAAATTCTAAAGGATTCAGTCCTTAGTGATTTCTGGTTGAGGTGGTACTCGGGTTTTTGTACTGATTTTTCCGAGACGTTACAGCGTTGTTGGTCGAATCGCCTAGTTCTTGGCAAATGTTCTTCGATGGTGCCTCTCGGATGTCAGGAGTAGGTGCTAGTGTAATATTTATCAGTCCTCAAGGTGATTTATTACCATATTCCTTCACGTTGGGAACAACATGCATAAAGAATGAAGCTAAATATAATGCCCTCATTATAGGGTTGGAAATAGCTCATGAGTTGAAAATACGAGTCCTACAGATTTTTGGGGACTCAAAGCTGGTGATAAATCAATTAACGACAAAATTTGAGATAAGAAAACCAAAATTATTACCCTATTACTGACGAGCACATCAACTGTTGGAAGGTTTCCATAACGTTAAAATTAAACATATACCGCGCCATGAGAATGCGAAGCAGATGCATTAGCCAGTTTGGCCACAACTCTCTCCTATCATGAAAGGAGCCCTCTCCAGATAAGAATTGAAGAATGAAGATTTTCACCATTGCCAAAGCTTTTGAGCGAGAACGCTAAAGCACAGCTAGTATCTTGCTTAGAAGTTACTATTGATGATTGGCTGTAACCCTTCGTTGATTACCTTAAATATGGAATTTCACTAAAAGAACAATCATTGAAGTAGAAGATTAAGCAGAGATCAAAGAGATTCGTTATGAATAATAAGGTATTGTCTCGAAAATCTTATAATGAAATGTTGTTGCACTGTTTAGATATAGAAAAGGTCAATTATGTACTGCGAGAAGCCCACTCAGGGGAATGTAGGGCCCATCAGGCTGGCCAAATTTTATTCCACCGTATACATCGCATAGGGTATTACTAGCCTTCTATGTTCAAAGATGCAATAGCTTATGCAAAATTGAAATGAAGAGCTTGCGATGTCCTAGAGGAGGGTGAATAGGACAATGTCAAATAATCAAAACAAATGTTGAATATGTAAATAATACAAAGATTTAAATTTCTTGAGTATTGAAACCTTGATTCCAAATAATTCGCAGGACAACCTTCACCTAAAATTTTAGGCAAGACAACCTTATTTCATTAATGTTTTCAAAATCAAAACTTCAAACTAGTAAGAGTAAATTAAAGAATTAAAACATTCACACACAACTGAAATAATTAAATACATTCAATCTACCAAAAATAAAAATAAGGCATTCACCACATGGCATAAAGAATTATAGTGGTTCGGTGCTTTAAAAACAGCCACACCTACTCCACTCCCAAAATTACTTCCCTCATAATTTTGACTTTCACTATAAAAAGGTTTTCACATGGTCACCTTAATAACCTAATATAGTTCCTTATGATTTTCATGGGCTATCACAATAATAACCTAAACTGAGATTTTCACAGGCTATTTTAAACAAAACCTTAACTAAGATTTTCATATGCTATCTCAAACAAAACCTTAACTGAGATTTTCACAGGAGATCTCAGAAAAACCTAAAAAGAGTTTTAGAAGGCATATTTATCTTCAACCGTAGAAGATGTAGCAAAAGAACCTCTTTGTTGAATGTAGATGGTGTCGTGTTTAGTCAAATAGAAAGGCTCTAGGGTTCTATAAATTTTAATTTTGTTAAACCCAAATGCTACTTAATTCAATTCTCTTAGATCTCAAAGAGGAGTATAGTTTACTCTTTTAGATTAAACTTAAAAGATCTGAGACTAAAGGGGATTGAATAAGCTATTAAAATAAATTATAAATACAACTAATAGATTGCCAATGACTTGAACTTCTCTCTTTGTTGCTGAAGAATTCTGATAATTAAATTGTGTAATTTGAAATGAGAGAAAACCTCAATTTATAGGCAAAGAAGTTAGAATTTCGACTAGCCCAAGATAGGCTTTGACTAACCTAAGTTCAGCGGATTCTGTTCAATGGATTTCAGATTGCGCGGGATAAGAATTATCCAAAATTCAGCTAACCTGAGGTCAGGTTTGGCTGGCCAAACAAAACAATTCGGCTAGCCAAATTCCTACGAATTCCAAAAGTTGATGTTCTTGGAATTTGACCTGAACTTTCTCAGGTTAGCTGAACCAAAACTTGGGCTAGCAGAATTTCCAACAAAAGTTGTTATTTAGCTTTGGGCTCTAAGTTGGGCTGGCCGAGGAAGCTTAGGCTGACCGAATTCTAGGCAAAAACAAACGTAAAAAAATCCATGATTAAACATTTTAAAAGCACCTAGTCCTAAGGTCCTTCTAGGGTTTATACCACCTGAGATATATCAAATATCTGATTCACTTTGGTTTGAACTTTGTTTCGGACTTCATCTTGAATTTGAGCTTGATCTTGATCTTTTCTTGAAGATGGACTGATCTTGAGCTTGATCTTCTCTTGAACATAAGTCGATCTTGAAGTTCTACCCTAAAGTAATTTTTTCTCATGAAATTTGACAACCTATGTGTGCTTAACATCCTAGCACTTACAAAAATGATGCCACGAATGCCAAGTACATGACGATATCATGCATATGCCACCTGAAGATCTGCATCAGTTAGTAACTTCATGGCCATTTACAACCTAGGGACCAAACATTATTGGTCCTATTAATCCACCATCATCTAAGGGACGTCAATATATTATAGTAGCGAAAGATTATTTCTCCAAGTGGACAAAAGTGGTCGCCCTACACAGCATCAAGGAAAGAGACATTACGATTTTATTCGCCATGAGATTATATACTGACATGGGATTTTAAAGAAAATTATTACTAATAATGGTACTCCTTTTAAGAATAGAAACATGAAAAAGCTATGTTAGAAATTCGGTATCCAGCATTTCTTCTTGACACCCTATTATCCATCGGCTAATGGATTGGTGGAACCTTTTAACAAGATGATAGACAGAATCTTGAAGACAATCATCATGGTAAATAAGTGCGATTGGGATGAAAAGTTGTAAGAAGATTTATGGGCCTACCGGATGACTCATCAAACAACAACAAAAGCCACATCTTATTCATTGGTTTATGGGGAATGGGGTCGAAGCCGTTGTCCCAATTGAAACGCAGGTCACATCTCTTAGGGTGGCAATACATGAATCAATAACTGATGATGAAAATGCCAAGATGAGGCTTATGGAATTGGATGCTTTGGATGAAAAACGATTGGCGGCACAACAACGGATAGAGCTATATTAAGCACATATATCTACGGCTTTCGATAAGAAAATCAAGTATTGCTTCTTAAAGAAAGGTGATACAGTGTTAATGTTGAAAAGACCCATGTAGTTACCCACATAACTAAGAGCAAGTTCATAGTAGAAGCGTGATGGTAATTCAGTCTATTTACATAGATTTAGAGCACTCTGGCACAATCTCAAAGAAACCAAAAGGAAGAGATTATTCTGGCACAATCTCAAAGAAACCAAAAGGAAGAAATTTACAAAACTGTAAAATACTTATCTGGATATTCTCCTTTGATGCAGCCCGGTAGAACCGATTCGGAGTAGAAGTTCAACATTGATGTTCAATGTCTACACTCACTTATGAAAAGGTTCTAAGTTCTAAATGATTTTTTGATTAAATCACTTTGGGCTAGCTTGATTTGATTTTGATTATAAGAAAGGGGACAACAAAAATCCCTTCTTCAAATAAGATTTGAATATAGAATACAAAATCAAATACAAAAATCTAATTAAAGATAATATTAAATGAGCGCTAAATAGCTTAAGAATATCACTAACTTATCTCTCAGAGTGGTGTCTTGATTTTGCTTGAATTGAATGAAAAACTTTAAAAATCGTGCTTTACTTATAAGTGTAGAAACTGTTCACTCGACTGGTCCAGGGCACAACTCGACTGGTCGAAGGACCAACGAACTTTTGAAAATTTGAACATGATAAGACAAAACTGTTCCACAACTGGTCGAGTAGCATCCACGATCGACTGAGTGGCCTGCACGACCGGTCGAACCCTGCTCTCGACTAGTCATGTGGGACCCAATTTAGTTGCTAGACTTTGAGTCAAGGCTGCTCGACTGGTTGAGCACTATTCACTCGATTGGTCGAGCAGTCTCCAGGACTGGTCGAAGATCCAACAAAAAATCTTGAAAATAAGTAACAAATCTTATACTAGTCGAGAAATTTCTTGGACTGGTCGAGCCAATACTAAGACTAGTTGAACATAGGCTAAGACTAGTCGAGAAATAGCCTATACACTTATAAAGTGACCCAATTAAAGTATGTAATCATTATGACCTAACCTATGGTCAGTCTAGGGTCATTCATACCTTATAAGCGATGTTTGAACATTGAAACATCTTTTGCCTCGGTTGATAGTTGATCTTAACATACATGAAGCTTGACATCTTGAAGTATGTTGAATCTTGAACTTGTAGCTCTTTGAAGCTTGAATTTGAAACGCTTTGAAGCTTGAACTTGAGATACTTAACTTGTATTTCATCTTGAGCTTTAAGTACCAAAGTAAGGAACTTTGTCTTGACATGGATGAAGCTTTGAAACCTTTAACTATTGAAGCTTGAAAGATTGAACTAACACTTGGTGTTGAACATGAACTTGAACTTGTATATCTCTTGATCTTGCATTTGAAGTTCTTGAGGTAAAGACCTTTGTTCTTGTACATGAGGTGCATGATCTTGAATATGTAGATGAGCTACACAAGATAGTTTCCAAGAGGTTTTGGCACTACAAAATTTGACAATCATAGATACTAGAAAACATAGTACTTACAATCTCCCCCTTTGTCAAATTTGTGACAAAACACACTTCATTAAAATAAGATAAGCATAACACGCACAATAAAGAATCATGCACCAGTTTTAGCTTGGTTAAAGAATCATGCACCAGTTATATCCTGGTCAAAGAATCATGCACCAGTTATAAATAGGTTAAAGAAATATGCATCAATACAACAATATTCCCAACAATACTCCCTCTTACTTACTCCCCCTTTAAAAATAATGGTGGCTACCTATCCACAATCCAGATGCATGATAAAATTCTTCCCCTTTTTGTCACAATATGACAAAGGAAGGAACCAATAAAAAGATAATGGAAGTAGATAAACAAGGAAGTAAAAGAAGAGTAATGAGGAAGAAGAAGATTAAAGAACAAGATAATCAAGATAAATAAATCCAAAAGCAAGCAAGTTCAAGCATGTCCAATCCCATAAAACAAGAGAAATGCAAGTGGTTTAAAAGTTATTACATATGAAAAAATTCAACTACCAATCTGAACCAGAAGAAGAAGCAGGTATGGTAGGATCAATTTGATAAAGTCCCTTGTTAATGCGCCTAAGATATTTGTGCATATATTTAAATTACATCTCTTGGGACACATGCATACCTTCAACCTTCTCCTTAAGTGAGCGCAACCGCACATCATAATCAGATGGCTGATAATCAGGATCACCAGAAGAATCAGATTCAAGTTCATCAAAAATGTCATCCATATTGACATCATCTGGAGGCAAATCACCTTCTTCTTCATGTGCATCCGTAGCTCCATTAGCACCCACATCAACTTGGCCTAGGGTTAACTTCAAATTCATCTTGTTAATATTAGAATTGTTGAAGGGTAGTTGGGTAATGGGAGCCTCTCTAGCAGGCATAGCCACTAAGCTATGGGTGGTTAACACAGTCATAAGATAAGAGAAGGGAATGTCACTATGACCTGTATGGAGACGGAACCGAATAATACTATGACAAATCAAAGAAGGAAGACATACAGAGACTCCAGAAATGACAGAATGGAGAATACGAACCATGAATGTAGTAAGTTCAATTCTGTTACCAGATCAAGGATAAACATTTGAAATGAAAATCCTATGAAGGATTCTGTATCTGGGTAACAGAAACTTGGAGGCAAGTGCATTACCAGTATTCCATTCCACATCTATCTTTCATAAATCCCTAGTCAGCATTCGCTTCTCAGTTCAGAGGGTTTTTCCATTAGAGAACTAATAGGAATACCTTCGTCATTGACTGGAAGGCCCATTAAACCAGAAATAAGATGACGGTCCACATCAATTGGACCTTCTCTGGTAATAATAGTAAAAGTCAGATTTTTAGTAGAAAAATCAGTAATGCACGCATACATAGCCTATGCAATGGAGCGGTATGCCAGCCTACCCCAATGTAGTATGTTATCCCATCCTACAGACTGAAGGAGAGGAACAACATCAAACGGAGCCAAATGATCAACATTTACAGTTCGTTTTACTATCACATTACGCAATCGAATATCCTTCACATAACTAGGATCTTCCTCGGGCGACCAAAGGTGGCATATCGTGATAGGCGGCGAATGAGATGAAGATGGATCACGAGATCCTTTCTTCTTAATTCTACCTTCCATTTGCAATAAAGAAAGCAAGGAATAAAGAGATTGCAAGAGAAGCAAAGTGGGTTTTTAGTAGATCAGATTTTTTAGTAAAAATTCCCAAAAACTAATATAAAATAAGAAATAAACCACACAAATGATGAAAAGGAAGTGCAAAGGACTTGAATCTATAAGAAAAATGAAAACAACGCACTAACCATGGAGGAATCGAAGATGGGTTCGACTGGTCAAGGTAGGGCTCATTGGATAAGAAGACCCAAATGAAGAAAAAGTGATTTTTCCCCAAATAAAAGGCCAAACCCGCGATTCAAGACTGGTCGAGTACATGCTCGACCGGTCGTGCCACGACTGGTCGAGTTTGTACTCGACTGGTCATGCACCTCACAAAATTTACAATTTTTCATAAATTTTAAAATCTGAAAATTTTCAAAATAAAAATATATACATTATGATACAAAAAGACATGAATTATGAATTTACATTGCACATACCAAGATTAAATTATAATTTTGTAAACCTGCATTTGTTAAGCGGTTTTGTGAATATGTCTGCAAGTTGAGTCTCGGTTGGAATATAATCCAAAGAAATTGTCATATCTTCCATTAATTCACGAATGTAGTGATATCTAATGTCAATATGCTTGGTTCGTGAATGCTGGATTGGATTTTTAGAGATATTAATTGTGCTTGAACTATCACAAAATAAGACTGTAGAATCTTGCACAATTCTGTAATCGCTTAGCATTCTTTTCATCCATACAAGCTAAGTGTATGCATTACCTGTAGCAATGTATTCAGTTTCAGTTGTTAAAAGTGATACGGAACTTTGTTTCTTGCTTAGCCAAGAAACTAAACAGTTCCTTACATAGAAACAACCACCACTAGTTGATTTTCGATCATCAATGTTACCAGCCCAATCAGCATCCGTGTAACTAGCTAATTGCACACTAGTATCATATGGATACCAGAGACCAAGATTTGTTGAACTAGCGACATATCGCATAATCCGCTTAACAGTAATTAGATGTGACTCTTTAGGGTCAGATTGATATCTAGCACAAATACCTATGCTAAAAGCAATATCAAGTTGGCTCGCAGTTAAATAACGCAAACTACCTATCATACTACGATACAACTTAGGATCCACACTCTTACCCGTAGAGTCCTTTGAGAGTTTTAAAGTAGTACTCATTAGAGTATCAAAATTTTTTCCACTTTCAAATCCAAACTTTTTAACTAAGTTTAGAGCATATTTAGTTTAAGAGATAAAGAAACCATCAGGTAGCTGTTTGACTTACAATCCTATGAAATAGTTTAGTTCTCCAACCATGCTCATTTCAAATTTAGACTTCATAAGATCTGCAACTCAACAGTCATGTTAGCATAGGTAGATCCATAGATAATATCATCAACATAGATTTGTACTATTAGTATGTGATCATTATGTTTCTTTACAAATAATGTTTTATCAATACTTCCCATTATAAAGTTATGACTTAGTAAAAATTTAGTCAACTTTTCATACCATGCCCTGGGAGCTTGTTTCAAACCCTAGAGTGCCTTTTTTTAAGAGAAACATGATTAACATGTTTAGGGTCTTCAAAACCCGTTGGTTGTTCAACATACACTTCTTCATGTAAATCGCCGTTTAAGAATGAACTCTTTACATCCATTTGGTATATTTTGAACTTTCTAAAGCACGCAATGGATATAAATAGTCTGATAAATTCAAGACGAGCTACTGGGGCAAAGGTCCCATCATAATCAATGCCTTCAATTTGAGTGTACTCTTGTACAAACAACCTAACCTTGTTTCTTATAATATTTCCAAGTTCATCAGACTTATTTTTGAAAATTCATTTTGTTCCGATAATGTGTTTATCTTTTGGTCTTAAAACTAAGTATAACACATCATTTCTTACAAACTAATTGAGCTCTTCTTGCATTGCTACAATCCATTTTTCGTCAGTAAGAGTTTCTTTTATGTTAGTTGGTTCTATCTGAGATGTAAAGCACACGTAGTTACATATATCTTCAAGTTGTCTACGAGTGGCACACTGATGTTTTATTTAAACCAACCTAATTTAAATTGATTTTAAACTCGCAAGTATACGAATCAGGTGTAGACACGGTACATATTACAAGATCGTTCCCACGAGGACTGGTTGTCACAATTTGAATTTTATGAATCTTCTTAACTAATCCAATAAATAGTTTAGCTAGTTCTTAAGTAAACTAACAAAAATCAATGAAAAATAACTGAGAACAAGAAGGAAAATTCACTCAAGGAGAACACTAGGACTTTTGAATCCACCCCTACATATCTTAACTCTTGTTTTATTTGTTGATTCACCCTAATTCAGATTGATATACATTCAATAAATAAAGCACAATTTGTGTCCTTGTTCAGGCACACAGGATGTATAATTCCCTTGAAGCACAAGTGATTTTTTCCTTAACATCAATTGTCCCTAATGCATGCACATTAATAGTGATGTATATACAGACATTAAGAATCAACCAAACCGCTTAAATCCACATCCACCATCTAATATCTTGATCATGAATCACAGAAGATGAAATTGAGAAAAAATCTCAAGGATCACATCTTTCCATCCATGTTTGGGCATGAATATATATAAATTCCTATTTCTTTTTTTGTAGGAAAACCTGTTCATGGTCAGACACAAGCACACCCAGAATAAGATTCCAAACAACATCTACTTCTAGACTTTGGTTAAGCTCATAGATTAGAGAGGTACGGAGTTTTTATTTAATCATAATAGAGAAAGAAATAAATTAATCAATTCCGGATGAAATCAACAAACAACAAGAATCATTCAAATTAGGGGCTTCATCTCAGCCCTAGCTAAGAAATTAAAAATTCATGGGATGTAATAGAGATTCAATTGGAAAGAAGAAAAACATAATTGATAAGAAGCACATCCCTTACACAACCCTCTGATTTCTTTCAATCTGTGATGAATCTGTCAACCCCAACACCATGAAAAGAAATCTCTTCTAGAGCAATCCCTTCTCGAGCAATCTCTCCTTCTCTCTCTCTCTCTCTCTCTCTCTCTCTCTCTCTCTCTCTCTTTTCACTCACGTCCACAACCGGGATTAGATCAAAAGATCCCCTCTCTCTTTCTCTCTCCCTTTTATAGAGCAAGGAGGTCGGTGGCTGTGTTTACGTAAGGAGAGGCGGTCGTGTGTAATCTTACACAACAACAAATTTAGGAAGTCGCTAAGTCAGCTGGTGTCCTTTGCAAGAGGGTTTTTGCGAAAGGAATCTGTTAAGTGGCTCGATCGAGTTTGGTGTGGAAGGAGTGGGGCTGTGGTCAGTTTTATCCCTAGAATATGATGGATGGTCTGGATTTCCTCGACATCCAACTGTGATGGCCCACCTCGAGCATCAGTACCGTATGCAAAACAGAGTTTACGTAACCTCTACTTGCACTGATGAATGGTGGGGTTCAGAATCAACGCCGAAAAGGAAATCCATTCCGATCATTGGATTATGCTCGCAAAAAAGGTCGAAAATAGTGTGGTTTGGCTCAGATTTGGTGTGGCCCACCTAGACTTTTACTCCACCATCCGTCTTGCATTTGAACAGTCAGAAACAGATCTTCATTGTCTTCCGGGATTCCGTCACCTAAGAGATGGTTACACCCCCCCCTCTGGACATAGTGGACAGCCTCGATTGTACATGTGATGGACGGTGTGGGCCCACTACGCACTTCAGCGGATGCACGTCCGCTTTCTAGCGAAAACGAAATTCTCGTTTTAGAAGGAAAACGGGTCAGCGCGGTTTGACCGCCCTGACCATTTTGATGTAGTGCGTGTGCGCTTGTATTGTGTGCACGCCCAACATTATATGGGGTCCACTGTGATATATGTGAGGGATCTGATCCGTCCATCCATTTTTTCATCCAAATTAAAGGGTTGAGACTAACTTTGAAGCATATCTAGATATCATACGGGACCCAAATCAGGGATATGGGGGCTGATCTGTCCGTTGGGCCACTTCTAGAGGGATCCAATGGCTGAAATTTGATGTATATAGTTAATTTAGTGTCCTCAGCCCATGTATGAAGTCTCAAGCTGAACGGATGGTAGGAACCCTGCGATCACTACCAAAAAATTGAGTAAAGGTTATGGACTTTGAAAGCTTTTAGCCACGAATTAAATCCATAGCAATTTAGCTACAGATTAGCCTAATTGATCTGTAGCTAAAGCGTACCTCCTCACCTAAACCTTATTAAACATAGCTGGTGCTTAAGGGGCTTCATGGGGTCCATTGGAATATATGTGTTTGATCTAAGCCGTCCATCAATTCTGATATATAATTTTAGTGGATGAGCTCAAAAATTATGTAGATTAAATGTGTAAGTGGACAACACCATAAGAAATAATAAAAATTAAATTTCTACTGTTAATATTTTGTGTGGTCTCCTTAATGATTCGATCTGACTCATTTTTTGTATAAGCACTTAAAATAATAATATAAAATTAATGGATGGAGTGGATATATAAAATGCATCACAGTGGGCCCCACGGCCCTAAAACCCAAACGTCCCAAAGGGGCCGTCTATCACGCGCCCCTCCAAAACCCATTCGTCCTCCCTTTTCTCCCACACGCAGCAGACAAAAACCTCTCTCCATCTCTCTCTCTTGCACTCAGCCTCTCTCTTTCCCTTGCCCTCTCTCGATCTCCTGCTCTCCCTAACCCTCTCTCCCTATCTCTTGGCCGCATTCCCCTCTCTCTGTTTTCAAAACCCCCTTTCGCTGTAAGAAGGAGAAGAAGAAGAAGCACGGTTAGTTTCTGTGTGTGTGTGTGTGTGTGTGTGTGTGTGTTTCTGAAATCTGTTGCGTTTGGATGCTTAATCCTTCAATCCCTATGATTCCCTATGAATGGAAATTGATCATGTCGCCTTGAATCCTTCAATCCCTATGCATTCTTTCAATCTTTCAACCCGCATTCTCCTCTCTCTGTTTTTGAAATCTAAAAATGTTTTGTGGGCTCCACCATAATATGTGTATGGGGGCCATTCATTTTTTCCAGCTCATTATAGGGCTAAATCTCAGGTGGACCACACCATAAGAAACTGTGGTGATTGAACGCCCACCATTAAATACTTCCTAAGGTCATAAGAATCCCTTGTTTTGTGATTTTTGAATTTTTTTAAGGTGTGTTTTTGGATCTATTGTCATATACACAATAACGTTTGTGTATGTACTTGTTTGCTTTTTTACATCGTGGGTTATTCTATAGACGGGTAGTTGCGTGTATGTAGTATTGGGACTAAAACTTCTGCCCCATTGGCTGATATGTTGTGTGCCTCATGGGATGAACATGTCCCTTACATAGGACTCCCATCTGATTCACTTTGTTAGCTAATTTCTATCTGGTATTTAGTTAATCATAGACGATGGGATGTTTCATTTTCTGTTTTGTTTATTTAATTGATACTCTGGTAGTGCATGCTTAATACACAGGCACATTGAATGAATTGTGGAGTTGTGAGTCAGTTCTGTTGAGCATTTCTAGCTCTTTTTCATCTACTATAGTTTTTCGTGTGTTTTTCATTTCTGACCATCCACTACTGTCCCTCCTATCCATTGATCAGGTACCAAAATAAGAATGATTGTTGTTCATGATGGATCTAAATTGGCACATGGATCATCTACTACCCTCTGCCAGAGTATCAAAGTTTTCTCTTTGGGTTGTTTTACATGTTGTCCATGTGCGTTTGATCTGATAATCCAATAAAATCTGATCAAAACAGAGGAAAGATGCTTGTGGATGTGTGAGATTCATTTAACCCACATTGTGATTGTGTGAGATTCGTTCAATTTGCATTGAAATTCAGAATGGAAATGTCCCAGTGAAGGGATGAATAACCTGCTACAAGATTGGTTTGCTTTAGGTTCCGTCACTAATTATGAAAATATCTATCGAAAATCAGGTTCCCTCATTATGAAAATATCTAGTTTTCTTCTCCAAATTAGCCCATTGGAGGTGGTTACTTCTGTTAATAGTCATGTTGGAACTATTCGAAGCCTAGGCCAAATTGTTTATGGCTGTTTAAATTTTGAAGGAAACAAAGGAACCATGTAATCTGAAAAATCTTGGCATGGCATTCCTTAGTAAATCATTACAAATGAGCAGCTTTGTTCAACATGTTTATAGTTGTTTGCATTGCAGGATTAAAGTCAACCTTGGGAGGTGCTTCCATCTGTAGCGAGGTCTATTGTTTATGGTGTGGTACCCTTAAAAATTGTGGTGAAACAAGCCATGCTAACCATGAAAATTTGTTTGATTGGTTCCAAGTGTAGTTAACTGTAAATGAGTAGTAATTATTTACATTTTCATTATGCATGAATTAAAATAATCTGCATTATGGCATGTTATATAAGTTTTGGATTAAAAAAAGGTCTAGTGCAATGTTTATTTGTTATCCAACATGTTGCTTTATGTTAGACAGATCTAGATGAAGGGAAAACATAAATATCATCTTAATCCAAAACTTTATTGCCTTAATAAGTTTTTAACGGTGGGTGTTCACTTACCATCTTTCCTTTGATGTAGTCTACTTGAGATTTGAATCTACCTCATTTTTTGACAATTAGTTGGAAAAATGGATTGACTGTTGATGCGAATGCTAATAGGTTCAAATGTAACCATGTTGATGCGAATGCTAACAGGTTCAAATGTAACCATGTGCTGCATGTAACATTCGATCAATTTCCCTTTAAGATTCAACAAAAAGAGAGAGAGAAAAAAAAAAGAAGGATTCTACTCTTCACTATATTACTTTTCTAATGGGTATCTTTGAAAGATTGGAAGATTGGAGCTCTAGGATCATCATGCTCTATGCATTGGAATAAAGCAAACGATTATTCAAATCCCTAAGCACACAATTCCAATGTTTGTAGAATAACATGTCTGCTCCCATTGGTAGATACTGCCCTCACCCAATTTGCTTAAGATGCTATTAAATGTGGTATCCACTTGTGAAGTTGCTAAAGATCATGTGAAGAGTATGAGTATGCATGAAAAAACAATAATCTTGGACATACTAGGTATTTAAAAAATATATATATTTATGGGTGTGAATACTCATGTTTATTCAATAAAGATTTTATAAGTACTTGATATATTAGAATTGCATGCGAGACCTTTCATCTATGCAAGTGGTTTAAGATTTTACTTATAAATTACATTATTAATTTATTGTAAAAATACAATGATTGCAAACTCCTTAATACATTGTATTTGGTAGATAATATCTGTCTAGGTCCAATCATCTGATAGCACTTCCTTCATTTCCAACTTTGAGGAGGATGGTGCATTAGGCTAATTTCCAACTTTAATTGTTGGTAAGGTGCAGGTTGAAAATGGACCCCTTGGTTAATCAAGATTCGACTGTATTTATAGTCTTAGGCTCCATTTGGTCATCACATTAGTATTTATGAAACATTTTTTTTGAAAACCAAATGGAGCCTAAGCTCTTTTTTAACTCCGCCAATGCAACTCCTTGCATTGCCGGTCCCAAGCCCGGGTAAAGGAGGAGGGAGAAGGGCTTTAGAATGAGATCGTTAACTATGGAGGAGATCCTGAAAATGCAGTGAGTATCTCTGGTTTTATAGTTTTACTTGTACATTCCTGTATTGATTACTCAAGCATGACGGTTATGCGCATTCTTGCAGGTGGATGTTGCATGTGGGAGGATTGGAGCTGTATATTTCAGATTCAAGCATCTGGTACGTCTTTTGTCAAGAATGCACATGTGTAGTTCATCAAACAATACATTATGTGATATCGTGTGCATAATATCTATATTGTAATTGCAGTTATCTATAATAATAATAATTTGTTCATTATAATGCATTCACAATAGTTATCATTGTGGTTACAGTTATTCATTATGTTACAGATTTTCAGGTGAGATGAACGAGTTTCAAAACAAAAAAGTCCACGGTTTTGAGAAGCGATTCCCAGGATGTATGTGTTTCAGGGGACATCTGCACCTTGGAAGCATACAATGGAAGGTAAAGAAAAACCCTCGAGTTCCCTTGTTTGAATCATGAAAAGGTATTTGTGCTGAATCCCATGCATTGGCAATATTAGACATGCTCATGAGCAGGACATGCATAATTCCGTAAAAATTGATGGAGCAGACCTGGATGTGCGTCAGAGCTATCCGGATGTTGAGTGGGGGTCCTTGGAAGGTGGGAACCGCTGTTATGACCATGATGAAGCTATCCACTTCCTATGGACAACATTGGAGTGGCCTGACCATTTGGACATGCCGTGTTTATGTATTTGCTCGAAATTAATGGAGCAGACCCGGATGTGCATCGGAGCTATCCGGATGAGCGGGGGTCCTTAAAAGGTGGGAACCACTGTTATGACCATGATAAAGCTGTCCATTTCCTATGGACAACATTGGAGGGGCCTAACCATTTGGATAGGCCATGTTTATGTATTTGCTCGAAATTAATGGAGCAGACCCGGATGTGCGTCGGAGCTATTCGGATGAGCAGGGGTCCTTGGAAGGTGGGAACCGCTGTTATGACCATGATGAAGCTGTTCATTTCCTATGGACAGCATTGGAGGAGCCTGGCCATTTGGACAGACTGTGTTTATGTATTTGTTCAAAATTAATGGAGCAGACCCGGATGTGCGTCGGAGCTATCTAGATGAGCGGGGGTCCCTAGAAGGTGGGAACCGCTGTTATGACCATGATGAAGCTATCCATTTCCTATGGATAGCATTGGAGGGGCCTGGCCATTTGGACAGGCTGTGTTTATATCTGTATTTACAAGTAGCACACCCTTAACCTAAACCACACCCTAAACCTATAACCTAAACCTATTCTCAATTCCCTAAAGCTATAACCTATAACCTATAACGTAAACCTAACCCTAAACCAAAACCTATAACCTGAACCTTAACCTAAACATAAACCTAAACCTAAACCTATAACCTATACTTATAACCTTAACCTAAACTACAACCTTAACCTATAACCTCAACCTATACTTATAACCTTAACCTAAATCTATTCTCAAATCTCAAAACCTATGCTTATAACCTAAACCTAGACCTTAACCTAAACCTAAACCTATACTTATAACCTATAACCTATAACCTAAACCCTAACCTATAATCCAAAACTTAACCTATAAAATAAACCTATAACCTATAACCTATACTTAACCTTAACCTATAACCCAAACCTAAACCTATAACCTAAAACCTAAAACCTAAACCCAAACCTAAACCCGATCCTAAACCCGAACCCGATTTCCTAAACCTAAACCTTAACCTATAACCTATACTTATAACCTTAACCTAAACTTATTCTCAAATCCTAAAACCTATACCTATAACCTAAACCTAGACCTTAACCTAAACATAAACCTATACTTATAACTTATAACCTATACTTATAAACTTAACCTAAAACCTAACCTAAACCTTAACCTAAAACCTAACCTAAACCTTAACCTATAACCCAAACCTAAACCTATAACCTATAACCTAAAACCTAAACCCAAACCTAAACCCGATCCCAAACCCGAACCCTATAACCTATACCTAGACCTTAACCTAAACCTAAACCTATACTTATAACCTATAACCTATGACCTAAACCTTAACCTATAACCCAAAACTTAACATATAACCTAAAACCTAACCTAAACCTTAGCCTATAACCCAAACCTAAACCTATAACCTAAAACCTAAAACCTAATCCCAAACCTAAACCCGATCCCGAACCCGAACCCAATTTCCTAAACCTAAACCTTAACCTATAACCTATACTTATAACCTTAACCTAAACCTATTCTCAAATCCCAAAACCTATACCTATAACCTAAACCTAGACCTTAACCTAAACATAAACCTATACTTATAACCTATAACCTAAACCAAAACCTAAACCTTAACTTATAACCCAACCTAAACCTATTCTTAAATCCCAAAACCCATAACCTAAACCTAAACCAAAACCTTAACCTAAACCTATAACTTATAACCTAAACCAAAACCTATAACCTAAACCCGAACCCAAACCCCAACCCGAACCCGAATCCCTAAACCTTAACCTAAACATATAACCTATAACTTATAACCTAAGCCTATACCTAAACCTAAAACCTAAACCTAAACCTAAACCTATAACTTATAACCTAAACCTATAACCTAAACCCTATAACCTTAACCTAAACCTTAACCTAAACCAATAACCTAAACCTAAACCTAAACGTTTAACCTAAACCTATTCTCAAATCCCAAAACCTATAACATAAACCTAAACCTTAACCTATAACCCAACCTAAACCTAAACTTATAACCTAAACCTATTCTCAAATCCCAAAACCTATAACCTAAACCTAAACCTTAACCTATAATCCAACCTAAACCTAAACTTATTACCTAAACCTATTCTCAAATCCCAAAACCTATAACCTAAACCTAAACCTTAACCTATAACCCAACCTAAACCTATACTTATAACCTAAACCTATTCTCAAATCCCAAAACCCATAACCTAAACCTAAACCTTAACCTAAATCTATAACTTATAACCTAAACCCGAACCCAAACTCGAACCTGAACCCGAATCCCTAAACCTTAACCTAAACATATAACTTACAACCTATAACCTAAGCCTATACCTAAACCTAAAACGTAAACGTAAACCTAAACCTATAACCTATAACCTAAACATACAACCTAAACCCTAACCTAAACCCTATAACCTTAACCTAAACCTTAACCTAAACTTATAACCTAAACCTATTCTCAAATCCCAAAACCTATAACCTAAACCTAAACCTTAACCTATAACTCAAACTAAACCTAAACTTATAACCTAAAACTATTCTCAAATCCCAAAACCTATAACCTAAACCTAAACCTTAACCTATAACCTAACCTAAACCTAAACTTATAACCTAAACCTATTCTCAAATCCCAAAACCTATAACCTAAAGCTAAACCTTAACCTATAACCCAACCTAAACCTATACTTATAACCTAGACCTATTCTAAAATCCCAAAACCCATAACCTAAACCTAAACCTTAACCTAAACATATAACCTATAACCTAAACCAAAACCTATAACCTAAACCCGAACCCAAACCCCAACCTGAACCCGAATCCCTAAACCTTAACCTAAACATATAACCTATAACCTATAACCTAAACCTAAAACCTAAACCTAAACCTAAACCTGTAACTTAAACCTAAACCTATAACCTATAACCTAAACCCTAACTTAAACCCTATAACCCATAACCTATAACCTAAACTCAAATCCCTAAACCTTAACCTATAACCCAACCTAAACGTATACTTATAACCTAAAACTATTCTCAAATCCCAAAACCTAAACCTAAAACTTAAATGTATTCTCAAATCCCTAAACCTAAACCTACACCTAATCCTAATCTCAACTCCCTAACCTAAACCTATAACCTAAACCTAGACCTTAACCTAAACATAAACCTATACTTATAACCTATAACCTAAACCTATTCTCAAATCCCAAAACCTATACCTATAACCTATAACCTAAACCTATACCTATAACCTATAACCTAAACCTAAACCTATAATCTTAACCTAAACCTAGAACCTAAATCTAAATGTATTCTCAAATCCCTAAACCTAAACCTATACGTAATCCTAATCTCAACTCCCTAACCTAAACCTAAACCTAAACTTGAAAAACCAAACCTAAACCTGATCCTGAACCCGAACCCGATTTCCTAAACCTAAACCTTAACCAATTCTCAATTCCCAAAAACTAAAACCTATAACATATAACCTATAACCAAAACCTAAACCTAACCTAAACCTATAACTTTAACCTAAACCAAAACCTATAACCTAAACCTTAACATATAACCTATAACCTATAACCTAAACCTTAACATATAACCTATAACCTATAACCTAAACTTATAACCTATAACCAAACCTTAACCTAAACCTAAAACCTAAATGTATTCTCAAATCCCTAAACCTAAACCTACACCTAATCTTAATCTCAACTCTCTAACCTAAACCTAAACTTGAAAACCCAAACTTAAAGCCAATCCCAAACCCGAACCCGATTTCCTAAACCTAAACCTTAACCAATTCTCAATTCCAAAAAGCTATAACCTACAACATATAACCTATAACCTAAACCTAAACCTTAACCTAAACCTAAACCTATAACCTTAACCTAAACCAAAACCTATAACCTAAACCTTAACCTATAACCTAAACTTATAACCTATAACCTAACATTAACCTAAACCTAAACCTAAACCTATAACCTAAACCTAAAACCTAAACCTAAAATCTAAATGTATTCTCAAATCCCGAAACCTAAACCTACTCCTAATCCCAATCTCAATTTCCTAACCTAAACCTAAACCTAAACTTGAAAACCCAAACCTAAACCCGATCCCAAACCCGAACCCGATTTCCTAAATCTAAACCTTAACCTATTCTCAATTCCCTAAAGCTATAACCTATAACCTAAACCTAAATCTAAACCTATAACCTCAACCTAAACCAAAACCTATAACCTAAACCTTAACATATAACATATAACCTAAACTTATAACCTATAACCAAACCTTAACCTAAACCTAAAACCTAAACCTATAACCTAAATGTATTCTCAAATCCCTAAACCTAAACCTACACCTAATCCTAATCTCAACTCCATAACCTAAACCTAAACCTAAACCTAAACTTGAAAACCCAAACTTAAACCCAATCGTGAACCCAAACCCGATTTCCTAAACCTAAACCTTAACCTATTCTTAATTCTGAAAAGCTATAACCTATAACATATAGCCTATAACCTAAACCTAAACCTTAACCTAAACCTATAACCTAAACCTAAACCTATAACCTTAACCTAAACCAAAACTTATAACCTAAACCTTAACCTATAACCTATAATCTATAACCTATAACTTAAACTTAAAACCTATAACCTAACATTAACCTAAACCTAAACCTAAAACCTAAATGTATTCTCAAATCCCTAAACCTAAACCTACACCTAATCCTAACTGAACTCTCTAACCTACACCTAAACTTGAAAACCCAAACTTAAACCCGATCCTGAACCCGAACCCGATTTCCTAAACCTAAACCTTAACCTATTCTCAATTCCCTAAACCTATAACCTAAACCTAAACCTATAACCTTAACCTAAATCTAAAACCTAAACCTAAACCTAAAACCTAAATGTATTCTCAAATCCCTAAACCTAAACCTATAACCTACAACATTAACATAAACTTATAACCTAAACCTATAACCTACAACATTAACCTAAACCTATACTTATAACCTAAACCTATTCTCAAATTCCAAAACTATAACCTAAACCTAAACCTTAACCTATAACCTAAACCTTAACCTATAACCTATAACCTATAACCTAAACCTATAACCTAAAACCTAAACTCAATTCCCTAAACCTTAACATATAACCTAACCTAAACCTAAACCTATAACCTACACTTATAACCTAAACCTAAACCTAAACCTAAACTTGTAACCTTAACCTAAACGTAAAACCTAAACCTAAACCTAAAATGTAAATGTATTCTCAAATCCCTAAACCTAAACCTATAACCTACGACATTAACATAAACTTATAACCTAAACCATATGGTGAGACCATTCCTTGGGAAGTGGGTACTTGTGGCTACCGATGGTCCTCCTTGCGGAAATCGTCCAGACATTTATTTTGGCCCTACAAACCATATGGTGAGACCATTCCTTTTGTGTCAATTTCATTCCTCTTTGAGTTTTTATTAATTGATTAAGAAAAAAAATGGTTATACATGATGCACTTCTTTCACTTTGTTTTTCTTTCCCCCAATAGTCATTCTGATTTATGAATGCCATGACTATTTGTAGGATGATGGAATATACGAAGTTGTTGCAAGAAGTGACTTTGTCATTACTAAAGTTGCATTTCGAGACAACTCTTCAAAATACTACATAAATGACCATGGAAGTAATTTTATAGAGGTCACTAAGAAATTGAAAGGAAAAGGAATGGACTTGGACAACAATCGATTTTTGATTCTTCAGGTGGGTGATGGCTGAAAAACGCCTATTTACTTGTGAAAAAAATATCATACCATCAAAATATATCTTCTCTTTCAATTCTTTATCATTGAAATTTCAGGGTGAAGTCCAGCAAATTTCTCTAATGAAGCCAAAGATTTGTATTTTCAGTATTATTGTAATTGTAATTGTAATTGATTGAATGAATGATTGTAATTGATTGTAATTGTAATTGATTGAATGAAGGATTGTTATTGATTGTAATTGCAATTGATTGAATGAAGGATTGTAGTTGATTGTAATTGTAATTGATTGTAATTGTAATTGATTGAATGAAGGATTATAATTGATTTTAATCGAATAAATGAATGATTGTAATTAATTGTAATGAAATAAATGAATGATTATGCAGATGGTAATTGAATGAACAAATGATTATATATATTTTTTAATGTACGAAATAGCTATGGATATTGACCGTAGCCGGTAATCCGACAGCTATAGCCATTCTTAAATTTGGCATATTGCTACGGACTTTTAGCTACAAATAATATCCATAGTTGTTTATACTTATCGCTACAGATATAATTGATACGGATTATATTTGTAGCTGTTGTAACCTATAGCTACGGATTAAATCCGTAGCTATAGGTTCCAGACCTATTGTTACGGCACCTACAACTACGGTCGTGCTTCGGAATAGCTACGGACTAGAACCGTAGCCATAGGTCTAAGGCTAAGGATTTTATCCGTAGCCTTTGCCCTTTTTTCTGGTAGTGGATCATGCATTCTGGACGATTTTTGGGCCCGTTTAACGTGAATGGCCTGATTTTTTTGAATCTCTGGCATGTAATTTCTTCGATCTCGGTCCCCTGGGGTTTGTCCCTTACTTTGGTGACTTTGGAGTGTTAATTCCATGCTTTTAATATCTTTTTTTAGTCCAAGCTCCTAATTACACCCTACATCACAAACACGATTAAAATATGACATTAAGCATTATCATGTACGTAAAATCATGTAATAATTGGAGTCTAATATGCAATATTTGACCCTCAACACACACCAGTGAGAGGGTTTTTAAGGATTTGATTAGAAGGATGGTCTTTAACTGTCCTCAGTTCAGTATTATCTTTACTTGATGAAGAGTCTAGTTTATCAATTAAAAGAACATTATTTTTTGAACTTGGGACAGGTGTATTCAAGTGATCGTCTATAACCACATTAATGGACTCTTGAATTACACCAGTCCTTTTATTAAGAACCCGATATGCTCGACTATTTAGAGCATACCCTAAAAATATCCCTTCATCACTTTTGGTGTCAAACTTACCCAGATTTTTTCGGTCACGTAAGATGTAACACTTGTTGCCAAAAACTCGAAAGTATTTGACAGTAGGCTTCTTATCAAACCACATTTCATAAGCTGTTTTACCATTTGAATTTCTAGTATAAACACAGTTAATTATATAGCAATCTGTATTTACAACTTCTGCCCAAAAATTTTTAGGAAGCTTCATACTATTTAGCATTACATTTGCCATTTCATGAAGCACTCTATTTTTCCTTTCAACTATACCATTTTGTTGTGGTGTTTTGGGCACAGAATATTCTTGTGATATTTCCTAATCAATGCAAAATTTCTCAAAACCGTTATTTTCAAATTCCGAACCATAATCACTGCGGATCTTAGAAATTTGTGATTCTTTTTCTATTTGGATAGGTTGAAGTACCCTTTTTCACTTCATTGAGAGTTTCTGATCTGTCTCTTAAGAAGACTACCTAAGTGTACTTGGTAAAGTCATCAATAATTACCAGAATGTACTTCTTGCCACCTCGACTCTCCGTTCTAGTTGGTCCAATGAGATCCATGTGAAGAAGTTCGAGTGGTTTAGATGTGGCATTGGAGTTCACCTTTTTGTGAGTACTCCTGATTTGTTTGTCAATCTGGCATTCACCACATATTTTTTCTACTTTCTGTATTTTGGGTAAACCTCTTACCAACTCTCTTTTGCTCAATCTATACAAGTTGTGGTACTGTACATGTCCGAGGCGCTTATGTCATAATTCAGTCTCATCGGTATGGACCATGTAGCACGATAGATTAGATGAGCTTGAATCACAAACAATATAGCAGTTTTCAGAAGTTCTACAACCAATTAATATTACAGAACCATTTTTATTTAGAATTTCACAACCTTGGTTAGTAAATTTTATACTATGATTTTTATCGCATATTTGAGAGATGCTTAATAAATTATGTTTTAACCCTTTTACATATAAAACATTCTTAAATAGATGGAGGTTAAAGAGTTGAACTATACCTTGGTCAACAATTTTGCAGTTGCTACCATCACCGAATGTAACTGAACCATCAGTCATGTCTTTAAGATTAGTGAACAGACCTTTGTTACCAGTCATGTGTCTGGAGCATCCACTATCTAAGTACCACTTTGAATGGCTAGAAGCTTTGAAAGTGGTGTGGGCAACCAAGCAAGTAACCTTAGGGACCCATTTCATTATAGTCTTGGGTTTAGGAGTATAGTTGGTCTTCTTATATTTGTAGTTGTTATAAGACTAACCCATTGAGTTAGATTTTAAGAGCTCCTTAAGTAAATTAACAATTTTCTCAGTTGATGGATTACGATTCTGATTTTTATAGTTGAGGTGGTTGCTTTTAGGTTTTAGGGTTTGAAAAGTCTTATCATTTTTAGAATAATTTTCATTTAGACTTTTCCCTTTTGATTTAGAAGACTCTCCTTTCACAAATGTGAGTGGAGTATTCTTATGTTTGGGAAGAATACTTTTGTCATAGCCCAATCCAGATCGATCGCCACATTTTCTAGATCTGGATAAGAGTTTTTCTAACTTAGGATCACCTTGGGCATACCTCCATGTGTCTTTTAAACTCAAAAGTGAAGAGACTTCTAGTTTTAACTTTTCATTTTCAGATTTTAAGTTTTCAACAAAGGAGGTTTTGAAATCTAAATCGCATTTAGTTTTTTTTTTTGAAACAATCTGAAATGTGTGAATTTTCTAAGACTAGATTATCAAAATTTTCTTTAAGTTTTGAAAACTTTTCTTTTTGAAGTTTTAGTTTTACACCAATTTTGCAACTTTCCTTGTATAGGGTATTATAAGCATCTTGAAGATCTTCTTCATTTTCATGATCACTATTCAGATTTTCTTCACTAGTTGAATCATCATTATCTGAAAAAGTGAATTTGGCTAGAGTCATAAGGGCTTTAATTTCATTAGCCGACTCGATTTCAGAATCTTCTGACTTAGAAGAAGCTTCAGAGTAGGAAGATTCATCCGATGTAACCAACATACCTTTCTTTTTCAGTTTGTCCTTTTTAGGACATTTATTTGCAAGATGCCCATATTCATGACAGTTGTAACATTGGCTATCTTTTAAAGATTTTCAAGTTTTAAATCGATCTTTTCTTTTCAACAGGTTTTTGAAAATCTACCCTCTTTTTACTTTTGAAAATTTTGTAAAACTTTTTAGATAAAAGAGCCATATCATCTTTAGAATTTTTTAAATCAGAATTGTTATTTTCTTGAGAAATAACTTTAGAAGATTTAAGGGCGATGGATTTGCCTTTAAGAGCTTTAATGTTTAACTCATAGGTCTATAAGGAACCAACTAATTCTTCTACCCTCATATTATCCATATCACGAAGTTCTTGGATCGCAGTCACCTTTGAATTGAACCGTTCAGGGAGTGAGCGAAGTATCTTTGTACAGACTTTAATTTCTAGGATTTTATCACCATGACCCCACATAGAGTTGACAATGTCATTCAATCTTGTATAGAAGTCCATGAAAGTTTCACTTTCTTCCATACGTATTTCCTTAAATTTGGTTGTGAGGATTTGGACTTTAGATTTCTTAACAATTGTTGTTCCCTCGAGTGTCATTTCTAAAATATCTCAGGCTTGCTTTACAGTATCACATGATATAATTCTTTTGAATTCATCCGATCATAGTACGTAAGTAATTGCATTTAAAACCTTTGTATTGGCACTGCTCTCACTTTTCTGAAGAGCAGACCAAGAAAAATAAGTTGACACTTTTATCGTTTTAGATCCATCGGTGCCAGTTACTTCAGTGGTAGGAGGGGTCCAATTGGTCACTATGGCTTGCCACACGCTCTCATCCATGGATTTCAAGAAAATCCTAATTCTGGCTTTCTAATAAGCATAATTGGAGCCATTAAATGGTGGAGGCCTAGTGACTGAAAGGCTATCAAAATTTGACATCTTAAAAAACTTAGAATAAGTGGGGCATTAAAGTTTTCAAGTCTGCAACTAAAGCTTTGATGGAATCTGAAAAGGCCGAGCTAAGAGTCCTAAAGAGGGGGGGATGAATAGGACTATGCCAAATTAAAAAATTAAATGCAGAATTAAACAAATATAAATAAAGATAACACTTAAACAATCTCACAATGTAAAAATGAATAACAACCTCAAATGTACAAGTATTGAGAGGTTGATACAGATGTTATTCTAAGGACAACCTTACACCAAAAACCAATGGTTTATGGTAGGACAACCTGATTCCTAGAATGGTCTGTGTATCAAAATCTCAAACTGATACAGAGGAATAAATAAATAAATAGCAAAGAATTAAACTAAGCTATTACAATCATTCCCACACTTGCATAAAAAGAAATTACAACATTCTTTCACAGTTGCATAAAAGGAAATTACAACATCCACACAATGCAACAATCAATCAATTACCACAAGACCAGAAATTATAGTGGTTCACTTGTGTGTACACCAACTGTTTAGAAAAACAGCCACACAACTACTCCACTCCTAATATCCTCACATAGTGGATATTAGCGTTCACTATATAATAGGTTTTTCAAGGTTCACCTAAAACCTTCGCAATTGTGTCTTTCAAGTAGGCTTACACAATTCAAAAACCCCACACTCTGAGTTTTCTGGATCACCTCAAACAAACCAAAAGAAAGAGATTATTCTGGCACAATCTCAAAAAAACTAAAAGAAAGAAATTTACAAAACTGTAAAATACTTATCTGGATATTCTCCTTTGATGCAACCCGGTAGAACCGATTCGGAGTAGAAGTTCAACGTTGATGTTCAATGTCCATACTTATGAAAAGGTTCTAAGTTCTAAATGATTTTTTGATTAAATCACTTTGGGCTAGCTTGATTTGATTTTGATTCTAAAAAAGGAGAAAACAAAAATCCCTTCTTCAAATAAGATTGGAATATAGAATAAAAAATCAAATACAAAAATCTAATTAAAGAGAATATTAAATGAGCACTAAATAGCTTAAGAATATCACTAACTTATCTTTCAGAGCGGTGTCTTGATTTTGCTTGAATTGAATGAAAAACTCTGAAAATTGTGCTCTATTTATAAGTGCAGAAACTGTTCACTCGACTGGTCCAGGGGACAGCTCGACTGGTCGAAGGACCAACAAACTTTTGAAAATTCGGGCGCGATAAGATAAAACTGTTCCACTACTGGTCGAGTGGCATCCACGACCGACCGAGTGACCTGCACGACTGGTCGAACCCTGCTCTCGACTGGTCGTGTGGGACCCAATTTAGTTGTTGGACTTTAAGTCGAGGCTGCTCAACTGGTCAAGCAGTATTCACTCAACTGGTCGAGCAGTCTTTAGGACTGGTCGAAGATCCAACAAAAAATCCTGAAAAGAAGTAACAAATCTTGGATTGGTCAAGAAATTTCTTGGACTGGTCGAGCCAGTACTAAGACTTGTCGAACATAGGCTAAGACTAGTCGAGAAATAGCCTATACACTTACCCAATTAAAGTATGTAATCATTATGACCTAACCTATGGTCAATATAGGGTCATTCATACCTTATAAGCGATGTTTGAACATCGAAACATCTTTTGCTTCGGTTGATAGTTAATCTTGATATACATGAAGCTTGACATCTTGAAGTATGTTGATGCTTGAACTTGTAGCTCTTTGAAGCTTGAATTTGAAACGCTTTAAAGCTTGAACTTGAGATACTTAACTTGTATTTCATCTAGAGCTTTAAGTACCAAAGTAAAGAACTTTGTCTTAACATGGATGAAGCTTTGAAACCTTTAACTATTGAAGCTTGAAAGATTGAACTAACACTTGGTGTTGAACTTGAACTTGTATATCTCTCGATCTTACATTTAAAGTTCTTGAGGTAAAGACCTTTGTTCTTATACATGAGATGCATGATCATGAATATATAGATGAGCTACACAAGACAGAGATTCTAAGAGGTTTTGGCACTACAAAATTTAACAATCATATGAGCTAGAAAACATAGCACTTACACTATTTTTAGATTTCCATCTATTAGATAGATAAATCTAATCATTCATCTTAGATTTAGAAGTCCGAACCACGAGATCTACTATTTATCAGATCCACAATGTTTCATCGATCACTCTAACACTTGATTCCCAAAATTCAACCATCGATTTATAAAATCAACCCTTAGGTTATAACCAGACAATCCTAGAAACCATTAAAATTGTTCAATATGGACTATGGAAGGCCCAGACCTTAAATCATCCCAAAATTTGGATCCAATTTGCCAGATCCACCGTTATCAAGCCTACAACACTCAAGTTCACAGTCCACTACTTGATCATCCTTATCCCAGATTCAGGTAACTAAATATAGTGTTAAAACTCACTTAAATATGCCCTAGGACCCTTTTGACCATTGATGTTCAAAGTTAGAGTGATCTGACTATTAGATCAACATAATTCCCTAAGGAACTAAAATCTAGGAGTATGGCCCACCTGAGCCTTGGATCTGCCTCATCTCTAGTCAGATGTCCTAATAAGGCAAGTAGAACCTGATAGACGTCGTGGATTTCTTCACACATCTTGGTGGACCCCTCTTTAGGTAGTGCATGTGCACTACTGGAGTGCACCTGACTGCACCACCAGTCAAAGTCAGGTTAACCCAACATTTCCAAATGAAGAAAAGGATTCTTCCTCCCTTTTTTCTCTCCCCCCTCGGAAATAGCTCAAATGGACTATTCTGTTGGCTACATTGTAGCCCACCACCCGTGGTCATTGTGATAATCAAAGTCGTCCGTCATCTAACCCAGGGAGTTCCCATTGAAACCCAAAAACCTCTGCACATTGTTGCACATGTATGAGTGCATAAAGTCCAACACAAACAGTAGTGTGTGGTGAATTTTTTCAAAAATGGAAATCGTTCTCTTTTTTTTTGTTAGCTTTTTAGTACACCCCACTGTCAGTACACACTCCACTGGTAGCCAACCCCACTAGGGAATCGATACCATGACCTCAATGTTGAAACGAGCTATCTTCACTTAGTCTACCATTTGAGCTATGGATCAGGGTAAATGGAAATCGTTCTCGCTACCAAGCTGGCAATCCATATGAGTCATCCTCGTGGGATCTTAGTCGTCTATGGGAGTCAATCTTGACCATTAAAAACTAACCGTACAATTGCTAGTTGTTCAACTGAAATAATAAAAATCTATTGCGGGAGAGTGTGCAAGCAAGGAACGCTAAGTTGAATCCCTACCTTCTAGTCTCATTTGACAACTCTAAGGGAGTTTAGTCTTGATTTAAGATCAGAGCATCGGATGGCATTGGGTCTTTCTCCATCCCTTGTGGTTGCACAAGAAAATCCAACCAAAATCTTTAACCATCAAACCCACCACCCAAACCTCCACTAAGCTTCAAAAACACATGTTCGTAGCTCACTGGAGCTTAACCCGACCATCCACAAGAACCAGAACAAAGAAAGAAGCAGTACAGAAGAAAATGTCATTAATGGCAGTCTTCTTCTCTGCCACGTTTGCTAGGTTATCAGGTGAGTACACTCGGTTCTAGAGGGGCTGGTGTAACAACTGTAAGAGAGGGAAAGAAGGTAGAGAACGAAAGGAAGAATGAGGAAATAGAAGAAGAAATAAAGAGAGGAAGACTAAAGAGAAAGAGAGTGTGTTGCACTGTGCTATCAAGTTAGGTTGTCTCAACTCACTATTAAGTCAGGGCGAGTCCTAACTAAACATAGAACTCTAAATGGGTGTAGCTAAGAGAAGAAGAAAGAGAAGAAGGAAGCATGAGCTGCCAACTTGAGTGCAACCCAGTCCAACCGAGCTACCAAGTCAATTCATTGGACATTAGGTGTTGGGCTGAGTCAGGACAAGTCCGGAGGCCATTATTAGACCTTTTCCATCAAGAAGAAGGGATCGAAAGAGATGGGAAGGGAAGAAAAAAAAAAGAGGGAGAGAAACTTGCAGAGAGTGTGCGGCGTCGTGTTGCCCTGAGCTGCCAAGTTGAATGGATTTGACTCGTTAGACATCGAGTCAAGCGAGTTCCGTCTAAATCCAGACATCGCTGGATGTCCTAGTTAAGAGAGAGAGAGAGAGAGATAGAGAGAGAGAGAGAGAGAGAGAGAGAGATCAGCTTGGTTAGGTTGACTCGCTACCCTTCGAGTCAAATTGAGTCTTGATTGGGTAGGACCTGTCCCGTCCTAGGTGGGTTGGTACA